>NC_138160.1:64618638-65824710 GCF_964165515.1 Mesoplodon bidens
AATGCAGTCCATCTCAAAAGGTGAGAGTGACCCCAAAATATGGGGTGGTTAGTTTTTATGGGCTGGGTAATTTCATAGGCTAAAGAATGGGAGGATTATTCTGCCTATCTTGGAGAAAGGGCGGAGATTTCCAGGATTTGGCCACTGCCCACTTTTTGGCCTTTTTGTTTTGTTTTTATTTGTTTTGTTTTTTTTAATTTTTATTAGAGTATAGTTGCTTTACAATGTTGTGTTAGTTTCTGCTGTACAGCAAAGTGAATCAGCTATATGTATACATATCTCCCCTCTTTTATGGATTTCCTTCCCATTTAGGTCACCACAGAGCACTGAATAGAGTTCCCTGTGCCAGTAGGTTCTTATTAGTTATCTACTTTATACATAGTATCAAGTATCAATAGTGTGTATATGTCAATCCCAATCTCCCAATTCATTCCACCCTCTCCTTCCCCCTTGGTATCCATACATTTGTTCTCTACGTCTGTGTCTCTATTTCTGCTTTGTAATAAGATTGTCTATACCAATTTTTTCAGATTCCACATATACCCGTTAATATAAGATACTTGTTTTTCTCTTTCTGACTTACTTCACTCTGTATGACAGTCTCTAGGTCCATCCATGTCTCTACAAATGATGCAGTTTTGTTCCTTTTTATGCCTGAGTAATATTCCATTGTATATATGTATCACATCTTCTTTATCCATTCCTCTGTTGATGGACAGATGGACATGATGGACATGTCCTGGCTATTGTAAATAGTGCTGCAGTGAACACTGGGGTGCATGTGTCTTTTTGAATTATGGTTTTCTCTGGGTATATGCCCAGTATGGTCAGCCTCGGAACTGTGAGGGCGCTGGTGAGTGTGTCATTTAGCATGCTAATGTAGTACAGTGAACATATAGTGAGGCTCAAGGTCTACTGGGAGTCGAATCTTCTGCCATCGTGGACCTAGCTGGTTCTAACCAGTTTATGTCGCATCCTCAAGGGTTGTGTCATCCTTTTAAAGATTGTGCCCTGCCCCCTTCCCTCCTGTTTCAGGCGGATAGAATTAGGACTCTTACTTTATTTACATATTTGACCATTTGGAAGAAAATCCTAGTGGAGTCCCTGGATGGCAACCTAGGTTGGCAGGGAGATAGAGGACCATGGCAGAGAGAGGACTGCCAGCATCAGTCAGCACCTTATCATCTGAATAACAAGAATCAATGACCTACTTTATCTTGAAGGAAAATGGCAAGAAATGGCAACCACTTCCTAAGAGTTTTCTATTTCTCTCTGCTCCAGTTCCTACTTGCTGCTCAACCTGCCAAAGTTTCCACTTGTCAATTCCATAAGTTTCCATGGACTGAGTTTGCATAGATTAAGAGTTTAGAATCATGAATTCAGAAACCCAAGCTTTAGTAACAATACTGACATTGAACAGGTTTCTAGTTGCCAGTAGAGCCATATGTAAGTGATTTTCTCTAGGTGAGGGGTGCTGCCTTGGGTTCCAGAGTCTGTGTCAGTCAGTGTTTTGAGTTGCAATAGAAAATGTGACCGATTTAAGCAGAAAATGACTTTATTCAAAAGATGTTGATAGCTCACAAAATTGTGAGAATTGTTGAAAAGTAGGTTTATTGTAGCCAGGAACAACTCTTAAAACCATGCCTCAAAACTGGTCTGGTGGACTATACAACACAATTATAAAAAGACAAATAACCCAATTAAAAAATGAGTAAACAGGCTTCCCTGGTGGCGCAGTGGTTGAGAGTCCGCCTGCCGATGCAGGGGACACGGGTTTGTGCCCCGGTCCGAGAAGATCCCACATGCCGTGGAGCGGCTAGGCCCGTGAGCCATGGCTGCTGGGCCTGCACGTCTGGAGCCTGTGCTCCGCAACGGGAGAGGCCACAACAGTGAGAGGCCCATGTACCGCAAAAAAAAAAAAAAAAAAAAAAAAAAAAGAGCAAAGGATCTGAATCAACAGTTCTCCAAGGAAGATATACAAATGTCCAATGAGCACATGAAAAGATGCTCACCACCATTAGCTATCAGGGAAATGCAAATCAGAGCCACAATAAGATACCACTTTACACCTGCTAGGGTGACTATAATCAAAAAGACAAATAATAACAAGTGTTGGTGAGGATATGGAAAAATCAGAATCCCCATACACTGCTGGTGGGAATGTACAATGGTGCAACTGCTTTGAAAAACAACCTGACAGTTCCTCAGACAGTTAAACAAAGTTACCATATGACCCAGCAATTCCACTCCTAGGTATATCCTGGAGAGAAGTGAACATGTATGTCCACATAAAAACTTGTACACAAGTGTTCCTAGCAGCATTATTCATAATAGCCAAAAAGTGGAAACAACGGAAATGTCCATCAACTACTGAATGGATAAAAAAATGTATATTCATACAATGGAATATTATTCAGCCATAAAAGGGAATGAAATACTGATTCTTGCTACAACATGGATGAGCCCTGAAAACAGTATGCTATGTAAAAGAAGGCAGACACAAAGGATCACATTGTATATTTCCATTTATATAAAATGTCCAGAAATAGGCAAATCTTTAGAGACAGAAAGTAGATTAGTGGTTACCTAGAGCTGGGAGGGAGATAGGGGGAGGAATTAGGGGATGTTGCTTAAGGGGTGTGGGGTTAATTTTGGGGTGATGAAAATGTTTTAAACTTGATTGTGGTGATGGTTGGCCAACTCTGTGAATATATGAAAAGCCAGTGAATTATATACTTTAAGTGGGTGAATTGTATGGTATGTGAATTATATCGCAATAAAGCTGTTTTTTTTTTTTTTAAAGTTCTCTGGTAAGGAAACAGTTGTCATTACTGTTGGGTGCTAGATGTCATAGTTTATACTATTTCCACTTCCATACCAGCAGCTCAACATGGCATCGGCTGTAACCTCCGCTACCTTCAGAGAGAGTGAGGAACCCCACCTCCACTTCCTCCGTCACTAGCTCTCAAGTCAGTCTGTAATGGGTGTGAAGGTCATCACGAGTATCTGGCACTGTCAGATCTACCTCCTCCAGGACCCCCAAGGTGGGGAATGTACCAAATGTCAGATGCTGGACAGTCAAAAAGGATGTCAGATGTCCACTAGGACAGTATGGGGCACTGGGCTAGGCTTTCGCCAGGTGTTACCTGACCCTCAGGACTTTTAACATATGATGCGGTAGATTTTGCTTTTTCTATGGATATACAACACTTTATTTAAACAATGGAGCAAATCAACTAGTTAACATTTCCATAAGGAATTTAACTGAAAATACAACACAGAGCAATGACCAAATATACAACCGTATAAGGTTGAAGCACCTTTTCCCATTAAATATCTGCTGAATCTCATTATCCCTATTTATTCTAGCTTTGACTTTACTTTTTTTTTTTTTTTGCTGTACACGGGCCTCTCACTGTTGTGGCCTCTCCCGTTGCGGAGCACAGGCTCCGGACGCACAGGCTCAGTGGCCATGGCTCATGGGCCCAGCCACTCCGCAGCATGTGGGATCTTCCCGGACCGGGGCCCAAACCTGTGTCCCCTGCATCGGCAGGCGGACTCTCAACCACTGCACCACCCGGGAAGCCCTTGACTTTACATTTTATGATAAGAACAAACAAGTCTTTCATTTAGGCCTCAGCATGGCCTATCTTACATACCTTGGTATCTCTGCTTTGGGGTTTCAAAGCCCATTAAAATCTGTTAACTACCTGTTTGCTATTATCAGGAAATTAATTGCCTTCTAATCCTTTTAGTCTGTATACCTAGGTCAATCATCCTGTGGAGAATTGTGCTGCAACTCACAAGGTGGGCTGCTCTGACCCTGGTCACGGGGAGAATTGAGACTCAAGTAGTGTCAGATTCTCTTTTCTGGTAACTTAGAAATGGAGACACGAATTCTGTTTAGCTAGTTTTAGAAGAGAAGGGTTTGAGGACAGGTCTCGACTTTTTGGAGATCTATTCAATGTTATTTTGATCTTTTTAATAATATTTTATCATAGAATATTGGTTGTCATGTTTTCGAAAATTATTAGTTTATTTTTCTGTTAGTCAAAAAAAGATTTTAAATTTACATCTGTCCAAGAAGAACATTAGCTAAAATTGCTGAGCACAATTTGGTATCTGGGATGGTATCCAGAAAAAATTGCTATTTAATGCTAAATAAAAGCTATCTGTCAGGGCAGGGAGCCCAGAGTACAGTAGTTCCCTCTTATACACAGTGGATATTTTCCAAGACCCCCAGTGGATGCATGAAACCACAGGTCGTACTGAACCCTTAGGAACAGTAAGAGATTAACAACAATAACTAATAACAAAATAGAACAGTTATAACTATATATTATAATAAGTTATGTGAATGTGGTCTCTCTCTCAAAATATCTTATTGTATTTCATTTATTCTTCTTGTGGTTCTTTGAGATGGTAACGTGCCTATGTGATGAGATAAAGGGATGTGAATAATGTAAGCATTATGATGTAGGGTTAGGCTACCACTGACCTGACAGTATGTCAGTAGGAGGATCATCAGCTTTGGGTGATCTGGATCATGGAGCCCCTGTGATGTCAATGGTTGGCTGTCAGGAGCAGACGATGTCCATGTGGGGTGGGATGGAGCGGGATGGTGCAAGATTTGATCACGCTGCTCTGAATGGCACACAGTTGAAAACTTATGAATTGTTTATTTCTGGAATTTTCTATTTGATATTTTTGGACCATCATTGACTGTGGGTAACTGAAACCATAGAAAGTGAAACTGTGAAGAAGGGAGGACTTTTGTATAGAAGACGGGTTTTGAGGAGACCCTATACAGAGGGAAAGGCTAAGACTCTGAATGCAGGATCACCCATATGAGTTTCTAAAACCTTAAAACAATCCACCCAAAACAGAGCACCTACAAGGAAAGACTGGCTCAGAATTCTGTGAGTACACCTTACTGTCTACCCATCTGTAAGAGAGAGAAAGCTGTTTGAACCTGTCCTGTCACCCACAAGGGCTCCATCCTTCATCAAGGCAGGTTAGGCCAACAGCCAGAGGTGAGGTTGTGTTGCTTTTCCCATCCCTTTCTCTTTGTTCTCTGGAATCTAGAGGTGGAAAGAGGGAGAAGCAATAAAACACCTTTTCAGAAAGCCAGGTGCCTCTGCTTTTGTTTTTGATGTGTCGTTTAATCTCCTTGGGAACAAATTGTCTGTTACAAAAAAAAAAAACCCTAAGAACGCCAAGACAATTTTGTAGACTCTGGGACTGAAGGTGTCATTTGGTGGCAGCTGTGTTGAGCCATGTGCAAGAGAAACAGAGGTAGCTGTGTTAGAGGAGAGAGAGACACATACACAGAGACAGAGAGACACATCCCTTGATTCCTGGTGGTTTTCCTTTTTTCTCTTCCCTGTGAGGCCTGGATACCCCTCCTGCCTGCCCTTGGATTTCATGAGACATCTCTGTTTCCTTAAGATAAATCCCTTCTATTTAAGCTAGCTTGAGGGCATTTGCTTCTTAATACCAGGAGTCCCTCACCTCTTCTTAACATTTCTAACATTCTTGTTCCCCTACAGACCTTGGCTACACGTGTGCCCTTCCTCAGGGCTAGTCAAAAGAACCCCCTAAAGCTGGAGTCCTGCCCCACATTTCAAGAAATACTTTTTTTTCCCCACCATCAGGAATCTTTTGAACACCAATAGCCACACTATCAAAACCCAAAGTTGCCATTGGTATATCTTGACCACAACATGCCACCAGCATATTTTTTAAAACCTGTCTCAGATCTGAAGGAACTAATCCTTCCCATCCACATGCCTCCCCATTGCCAATATTTTAAGGTCTACTGAACATAGAGTTATAGACCTGAAGAGAAGTTTCTGATGAACCAACACCAACTTTAGCATATACCGTTCAGGTGATGGTAGCAAAAAGTTCTTGATCAATCTCAGTTTGACCTCAAGCATCAGAGTCCCAGAGTTTCTTTACATCTCTCCTGGAGTTGTTAAAGCCTGAGCACTCACAGTTCTCCAGAATATACCTCTGAGAACCATTTGACCTCTTTGAGCCTCAGACTCTGAAAGATGTAGATGTCAGTGGGGTGGGGTAAACAAGAATATGAATGCTCAAGGAAATCACGTGTGCCTGGAACAGAGTAGAGCATGAATGAGTGTCAGGTCCCCCTCCCTTCCTTCAGTATAAATACCCTGGCTTGAGTATTTTTGTGGGTTCATACTGCCATCTCTAGCAATGCTATTCCCCAGAGAACACTCCTCACCCTACACCTTTGTTGGGGTGTACTCCCAGATGCACAGATAACTCTTCTTGATTTGTGCTTTGTTTAAATTTTGAGGTAAAACCAGGAGTGAACTTCAACCTGGACTGCACCTATCTCACTAGTGTCTTTTCTCTAATTTCCTTGGTTGGGTTATCAGAAAATGTCAAAGCCTTCTTGTTCATATTTGGATACATTTCAGGGTCACATTAAAATATTCTAGTCCTAAAGCCCCACTGCAATAAGTGTCAGCTTTGAACCAGAATAGGGCCCGCGGTGATGTTCCTGCAGCCACAGAGATGTACAATTAGAACAGCTCTCTCAGCATAACTTTCTGAATGGCTTCTCTCTGAATTCAGGTTTCAGTGTGATCAGAGAATTAGCATTCTGGCACTAAAAAGGATTTCATTTTACATTTCTGTTTTGTTTAGGGACTGGGTGTAATCTGTCTTTGGAACCCACGGTACACACTCATAGATATTGACTGACTGAGAGACTGAGTAACAATTGAGTGATGCAAGGAAGAACCATTAGAATGCTTGTCAACTTTGCTTAGTTACACTTCCCAGAGGTAATCATTGTTAAAGAGATGCCTTCTGCCTTCATTAATTATAGCCTTATTCGTAAATCAAAGTGAATTTGTAGAGCCTCAGAGTTTGGATTTCACAAGGTTAGTTCAACACTGGAGAGGAAAAGGGAGAGAACAAACACATGGAACATTTGTTATTTGCCTAGTATGGTATGATGCATTTTACACACAGCATTTCAACACAGCTGTCTTAAGAAGTAAGTATTAGTCTCCCTGTTACCATGATGACCTTCAAGCTCAGGGAAGGAAGGGGAAGTAATTCGCCCAAGCTTGCACAGCTAGTAAGTGGGAAGCGACGATTTAAACCCAGGTCTGTCTCACTGAGGTGAAAAGTTCTCTTTCCACTACTACCCAGTGCAGTCTCTGTCCCATGGGCTCAGCACTGTGGTATATTCTGTGATAATGAGGCACGGTTTCTGTCTCAAGAAACTTATTGTCAAGTGGAAAACACATGGTAATACTAATCTAATAATTCGAAGTAGCAGTAAATAAACACTCTGGTAGAATTATCAGAGAAGTACTCGGCAAGCAGAGAATTCCAGTAAATCTCAAGTATTGTGGTTCATCTAAGAGACAGAGCTCACTAACCTCCAGCTCAGTCACATTTCGATTTTCTAAAAACAGCTCTCGGGACAGGGCTCACATGGTACCTGGTGTTGATAGGCATGTGGGTAAGGATGGAAGGCACTTGCACAGGCCACTGATAGGAATGCAAATTAATAAACCTTTCTGGAGGGAAAATTGGCAGTGTGTATAAAAAGCCTGACAAAATAACTTTGTCTTTGACTCTCAAATTCTACTTCCTAAGGTGTTAATTCTAAGGAAACAAATGTGCAGAAAGAGTTATCTCTAAGGATGTTTGTTGTAGCTTTTTCTATAATGGCAAAAACCTGGAAACAGTCTAAATGTTCGACAACGTGGTGTTGGATAAAGTGTTATATCCTGTGGTAGAATGCTAGGCTAACCATTAAATAGGAGGTTGTAGGACAGTGGTTCTCAAAGTGTGGTCCCATTTCAGGGCATCCTCCAGGGCAAAACTGTTTTCATTGTAATACTAAGATTTGCATTTTCCACTTTTATTCTCTTGTGTGAGTTTAGAATACGTATCAACAGGAATTTTATTTAATATCTTTGTTTCTTTTTCCCTCTGGAATTTGAGATACTTCCTTTTATGGTGTTGGTTTTGCTGTCTGCATTTTGTTGTAGGTCAAATATTCCTTGTTTCCTCCTAGCGGTGGTGTTTGAGCCTGATGAAGAGACTATCAGATAGGTCTTCCGGAGTTTCTCACCTGCTGGCTCTAGCCAGGATGCTGCTGATGTGCTTTCAACTTTTTGGGAATCAGGTACCCCTGCGCCAACCTAACATGACAGAGTTTGATTAAAGTGTAATGACCACTAAAGGTAGAATGAGTATAAGAATGTAAGATACCCAGACAATTGCTTGGAAAGTTGAAAAGGAGAGATACAAAATTTAGTTATCAATGTAGATTTTATGACCAGACTTTGTAAACTGTGTTCTTGAGAGATGAATCTTTCAGGTTGCAATTCTCCCGTATTAAGGCTGCATTGGAGAGGGAAATAAAAAATGCATTTTTAGAAAAGATGAAGTGTCCCACACAACCTTTATAGATCATTGATTTGAGACTAAAGAAAAAAATGGAGATTGGAAAATTTTCTAAACATTTTACGTGTGCACAAAAGAACACACTTCCTAATACCGCATTTGCAGAAACCATACAGTTAATGATGTTAATGAGTTATTGTCCAGAGCTGATGTAGCACAACATGTCTGAGGATTTGTCAGTAACTGTAACGTTATGATTAATTTTCCTTGAGGGATTGTTGGCAGCATTAGTTTGGGGACTGGGTCAAAAGTCCCTGGAGGAGCACTTGGGAATTAAAGAGAAGGTGTGTGGTTGTCACTCAGTCAGAATGTTCTGGTTTAACTCCTCTCCCCTGTACATCTTGTACTCCTCTATATGTAGCACACAAGAGTCTCAAGGATGTTCTCTCCATAGCTGGAGGGCGCCCTCATTGTGCCTCCAGTGGTACAGCTCTGTGAGGTTGATCCAGAAAGCCCTGGGACAGCCAACCCACTGGCCCCAAAGCCTCTCTGCTGACACAGGCAGAAGTGTCCTCCCTCTGGAAGCTTCAGGGCTGGGAGGATTTTCACCCAGCCTTGCTCATTTCTCTAGTATCTGCTGGAGTGAGGCTGTGGGGTGTGTGTGTGTGTGTGTGTGTGTGTGTTTTAATATTTATTTATTTATTTATTTGGCTGCACTGGGTCTTAGTTGCTGCATGCAGGATATTCGTTGCGGTATGCGGGATCTTTAGTTGTGTTTTATTACTATTATTTCCTTTAAAAAAATAACAGAAAAAAGAACAACTGTTGCCATTATATACTAAGCATGTGGGCAAACCCCCGTTTCATCTAATCTAATAGAGGAGCTGAGTTTCATTTTTAAATGTATTATTTTTATTTTCAAGGTCACAGTTTAATGGTTCTTTCTCTGTTGCAAACTTAAGAAAAATTGCAGGAGGGTCACTAAGGAAATGAGGGAACTTGATCAAATTTCTCCTACTTGTTGGATCAGTTGGCCCTAATCCTCTGTGCTTTTATGGAATTATAATTGTAGTAAAGAAAAAAAAAAAGTCTGTGGAACAGCAGGGGAGAAGTCTGCCCCGACTCACTGATTTATCTTAAAAGATCCCAGCCTGACACATTCTATTCAGATGAAGTACTCTGTCTCTTAGTAACCACCACTCAACTTTCACAGGAATTTGACAGCAGTGGCTGGTGGGGTACCGTTTCTGTTCTGTGCTAATACTCAGGAGCTGTTGAAGAATTCTAGTGCTAAAGAGCTAAGCCTGTATTTAACTCATCAGCTGGGAATCCCAGAACATGGAATGTTCTTATCCTCCGTGGTTTTTCCTTATATCCTCAGCCAAGGTTAATGTTGCCCGTGGTTGATTATTTATTTATTTATTTACTTACTTATTTATCTGTTCATTTGCTCTTTCACTCTTGGGTATATCTATACCAGTGGTTCTCAGCTAGTATAATTCTGAGGACACATTTTTGGTTGTCAGAACTAGGGATAGGCTACTGTTGGCATCTGGTAGGTAGAGGTCAGGGTGCCACTGAGCACGCAGGCTAGCTCCCACAGCAAGGAATTTATGTAGCCCAAATTGTCGATAGTGACACTGAGGAACTCCCACCATCGAGGAGCTCCCAAGACCACAAATAATTGACTTGCCCATGTTTTGCTTTGAGGTAGGCACTAAGCTATGAACTAGCCCTGTCACACCGTACGTAGGTCATTTATTTTGGTTCCCTAGACCTGGCATCTTTTTCCCTTAGTTTTCTACAATAGTGGAGAATTTAGTGGATGAGTTTTATACTTCTCTTTGGTGCATTCAGACGTCTGCCTGCAATTTATTCAATTGAGACATAGCCCCCAGCTCATGCAGGCCCTGAATGGATAGATACTCCCTAACTATTTTCTTTTTAAAATAAATAAATTTATTTATTTATTTATTTTTGGCTGTGCTGGGTCTTTGTTGCTGTGTGCGGGCTTTCTTTAGTTGCGGCGAGCGAGGGCTACTCTTCGTTGCAGTGCGCGGGCTTCTCATTGTCGTGGCTTCTCTTGTTGCAGAGCATGGGCTCTAGGCACGTGGGCTTCAGTAGTTGTGGCACGTGGGCTCAGTAGTTGTGGCTCGCGGGCTCTAGAGTGCAGGCTCAGTAGTTGTGGCCCACGGGCTTAGTTGCTCCGCGGCATGTGGGATCTTCCCGGACCAGGGCTTGAACCCGTATCCCCTGCATTGGCAGGCAGATTCTTAAACACTGTGTCACCAGAAAAATCCACTCCGTAAGGTATTTATAAATTGATTACTCAGTCTAAAATTCAAAGTACTCTTTTTAACTCTGGGCAGATAAGTAACTCCTATAATTTCACTGTTCTTATGGGTCATATAACACCTTTATCCACTAGCAGGTAGACATTTCTTACTTGAAGTAAATGGAAAAGCTTAGGCATGTGGTCCACATGTAATAATTTGGTTGGGGAGGGGTGGGAGTAAGAAAGAAGGAAGATAGTCACTATTCTGAAACCTTGTACTTTCAAATGGATCACTTCTTCATCTAGTCCTGGTTGTAAGGTCAAGCATGTCTTAGGTACTCAATGACTCAAGTTATCTCAGCTGTTAATAGCAAATATATGTGCAGCCCATCATTAACTAATTATCAGGACTGTTCTAAAGCCCTGGGAAAGACAGGGTGATGGGTATTTCCCAATCTGCTTGGGGTTGGAGTAGCATTGGAAGCATCTACCTAATACTAACATATGTGCCACTGAGTCTTTTGATTTTTAAGGAGATTACAGACGTTGTTGAAGGTGCCCCAAAGTACCCCCAGACATACCGTATGGTGTCACACCTCCCTCCTTTCGCCTACGTTGTTCCTTTTACCTGAATTACCCCCAACCTGTTCCTCCTGGAAAACTAATTTTCATCTTGCAAAACCTTACATCAGCCTTTTAAACTCTGTATTATATTCCAGACCCCTCCTTTCACACGTGTATTCACACAGCCTGCCTGAATTCACTCCAAAATTTAAAAAATTTCCGTCTCTGTACATCCATGTCTGATGCGTTTTGCACATTCTTTCTATTCTCACATGCGTCGCACTGTATTATAATGATCTGTTTGCAAATATTCCTACATGCTGGCTCTAAGCTCCTGGAACGCCGGCACTGTGTTTATTCTTCTTAGATTCCCGTTAGTTTGCACATGGTGAGTACTTGTTAGAATTTAAAAGTGGAATTTCCATTATTTATTTTACTAGGCTCAGTTTTTGTTTTGTTTTTTATTTTGCAAAATATCGATTAACTGCATTATCTCTGGTTATGGTGCTGAAATGGGGGTTGTGGTAGTTATGGGAGATTTTGCCTATCAATGTTAGATTAATTTTTTACAACAAGAATATTCTCATTTACTTGTGTAATCAGAGTTAACATTATATTTATATAGATCTCAAAAAAATGTTTTCTGTGTCAAGGAGTACAGATGTTTAATGTTGGAGTGAGATGTTTAATGATGACTGAGAGGTGTAGTTAGGGTTTAAATGAAAGGTATTAGATAAGGTAGCCCTAGGGACTTGCCTGGTGGCTCAGTGGTTAAGAATCTGCCTCCCAATGCAGGGGATGTGGGTTCGAGCCCTGGTCCGGGAAGATCCCACATGCCGCGGAGCAACTAAGCCCGTGCGCCACAACTGCTGAGCCTGCACTCTAGAGCCCTCGAGCCACAACTACTGAGCCCATGTGCTGCAACTACTGAAGCCTGCATGCCTAGAGCCCATGCTCCGCAATGAGAGAAGCCACCGCAATGAGAAGCATGCCCACCGCAACGAAGAGTAGCCCCCGCTCACTGCAACCACAGAAAGCCCACGTGCAGCAACGAAGACCCAACACAGCCAAAAATAAATAAATAAATATATTAAAAAAAAAAAAAAGATAGCCCTAGCTGCTGTAGCAAACCAAATATCAGTAACTTAGTATAATAAAAGTTTCTCTTGAGCTTGATTAAAAGTCCTATGCAGGTATTCCTCATTAGGCAGGCCTCCTCCAAGTAGTGACTGAGGCACCTTAGCTGTTGTGGCTCTACCCTCTTCAGTATGTGGCATTTAAGGTTGCCATGCTTCAAGCTATGCATGGGAAAAAGTACAGAGGATCGTGTCTGGGAGATCTTAGTGATCCATGCCTCGAAATGCCTAGAAACTTTACTAGTGCTCACCTTCCATTGGCTGGAACTCCATCACTTGACTGCCTCCTGGCCACACCTAACTCAAGGGAGGCTGGGAAATGGAGAGTATCCGGAAGCCCCGAAGACGAGAAATAAGCAGTGGTAAGTTAGCCATCTCTAATAGAGAGCAAAGAAACAACTCTTTATATACCAAACAGAAAATGGAATCTATTAGAAGAACTTTTAAAAGCTCACAGGTAGACTGGAGAACCAGGCAGGAACCAGCGGAGTGCTGGGTGGGGTCCAGGGAACAAGAAGGACTGATTATCTGGCCTGAGTGCCATGGATTTTCAGCCTTCTAGTCACTCTGCTTAAGATTCAAATTCCTGATTGAGGTAGGGCAGGGGGGTAACCAGCTTAGACTGAGTAGCTACCAATCTCTGAGCTCCTCGAAGATGGCAGGGCTGACAGTCCAGTGGCTTACCATCTTATTTGGAGTGAAATCCAAACCCTTCCTGTGGCCTATAAGCCCAAGTGAACTGGCTCCTGGCTACTTTTCTGACCTCACCTTTCTCTCTCATTATACTCCAATACACTGCCATCTTTGCTGTTTGTGTTTGCCAAGCAGTCTCACGTCAGCGACTTTAATACTATTGTTTGCTATACTCTTTCTCCTAATATTTGCATGCTCATTCCCTTCAAATCTCTGCTCAAATATCTCTTTAATTGTGAGCTCTTCCTTGACTACCTTATGTAATATAGCGCCCCAAATCATAACCGTTGCCCTCTATCCCATTTATCCTGTTTCATTTTCTTCATAGCACTTATCACCACCCAACATTTATTCATTCTCTGTCTTCCCCTCTGATAAAATTTAAGCAACATGAGAGCATAGACTTTGTTTTGTTTACATGCTGAAAACCAGACAGTGGGTAAGCATCAGAGCAAGCACTAGAATCCAGGTTGCCTTCTTCCTGTTAGCTGGTGGCAGAAGAATCAGCCTTAGAGCTAGCATGGCCCTAAGCCAAAGTAACCTGAGGCATTTAAGAATACCAACTTTTGGGCTTCCCTGGTGGTACAGTGGCTGGGAGTCCGCCTGCCGATGCAGGGGACATGGGTTCGTGCCCCGGTCCGGGAAGATCCCACATACCGCACACGGAGCAGCTACGCCCGTGAGCCATGGCCGCTGAGCCTGTGCATCCGGAGCCTGTGCTCCGCAACAGGAGAGGCCACAACAGTGAGAGGCCCGCGTACCTACCGCAAAAAAAAAAAAAAAAAGAATACCAACTTTTATCTTTTTTGCATATTTTGACTCAAATTGTCAACCCTTATTCTTGACAGCTCATGGACATTTTTGCCATGGATATACTATTATTTATCACTGACCATGGGTAGTACACTTTTAAAATTGGTCTATGTTGCTTATAAAGCATCATTTCAACCATTGTAGTTATGGGGTTCTTAAAGCTTGTGCATATAAAGAGACACATGCCTGTGTGTTTGTGAAGGAGACCCCTATGTCATCAGGGCATTACTGAGTCTGACTGGCGAATTTCTCTTGGTCTGATTGGTCCACATATCAGTTTATGGTGGATGATCACAAGCATGTAGGTTAGCTATCATATCTGTTCTTGCTATCAAGGGATGTCGTTTGGGCTTTACCAACTGCTATACGTGTGTCCATTTACTTATATTGGGCTTTGGCAAGTATAATTACCTCTTTTCCCTGCCTAAGTTCTGAAACAATTGATAGATAATCAAAGGAATAGCAGATAGAGATCAAAACATCAATTATTACTGATAAACCTAATATCAAAGAATGTGGCTCAGGTATAGGACCACAATGTGCTTTCTCATACCAAATCTCAGAAACAGACAGATTTATATACCCAGTCATGATCTCTGAAGACCTACAGGCCTCTCCACATGAGAGCATACCTGTGTACTTAACAGTAGAAGGAACAGAGTAGAATGGGGAAGAGATAGAGGGAAGCTAGCCAGGAAGGAGTGTTACACTAATAGATGTCCTTCCACATGGAAAGAAACACCTGGAATGAGAAATTAATGTCCCAGCTAATAATTTTAAATTAATTGCTATCATGTATTTTAAAATATTTTACAGATTAAAAAAGTCCTTTAAAAAGGCTAAAAAGATGTGAATGGAGTTTCTTCATACACCCTTATATGGATGAAGCAGGAAAATGTTCACACACTGAGTGTTCTCAAGCTAGGCTGGGAGAATGCTGACTGTATCTAGTAATGCTCTTATATGGGTGAGGGCTGAGGCAAGCACCTAATTTGCTTTACTGTTGAGCTGCCTCTAGTGGCAGCATTAAAATCACCTTAGATTTCAAAAGAACAAAATAAGGAAAAGTTAATTTACAGTTCTACCATAAATCTATAGCTCAGACCAAATTGGTTAATCTGAAGTGACTGTAAAGATCTTCTAGAAAATTTGCAGCAAATGGCTGTCTTGCTGTAAAAAATCATGTCTAACATAGTACTTAGTACATAATTGGAGCTCAATAAATACTTGTTGGATGAATGAATCTTGACCTTGGGCTTCAATGTGAAGTCAGTTGAAAGTCAATGATGGTTGAAGTTTCATAGTTTTGAAATTATCTGAAACAAATTTTATGGGTATAAATGCTAATGAATGGAAACTAGAAATGAAAGAGAAAGGAATATAAGCTTTTTAAAATTACTTTCCACTAAACCTAATTGACTGGTCTAACCAAAGCTCCCCATTTTCTCTGTAAAACAGACTGATGCCTAAGGCAAGTTAACCACTCCTCATAGCACGCTCCTATCTAATAATACCCATCATTTTGAGTTGCATTTTTACTAAGGGTCAGTTGTGATTATTTTAAACCTTTTTATCCTGGTTGCACTTGTTATTACATGATATAATTAAATATTACCAAAGCTGATGAAATGAGTGCAAAAATGAAAGAGTTGTTCCTCTGAAAATGAAGGTGAATGTTTTGGAAAGACTTCGTAAGAGGAAAGCCCCTAAAAGAAGCGCTAAAAGGTATGAACCCTGCTCACAGGTAGTTTACAGCCTTGTAGACTAGCTAAGATATATGACAAAGTAACTCTAATGTATGGTGCTAAATGCCATAGGAGAAGATTACATGAGGATTCTAGAATTTCAGAGGAAGAAAATTACTTTTGGCTTGAAGAGTCATTGACAGCTACATGGAGAAGTTGATATATGAGCTGGTCTCTGAAGGCTGTAAAGTTAGAATGTGCAGAGATGATTCATTCCTAGTGAAGAGAAGTATGTAAGCAAAGCATGAGGGGTAAGGCCAGTGTTTGGCTGGAGCACAGGATTCATGAAAGGGAAGAGCAGAAGGTAAAGCTAGAAAGATAACTGGGTTTCAAATAGTATGGGGCCCTAACTTCCAGGCTTATGAAATGTCTGGTCACTGTGACAATAAGACACTTATTCTTCTCATCCACAGTGAACTTGAGTGGTCTTTATTATACCCACAAAAGGAGCACTTTATATTAGGGCATGATAATCCATATAATAATTTTTTCATTCATAGTTTCATGTTTTTTTTCATGGCTTATAAGCTCCTTTTAACCCAAGCTATTTTATAATACTTTTGTTCAGCAATGCATATGATTAATTTTCTGTGAAGGACACGGTTATTCAATTAATTCTTGGTGAAATATTAATTGTAGAATTAGTGATTATGCTTTTAAGACCTCTTGGTTCTTTTTTTAGGGCCCACATAAAATACTAACAAATCATATTATAAAATCACAAGCTTGCTTAACATTTTATGCTTTAAAAACATGTTTTCAAAGTTTGCAACATAAGCAAGATTATATATGACTTCACTTCTGTGTTATAATAGATATTAAACGCATTTTGGCAGATTTAGTAGGAAAAAATTCTACCCATTACCTTCCTTTGTTTGATATACTTCCCGTTAGTGCACTGTGGTTGCTTGAGAGTAGAATAAGACAGCATAAAAAGCTAAGGTATTGTTCATAGTTATATTCCTATAAGAAACTTTAATGTCACTTTAACTGCTAGTCAGAGGACAGGACTACCAGTTCCTGAAATACAAATCTTTAGCCTAAGAAAAATAAAATGTAATAGTTATAAATCTTAGCTTTCAGATAAAAATAGTTTGAGGACCTGTTTCACTTCTTCAGAAGTGTAGTTTTTTTTTTCTTTAAGTAAAAAATCAAAGTGCCAATTTGAAACAAAGATGAATGATAAAATAAGGGAAATTATTATTTTGGTAGCTCCTCTTTGGTAGCCATTTTCTTCTTTAAAAATTTCAATTTGGATATATATGTATTACCTTTCTTTGGTTCCCTTACTTATAAAATAAGAAATATTATAAAACCACAAGGCTCTTTCCATTCATGATCAATTACTTAATTTTCAACAAGTTACTAGTTTCAGTTTCAGCTAAAGTGAAAGTGCTTAAAAAGGAAACAGGGACTTTATCCTCCATTCTGGAACTTCAGAAGTTAGGTATTTCCAGCACATTTAATGAAATTCGTCTTTTGAGAAATGATTTATACTAGTACAACTCAAAATAAATTTAGAAAATATAATGTCAATTTAACAGTGGGATATAAGGATATTATCAGCAAGCATACCAAAACACCATTAAGGAGTTATCACATTCCAGCCTTACTATACAAAGGGGCATGGACATATACACACTACTATGTGTGTAGTGTAAATATAGGCTTATTAAGGGGAAGTTTAGAAATGAAGAAAGAGCATAGCACACAATTCCTTCAAGTTCTTATTTCACAAAGAGTCATACTTATTAGGGCATAGCTGGACTGTTATGGAAAGGGAAGGGCTCCTGGAGGGGGACTGTGCTTATGTAATGCTTAAGTTATTTGTAGGGACATGGATATCAAAGGCAAGATTGAGAACTGTCAGAGAACTGGAAACAATTAGTAGAATAGAAATCCTAGAAATGAAAAATACAATAACAAAAAGTAACATATTTGATGATTTTAGTAGCAGTTTAGACACAGTTGAAAAGAGAATTAGTGTACCGGATGGTAGATTGGAAGAAACATCAAAATGAAGCATGGATAAGACGCTGTGAGAAGTTCTAATTTATGAAAAATTAGAATCTCAGAACAAGAGAAGATAAAAATGGGACAGAAGTAACATTTGAACAGAGTATGACTGAGAATTTCTCAAAAATGATGAAAGACATCAATGTGTAGATTGAAGAAGCCATACAAACTCCAAGCAGGATAAGATTCCTAAGCACATGTTAGTAAAAGTTTTGAAAACTAAAGACAACAACAAGATCCTAAAAACAGCTGGGAGGTGGTGATGGGGAAACAACCCAGATTACCTTCAGGAAAGCAATAACACACTAACAGCTGATTTAGGTGAAACAATGGAAGTAGAAAACAGTGGAATGACATTTTTTGTGAATTTTATTTTATTTTTTTATACAGCAGGTTCTTATCAGTCATAAATTTTATACACATCATTGTATACATGTCAATCCCAATCGCCCAGTTCATCACACCACCACCACCACCACCCTGCCACTTTCCCCACTTGGTGTCCATACGTTTGTTCTCTACATCTGTGTCTCAATTTCTACCCTGCAAACTGGTTCATCTGTACCATTTTTCTAGGTTCCACATATATATGTGTTAATATGCAATATTTGTTTTTCTCTTTCTGACTTACTTCACTCTGTATGACAGCCTCTAGATCCATCCACGTCTCAAGAAATGACCCAATTTTGTTCCTTTTTATGACTGAGTAATATTCCACTGTATATATGTACCACATCTTCCTTATCCATTCGTCTATCAATGGGCATGAAGTTGCTTCCATGACCTGGCTATTATAAATAGTGCTTCAGTGAACATTGGGGTGCACGTCTCTTTTTGAATTATGATTTGCTCTGGGTATATGGCCAGTAGTGGGATTGCAGGGTCATATGGTAATTCTATTTTTAGTTTATTAATGAACCTCCATACTATTCTCCATAGTGGCTGTATCCATTTTCATTCCCACCAACAGTGCAAGAGGGTACCCTTTTCTCCACACCCTCCCCAGCATTTGTTTTTTGTAGATTTTCTGATGATGCCCATTCTAACTGGTGTGAGGTGATACCTCATTGTAGTTTTGATTTGCATTTCTCTAATAATTATTGATGTTGAGCAGCTTTTCATGTGCTTCTTGGCCATCTGTATGTCTTCTTTGGAGAAATGTCTATTTAGGTCTTCTGCCCATTTTTGGATTGCGTTGTTTGTTTTTTTCATATTGAGCTGCATGAGCTGTTTGTATATTTTGGAGATTAATCCTTTGTCCGTTGATTCATTTGCAAATATTTTCTCCCATTCTGAGGGTTGTCTTCTCGTCTTGTTTATGGTTTCCTTTGCTGTGCAAAAGCTTTTAAGTTTCATTAGGTCCCATTTGTTTATTTTTGTTTTTAATTCCATTACTCTAGGAGGCGGATCAAAAAAGATCTTGCTGTGATTTATGTCAAAGAGTGTTCTTCTTATGTTTTCCTCTAAGAGTTTTATAGTGTCCAGTCTTACATTTAGGTCTCTAATCCATTTTGAGCTTATTTTTGTGTATGGTGTTAGGGAGTGTTCTAATTTCATACTTTTACATGTAGCTGTCCAGTTTTCCCAGCACCACTTATTGAAGAGGCTGTCTTTTCTCCGTTGTATACCCTTGCCTCCTTTGTCATAGGTTAGTTGACCATAGGTGCATGGGTTTATCTCTGGGCTTTCTATCTTGTTCCATTGATCTATGTTTCTGTTTTTGTGCCAGTACCATATTGTCTTGATTACTGTAGCTTTGTAGTATAGTCTGAAGTCAGGGAGTCTGATTCCTCCAGCTCCGTTTTTTCCCTCAGGATTGCTTTGGCTATTTGGGGTCTTTTGTGTCTCCATACAATTTTAAGATGATTTGTTCTAGTTCTGTAAAAAATGCCATTTGTAATTTGATAGGGATTGCATTGAATCTGTAGATTGCTTTGGGTAGTATAGTCATTTTCACAATATTGATTCTTCCAATCCAAGAACATGGTATATCTCTCCATCTGTTGGTATCATCTTTAATTTCTTTCAGCAGTGTCTTATAGTTTTCTGCATACAGGTCTTTTGTCTCCCTAGGTAGGTTTATTCCTAGGTATTTTATTCTTTTTGTTGCAATGGTAAATGGGAGTGTTTCCATAATTTCTCTTTCAGATTTTTCATCATTAGTGTATAGGAATGCAAGAGATTTCTGTGCATTAATTTTGTGTCCTGCAACTTTACCAAATTCATTGATTAGCTCTAGTAGTTTTCTGGTGGCATCTTTAGGATTCTCTATGTATAGTATCATGTCATCTGCAAACATTGACGGTTTTACTTCTTCTTTTCCAATTTGTATTCCTTTTATTTCTTTTTCTTCTCTGATTGCCATGGCTAGGACTTCCAAAACTATGTTGAATAATAGTGGTGAGAGAGGATATCCTTGTCTCATTCCTGATCTTAGAGGAAATGCTTTCAGTTTTTCACCATTGAGAATGATGTTTGCTGTGGGTTTGTCATATATGGCCCTCATTATGTTAAGGTAGGTTCCCTCTATGCCCACTTTCTGGAGAGTTTTTATCATAAATGGGTGTTGAATTTTGTCAAAAGCTTTTTCTGCACCATTGAGATGATCATATGGTTTTTATTCTTCAATTTGTTAATATGGTGTATCACATTGATTGATTTGCATATATTGAAGAATCCTTGCATCCCTGGGATAAATCCCACTTGATCATGGTGTATGATCCTTTAATGTATTGTTGGATTCTCTTTGCTGGGATTTTGTTGAGGATTTTTGCATCTATATTCATCAGTGATATTGGTCTGCAATTTTCTTTTTTTATAGTATCTTTTTCTGGTTTTGGTATCAGGGTGATGGTGGCCTCATAGAATGAGTTTGGGAGTGCTCCTCCCTCTGCAATTTTTTGGAAGAGTTTGAGAAGGATAGGTGTTAGCTCTTCTCTAAATGTTTGATAGAATTCACCTGTGAAGCCATCTGGTCCTGGACTTTTGTTTGTTGGAAGATTTTTAATCACAGTTTCAATGTCATTACTTGTGATTGGTCTATTCACATTTTCTGTTTCTTCCTGGTTCAGTCTTGGAAGGTTATACCTTTCTATGAATGTGTCTGTTTCTTCCAGGTTGTCCATTTTATTGGCATAGGGTTGCTTGTAGTAGTCTCTTAGGATTCTTTGTATTTCTGTGGTGTCTGTTGTAACTTCTCCTCTTTCATTTCTAATTTTATTGATTTGAGTCCTCTCCCTCTTTTTCTTAATGAGTCTGGCTAATGGTTTATTGATTGTGTTTATCTTCTCAAAGAACCAGCTTTTAGTTTTATTGATCTTTGCTATTGTTTTCTTAGTTTCTATTTCATTTATTTCTGCTCTGATCCTTTTGATTTCTTTCCTTCTGCTAACTTTGGGTTTTGTTTGTTCTTCTTTCTCTAAGTCCTTTAGGTGTAAGGTTAGATTGTTTACTTGAGATTTTTCTTGTTTCTTGAGGTAGGATTGTATACCTATAAACTTCCGTCTTGGAACTGCTTTTGCTGCATCTCATAGGTTTTGGATCATCGCGTTTTCATTGTCATTTGTCTCTAGGTAGTTTTTGATTTCCTCTTTGATTTCTTCAGTGATCTCTTGGTTATTTAGTAACGTATTGTTTAGCCTCCATGTGTTTGTGGTTTTTACGTTTTTTTCCCTGTAATTCATTTCTAGTCTCATAGCGTTATGGTCAGAAAAGATGGTTGATATGATTTCAGTTTTCTTAAATTTACTGAGGCTTGATTTGTGACCCAAGATGTGATCTATCCTGGGGAATGTTCTGTGCTCACTTGAGAAGAAAGTGTAATCTGCTGTTTTTGGATGGAATGTCCTACAAATATCAATTAAATCAACTGGTCTATTGTGTCATTTGAAGTTTCTGTTTCCTTATTAATTTTCTGTTTGGATGATCTGTCCATTGGTGTAACTGAGGTGTTAAAGTCCCCCACTATTATTGTGTTACTGTCGATTTCCTCTTTTATAGCTGTTACCAGTTGCCTTATGTATTGAGGTGCTCCTATGTTGTGTGCATATATAGTTATAATTGTTATATCTTCTTCTTGGATTGCTCCCTTGATCATTATGTAGTGTCCTTGTTCTTGTAACATTCTTTATTTTAAAGTTTCTTTTATCTGATACGAGTATAGCTACTCCAGCTTTCTTTTGATTTCCATTTGCATGGAATATCTTTTTCCATCCCCTCACTTTCAGTCTGTATGTGTCCCTAGGTCTGAATTGGGTCTCTTTTAGACAGCATATATATGGGTCTTGTTTTTGTATCCATTCAACAAGCCTGTGTCTTTTGGTTGGAGCATTTAATCCATTCACGTTTAAGGTAATTATCGATATGTATGTTCCTATGACCATTTTCTTAATGGGTTTGGGTTTGTTTTTGTAGGTCCTTTTCTTCTCTTGTGTTTCCCACTTAGAGAAGTTTCTTTAGCATTTGTTGTGGAGCTTGTTTGGTGGTGCTGAATTCTCTTAGCTTTTGTTTGTCTGTAAAGCTTTTGATTTCTCCATCAAATCTGAATGAGATCCTTGCTGGGTAGGGTAATATTGGTTGTAGTTTCTTCCCTTTTATCACTTTCAGTATATCATGCCACTCCCTTCTGGCTTGTAGAGTTTCTGTTGAGAAATCAGCTGTTAACCTTATGGGAGTTCCCTTGTATGTTATTTGTCATTTTTCCCTTGCTGCTTTCAATAATTTTTCTTTGTCTTTAATTTTTGCCAATTTGATTACTGTGTGTCTCAGCGTGTTTCTTCTTGGGTTTATCCAGTATGGGACTCGCTGCGCTTCCTGGACTTGGGTGGCTATTTCCTTTCCCATGTTAGGGAAGTGTTCACCTATAATCTATTCAAGTATTTTTTCTAGTCCTTTTTCTCTCTCTTCTCCTTCTGCTACCCCTATAATGCGAATGTTGTTGCATTTAATGTTGTCCCAGAGGTCTCTTAGGCTGTCTTCATTTCTTTTCATTCTTTTTTCTTTATTCTGTTCCACAGCAGTGAATTCCACCATTCTGTCTTCCTGGTCACTTATCTGTTCTTCTGCCTCAGTTATTCTGCTATTGATTCCTTCTAGTGTAGTTTTCATTTCAGTTATTTTATTGTTCATCTCTGTTTGTTTGTTCTTTAATTCTTGTAGGTCTTTGTTAAACATTTCTTGCATCTTCTCGATCTTTGCCTCCATTCTTTTTCCGAGGTCCTGGATCATCTTCACTATCATTATTCTGAATTCTTTTTCTGGAAGGTTGCCTATCTCCACTTTACTTAGTTGTTTTTTGGGGGTTTTATCTTGTTCCTTCATCTGGTACACAGCCCTCTGCCTTTTCTTCTTGTCTCTCTCTCTCTGTGAATGTGGCTTTTGTTCCAAGACTGCAGGATTGTAGTTCTTCTTGCTTCTGCTGTCTGCCCTCTTGGAATGACATTTTTAATGGAACATTACTCAGCCATAAAAAGGAACAAAATTGGGTCATTTGTAGAGTCGTGGATGGACCTAGAGACTGTCATAAAGAGTGAAGTAAGTCATAAAGAGGAAAACAAATATTGTATATTAATGCATATATATGGAATCTGAAAAAATTTGTATGCACGATCTTATTTCAAAGCAGAAATAGAGACACAGACAGAGAGAACAAGCGTATGGATATCTAGGGGGAAAGGGGGTATAGGATGAATTGGGAGATTGGGATTGACATATATACAGTATTAACACTTAGTACTATGTATAAAATAGATAACTAATGAGAACCTAGTGTGTAGCTCAGAGAACTCTACTCAATGCTCTGGTTATCTAAATGGGAAGGAAATCCAAAAGAAAGGGGATATATGTACACACACAGCTGATTCACTTTGCTGTACAGTAGCAACTAACACAATATTGTAAAGCAACTCTACTTGAATAAAACTTTAAAAAATAAATAAAGTATTGAGAGAAAATACTGGTTAAACATGGTGGAATCAAGTCTTCAGAGAAAAATACCTGCCAATATAGAATTTTATACCCTGAAAAAAGACTCTTAGAATGGATGTGTAAAAACGCTTTTTAAGGAATAAGTAGGGTGAATTTACCAGCAGAAAATTCACAGTAAAGGAAATACTAAAGCGAGTTTTTTAGGGAGGAGGAAAATGATTCCAGATGGAATGTTGGAGGTGGAGGAAGGAATGAAACACAATTTTAAAAAAATTCAGTATATAGGGAAATCTAAATGAATATTGGCAGTTTAAAAGAATAATAAAATTATGGCTATGAGATTTTAAAACATTTACAGAATTAAAATGTACAATTATAGCAGCATGTAAGTTGAAATTATAATTTATGGTCCTTGTGTTGTCTTGGAAGAGATAAAAATACCAATTTCTGTTAGACATTAATGATTCAAGGGTGCATGTTGAAATCTCTAGGATAATCACTAAAAGAATAGTAAAATATAACTGCCAAGCTAATAAAGGGGGTAAAGAAAATAATAATAAATGTTCAATCTAAAACAAGACAGGAAAGGAGAGAAAAAGGAACATAGATTAGGTAGTATAAATAGAAAGTGCATAATAAGATGGAAGATTTAACCCCAAATATATGGTAATTGTATTGGTCATTATATTAAGCTTAAATGGACTAACTGCTCCATTTAAATTGGCAGAGTTGATTTTAAAAATCTTTGTGGGAGTTCCCTGGGGGTCCAGTGGTTAGGACTCAGTACTTTCACTGCTGTGGGCCAAGGGAACTAAGATCCCATAATATCATTAAAGATAAAAAGACTTGATTTGCAAAAAATACTTAATCCCCCAGGCCTGTTTCCTCACCTGGTAAATTAATATATCTACTTATGGAATTGTTGTTTGAGAATTATATAACACATAGTAAAGCACATAGTAATATTAAAAAGAAAATAATAAAAAGATTTGAATAACACAACTAATAAGTCTGACCTACCTGACGTACATAGAACAATACTGAAAAACCGCAGGACACATATTCTTTTCCAGAACACATAAATATTTAAACAAACAAACAAACAAAATTTGGCCATATAGCCATAAAGCAAATCTCAATAAATTTCAAAGTATAACTTCTATAAAATAAATTCTTTGGTGACAATGCAGTTAAACTAGAAAGCATTATCAAAAAAGATAACTAGGAAATCCCCATGTATTTTGAAATTAAGGAATATGTTTTAAGATAATCTCTGACTAGGCAGGGCTTGGCAACCAATTGAGCTGAGGGCCAGCCACATCTACCTAGCAGTGCACTCACAGTAGTCAGCCTGCCACAGCAGAAAGACCAATTCAGCCCATATAGAGGCACCCCTGAAGCATATAGCTCTGGTGACCAAAGGGGAGTGTGCTGCTGGGGCATATAGTATGTTTCCTACTTAAGCCTACTTCTCTAAGATTGGAAAATGAAATCAACATGCCATATACATAGAAATAAAAACAGAGAGTTAGGCAAAATGAAGTGACAGAGAATATGTTCTGAATGAAGGAACAAGATAAAACCCCAGAAGAAGAACTAAGTGAAGTGGAGATAAGCAGTCTATCCGACAAAGAGTTCAAGATAATGATCATAATGATGTTGAAAGAACGTGGGAGAAGAATGTATGAACACAGTGAGCAGTCAGTAGTTTCTAACAAAGAGTTAGAAAATGTAAAGAAAAACCAAACACAGCTGAAGAATATAATAATAATAATTGAAATAAAAAATACACTAGAAGGGGGCTTCCCTGGTGGCGCAGTGGTTGAGAGTCCGCCTGCCGATGCAGGGGACATGGGTTCATGCCCCAGTCCCGGAAGATCCCACATGCCGCGGAGCGGCTGGGCCCGCGAGCCATGGCCGCGGAGCCTGTGTGTCCGGAGCCTGTGCTCCGCAACAGGAGAGGCCACAGCAGTGAGAGGCCCGCGTATAGCAAAAAAAAAAAAAATAATACACTAGAAGGAATCAACAATAGATTAGATGATATAGAGTGGCAGATCAGCAAACTGGAAGACAGAGTAGTGGAAATCAGTCAAGCTAAACAGAAAAAAGAATTTTAAAAAATGCGGACAGTTTAAGAGACTTCTAGGGCAATATCAAACATACTAACATTCACATTCTAGGGGCCCCAGAAGGAGAGGAGAGAGAGAAAGAAAGGAGCAGAGAACATAATAGCTGAAAGCTTCTGTAACCAAGGAAGGGAAACAGAAGCAAGGAGGTCCAAGAAGCAGGGAGTGCCAAACAAAATCAACCTAAAGAGGACCACACCAAGACACGTTACAATTAAAATGGCAAAAATTAAAGAAAAAGAATACTAAAAGCAGCAAGGGAAAATGAACATGTTACATACAAGGGAACTTTCATAAAGCTATCAGATGACTTTTCAGCAGAAACTCTGCAGGCCAGAAGGAGTAGCATGATATGTTTAAAGTGATGAAAGGAAAAGATGTACAACTAAGAATACTCCACCTGGCAAACTATCATTCAGATTTGAAGGAGAGATCAAGAGATTTACAGTCTAGCAAAAGCTAAAAGAATTCAGCAACAAAAAACCCAGCTTTGCAAGAAACATTAAGGTGAATTTTCTGAGTGTACAAAACAGGCTATAACTAGAAATGTGAAAATTACAAAAGGAAAAATTTCATTGGTAAAGGCAAATATACAGGAAAGGTAGTAGATCAACCACTTATAAACCTAGTAGGAAGGCTATAAGACAAAAGTAGTAAAATCATCAATATTTACAATATGTAGTTAAGGGATACAAAAGATGCAAAAAAAGATATAAAATATGATGTAAAAAGCATTAAATGTGTGTGGGGGGGAGGGGAGTAAAAATGCAAGATTGTTAAAATGTGATTGACCTTAAGAGATCAGCATCTTAAAATAATCATATATCCTCAACAAAATACTAGCAAACAAATTCAACCATACTTTAAAAGGATCATATGCCATGATCAAGTGGGATTTATCCCAGGGGTGCAAGGATGGTTCAATATCCACAAATCAATCAGTATGATACACCACATTAACAAATTGAAGAATAAAAATCACATGATCATATCAATAGATGCAAAAAAAGCTTTTTACAAAATTCAACATATATTTATGATTAAAAAAAACTCCCAGTAAAGTGGGTATAGAAAGAACATATCTCAACATAATAAAGGCTACATATGACAAGCCCTCAGCTAACATCATACTCAACAGTGAAAAGCTGAAAGCATTTCCTGTAAGGTCAGGAAGAAGACAAGGATGCCCACTCTCACCACTTTTATTCAACATAGTATTGGAAGTCCTAACCACAGCAATCAGATTAGGAAAAGAAATAAAAGGAATTCAAACTGGAAAGAAAGAAGTAAAACTGTCACTGTTTGCAGATGATGTGATATTATACACAGAATATCCTCAAGGCGCCACCAAAAACTAGTAGAACTCATCAGTGAATACAGTAAAAGTGCAGGACACAAAATTAATATACAGAAATCTATTGCTTTTCTATACATGAACAATGAACTATCAGAGAGAGAAATTGAGAAAGCAATCCCATTTACAATTGCATCAAAAATAATAAAATACCCAGGAATAAATCTTAACTAAGGAGATGGAAGACCTGTACTCAGAAAACTATAATATGCTGATGAAAGAAATTGAGGACAACATAAACAGATGGAAAGACACACCATGCCTATGAATTGGAAGAATTAATGTTGTTAAAATGACCATACTACTCAAGGCAACCTACAGATTCAATGTAATCCCTATCAAAATACCAATGGCATTTTTCACAGAACTAGAAAAAATATTTCTAAAATTTGTGTGGAACCATGAAAGACCCTGAATAGCCAAAGCAATCTTGAGAAAGAAGAACAAAGCTGGAGGTATCATGTGCCCTGATTTCAAACTATATGACAAAGCTACAGTAATCAAAACAGTATGGCACTGGCACAAAAACAGACACACAGATCAATGAAACAAAATAGAGAGCCCAGAAATAAACCCACACTTATATGGTCAATTAATCTGTGATGCAAGGGGCAAGAATATACAGTGAGGAAAAGACAGCCACTTCAATAAATGGTGTTGGGAAAATGACAGCTACATGCAAAAAAAATCATATTGGACTACTTTCTTACACCATATACAAAAATAAACTCAAAATAGATTAAAGAATTAGATATAAGACCTGAAACCATAAATCTTCTAAAAGAAAACATAGGCAGTATGCTCTTTGACATTGATCTTAGCAATATTTTTTGATATGTCTCCTCAGGCAGAGGAAGCAAAAATAAACAAATGGGACTACATCAAACTAAAAAGCACAGCAAGAGAACTATCAACAAAATGAGAAGACTGCCTACTGAATGGGAGAAGATATTTGCTATGAAATACCTGATAAGAGGTTAATATCCAAAATATATAAAGAAATAACACAACTGAACATCAAAAACAACAACAACAACAACAACAAAAGCCATACAACTTACTTAAAAAATGGGCAGAGGATCTGAATAGGCACTTTTTCCAAAGAAGACATTCAAGTAGCCAACGGGCTCATGAAAAATGCTCAAAATCACTCATCATCAGGAAATGCAAATCAAAACCACAATGAGGTATCACCTCACACCTGTCAGAATGGCTAGTATCAAAAAGACAACAATAATAAGTGTTGGTGAGGATGTGGAGGAAAGGGAACCCTTGTGTACTGTTGGTAGGAATGTAAACTGGTGCCGCCACTATGGAAAACATTATGGAGGTTCCTCAAAAAATTAAAAATAGAATTATCATATGATCCAGCAATTCCACTCCATAAATCCAGCAATATTTATCTGAAGAAAATGAAACACTAATGCAAAAAGATATCTGCACCCCTATGTTCATAACAGCATTATTTACAATAGCCAAGATATGGAAGCAACCTACACACACACATTTATACACAATGGAATTTTACTCAGCCATAAAAAAGAATGAAATCTTGCCATTTGTGACAACATGGGTAGACCTAGAGGTTATTATGCTAAAGTGAAATAAGTCAGAGAAAGAAAAATACTGTATAATTTCACTTATATGTGGAATCTAAAAAACAAAACACATGAACAAACAAGACAAAAACAGAGTTATAGATAAAGAGAACAAAGAGGTCATTGCCAGAAGAGAGGGGAATGGAGAGAGAAGAGAAATAAGTGAGGGAGATTAAAAGGCACAGGCTTCTAGTTGCATAATAAATGAGTCAGAGGTATGAAATGTTCAGTGTGGAGATAGAGTCAGTGATGATATAATATCTTTGTATGGTGACAGATGGTAACCAGAGTTACTATAGTGATCATTTTGAAATGTATAGAAATATTGAATCACCATGTTATGTACCAGGAACTAACATAGTGTTATAGGTCAGTTATACTTAAAAAACAAACAAGCAAACAAACAGACTTTTAGAAAAAGAGATCAGATTTGTTGTTACCAGAGGCAAGGAGCGAGGGAATTGGATGGAGGTGGTCAAAAGGTACAAACTACCAGTTATAAAATAAATAAGTACTAGGGATGTAATGTACAACATGATAAATATAATTAGCTTTATGAAAGTTGTTAGGTGAGTAAATCCTAAGCATTCTCATCACAAGGAAAAATGTTTTCTATTCCTTTTATTTCATCTCTATATGAGATGATGGATGTTCATTAAATTTATTGTAATCATTTCATGATGTATATAAGTCAGATTGTTAAGCTGTACACCTTAAACTTATACAGTGTTCTATGTCAGTTATATCTGAATAAACTTGGAAGAAAAAGAAGTAAATAAATAAAGAAGTAAATAATTTCTGAGTCAGATAAGATATCACAATGGAAATTCAAAAATATTTTGAGATTAATAATAATAATGATGAAAATACTATATACCAACTTTTATGTGATGCATCAAAATCTTTGGTTAAAGAGAAATGCCTAGTCTTAAGTTATAGTAAAGGAGAAATATTAGAAATATTAGAAAGGGAGAAAGGGAGAAATTAATGATATAAGAATCTATCTCAAGAAGGTAGAAAAATACTTGCTAATTAAACTCAAAGTTGAAAAAGGAAATAATAGAAAGCAGACATTTATGAAATAGGAAACATCAATAAAGCCAAACTTTATTGAAAAGATTACCAAGTAATAATGTCTGCCAATTTTTATAAAGATGAAGAACATAAAAAGGAGACACAAATGACCAATATCAGAATTGAAAAAATGGATACAATTTTAGATCTTACAAAAATTTAAAAGATCCTGAAAGAATACTATGAACAAATTTAATACAATGATTTTTTAAAATTTAGGTTAAATATGTCAATTCTTAGAAAAATACAACATATCAAAAGTGACACAAAAAGAAATTTCAGGTAGTCACATAACTATTAAATAAATTAAACTGCTAATTAAAACCTTACCATAGAGAAGACTACAGGTTCAGATGACTTCACCAGTAAAGTCTACCAAGCACTCACGGGAGAAATAGTACAATCTTCTACAAACTCTTCCAGAGAATAGTGAAGGAGAGAACACTTCCCAATTTGTTCTTTGAGGCAGCACAATGTTTTGTTTTGTTTTGTTTTTCTTTTTTGGTTTATCCTCAGCATTTACAAAACCAGACCTTGGGAAAGAACTAAGTCTGGGGACACATGCATGGTCTTAATATAGCAAATGTTTACCCTGCCCTGATTATTACAAGAGGCAGCACAATCTTGATACAAAAGCCTGACAAGCACGTTGTAAGAAAGGATATTATAGGCCAATTATTCATGAACACAGGAACAAAATTCCTAAACAAAATCCAGCTTTTTAATATAAAAAATATAATACATCACAACCATGTTGAAGTCATTTCAGGAGTTCAGGGTTGGTTTGACATCTGGAAATCAATCGTAATTCACCACATTAACAGAATAAAGAATATGGTCATCTTCATTTTTGCATAAAAATTGTATAATAAAATTTAGCATTCATTCATTATTAAAAATCTGTTAATAAATAGGAATAGAAGGAAATCAGATAAAGTTTACCCTGAAAAGGAAGAAGTCTTTGGCACTCAACTCGGTATCAGTCTGTTCTTTCCTGGATCTAACTCAAATCTACTGAACCTTCTCCTTGACCAATTCTGAAAGGAGGAAGGAAGTGAGCTCCCCAGGTCATCATGAAGTGTTTCTTCTCACTCTCAGATAACTCTGCTTGGGAAGCCAAGTAATAATCAGAAGGTTGCTTTGTGAGAATCAGAGGAGAATGAATAAGATCATGTTCATAGCCAATATCCACTACTTATGGAAAGTTGATGTATACATCTTTGCATAGGTGAGAACATTTGTGTTCCTGAGTAAGAAACACTTCTGAATTCTAGGGGGATCATTGGTCTTCTATTAAGGAAAATGGTTTCTTTACACTGAGTATAATTTGAATACTTGGGCTATGACTTTACACATGCTAATATAGTTATTCTCTGATTCCTGTTGGCGGTGTTATTCTTCTATTCCTTTGCTTCTGTCCAATAATCAAGACATCCCCAAATACTTTGGGTTTCTCAGTGAGCCAGACTGATTTATTCATGTGTACGTTTTTTTTTCATATCCTATGACATTTTCCTGGAATGAGCTTCCCATCCTTACACCACCACCACTCTTCATCCATTTGGCAAACTCCTATTTCCTCTTCAGAATCCAGTGCAAATATCTTTCCTCTTGAGGTCTTCCCTTCTTTATGTTCTCACTGTATCTTGCCTATCTTCTTTAATGAACTTACCACACTGTATTAAAATGTTTAGTTCTGTCTCCCTGTTAGATTTTGAATTTCTTGAGAGAAGATTCTGTGTCTTTATATTTGTATTCCTAGTATTTAAACTCAATAAACTTTTATTAAATGAAGAAATAAATGAGTGAATGAATAAGTAAATGATTGAGTGAACCCACCTCAGTAGGCCTCTATCTTTTTATGATCAACATTTGGGTATTCTGCTAAGCACTCATGAACTCATTCTAATGAGTAATGAAAACTTCTCTGGTTGAGTACATTGAATTTACAATCAATAATTAACTTTAACCTGAATTATAATTGCTTTTGTACTACTACTGCAATGATGGGCATTTGAAATGCTGACTTTTCAGTTGCATGGTATAACCTTAATTTTTAATTTCATTCTGCCTTTTTTAAGTTAAACAGAAGGGAGAAGGGGTAGAAGGAATTGAAAATTTCAAGGAATAAGTTTAATTAGATACGTAAAGGAGCCTGAAAAAACATTAAAAATAAGATTCAGTTCAGAACCAAGATAAGGTATCAATTACTAATTAAGTTCAGTAGTTTAATACCAAAGCAAATAATTGAGAGCAGAGTTACCAGGGAAATGGAGAAACCAGTTCTTCTCACCGCTTTCCAGCCATTTTCATTCACTGCATGTGTAGAAAATGAAATTGTTTTCAGCACCCTGGGGTAAATGGATGAGGATGCTTGCTACTGAAGACCAGTGGTCCAGGGGTTCTGGCTGCCCCAGGCTCGACTTGGTCATGGGTGAGATCTAAGGAGATCAGGGTCTCAGCAGTCCATAAGCCCTTTGCGGCTGACTGCTGGGGAAACTCTGAAGTTTCAGAAAGGGGAGTTGAATGTACCTGCAAAGATTTATGGTCTTGGCTTTCAGCCTAACCTAACAAACTAAAAAGCATTCAGGGTAAGCTAGAAAGGCATGTACTAGTTAAGTTTCATAGCTAGGATTGTTTAGGTAAGTGATTTGCAACTCTGGATGCATAATGGAGTCACCTGGAAGCTTTTAAAACTTCCTACCTGGGCTTCCCTGGTGGCGCAGTGGTTGAGAGTCTGCCTGCCGATGCAGGGGACACGGGTTCGTGCCCCGGTCCGGGAAGATCCCACATGCCGCGGAGCGGCTGGGCCCGTGAGCCATGGCCGCTGAGCCTGCGCGTCCGGAGCCTGTGCTCTGCAGCGGGAGAGGCCACAACAGTGAGAGGCCCGCGTACCGCAAAAAAAAAAAACAAAAACAAAAACAAAAAACTTCCTACCCTAGTACGATTAAACTAGCGTCTCTGTGGGAAGGGGTATAGGGTGGCATCAGTATTTTTTAAAATCTCTCTACAGATGATTCTAAAATGTATCCAGAATTAAGGACCGCTAATATAAGCAGTGACTGATAATAATAAAATAAAAGATTGGTTAGGGATCTAAATTTTAACTCTGTATGTTTTTTATTTTATTTTTATTTTTTTTTTTTTTTTTTCTTTTTGCGGTATGCGGGCCTCTCACTGTTGTGGCCTCTCCCGTTGCGGAGCACAGGCTCCGGACGCACAGGCCCAGAGGCCATGGCTCACGGGCCCAGCTGCTCCGCGGCATATGGGATCCTCCCAGACCGGGGCACGAACCCGTATCCCCTGCATCGGCAGGCGGACTCTCAACCACTGCGCCACCAGGGAGGCCCTGTATGTTTTTTAAAAGTGCCTTATTTGAATGCTTATGCTTAGTGGTTTTTTAGCATAGATTTTTTTTTGGTTTTGTTTTTATTTTTGTAGAAAAGTGTATAAGTCAGTCAATAGTTCTGTATTTATCTCAGTTTTGAACTTAAAGACAAATATGCCTGCTGAATTGGTCAGGGATGGTAACACTGGAGGTTTTAAAACTAAGCCTTGAAGAGTAGATAGAATTTAAATATGCAGGAAAGGTAGATTAAGGTGGGGGATAAGAATTGTAAGTGGAAGAATGGCATGAGCACAGGGGAGGAGAAAGTGTAAGAAAATTCCAGGGAAGAGTGCTGCAGAGTCTGAGTCAAAGGCCCAATGGCAATTGAAAGGGACAGCCAAAGCCAGCCATCTCTTGAGGGCATATGAGAGCAGTCCAAGGAGACCATCTTTCCAAACCTCTTTAGCCATTGAAAATGACCATGCCCAGACTCCTTTGATCTCTAGTTCAAGGATTATATGGAGGACCTGATTACAGATCATGTTTATTGAGTGTTAATTACATGCCAGGCACATTTTCTAAGCATTTCATGTGTATTAGCTAATTTAACCCTCACAGCAATCCCATGAAGTAGGATCTATTATGATCCCGGGTTTGCAGATGAGTTAAGTACAGCACAGTAGGCTGCTGGTTTTTTTTTTTTTGTGATCTCTCTATATTCACTACTTCCCCTTCATGGCCCTGACTCAGAGTTTCCATGATATATTTACTGAACACAGAATTATCTAGTTAAAACAGAAATGTACCATGTAGGGGTAGGGTGGAAGTGGGTACTTGGAAAGAAGGTCAGCTAGGGATCAGAGAATTAAGTATTTTGAATTTACTTTTCTATAGTATAAGGAATTTACTGACGTTTTTGAGCAGGACGTGGCATGATGAAAATTTTTAGTAAACTTGGTCTGGAAAGATAGGCAGGATGGATTGAGGGTCGGGGGAGGGCAGGAGGTAGACATGATACTAGCTGACCAGTTAGGAAGCTAATGAAATAATCAAGGGGTGATGTGATAAAAAGCTAGGTCAAGGTAGTGATAGCAGTAACAGGGAAGGCACAGATGCAAGGGCCATTATGAAGGTCCTGGTGACTAGATAGTGAGCCTGAGGGACTGGGTGAGCCACAGGAGGTCTGGGGGCAATCCTGATAGGGGAAGGTGGGGAATTTCACTTTAGCTTTTTTTTTTGACTTCGCAGGATATTGATTTATTCCAGCCTGGGATGTGTTATTGTGTTTGGTATCCTGACTTCAATTTTTATACTTTATTTTGTATACATCCCTATTTTTGATATGGATGGCACTATTTATCTGTATGTTTTAATTTTACATTAATCCTTTACCTAGTAAGAATAGGACATTGACTTATTATTAGAATATGTAATTACTGTTATTTTTATTATTAATATATATAGAATTATTAATAATATCATTATTTACTCTAGGTTATCAGACCAGAATGAAGAGGGCAAGACCAAGCAGAAGTGTATCATATCTGACCCCTCCTTTTCCATGGTAACAGTTCAACGGGAAGATAGTGGAATAACCTGGGAGACCAATTCAAGTAGGTCTTCCACTCCTTGGGCCTTGGAAGAAAGTCAGACCTCTGGTGTGTGTAGTCTGGAAGGGTCGACTCTGAAGTCTCCTCCAGGGAATATTTCCTTTATTGTGGATGAAGTTAAAAAAGTTCGGAAAAGAAAGCCTAAGTCAAAGCATGGCTCACCATCACTGCGTCGGAAAGGCAACAAAAAAAGAAATTCTTTTGAATCCCAATATGTTCCAGCAAACAAAACAAGTCATCCTTTAATTTCAGAAAGTCAGGAACTAAAGACCCAGAAAGAGAAGTCATCTACTGGCATTTATGATAAGATGAGAAAAAAGAAGACCACCTCAACTACACCTCCTGTTACTGGAGCGATTTACAAAGAACACAAACCGTTAGTGTTAAGGCCAGTCTACATAGGAACAGTACAATATAAAATTAAGATGTTTAATTCTGTTAAAGAAGAATTAATTCCTTTACAATTTTATGGAACATTGCCAAAGGGTTATGTAATTAAAGAAATACATTATAGGAAGGGGAAAGATGCGTCCATTAGTCTAGAGCCAGATTTGGGCAATCATGGTTCTAATGTAGTTTCTAAAACAGGCAAATCAGTACCCCAAGGCATAGACAATGATGAAGTAAAAGAGGTTGCTGCACCCTGGAGAGGTGCAGTTTCCAAAGGATCAAAGTCCCTGACCTCATTCAGTCATGAAGATCAAAAGAAAATTTATGTTGATTCTCCCTTAAGGGCTGCATCTACTACCAAGCACACACCTTCCTCTTATACAAGTAATGACACAGCAGAACAAGAAACACAGCTCAGTGCTCCACAGTCAGTGCCACAGCTGCCAGCTGATGAAGCAAAACCCCGTGAGATAGAACCTTCCTCTCTTACACCCAACACATCTGCACCTGCGTTCCTGGAAACAGCAAAGGAAGAATCTGAGGCTGATTCACAAGAAACGGTAAATGCAGAGCATGACTCTTCAGTCTCACTGCCATTAGTGGATGAGGTAAAGAGGGAAGATGTATCTTCTGCTGACCGTTCCATTTCACTGGAGGCAGAGAAGGGTTCTCTGGAAACACTTTCACCAGTTCTGACAGCTTCTATCCAGGAAGATTTTGGCCCAGAGAGAGAAGAACTGGATCTGACTTCACCAGAAAGGGCAAAACCAGTCTCTGAACGACTGAACCCTCCTCATCTCACTGTCAAAGGAGAGAAGGATGAAAACATGCCTGAGCCATCCATTTCTCTTTCTGAACCTCTAGTGTTAGAGGAGCCAGAGAAAGAAGAAATAGAAATGCCTCTACCAATATATGCTACCCCTGAACCTGAAGATTCTAATTTAGTGGAAGAAGAGATCATAGAACTTGATTACCCAGAAAGTCCATCAGTTTCTGAGAAGCCCTTCCCACCACGCTTGGCCCCTGAAGTGGAGCAGAAAGAAGAGGAGACCATTCTGCCATTACTGACGACATCAACACCTGAACATGTCACCTTGTCTGAGGAAGAAAGAGAGGAAAATGAGTCTGTTTCTACTGATTCTGCTTTCATATCGGAGTATTCAGTCCCACAGGATTTGAACTATGAACAAGAGGAGCAAGAAGTCGAGCTAGTTTCTTCACCTAATGTAAAACCTGTATCTGAACATGCAGTTTTGTCAGAAGAGGAGAATGATGAATTTGATCCTTATTCCCCAGCTTCAGCCTCTGCATCTGTCTCACCATCCACAACTGAGAAGACTCCTGAATGCCAGTCCCCACTGTTTTCAACAGCTACAGCAGAGCACATCGTCCTGTCCAGAGAAGAGGCTTTAGAAAATGGGCGTTACCCACCACATTCCACATCTGCTTCTGAATATTCAGTTCCCTCACAGGCAACAAAAGAGTCACCAAAGAAAACAACTGACCATAAGTCCCCATTAACACCAAAAGGTGTGTCTGAGCCCCTGATTCCGTCAGAAGAAGAGAAGGAAGACACTAGGCTGTATTCCCCAGAGGTGGCCTCTGTATCTGAACATTCTCTCTCGCCATACACAACTGAGGGGACTTCTGAATGCCAGTCACCACTGCTTTCAACTGCTACATCTGAACACATGGTCCTATCAGAAGAAGAGAACCTAGGAAATGAGCATTTCACACCAGATTCAACACTGACCTCCCAATATGCAGTCCCACCAAATGTAACACAGGAATCCCCAAAGAAAATAATTGGTGATGTCTCCCTGTTGAAATCACAAGGTATTTCTGAGCAGAAGACTCTGTTAGAAGAAGAGAAGGAGGACACCAGATTCTACCCCCCAGAGGTGGCCTCTGTATCTGAATGCTCTCTGCCACCATACACAACTGAGGGGACTCCTGAATGCCAGGCCCCACCACTTTCAGCCACCCCATCTGAACATGTGGTCCTCTCAGAAGAAGAGACAGTAGAGATGGAGTGGTACACACCCTCTTCCACCTCTGCGTCTGGATTTTCAGTACCACCATATGCAACACTGGAGTCACAGGAGGAAGAAATTGTCCACAGATCCCCTTTAAATCTAAAAGGTGCCTCCTCACCCATGAATTTCTCAGAAGAAGAGCAAGAAGACATTGGACCTTTTTCTCCAGACTCTGCATTTGTGTCAGAATTCTCATTTCCGCCCTATGGAACTCAGGAGACAGAGAAAAGAGAATTTGAGTGTGATTCTCCAATATGTTTAACATCACCATCTGAACACACGATTTTGTCAGGTGAAGAGAAGGAAGACACTAGGCTGTATTCCCCAGAGGTGGCCTCTGTATCTGAACATTCTCTCTCGCCATACACAACTGAGGGGACTTCTGAATGCCAGTCACCACTGCTTTCAACTGCTACATCTGAACACATGGTCCTATCAGAAGAAGAGAACCTAGGAAATGAGCATTTCACACCAGATTCAACACTGACCTCTCAATATGCAGTCCCACCAAATGTAACACAGGAATCCCCAAAGAAAATAACTGGTGATGTCTCCCTGTTGAAATCACAAGGTATTTCTGAGCAGAAGACTCTGTTAGAAGAAGAGAAGGAGGACACCAGATTCTACCCCCCAGAGGTGGCCTCTGTATCTGAATGCTCTCTGCCACCATACACAACTGAGGGGACTCCTGAATGCCAGGCCCCACCACTTTCAGCCACCCCATCTGAACATGTGGTCCTCTCAGAAGAAGAGACAGTAGAGATGGAGTGGTACACACCCTCTTCCACCTCTGCGTCTGAATTTTCAGTACTACCACATGCAACACTGGAGTCACAGGAGGAAGAAATTGTCCACAGATCCCCTTTAAATCTAAAAGGTGCCTCCTCACCCATGAATTTCTCAGAAGAAGAGCAAGAAGACATTGGACCTTTTTCTCCAGACTCTGCATTTGTGTCAGAATTCTCATTTCCACCCTATGGAACTCAGGAGACAGAGAAAAGAGAATTTGAGTGTGATTCTCCAATATGTTTAACATCACCATCTGAACACACGATTTTGTCAGGTGAAGAGAAGGAAGACACTAGGCTGTATTCCCCAGAGGTGGCCTCTGTATCTGAACATTCTCTCTCGCCATACACAACTGAGGGGACTTCTGAATGCCAGTCACCACTGCTTTCAACTGCTACATCTGAACACATGGTCCTATCAGAAGAAGAGAACCTAGGAAATGAGCATTTCACACCAGATTCAACACTGACCTCCCAATATGCAGTCCCACCAAATGTAACACAGGAATCCCCAAAGAAAATAACTGGTGATGTCTCCCTATTGAAATCAAAAGGTATTTCTGAGGAGAAGACTCTGTTAGAAGAAGAGAAGGAGGACACCAGATTCTACCCCCCAGAGGTGGCCTCTGTATCTGAATGCTCTCTGCCACCATACACAACTGAGGGGACTCCTGAATGCCAGGCCCCACCACTTTCAGCCACCCCATCTGAACATGTGGTCCTCTCAGAAGAAGAGACAGTAGAGATGGAGTGGTACACACCCTCTTCCACCTCTGCGTCTGGATTTTCAGTACCACCATATGCAACACTGGAGTCACAGGAGGAAGAAATTGTCCACAGATCCCCTTTAAATCTAAAAGGTGCCTCCTCACCCATGAATTTCTCAGAAGAAGAGCAAGAAGACATTGGACCTTTTTCTCCAGACTCTGCATTTGTGTCAGAATTCTCATTTCCGCCCTATGGAACTCAGGAGACAGAGAAAAGAGAATTTGAGTGTGATTCTCCAATATGTTTAACATCACCATCTGAACACACGATTTTGTCAGGTGAAGAGAAGGAAGACACTAGGCTGTATTCCCCAGAGGTGGCCTCTGTATCTGAACATTCTCTCTCGCCATACACAACTGAGGGGACTTCTGAATGCCAGTCACCACTGCTTTCAACTGCTACATCTGAACACATGGTCCTATCAGAAGAAGAGAACCTAGGAAATGAGCATTTCACACCAGATTCAACACTGACGTCCCAATATGCAGTCCCACCAAATGTAACACAGGAATCCCCAAAGAAAATAACTGGTGATGTCTCCCTATTGAAATCAAAAGGTATTTCTGAGGAGAAGACTCTGTTAGAAGAAGAGAAGGAGGACACCAGATTCTACCCCCCAGAGGTGGCCTCTGTATCTGAATGCTCTCTGCCACCATACACAACTGAGGGGACTCCTGAATGCCAGGCCCCACCACTTTCAGCCACCCCATCTGAACATGTGGTCCTCTCAGAAGAAGAGACAGTAGAGATGGAGTGGTACACACCCTCTTCCACGTCTGCGTCTGGATTTTCAGTACCACCATATGCAACACTGGAGTCACAGGAGGAAGAAATTGTCCACAGATCCCCTTTAAATCTAAAAGGTGCCTCCTCACCCATGAATTTCTCAGAAGAAGAGCAAGAAGACATTGGACCTTTTTCTCCAGACTCTGCATTTGTGTCAGAATTCTCATTTCCACCCTATGGAACTCAGGAGACAGAGAAAAGAGAATTTGAGTGTGATTCTCCAATATGTTTAACATCACCATCTGAACACACGATTTTGTCAGATGAAGACACCGAAGAAGCTGAACTTCTTTCTCCAGATTCAGCATCACAAACTTCCATCCCACCATATAGGATCCCAGAAACAAATGAGGAGGAAACTGAGCCTGATTCACTGTTAACTGCAATGGCTGCGTCAGGATATTCCTGCTTCTCAGAAGATGATGAAGAAATTGCACCAACTGCTACACCTGTACCTGAGCATCTAAGTTCATCACAGAAGCAAAGAACTGAAACTTCTCCTTTGGTGTCTGCACCTGAAGACTTGAGTTGGCTCCCTTCAACAAATGAAGGAGAGATTAAGCCAGATGCTCAAACAACATCATCAACTGTATCTGAATATCTCATTATGGCACAGAAGCAGAGAACTCGAGCATATTTAGAACATGAGTCTGAAGACTTGATTCCGCCATGTTTAACCAGTGATTCAGAGAAGGGAGAAATTAAGAGTAGGTCATCACTAGCTGCAACACCTACACAATTGTCCATGGTAAAGGAAGAAACCAAACCTGTTTTGCCTGTATCTCAGTGTTCAGTTTCACCTGATTCAGTCCATGCAATTAAGAAAGAACAAGAACCCAAAACATCACTCACTCCAAAATCTGCAGATGAACAGATGGCTTTGTTAAAAGTTAAAAGTAAGGAAGAAATTGTGCCTGATTCTCAAGAAGCTATAGCACATGTATTATGGGATCAAGAAATGGAACCTCAGCCTCCAAATGTTCCAGAGTCTGGGATGAAAGATTCAGTTCTGCCTGACCTGGTAGATGAGCCAAAGAAGGATGTCAAACCTAATTTAGCTCCAACTATGACATCTGAACTAGAACAGAGAAGGTTGTCAGAGAATGAGCCTGAAGTAATAAAGCCATATTTACCTCTAAAGGAAACATCTTTATCTGGACCTGAGATTTGTGTTGCAGAAGTGCAACATGATTCTAAAATAACTGGTACACCTACAGTGCTGCATTCAGCATCACCAGGAGTGGAAAAGGAAGTTGAGCATGCACCACCCATATCAGAATTTTCAGCTTTGTCAGAAGACATAAAGAAAGAAATTGAACCCAGTTCTTCAATAACCATGACATCTGTAACAAAGCATGATTCAAGCTTAACCAAATTAGTAAAAGAAGAAATCCCAACAGATTTATCTCTTACCACCCCTATAGAATATCCAGTCTTAACAAAAGTAGGAAAGAGTGAATTAGGAATTGGTTTGCCGCTTCAGATGGTAACATCTGTAGATAAGCATTCACTTCTTAAAGAAGAAGACAAGGTAGCAATTAAAGCTAGTTCTCCCACTGAAACTGCTGCATCCCAATCTCCAGCTTGGTCAGAAGTAGGGAAAGAAATTAAATTTGATTTACTGGCAAGCATATCCTCTATACCAGAGCATTCTGTTTTGTCAAAGGTAGAAACTGAAGACATTAAACCTGGGTTGGCAGTAACCAAAACATTGTCTTCTCAGCATTCAGATGTATCAAAGGAAGCAAGGGTGGAAAACAAACAAGATCTTTCATTTTCTACAGTCCTCGACTCTGAATATTTGGATGTATCACAGAAAAAAAATTCTATGTCTGCCTCAGAGATGTCAGGACCTGACCATGTGCTTTCGCTCAACCTAGGTGGTGAGATAAAGAAAACAGAAACTGAACTTCCTTCCTCACAGAACGTGTCACCTGCACTCAAATCTATTGTTACAAAAGGCAAAAATGAGCAAACAGCAAGTTCTTTTCCTGAGTTAGAATATTTAGCATCAGAAGATTTAGCTTCAACATTACCAACCCTCTGTGGTGATAAGAGCAAACAGGCAATGGAGACACCTTCTATAGTTCAGGGAGATTTCGTTTCAGAAAAACAAGATCTTGCTCTGGCACAACTCTCTTTGGAACCTGAGAAGGAAGACAAGCCACATCAAGTATCAGAATTACGAAATTCTGGCTCTGAATTCACTGGTGGTTTAGGTAGGCAAAGTGAATCCATAGATACAAAACAAATAAAATCTCCCATAACTGAAACAGGGGATTCTGTCTTAGAAAAGGGCCTAGCTGAACTTAGGAGCAGGGGAGAAGGAAAAGAAGAGAACAGGGGACTTCATGTGTCAACTACAGTGCCTGAAATTTCAGAGGTTTCATCTTGCCTTAGGGAGGAACCTCAGATTCAAGAAATTAAATCTTTCTCTCCTAAGGTAGTTAGCTTAGGATCAAGGGAAGCATGTACCTCGCTAGTTGAAGGAGACAACCCAGAAGAACTTCAGCCACACACTTTTTCATTAAAAGGATTATCAGGAGAGTTGAACCATTCAGTTGACTTTAAAAAAGAAGGAAAACAAGAAATAAGCCTGTTACTGCCAACAGGAAATTTGAAGGCACAAGTGACAGATAGTACTGTAACTAAACTAAATGAAGAAACTGACCAACCAAATTCATTTCACATACCCCAGAGTATTACAGAGCCATCAAAGATTGCTTCTTCTGACCTCCCTGTGGAAGAAGAGAAGCCTGAAAAAGAACTTCATTCAGACCACGCTGTTAAATTACCTGACGTAAACAGATCTTTTGCAGATAAACAAGATATGGGCATTAAACAATTTTTGTCTATGAAAGAAAATTTGCCTTTGGAAGAATCAAAATCATTTATGACAACTGAGCCTACAGATGTTAAAGAAACACACATGAAAGAGGCCCTTATTTCTCCAAAGGATGAAAATTGGATGCTGAAAAAGCCAGAGAGAGACTTGGCAAGCCATCATGAAGAAAGAGTCCCTGGATCTGTGCAGCTGGGTTCCTCTGGTACCAGTGATCTGATGACAGGGCAGCTCAAGCCTGCTCTGTCAGAGAAAGACCATGCAACTGAAATCAGAAGGCAAATTCTGCCACATTCTGCAGAAGAATCTCACGTATCGTTACAAGAACCAGTGTCTACTCTCGATACCTCTAGTGGTAACGTAGAGACCTTAGCAACTAAAACTTATTCTTTTGAAGAAGTAAAGCTGGCCCCCAAACCAAAATCTTTAGTTCCAGCTGGAAATGTGGAGAGAAATGAAGCAGAAGGGAAGCAGACCCTTTCTTTAGTGGGGAGTGAAAGTTTGGTATCGGAGAAAGCAAACACAGAATTTTCCAGGCCTTGCAAAGAAGACAGCTGGGAAGAAATCAAAACACCATCTGAAAGAATCCTCCAGAAACCAGTGTCTGGCCCATCAACAGAAGAGGTCAAATCAGAAACTCTTTGCTCTCTTCCCAAAGCAGCCCATTTCCTGGCAGAAGAGGCAGAACTTGCACTGGGCAATGAAGAAGAAGCACACAGGCGTATATCTCCCTTACCTGGAGGAGAATCAAAAGTGGTTCAGTCAAAGGTTGTAGATGATGCTGAGAGAGGGAAACCAGCATCTGAAGTGAAAACACCCACACAAATAAAACCCCTCTCCTCAACCCAAGAAAATGAAGAACCTCAACCCCCAGAGTCACCTGAGGTCATACAAAAGCTGCCCAAGCAGCAGAAGGCAGTGGAGCCAGGCCTCTCTGAGGAAAAGGGAAAGAAAGGAATTTCATCTTTCACATCATGCATGTCCAGTTTATTTTTACAATCAAGCACTCCAGATAACAAAGTTGCTGAAAAAGAAGATTTAGAAGCTCAGCCAAGCCCATCTGTAGAAAAAGCAGTGACTGTGATAGAGCCTAGAGGTCCTGCACCAGCTGACGTTCATGCAACTGAGCAGCCAGCGGATCATCTATTGCTAGAGGCCAAACCTGAAACTGCTGCAGAATCCACAGGTTCTTTAGTTAAATCTGGTGAAGGTCAAGACTTTAAAGAAAAACCCACATTGTTATCAAATGTAGAAGTTTTGCCACAGACAAAATCCAACTTTGAGGCATCTAGTGAAGATTATGGGAAGAAAGAAGTCCTAGACTATTCAGAGGAAATGGACCTAAACTCAGAAGTTACTTCTGCTGATGGTGAGGGACATCTTAGAATTCAATCTTATTCTCCCATGGGTGAGGAATCCGTTATGGAAGAAGCCAAAAATGCTGTTCATCTTCATATCACTGATGGTAAAAGACCCCAGAAGCCAGAAATCTCCCCTCCACCTAAATGGAGTATTTCTATCCTTAAAGAAGAGCCAGGAAGTGATCAAAAAGAAAAATCACTCTTTTTATTTGATGCAATAGATAAGGTGCCACAACAGCCAAAATCAGCTTCATCTAGCTTTGCAAGTAAAAATATCACAGAGGAATCAGAGAAGCTGCAGTCAATAATTTTGCCAGTAGAAGAATCTAAAGACAGTTTAATTGATCTCGGTGAAGACAGACTAGAGAAAGAGACGCCAAAACCTACTTCCTTGAAAATTTCTGAAGAGGAAATAAAACTCAGATCTGTTAGCCCAACTGAGGAGAAAGGTAACTTGGGAATGAGATCATATTCCTTGGAAGAAAAGAAGGTGCTGGCAGAAAAACAAGAAACGGTGGCCCCATTAGAGCTTAGAGGTAATAATGAAATAGAAAAGGCACAAATTACACATGGATCTAGCCCTATTAAATTGGAAGAACCAAAAGCTGCTACTGCGCTGCAGCAAGTCTATCAAAATGATGACCACAAAGAAAGATACGAAATTATTGAGGAGGGTAAAGGAGAAGAAAAAGAGGAGCAGTCACATGCATTTTTAGAAGGAAAAGAGCAGCAGGAAATTCAGCCTTATTCCATGAATATAGCCAGGCATATGCCTGAAGAGTCAGATATCTCTTTCAGTCATTCTTTGGGTGAAACTCAACCATTTTCATTAGTTAAAACTACAGAAATTACTGAAAAATCAGAAACCGTGATCTCAGAGGCTCACCCAGAAATCAGGCAAACAAAGGCAGTAGGAACCCAACCACATCCATTAGAAGAATGTAAAGTTTTGGTGGAGAAAACCAAGACTTTCCTTCCAGTAGATCTTCCTTATCGTGATGAAATAAGTGATCACTCTTTACCGAAGGAAGGAAATCTGGTATTGGACAAGTCAAGCATGGATGTGATAAGTCACAATGAAGAAAAGGGACAGGTCACAGCGTCAGAGCTGCCAAAAGGTGGCTCAGTAGATACCACAAAAGGAAGTAAACAAGGATCTCCATCTAAAGAATCTGAAAGGATTTTAGATCCATGGTCAGAATTGACTCCAGAGAGGCATATGGTCCATACTATTCAAACATCTCAAGATCAAGCATCTGAAATGTCTGAACAATCTGTTCTTGTTTCAAAGCACCACTTGGAAGCTGTGGAAGATGCCCATGTAAATGAACCATGCTCTTCAGTGAGCAGCAACTATGCTCAATTTATAACTAATGCATCAGCAATCAGTATTGATGAGATGATTTCCAAGGAGCCTGAAGACACATATGTAAGAGATGAAGAATTTACAGTGACTAGTAAGCCAGCTGGACTTTCAGAGGAGCAAAAGAGTGCCTTCAGTATCATTTCTGAAGGTTGTGAGATATTGAACATTCACGCTCCTGCATTTATTTCTTCAGTTGATGAGGAAGAAAGTGAACAAATCCAAGATAAGTTAGAATATTTGGAAGAGAAGGCCTTATTTAAGCCTATACCCTTCCATGATGAGAGTGAGGCAGTTGCTTGCTATAAAACATTACAGAGTGAGTTAGAAGATTCTGATAAAAAAGTTGCACCATCGAAAGAAGACCAAAAAAAGGAAACTCATACAACCAAAGAGGAGATATCCACAGATTCAGAAACTGGTGATTTAGCCTTTAATCAGCCTTCAATTCCCAGTGAAGAGGATTATTTTGAAAAATATACATTGATTGATTATAACATCTCCCCAGACCCAGAAAAACAAAGAACTCCATGGAAATTAAATGTTGAAGGAGAGCTGTCAAAGGAAGTTCCAGGAGAAACTGTCTCTCTTCCAGAACGTTCAGAGGAAAGTGCCCTAGAATATGAATATGAATTGGTGAAATTAGATGAAAGTTTTTATGGACTAGAAAAGGACTACAGCAAATTATCTGACCCAGAGACCCAACAGTCTTCGGTTATCCAAAAGTCAGCTGACAGAGATGCTCCAAAGAGCATAAATAGAGATGTGGACTCAAAGTCACCTGGGATGCCTTTATTTGGTGAAGAGGAAGGAGTTTTGTCACGAACCCAGATATTTCCTACCACTGCTAAAGCCATTAATCCTGAACTTCTGGAGGAGCCACCTGCACTGGCATTTTTATATAAAGATCTGTATGAAGAAGCAGTTGGAGAGAAAAAGAAAGAAGAGGAGACAGCTTCTGAAGGTGACAGTGTGAATTCTGAAGCATCATTTCCAAGCAGAAATTCTGACACTGATGATGGAACAGGAATATATTTTGAGAAGTACATACTCAAAGATGACATTCTCCATGACACATCTGTAACTGATAAGGACCAAGACCAAGGTCTAGAAGAAAAGCCAGTTGGTAAGGATGATTCATACCAATCAATAATTGAAGAAGGGGAAATTTGGGGGAGGTTTGAAACTATTTGCGTGGAGGAGAGTCTGGAAGAGAAACAGAAAGCAGCTTCCAGGGAAGGAGAATCAGTAGGCCATGTGGAGGCTCTTGACAGTGTAGCTATGCAGAGGAAAGCTTCCATCACCGAGGAAGTCAGAGTGGTTACCCAGAGGGTAAGCTATGCGGTTCCATTTGAAGACACTCATCATGTCCTGGAGAGAGTAGATGAAATGAGCAGCCAGACTAATGAAGCAGCAAATGCAAATCCAGAGGTCAGTCTGAATGTCCCAGTACAAGTGTCCTTCCCAGAGGAAGAATTTGCATCTGGTGCAACTTGTGTTCAAGAAACACTGCAAGAAGAACCTCAAATAATGGTTCCCCCTGAGCTGAGTGAAGACCGGCTCCGCAGTAGCCCTGTTCAGGATGAGTATGAATTTGCTGAATCCCTGAATTACGAAGTGGTTACTCAAGACACTTTATCAGAAGAACTGTATTCAGAATCCACCCCTGAAGATGTGTTATCTCAAGGAAAGGAATCCTTTGAACATGTCAGTGAAAATGAATTTGTGAGTGAGATGGAACAAAGTAAGTCTGCTGAACAGGAAGAGTGGGACAGAGAGATGACAGAACAAGACCAGTTATCCTCAGAGTTGGTAACTGAGAAGGAACAAAAGGAGTTGAAAAAGTCCCAGATTGACACATATTGCCTCACATGTAAAAGCCCAATTTCTGCTGTTGACAAGATGTTTGGTACCCACAAAGACCATGAGGTTTCAACGCTTGATACAGCTATAAGTGCTGTAAAGGTAAATAGATTTTAAAGCATACAAGTGTGTAATCATACATAGATGTCTAATTGGCTTTCTCATTTTCTCAATTTTAAAAAATGACCAATATTTGATACATTCATCTTTAGGCATAATAGTCTGAAAAAAACTAAGAATATTTCCCTAGTTATTTAGTTAAGATCACTTTGACAAACATTTATTGGGTACATAGTATGTGCCAGGTATTTTTCTAGATTCTGGAGATACCAGGATAAATAACATGGGGCATTGCCTTTGAGGGATCTTATGACAGTAGCCCTTAACATTATCCAAAAAAGGCAAATAATTTTAAATTAAAAAATATGCACTTGGGCTTCCCTGGTGACGCAGTGGTTGAGAGTCCGCCTGCCGATGCAGGGGACATGGGTTTGTGCCCCGGTCCGGGAAGATCCCACATGTTGTGGAGTGGCTAGGCCTGTGAGCCATGGCCGCTGAGCCTGCGCGTCCAGAGCCTGTGCTCCGCAACAGGAGAGGCCACAACAGTGAGAGGCCCGTGTACTGCAAAAAAAAAAAAAAAAAAAAAAAATGCACTTGAGCATAAAGCACAATTTATTTTCTGTTATCTACAATATCATCCTTTAAAAATACACATTTACATTATATTAAGCAATTTTATTGCAAGTTTTATAAAATACTCAAGACAGTAAGACATTTTAAATTTTGGTTTTCTCCACATTTCTTCTTTATTTATTAAATTGATGTTAGAAATGGAAAACTTTTGCATACCTTCTGGCTATGTCTATAGACTCCCAATGTTAGAAAGTTAGTCACAACATATATCCTTATGTATGTGATTATAAGTATTCTACTCCCTCAGAGATACTATTGGAAATCAAACATTTAGTCTTTAAGATTCTCATCTACCTTTCTAACTGGAATCTCCACTCTTACCTCATCGATCTATTCTCCATACAGTAGCCAGAATGATCTAAAATTGCAAGTAATAGCAAGAATTGAGCACTTACTGTGGGCCAGGCAATGTGTTAAGGTCTTTATATACAAGATACCTTTTAATCCTTACGACAACCCTGTCATTGTCATCGATTTGCAGATAATGACATGGGCTCAGATAGTTTAAGTCCAAGGTCATAGAAGACAGAACTAGGACTGGTACCCAGGTCTGTCTGATGCTAGAGCTCATGCTCTTGACTGTGTATCCATGTTGCTCTGCTTAGTGCCTTCCTAATGGTAGCAATTTTCAATATGATTATTCAGTTAGGTCACTGATAAATGATTGTCAGGCTCATTTTGATTCAGTAGGAAAACATATTAGAATCTTGGCTTTTTTTTTTTTTTTTTTTCTGGAATGACATGATATTGGTTTTGTATCTCCAGGGTGAAATTTTGTTGAAACTTTACCTGGTCAAGTTTGGGGTAGGGCATGGGTCAATTTCTTTTTGGAATCTCAGGCATTGTGATGCATCAACATCAGTGAAATATGCCCCACTCTTTGATGACACTTGGTTTTGTTAACTAACAACTACTGGGTACTGTCAGTAGAAAGAAGACTAGATTTTTTTTAGCTTTCTTAATTATGTTTTGTTTATCTCCATGAGTTTTAGAAATAAAAAAATAATTCTAAGTACTGTTAATTTAAAACAAATTTCAAAAGCAGGGAGATATGATGTCTCCTGCTTTAAAACCATTTTAAAGTTTTTTTTCTGGATCTTCTCCATATAGTATGAAGAGAAAGTGGAAAACAAATTGACTAAGCCAGAGACTTGCTTTGTTCATTAAATCAACTGTGAAGATTGAGTTGGTTGGCACATTTTAAAAATTAAAAATAAATTTTAAAAATTGTCACTTGAGAATTCTCTAGCATCTTGTGATTAGGCCATTTGTGATTATTCAGGAACTGACGGCTGCATTTGTGGATTATCCAGGTCCTGGCTTCTCCCCGCCACTCCATCCCCTTTGTGGTGCCTTATCTTTTATCTGTCATTTGTTTTCTTCCTTCACTCTTTCCCTTCCTTCTTTCTCAATATTTATTGACCTTCCATTCCATGTCAAGAACTGTGCTAATCACAGAAAATGAAAACAAAACAAAAATAAAAGAAGATAGACTCGTAGCTCCCCCAGATCATACAGCATTGTGGGAGCACAGTGTTCTGAGACAGGAACCCTCTGGGAGTGAATGAAATGGTGAAGGGAGACTGGGAAGGATGGGAAAGGTGTCCCAAAAGGGTGAAGCTTGGGTGACCCTTAAGTAAGATAGAGTTCTTCTAGTAAACAAGGGCAGGGAGGACATTCTAGAGAAAGGGAATGCCATATAAAAAGGCACATAGGTGGGAAAGAGTCCAAGGAAAGGTGGGGCTTGTGTGATTGGAGCCTGGGGGCTTGTGGAGAAGAGGCAGGGGCTAGAGAGGGAAGCAGAGACCAGATCCTGAAGGGACTTTTCTCAATGTAATTTCTCCATCATTCTGTGGATAGTGAATCAGGCAGATGGAAGCTCTTTTATTCTGTGTTGTTACTTGTTAAGTTTCACAGGATAGATTGCAGCTAGGTTTATAACTAATAGGTACCATCTTCCCCCATCACCCATACATTTTCTAGTTGGCTGTCACTCCTTGAGAGTATTTTAACCCTTTGAGGGTCACTAGAACCTTAAGATCTCTTTAGTAGATAGTTTTCATCATTGGGTATACTAGACATTCGGCCTGGTGACACTCTGTTCACCTTCTCAGGATCAGGTGGGGCAGGAACACCTGAAACCATTGGTGCAAATGTGAGAAGGCTACTCAGATATGTTGGACCAGTTCAGAAAAAAGTCTGCCATCTTAGAGGAATGACAATATATAAAAATCAAGGCCTAATTAAGGAGAAAGAATTCAATTCATAGTTTACTAAAACAAGTATGCTTTGAACTCACCAGCTTACCAAGAAGTCCTTCCTCTTGCATAAGAAAATAAACTGTCTATTGCTGTCACTCACAAACCTCCTAATTGTTTATCATACATTACCTATAGTCAACTTAGATGAAGCAGCAAAGAAAAGTTAAAGATTGATTTGTTAGTGAACATGATATAGTGGCTCTCTACCAAACATACTGAATTTATAAGAAAATTGGAATTCACTGCTTGAAGTTCTTTTCTCAAATGTCATATACTAAGGATATCTTAATTCTTTTCTTCAGGTTCAATTAGCAGACTTTCTAGAAGATTTACAAGAAAAATCCTTGAGGATTGAAGCCTTCGTTAGTGAGATAGAATCCTTTTTTAATACCATTGAGGTAAGTTACCTTATCCTTTTTACTTTAACTTGGTCTGCTCATGGCATCACAAATAAATGATTCTAAGCTAAAAGGACCTGAATTGGGGTTTGTGTGTACATGTGTGGTTTGCCCTTCTTGGTTTTGTTCCATTAAAAGTAAAGTCCTTAAGTCTTCCCTCTGTTTCATCAGTGAGACTACTTTCTAAGGATAAATGACTTGCCCTTAAAAACACATGCACATTTATTAGGCACTTACTATGATAGGGCAACTGCTTTACATGCTTTATCCAATTTCATCCTTACAGTAACCAGATGAAATAGGAGCTATTATTATTACTGCCCCCATTTTATAGATAAGAAACTGAGACTTAGAGTTAAATATATCAACCAAGGTCATAGTAAGTTTATAGTAAGTTGAGAGCCAAGATTTGAATTCAGGTCTGAGTTCTGACTTGCCCTACCATCCTGCTTTTCACTGGGTTAGCTCTGCAGAGGTGCTCTAAAGCACTGCCCAGTATTTCCTGCCCAGGACAGATGAGTGCCTCTCATGGTACCACTGTCTTCGATGAGTTCATGCTGAGCCTGCTCCCTCTGCAGTGAAGGAAGGGGGTGGCAGTGCTCCATCCATATACAGTCACGGCCCAGGCATCCTTACTTGTCAGTCAGGATTGGTAGAGGGCCCCTGTGGAAGGCTGGTGCACAGCTTCCCCATCACTCGGGTGACTCCTCATCCCAGTTTGCTTGTGAGAGGTCTGCTTAATTCCTGTTGTAGATCAGTTAACACCTGTTGATTATTTTTAGTGTTATTGCCCCCTACCCCTCACTGCCACCCAAGTGTTCCTTTTAGACAGTAAGTAATATGATCACCTTATCACTAGCCCTCTAAGCATCTGAGTTTGTCCAGATGGGCAATAAAGTTTCTCCTGCTCTGGCGGAAGCTACCCCTTCCCTGGAGAGCATTTATGAATGTAGCACCCTGTCCAATACCCTGGCTGTTCCCTCCCTCACGCTATGATTTTAGTGGGGTGGTGAAAATGGCACTAAACCTTCTCTGCTACCTGATCTTCATTCACCGTGATGCCACTTTCAAATTTTTTCATGTGGGAATGCAGGTAGACGATACTTCCCTACAAACATTTTTATGTGTGTTTCATTAACTAAATCCTTCTTGATAGTTCTCTTACAGTGAATTCTGTTGCAAAGCTAACTATGGCAAAGGGGGTTGGTGGGCTGGAAATTTAGACTCTGCATGTAATCTGTGATTCTTTTACCAGGATGCCAGAGGTTAATTATTTAAAAGGCTATTATTTCTCTTAAAACATACACACACACACACACACACACACACACACACACACACACACACACGCATGCACTTCTTGTTTCATTCAGAAGGGTTTTTTTTGTTTGTTTTTAAAGGAAAACTGTAGTAAAAATGAGAAAAGCCTAGAAGAACAGAATGAGGAAATGATGAAAAAGGTTTTAGCGCAGTATGATGCGAAAGCCCAGAGCTTTGAGGAAGTGAAGAAAAAGAAGATGGAGTTCCTACATGACCAGATGGTCCACTTTCTGCAGAGCATGGACACTGCCAAGGACACCCTGGAGGCCATCGTGAGAGAAGTCGAGGAGCTTGATGAGACCGTTTTCTTGACTGTAAGCACCAATTCAAACAGGTCCAGACACCATGAACCCACTCTGACCCAAGTCTACTTCAAAAAAACTCATCTTTTACTATTCCCTAAGATGATTTATATCTCTATGTGGGGTTTATATAATTCCCATTTTAAAATTATTAGGGCATGCCTCATGGCTATTGAAAAGGCCCAGCCAATCCTTAAAGCCATAACACCCAGATCCAGTTGAAGGACACATGGAAGCCAGGCCGCAGCATCATCTGTCTATCCTGTCACAATGGATTGGTCACCTTCTAAGAGGGAGGGAAAGCAGCGTAAAAACTTTATTCATGCCATGCTCCCTTTGGGTGCTGGCCTGATCTTCCAGTGCCTCTCCCCCCTCCACTCCCACTCCCTAATCTGAAATGACCTCTCATAGGGACCATTGCCTCTGAACCTCACCAAGTGGAGAGTAACATTTTGGTACACTTTGAGCATGCGAAAGGATGACATGATATGATACCTCTCTCAGGTAACATGTTGATCTTTTTACAAGGGTCTTCCTGGTGATCAGATTCCTTAATTCAAACAAGTACCTTGTGGACAGAGAGTCCCTTGGGTGCTCCTCAAATTACTCACAGAGACAGCTCTTTGCTCTCCTAATTCCCTAGAACCTTCAGTAGAATACTGGTTCTCCACGGAGCCAGGATTAACCAGGAGTGATGGAGATGTTTTCCCTGAAGGCAATCCTAAACCTAATTGTCAAACGAGAAAAGCACCATTTGATGATGAGTGGGAACCTCCCTTTCAAAGCTCCTCAATCCTCCCAGCCTTCTACTAAAGACTGGAGATAGAACAAGGCAAAATGGGGCAATGTTAGGCTTTTGATTTGCCTTTGGGGACGCCTCCATCCAGTGCAAATTTGGGTGAGGTGGATGTGGCATCCTCAAAGGAGGATGAAAATCATTCAGTTGCTTTATGCTTAATTAAGGCAAAGCTTTAGCATTTTAAAATTAAGCACCTCCTTGGAAGTCTAGCACTAATAAAGTGCTTTGTGTTTCCCAAGAACCTTACCTTGGTTTGATAAAAATATTTTCTTCTCTCTAGAAGAACAAGCTGTAAAAAAGGAAGCATGTTATTCCTGCTTATAAAAGTAATCTATATCCATTTCAGAAAATTTGGAAAGTACAGAAAAGCACAGAGAAGGTATCACCCAGAGATAACTACGGATTACATTTTGCTTTATCTCCACATTGAACAAATTTAAGTCATTTCCCTTGCTTCAGAGAATTCTATTCTGGAAGCTAAGCCATTTATTAATGAATAGAGGAAGCAGAGCAGAAGCAACTGTTGCTGGCCTTGCTGATGGTAGAGAGTAAAACTAAAGCCCGCTCCATCCCAAGCCCTGTCCGCCACCCCTTCTGAGCACTAATTCCTTTGCTGCCTGGAATGAAGCCCCCCAAAGGAAACAGCCTCCAAGGTAGCTGAGGAGTAATGATTTTTAGAACATACGTGATCTTAATGCTCGAGGTTGGTTTTCCTTTTTGTTGTTAATTAGTTTCTTTCTCTCTCTCCCCTCCCCCCTCCCTTCTTCCTTCCCTCCCTCCCTCCCTTCCCCTCTCTCAACCTCTCTCATTCCCCCATAAGTCGTTTGAGGAAATCAATGAAAGGTATAGAAAATGTGGCACAATGTAGTGGCGACTGAGACTAGCATGACTGTATGCTTTATTTTAATATTTTGACGCTTTATAGAAAATGAGCTGCCAGTTAAAAAATGCATACATTTAGTGAGCTCCTGGATTTGCACTTTTATTATAGATACAGTGCTTTTGAAAGCTAAATGACGGCTTTTGAAAGGAAATTGCATGTGCTGTAGTTAAATAACAATTATCATAATGTAGATTTTTAACTGCTTCGTTGAGATGTATTCTGTATTTCCAGCCTAATCTAGACTAGGCTATCTTTCCTGTCACTGCATACAGAACATTTTATAGATACTTAGACTTTCTGGTTAAATATGAGTATTTGAAAGAATCATTCATATCTGCCTTGAGCACTTTGATGACTTATGTAATTTTAATGGAATGTTCTCTCATTTTCTCTTCAGAAGACAGGCATGAATTTATCTTCTTTTTCTGCTCAGCTCACCTAAATGAATCTTCCTCTTTTGATTTTGTTTTGTTTTTGTTGTTGTTTTTAAATACTCAATCTAAGAGAAGTTCTTCATTCATTTAAAAGGCAAAACACTCAACAAGAAATTAGAAAATGTTGTCTATAAAAACACATAGCAGATCTATGTGTATCTTCTGGAGCAACTGATAGTGAAATGCTCATACTGATCTGACACGTTTTCCCTTCTGCCTCATAGCCAGGCCTGAAGTCTTTCCTCCTGTTAGAGCCTAATTTTTTTTTTTTAATCATTTTTACCCCTTTAATGTAAATTTCTAAAATTGTAAATATTATCTTCAGTTCATTTCATTCAATGCCAAATTGTGAAATAGCATAAAGTAAAATCAGAAATTTGTATTTGTGATATATTAAAATATAGAAAAATGGGTTTGGATTAGAAACCTGATTTTTTAGATAATGAAAACTGTACAGATGAATCTTATTTACCTTTAAAAAAATATGTTCAACAGAATATTGTCAAGATGCTTTAAGAAAATAGTTTGTATGTTAATATTGGCATTAATCAATAAGGGTTTTATTATAGTGGGTCTGTTATAAATAGAATTACTCAGGGAGCTTTAAAAAATGCTGATGCCTCTATCTTACCTCATGAGATTCTGGCTTAACTGATGTTGGGTGTGGCCAGGGTATTTTTAAAGCTTGCTAGGTGATTTCAGTGCACAGGCAGGGTTGAGAACCTCTGGTTTATGACAACCTGTCCTCTGGCCTGGTGGTGCCCCAAACTGGCTTCTCAGTTACCTGTGCAGTTTGTTAAACCAAAGCTTCTGGAGCTCCACCCCAGATCCATTACAGGAGAATCCAGGTGGGGCCAGGCACCTGCACATGTACCAGTTCTCACGCAGGAGTCAGAGGCACACCAGGCAGGTCTGGAAACTGATACCCAGGCCTTGCTCCCAGTTTTCTTTATTTTTTAAAAATTACACATTTCTTCTAAGTATTATTGATATTTATTTTTACCCCCAAAGTATATGGATTTAGAGTGCCATTCCGTATGCACTGGACAATGGAGGGGCATATTTGCTTATTTATTATATTTCATTCACTCGTGGAAGATACTGATCGGCAAGAAAACTTGGTGAATGAAAATTTGCAAATGTGTTTACATTTAAAAATGCTATAGTTTCACGTTTTTACCTTTCTAAACATTAGAATATTAACTTGCTAATAAGAATTGACATGCATTTAATTCTAAATACCATTTTTTTTTTGGTTTTGTGCTTGAACTTGTTCATCTGTGTGTCGTTTTAATTAATTTTGATCTCATTGTCCAACTGACAATGAATTAATCTTTGCGGAAGCTGCATGTTGCCTAGAGGAGTGTACACTTGGGATAACCATTATTTTTCTGTAAAGAAAAAAGACAACAAAATTCAGGATTTGGTGAAGCAATATAAGCAATTAAAGAAAATCCTGTTAAATGTGCACACACATGATGAAGCTTGATTTTTTTCACGAAAATGAAGCCTTTCATGTTCTCAAGACAACTTCTGCCTCAAAGTCTCAATGTCATTGGTGTTCCTTTCTATGAGAAATGCTAATTATCTAGCTTTTTCTCCTAGTTTTTTCCCCTTGCTGCTTTTTTTCCCCTGCCATCATATTATATATCTAAAGGCAGTGCTCATATATTAAATGATTTTTCTCGACACTGAAAATGCTTAAATTAAAGAATGCTGTCAAGGATATTTAGACTCAAAATTTGCATATTTAAAAAAACACATTTGCTTAGAAAATGCTGTTCTGTTAAGAGGATAATTTTTTCCCTCAGTTTTGCTTTTTTATGTTCTAATAATGAAAGAGAGTCACAACCATTGTAGGACCTGCTCATAAAACGATGTCTGCTTGCCCTTACACACACTGATGTTAAAATTGAACAGATCAGTGCATAAGGGAAAATTCAAACATTTTATGTGTTCTATCTAGAGCTATAGCTTCTGTGCTACAAAAAAGTCCTCCATTTCGTCAGTGACATGTACTGAGAGGGCTTAGTATGTGCACTAGTCACCCCTGTTTGTTCATTTTGAGCCTATCATTTCCACCCTCTACGTCTCCAAAGCCTTAATTAAGGCTCATGTTGTCTTCCCTCATCAAGAGTGTCATGGGGTCCTCCCAACTGGCCTCACTACCTCTCTAGTCTACTTGCTCTGATCCTCCCTCAGACTCATGCCAGGGTACTCTTCTAAACTTCCCTTGTGTAAACACTTCTGTCGCTCTCCCTGCCTTAAAAAACAAAATGGAAACTCTTGGTGGATATGAAAGACTTCCCAGTCAAGCTACAAATCACCTTTCTATTTCATCTCTAACTGTCTCCCTTTCCCAGTTCTCAAGGTAGCCCGTGGTCCCCTCTGGGCCTTGAGTGTGTCATACTCTTTCACAACTCCATGCCTTTATTCATGCTGTTCTTCTCTCTGCAACACCCGTACTATCTTTTCTGCCTAGGAAACTCCTACTTATTCTTTAAGACTCAGCCAAATGTCACCTCCTCTTCGAAGCCCCTACTGGAACATCTCCCCCAAATCAGATGATAGTGAATTTTATTATTCCTAACACAAGTAAGCATAGTGGGCACTCTAAATAGTTCAGTTATATTTTATCATCTTTTCCCCTCATATTGATACATTTTCCAGACCTGAGATCCTGATATTCTCATCCAAATGAAACCTTGTCCTCTTATTCATTCAAAATATATTTATTAAAAGCCTACTATGTGCCAAGTAACACATTACAGTACAGTAGTGAACCCAGCAAAGTCCTTTTTTTGCATGTAGATTATAGTCAGGTGAAGTAGACAGACAAAAACAAATAGGTTGTAATGAGTTTGAGGAAAAAACACGACAGGGTAAGGAATAGAAGAAGGGAGAGGGCTGCCCTCTCTGAAGAGCTGACATTTGAACAGAGATCTAAATTAAGTGAGGAAGGAGACACACAAATATTTAGGAGAAGAAAGTTCCAACAGCAGGTGAAAGGCTTAGAGGTGGGTCTGTGCTGCCCAAACCCCAACGTCCATGATTATGAAGCTGATGGAGTTTCTAGTGGTTGACTTAATTTCTGGAAGGTAATTCCAGTCCTCTGTGAGTGAGGTGCACAGAGGAGAGCGCCTAACCAAAGTTTAGGCCCCTCATGCTAAAGATAAATGTTTTGCAATTCTACCTTCCCCTTTTCCCTGTTCAGAATCTACCTTTTTTTTTTTTTTTTTTTGAGGTACGCGGGCCTCTCACTGCTGTGGCCTCTCCCGTTGCGGAGCACAGGCTCCGGACGCGTGGGCTCAGCGGCCATGGCTCACAGGCCCAGCCGCTCCACGGCATGTGCGATCTTCCCGGACTGGGGCACGAACCCGTGTCCCCTGCATCGGCAGGTGGACTCTCAACCACTGCCCCACCAGGGAAGCCCTCTACCTTTTTTTTTTTTTTTTTAATTTTAAGCCCAGATTTCACCTGGATACCAATGCTGAGTATTTGTTGGCATCCCTCCTAAGACGGTCTTGAGTATAAAGAAAGCTATTAATTTATATACTGTGGCTTATTTAGTCTTTTAAGAATAGATAGACTCTCCTCCTTCATTGCTGTATCCCAGAACCCAGAACAGTGCCTGGCACATAGTAGGTGAACATATTTTCTTGAAAGACTAAATGGTGAGATGTATAATAGTGATGGTTGAAAACAGCAAAGATATCACACACTATGTGAATTTCCAGATGGGCTCCAAACATTTTTGTCTTTAGGGAGTATAAACAACCATTAAAATGTAATCATTTTTAGGACTAACTTTATAGAGGCAAAATTAAGACTGTATAATTCAATGGAATCTATTCAGATTTAAGGATATAGGAATGGAGTTTCTAATATTACCAGTTGCACTGAAGAATCCTGTGAATAGATTTTATACATATATTTCCAGATTTTGAAACAGTTTAAATTCTTTTTGGATACAACGCCTCACAGAAACCACCACCATCACCACCACCAACGACAACAACTTCATTTTGAATAACTGTTCTTAGCTTTCATTTTGTATGCTAATAATTTCTTGACTTATATAGAAATATTTTCCCCTGATAGGTTGCTTTCTGCAATGGAGAGCACTGCTTCTTTAGAGAAAATGCCTGCTGCGTTTTCACTTTTTGAACATTATGACGACAGTTCGGCAGGAAGTGACCAGATGTTAAAACAAGTGGCTGGTAGGAACTTCAATATATTATTTACCTTGATGAAATTTGACAGTTTTTTCTTATTTGTTTTGTAAAGTTTTTGAATGTAAGGAAATATAACTGGAAAAAGAAAAATCTTCGTTGTAAAAATTAAAAGCTAGATTCTGAAATAAAGCGTGAGACTAGCAAACCATTTCAGTTATAAACTGCATTTCCATTTGAAGCTTTATGACTGTGCTGGGATATTGAGGAGGTGGAAGGAAGTAGCAATGGAATCGAAGGGTCTTCTCTCTCTCTCTCTTTTGTTTTCCTTTTAAAAGAGGATTTCTCTCTCTCTTCTAGAGATTATTTGCTTCATGCCAGCAGCCAGGTATAGAAGGAAAAATAAATCAAATATTTTCATATGTGTTGAACAGATTTTTCTTTCTGAGTGGTTTTCCCCTCTTCAATTGAGTTCTTTTTCCTTTTTTCAAACTAAACAGATTAACTTAGAGAACTAACAGCTCAGCATCATGCTCTGTAGCCAGGAGCCTCCTACTCAGCTGTGAAAAGCATCCTGCCGGCTCTTCAGAATATTTTTTAATGTGCTATTTTAACAAACAAGACAATGACATTTCTTTAGATTTTTCAAAGCTGCTGTGTTTTAGTGAAGTAACCAAGTTCCACTTACTGTAAAATGTACTTAGATGCCCTCCTTAAAAGATGCTATAGTCTTCCAAAGCAAACCTTAAAGACAACTTCTGTTTTCAAATTGACAATTAACTTTCATTTGTGTGGCAAGAGTTTTAATTTAGTAACTAGTAAAAGGTTAGTGTGTCTTTAAAAAAAACTGAAAAACAAAAAAGCACCCCGCCCCTGCAAAACCCATCAACCCTATATAAAATGAAAAATTCAGTCATTTATCCTAACGGGTTTTCTCTAGAAATATCTCAGAACAAAAGGGTATTTTCTTGTAATGTCTTTAAGAAGCATTTGAATAGAGCAGCAATTGCAAACCAAGAAATTCTGGTCAACAGAGTAGCTCCTTTGCTTTTAAGGGATTTGTTATATGCTGTTGTTCATTTAGAAGGATATTCTTTTGAATATCTGAAGGGCAATAAGAGGGCATTTTGTATATTTTAGAGGTCACAGAGTTAAATTTGTCACAAAGTGTTAATGATTCATTCAGAAACAGTGCATGTGGCAGTCCCAGTAGTTCCAAACTGTTATGGGGAGACAGGTCTCTGAGATATAAATGGCACTCGTTGTACATCTGCTTCCCAGAATTGGGGCCCAGGGTGTTGACTTGCTGCTAGATAGCTTTTGCTCATTTTGTGACCAACAACATCTCTCAGCTATGAAGTCCTCACCGGGTGCCTGAAAAGCTAATCTGATCACTGTAATAAGCAGATACAATAAGGAAAGGATGTGAACTTTGTGATGAGAAACAGAGCAGCCCCTAACATTTCTTCCGTGCTTACATGATGCCTGGCAGTGTGGAGACTGTTATCTAATTAGACCGTCATCTAATCTCACAGCAACTCTAGGAGGTAGGTTTTGTTGTTATTCCCATTTGACAGGTGAGGAAATAAAGGGAACAGAGAAATGCCTCTCATATTGCCCTAGATACACAGCTATTTGGGGTGTGTGTGGCGGGTGGAGTTTGGCTTCAGAGTCTTTGCACTTGAACCACTGCTCTACACCAAAGAGGCTGAGTGCAGTGCTGTGAAAGGAGGAGTAACTATAGATTAGTGACATCCAAGGCTTCCTGGACTCTGCTCCTAAGAACTTTTTTTTTTAATTGTGGTAAAATATGCATAAAATAAAACTTACCATTTTAACCATGTTGAAGCCACCACCGTACAACCATCACCACTAATCCATCTACCAAATTCTTTTCATCTTGCAAGACTGAAACTGTATCTTTTTTTTTTTTTTTTTTTGCGGTACGCGGGCTACTTATTGTTGTGGCCTCTCCTGCTGCAGAGCACAGGCTCTGGACACGCAGGCCCAGTGGCCATGGCTCACGGGCCCAGCCGCTCCGCGGCATGTGGGATCTTCCCGGACCGGGGCACAAACCCGTGTCCCCTGCATCGGCAGGCGGACCCTCAACCACTGCGCCACCAGGGAAGCCCTGAAACTGTATTTATTAAATAACAACTCCTCATTCCTCCTGCCCCCAGCCTCTGGCAGCCACCATTCTACCTCCTGTCTCTATGAATTTAAAGTACTCTAGGTACCTCATATAAGTAGAATTATGCAGTATTTGCCTTTTTGTGACTGGCTTATTTCACTTAGCATAATGTCCTCAAAGTTCATCCATGTTGTACCATGTGTCAGAATGCCCTTCCTTATTAAAGCTGAATAAATTCCATTGGATGTCTATACTGCATTTTGCTTATCCATTATTGATTCACTCATCGATGTACTTTTGGGTTCCTTTCACATTTTGGCTACTGCAAATAATGCTGTTCTCCTGGGGATTTTTTTGAAAGCTAGGTTGAGTGGGAATCTGTATCCACCACAGGTACTGAAGTGCAGGTTGATCTAATGCTTAGCTCGCCAAGCATGACAGCTCTTTACGGGCACACTGTCAGGCAGAGGGAATCCATGGGGTGATGCTCTGCCTGGCTCCTTAGCCTCTGGCAAAGAAGCCTTAAAATCATTTTGCATTTTCTGGCATTACTCCTACTCAAGTTTATTACTACAGAAGCGTAAATAGCATTGCTAACGTATAAAATCTGAGCTTCTGATGTCCTTTTGCCACACAGGAATTGTAAATCCAGCCAACTGTTATTAGATTACATCTATGGGAATATTCATACTCCCTTCTGAATTTTAGAATACTTTGAAGAATAAAAGTGGTTCTTGTTTTGAAAAAAGATGTTTTAATTTTAATGTTTTTAAAGGAGTAGATTAAGTACAAAATTATTTCTAGCCTACATTCTTTGCTTAATTCCCTACAACTGCTTATTCCTTAAAATTTGTTGATTTTGGGGTCAATTATCAATTTTAAGTTTGTTAAGTTACCTGAGAGATTTTTGAAAAGATGTTGCCAGTTTTAAAAAGCAGCTATAGGGCTTCCCTGGTGGTGCAGTGGTTGAGAGTCCGCCTGCCGATGCAGGGGACATGGGTTCGTGCCCCGGGCCGGGAGGATCCCAAGTGCCGCGGAGTGGCTGGGCCCGTGAGCCATGGCCGCTGAGCCTGCACGTCCGGAGCCTGTGCTCCACAACGGGAGAGGCCACAACAGCGAGAGGCCCGTGTACCGCAAAAAAAAAAAAAAAAAAAAACCAGCTATAGCTCAATTTATAATTCATAGAGAAAAAAGCAGCTTTTTCGTTGTTCATGCCTCAAGAAGTTCTCCAGCACTGCTTCAAAGATGATTGATAATAGTCAATCTGCTTGGCTCTTCCATAAACCTGGGCAACATGAAAATTTACTGAACTACATTTATCTGGATGGACTCCTTTACAATGTGACACTGATTTCCTGCTGGGAAGACAGAAAAGTCAAAGATAGTATAAGAGCCTCTGAACCACTATCAGTCCTTGCGGAGGTGCTCTGACAGGCAAGCTTCCTGCCTTATCATTGCAGGCTCCCAGCATGTCTTACCTCTGTGGTCCCTCTGTGATTTACCAGATGATGGGTCTCTACTTCAACTCCCATCTTCAGGGGCTTCCTGCCTTCTCCCCTCCATTTTCTGTGCTCCTGCAAAAGGCCATGTTGCTTTCTGAATGTTAACACCAGTTATGTGTCAGATACATTGCTAAGCACTTAATATACATTCTCTTGCTTTTTAAAACACCCCTGGGAGGAAATGGTATTATTTTCATTTTCCTATTTTAAAGATGGAGGAACTGAAGCTGAGATAACACAGCTCCTAAGTGGGGGATCTGGCATTTAACCTTAGGCCAGCCTCTCTGCTCCTAAACCCATGAACTTGCCCACTCTCTTATCCTGCTTCTCATTTTTCATAACTGTTTATTTCCTCAGGTCTTTATCTCTTTATTGAATCTTTTCAATGTGTCTCTTTTTGTTCCATTTACTAAATTTAGACCCATTTATTTCTTCTAATTTCCACTTTCCTGTTGAACTAACCTTTGTTTTCTTTCCCTTCAGTGTTGACTTTTAATAAAGTAATCTCATAAAATTTGGCCTGTATTATTCAGCAAGCTCATCTCTCAGGAAATTGTTGACAGGAAAATAACAACACAAATAAATTTAAAAACAGGACATCTTTTCAACTATGGGAATAACCTTTTCCTCTAATTTGTAAACTATGTTCATTGGTTTTATATCTCAAAAATTTTAGAGGAGAATTGTATAGGAGCTTGATTTATGGTGTCGTATATGCTGTTAATGTTCAATATGCATAATTATAAACCTTTGAAATCTCTAGTAAAACACTTGAGAATATTGTTTTTAAAATTCAGAGCAGTGGATTTATATTAGATATCTAAACCTTATATGTGAATCAGTTAATAGGGTACTTTTTCCCCCATGTAATTTTTACATTTTATTTTAAAAAGTTGTAGGTATAGTCATGTTGGAGATGGAAAAATGGGATAGTAGTTTCAGAAAGTATATTTTGATATTTTATTCATGCAAGTCTTTTTCAGCCTTGATGATATAGCAACTATAGCTAAAAAGGGTTTCATTTGTCTCTATTTGAATATAGTTTCTATACTGATGTAGAAGGATACAACATTGGTTATCTAGCAATGCATTCTCAAAGTTTTGTTTTGAAGGAAAACCAAATCATTTGATGAATCCTCTAACTTGTATAAGTTTATTGCTCTAAATATAGGATTACAGAAGAATATTATCAAGTGATCCCATTGGGAGATCCATTTTTTGTTTATTTCTCTGTATATTATATGTATATATGTACACATGCAGACAAGACATTTTGGAGGGAGACACACTCAACTGTAACAGTGGTTGCCTCCAAGGAATATCCTTAGGGTTGGGGGCTGTTGGGAACAAAGTAGCCCTCCCAGCTTTACTCCACGTACTTCTGTATTGTTTCCATTTTTATCAGTAAGTACAAGTGACTTTTGCAAAAAGAAAAAGAAATCAATCAATAAAAGCAGCATTAGTGATAATAAATCTTGCTTATATTCCAGTTCCACAGCCTCCTAGATTAGAACCTCAGGAACCAAATTCTGCCACTAGCACAACGATTGCAGTTTACTGGAGCATGAACAAGGAAGATGTCGTTGACTCATTCCAGGTTTACTGCATGGAGGAGCCACAAGATGACCAGGAAGTAAATGGTAGGATTGCTAACGTAAATTCAGATGCATATGTACATTTCTATATCTTAATGTATAGTATTTAAACATATACATATTATGACTCTTTCCACAAAGCACTTGTAGCCACTTACAAAAACAACAATGAACCAACAATCGTATAATGAAATAACATGTAAGCAAAATTTGGAAATCAGGATCAAGGAAAACAAAAATGCATAAATATCCTAATGATCAACATGAATACTGTAATTGAAATGCAAATTTGGCTTTGAGTATTCAGGTTAACAGGAGAAATTAAGTGATTCTCATTTTCAGGCAGGAGGTAATGTACCAAAGTGTTGAAAACAAAATTTTAATCAGAACTGAAGTCTAAAAGACAAGTATAAAGTGTGCCACTTTGTAGAGGAGAAATGAGCTGTATATAGGACACTGTCCTCCACTGTAATTTTAGTGCAAATGCAGCATTGGATGTCATGGTTGGCATTTCTCAGATCCACCTTTGATAAAAGCTGAAAACAAACGATAAAGGTAAATTCAGAATTCACACTTCTCAAGGCATGAGAAGACTGTATGGTGTAGTCTTCTGGTGTCCCAAATTAATGCGAAGATAGAGGTGAAAGTGCTTAGGAGGGTGAATGGGTGGCACGTCATATAGTTGAGCCTCTGTAAATATCTCTAGGACCTCTAATAAGACCTAGAAGCCAGGCAGTTTGAGGTTGTGCTTCCTGATGAATCAGAGCTGGGACTGCTGGCATTCTGTGTTGCTTGTTGATAGACCCATGTATTTTGGAAATCAGATGAGCATGTGACAGGATTGACATGGCATAGGAACTCAATTTGTAATATGGAAAGAATTATAATGTATTTCACTGTTAACCAGTATTTAAGTCTTTTTAGATGTCATATGATACTTATTTAAATTAGAAAAAAAGTAAGAAAGCAGCCATGGGCATATTGTAAAGTTGGCTAAGTTTGTCTATAAGAACTCCTATCTTATTGGGGACTTATTACCATATATCTGTCACAGCACAACAAGGAAAGTGCTCTTATCTGCATTTGCAAATGAGAAAACTGATGTGAGATTAAATAATTTGCCCAAGACCACACAAGTTACTCGGGACCAGGGAAGGTTTTAAATACAGATCTTTCAGACTCCAAAGCTTATGTTTTTGTTTGCTTGACTCTGTGTTTGTTCTGTTATACCACACTTCACCATGTATATCCAGTTATATCATGGAACTTCATGGCTCTCCAAGACTCCTCTTAACAACTGTTTATTTCCTGCAGTACTTTTTAAAAGTGCTTCACTGCCACCGCCCCCCAACCCCCCGCACCATGCCCCACTTACCTGTCCTGTGTCTCATTCATTCAATGCCTTGAACTCTGCTGATGCCAGTTCATTAATCTGATGGTCTAGACTGTGATACCATGCTGTGTGTAATAGGTCTCCAGTAACATATGTTATGTGCTCTGTTAAAAGGAGTACCAGGCTAACAGGACTTAGCCTAAAAGGATAATTCCATTGAAAACTGCAGTCACAGGTTCTAGGCTATGGGGAAATGTTTTTCAGTGTATATGTCTTTATGACATTATTTAAGCCAAACTTTCTGCACAGAAAGTATAGCTCGAGAGATGCAGTTGAAGAAACCTTCTGAGTTGAAGATCTCTTAAATTTACTTTAAAAGGGAACAATCTGGGTTTCTTAACTGGAGGGGTTTTGAAGATGTAACATCATAGAGTAATAAGAGAGGATAACTGGAATTACCATAGGCTAGTTTAGAAAAGAAAATTGTTCTTTTAAAAGGAGAGAAAATTTCAGTAAGAATAATCAGATTGGCCCAAGGGGCAGGTGTTCAGAATGTTATTGAGTAATATTTACTACTAACGTATTGAAAATAATATAAGTAATTTTAGGAAATGTCTTGACTAAACAAAGTTATTTCTTAGAATAGTTTATGCTCTATCAAAGGTGTTTAAGTATTTCTATAAATTGTGGAAATCTCTAGGTGAAAGGATTCTGGAATTCATGAGAAGGAAGCAGGATTTGAAACTTTGAAAACCATACCAAATACTAAAATGATTTACTAATCTGTAAAGATGCTTTTTAACATCATAAATTTAGAAAATGTGGGATTGTCCTTATTTTATTACATACTCTCCTGAAATATTGGCATTGCTTCTTAAGAATTTTCTTGAGAATGTATTACTGAGATTTAAGTTAATATAAACTCTGCAATTTTAGTATTTGCTATTGAAATAAGTTACTTTAATTGCGGAATATGAAGCTCAGGATCTTACTAATATGCTATTATTTTCTGGTAAGTGTTCACAAATAATACTGTGTCATTCTAAATATCTTTTAGAATGCTGTTGCTTTAAGTGTTCTAAAGTGCTATCTATCACACAGTAGTATCTGTAAGTTTATCAGTTTGTGTTTCCACTGAAAAATGTGTTGTTTTTCCAATAACTGTAACTTTCAACTAACTTAGGAAGATACCCTAGAGTTTATGATTGTGTTTTATGCTAGATTTGGTAGAAGAATACAGAGTGACCGTGAAAGAAAGCTACTGCGTTTTTGAAGATTTAGAACCTGACCGATGCTATCAAGTATGGGTAATGGCTGTGAATTTCACCGGATGTAGCCTGCCCAGCGAAAGGGCAATTTTTAGAACAGGTAAAGAGATGTTAAGGGGGTGTTAGGAGGCAATACTCAATTCTTCACAGACTATTAAGATCAACCAATAAGCATTTGTTAAGCACCTATTGTGCGCTGGGTATTGTGCAGTGCTGGGTTTACAACAAGAAATAAGACTGGGCTCTTCTCACAAAGCTCATACTCAAGTGTGGGAGACACAAAACAAAAGATTATAAAAAATGTGTGGTAAGGGCCGTGATCCAGAACACTCCAGAGGAGTATCTGAGACAGGCCAGGGCAGGGACGGGGTCAGGAATGACTTCCTAGAACTGATGTCTGAATGGAATCCTTAAAGGATCAGTAGGAATAATGTGTTAAAGGAGTGTATTCCATTTGAAGAAGACAAATGAGCACAGGTGCCCAGGTAAGAAAGAGTATGGAGTGTGCAGGATACAACAAGAATTTTGGTATTATTTCTTTGACTTAAAAACAAGGAGAGGGGAGACATGAGATGAGAAAGGCTAGTGTATAGAGTCCACATTTGCTAAGGTAAGAAGCTTAGGCTTCCTCATATAGGTGCTGGGAGACCCCAAAAGGTTTCTCAGCAATGGTGTTCAGCTGGGAATGCATTCCCATGATGGAACCTTTTCACAGGGGGCTGAAGCAGGTGTAGGATAAGCCGAGTTTGCATTGCCTTTAAGATAATTCTAATTGTCCCTGCCCTGGCCTGTCTTGGATACCCCTCTGAGGCAGTTAACTTACTTCCACTGGTTTATCCTTTCCTCTTGCCTTTTAAAACAAGTATTTATTGAGCACCTATTGATGGCAAAATCATGGCTAACTTTTGTGTAAAGGAAGGGGACAAGAATACTTTTATTTACTTGTATATGTATGAAGAAACTGTGGTAGGATTTATAGGAAGCTACTTTTAGAGGCTGTTTGGGGATGGGTGAAAACTTGGCTATTTGGAAGGCAGGGGTGAGAGGGAGACTTTTCACTGTATACATTTTTATACCTTTTGGATTTTCAACCCAGAATGTATTTTTTAGTCAAAAATTAAAATAAAATCATGCCCAAGCATTTTTCCCAGAGTACCAGGGAAGCAGAACTGCCATAGACTGCTCCACAATTGACTTGGTTCTCTCTCTTCAGCGCCCTCCACCCCTGTGATCTGTGCCGAGGACTGTACTGTGTGTTGGAACATGGCCACCATCCGATGGCGGCCTGCCAACCCAGAGGCCACTGAGACCTACACTTTGGAGTACTGCAGACAGCACTCTCCCGAGGGCGAGGGCCTCAGGTAAAGATCCCTCTCCATGGGGAGAGCCTGGGGTGCCAGGAACCCAGTGCAGGCCTCCAAGCTAACCTCTAAGCTTATGCTCACAGAGGGAGAAAAGCTTCCTAAAATCCTCCTGAGCTAATTAAGCCATTGACTTGATTTTCAATTCCATCACTATTCGTCAATGAACTCTAAGTTTGTAATAAACACATGCTGCAATGCAGAATAATCACTCCCTTGTAAGAAAAATATATGTGAATTTTAATAAGATAGAACGTTCCTTGAGGTATATTTACCTTGAGTCATTATACAGGATATATGCATACGTTATCTGCTTTTTAGTGGTTAGATCAGAATAGGTACCACCTAACTCAGGAAACTAATAACGAGCTTGTATATAATGTAAATTTGAATGTCTCCATGATATATTGGTAATATAAAGGACCTAATGACATATATATTACCACAGAATATACCTGCCTCTTCAAGAGCATGAAGAATAGAGAGACTTTTTCTGGAAAAAAGAAATGTAAAGGTCTCTCACTAAAATTATGAAGCTAAAATTTATCAATAAAGGGCTGTGCATCCAGAGGACCTTTGGTAAATGTTACTTCATTTACTGTTACTTCATTTACTTCTTAACGTCCAATCCATGGCAATAGGGCAACTTTGTGTTCCATGATGAAGATTCAAATCATTATTATTAATATTCATATTTTGATAGAGATTTTTTTAAACCAAATTTACTGAGATAAACTATTTTGGCAGGATATGGAACTTGGAAATAATGGTATGAAATTAGACAGCTTTTTTTTTTTCTAATTTTTTAAATTTTTGCTGCGTTGGGTCTTCGTTTCTGTGCGAGGGCTTTCTCTAGTTGTGGCAAGCGGGGGCCACTCTTCATCGCTGTGCGCAGGCCTCTCACTATCGCGGCCTCTCTTGTTGCGGAGCACAGTCTCCAGACGCGCAGGCTCAGTAGTTGTGGCTCAGGGGCCTAGTTGCTCCGTGGCATGTGGGATCCTCCCAGACCAGGGCTCGAACCCGTTTCCCCTGCATTAGCAGGCAGATTCTCAACCACTGCGCCAACCAGGGAAGCCCTAGACAGCTTTTTAATAAAGTATATTATTTAAGCTCTTGATTATTTTCATTATCAATCAACAGCTATTTATTTAGTTATGATTTGAGATTTCATATGACTGAGCAATAATTATAGTTTCTTTCAAGTATGTGAAGGCAGGCTTCACAAAATAACGATCAAAGGACAAACTAATGTTGAGTGGAGTGTGTATAGGTGGGATGTAGACATTTCAGCAGAAGTGAGAGCGTAGTAAATATACAAGAAACAACATCTCTGTTAAGGTGCCAATTGCTAGAAGGCAGGCTTCAATGATCAGCAAATAGCCGAGAGGTTAACTCAGAGACAGACAGACAGACCAACAGAGACAGAAACAGAGAGACAGAAACAGAGGAAGAGAGAGAAAAGAGGGAGAGAGAGGGAGACAAAGAGACAAAGAGAGAGAGATTATAACTGGCTTCTATTGAGCATTTACTATGTGCCAAGTCACTATTCTGAGTGCCTTATGTATGTTGCCTTATTTAATCCTCAAACGAACTCTTGAGAGAAAACATATGCTTTGAGACGCTAGCAGCTAGTGAGTGGCAATCAGGATTCAAACCTTGTTTTGTTAGATTTCACAGTCCAAGCTGCTAACCACTGTTGAATGTCACCCAGGAGAGTCCTGGACATTCTCTGCAAAAGACTCTTGATGCTAGGAGAGCATTTGGTCTGGAGTGCCTGAGTCCCAGGGCAGTCTCTCCCATCGTTCTTCACCATCAGTGAGGAAAGCCCAGTTCTTTCTGAGGCAAGATGAGACTGTGAAGGAATGCTCTGAAGTGACTCATCCTTGTTATGGCATCGGTCCCCAGCTGACATTTGCATAAATAATACCAGCACAGTTGGATTCTTAAATCAGCAGAAATCTGAGAGAAACCCTGAGACCTAGCAGCCATCTCACTGAGGGAACTGTGATATCATCTCATGAATGCGGCTACAGGGAGAAGGGAGTGGGGGGATGGAAGGGGGAATGGCATCGCCGAGGGCCTTCAACATGCCAGGAGCTGTGCTAAATCTCATCTAACCCTCTCGACAATTCTAGGAGGGAGGTCATGACTTCCATTGAATGAGACTCAGGGAGGTTAAATAATTTGGCCAAGGTATTAAATGACGGAGTGAGAGTTTGGAGTCAGGATGCACACTCAGGTTTGTCTTATTCTTTCCACTAGTTCTAAAACTTGTATCATTACACAGACTGAGTTAGCATACCTTAACAGCCTGACCACTGGAAGTTATTGTGTATCCTGGGTTTCCTTTGTCACATGAAAAACATAGATGTAAAGAGAGAATACAGTACCATTCAAAACCTCTTTAATTAAAGTTTTTCCTTTCTCTGATCATCCTGGGGCCCTCAAAAAAAAAAGTCCATTTGATATCAACAGTGAATAATGCATTCCAAACAAATCCTTCATCAAAGCCAGAGAAATCATTGACAGTTCCACTTCTAGGGAAAAAATGGCCATCCACCAATTTCATTAAGACAAAAGTTGAGCTTATTAAAACATGACTTGTCATTAGTTTATCCCTTTGAGACTTTGCCAGTGGGTTCATTTTTATTTTTCTTGCCAAAGGAGAGCATTTGAGAGGCTGGATAAGCAGAAGTTTGTAGAAGTTATGGAATACTACAAGAACCCTTTGTTATTGAATGGTTGTGGTCCAGCAAGCTAGAAGTGAAGGGAAGTTCCACATGCAGAAGGCTTGTTGACAGTTCAGGGCTGTGTTGGAGATGGAGCTCTTTTCCAATTAGGTGCTAAAAGACCCCTCAGTGCCAGGAGGTAGAATGGTATGTTCAATCCACAGCCCAGGGATGACTCTCCAGCCTCTCTGGATCCCTGCTGAATCTTACAATAGGTAATTTTTTGAGGCAAGCACAATTGTGTTGGCCACAAATCACTACCCTGTGGTCCCTCACGAATACAAGAAACCTCAATGCCTTATACCTCTGGTTGGCATCAATAGACTTTGAAATAATTCATCCTTAATTTCAGAGTCCCAGTGCTGCAAAACTCATTTGTATCCCTTTTGTTCTCCAATTTAAGAGTTCAGGAGGGAAGGAAAATTCTACTCTTCTGGAGTAGCCATGTGTCTTAGGTCTTTGACCATCTGGTTCTTACAGCCAACTTTAAAACATTCCCTACAATGTCTGATGGTTCAAAACCCTACAAAACATTAACTATTTACTATCATCTATATTGCCCAATCTCTAGGATGTCAGTTGTAGACAGCTAGTCAGACAGTAGAAGTGATAAACAAAGAACCTCAACACTTGATCACCCCTAGCCAACAAAGGCAAACAATCCCTACTGTTCCATTCTATTAGAACCACATTCGTCACTTTGTTTTTCTGCATAGCCGTGCATAATTAAAGTTATTTTGTGTCTTGGAAAGAACAGCAAGCCAAGGATTGTCTGATCCCGCTCACTTGTTGGCTCCATGAAGGGATTATTATTTAAAGTGGCAGTGTCAGTGCCTGAGACAGCTGTCTGGCATATTGTAGCTACTCAATACATATGTGTTACCTGGATGGGTAAATATCATCAACATTGAACACATAATACTGACACCAACAAAAAAAGTTAGGTCAGCTTTGAGGATAATCTATTCACAATGGGAAAAAATAAATAAACTGTGCCAACAAAGTAAAGAAGAATGGTGAATGAGTTAATTTTAGTGCTTGGGTACTTAAGTAGGAGATAAGACTAGTCTAACCTGTGGACTGGAAGCCTTTTCATGGATCACGTATAGGGAAGGACACTGATAATCTTGTTGATCCATTGGTTACATAACCCTTACATACATTTTAGGTTCTATGCAAAACCCCTATTCTAAATCAGATGCAAAAAGAAAAGAAAACAAACCACAAAAGAAACCCCACAAAAACTGGGTAAGGACAGGAACCTTATCTATGCAGCTGTTTATTAAAGGTCTATTTAATGAGTGAACGAGTAGATGAATGATGGCATTAGCCCGTCTCCTTCTGCCCTTGCCAACTCCAAGTCCTCTAACTGGCTGGAATCTCTAGCAAAGGAGAGATGGAGAACCCAACAGGACTAAGGACTAAATGAATTTACATCTTTCTCACCCTCAATCCCTGAAAAGACAGACAGCCTTAAAAGCTCTGGTCTGGGGTGGGAAGAGAAGTTGAAAGGAAATGAAAAGGGAGAAAAGGATGAGTAATATGAAATTGCACATACACACATGGAGGGCATTGATTACCCTTTAGATTAGGGAGGCTAATTTTGGTTGCCAGAACAGAAACACATCCAGCTTCGGACCTGCATTCACTCTCCTGTACGATGGGCTCTAGAAATTCCAATCTAAGACCAAAGTTGCTGGATAACCTCTCAGAGTAGGTGTTTGAATGCAATGTGCCTACTGTGCTCCCGAGTTCCGTGATGTGGTGTCTGAAATAGCCGAGCAGTTGCCTCCATTCCATCATCCTCACAGAAGACACATTTGCATATTTTGGTGTGTGGGCACAGCGGCTCTGTCCCAGCAGTCGGCCCCTACTGGGCTTGGGGGTGGGCGGGAGTGACAATCCCCGGCTTGTGTGTGGGGGCTGAGGGAGCTCCTACTCACCCTTTCCTGTTTTTCTTTGAATGCTCTCCTCAGGTTGGGTGGGCTCAAAACACTTGCAAAAATTTTCCACCGCTCTGCTGTTTCCTCAGCTGTTCTGTCTCTCCTGTGTGGAAAGAAGTCAGCAGAACTGTGGGTGGAGGAGGGAAAACTGCGAGAAATATAGTACAGGGCTTAGCTGTGTAGGCTGTGCAGAAAGAAGCTGTGTACTGAATGACAAATCTGTGAGACTCAATACGCCACAGAAGTGGTTGGTAGTGAACTTCCTGCTCCCCAGCCCCAGCCAAGGCTGTGGGCAGGGAGACCCTCCCAGGCCACCCTCCCTGGGAGCCTCCCCAGGGTGGGTGGGGCTCTGGGTGCTGGGCTTGTGAGCTCCTGCTTCTAGTTTTTGGGGTTACACGTGATGGGACAAGAACAGGATCGTCTGTCACAGCTGGGTATTCTAGCTGGGGATGACTGCCACTTTGTCCATATAATAAGGACAAATAAGGGTGAATTTCCTATTGAACTTAGTGCCTGAGCAGGAGATGAAGAATCCCGGATGTTTTTTCTTTTTAAAAAGTTTTTACGAAGCTTTCAGCTGGAGAGGTGATGACTGACCATAGGGTCAAGGGCAAATGATTTGACCTTCTCCACAACCTATGGGTAAAAGCGGCAGTCATTCCTGCCCTGTGCTTGCTTCACAGAGTGACAGGAAGGCCAACTGACATGACTGGGTGAAAATGCATTGAGTAATTAAGAGGTAATAGACAACCTTCATATGGTATTGTTTTCCTGACCCAAGTTGTAATATTCCTCTTCAGGGAGCCCTTGGGAGAGAGAGTTACCAGAAGATAATCCAACCCCCGCTCCCACTGAAATTCTTGGCATTCAGCTTTTTCTAAATGAATTTTTTTCCCAAATGAATCTGACTTAACTTTGATCATTGAAAATCCTATACACCTCCTGGTTGTGTAGTAAAACCTCAGCCAGTGGAAAACCAGCCTATTCCTTCACTTCTAACGTATGATCTGTCAATTTCCAAAAGTATTCTAGTTCGCAATAAAAGACCCAGGCACACTAGAGCCACTAAAAACAACCCTGTAAGAGAAAGAGCCAGATAATGCAGAAGGAGGTTGTATCAGAAAGCACAGGTTAAGAACAGTACCTTAACGGAACATACAATTTGAATATGAACTTCCTGGCAGCTAAAGTGAAAACAGGAGAGTGGGGAGAGAGAGCAAGAGGGAGAAAGAAAGAAATTATATAACTCATCTTTTTTTTTTAAAAAAAAAAGGAAACACAGGACTTCACTAAGGGAGACAATTATATTTCTTGACATTCAGTTCTAAGATGAAATTTTCACGTAGATCTTTATATAAGGGCTATTGAACAAGATAGTAGTGATTGTCTTCAAGAGCAGTTTTACAAAAGATGCAAAAACATTCCCTATGTAACCATTTTTTAAATGGGCTCTTGAAAGCACAACGTTAAATCGCCATTCTGTGCAGGCAGTTCTATGGGACCTCAAGTAATTGTCCACCTATGTGACCTTTGAGTGGTAAAGGAGAGCTTAGAGAATCCAGAAGAATGAATGAATGTTACTAGGCTCCTGGGATTCTCTGCCTGAAATATAAATGGTATCATTCAAACTTTGGAGGGTAACTAGCTACAGAGAAAACAAAGCTGCAGGATCCTTCTGCTGGAATCCTTTGGCTCTCTTTGATTTTGTGAGAGACGCTAATTACAGGAAAGCCTAAATTCCCTGGGTCAGCAGGATTCAGCCCTCATGTTATGTTTCTATACTATTATGAACTAATAGTGATGTTTAGTTAACACCAAGTCTCATAATATCCTCATTTATCAAATGAAAAATAGTCCTGTTCAAAAATTTTTATCTACCAAGTTTAAAAAAACCCCAAAAGTCAGTATATAAAGAATTTCCTTCTTAATCTTGATTTAACCAAAATTTTTCATCTTAAACAAAAAATTCCATGTTTATGGTTAGTTAAGGTTTTATAAATGGCTTCCAATAGCTAAAACTATTTAGTTAGCTGTTCTCGTATTTCATGTTGTTTATGTTCTCATGGATTTTTCTTCTTTTTTCCTGTTTCTCCTGCCCATCCCTTCTCCCCCCACACTATCTTATGCTTATGTTTTTCAAACCTAACTGATCATAGAAAAACAACTGGGATGCTTGTTAGAGTTTATATTCACGGGCTCCTCTTAAGTGATTCCGATTCAGAAGGTCTACTGTGCCCAGGCAGGTATGGGGAACACTACATTACTAGCCGGTCCCCCTAGGGCCCAGCAGTGTGCTCTGTTCACAGTTCACATGAAATGGTGTTGATTGACTGGCTGAATGTTGGTGCTGCCAACAGTAAGAGCCCACTGTGTTTTTAAAAAACAATTCATACTTAGCCATCTGTTGTGCACTGCAGTGACAGCACCATCTGTAGGCTGCTTCCAGGAGTCATGGCACTGGGTTCCTCCATATTTTTTGTACACATGCTGCCCCCTTTTCCTGGGAGAAAACATGTTTAGATACAGATATTTGACATGGCAGTGCAGAGAATAGCGACTCCTTGTGGTGACCAGCCCCTCAGCTTACCTTGAGCACATGTACACCCCTTCCTTCCATCCAACACAAATTGTTGAATTATAAAATTCCTAGAGAAGTTATTTTACACAGTTCCAACTAATGTTTGCATTTTGCAAACACATTCAACCAACTCCTGAACTTGTAATATAGCTCTAAAAGTAAGTTGTTTGATTAATTTTGGATAGATAATACATACATATGGTACAAATTCAAAAGATACAAAAAGGAATACAGTGAAAATTGTCTCCTTTCTATCTATACTTCATTTACTTAGTTCTCCTCCCCAGAGACAATTACTGTTATCTGATTCATATTTATCTTTTAAGATAGTCTGTGAATACACAGCATCTATATTTTGTCAACAAATGGTAGCATACTGTATATATATTTCTACCACCTTACTCTTCTTGTTTAAAAATATTTCCTGGTATCTCATATCAATACAGTTGGAACTGCATCCGTTTTTTAAAAAACAATTCCGTTGTAGGCTAAGACTATAATTAATTTATTTGACCAGTTGAGAGACTTCTATTCTCACAAAGAGTGCTGCAGGAAAAACCTTGTGCATATATCGTTTCATACATGTGCAAGTATACCTGTAGGATAAGTTCCTAGAAGTACCGTGATTGGTTAGAAGGTATGAACATTATGAATTTTGATATATATTACCAAATTGTCTCCATAGAGGCTGTAGCTGTTTACACTCTGGCTAGCAGCATGTAAGTGTGCTTGGTTCTTCATACCTTGGCCTTCACAGGGTGTGATAAAACTTGACAGTTTGATAAGTAGAAAATGGAATCTTATTATAGTTTAATTGTACATTTTTGTTATTAGATTGAACATCTTTTTGTCTGTTTCAGACCCATGTACTTCCTTTTCTATGAACTGTTCATTTTCTTTACCCATTTTTTCCTTTTAGAGTGTAGTATTTTTTTGTATTGATTTGTAGAAGCTCTTTGTTTTTTAAAGAACATTAGCTTTCATCTATGATATGAGTTGCAATTTAAAAATTTTTTGCCATCCGTATTTTTTTTTGGCTTAAACAATAGATATTTATTTTCAATTCTGGAAGCTCAACATCCAAGATCAAAGTGTCTGCAGAGTTGATTTCTTCTGAGGCCTCTCTCTTTGGTTTGTAGGTGACTGTTTTTTCTCTGTGTCTTCGTATGGTCCCTCTGTGTCTGTCTGTGTCCTAATCTCTTCTTCTTCTTTTTCTTATACATCTTTATTAGAGTATAACTGCTTTACAATGTTGTGTTAGTTTCTGTTGTACAGCAAAGTGAATCAGCTATATGTATACATATATCCCCCATCTCCTCTCTCTTGAGCCTCCCTCCCACCCCTCTAGGTCATCACAAAACACCGAGCTTATCTCCCTGTGCTATGCAGCAGCTTCCCACTAGCTATCTATTTTACATTTGGTAGTGTCTATATGTCCATGACACTCTCTAACTTTGTCCCAGCTTACCCTTCCCCCTCCCCGTATCCTCAACTCCACTCTCTAGTAGGTCTGTGTCTTTATTCCCATCTTGCCCCTAGGGTCTTCATGACCTTTATTTTTTAGATTCCATATATATGTGTTAGCATATGGTATTGGTTTTTCTCTTTCTGACTTTCTTTACTCTGTATGAGAGACTCTAGGTCCATCCACCTCACTACAAATAACTCAATTTCATTTCTTTTCATGGCTGAGTAATATTCCATTGTATATATGTGCCACATCTTCTTTATCCATTCATCTGTTGATGGACACTTAGGTTGCTTCCATGTCCTGGCTATTGTAAATAGAGCTGCAATGAACGTTTTGGTACATGACTCTTTTTGAATTATGGTTTTCTCAGGGTATGCCCAGTAGTGGGATTGCTGGATCATATGGTAGTTCTATTTTTAGTTTTTTAAGGAACCTCCATACTGTTCTCCATAGTGGCTGTATCAATTTACATTCCCACCAACAGTACAAGAGGGTTCCCTTTTCTCCACAACCTCTCCAACATTTATTGTTTGTAGATATTTTGATGATGGCCATTCTGACTGATGTGAGATGATATCTCATTGTAGTTTTGATTTGCATATATCTAATGATCAATGATGTTGAGCATTCATTCATGTGTTTGTTGGCAATCTGTATATCATCTTTGGAGAAATGTCTATTCTGCCCATTTTTGGATTGGGTTGTTTGTTCTTTTGATATTCAGCTGCATGAGCTGCTTGTAAATTTTGGAGATTAATCCTTTGTCAGTTGCTTCATGTGCAACTATTTTCTCCCATTCTGAGGGTTGTCTTTTTGTCTTGTTTATGGTTTCCTTTGCTGTGCAAAAGCATTTAAGTTTCATTAGGTCCCATTTGTTTATTTTTGTTTTTATTTCCATTTGTCTAGGAGGTGGGTCAAAATAGATCTTGCTGTGATTGATGTCATAGAGTGTTCTGCCTGTGTTTTCCTCTAAGAGTTTTATCGTGTCTGACCTAAAAATAAAAAGTTTATTTTTGTGTATGGTGTTAGGGAGTATTCTAATCTCATTCTTTTACATGTAGCTTTTCAGTTTTCCCAGCACCCCTTATTGAAGAGGCTGTCTTTTCTCCACTGTATATTCTTGCCTCCTTTATCAAAGATAAGGTGACCGTATGTGCATGGGTTTATCTCTGGGCTTTCTGTCCTGTTCCATTGATCTATATTTCTGTTTTTGTGCCAGTACCATATGGTCTTGATTACTGTAGCTTTGTAGTATAGTCTGAAATCAGGGAGCCTGATTCCTCCAGCTCTTTTTCTTTCTCAAGATTGCTTTGGCTGTTCGGGGTCATTTGTGTTTCCATACAAATTGTGACATGTTTTGTTCTAGTTCTGTGAAAAATGCCAGTGGTAGTTTGAAAGGGATTGCATTGAATCTGTAGATTGCTTTGGGTAGTATCGTCATGTTCACAATGTTGATTCTTCCAATCCAAGAACATGGTATATCTCTCCTTCTGTTTTTATCATCTTTAATATCTTTCATCAGTGTCTTATAGTTTTCTGCATACAGATCTTTTCTTTCCTTAGGTAGGTTTATTACTAGATATTTTATTCTTTTTGTTGCAGTGGTAAATGGGAGTGTTTTCTTAATTTCACTTTCAGATTTTTCATCATTAGTGTATAGGAATGCCAGAGATTTCTGTGCATTAATTTTGTATCCTGCTACTTTACCAAATTCATTGATTAGCTCTAGTAGTTTTCTGGTGGCATCTTTAGGATTCTCTGTGTATAGTATTTTGTCATCTGCAAACAGTGACAGCTTTACTTCTTCTTTTCCAATTTGGATTCCTTTTATTTCTTTTTCTTCTCTGAGTGCTGTGGCTAAAATTTCCAAAACTATGTTGAATAAGAGTGGTGAGAATGGGAAACCTTGTCTTGTTCCTGATCTTAGTGGAAATGGTTTCAGTTTTTCACAATGGAGGATGATGTTGGCTGTGGGTTTGTCATATATTTCCTTTATTATGTTGAGGAAAGTTCCCTCTATGCCTACTTTCTGCAGGGTTTTTATCATAAATGGGTGTTGAATTTTGTCAAAAGCTTTCTCTGCATCTATTGAGATGATCATATGGTTTTTCTCCTTCAGTTTGTTAATATGCTGTACCACATTGATTGATTTGCCTATATTGAAGAATCCTTGCATTCCTGGGATAAACCCCACTTGATCATGGTGTATGATCCTTTTAATATGCTGTTGGAGTCTGTTTGCTAGTATTTTGTTGAGGATTTTTGCATCTGTGTTCATCAGTGATATTGGCCTGTAGTTTTCTTTCTTTGTGACATCTTTGTCTGGTTTTGGTATCAGGGTGATGGTGGCCTCGTACAATGAGTTTGGGAGTGTTCCTCCCTCTTATATATTTTGGAAGAGTTTGAGAAGGATAGGTGTTAGCTCTTCTCTAAATGTTTGATAGAATTCGCCTTTGAAGCCATCTGGTCTTGTGCTTTTGCTTGTTGGAAGATTTTTAATCAGTTTCAATTTCAGTGCTTGTGATTGGTCTGTTCATATTTTCTGTTTCTTCCTGGTTCAGTCTCAGAAGGTTGTGCATTTCTAAGAATTTGTCCATTTCTTCCAGGTTGTCCGTTTTATTGGCATAGAGTTGCTTGTAGTAATCTCTCATGATCCTTTGTATTTCTGCAGTGTCAGTTGTTACTTCTCCTCTTTCATTTCTAATTCTATTGATTTGAGTCTTCTTCCGTTTTTTCTTGATGAGTCTGGCTAATGGTTTATCAATTTTGCTTATCTTCTCAAAGAACCAGCTTTTAGTTTTATTGATCTTTGCTGTCGTTTCCTTCATTTCTTTTTCATTTATTTCTGATCTGATCTTTATGATTTCTTTCCTTCTGCTAACTTTGGGATATTTTTGTTCTTCTTTCTCTAATTGCTTTAGGTGTAAGGTTAGGTTGTTTATTTGAGATGTTTCTTTTTTCTTAAGGTATGATTGTATTGCTATAAACTTCCCTCTTAGAACTGCTTTTGCTGCATCTCATAGGTTTTAGGTCATCGTGTTTTCATTGTCATTTGTTTCTAGGTATTTTTTGATTTCCTCTTTGATTTCTTCAGTGATCTCTTGATTATTAAGTAGTGTATTGTTTAGCCTCCATGTGTTTGTATTTTTTACAGATGTTTTCCTGTAATTGATATCTAGTCTTATAGCGTTGTGGTCGGAAAAGATACTTGATACGATTTCAATTTTCTTAAATTCACCAAGGCTTGATTTGTGACCCAAGATATGATCTATCCTGGAGAATGTTCCATGAGCACTTGAGAAGAATGTGTATTCGGTTGTTTTTGGATGGAATGTCCTATAAAGATCAATGAAGTCCATCTTGTTTAATGTATCATTTAAAGCTTGTGTTTCCTTATTTTCATTTTGGATGATCTGTCCATTGGTGTAAGTGGGGTGTTAAAGTCCCCTCCTATGATTGTGTTACTTTCGATTTCCCCTTTTATGACTGTTAGTATTTGCCTTATGTATTGAGGTGCTCCTATGTTGGGTGCATAAATATTTACAATTGTTATATCTTCTTGGATTGATCCCTTGATCATTATATAGTGTCCTTCTTTGTCTCTTGTAATAGTCTTTGTTTTAAAGTCTATTTTGTCTGATATGAGAATTGCTACTCCAGCTTTCTTTTGATTTCCATTTGCATGGAATATCTTTTTCCATCCCCTCACTTTCAGTCTGTATGTGTCCCTAGGTCTGAAATGGGTCTCTTGTAGACAGCATATATATGGGTCTTCTTTTTGTATCCATTTAGCCAGTCTGTGTCTTTTGGTTTGAGCATTTAATCCATTTACATTTAAGGTAATTATCGATATGTGTGCTCCTATTCCCATTTTCTTAATTGTTTTGGGTTTGTTATTGTTGGTCTTTTCCTTCTCTTATGTTTCCTGTGTAGAGAAGTTCCTTTAGCATTTGTTGTAAAGCTAGTTTGGTGATGCTGAATTCTCTTAGCTTTTTCTTGTCTGTACAGGTTTTAATTTCTCCATCAAATCTGAATGAGATCCTTGCTGGGTAATCTTGGTTGTAGGTTTTTCTCCTTCATCACTTTAAGTATGTCCTGCCACTCCCTTCTGGCTTGCAAAGTTTCTGCTGAAAGATCAGCTGTTAACCTTATGGGGATTCCCTTGTGTGTTATTTGTTGTTTTTCCCTTGCTGCTTTTAATATGTTTTCATTGTATTTAATTTTTGATAGTTTGATTAATATGTGTCTTGGCATGTTTCTCCTTTGATTTATCCTTTATGGGACTCTCTGTGCTTCCTGGACTTGATTAACTATTTCCTTTCCTATATTAGGGAAGTTTTCAACTATAATCTCTTCAAATATTTTCTCAGTCCCTTTCTTTTTCTCTTCTTCTAGGACCCCTCTAATTTGAATATTGGTGCATTTAATGTTGTCCAAGAGGTCTCTGAGACTGTCCTCAATTCTTTTCATTCTTTTTTCTTTATTCTGCTCTGCAGTAGTTATTTCCACTATTTTATCTTCCAGGTCACTTATCTGTTCTTCTGCCTCAGTTATTCTGCTATTGATCCCTTCTAGAGAATTTTTAATTTCATTTATTGTGCTGTTCATCATTGTTTGTTTGCTGTTTAGTTCTTCTAGTTCCTTGTTAAACATTTCATGTATTTTCTCCATTCTATTTCCAAGATCTTGGATCATCTTTACTATCATTTTTCTGAATTATTTTTCAGGTAGACTGCCTATTTCCTCTTCATTTGTTAGGTCTGCTGGGTTTTTGCCATGCTCCTTCATCTGCTGTGAGTTTCTCTGTCTTCTCATTTTGCTAAACTTACTGTTTGTGGTCTCCTTTTCACAGGCTGCAGGTTTGTAGTTCCCGTTGTTTTTGGTGTGTGTCCCCAGTGGGTAAAGTTGGTTCATTGGGTTGCGTCAGCTTCCTGATGGAGGGGACTAGTGCCTGTGTTCTGGTGGATGAGGCTGGATCTTGTCTTTCTGATGGGCAGCTCCACTTGTGGTGGTGTGTTTTGGGGTGTCTGTGGCCTTATTATGATTTTAGGCAGCCCCTCTGCTAATGGATGGGGTTGTGTTCCCATCTTGCTAGTTATTTGGCATAGTGTGTCCAGCACTGTAGCTTGCTGGTCGTTGAGTGGAGCTGGGTCTTGGTGTTGAGATGGAGATCTCTGGGAGATTTTCACCATTTGATATTACGTGGAGCTGGTAGGTCTCTTGTGGACCAGTATCCTGAACTTGGCTCTCCCACCTCAGAGGCAAAACCCTGACTCCTGTCTGGAGCACCAAGAGCCTGTCATGCACACGGCTCAGAATAAAAGGGAGGAAAAAAAAAGAAAGAAAGAAAGAAGAAGATAAAATAAAATACAGTTATTAAAGTAAAAAAGTTATTTTTAAGTAATAAAAAAAGAAAAAAGTGAGGAAGAAGAGAGCAACCAAACCAAAAAACAAATCCACCAATGATAAGAAGTGCTAAAAACTATACTAAAATAAAACAAACAAACAAACAAACAAAAAAACGGACAGACAGAACCCTAGGACAAATGGTAAAAGCAAAGCTATACAGACAAAATCACACACAGAAGCATACACATACACACTCACACAAAGAGAAAAAGGGGAAAAAATATATATCGTTGCTCCCAAAGTCCATCTCGTCAATTTGGGATGATTCGTTGTCTAGTCAGGTATTCCACAGATGCAGGGTACATCAAGTTGATCGTGGAGATATAATCCGCTGCTCCTGTGGCTGCTAGGAGAGATTTCCCTTTCTCTGTTTGCACAGCTCCCGGGGTTCAGCCTTGGATTTGGATCCGCCTCTGTGTGTAGGTCGCTTGAGGGAGTCTGTTCTTCGCTCAGACAGGACGGGGTTAAAGTAACAGCTGATTCGGGGGCTCTGGCTCACTCAGGCCGGGGAGAGGGAGGGATACAGATGCGGGGCGAGCCTGCGGGGGCAGAGGCTGGAGGGACGTTGCACCAGCCTGAGGGGCACCGTGCGCTCTCCCGGGGAAATTGTCCCTGGATCATGGGACCCTGGCAGTGGCGGGCTGCACAGGCTCCCGGGAGGTGAGGTGTGGATAATGACCTGTGCTTGCACACAGGCTTCTTGGTGGCGGCAGCAGCAGCCTTAGCGTCTCATGCCCGTCTCTGGGGTCCGCGCTGATAGCCGCGGCTCGCGCTCGTCTCTGGAGCTCCTTTAAGCGGCACTCTTAATACCCTCTCCTTGCGCACCAGGAAACAAAGAGGGAAGAAAAAGTGTCTTGCCTCTTCAGCAGGTCCAGACTTTTTCCCGTACTCCCTCCCGGCTAGCCGTGGCGCACTAACCCCTTCAGGCTGTGTTCACGCCGCCAGTCCTCTCCCTGCGATTCGACCGAAGCCCGAGCCTCAGCTCCCAGCCCCCGCCGGCCCCGGCAGGTGAGCAGACAAACCTCTCGGGCTGGTGAGTGCCGGTCGGCACCGATCCTCTGTGTGGGAATCTCTCCGCTCTGCCCTCCCACCCCTGTTGCTGCGCTCTCCTCCATGGCTCCAAAGCTTACCCCCCTCCACCACCTGCAGTCTCCGCCCGCAAAGGGGCTTCCTAGTGTGTGGAAACCTTTCCTCCTTCACAGCTCCCTCCCACTGGTGCAGGACCCGTCCCTATTCTTTTGTCTCTGTTTTTTCTTTTTTCTTTTGCCCTACCGAGGTACGTGGGGGGTTTCTTGCCTTTTGGGAGGTCTGAGGTCTTCTGCTGGTGTTCTGTAGGAGTTGCTCCACATGTACATATATTTCTGACGTATTTGTGGGGAGAAAGGTGATCTCCGCGTCTTACTCTTCCGCCATCTTAAAACTCCTCTCCATACTTTTTTTTTTTTTTTTTTTTTTGCCGTATGCGGGCCTCTCACTGTTGTGGCCTCTCGCGTTGTGGAGCACAGGCTCCGGTCACGCAGGGTCAGCAGCCATGGCTCATGGGCCTAGCAGCCGTGGCTCATGGGCCCAGCCACTCCGCAGCATGTGGGATCTTCCCGGAACGGGGCACGAACCCATGTCCCGTGCATCGGCAGGCAGACTCTTAACCACTGCGCCACCAGGGAAGCCCCTCCATACGTATTTTTTCATATTAATGTTAGTTTAGATCTACTTTCAGGAGGAAGTATGCAGTAGGGAATCCAACTTTATTTTTTCTACTGTGGCTATCCCGCTGTGCCAGCAAGAAAACCCATCATTTTCCTTTCTGATTTGAAATACTTCCATTATTATATACTAAAGAACCTATGTATTTGAGTCTATTCCTCACCTTTATAATCTATTCCATTGATCCATCTATTTATGCCCTAGTACCATGCTGTTTTTATTATTATAGCTTTATAATTTTAGAACTCATGTAGGTTAGGTTGCCCCTTCATGACTTTTTTTTTCTTTTGCTATTTGCTAGTTTATTTTTCATATGATATTTAGAATCAGACTGTGTAGTCACCTCTACGCCCCTGCCCCTGACAATTTGGTATTTTTAGAGACCATGTTAAACTGACAGATTAATTTAGGGAGTATTGAAATTTTTGTGATGTTGCATTTTTGTACCCAAGGACTGATATGCCTTTCCTTTTAGTCAAGTCTTTTGTGTGCTTTCCTTCAGTACCATTTTCAAAAATATTTTTCATATAAATCTTATATACTTTTGTTATGTTTGCCACTATTCTAAATAAGAGCTTTCTTTTGTTTTATCTTCAATCTAGTTGTTATTTGTATATGAACGATTTTGATTTCTTATATTAGTTTCACATCTAGCTATTCCACTAAATTCTGAGTTTTTTGTCTGATTTTCTTAGGTTTTCTAGATAGCAGTCATATCATCTGCAAATGGTAATAATTTTACCTCCTACCTCCCAATTTTTTTTAACCTCATGTCTGTCTCTCTGACTTAATGGGAATGCTTTTAGTATTTTCCCGTTAAGCATTAAGTCCCTAATGGTTTTTTCTTCATAAAGATCCTTTTCAATTCCCATGTGAAATATCAATAATTCTTGCCCCATTGTCTGTGGTTAGTTGTGGCAAACTTTTCAATCATTCCTTGCAAAAATTAAAGAAGGAAAGGGCTCAGGCTAGAGAGGTCTTTGTTGTATTGGACAAACATCAGCCTCCTGGGGCCTTCCACTCGTTTCCTTCTGAAACAGCAGAAGAGGAGACCACTCTCATTTACATGGCAGCTCTTCAGACTTCTGAGGAGACAGTGGGTCTCCTTTGAATCATTTCTCTCTGCCTTACAGCATTGGAGTTTAACAACTTTGTCCTACCAATGAGCAAGCCAAAAGTCCTTTGAAGACCTGCTGGGTGCAGAGCTCTGTGATCAAACCCCACAGCATGCTTATGCCCTACCAGCAATCAGCTAATTTGCTGTGTCAGGGTTCCTAGATGCTTCCTTGTCCTCATATTCCTGGAACCTACACGTATAAAGCCTTCCCTTTCCATTGCACTATGGTACTTGTAGGGAGGATCCCACACTTATGACCCAAAGTGAGACTCTTTGAGTCAAATTTCTTATTGCCTTTGTAATTTTATTACTGGCTCTAGACTTCTAACATCGTCAGGTTAGTCACATTATTGATAAGGCTGAAATCTCTTCTTACCTAAGCATCAACAACTTGCTGTGGTTCCATTTGCTGTCTAATCACTTACTTCAGTTTGGATATTCTGTGAATTTGAATTCTACTCCAAACTATGCAAAACTTATTATAACTCATGTGGTTTCAGTTGCAATTATGACAAGTTTTTGGTTTTGAAATAAAAAATATCATAATCTATGGAAGAGTGCCACTCTTCAGATTTCAAATTCCAAAATTTTTGAAGTTTTCATTTGGCTAAACAGCAGGGACAGCTCACATGAAGGCTTTTATGACGTTCAAGTGAGGTCAGACAATAAATAGACATGGAAATGAACCATTCGTAGCTGAGCTTTTTTGCTTTGTTCTTGGTGCTTGAGCATAAGACAGCAACTTATAAACAAAAAAACCCTACCATATTTCATATTACTTTAATTTTCATGCCTGGTGCTTCTATAGTGTCAGCGAGGGCATTAGGCATATTTGTCACGTCTGCATGACATGTTCGTGCACTGAAAGCAGATCTTATGCCATATATTGGTTTCTGTACCATGTAAACTTTTATTCTTTAAATGACTAATAAGACATAGCATACAATTGACTATATATATGGAATTTCCTCCTTGAAAGACTTCATAAAATTTAAGAGCAAAACTTACCCAAAATAGAGCATCCTTGGCATTTAACAACTGTATTATCACAAAATGAAACCCATAAGTTCTATCCAGTTTCTAGAGATGAAATTTCCTCACCTCTCCTTGTCACTTACCCCTCATGCAGGGACAGGGCCTGGGCACATGATAAGTGATCAATAAATATTTATTTGATGAGTGGATGAAGTCTGAAATTCAGTTCAGATCTGAGTGTGCTTATTGAGACAATCAGCTTGTTATAATTAATGTACATTGAAAACATCTCTTCAGTCATCAATGCAAATAAGATCAGCAATACATCTACCCCAGAATAATAATCTAGGTATTAGTTGGGAGTTGCATTCTCAGTCATAGGACCTGGTTTTTTTGTTAATAAATTGAAGCATTATTAGTTGTCAGTGGACATGTGGCTCAATCCATGTATTCTCCATGCATCTAAAGATAGTACTCTCTGAGGACCTGCTCAGGTGGTAGTTTCTGAAATACCAATAAGGTTTGGGGAGTTTGTACTGACCTTTTCCAGATGCAGGCACTAAATAACAAATATAGAAATAGACCCAGGCTTCTCCCCTCCCTGCCCCCCCCTGCTGAGGAACACACTGTGAGTTTTCTGTGCTTTTAGACATGAGGCTTTGATGGGGGAGGGATTGTTACTCTGTACAGATTTTCTGCTTCTAAAAAGTCTAAGTTCATCTGTTTTCTGGGTCAATGATACTTTTTCCTTCTCCTGGTTCCCCATGGTATTCTCTAAGGTAGGTACTGAGAATGAAGTAAGTCAACAGAAGTAGAAATAACCTGAAAACAAAAATCAATCTGAGAATGAACAGTGGCCACTCTGATTCTAATGATTTTGTGGTACCTTCATTAATAATAAAACAAACACAAAGAAAATAAAAAACAAACAAAGCAAACAAACATTAAAAAAACCACATCTCCCTCTGAGAATGAACTTGAAGGCTATTGTACTATTGTTTTCAATGACTAGTATCCAATGCACATCTAAGAGGAACAGAATTCTGATTCTTTAGTACTCAGATGAGGACTTCTTTTATTAGCAAGGAGCCTAACTTGTAACTCTCTCCAAAGCCTCTCCAAATGGAGTCTAAAAGAAAGAGCACTTGTATACTTTGTATAAATGCTCTAGGACGTGATATCAAGCAGATAAAAGAGAATGGAAAAGAGGCACAAAAATTATTCCAGCTCATTGGCAAGTTCAGAGCTCCATCTTCAAATCCAAAGAGTCCATTTGTGCTTAAATGGTTGGGCTGTTACAGTGTTCTTGCCAAGCCTGCTGCCATTTAGATACCACGACCAGCACTTTTCTTTTAATGTAAATGGGAGGTTTAGGAACAGCAGCTTTGGGGATTTTATTTGGCAATTAGAATTCTCTTTTCTCTCCAGGATTACGTTTGCTCTAAAGGATATTGTCTTCTTTAGAGATCTTCAGTTTCTATAAGTTGGCTGGCTTTGGCATGATGACCATGTACAAAATCAACACTCACCTTAAGTTTTCCACTATTCAGGATCTGTTAATGAGATGGTGTCTTTTGCATTACAGATTGGTTTAATATCATCTTAATCCACAAACGCCCTCTCAGCCAAAATTTGATAAACCAATATATGCTTGGGGACTCATTAACCACAAAATTAGTCTATTTTCTGAATTAAAAAAAAAAAGTTTGGTTGGCTCTATTCCAAAGAGCATTCTGGAAGGCACAATATTGGACAAAAGTTGACCAAGGTAGAAATGATTTGATAAAGTAAATTTAGTGGACAATGGCCATTTTATAAAATCTAGCTTGCTAACTCGGTGGTCAAAAAAAGGGAAAAATAAGTGATTTGTTGTTAATAAAAGATGTTCATTCACTACAGGATTGAAATATGATGAGTTGTTTAGCATATAGGGTTATATTTAAAATTATTATTTTCCCTTCACATTTAGATCTTTCTCTGGAATTAAAGGACTCCAACTGAAAGTTAACCTCCAACCCAATGACAATTACTTTTTCTACGTGAAAGCCATCAGTGCATTTGGGACAAGTGAACAGAGTGAAGCTGCCCTCATTTCCACCAGAGGTACCTTCTCCTTTGCACACAGAGAACTATTTCCAAGCATTCCCATTCCTTCCCTTCCACCACCCAGAGAAGACATCCTAGAGGGCCACTTCTTCATGCCCCCAACCTGCTGGCAGTGCTAGGTTTTTGTCATGAGGACCCAAGATTGGCCAAAGGTCAAGGTGTTTGTTTTGTTTTTCTGGTTTAAGACATTCTCAACGTTGGCCACCCATTAGCAATCAGTCCAGGTGCTTAAGAAAATACTGATGTGGGGAGCCCACTCCTGGAGATCCTGGTCTAACTTACCTGGATATGGGCTCTGACAAGTGTTTTAAATCTCCTCAGATGATTCTTGTTTGGTTCACAATGTGCTATAGTTTGTGGGTATGTTTTGAGTGTGTGTGTGTGTTGGGGGAAGAGTGGGATGAGGATATTCTTATTTTATTACACTGTGAACTCTATGAACAAGCTTCTAGTCTTATTCTTCTGTTTATTTTCCATGCCTAGCACATGGTTTGTGCCCATTAATGTTTGCTGAATGAATGAATGAGTGAGCAACTCAAAAAAGTGATGAAACTGTTCAAGGGCATTTTGGGGAAAATACCCTTGATGGTGCCAACAAAATATGCTTGGCTGTTCTCAATTATTGTGAAAAGAAATGAGGAGTGGAAAAGTGATCATTTTATTATCTTATGCTAGACCCAAAGATGGCAAGATTGAGGGTGGCACATTATGTGATTTGCTTAACCAGCAAAAACTTGTGCACACACCTTGGGTGTGATGTGGTTAGGGCCAGCCTGATGTTTATAAAGAGAGGGCATGAGCGGCTGTCTGTCCAGAAGTGTGTTCCCTGCAGTCCCAAATGGTGCCTGTACTGTCCACTGTTAGAACCACTCCTGGAGGTTAGACCATTGCATCTTCAAACTTTAATGTGCACATGAATCTCCCAAGGAGCTTGTTAAAATACCAATTGTGGTTCAGGAGGTCTGGGGCAGGCCCGAGATTCTGCATTTCTAACTAGTTTCCAGGTGAGGTAGGTAGGTGCTGCTGGTGCAGGGAGCATACTTTGCATAATAGAGTGAGCGCTAGTACAGGAGAAGCACAGCGGGTGAGGTGACCAGCCACTGGTGTTCACTAGTCCTTATCACGGATGAAATTTTGCTGTGGATCTGAAAACACTGAGCAGAGGATTTTGATGTTAGAAGCAAGGGAGACTACGATCTGAAATGTGGGGCTTGGCCCAGGGATAGCACTGGACATTGCAGTAATGTTATAATCCTATTTTCTAACTACAATAGGAACGAGATTTCTCCTGCTGAGGGAAACGGCTCATCCCGCTCTGCAGATTTCCTCAGATGGGACAGTGATCAGCTTCGCTGAGAGGAGACGGCTGACAGAGTAAGTAGAAGAAGAAAGCACGAGATGCCTCAGCAGGAGAGTCTTCTGAGGGTGTCACCTCGGTGTGGCCTCACCTGAGCACATTCTTGGTTTAGTGCACATGCCTGGTATGTGTGATATTGAGCATAAATTGGTACACACACATACAGTTCAGTTATGGTTCATTACTAGGGGGAAAGTGACAGAGATCATTCAAACTTGGAGCAATATTTTTATTGGAAATATAAGCACAGATGGTTTTGTTTAACACATAGGCTGTTTTAAGGCATTATCTCTGGTTCAATGAAAAAAGAGCCTATGTTAATTCTTCTATTATTTCAACAGCAAACCAGATTTTGAATCTATCCACTTGAAAAGGAATAGAGGAGAATGACATTTTGTTGAGTTTCTGGTTCTGGCCACATGCAGGACTTTCAGGATCTTGCCCTCCACCCCCATCCCCCAGAAGCTCCCACAAAAGGGAGCAGCAAAGTAAAGAAATCTGAAAGCTGAGGGCACGGTGGGGAGATTGCTCTGCAACTTGCCTGCACTCTCTCGTGGTTATTTTGAGGGTCAAAATGGTCAAATGGGAGAAAGTACGTGAAAAGCTTTTGAAAACTGTAACCCATGTGAAACACACTGCTGTTGGCACTGATGCGCCCGGGGTGCTCTCGCAGTATAGCCCTGAGCCCACCAATGGCGACTTGTGCTGTTTTCCTCTCAGACTGCTATTCATCTGTCTGTGGCTCAGCTCAGGTGTTACCTGCTCCTGGAAATGACCAAGCCTTTTCTGGGCCCTGGCACCCTTGATCTTATCCGCAAAAAGGTCTGAGCACTTGTGGAGTCGTTTGTCAGATGCTCCATTTTGACTAGTCCTCAAGCAACAGCCTCGTCTTCCGCATCTTTAATCTCCAGAATCTAGCCTGGGGCCCAGAACACTGGAGATGCTAAGCATGTACAAATGAGTGAATTCAGGGGAAAAAAAAGATTTAAGAAATAAATTGAGCTTTTCTGTCTCTTTTGGATTTCTCAAAAAAATCAAAGAGAAAAGAAATAGATTGGAGGTTGGTAAGAGTTCATAGATAATAACTGTAATGTATTTGATAGAATTTTATTTATTTATTATTAACCTGAAAATTAACTCATAAATATCAGGCAGCTGGGCTTTGCTCCAGAGAGCAAGGGCCCATCAGTAGCCCCCTCTCTGAAATGAGGTTGTTGGGAAAAGACACGAGAAAATGAAGTACATTCCTTTGCATTAATCACTTTCTCATCTGTTAAAGGGGAGAGGGAGAGGGTGCTGACTGAATATTAATGCTGCTTAAATTAAAAATGCTTCCTTGCTGTCTCAGCCATTTCAAAGCAAAATTGAGCAATTCATGCAAACAAGGTCACCCATCCGCAGTGGAAAGTGCTTTGGTTCACTTCACCGCGTCTGTTACAAAAATAGCTGAGGTGAGACAAAAAGAGACCTTTCGACAACCTCTCAGGTGTACCTGCTACCATCTAAAGAGGCCATAGTCCCAAAGACTGTTGACCACAAACCTCTGCGGAGCACAAGTATTACACTTGGTTCATCCAGGTGTAACCCCGCTCTGCTCTGGCCTCCCCAGACGGCTTGCTCTTCAGGAGCAGCACCTTTTTCGGTCTCTGTGCCCAGGAAAGTCAGCAGACACTGGAACTCATTGTGAGAGAAGGTTTTAGAGACTCCTTTTTGTGTATGTGCAAGTTTTGGAAGAAAACTTTGCAAGTCATGCTCTCTTGGAATTCTCCACCTGCCACCCGTATATCTCTTCACTCTCTTTGAAAACAGAGATTGTTCCATTTCTTTTTATCCTGCCATTATTCTAATTATTTCCTGGTTCCCAGTCCCTCCAAGAGACGCTATGTGTAATGCATGTGTGTTGAGTGTGGCAGTAGAAATGTGTTAAATGCATGTCGAGGGTTTGGGGAATTCTGTGGCCATCAGGTCAAGGTCGGGGGCACAATGAACAATGAATGTCTTTAGTCAAATTCCAGCAGTTTCCGAGGATAGAATCCTGCTTAAACTGTGTATACATTTATGGATGTTGGTGTTTATGAGATAAAGGCTGGCAATTCCTGATCAACTTTGCCTGCAGAATCCCATCAGTGCTGGGTGAGGAGCTGCCTGCCTGTGGCCAGCACTACTGGGAAACCACTGTCACAGACTGCCCAGCGTACCGACTGGGCATCTGCTCCAGCTCGACGGTGCAGGCCGGTGCCCTGGGACAAGGAGAGACCGCGTGGTACATGCACTGCTCTGAGCCGCAGAGGTAAGCCGGAGCCTGCCCCTCCCCACTTAATCAAAGTGTCATGCGTTGATGTCTAGGCAGAGGGCTCTGAGGGACCTAATAAATAACCTCTCACTTCCCTGCCCGAGTTCTGAGTCAGCTGAGAAAGAAAACAAGACTCAAGTATTTGGAGATTCAACGACTACTCTGATTACTGAGGAAGCCGGTTTTAGAGAATGTGGTTCATATGTGAAAGCAAGAATGTTTCTTATATCGAACCCTATTAATAGACAGACTTGTACCCACACAGAGCCTTGGCCAGGGCAGCTTCCCATCCTGCGGGGCAGAGTAGGTTCCTGGAGAAGCATGTGCATCTCCTCAGGAAACTCGTCAGGAAGAGGTAGGGAAACACATGCATGGCCAGGTTTTTCTTCAAAGCTCACCCCAGGGTGGGGAGAGACCACAAGGATAAGGCCAAAAGGGCTCCCTCCACAGAGGAATCAACAGGACTGAGGAAGAAGTAGGTCCCCAGTACCACCCCCCTACCCCACCGCCGTTGGTCTATATGAAGGGTTGGCAAACTATAGCCCAACAGGCCAAATATGACCCGCTGCCTTTTTTGTAAATGCAGTTTTGTTGGAACACAGTCAAGCTCATTTGTGTACGTATTGCCTATGGCTGCCTTTGTGCTACAATGGCAGAGTTGACTAGTTGTAATAGAGATTGAATGGCCCCAAAGCCTAAGATATTTCCTATCTGGCCCTTTACAGACAAAGCTGACTAACCTCTGGTCTATATTATTAGTGTTACCGACCTGGGTTCTTGGACTCTTTAATCAACAGAAATTGATAAGAGGCCAGACGAGGAATGCAAGCAAGGCTTTACTGGGACTCGTGCTGCGGCAGGAGAGAGCGAGAACAAGGGCTTCCCTGGTGGCGCAGTGGTTGAGAGTCCGCCTGCCGATGCAGGGGACACGGGTTCGTGCCCCGGTCTGGGAAGATCCCACATGCCGCAGAGCGGCTGGGACTGTGAGCCATGGCCGCTGAGCCTGCGCGTCCGGAGCCTGTGCTCTGCATCGGGAGAGGCCACAACAGTGAGAGGCCCACGTACCGCAAAAAAAAAAAAAAGAGAGAGAGAACAAGTAATAGGTACCCACGCTCACTCCGTGCGGGGGAGTGAGCTGGTCCGTTATATGGGCTGAGGGTAGGGGAGGATTGCTGGGTCAGGCGGGAGGCGTGGCTTAGGTGGTCCACCCACCCCCTTGGCGGTGTGCTGTGGGCACGGATCATGTGCAGTACCCTGCTTTTGCTCCCAGCACCTCAGAAGTGGCAGTTGAGTTTTGGCCTTTTTGTATCTGTTGTTCATAATTTGCCCCAACTGGACATGCATGCAGTTGTTTTTAGTCCTTTATAGTTTCTTTGTATTTTGTTGCTCAAGAAGACATTTGTCCAGGTGCAAGTGCTGCAGTAAAGGGTCCTAGGTCCCAGCGTGTCTCATTAGTATTGTTTAATTGCTTGATGTGAAAAAGCTGTTAACCTGTGTTAGCTAAGGCGAGCATGTTCTGAACTGAACATGCGCACAAGATAGTCTAATAAAAGAGCATGAGTCTGGAGCCAGGAGCCTGATTTTAGTCCTGGCTCCATTCTCTACTAGCCTCCTATTGACTACTCACCAGAAGTTGGTTAATCTAATGAGCAGATCTGAGGTGCCTCATCTGTCTTGTCAGGGGACAGTGATGCCTGGTCTGCTACATTTTGGGGTTGTGAGGATCACATGAAGTCAGGTACAAGGAAGAGCTTTGAAATTGTAAAGAATCAAATGTGAGGAATTATTCAAATGTAATGCTTAAAAAGGAAGCAGTGCTCGCAAGTTCCCAGAAAAAGGCCCACAGATTGGGATTTTGCATATTTCTGGCTGCACATCTCTCCCTGCATCCTACTTGACAGAGTTTGATTCTCTGACATGGTTCATAAGGACACCATCTCCAAGAGCTATTTAAAGTCACATTCCATCAAGGCAGAGCCATGATAATTAATTGATATTCAGCCTCCTCCTAGAGCTGAAAAATCATTCAAACCCAGAGTTTATAATCGGTAGACTTAGATCTGGAACTAGGTATTGATTTCATGAAAATTTCCTTAGACACTTGAACCCTTAAGAACCCAAACCAAAGATGAGAGTCCAATACAGAGTTCTAGACTCTAGAAAACAGAACTGTTCATTTCATTCAGCAGGTTCAACAACTTTGGTCTTTGGCTCTTGTGGGCCCAGGGTAGGTTCTGTAGATTATGGGAGGAGGAGTGTGCTGTGTGTGGTCACAGCACAGAAAGGTCAGGTCTTAAATGCCTCATTTCATGTTCCAAATTAGAGCACCCTGGCCTTCAGGTTACTGAGAGTACGGCTATAGCAGACCCTCCTGTGTTTTTCCATTTTCCTTGCTTCATGATTTAAACCAGGCGGTATTACTCTTGATTCTACTTGCATCAGGCTTTAAGATGTTACAACTGGATAGGAGAAATGAAGAGAGTCTAAGGAGAAGGAATCAACGGTATTTCATCCTGTCTGTTCCTAACTTACTTCTCTAGTTCAAGGCTTTGTTTCCTTTACTAGTTTCATCCACAGCCAACATGCCTGTGCTCTTCTTCCAGTCTCCACCCACTTCAAGCCATTCTATGTGTCACAACTGGCAAATATTTCTCAAACATCATTTGCATCATGTCCCTTCCTTTTCTGCTCAAAAATCTACAAACATCTACAGTGGTGTTGACACTCAGGTGGGACCACAGTGAAGGGGGAAGCCAGGAAGAATGTGACCAGGCTGGAGTATGAGGAGGCCTGAGGGGAGTGGCCACCAGGGTGGAGAGGAGTCTGGGCTCATTCTGGGCCATCAGTGAGATTCACAGGGGTGGTCCACCCAGGTGGGAAACCTCGCCAAGGTAGTTCCAGGGTCATGCAGATGTCAAGAATCAGGCTTCTGGATGACCTTTGTTTGAACAGGGACCAGCAGTCCAAAGGATAGGGAGGGAGTCAGGCCGCGGCAGATAGGCTTGGTTTCAGGCCAGAGTGCAGGTTGGAGAAGGAAGTGATGTGCTCAGTAGGAAATGGAGGCAGAAACAAGACAGGGCAAATTCCAGGCCCTGTAGAACTGGTGGGTCCAAGGCTTCAAGGAATGTCTTTCCCTCCTTGACCTCCATGGTAGTGATTAGCTCAGGGACTGACCAGGGCTGGGCCTGTGGGCACCGGGCACCTTCTAAGCAGGGTAGGGAAATGGCTTATGCAGGCATTCAGAACCCTCTAGACCAGTGCTACGCAATCACACATTCTGCAAAAATAGAAAAATGGTGTCATATGTGGCTCTTGAGCACTTGAAATGTGGTTAATAGGACTGACGAACTGAATTTTGAATTTTACTTAATTTTACTTAATTTTAATTTAAGTGTCCACATGTGCCTGGTGGCCACTATATTGGACAGGGCAGGTCTAGAGCCTGGCCTCTGACTTACCTATCCAGGTAATATCCTCAAAGTCATTCACATGTCCCCTCCTAACCCATCAGTCAGATGGTGATGTTCTCCATGACATACAGATTTATTCTGCCACCTCATCACTGCTTCTGCTGCCCCGATGGCTTGGATCGCCTTCTCCGTTTTTTCCCCACCCAGTCCTGACCATTCTTCTTTGGCTGAATGTGAGCCCATCTGCTCCCCAAGCCCCTTCTGTAAGAGCCCCAGCCTGTTCTCCATCTGTTCTCCAAGGATGAATTTGGGCAGCCCAACAGCCCACTGCTGTTCTCCATCATTGCCACCTGCAGCCTCTGTGTGCTTTACAGGTTCTAAAACTTCATAATGTTCTGCCATATTTCACATTAGCAAGGCACTGAAGAGGTCCTTTATCATTGTGGAAGTCTCGCTTACCTTCCATCCCCGTGAACCTCTGCCCTTTCACATGAGCTTCTTTCAGTGAGGAAATTGCTAACTTGCCATTTCCTAAATATTCCTGCACTCAAGCTTCTGGGCCTTTAAGAGAGATGTCACAGGTCTTCAAGGTCCTTGTCCTTCTCAGCCACACCAGAGTCACCCAGTTTCTCCGGCCCCAGTCTTCCCAGTGTCACTCCCACCCTCAGACCTATCATATCCACAGATCTGTCCCTCATCTATTTTCTTCTCTTCCATCTCTCATTTCTTCTCTTCTCCTGCTTTCAGGGCTCCACCCTCTGTTTCTAAGATTGCCAGGAGAAAACTCCCACCTTGTGTTACTTTTTTGCATAGAGCAATTTAACTTCTTCTGTTCAGCAATTTCTCCTTGCCAACCTGGCCTTGAACCTTTCCTTTCACAACTAAACCAGGTCCATTAAATGTGTAAGGAAACACTTTGCCAATCTGTGCTCTAAGCTGGAGTCTCAGCCCCAGCCCATGTTTAAGTCATCAACAATTTTCATTCCTGCTCAGTAGAGTATGGTTTCCCTGGGGGCAAGGACAGTATGCTATGGTCTGCATATCCCCCAGAGGTGCAGAGGTCTAGCAAAGTACAGGACACACAGATATGCCCAATGACTACATGTTGAACTGAATTTGTTTGAATTGAAGAAAGAAATCAAAGGCAACCCCCCTTGGCTGTAAGGGTGCAGAAAACACTGAGAAGATGAAAAGGAAAATTGATTTGGGTCAGTGGGAGTGTACAAAAGATGAAATTGGGCAAAAATAATGAAATATTTCTTAAACTTCATAAAGGTCCTTATGTAAGTTACTTACAAAATTTTTAAATGGTAAAATTAATACGCTTTATGGAAGGCAAGCCCGCGGTACTTTTTAAAGTACATGGCAACCTCAAAGGAGTTTTATTCAAAAGAATGACACACCATGAATGCAGTAGTTAAAACACGTGGGCAGCTGGGAAAGAATTAAGATGTTGAGAAAAATCACAAGGGAGGCATATGTTGGTTATTCTGGGACTGCCTCCTAATGTAGAAGGAGCAAAATTATTAAAAATACTCGTCTGTTGAGAAGAGCTATGCATTTTAGCATCTAGGAGGGATCTGGTTAAAGTATTTGGGACAATGTTATTGCAACTCATTGTGAATTGAGGTGAACAGCTGCAAAATCGGTTATCTCCAAGTGATTTTCTTTATCATGGTCCTTCAAGATTTCCAAAGTTTTCAATTCCCATTCCATTCCATTTCAGATACACATTTTTCTACAGTGGCATTGTGAGCGATGTCCACGTGACGGAGCGTCCCGCCAGAGTGGGCATCCTACTGGACTACACCACCCAAAGGCTCCTGTTTATAAACTCTGAGACTGGACAGTTGCTCTTCATCATCAGGCACAGGTTTAATGAGGGCGTCCACCCTGCCTTTGCTCTGGAGAAACCCGGAAAATGCACTTTGCACCTGGGAATAGAGCCCCCAGATTCTGCAAGGCACAAGTGATCGTTGGCTTTTAGAGTTTGCAAGAACAAAATTCAAATTTGGGGGGTCCGTTGTTCTTTCCTGTGGGTGCTAGACATTATTCAAAACGTCTTCTGGGGCTTCCCTGGTGGCGCAGTGGTTGAGAGTCCACCTGCCAATGCAGGGGACAGGGGTTCGTGCCCCGGTCCGGGAAGATCCCACATGCCGTGGAGCGGCTGGGCCCGTGAGCCATGGCCGCTGAGCCTGTGCGTCCGGAGCCTGTGCTTCGCAACGGGAGAGACCACAACAGTGAGAGGCCCACGTACTGCAAAAAACAAAACAAAACAAAACAAAAAACAAACAAACAAAAGTCTTCTGCACATTAGCACTAGTAATAGCTCCATGCACAGTGATCAGCATGCAAGCAAAACCACCAAGAAAACTGTGACTTTCCAGAGCGTCACGTGAGTAAAGAGGATGGAAAAAGCGATCTCCGCCTTTTGGTTTATATACGTTTGAGTTCTTCCCTAAGTTGAAAGGATTTATATCTGACTTGGGAATCAAAATAGTGAAATGGACTCCCACCTGTTTCACTGGTAAAAGAAATCCTCAGATAGACAGGTCTGAGTGAAGGGAAGGTTGTGCTGGTGATACATCTCCTCCGACAAGAAACACTGGCCTTTTCCACAAGAAAAATGTCACCTCACTTCACCAAAGGATGCGGAGTGCTAATCAGCAGAGAAAGTGTTTTAACCATTCAAAGCTGATAACGAACTGTTTTGTAATCATTATATACTGTAGAAGACGAGTCTCTTTTCCCTGAAATTTTAAATGTAGAAAAGTGCTAGATATTAGAAATTTCCATTTTGTTAAATAAATGGTTAGAGTCTATAAAACAAAACATGTTATGTGAACTTACTGCATGTGACTTGTGAGTCTGGCATCTCTGGACGGGACAAACTGCGAATAAAGAGCCATCACACTGCAGTGGGTTGTGCTACCGCTCATTTTCATGTGAGAATTTTACACATATATGTTTTAAAATCGAAACATTTTCAGCCTATAGTTACAGACAACTACCAGAAACTGAGAATTTCTTTTTGCTAAAAATAAAATGGTGGGTCATTTTTAGATATTGTATTGAAATCTCTCAAAATCTTCCTAAGATATGTGTGCAGAGTTGATAAATCTAGAATGCATGTTGAGATGATTGCTCTTGTTCTCCATAATATAAATACTTTGATCATACTTACAGATTTTTTTCTAACATTACCAATTCAGTTGTTTTCTTATGTCGAGAGACAATGTCCTACTTTTGAAATATATCCTAAAGTCCATTGTTTAATAGCTAGCATACCCAAACTGGATCTGTAACTGCATTAACAGAGCGCCTTCAAAGCCTTCATCATCCTGCTTTGAAATTGGAGCAGCTGCTGGGAAGAAGGGTACTTAGTGAAACAGGAGGAATAACTTGTTGCTTTATGGGAAACACTATCTTCAGTTTTTTCAAGCCTTAAAAGTGTTAATGAGGTTCTGACTGATCAGCAACCCACGGTCATTATTCCTTTTTCTGGTGGGAATGTAGTGTAATTCAAAACAATAACAACAGTAGCAGCAACCACATGGAATTTAGAATTTGACTCAGTGGGTTTCCTCCAAAAGTAGATCTCGAGGTAAAGATTTAGCATGGGTTCTTTACATAGGAGGTGTCCGAGGAAGCATGTGTGAGGAAGTGGGGAAAGTGAGACAGGAAGGGGCAAGAGCGGATGAAGGACATGTTTTATGGGTGGGTTATTACACTGTGAACACCTGGGGCTCTCATGCTGGGGGCACCCCCCAGAAACCACTCAGAACATGCCAGAGGCTGAAATGTAAGTGCTCCTCTTCAACCCCAGTTGGCTGAGCATTGCCCCAGGGGACCCTAGGGGACATTAAATTCCCTTTCCCTACCTTTCCAGGTTGTGTTCCTTGCAAGCTCCTGTGGTCACAAGAAAACCCTCAAAGGGCACAAGAAACATAGGTGCCTGACACAGTTGACAGTGGGCTGACAACCCTCTAATACAGCTGCTGGTGCACTCAGGTAAGCTGGGGCGAATGGGACAGGACACCAGCAATGCCCACCATCAAGTTGGAAGCAGCTTTGGTATCGAGGGGGAAGCCATGTAGTAATGGGAAGAGCTAGGTTCAAATCGTGATTCAGCCCTTATAGGTCAGCATGTTACACAACTCAGATGCTTTAGTGATGCCTTTTTCTCAGGATAATTGTAAACATGAGATTAAAGAAGTATGTGAAATGGAACAGCATTTTTAGCTTATAAAACATCCTGACAGGGGATGCTGGAGACCCTCTGTGGCCAACCCTCCACTGCATCCCCAGTAAGTGGCCTCCTGTCTCTGACTCCATAGCAAGTGGATGGTGGCGGGACGACAGTGGGGTCAAGAGATCATGTTTTAGCCGCCTTTGTTGACTGATAGGCGAGTTCCTGGTTGGTTCCTAGGGGATTATTCCAGTGCAGACAAGTAGAGTGAAGTTAATGCTATTTCCTCATGTCCTCCTCCTCCTTGGTCCTTCTGCTCTGAGTTCCATTCCCTTCTTGTCCTTCCTCTTCTCACAACACAGATCCTCAGAGAAAAGAAAGGAAGTTAGCAAATTGTGGTCAAAATTTCTCTTCTGGAAATCTGTTGATGGTTCATAACATGGATAGCCCATGCATTATCTCTTTTAATCCCCATCAGAACCTTGCACAATAAAAATTGCCATTTTATAGATGAGGAAACCAGTCTCAAAGCAGTTAACTGACTTGTACATAGTCACAGCCGGCAGGTGGCAGAGCCTGGATTTAGATACAGCTCAGATCCTGAGCTAAGAGAATAAAATGATTAGATTTTGTTTCATTTTTAATTGCAGATCATTTTTTCTACATATACATGGTGTGTGAAAATTATGTGTGTGTATACATACTCTCACACACATACCACACATACACATTTGAATATGCATGTATGCACACATACATTCATTCATATATACACATTCTCTTCCCTCCTGAATTGACTTCCTTCCCAAGCCTCTGTTTTGTTGTCAATGCTGTCATAGTCCTGGCACACATGGGATACCTTGATTCTTTCTTCAATACCAATGACCTTATTTAGGATTCAGAAGCATGTATAATATTCTATTTGTGGAAAAAAGACATGAAACCACATACATGAAACCACACTGTTGCCCCTAACAGGTACAGGGCCAAAATAAAGGAGCGTGTGGGAAAAAGAAAAAAAAATGAGGACGGATACCGTGGTCCTTCTCTATCTGTTTGCACACACACCTGGCAACTCTGGCTGGATACAGTCTTTGTCAAAGTTAGAAATATTTTTCTGTTGGAGCAAACCAGGCCATGTGCCTGTTGTTTTTCTGGACGTGCTTCCCTAACATCCAACAGAACTAAGTATTGTACTTCATCACACCCACTTACAAAACTGTGTGCTTTCAGCACCAAACACTAACACTCTCCCATCAGAAACACCCTTCAGGCCGCAGAATGGCTTGTATCTGAAGTCCCTTCTCACCCTTGCTGTGTTAATTACCCATTAATCATCTCTGGAAGAACTCACAGGACTGAAGCAGTTTATACTCATGGACGAGCTTTATCACAGGCAAAGGATATGGTCCAGGCACACAGAGGCAAGATGGGCACTGAAAGGACCCTCCTGTGTCAAGTGCAGTTTTCCTTGTCTGCCCACTGCTGGTATGCACAACATGCATGTGTCTGCAAGCCTCAAGCCACCAGTAGGGTGTGTGTGAAGCACCTCGATACCAGGAAGCCAAAGTTTTGTTTCAGGGAGGTTGGTGGGGTGCCCTCATACTGAGCTGGTCGCATACTTTCCAGCTGTGCAACTAGCCCTACGTGTTGCAGCTCACCCCCCTGACCCCTACAGCCTCCACCAAAGCCAGTGCCTAAGATAAATCCAATAATAACCACTAAACGATGCTGACATTCTGATACATCCTGCTCCGAAACAACTGATGGATCCATGGTTACGGAATGTCAGTTGTTTTTAGTTAATAGAGTCCATGGCATTAGGCAAGGATCAATAACTGTGTGGATACACATGTGTCAATTAAGACTAGTGGGAATGAACCCATGCTAGGCACTTACTGTCCTGAATTCCGGAGCCCAGCTGCTGGTGGATGTTTTCAAAATAATAATAAGAGCTGAGTGCCTCCACTGTCGAGAGCCATCCCCTCGTATCTCTGATTTGGTGACTATTAGGGAGTGATCCAGGGCACAGCCTGAGCTGAATGAAGTTCGACCTGATTTCCAGCCCACTTCACAGTGCCAGGGGCGGGCAGGGTTGGGTAGGGGGGAGGACATATTTCTGTACAGTTTTCAGAGTAGCAGATCAACATCTCTCATTTTCCTTTACTACCCTCATAGTGTGTGTGGTTGTACCCCTCTTCTATGTGCCCCTGTTTTGGTCTTAACTCTATGCTGTTTGTTTTCTCTAATCAATATCAGTAATTTCAGGTGCCCAAATAGCATATGAACTGTAAGAATAGTTTGTGAATAGTTGGAGGGTTGAGAATGTTTAACTTGGAACAAAGACAAGTTAAGGAAGGAAATAAGAGGTCTTCAAAGACTTGAAGGGCTGTTATATGGAAAGAATAGGCTTATTTTGATTTTTACACCAAGACCAATGGGTAGAAGTCCCAGGGTTGAGGAATTTGGTTCAAGAGAAGGGCAAACACCCCATCAGTGACAGCTGGTTCAGACACATGCTGCTTAGCAGGTAATGAGCCCTCAGAGTCAGGCTGAAAGATCAACCATCTGGAATATTAAAGAGTATATTCTTGCTTTGAGTTCCAGATCCATGGTTTTTAAACTATGTTCCTGGGGTACTGGGATTCCCCAGAGGGACCTGAGGGCCAACGTGGGATCCAATGGGAAAGCTAATTGGGCATAAATTCAAACCTCTATCCCTTTCCATCGCAGTGGCTCAGTTTTATTCTGTTTTACCTGCTGGGTTCTATATCATAGTTTATTTGATGAACAGGTTTCTATGGTTAAATAAAGTTTTAAAAGTAGATAACCACTGAGATTCAAGTCTGAATTCTGTGATGCAGAATTCGCTTTGGGACCCCAAAGTCCCTAAATCTCTCATTCTCTCTGAGTCCCTTTTCTTTTACTATCCAAATACTGATATTATATTGATTGCAAGAAATTCTGATTCCTATGTCAAATTTCCAAGAATTTCTCTAAGTGATTACATTCTCATTGTTGACATCTCTGTCCTCCAAATTCTCCTCCACCACCTCTAGCCACCTCACCACTACTTCTTCATGCTTCCCTGGTCCCATTTTACCTTCACCATCCAAAACGTTGACATAGTCTCCATTGATTCCTTAAGGCAGTGCTAACACAAGGCTGACGTTGGCAGCCGTTAACATAGCTTCTGTTGAAGACTTGGGGTTAATAAGGGAAATTTCTTCATAGATTATGAGACAAAATAAAACTGAATATGAAGCATCTCATGTTGCCAGGAGCCCCCTCTGATACCTTCTTCAGCCCAGTCTTCCAGACATATTGAACAGACAAACCTCTCCATTCTACTTTATTCTTTAAGTTTCTAGCTCTGTTTAAACTTTGTTTTTTTCAGATCAGCCAGTGCAACTAGAAAACATAAAAATAAAAACACCTCTCTTACCAATATAGACACCTTTGTAATAGACTGAGAGCAAAATTGTGCCCTCCTATCTCAGCCTCTTCTATCCTGCCCAGACTTTAGGCCTTTTTTGCAGAACTAAAAGGTCCATTAAAAGCAATTCCCTGGGGCTTCCCTGGTGGCGCAGTGGTTGAGAGTCCGCCTGCCGATGCAGGGGACGCGGGTTCGTGCCCCGGTCCGGGAAGATCCCACATGCCGCGGAGCGGCTGGGCCCGTGAGCCGTGGCTGCTGAGCCTGCTCGTCCGGAGCCTGTGCTCCGCAATGGGAGAGGCCACAACAGTGAGAGGCCCGCGTACCGCAAAAAAAAAAAAAAAAAAAAAAAAGCAATTCCCTGAACCAAAGAGCACTTCTTTTCCAAAGATGAATTTGACCATTACTCCTTAGAATGGTTTTAGAATCCCTTAGTATCTTCCCTTTCATGGATTTCTGTACAACTAGCTAATGATTGAAAATCCTTTCTCAACCTAACCCGAGCTCCCAGACTTCGTGTTGGGCTGCCCGACACCACGGAGGACCTTACTACATGTTAGGCACTTCAGGGAGAATGACACACTTCCAGAGTCAACATGTTATTTGAGGACTTTGTAACTTTGGAGACCTCAGGAAAAATAAATAGGAAAAAGGAAAATGGGGAAGGAGAAGCACATTTCATTCATTCAACACAGATTTATTGAGTACTTACTATGGGCCGGGTGCTATTCTAGACCCTGGCAAAATGGCAGTCATCAAATCAGACAAAATCCCTGCTTGCAAGGAGCTTATATTTTAGTGGAGGAAGACAGACAGTAAACACATCCATAGTATGTCAGTGGGGAATAAGAATTAGGAAGAAAAATCAGGGTGAGAGAATGAAGAGTAAAAGGAGGCGGGTACTGCTATATATTGGAGGTATGACGGGACAGAGTCTCTAGTAAGGTGATATTTGAATAAAGACCTAAATAAAGTGAGGGAACAGGTCACGTGGATATCTGCAGAGGAATAGTGTTCCCTACAGAAAGAACAGCAAGTGTAGAGGTCCTGAGGCAGCAGCATGGGGGTGTGTTAAAAGACCGATGAGGAGGCCATGGGACTGGAGTGGAATAATAGAGGAGAGAATGCTGTGGATGCAGACGGTAGCTGGGTACCAGTTCATAATACACTTAAAGGCCAAGTAAGGACTTTAGGTTATATTCTGGGTGAGTTAACAAGAAGTAACAGGTATGAGGAGTAATGCAATGGCAGTCTCAAAGAACTGGCTTTTCACTTGTTTGGGTATTGCGTTTTTCAGCATTAAACAGGATGTTTCATAAAGGTCCCCTGGGCTGGCCTTTGCCAGCTCTCAGCTCCTGCAGAGAAAGGGCCTGGTATGGGTGGGAGAGAAGAAAAGGTGTTCTCTGTCCCCTTCTCAGCTCTGTCCAGGAGCCCTGTGGCCCTGTTCACTCCCTGCTTCTAGAGGAGCAGCCCTGCTGACTAGTTGCCTTTATTTATTTATTTATTTTTAACATCTTTATTGGAGTATAATTGCTTTACAATGGTGCATTAGTTTCTGCTTTATAACAAAGTGAATCAGTTATACATATACATATATCCCCATATCTCCTCCCTCTTGCATCTCCCTCCCACCCTCCCTATCCCACCCCTCTAGGTGGTCACAGAGCACCAAGCTGATCTCCCTGTGCTATGCAGCTGCTTCCCACTAGCTATCTATTTTCCATTTGGTAGTGTATATATGTCCATGCCACTCTCTCACTTAATCCCAGCTTACCCTTCCCCCTCCCCATGTCCTCAAGTCCATTCTCTAGTAGGTCTGTGTCTTTATTCCCATCTTACCCCTAGGTTCTTCATGACCTTTTTTTTTTTTTCTTAGATTCCATATGTATGTGTTAGCATATGGTATTTGTTTTTCTCTTTCTGACTTACTTCACTCTGTATGACAGACTCTAGGTCCATCCATCTCACTACAAATAACTCAGTTTCATTCTTTTTATGGCTGAGTAATATTCCATTGTATATATGTGCCACATCTTCTTTATCCATTCATCTGTTGATGGACACTTAGGTTGCTTCCATGTCCTGGCTATTGTAAATAGAGCTGCAGTGAACATTTTGGTACATGACTCTTTTTGAATTATCGTTTTCTCAGGGTATATGCCTAGTAGTGGGATTGCTGGGTCATATAGTAATTCTATTTGTAGTTTTTTAAGGAACCTCCATACTGTTCTCCATAGTGGCTGTATCAATTTACATTCCCAGCAACAGTGCAAGAGGGTTCCCTTTTCTCCACACCCTTTCCAGCATTTATTGTTTGTAGATATTTTGATGATGGCCATTTTGACCGATGTGAGATGATATCTCATTGTAGTTTTGATTTGCATTTCTCTAGTGATTAATGATGTTGAGCATTCTTTCATGTGTTTGTTGGCAATCTGTGTATCTTCTTTGGAGAAATGTCTATTTAGGTCTTCTGCCCATTTTTGGATTGGGTTGTTTGTTTTTTTGATATTGAGCTGCATGAGCTGCTTGTAAATTTTGGAGATTAATCCTTTGTCAGTTGCTTCATTTGCAAATATTTTCTCCCATTCTGAGGGTTGTCCTTTGGTCTTGTTTATGGTTTCCTTTGCTGTGCAAAAGCTTTGAAGTTTCATTAGGTCCCATTTGTTTATCTTTGTTTTTATTTCCATTTCTCTAGGAGGTGGGTCAAAAAGGATCTTGCTGTGATTGATGTCGTAGAGTGTTCTGCCTATGTTTTCCTCTAAGAATTTGATAGTGTCTGGCCTTACATTTATGTCTTTAATCCATTTTGAGTTTATTTTTGTATATGGTGTTAGGGAGTGTTCTAATTTCATACTTTTACATCTACCACTGGTTGCCTTTTGAACCAGCCTCGTGCAGAACTGTGGGGAAAAACTGCTATTGTACCTGGGCTGACTTTGTGTTGAACTGAGTCTGTTTACCCGCAATGAAAAGTTGGCAACCACCAAAGATGGAGAAATACAAGGAAATTTGAAGGAAATGTTTTATATCTTTTCAACTGCATGAATTTGCAGTTACAGGGAAAATGAGATACTGATGTCATCCAAGGAGTTGCCTGGCCAAATGGGGCCTCAAACAGGGCCTCACAGGTGTGTATATAAGTGTGTATGTGAGTGTGTTTGTGTATGCATCTGTATGTTGTGCATATTTCATATGTGTGTGGACATGTGTATGTATGGGGGAAGGGTCTGGTTTTCCCGGGTTAGAATTGTCATTACAATTCAGGGCTGGTTTTCCCACTGAAGATCTAGGAACTGGATTGGTCTGAGCTCCCAAAGGTTGTCAGCTCCACAGGGATTCACCCACATTAATCAAGCCCACAGAAGACTGATTGATAATTTAGGATGCCAATCGCTTAATCTATAGTGAGAAATCAAATTGCCAAAGGGGCTGGAGAACATACATCTCTGGTCAGAGGATTCTCTCTCTAGGGCCCTGAGCTCCAAGACCTGTGGGTACCCACCATGGTCCGTGTTGGGCTGCACATACTACCTGTGGCTCTTTACCTCTCAAATCCCACATGCTCAGGAGAACTGACAGATTTTTACATGGGAAGCTCTGTGTAAGTCAAAAGATTGTTTGGTTATGGTGCAAAGCAAGGCAAGTTATGTGCAAGATCTTAATGGTCAGCATTATTAAACTGCCATGACCAGCCATGGGCCCAAATATTTGGGTTTGCTGCTCCAAGTACTTTCTCCTTTGTCCCTGAGGATTTTTCCCTGAGAAAATCCTCGTCCTTTGGGGGTTTTATCTATTCAGTCCAAATTCTTATACTCACAATTAAAAAAAAAAAAAAAAAGAAGAAGATGCCTTTAGGGCATTTTCCAGGCTCTAGTTTTTTTTTTTTTTTTTTTTTTCATTTAGTGAATACTTGATTAGATTTCTAGGCCCTGTTCCTCCTGCTTTTGATCTGAAAAAATATCATGCCTGTTAGATTTGCAAATGATAGACCATCTTCTATTATGTCAAGATCTTACCAATTTAATAGTCAGAAGGAAACCACACTTGAAAGTTGTTATGTGACTTCTCACTGTCTCTCCCGTGGACTGACTGCATGTGGGGGGAGGAGGAGGGCGCTCTCATTCAAGGATTTGTTGTAACGGATGAGAGTGGGTTAGAACACAGCTCGTCATGTAGATCTGTGTTGAGAGAGACATGGCTCTGCTCCTTCACAGTGTGTGACTTTGGGCGAATTGTTCAGCCTCCTTTAGAGTCCTCATTGTAAGGAAGGAATAGTACTAGTTATTATGTCATGAGGTTGTTCGTTTATTCATTCATTTATTTGAGTACTAACTAAGTTGCCAGGCACTGCCATAGGTACTAGGGATCCAGCAGTGATCAAAACAAATAGCCCTGCCCACAGGAAGTTTACATTCTAGTGAGAGGAACAGCACACAATAAAGGAGATAAATAAGTAAACTGTTTAGTATCAGAAAGTGATATAAAAAAAAATAAGCAGGGAAGGGTTGTTGTGTCATGTAAAAGAAAGAATTAACGTATGTAAAATTCTTAGCAGAGTGCCGGCATATGACAATAGCAAAGATTTTAGCTGTTATTAATTCAGCTATAACGCAGGGACTTATTACAATGAAAGAGCCTAGTGTACCCCTCAAAAAAGCAGAGTGTCCTCACACACACCTTGGCATGCTCTCCATGGCATACTATCCATGGCCATTGTATCTCCAATGAAAGTTTAATATTTTCCTGTTTTTACTCATTGCAAACATTCAGGGAAAGTATTTAGAGCAAAAGATAAATTATCCTTAATTTCACCACTCAGAGGGAAGCAATGTTAACATTTGGTGTGTGTCCTCCTAGGCTCTTCTCTTTTTTCCCTCGTACGTGTGTGCACACACGCACACACACACACACGTGCGCGCTTTAAAAAATGTAAATAAAATCACTGTTACATAGTCTGCTCTTGTTACTTAAAGCTATGTCATGAACATCTTCTCACATCAACAAACAGATTCACGTCACTATTTTAATGCCCAAATGTAGTCCACTGGAAAGATGGATCATAGACTACTCAACCAGTTCATTATTGATAGGTATTCAATAGACCTCCAAGTTTTCATTTCTATAAAAGTCTGGTTTTAAAGGCACCAACTTCACTATTTGGCCTAGAGTTTTTCTTGAATTTGTCATGGGAAATTGTGTATTGTTTCCATATTTACTGTGAACTTGAACCAGTTTGTATAAACCCAGTTGGGAAGACTAAATAGAGACTCCTTGATGGTGCAAGCTTAGTGCCCAGTTTTATTTAGAGTCAATTCAATATATTATATTTAACTATGTTCAATCTGAATATGTATTTTTTAACATCTACCGTATCAAGATACCATACTGATCCCTGCTGGGAACAAAGATGAGTAAGACGCAATCCCCACCTTCAAGGAGGCCAGGGCAGGAGCACAGGGATCTAATGAGCATATAGGCTGAAGAATCATGGGGTAAAAAGCAGGGAGAGAACATATCTTGTGACCAAGTAATATTAGTTTTACATCACTAACATGTCGAATAAGCAAGACTCCAGAGGTATAGTCATAAAAGACATTTTATTTTTGTCTCTTTGTGCCTTTTTAAGTTTATTCAGTGGAAAGAAGTTCTAAGTGAAAGTGTAGGCAGAGGAACTTGGGAGGACTTAGGTGGGCTTTCTTACAAGAAATGTCTGCACTAAGACCTGATGACTGAATAGGAGTTGGCCAGATTGAGGGGAGTGGGTTATGGAGGCAAGAGGAGGGGAGAGGAGAGTGTTTCTGACATAGAGTAAAGGTGAGGAGGTGAGAAATAGCCTGATGGCTGAGAGGGACTCAAAGGTCAGTGTAGCTCTTGGGGATGGGGGGAAGGAGGGACGGGGAAGGAGTGGCTTTTGGGATGACTCTAGGGCATGGCAGTGGAAGGCTCCAGGGGTGGGGAGAGATTGTCTCTGAAGACCCTATAGGTTTTAGCTTAGGGCCTCATACAAATCGGGCGGTAAATAAATGTTGTTGAAAGTGAAGTCTGAAAATCATATAGATTTTTGGTTCTTCTTTAGCACAATTTCCCTTCTCACCATTCAGAATCACTGTGTGTCAACTTTCTACTTCTCTCCACTTGAATATTTGAGGGCTGTCTCCAAACAGTCCTTGGATTGTAGGTCAGAAGGAGAAAAATGTTTGGGTCCTTCAAGCAGAAGCTCCAAACAGAGTCTGTTTACCGGTCACCTAGTTTTCTCAATGACTGGAGGTGAGTGAAGGATTGAAACCTGAAGGTCAAGTATTATCACTCAGATAGGGAGAATAAACCTGACTCATTCAAACCACAAGCTATTTCAAAGGTCGTTTTCTAAGGAAAAATTGTTGATCAATGGCATTTTTCAGGAAATCACCTCTGTTGAAATATTTATAATGCTTTTTTACTTGTCTTCCTTCAGTGAATTAAACTATAACTAAGCTTATTTCTTGATTTGAATTTCTCCTTAATTATTCTGAGCTAAGTTCTACCCTGCAGAGTTCCAGAAAATGGATAAAATATGCATTTGAGCGTTGAACAGCAGCAGCAGACACCTACACACCAGCCCTGGCTGTGTGGGACGCTGCCATTTTCCCCAAGTCATTTCAGGTCAGAAACACCTCTGCTCCCAAAGAGTAGCGTTTAGGGGGCCCCCACACAAAGTCTTTGCATGCACCTTATAATGTGAGAAGTGGGGAGCCGTGCATTGTTCTGCACTCTCCCAAGAATCAGTTCAGGGCTACTTTTTTGCCCCTATAGGCATAGAAATGAGCCTCTAGTTATTCAGCCCAATGGGAAACCCTGTGAATTACCTCTATGGGGCTTGAAGTTCAAAATCGGAAAATTATTTTTGCTTTGTTCCCATTCAATTAGAGCTTTATTTTATTTTTAAAATTTTATTTTATTTATTTTTTTATACAACAGGTCCCAATTAGTCATCCATTTTATACATATCAGTGTATACATGTCAATCCCAATTGCCCAATTCATCCCACCCCCCTACCCCCCCCAACTGCTTTCCCCCCTTGGTGTCCATAGGTGTGTTCTCTACATCTGTGTCTCTGTTTCTGCCCTGCAAACTGGTTCATCTCTACAATTTTTCTAGGTTCCACATATATGTGTTAATATAAGATATTTGTTTTTCTCTTTCTGACTTACTTCACTCTGTATGACAGTCTCTAGATCCATCCACGTCTCAACAAATGACCCAATTTCGTTCCTTTTTATGGCTGAGTAATATTCCATTGTATATATGTACCACATCTTCTTTATGCATTCGTCTGTCGATGGGCATTTAGGTTGCTTCCATGACCTGACTATTGTAAATAGTGCTGCAATGAACATTGGGGTGGATGTGTCTTTTTGAATTATGGCTTTCTCTGGGTATATGCCCAGTAGTAGGATTGCTGTATCATATGGTAATTCTATTTTTAGTTTTTTAAGGAACCTCCATACTGTTCTCCATAGTGGCTGTATCAATTTACATTCCCAACAACAGTGCAAGAGGGTTCCCTTTTCTCCACACCCTCTCCAGCATTTGTTGTTTGTAGATTTTCTGATGATGCCCACTCTAACTGGTGTGAGGTGATACCTCATTGTAGTTTTGATTTGCATTTCTCTAATGATTAGTGATGGTGAGCAGCTTTTCATGTGCTTCTTGGCCATCTGTATGTCTTCTTTGGAGAAATATCTATTTAGGTCTTCTGCCCATTTTTGGATTGGGTTGTTTGTTTTTTTCATATTGAGCTGCATGAGCTATTTATATATTTTGGAGATTAATCCTTTGTCCATTGATTCATTTGCAATTATTTTCTCCCATTCTGAGGGTTGTCTTTTCATCTTGTTTATGGTCTCCTTTGCTGTGCAAAAGCTTTTAAGTTTCATTAGGTCCCATTTGTTTATTTTTGTTTTTATTTCCATTACTCTAGGGGGTGGGTCAAAAAAGATCTTGCTGTGATTTATGTCAAAGAATGTTCTTCCTCTGTTTTCCTCTAAGAGTTTTATAGTGTCCAGTCTTACATTTAGGTCTCTAATCTATTTTGAGTTTATTTTTGTGTATGGTGTTAGGGAGTGTTTTAATTTTATTCTTTTACATGTATAGAGCTTTCTTTATAAAAATAACCTTAATACGTATCACTGTGGAACTTTTGGAAGCTATGGAAAATAATGACTAAAATAAACAGTGTGCACAATTCCACAGATCTAGACTCAGTTGGTAGGTTCTTTGATTTTGGGCCTTTTGCCTTCTGCCTTCCTCAAATGCAGATGCAATGCCTAGAGGTATCAAAGGCATCTTGCAAACTTGAGGATGAAATTCACCTGCTGAGTATGAAGGAGCATAAAGATGGGAGCTGGGATCCTCAATGACATTGTTGAGACAACATTCCCGTTCTTTACTGCCTACTTCTAAACTTTGAGTGGCTTGAGTTAAATAAACCTCTACCCTTTTAAGCCATTAAAATAGCTTTCATTTTGAAATACATTCAGAAAATGAATCACAAGTTTACAGCATGATGAATTTTTTTCAAAGCTGATATGCGTATAGTCATGTATGCTATTAATCCATGTGTAGACATGTAATATATGTATATCGAGAAAAAGACCATTACAATAATTGATTCCCAGTCACTCCCACTTCCTTAGGTAACCGGTATCTGCAAGTAACCATAAATTAGTTTTTTCAACTTCATGTGAATGGAATCACAATAATTTTTTCCTTTGTTTTTGGCTTCTTCTGCTCAACATTATGTTTGTGAGATTTATCCATGCTGTTGTTTGTAGCATTATTTGTTCATTCTCTTTGCTATACAGTAGTACAGTTTATAAATGCACCAATTTATTTATTCATCTGCTGTTGGTGGACATTTGAGTTGTTTCCAGTTTGGGGCTATTACAAATGGTACTGCTATGAACATTCTTGTACCTATCTTTTAGTGAGTATGTGTACCCTTTCTTCTGGGTAAATACCTAGGAACAGAATTGCTGGGTTGTGGCATGCCTATGTTCAGCTTCAGTAGACACTGCCAAAATATTTCCAAAGTTGAGTTCCAACCAGCACTGTGTGAGATTTTCAGTTGTTTCATATCTTTGTTACCACTTGGTATTATTTGTCTATTTCTCTTTAACCATTCTGTTGGTTATATAGTGGTATCACATTATGGTTTAAATTTGCATTTCCCTGATGGTTATAGAAGATGAACATCTTTGTATATATTTATTGATTTATTGGCCATTTGGATATCTTTTTAAATTTCCATTCAAATCTTTTGCCCACTTTTCTATTATGTTGTCTGTCTGTTTGTTTGTTTGGTAGGATTCCTGTATATATTCTGAATATGAGTTCTTTGTTGGATATATATTTTGCAAGCCCCCCAACGTTTTGTAGCTTAATTTTTCACTCTCTTAGTGATTTTTGATAAACCAAAGTTTATTTTAGTAAAATTCAATTTATCTTTTTTCTTTACCATTAGTTTTTGTGTTCAGTATAAGAAAGCTTTGCCTACCTTACCCCTGTAGTAATCGAGAGATTTTCATGTTTCTTTTTAAAAGTTTTCCTGTTTTATTCTAGCTTTCACATTTAGGTTACATATATAGATACTGATTTTTCATGTATGATATAAGGTAGAAATCAAAATGCAGCTTTTCCCTCATGGACAAAGAATTGATCCAGTCCCATTCATGAAGTATTATCCCTTCCCCAATGCACTGCAAAGTCACCTTTGTCAGCTTAAGCCATTTCAAATTGTTTTTTGTTGTTACCAGCAGCCAGAGAATCCCATCTGATGTATGTGTATGTGTATGAGTGTGTATGCAATATTTTCCTTCATATCCTTAAATATTCATTGAGTATAATTTTTAATATGTGGTAAATATTCCATTATAATGATGTAGCATCATCTATTTAACCAATAATCTGATGCTGGACATTTGTTTCCAACTTGTGGTTATTATAAATGATTCTAAAATGAGTATCCTTGTCTATAAATATTTGCACATACATCTCATTATTTTCTTTCAGCAAGTTCTAGAGATGGAATTATGAGTTAAAATGTACAAATTTTTAAAGCCTTTTGATAGATACTGCCAAATCAACATAGAGTTAAACACAACCTGAAAAAAGAAGCATGTGAAGAATGTGCTTTTAAAGTACTGTAATCCTGCAGTAGAGAAGCTGGTAATACCACCTTTAAAATACAAATGTATTTATTTAACTTTTTTTCTAATAAATTTCACTGATTTTTTTCTACTATTTACCTTCCTAATGACAATAGAATTCAGCAGATTGGAAATTACTTGCCCTAAATGTGAGATTGGCTGTCTGGGGATACAAAAAAATTTCAACATAAAAGCCTGCCTATTTATTTCTAGTACTTGAAGCTTAGAATGCAAGCAAGGGGAGCAGGTAATCCTTATATTCATCACAGGATCCCTGTTGTCTCTTTCAGTTCATAGAGTCCTTTTTTCTTTTATTTTGCTGTTGCCATTTTATTTTCTTTCGTAGGCTATAGAGGATGCAGGAATGGCATGGAGATAATACGGTGTTTTGGAGGCATGGGGACTTGATTGGTGGGGGGAAGGGAGAGGTGGTGGTAGGAAACTGCTCCTGAATACCCTAGCCCACAGTTCTTCGAGGAAAGGAGAGATGGAGGAAGGGAGAAGCAGCATCAGGGGAGGTGGAGTTCCCACTCTAAAGGGATTATGAAAGACTTAGAAAGACTGCACACTAATTGTAGTCACCTCTTCTCAGACCGAGCAGACTGAGCCAAAGGTGCCACCGTGGCTATTTCTGCAGAGTTTCACAAGAGACCCTTCTGAATTAGAGAAGGGGACTCTCGGTTGCCATGGTGATGCAGGGTTTAGTGGGAGGGCTCTGACTTACCTTCACAAAGGTGGGGATTTATTCTTCCAAGCAAAGTCAAAACTGTATCCCTTAAGGTTCAGGAACAGGGTCTTTTTTTTTTTTTTTTTTACATCTTTATTGGAGTATAATTACTTTACAATGGTGTGTTAGTTTCTGCCTTATAACAAAGTGAATCAGTTATACATAAACATATGTTCCCATATCTCTTCCCTCTTGCGTCTCCCTCCCTCCCACCCTCCCTATCCCACCCCTCCAGGCTGTCACAAAGCACCGAGCTGATCTCCCTGTGCTATGCGGCTGCTTCCCACTAGCTATCTATTTTACGTTTGGTAGTGTATATATGTCCATATATACACTACCACTCTCTCACTTTGTCCCAGCTTACCCTTCCCCCTCCCCATATCCTCAAGTCCATTCTCTAGTAGGTCTGTGTCTTTATTCCTGTCTTACCCCTAGGTTCTTCATGACATTTTTTTCCCCTTAGATTCCATATATATGTGTTAGCATATGGTATTTGTCTTTCTCTTTCTGACTGACTTCTCTCTGTATGACAGACTCTAGGTCTATCCACCTCATTACAAATAGCTCAATTTCATTTCTTTTTATGGGAACAGGGTCTTTGTGAGTAGATTTGGACGGCTGAGAAGGGCTGGCTGGAATGTAAGCCACAGAGACAGCGCCTGACTCTCTAACACTTGCAGGTCTGCCGCTGCCTCCTGGGCTGGCCCAGAGAAATCTGTCCGGCCCCAAAGGAAGGACCCTTGTGTGGTTTGTGCCGGATCTAAAACAATGGTGGTTGGGTAATAATTATAAGCACTGGGGAGGAAACTGTTCTTTTACATTTCTGACTGAGGAAGGTGATAGGGCAGCCTGAGAGCTCCTGGAGGAACTGGAGGTGTGTATACCTTTCAGGAGGGGCTCATCCACCTCCACTGACCATCTGGGAAGGCACCTGGGCCTGTAGGAGTTGGAACCCTAAAAGGAAGAGAAGGAAATGGATGCTTTGGGGAGGGTTTCCCCAGAGGGCTTCATGCGTTCTGGCAGACAAGTCAAACCATGGCCAGACTTCAACAATCTTTGAATAAATATCTCCATTTTCATGCCTTTGTACTTTCTGTTGTATTGTTGCTATTATTTGTGTTTACTTTCTTCATAATGTCCCTTTAGAAAGTTTCTGATTTTTGTCTTAGCCAAAGAAATTTGAAGAAAAAAATAGTTTCAGACTGTTGTAGGTTGACTTGTGTGTCAAAAATGTACGTTGACATCCTAAGCCTGGTGCCTATGAACATGACCTAATTTGGGAATAGTCTTTGCAGATGTTGTCAACTGGAGTCGGGTGGGCCCTAAATCCTTGTGAGTGGAGAGATTCACCCACAGGGAAGAAGCCCATGTGAAGACGCAGGCAGGGGTTGGAGTGGTGCATCTAAAAGTCAAGATGTGCCAAGGATTGCTGGCAACCAGCAACCACCAGGCACTCAGAAATTCTCTAGAGCTTAGGAGGGAGCATGGCCCAGCTGACACCCTGGTTTCAGACTTCTGGGCTCCAGCCTGTGAGAGAACACAGTTCTGTTGTTTTAAGTCTCCCAGCATGTGGGAATTTGCTATGGCAGCCCCAGGACATTGATGAGCAGGCCATGGGGCTTACAGCATCCCTGCTGTGGTGAGTGACACAGGAGATCTGAGCAAATATGTGGGTGGAGCAAAGACAGAACTGCACTTAGCTACAGAATGGTTCTTGCCTATAGCATTCCCTTACAGGTTGACTTACCCTCGTCACATTCGGGGATTCAGAGGTGCTGAGACCTTCCAAGGCACGTTATGTAGATCTAGTTGGACTTCAACTTTTTAAAAATTTTGGTGAAAAGCATATAACATACATTTAAAGTCGTAACAATCTTAAATGTGTGATTTAGGGATAAGTATATAGCAATCTCCCCCTTACCCGTGGTTTTGCTTTCTGTGGTTTCAGTTACCCACAGTCAACTGCGGTCTGAAAATGTTAAATGGAAAATTCCAAAAATAAACAATTCATAAGTTTTAAATTGCCTGCCATTATGCATAGTATGATGAAATCTCATGTCATCCTGTTCTATCCCTCCCGTGACAACGATCAGATCAACTGTCAAGGTAACACTTCATTTAATAACGGCCCAAAGTGCAATACTAGTGATGCTGGCAATTCAGATATTCTTTTCCATGCCTCATTTATAAATTAAACATTATCATAGGTATGTCTGTATAGGAAAAAGCATAGTATATACAGGGTTCAGTACTGTCTGCGGTTTCAGGCATCACTGGGGATCTTGGACTGTATCCCCCTTGGATGGGTGGAACTAACTGTATTCACTTTGTTGTGGCACCTGAACTTTTTTTAGTGTTAGCAGATAAATACTTTAAAAAAGTGATTGAAGTACAATTATTCTCACTCTTCACTCCCTAAACACTGATTATAAGCCTGAGTCTTAGTGATGATTGTCTCTCTCTTAAGGGTACAAAGTTTACATTGAATCAAGCAGGTTAATATGAGATGCTGGATTTTGAAGTTACAATGAGGTCATCTCTTACCAACTAATCTTAAAGCCAATGTCATGCTTCATTTGAAATTGTTATATTGGCTTTGGTCAATCAATGCTAGGTTTAAAAAATAAGAGAGAATGTGTGGGATGTTCTTGCTCCATTATGATAAATATTGTGACTACTCAAGGATGCTGCTGTGGACGATGGGATGTAGAATTCAATCAGTCTGGCCCAGTGCCCACCACTTTCCAGAATGAGGAGAAAGTTGACAGTCGGAGGAAGAAAAGCTTTGTGGAGGAAGTGTCATCAGAGCTTACCTTCAGGAACAAGTCCAATGTTGTCACGGGCAACCCTGGGTTAGTTATTACAGAAAGGGCAGAGGAGATCACTGGATCAGAGGTGAAAAGTACAGTGGTCACTCCTGAGGAAGGCAGCATATAAGCTGCCCCTAAGCCAGGAGGAGTCTTCCAGTCTGTCCTGAGCTTAATCCCAGTCTGTGTATAGGGCCTCATCAACCAAGACAGGTGTGTGGGGTGACCGGGAGGTTCTTCTTGGTCCCCTGGCTTTAATCTGGTTCAGCACTGAGTCTGACCTTTCTGGGATGAACTGGCTCAGGTTGAGGAAGGGATGCATCCCAATTCTTTCCAACTGCTGAGCCACCTGAGCCAATCGCTTTGAGTTTTTGACACTGAGGCTCCTCAAGCAGGAGCCTGTTGGAAGTGGGGAACATAGACACAACTCTCCTCTTCTACCCTCCCCGATGTTAGGACATTTTCACAGCTGATGCTCATCTCCTATATGTGGCACTAAGGGGTGGGATAGTAATTACCCATCTAGATTGTGGTGCAGCTGGACTGAAGTTCTATCTATTCACTTGCCCCAGGGAAAGGCCAAGACAGTCAGGTCAAGCATCTTCTTATCACACAGAACACACCCACCCTATTGGCCAAGTTCTACTTCTTTTGATGTCAGGGATGCAGACTAGGGCTAATTGGTTCCATTGAAAGAAGATTGAAAAAAAAATCTCTGTTTCTTTAGTCAGGATGGTGCCTCAACAACAACACCCTGGAAAGCTCCATAGCTTATAAACCAAAGTTTGATATCTTGCTTTTGCTGTATGTCTATTGTGAGTTGGCTGTGGCTCTGTCCCATCTTATCTCTACTCTGGGACTGAGGCTGATGCAGTAGGCCCTAACTAGAACATTGCTATTTCCTGCTGGGGAGTTCAGTGAACCACCTGTTAGCTTTTAAAACTTCTGCTTGGAAGTCATCTAAGGCTCTTCCACTACAATTCCACTGGCCAAAGTCAGTCATATGGCCAAGTCTGCTGTCAGTGGTACAGGGAAAAGATAATCCTCCCCCAGGGAATAGTATGAAATAATTGTGGAAAATAATACAATCTGCCACATTTGGTCACTGAGGGAGTTATTTCTCAGTTTTCTTGTAAAATTACCACCTTAACTTACACATACTGGTGGGATGTTTATATGCCATCTTTGAAACAGTGGGAGAATCTGAGTGATAAGTACCACTGCCTGGATGGTTAAAGGTCTTTCAGGTTGCCTGAGTTGAGCAGCAATAGATGCAAAGTTCAGGATGTGATCTAGATTGGAGAAATGGGGTGGGAGGCAAGCTTGGGGAAGAAGGTGGAGCCTGGGTGTGGAGGGCCTTAGGCACTAGGGGTTTAGAATTATTCTTTAGGCAGTGAAGTTCCATGGAAGATTTGAGTGATGGGGTGGCCCCTCTTCCTAGAAAGATCCCTGAAGGCGTTATTAAGGATTAATTGAAGACCAGGTAGCAGTTAGAAACCATCACTAGGAAAGTAATGATGATTTTAGAGCTCTTTTGGGAAAAAGGAGATAAGGGTGGTTAAAATCCAGAATTTGATTTCAGTTTCAGACATATTTGCCTTTCTTATTTATTACTTATTATTTATTTTTTTATTTACTTATTTTAATTAAAGTATAGTTGATTTACAATGTTGTGTTAATTTCTGCTGTACGGCAAAGTGTACGTATATATACAGTTATACATATCTATATACATACATTCTTTTTAAAATATTCTTTCCCATTATGGTTCATCATAAGATATTGAATATAGTTCTCTGGGCTATACTGTAGGACCTTTTATTTTATCCATTCCATATATAATAGCTTACATCTGCTAACCCCAACCTCCCGCTCCATCCCTCCCCCAACCCCCTACCTCTTGGCAACCACAAGTCTAGATGTTCTCTATGTCTGTGTCTGCTTCTGTTTCACAGATAGGTTCATTTGTGTCATATTTTAGATTCCACATATAAGGGATACCATATGGTATTTGTCTTTCTCTTTCTGACTTACTTCACTTAGTGTGATAATCTCTAGTTGCATCCATGTTGCTGCAAATGGCATTATTTCGTTCTTTTTTATGGCTGAGTAGTATTCCATTGTATACATGTACCACATCTTCTTTATCCATTCATCTGTTGATGGACATTTAGGTTATTTCCATGTTTTGGCTATTGTGAATAGTGCTACTATGAACATAGGAGTACATGTATCTTTTTTTGTTTGTTTTTTTTTGTTTGTTTTTGCTGTACGCGGGCCTCTCACTGTTGTGGCCTCTCCCATTGCGGAGCACAGGCTCCGGACACGCAGGCTCAGCGGCCATGGCTCACGGGCACAGCCGCTCCGCGGCATGTGGGATCTTCCCGGACCGGGACACGAACCTGTGTCCCCTGCATCGGCAGGCGGACTCTCAACCACTGCGCCACCAGGGAAGCCCCCCATGTATCTTTTTGAAGTTTAGTTTTGTCTGGATATATGCCCAGGAGTGGGATTGCTGGATCATATGATAATTCTATTTTTAGTTTTCTGAGGAACCTCCATACTGTTTTCCCTAGTGACTGTACCAATGTACCTTCCCACCAACAGTGTAGGAGAGTTCCCTTTTCTCCACACCCTCTCCATCATTTGTTATTTGTAGACTTTTTAATGATGGCCATTCCAACTGGTATGAGGTGGTACCTCACTGTAGTTTTGATTTGCATCTTTCTAATAATTAGCCATGTTGAACATCTTTTCATGTGCCTATTGGCCATTCGTATTTCTGCTTTGGAGAAATGTCTCTTTAGGTCTTCTGCCCATTTTTCAATTAGGTTGTCTGTTTTTTTGTTGTTGAGTTGTATGACAGACATATCTGCCTTTCAGATATCTGCCTTTGAAATATTATGGCTGGATGATTCTGGAGAAGTTCCTCTTCCTCTCTAAACCTCAGTTTCCTCCATGTAAGATGGGGATGATAATCGTAGTATTATCTTCCATGGTTTGTTGTGGGGACTAAATAAAGTAACACGTAAAATGCTTAGCAAAAAGCAGTATACCTAGAAAGCCCTTATACATGGAAAAGCAGAGACTTTAGAATCTATAGGATTTGGTAATTGCATGTGAACAGCAAGGATGAGGGAGGATTTGAAGAAAGTATCAAGGTTTCTAGGCTAGGGAATAGTAGTGCCATTTATCTACACAGGAGCTGGTGATGGTTAAGGGAGAAGAAACACTGAGCCTGACATCCCAGGAGGACAGCTGTGGGGAAGGTTCCCAGCAGGTGCTTAGAAACCTGAGCTTGGCTCAGGAGACAAGACTTGTGCAATGAGTCATTTGCTGATTGTGTGGACAGATGATTTCTTGGGGCTCTGCTGCAGAAAGTAATTTTATACATTTGAGCATACCTGCGTACCCCCAAGAGCTGGGGGAAGAGACTTTTGTCCAGGCTGAAGATTCATTAAGCCAGTGGTTTCAAACTTGAGTGCCTCAGAATTACTGGAGGGCTTCCTAAAGCCCAGTGTTTCTGGTTCAGTTAGGTCAAGGGTGGGTCCTGAGAAGAGGCATTTTTAACAAGTTCCTAGGCGGTGGTAGTGCTGATGATCAGGAGACCACACTTTGAGAGCTGCTGCCTGAGGCTGTTGTGGGGCTCCAAAAGGAAAAGCCTCGTTTGTGAGCTGGGGCCCAACAGCTCCCATGTGGAAAAGGCCTTCATAACCTGTTTTCCTTGCTCGCATGCTTTCCTCATCAGTGAGCACTATTTTAACTGAGGGTTACTTCTTTCCAAAGCACCGTTGCTTTCCAAAGATGCTAAGAAAAGAAATCTCTGGTGTTTCATTTCCAAGCATAGAATGTCCAGTGTTGGGGGAGGAGGGTGGTGTCCAGAACCAAGCAATGGAGGCATCACAATCAAAAAAGCTACAGGCAGGAGCCAAGGCATGGGGTGAAGCCAAGGGCTTGGGGCTGCTCCTCCAGAAATGACGTCCAGGTTCACAGGCTTGGTGTGTGTGCGAGAAACAGAAAGCCAGCAGCCTCTTAGTGGCTGGCATGCGAGATATAAGGTGGGGGGGAGGGGCCGGGGGAAGCAATTCAGACTGGTGGCCCCGTCATAGTATAAATTGATTGTAAGTGGATTTTAATTTTTTTATACCAAATGTTCTTCGGGAAAAAGGAACATGATTCTATGGCTCAGGGACAGACAGAAAGGCCAATGGAATGGACTTGAGTGCCCAGATACTGACCCAATATGTATGGAAACTTGAAATGCCATAGAACCAGCACTGATGTTAGTGTGGAAAGGATGCCTATTCAATAAATGGTACTGGAACATTTAGCTCTTGGGAAAAAAATTAGATACTACAAATTTCTTATTTATACTTTCTACAAGCAAGAATTATAGCCTATATAACCATGATAGAACTATCAAAGTCAGAAAATTAGTACTGATACATTACTATCATCTAATTCTCAGACCCCCATTCAAGTTTCATTAATTGTCCCCAAAATGTCCTTTATAGCAAAAGTATACGGTTCTGAATCACACGTTGCATTTAGTTGTGTCTCTTTAGTTTTCATCAATCTGGAACAATTCCTCAGTCTTTTCTTGACTTTCATAATCTTGACTCTTTTGAAAATTATAGACAAGTCATTTGTAGAATAATCAATTTGGGTTCCTTGATGTCTCCTTATGATTTGATTCAGGTTGAGGTTTTTTGGTAGGAATACTGCAGAAGTGATGCTGTGTTCTTCCTGAGTTATAAGATGTTAGGAAAAAAAAATCCTATAAAAATACCTACCAAATGATTATTCCATTTACATAATGTTAAAAAAACGCCCTACAAACTAAATATTTTTAGAGATACGTATGTATCTAGTAATGCTATAAAGAAAATCAAGGGAATGATAACACAAATTCAAGATTCAGGATAAACAAATTCAGAATAATGATAAAATCTAGGGAAGAGGGAGAGGAATGTGATTGAGACTTCATCTGTTATTTTATTCTTTATGCCTTACACATAAATTGCAAATCTTCTTTGTTTGCATGAAATATTTTGTAATGTTTAAGAAAAATTTATTTCAGACCCTCATTTCTCTGATTTTGCAGTGGGATAATGGAAATTTCTCCTGGTCATTGAGCTAGCATTTGGAAACCATGTCCTTGCGCACAATGTTGGTGCAGAATGATAGTCTTTATGTATACCTGTTGCCCAGCCTAATTATTAATAGCACTTTCAAAAGTATTCCAGTTTGGAGGATAAATTATATTAAGTTCTACCTACATGTATATAGCACCTTCATTTGCAAGAGTTCAGAGTGTTTAAAGAACTATTTCCTCCTTTCAGACCTCATTCATTTTATAGATGATGGGAAAGCATCCCTGAAAGAATCAATGATTGAACTTGGTCCTGCAGTTGGCCAGTCCCAAAGCTGGAACAGGGCAAGGGTCTGGAGAGGCCGGGTCACAGGAGCAGCACTTATATTTCTATAGGCAAATCCACGTGGAAAGCCAAATTATTATTGGAAGATTGATTGGAAACTATGCAATTAGATCAGTTGGAGTTAGTTGGGATTAACGCTATCAGTGTTTGGCAAACTAATAAAATCCCATTAGTCTTTGTCTCTCTAAACTGAGAAGTCTTGATTTTTCTCTGTTTCTTCCCTATCCAGAAACTTCAAATAATTATTTAGTGTTTTTTCCCCATTGTTTCAATTCCTAATATGCCTTCTTTGGCACATATCTATGCACAATAAAGAGTAGCTTCTTCTACCCTTTATTGTTACTGTCATCATCCCTACTATTGTCATTGTCATTATCGCACACATACGCTGGTTTCCAACATCCTCATTAAATATACAAAAGCATTCATTCTAGTTTCAGCCCCAGCAATTCAACCAGGTTAATTTCTTTAATAAACCTACAATGACTCCTAGGTTCCATATTGACTAGCATAGTTCATGTACTGAGTTATTGCACTGTGGCTTTAATTTGTATTTCTTTATGATGTTATACACTTTCTAGGACATAATAGAAAATTCAGATATTATTTTACAGGTATAATTTAAATTCTTTCTCCCTAAATATATAACTGAACACTTTTTCTCCCTGATCTTTTATCAAGGTTCTCGTCTATTCATCTATCATTGAGGGACCACTCTGTGGTTTGCCCTGATCAGATTATCATTTAATAACCTGAAAAGACTTCTGAAAACTGGAGGTTTCATGATTGTTTCTTACTCTACATTTAATTTTTAAAATTTAAATGAGTGTTCCCTGAAACTTTATTGTGGTTCCTTCTCCATTGAAAGATCAATTTACTTATCCCTAGCCTTTGTTTTCTGTCTTAAACCAGTGTTCTCTTCATGACAGTATTTTCCAATCTCCAACCAAATCCCTAAAAATACAGTTTTTAGGAGTGAGGTGTGTGTGTATGTGTATGTGTCTGTGTGTGTCTGTGTGTGATTACATCAAAAGTTTGAGAAAATGCAGATGATGAACTTAGCGACGTCAGGTTTACATCCTTAACTCCTTGCTTGATGAAACCAATCACATTTTGGTTCAAGTTTCAGCCAAATTCCACTCTAAGTGATGTGATGACTGTAAGTGAGGGAAAGTCCTTTCTGCTGTTTTACTGCATCTCAGCATTTTGGAGGAAAAAGAAGGGAGGTTGACAGGCAAAGTTGTTAAATGTTAAACCAAAACCTGAAAAAGTCATTGAATGCAAAATAATTCAAACTCCAAATGAGAGAGTTCAGGAGGGACTTCTTAGAATGAAAGGGGAAAAATGTCAAACCAGCAGTAATTGAGGGAAAGGTCAAAAGGAGGATGGAAGTCTCCCTGTCCAGAAGAAAGGGCTACTCTGTCTTTATTGCCTCCCCCACTCTTCCTTTTTTAAATTAGAGATGAGGAAGGTGACAAACTCTAGAGAAGATAGATGGAGGGAGATCAAGAAACTCTGGCTGAGCAAGCGTTGCAGGGGCGGAGGGTGAGAGGCCCCACCTCATGCTTAAAAGGATCTGAGAACTGGGAGAAGAGCTGCCAACAGCAGGAGTACGAATTAAAGAGGGTGACCTTACAGAAATAAAAAAACAATGACCTATCTCTGAGATCTAGAGGGTAAGGATGACAATGTTAACTAGTTAGGAAAAAAATAATTACATATCGGAGTGTGAAAAGACTTTAGAGGTCATGGAAACCAAACCCTGCATTTTACAGATGTGCCAATAGCTGAGAAGAATGAGCCATCAGAGTCCAAACTGGTGCGCCACAGTATAGTATGTTTATATTTGAACTAATAAAAAATAATGCCCCCCAATCTTCAAAGGAGTTGTATGCTCCTAGATGATACACTCTTCTGACCTTGGGGCTTCTGGTAACCCTTTGTACCATCATACCCTGGTTTGAGAAGCACCGGATTAATCGACTTGCCTAAGAATTACAGCTTGTTTCATGAGATGATTTAAAATTGTATTTTTAAGTATTTGGAAAGCAGTATCATCATCATATTTGGTGCTTAAGCAATACTTCCGTATGTTTTGATTATTCCAATACATAGGTAGGGTATTTGAGCAGTGTTGTGGTTTAAGTTTGGTGCTGTACACTTGGTGGCTGAGTGGATCAGGGCCAAGGAAGAAAAGTGGCTTCATTCCTGCCACCCTCATACCCAGCCTGGGCCTGGCTCGGGCTGCTAGGGCAGCCTCTAGTGGTCTTCCTGCCTTCTGTTTTGCCCCTCCCAACCCATCTTCTGTGCCAGGCTTCAGAGTGACTTTTCTAAGATGCAAATCTGAACATACCATTCTTGGGGGCAACTCACAGGCCACAGGTTAAATTCCAAACTACTTAACCTCCAGACCCTCCCCTCTGTCATCCCCTCACTGTGGTTCCCCTCCTAACACTGTGCATTCAAGCCTTTATTACTCTTAGCTCATCAGGCCAGCCTCAGGCAGCTGTTTCTTTGCTAGCGTTTCTCCTCTGCCTAAGATGTCCTTTTCCCCTTCCTCCTCTACCTGGACAACGTGTACTCATTGCTCAAGACTCAAAACAACACTTTCCTTGCACTCGGTTAAAATGGACCCTCCCTCCGATAGTGTCTCACTCCCTCCAGGACATACATTTATCATAACGCCTCTTAATGCACTTGTTTGTATACATATCCATGTTAGAGAAAGCGGTGGTTTTCAAACTTTAAAGTGCACAGTGCACATAAGGATCATCTAAGGAATTTCTTTAAAATGCAGAAATTTCTTGTCCTCCTCTTCAGAGATTCTGACTCTAATTCAGGTCATCAGAGAGGTTCATGAGCATCTCTGGGCCTAAGGAGAGCATCCTCTAAATCAGAATAGTCTTCACCTGCCTGAAGCACCATTTTTCCAAGGGCAGAGGACACTGCTGATTTGTTCCACCTGCTTCTCTGCAATCATTAACTCACAAGAGTATCAACCTGAGAGATCCCAACACCCCCTTCCTCCCCTCCCACTCTCTTGGGGGTGAAATATGCAAAACTCATTTATATTCCCACAAGTAGGTGAGAATAACATTCTGGGCCATCACCATTCAATAATGGAAGCTTTGTGCAAACTAGTGACAGGTGAGAGGAATGATTTCATTTTTTCACTTTGACAATTGGGTGAAGCAGATTCCTGGCAGTTCTGCAAAGGTTTTGTGCCCACATAGTTACCCAAGGGATCTGCTTAGCAACCAAGAGATGCTGCAAGGAGAGGAAAAGCAGATTCTTCTCTCAGTGGGCATCTTGTAACTGAGATGCGGAAGCACAAAGAGAAGAGGCACCTCTGACCTAGGGTTTCCGCTTGTTCGCTGGTCTCCAGAGAGGCCTGCCCTGAATGCCCTGGTCCCTGTCCCCTCCCTAGAGCCCACGCAGAACTCACTGTGCGGGAAGCATCATTCCCCAAGGGGCTTGGCTATGCTTAACGGGATTTCTTCTTTGCTCAGTGATCTTATCTGACTATAAAATTCAGCCTGTTTGTTGGAGGTTTTGAGAGAGTTCAGTATAACACCCGTCTTCCATGCTTGGGTTTTGAACTGAGAAATGAGACAAAAAAGTAGGCAAAAGACAAAAAAATATGACCAGTTCACTGATAAAGTTGATATTAGAGAATGGGGCTTATATCTGCAGGCAAGTGGGCTTCCTAATATTGACTCCCAGAGCTGAACTGAATCCCCAAATGACAGCCCCTCCAACCTTCCTCCCAAGAGCTGGGGCGATCTAGAGGATGTGCTCTGGGCTGGTAGGTGGGCTCCATGAAGGAAGGGGATTGGCAGGAGCTGGGAAGTTCAGTGTCTTTTCTAAACCCACCAATCTGGTGACTCCTTTGGTCTCCCTGAATGGAGGGAGTCAGGGCAGGGAGAAACGGCAGTGGTACTTGCCTTCACATGGCAGAAAACATCAGACATGGGTCCAGGCATTCCTACAGCCCAATTATGTTTACTGTTAAAGATTTGGAAATTACAAAAAAGTGTAAAGAATAAAATAAAAATCAGCAGTAATCCCAGAGATATATTTCTTCTATTCTAAGGCACATATTTCTCACTTTCTAACGTTCCTTAAATTGGGATGTATTTTACAGTTGATATATGTTTAGTGTCCTATTATTGTTTCTCCCTAAAAGACTTTTGTTAAGCCTCTGGTGCCTCATTCAGTGGTTAGTATCTTAAAAATGAGGAAATATGGCCAATTTTTGTTGTTTTTAAAGATAGGGATTATACTAGAACATCTTCCTGTGTCAATAGGTAGTGAGAATCTGATGGATAATGACTGCAAAATAGTCCATCATCTGAATGTACTAGAATGTATTTAACTAAGCTCTACCCCTTGGCATTTAAGTTGTGGGGTTTTTTGGTTTGCTTTGTTTTTTTAGGATTGTAGAGAATGTTGTGATAAACTTCCTTGTACCTAAGTCTTTGCTCCAAATATGATTTTTCACCCCTTAAGGGATGGTCCAAAAATTGAGGATATTAACTTTTTAAAAGCATTGGTTTCCTGTGATCATACTGTCCTTCAAAAAGATTATCCAACTTAGCCTTCATCAGTATTGTCAGAGCGCTCATCCTTCAGCATAGCCAGTAGCGTTGAATATTATAGGTCACTGTCATCAGGTGGATGGCCTTTTTCTGAACTTGAAGGTTGTCAGTCCTCAATGCTTCTCCTGTCACTCTTTCTCCTCCCTCCCTTCCAGTCCAGCCGAGTCTCCTGGGAGAAGCTGAACAAGTACAGAGGATGAGGATGAGCACATGCAGGCTCCCTGTTGCCACAAACCTTTGCTGCCACACCCCACCTAGTACCTGGGGGAGAGAGGCACCCCTGAATGGCCTCGGGCATCCACAGCTCCTTTCCCCTCTGTCCACACTCACAGCTCTGGTGGCAATGTGGCACCATGGCCAAGCACCGCCCAGGGAGCTGGTGGGCCAAGCGCTGTCCTAATGCCTAGAGCACGCTGCTTGAGGCTCCTCCCTGCACCTCCTTCTCTCCTCTCTCTACCCCAGGGCTCAGGGTCGGAGGGACCTTGAGCTTCCTCTGGAGGCCAGGAAGCACCACTGATGTGGAGGTCTCCATCTAGCCATCCCAGAGGCAGCAAGGGAAGCCTGTGGCCTGGGTTTGATGCCATGCAACACATTTTAATAAGCATCCGCCGTAGGAAAGGCAGTATTAAGTGCGGTAGGAAAGACAAGGTTTTATTTCTGTCGAGAGCTTTTTATGGCACCAGTTCCACGGATCCCCACCCCACCCCGACCCATCTGCTCGCTCCTTGGGTACAGGCAGGAGACTTTTCTGGGTACAGAACTAGAGAAAGAAGCAGATTGGGCCATGGCGAATGCAAACCTGGCATGTTTCCTGGGGAAAAAAAACCCTTTTTTTCGGCTCTTGGTTCCCCAGAGAATAATGTACCCAAACAAAGTGGATCCTGTGAATATTCCTCAACAGGACAGCTTTTACCCAGGTTAAGTAGAGAATTCCACAGCCTAAATTTGGGCCTAGATATACCCAAATCACACTGAATTCTTTACCTGCTTCTCCACCGGATTCTCTTATTTGATACTCAGAGACTTTAGGTCCAGCTTTTTAGAGTGGAATTTGGTTGGACTTTTCCTGGTAAGACGGCTCATCAGATCTGGTGGGCCAAACTCCTCCAAGCTACGACAGTTTGTGTTTAGACACTTTCTGGAATTAAGGGGCTCACAGGCTCTCTGTCTTCTACACTGGGGTAGCTCACCAGTAACAGAGCCAGCGGAGAATTCTCAAGGGGCACCACCAGGGACAGCACCATCAGGGACAGGATCAAAGGGCAGTTGGGACGGCCAATCTCTGTCAGGGAAGGTGTAAGGAAGATACCCTTCACCAAATAGGTGGGAGCACAGTTTGCAGAGTATGCAGTAATGGGGCAGACCCCATCTTGGGAAGACAGCCCCCCTTGGGGACTCCTCCAAAGGACTCAAAGGGGATTTGGAGGCAAATTACATAGTGTCAGCATCTCATCAATCCAGTGGGGCTCTGAGAGTTGAGCCAGGCATCCTGGGCATGCTGATGTCTGCTAATCTCCTCAGAATGGCATCCTATTCCCCATGGCAGAGCAGAGAAGAGTGGGGAAGCTTAGAGTCAGACACACAGATCTTAGGCAGGCCCCGAAGATCCTCAGAGCACAGGAGAGGCAGAAATGGATGGAGGTCCACAGGATTATTTTTCCTAGGGTTCCATGTGTACAATGAGGTTTACTGCCTGGGGGCTGGTGGGCTTTAACATTTAGAGCTCTCCAGCTGGTTGAGGAGAGGGTCTTTGTCAAACAGCACTGAACTGGAGCGGTTCCTCTGTTAAGAGAAGAGAGGGGAGCCTTCAGGGGCAGCAGGAGCGAAGGTGACCTCCAACCTCTCTATGGGGAGCTCCCCGCTATTAACACTCCTGGGGCTACAACTTCGCTGACCATTTGGAAAACAAATCATGTAAAAAAAAAAAAATATATATATATATATACGTACACACATATATGTGCATATACACATACATATATGTACACATATACACATATTATATATATGAAGAAGAGAAAGGTTATGACCTTTCTGAAGATTTAATTTCAAAAAACAAAGGAAGACTAAAATATTAAGATGGGCTTAAAATCAAACATATTAAACACAAAGTTATGTCAAAATAAGTTTAAAAATAAGCACTTTTAAATTTCAAAATACATAAAGAAGAAATAATTAAACTGGGTTTAAAAATGAGAGAAATAAAAGTCTTCAAGTTCAAAAAATAAGATGTAAGAAAGTTTGTGTCTAGGAAATTGGAAGAAAAGTTATAATTCTGATAAAAGAATATTAAGTTTTTTTCCAAAAGAGACACTCCAACTAGGCAAGATTTAAAATAAGACAAATGGCTGAACTCCAATAGGGGATTAAAAACATAAAAAATGAAGTGATACATGATTAAAATCAAACCCAAAAGCCATGAGGTAAGAAGTTTAAAACATGTTAGTAAGTGAAGCTAATGATAACATGGGATTTGTAAACACTATATAAAATTAAAATATACATATGTAGGATAGAGTGAAAATTGAAGAGTTTTAAAATTTAGAGTTTTGAAAGACAAAGGGGGTGAGGAAGACACAGATCAGGCAATTTCCTGTGGACACAGCTTCTCCCTGGAAGTGGCCAACACTTCAAGGGGTGCCATTTATTTTGGGGGGTGAAGAGCCAGGTGACAGGAAGTCAAGAGCCCCTCTTTCCCTCCTTGTCCTGGACATTGCCCCACAGGCCTGGATTGTGCTGAGCCTGCTTCTTGGTTCACCCTCCCTATACGAGAGGCCCTGAAGGAAAGGAACGTTCTAGAGCCCTTGATCTTGCTGGGCTGTGCTCCCAACCCTCAGCCCCACTCTCCCAGGAAAAGAAGACATGGAAATGGGTGCAAAGAGAATACAGATAGAGGGTAAAATGTCTAGAACTGTGAACTGTTCACTAACACCTCCTTTTGATGTCTTCTGTACCAGAACATAAATACCAGTGGCAGGAAGTTCATCTTCTGTGAAGTTGCTAAAGCTACCCCATATGTAATTATATATTCTTACTGTATTGGCTCAAAATTGTGCAGAATAAAGTGTAACCTAAAGCGAAACCAAAAATAGTTACTTGGTTTCCTTTGCCAAATTTCCTTGAAAAATATAAATGCCTGAGAGTTTAAAGTTAGGTAGTCAGCTAACGAGTATTTGTTGAGCATCCTGTGTTTGGAGGCCTGCAAGCCTCCCTAGACACAGTGAGGCCAGACCCCCTGGCCTCGCTGTGCCCCAGAAGGGCAGGAGGCCTGATCTGGGCTAGTTGCTGTTGCTGGTAGCCTTACCTGCTCCTCCAGGGTCTCTTCTTGGCCCACTACTAAGACACCCAGGTGTTTTCTTTCTTTTTTTTTTCCCCCTTCTCTTTGAAAACATATTTTTCTGCAAACAGGTGAGCATTTTGTAAAAGTGCCGTGCTTTATTTTACTTCCTTCGCTGGCTTTCTTCTGCCTCAGATCATACTGCAGGTCTGACCACACTGCCTAAGTAGGGAAGGATCCTTTGTAAGAGCTGAGATCACATTTTAAAATTAATTTCAGACTTTTGTGTTTCTGTTTATGACTGTGTAACCCAGTTTCCGCAAGCCTACTGGTAACAGAGAAGTCCTATGAACCATAATAATTCAATAAGAACCTAATAAATGCACCTCCAAGTCATCCATATTTTGGGGGGCAATTGTTGGTGGTGCATGGGAGGGCCATGGACCAAGAAAAGACCAAGAGAGGACAGAGGGGGTGAAAGCCTGCCGCTGTAGCATCCTAGCATGGCCTACCTCCCCTAAAGACTCCCCTAATAAACACACACACACATACACAAGACGAATCCCCTAAACTGTGTCACATATCTAAATATTTAACTTCAGATTTAAATTAATTTAAATGAAATAAATTTAAAATTTCAGTTCCTCTATTGCTCTAGGCACATTTCAAGAGCTCATAAGCCAGATGTGGCTAGTGGCCACTCTACAGACCAATGCAGATATAGAATGTTTCCATCATCAGGCAAAGCCAAGCCAACCCTACTGTGTGTCTACTCAGAACACTGCTCACGAGCCTGGCTTTACAGGGCTCATCGTTTCTGGTGGGAGTTAGTCACAAACAGTATTAATAGAAACTCAATTCTGATGCTGTCCTTTACCTTCACCTATGCTGAAAGAGGGAACCAGCCTGGGGGAAAGAATGTCAGAAGATACACAATTTCAAGAATTGAAATTATTTTTCTTCAATGTGAAAGTGACAGAAAGAACAGATGGCACTTTTTAAAAAAATGAAAATCTGAGATCAAAGAGAAGGAAAGAGCCAAGCGTGAGTCTTAGGGCTGCTGTGGATTCTTCCCTGACCCCCCCAGCCAACCCAGTAGGATCATTGTTGTTTCTGTGAAGCTCTTAGTTTCAAGATTTGGGTTGCAGAGAGAACTCTTACTTTTATATTCAATTGAAAAGAAGATACTTGCTTTTACCCAGACTTCTTACGATACTATGATTTCCCATCCTGCCTGCCTGCTGGCTGTTTTGTGTATGAGGCAGAACAGATAAGCTTTGACCTTGGAGCTGCTCCGTGGGATTTTCTGCAGATGGTTCTCAATAATAAGGTGTTTGCTCATTTGTTTCTAGGTTCTTTTATTTCAAAATAAAAGTGCAACCGAATTGACCCATGGAGAGAAAACAGATTAGGCAGAAAATAGCATCTCTTGTAATTTCTTATGTAACTCAGTCTGATTCCACCTGTGAAATTGTCCCACCAGGATGCTGGCAATAACAGAACAGGGCAGGCCAAGGGGAGGTCAAGCAGAGACCTTGGTTCTGGGAAGGCATATGTGAGGGCCAGGAAAGTCAGCTGAGGCTGAGAGGACGGGCAAGGGCCATGAGTTTAGAGTGAGAGGCCAGAGTCCTGGAGGTCAGTGAGAGGGTGAGCCCCATCTCTTCTAGCAGGCGCCCCAGAGCTGGGTTCAGGCCATTCCCAACCAGCCTGGTAGAGGTAAAGAACGAAGTGGAATCCGGGCATACTAGAGCTGAAGGGACTCTTGGGATCCTCTTCCGGTGTTCCCCCAGAGAACTTGAACATAAGAAGCACCTTGTATGCAGGTTAAGCACACAGCCCTGGGACTTGCACATACCTCCTGAAGTCTGGTCCCCTAGGTATCTGGTAAGCACCTCTGGAGACACTGATCTCAGAAAGTCAGGGAAACACTCATCTCTCCATCCAGTGGTTTTTGGGCAGAGCCCCACAGAGCCCCGAGGTCTCTCAACACTTCTTTGGAGCTACAGAAGGATGCAGTCAAATGAAGGAGAAGGATTGAATGGATGAAACTCAAGACCTCGCCACCCACTACAATCTGATAATGGTGAATAGTAGTCACAAATGCTTAGCCAACCCTTCTATGGGAAGTGCTGTACATGCATTATCTCAACAATCCTTACAATCACTCTATGAAGTAGGTATTATTATAATTCCTGTTATGGATGAGAAGACTAAGGCTTGGCAGATAAGCAACTTGCTCAAGGTCACACAACTAGTAAGTGACAGAGCTGAAACGTGAATGATAAAACTCCTCACCATCACGTGACACCAATCTTGAAGAAGCTCTGTTTGCATTTGTTTTATGTGTTATTGGGTGTCTTATAGTATTTAGTCTATAAAATGGGTTCCACTGCTCATACAGGTGTGAAAATACATCTCTAGTCTGATCCCTACCTTTTATACAAGAAGAATCAAAGGCCCAGAGAGGTGACTTTGCTGTCACAAGGTCACAAAATGAGGACACCAATTTTGGTGATCTGTCCTGAACAAGGCTGGTGGTTTCCCTGAGGGGAGAGCTCTGAGCTCAGCTCTGCCCCAAGCCAGCAGTGTGCCCTTGGCCAGTAGGGTTTGCTACCTTTCCACATGCAGACTGGAGGGCTGTTGCCGACAGCCCCCCGCGGGGGGCTGGATCCGATACTAGGGACATTTAGCCAAAGGGGAAAACAAAGGTCACGGTTTATAGTGATTACACTTCTCATCTTCTTACGAGGACCATGGCTCCTCTGTTTGCCTGCCCATCACCCCGACAACTGCAGCAGAATCTGACCCTCTTTCATTTCTGTTCTAATTAAGGTCCATGTGGATTGGGGGCTTCCTGAAAGGATGAAATATTTTCTTCTAGCGGCGGCTGTATTTCAGGTGCTGGTGACTTATTTCTTCTTCTCTGGGGCTGGTTCATCAATCACTCGGAGATGTTTTGCAACTGAAGAGCAAATGCATTTCTCAGAGCAGCAGCCTCCACCCTTGTCCCTAAGCCAAAGTCAGGCAATCAGGAAAGGGCTTGGGAAACAGCCAGCCCCTGTCAAAACACACCATCTGGGAAATAGATGAGCTGCCTTCTGCTGCCCCTAGGGACTGGACACACCACAAGATGCCTGCGAGGCCTGCTCCTGGAACGTTTGGGTGTCTGTTTGCTTACCGTCCCTCTGAGGGGGAGAAGAAGGGTTTTCAAAGCTGCACACTCTTTGCTTGGGGAACCCAGCTGAGCCTCCAAGTTAATTTATTTGATTGAGTGTCCAGGACCCAGTGTTTTTTCCAGGGCTGCTGTCAAAACTATCTTTCCACGTTGAGAAATCAGTCTTCCTCACTTGGCTGAAATGGCTTTACAACATGTACATTTGAGAGAGGCCTTCATTCTATAGGATATTCTTGAATCATGTGCCTCTGGACAATGCTCTCTCTTGGAAGGGCTTAGATTAGATGGGGTCTTGACTCCACTTATGGCCTCCTTGTCCTCTCAGGATTCTAAAGAGGGAAGTTCGACCAGGTAGCCTTTCAGCATTTCTTTTCATCACCTAACACATGGATCGCACACAACTTCTGCTTGCATTATCCAAAGTGGTAATATCCCTGATATATCTTGGCAGAGCAAACCTGCCCAAGGAAACCTGACATTTAGAGAGTCCCCACTGCAATGCCACCTGTCCATAGGGAAGTCTGGGAAGACAGATGAGTAAATAAAATGAGGGTGGGAGAAAAGGGTGAATTTGGAAGGGAACATCTGTGGGGCAGGCAAATTTTGACCTTTACCCTCTTAGGGTTCTTTTTGGCTGGGCCTATATATTAAACGGACAGAAGGCAGATCAACGGGAGAACAACATACACATTTATTCAATACGAGTTTTATGTGACATGGGAGCCCTCATAAAGAAATGAAGACCCAAGAAATGGTGCAGCCTACTTGCTTTTATATTAGGTTGAGCAAAGAGAGGCAATTGTAAAGTGACTAAACTACGTGGGGAGTCAAATGGAAGATAGGAATTCTTTGAACGAGGTCTGTTTGCATAGAGTTCTCTCGATCTGAACTTATCCTTAGTGACATGAATGTTACTTTCCTGCTGGTACAGGGAAGACATCTTTCTTTTTTATTATTTATTATTTTATTTTATTAAAGTGTAGTTGAGTTACAATGTCAATGTTAGTTTCAGGTGTACAGCAAAGCGATTCAGTTATGCATATCTCTTCATTTTCACATTCTTTTCCCTTATAGGTTATCACAAACTATTGAGCAGAGTTCCTGTGCTATACCAGTAGGTCCTTGTTGGTTATCTATTTTGCATGTAGTAGTGTGTATCTGTTAATCCCAAGCTCCTAATTTATCCTTTACCTCCTTTCCCCTTTGGTAGCCATAAATTTGTTTTCTATGGTGAAGACATCTTTCATGCGGGAATTTCATCTCCAGCTTCTAAGAAAAAGAAGGACGGTCAGAGTGTTTTTCTTGTACTTGTTGTTTTTCAAGTGCCTTTACCTCAAAATAGTCAATGTGCCAGTGTGGCCTGTTTGGGGGTGGCATATTCTGAGCTCCTTCCCAATGCAGTGTGAAGAAAGGCAGTGTAGGGGGGTAGTTAAGAGTGTTAGGCTTCTGACCAACCTGGGTGTGCATCCTGGCTCTGCCACCAACCAGCTGTGTCTCTGTGGGCAGGTTCTCTCCTCTCTTCTTGGCAGCTTCATCTGAACATAGAACTTCTTCATGGAGTTGTTAGAATGAAATGAGTTCATGGGTATAAAACATCTAGCACTGTGCCTGGCACATAGTATGTGCTCAATAAATGTCAACTGTTATTATTCACTCCTTCTTGGGAAATACCAGCGGACCCCCTGGCTTAGCATGGGGACTTGGTGGTGAGGTCTGGACTCATCCCTGACTGTGGTTTCTTGACCACTTGGGCCGCCATGTTTTTCCCGGGAGTTGGCAAGTGGAGTGGGCTTCCCCAACCTGCCATGAGACATTGGGGTCAGCTTCTTCAAAGCAAGGAGGCTAGAAGGCAGGTGATTTACTCAGAGGTGATTTACTCAGAGGTAATTTACTCAGTACTCCTCAGTCTCTTGCCAACTCTGCCATTTCAGAAGGGCTTTTTCGGTTAACTAAAGAGAGGAGAGACCAATTACATTCAGCTCTGCCTTGTGGAGAGAAGACTTAGTGGTGTCTTTACAAGCTTTGCTCTCCCCAGCACCCTCCTCCCTGCCCTCCCCCAGGCCCCAAGACAGAACATGTGGGTCTCTTTTTCAATCTCCTCAAAAGAAGGATGAATGACTCTCAGATAAATACACAAATGGCAAGGATAATTACATCTGGCAGGCACTTGAAGCAAAGCCCTGAACTATTACTGCCCTTATACCCTCACGGGTCCCTCATTCCTGGCCTGTGCAGAGTCCTTGAGCAGAAAGAAATAACAAACACTCCTGGCACCATGGTGAGCTGCAGTCAACCATGTTTATGAACTGCAGGGAAGTTTCCCCAGCCAGCATCTCTAGGGCTGTCCTTTGGGTTGAGGCAGCTATCTAATAAAAGACCATTTTCGTAATCAGTGTTCAGTGAAAACGTACTGTTTTCACTTATAGAAACAGTGAAGCCACCTGCTATTTAAAGACCCCCCCACCTCTTCTGCCTCACCCCAGGGCGGAGTCTTCCAGCTCACTCCCTCAGCCAGCTGTGTCTTGTCAGGGTTCCAGTCTCCTCCCTCGGAAGCATAAATCTCTCTGACCATCCATCCCATGAGCTTTGCTTTTTTATACTTGGTCTGGGGTCTGGGATTATGGCCTCGCCCACAGAGACAGCTTCACCGAGAGTGGTCAGCTGGGGAGGCACTAGGTGTACCTTAGCAAGTGAAGAGTAAATGCACAGTGAATCTCCTTCCGCATCTCAACTCACTGATTCACTCCCCACCCGATCCCACACATCTCCGCTGAGTCAGGCACTGACAAGTGAGAGGGTGGAGAGGAGAGAGGAAGGGAAGAAGATGCTGCTGCAGAGACAGGAGCACAGGAACCCAGAGTGAAAGGAAGGGCCTCGGAGCCAACAGAAGGAAGAAAGCAAAACAGAGAGAAATGCTGCAACCTCCATTAGCCAGCTGGCCTGGGGAATGGCACAGTTTGGTTAATGGAAGTTTCTAGTTAAATACAAATGGAGCCAAAATCTTTCTGTCTTAACCCTTAATTTAGAAAAGCTTTCTACAGAGTGTTAGTTCACTTTCTTATCTCCATTACAGATGGGGAACATGGGATCTTACAGCACCTGAAAGGGCAGCAGCCTGGACATGAACACCAATTGCACGCTGGAGAGTCTGGAAGGAGGCGTCCTGGCCTGGGTGAAATATACGTAGAACCCCCGTGTTTATCCTGAAAGCAAAACCTCTGCTTATAAACTTCTTTTTTCATGTTTTTGACTTATCCTAGTCATGGATTGCTGAGAATTTGTGTTTGAGTTTAACTGCATAATACCCTCCTATTCATCCTCCAAATCTCACCTTGAATGTCAGCTCCTCTGTGAAGCCTTTCTGATTACTCCTTCCTCTCTCCCCTCTGGCCCTCCCAGTTAATCCCTCTTTGCTGAGCATACTGTGTTTAAATACTTTATTAACATGAATGCAATGGGCAGGAGATTGAGGGAGGGCTTCATCTATGACCCTGCTTGTTAAGGAGCTGAACTCCAAGTCTTTGCCTTGTGATAGAAATAAACTCCAATTACATGTGAATTTCCAGAAGGCATAAAACATGTCCAGTTTTCCTGTTATACACCCAGCTCACGGCCAGAAACAAGGGAGGGAAGGAAGAAAGAGAAATTCTATAAACAGATAAGAGGAGAGGGAAAGAAATCATTTATAGGCTTGGTGATTTTATCTTAATTCTGAGACTTATTCCATGTCTGTTTCCCTCTGATTTGTGCCTTGCACAATGTTTCTGAGTTCTGAAACAACTCAGAGAGGTGATATTTCTTTTTCCATAAACCAGTCCATTCTCAGAATGCACTGTAGGGGATCAGGGTGGGGCGGGAGTTTGGGGACAAAGATCATTCATCTGTTATTAAGAGCCAAATAGACACAATGCCAGACCTGTGGAGGTTGATGCTCAGGGTAGGTTGGAGACCAACCAAGAGATAGATGGTTAGCTGCTCTCTACATTTGCCGTGTCTCTCTTCCGTGGGCCATGATAGAAAATCACTGCAATAGTCCTCTTGGTCCACAACCTGTGGCTGAGAATGGAAAATCAGGAGTAAAGAAAAAGAGGGCAGGACATTGTGTCCAGTTCCACAGGCCTGGTTGTGCCACGTCTCTGGGCTCGGAGGCAGCTGCCTGGCCACTGGCCCTGGGGCTGCTCACTGGAGGGCGGTGGACGAGCAGGTGGGGCTGATACCTGGGGATTAGCTCCATCAGCCCTGAGCTCAGCAGAAACCCGCATCCTTCTCTTCCCTGGGCCTCCTCGCGGTGCCTGGCCCCCAGCTGGTCCTGGCAACCTCATGTCTGTTGGCCGTGACATCAAGTCTAATTTAAGCGAGGGGCCTGGTGATCCTCTTAACAACCCTCTGAGAAGGCCTGCATGTTGGTTAAAAACCAAGCAGCCAATAGCCCTCTTACACTGTGGGGTTTACAGACAAGGGAATGCGTGGTGAAGTTCTGTTCTCGTGGTGGTAACAGTGTCCGCTAGGATTCCCAAGGTAGACAATGTGTCTGCCAGCCTGGCAGACACACTGCCCACTGTGGCTGTGTGCATCAGCTGTGTGTGCAGAGCTCTACTCACGAGATGTAACAGGACGCGCACAGCACGTTCCCTCAGCGTGTCCGGCCTCCTCTGGCTTCTGGTGGGCGGGGCCTGTCCTTACTTCTTCCATATTCTCAGCGTCTGGAACCTGACAAAGGGTTGGTGCTCAACAGATGCTCCCTGAGGGAATATAATAGGTCTATCTTCAGAATTCAGTTATGACTGGATCACGGCTGCCCCATTGTCTCTTTGCTCCTTTATAGGGATGAGCTCATAGAATGTCCCGCAATCCCCAGCAGCTCACCTGTTACTCAGCTGCCACCACCTGGACAGGAATGCAGGCCACTCCCATGCCAGCAAATCAGAGCACCCAGGGTCCTGCCCCAGGCCCATTCCTTCCTCCCTCTTTCTTGGCTTCCTTACTCCCTCCCTCCCTCCCTCTTTCCCGTCTGGCAGGGTGACCAATTGTTCGGTTTGCCCAAGTCTGAGGGCTTTCCCAGGACACAGGACTTATAATACTAAAATCAGGAGAGTCCCAGCAAACCTGGGCAAGTTGGTCAGTTGATCCCCCTTTTCTCTTCCAGAAACGTTTAATGGACCGTAATATGACCCTGTGGACATATCAGGAATATGATAAAGCTTCAGCCCTCTGTAATCTCACATTCTAATGGGATGGAGACACAGTGGGCAAGATATTGTGGAGGACCAATGAGAGGCGTATTGGCTAGAGGGTGAGAGGGAGGATGCAGTGAAATCAGGGAAGGCTTCCTTCAAGACAGGACATCAAATGATGCACCCAGTCCTGGTCAGGGAGACTGAGACAAGTATTTCCTTAAGCGGTGAGAGTATCTACCTACTTGGTGCCGTAGCATTGTTGAGGAATTAACAGAGGATGACAGTGTCATATACGGTGTCACACTATCCTGGGATATTATAGGCCCAGGCTGAGTTGGGATGTGATGACCAGTTTCACTTGGGGTAAAAAAGCTATTGACAGAGCCAAACTCCCTTTGTTCCAGAATGAGGAAATGTTAATGGCATTTCTACTCCCTTCTCATCAGCTTCACCCCTCCCCTCTGTATCCTACATTCCTCTTTCCCACCTCTAAAAACATAAATATAAGTAAGGATCTTGACCCGTCACAAGACAGGTGATCATTTCAATTCCTTTCTTATCGCACCTCGAGCCTTGATTTCCGTCACATCTAGAACATAGAGCCCGGTGAAGCTGGAAATGGGGACCCTAGTGCCTTTTGGCCTAGGATTTCGGAGTCTGATGTCCATAGCTACCTTCACTGGGCAGCTCTTGAGCAAGTTCAGGGCTTCCAACCCCTCCTTCACATCCATCTTTCAGATTCTAGGGGAAGGACCTTGGATATTCAGTGGGAGTCTACTCACAGCCTGCTCCTTGGTCAGTCTTGAAATTGGGTAACTTCTGTTCTCTTTGATTTTTCTGGCCTTCGTGACTCACTGCCCTGGGAATCTTTGTTTCCCACAGTGATTGCTGAGACCAGGTGATGACAGGTGTGTCTGAATAAGAGCCTTGTACTCTTTGCTCAGGTTTGTGTTCAACCAAGCTGCCCCCCATGTGAACACACACCCACAGCCCATGTGGTTGGTGCTCCTGATGCTTCAGCTTCACTTTAGCCTGGCTCTCCAGTGGGAGTGGCTGGAGGGCTCAGTGGTGAGTTCATTCATTTCCATACAGGAGTCTGTGTTTCCTGATGAATCAAGGCCTCTTGGGTTTCTCTAATTTGACTGGGTCTTTATATCTCTCCAGCACTGAATTCAAGGGTAATTCTAAGTGATGACTTACAGACAATTTAGGGCATTTATTCTATTTCTTTAAAAGTAATTTTTTTTAAGTTTCATCTTGTCCTACATTCACCCTCCACCTATACCTTAACACCATATTCTCTTCCAGCTCATATACTGGAGAAGCCTTGGTATGAGCCTAGGGTAGAAGTCTTCATCTGGCTGCAGTGGAAAGAGATGCCCATGAATCTTCTTCAGGAGGGCAGGTGGTCATGTCTCTGGCCCACCAGCTTTGACAGCTGCATTATCAGAGCCTGCTAAGCTGCCTTAGGAGAGCCTGCACTAGAGGAGGTGGGGGCTGGGTCCCCTGTTTGTTTGCAGGCCAGAAACCCTGCAGGCCCCTCAGGGGGCTATTCTTCTCATCTGCTTTATGGTGATAGGTACAGTGATGTCATTGATGATGAAGATGAGAAGGAGGAAGCTGGGATCTGAGTGTCTGACCTAGTGACATGCATGAATTGATTTGGTAATTGAAACCTTTTCACTGGGAATGTCTAACAGTTTCATAGCAATTGACATCCTGGATTGACTGGTAGCAGCTGTTGAAACTGAGTCGAGAAGGATTCTGGAGTTGCATCGAGCGTCACCTGCAGACAATGTGATGACCAATTAGTGATGTCAGATGTAGCCAAAAAAGGGAGTGGGGAGTGGGAATTTTATGTACTCATCACCCGTGCAGCTTCAACTGTGGTTTGTTTGCGTCTCTCATTCGCGGGAGTTGAGTCACCTTAGCTGTTTCAGTTTGTACTGGGTTATTTATGAGAGGGCCAGAACTGGCTGGGCACGCTTTACTGCTCTCCTACTGTACGCAGGGTGCTCTGTTGTGTTTGTTGACTGCCTTATCTCTAATACTTCAGAGGGCTGGGAAAGCGACTTTTCTTAGAGTAACCTTGCTTCCCAGCCTCCACCTTTTTCTCTGCTTCCTGTTGTGGGCACAGTCGGTTTTTCAGTGATGAGGCTGATGTCATGATGGTTTCAAGTGATTTGGCCCAAAGACAACACCTACTCCCTGAACAATACCCATGAAAACTTAACACAGTCACTCAAGTGAGTCACATTTTCCCTGTGGATGTGATTTGCAGATGTCGAGATGGAGCCTCCCCAGGGCTGCCTTCTGAAATGGAACTTCCAGAAAACAGCAGACAGACTGCAGATCAGCCTTCCCAGAAAAAGAAGAGCCTCCTATAGACCCGCAAGGGCTCTGATCACACGACTGAATGCAAGGTTTCCTAAGAAATCGAAATAAGCATGGAAAATTTCTCTTGTGGAAAGATTCGAGCTCACAGTATACCTGATGAAAAGGAATCATTTCCTCCCCCTCAGACTATTCACAGATACTGGCCCATTTGATTCTCATAAGGACCCGTGGTTGTGGGCTGTGGATATGGACCGGGAAGCTGTTATCCTACATTTTCTGGCTGAGAGGAGAGAGGAATGTTTTGGTGGCTTGCATCTCAGGGTACGTAGCTAGTGAATGATGGAGGCAAGCTTGGGCCTTCTAGTCACCCCTGGACAGTGCTCCGTCCAACCCATCCGGCCTTTACAAACTGGAGGGAGGCCACCTAAGTAGCAAAGCATTTATTTTTCTTTCAGAGAGAAATGTATCTTAAAAAAAATAAGAATGAAGGTCAAAAATTTGTCTCAAATAAACATGAAAAAATTAAGGATTTTAGTTATATTTTATAATAATTCAAAGATTTTTTTTAAAGGTGAAAAAACTGAGGGGCAGAGGAAAGTAGAGACAAAAAGAAATGGAAAAAGATACACTCAAAGTGCCACACATGGCCACGACTTATATGGAGTCACAGCCCCCTTGTGTGGCTTTTTTAGGTTATAATGATGTGGTTAGGTTTGCACAAATACAAGCAGAAATATGGGGAGTACTTCTCCTGGGAACTGGTGACATTGAGGATAACATTTCAAAAGGCCCTGGAACCAGAGGCCTCTTAGCCCTGGCCAAAGACAAGGAAGGTAAATTCCTTCAGTGGTGTAATGTTGAACTTCCAGAACTGAGCTATTGCCCTGGCTTCAGCCCTCTCTTTATAACGATGAGCACATAGAATACAAAGTGTAAGAGAAAGCCTGGCAAGAGAAAACCAAAGGTGCAGCCCTTTAACAACACATGAGAATCACCTGGGGAGCTCAAAACCCACGATGCCTGGCCCCACCCCAAGCCAACCCAGTCAGAACCCTGGGGCTGTGCTCAGGCAGCAGTACTTAAAGCCCCCTGCCAAGGTTAAGAGGCCCGGTTTAAGGGATGAGTCCCGAAAAGGCTGACTTAGGAAAGGAAAATGTACCGAAATAGCTGCAGTGAGATGGGGGATGGCCACGCAAAACCTTCTCCTGGCAGAGTGATTGAGAACAAAAGCTGGGGGTGATTCAAGAGGTCAGAATGCAGGGCAGGGCCTGTCTCGTGGTCGAAGACACCGCACTCTCTCTGATTGAACTGCCGTGGGACTTTGCTGGAGAGCTGAATGTAAGAACACTTTCCCCACTTTTGCCTTAATCTTTATTCCAAATGAACTATTTTGAGCGCTGGGAGAAGGGTGCTAAATCCCCCAATTCATGTGGTTCTTTGCCCCGCTCTGCGTTACGGGTGGGGGGAATTAGCTGAGGGAACACACGTACTCTTTTTCGGGTTTTTGGGGTTTGTTTTTTTTTTGTGGTACGCGGGCCTCTCACTGCTGTGGCCTCTCCCGTTGCGGAGCACAGGCTCCGGACGCGCAGGCTCAGCGGCCATGGCTCACGGGCCCAGCCGCTCCACGGCATGTGGGATCTTCCCGGATCGGGGCACAAACCTGTGTCCCCTGCCTCGGCAGGGGGACTCTCAACCACTGTGCCACCAGGGAAGCCCTCTTTTTTGTTTTGTTTAAACTTTTTAAATTATCTTTTTATTGAGATATAATTGACATATAACATTCTGTTAGTTTTAGGTGTAGAATATAATGATTTGGTATATGTATCTATTGTGAACATGCAGTATTTGTCTTTTTCTGTCTGACTTATTTCACTTAGCATAATGCCCTCAGGGTCCATCCCTGTTGTTACTAATGGTTGCCATTTTTAAAAATTGGTTTTTAGTTTTTTTTAATTGAAGTATAGTTGATGTATAATATTATATAAGTTACAGGTGTACAATTTAGTGATTCACGAATTTTAAAGCTTATACTCCATTTATAGTTAGTATAAAATATTGGCTATATTCCCTGTGTTGTATGATATATTCTTGTAACTTATTTTATACCTAATGGTTTGTACCTCTTAATCCCGTACCCCTATATTGCCCCGCCCCGCTTCCCTCTCCCCGCTGGTAATCACTAGTTTGCTCTCTATACCTTTGAGTCTGCTTTTTTATTATGTTCACTAATTTGTTGTATTTTTAGATTCCACATATAAGTGATATCATACAGTATTTGTCTTCCTCTGACTTATTTTACTTAGCATAATGCCCTCCAAGTCCATCCATGTTGCTGCAAATGGCAAGATTTTGTTCTTTATTATGGCTGAGTAATATTCCATTGTGTATATATACCACATCTTCTTTATCCATTCATCTGTTGATGGACACTTAGGTTGCTTTCATATCTTGGCTATTATAAATAATGCGGCTATGGACATTGGGATGCATGTATCTTTTTGAATTAGTGTTTTTGTTTTTATTGGATATATACCCAGGAGTGGAATTGCCGGTTCACGTGGTAGTTCTGTTTTTAGCTTTTTGAGAAACCTCCATACTGTTTTCCACAGAGGCTGCACCAGTTCACGTTACCACCAACAGTGTATGAGGGTTCCCTTTTCTCCCCATCCTTGCCAACATTTGTCATTTGTGTTCTTTTGGATGATAGCCATTCTGATAGGTGTGAAGTGATATTTCATTGTGGTTTTGATTTGCATTTCCCTGAGGTTGAGTGATGTTGAGCATCTTTCCATGTGCCTGTTGACCATCTGCATCTCCTCTTTGGAAAAATGTCTATTCAGTTCTTCTGCCCATTTTTAAATCAGGTTGTTTGATTTTTTTTTTTTTTTTTTTTTTTTGCGGTACGTGGGCTTCTCACTGTTGTGGCCTCTCCCATTGTGGAGCACGGGCTCCGGATGTGCAGGCTCAGTGGCCATGGCTCACGGGCCCAGCCACTCCACGGCATGTGGAATTTCCCAGACTGGGGCACGAACCCGTGTCCCCTGCATCAGCAGGCAGACTCTCAACCACTGCACCACCAGGGAAGCCCTGTTTGATTTTTTTCTGATGTTGAGTTGCATGAGCTATTTATATATGTTGGATGCTAACCCCTTATTGATCATATCATTTGCAAATATTTTCTCCCATTCAGTAGGTTGTCTTTTCATTTTGTTGATGGTTTCCTTTGCTGTGCAAAAGTTTTTAAGTTTAATTAGGTCCCATTTGTTTATTTTTGCTTTTATTTCCTTTGTTTGAGGAGACAGGTTAAAAAAAATACTGCTACAATTTGTGTCAAAGAGTGTTCTGTCTGTGTTTTCCTCTAGGAGTTTTATGGTATCTGGTCTTACATTCAGGTCTTTAATCCAATTTATTTTTGTTTATGGTGTTAGAGAATGTTGTAATTTCATTATTTTACATGTAGATGTTCAATTTTCCTAGCACCACTTATTGAAGTGACTGTCTTTTCTCCATTGTGTATTCTTGCCTCCTTTGTCATAGATTAATTGACCATAAGTACATTGGTTTATTTCTGGGCTCTCTATTCTCTTTCATCGATCCATGTGTCTGTTTTTGTGCCAGTACCATACTGTTTTTATTACTGTAGATTTGTAGTATAATCTGATGTCAGGTAATGTGATTCCTCCAGCTCTGTTCTTCTTTCTCAAGGTTGTTTTGGCTATTCAGGGTTTTTTGTGTTTCCATACGAATTTTAAAATTATTTGTTCTTGTTCTGTGAAAAATGCCGTTGGTATTTTGATAGGGATTGCACTGAATATGTAGATTGCCTTGGGAAGTATAGGCATTTTAACAATGTTAATTCTTCCAATCTAAGAACAGGGTATATCTTTCCACCTCTTTGTGCCATCTTCAAGTTCCTTCATCAGCATCTTATAGTTTTCCAAGTACAGGTCTTTTACCTCCTTAGGTAGGTTTATTCGTAGGTATTTCATCCTTTTTGATGTGATGATAAATGAGACTGTTTCCTTAATTTCTCTTTCTGACAGTTCACTATTAATATAAAAATGCAACAGATTTCTGTATATTAATTTTGTATCCTGCAACTTTACTGAATTCATTGACGAGCTCTAATGATTTTTCCGGTGGCATCTTTAGGACTTCCTATGTGTAGTATCATGTCATGTGCAAACAGTGACAGTTTTACTTCTTCCTTCCCAATTTGTATTCCTTTTATTTCTTTTTCTAATCTGATTACTGTGGCTAGAACTTCTAAAACTGTGTTAAACAAAAGTGGCAAGAGTGGGCATCCTTGTCTTGTTCCTGATCTTAGAAGAAATGCTTTCAGCTTTTCACCATTGAGTATGACGTTAGCTGTGGGTTTGTCATATATGGCCTTTATTATGTTGAGGTAGGTTCCCTTTAAGCCCACTTTCTAGAGAGTTTTTATCATAAATGGATTTTGAATTTTGTCAAAGCCTTTTCTGCATCTATTGAGATGATCATATGGTTTTTATTCTTCAGTTTGTTAATGTGGTGTATCACATTAATTGATTTGCAGATACCGAAAAATCCTTGTATCCATGAGATAAATCCCACTTGATCATGGTGTATGATTCTTTTAATATATTGTTGGATTTGGTTTGCTAATTATTTGCTGGGGATTTTTGCATCTCCATGTTTATCAGTGATACTGGCCTGTGATTTTTCTTTTTTTTTTTTTTGGTGTTATCTTTGGTTTTGGTATCACGGTGATGCTGGCCTCATAGAATAAGTTCAGAAGGGAACACACATATTCTTATTCAGAATACCTAAGGCTGCTCTCTTCTTAAGAAGGACAATGACCAGTGATGAACAGGACAGCCATACAGAAATCCACATGAATCACCTGTGGAGGTGCCCTGCCAGGAGAGCAGAAAATTAGCAACAGTGTCTCAGTGAGGAACTCTGAGACAACAGGGGATACGTTTCCAAATTCCTTCTGAGATGGAATCAGGATGAGGAATTTCCCCTTCTGTAAGTGGCCTGAATGAAGCTATGAGATATCATTTTAGATCAACATCAGTATCACAGCACTTGATATTGCTGCCCCTCCCCAGGAATCCTGAGCAGCACTAGCCTCCCTTCTCTCTGTTAGAGAAGAAGCTCCCTGGAGGCTACTCCATGCTCAGCTTTGCATCCTGTATAGTGTGCAGCTTTTCTCTTACCTAGCATGTAGTAGAAGCAGAGTGAATGTTGGTGGAATGAACCATTACAATGCAGCTGGTGCTGTGAGGGGCCTCCCCCAGGAAAGCAGGCCCCACCTCCTGTTGCTGCTGTTGCAGAAATGCCCTCTGTGAACACAGGCTCGAGGTGGGCATTTCCACTCTCCCTCCAAGCTCATTCAAAATAAGGGCTGGGAAGAAGAGAATTGACTAGAGATGGTCTTGAGGTGACATTTATGATCGTGATACTTGGAGACTCAGAGGCAGGAGGGCTGAGGGCCAAACGGGGTCAAATGGCCTGATCTTATCCCTCAGGGCAGGGCCAGCATTTGGGGGAGGTACTTGAGGGACCAGAGCCACAGGTGTCACTGCTTCCCAGAAACCACAGCTTGTGATCAAGTGAGATTTTATGATGCCAGGCTCCTTCAGGGAGACCCGGACCACTCTGACACTGGGTGTCCAAGTGGGCTCAAGGGCTGAATTTTTCTACTGGTGAGAAAGCTCTTGTTTCCTTCTTGGCAGTAGGAGCCCCTCTGGAGCCTTGGAAAACTTTCCACCTTCTGAACAAAGCATCCTGCCCATACATTTAAGAAACAATTATAAAAATGGAAGCTTACATCTCCATTGCTCAGTCTCTCTTTATTTTTGCCCATAGAACATAAAAGTTTCCAGTCTGTGTCTCCCGTGCTCTGATGTTCTGGATGAATCACATTCTGAGGTAGAGCTTGGAGCCCGGCTCGTCTGAACTATCAGTGAGAGGACTCAGATATGTTGGTCAGAGCAATTACAGAGAGAGGTCAGGGCCTTAGAGGTTTTGGCTGCTGTGCTGGCGATTAGGTTAGAATCAGTTGGACAAACGGATTCATGTTGGCTGAATGGGCTCACTCAGGGGAAATAAAAGACTACTTTAATCAAGGCTAAGTCATATCTCCCAGCCAGGCAGCTGTAGTCAGGGCCTAAGAATGTCTGTTCTGGGACACTAAGGCCCGGCCTGCTTCTGTTAGCTGGGACGCTGCACCTGCACTGGCCAGGAATGTGGTCAGAGATGGAGGCCTAGGAGGAGAAAATCTAGGTCAATCTCTGTTGCCTCTGAAGAGTTCAGTTTTATGATTTGAAATATACTTCTCATTTGGTCCAGATAACTGCCAGACCCCAAGTTTATGAATGTAGGCACCTTCCAGCAAGTCAAGTGGCTGCAAAGAAATATATGGTTAGTCCAAGAGTTAGGATGTATTTGGATTGACCTCCATGATCTCCCAGCCTGGCTGATTGGCCCTGCCTTTTGTTAGTACTGAGCAAAGAAACCTTCCAGGTGAGGGCAAGGGCTACAGCATGTCGACTGTCCTGCCACTTCCTCCTCCTCCTGTGCCTTCCGGAAAAGAGGACTTAGCCTGAAGTTTCCTGAGTGTTTCTTTGATGGAAACACTTGGACTTTTGAGAATCAGTAATATTTATTCCTTCTGGCTGGGGCAGTCAGGGAAGACAAACTGATCTCTGTGTTTAAGAAGAGGTAGCATTTAGGCCAAAGCTTCTCAGATCTGACTGCACCTTAGACTTGCCGGGAGGTGGGGAGAGGGTGGGTGAGGCAGGGGTTAACAATATTCACATGCCTGGGCTCTACCCAGATATTTCTCGTTTAATTGTTTAGCATGAGGCACGGGCATCATAAAGCTTCTCAGGTGACACTAATGTGTGGCCAGAGTTGAGAACCCCTGGATTCGGGTTCTCAGCTGAAGTGAAATCTGTAGGTGTGGGGATGTAGCCTGTCTCTAATTAGATGATAAACACCCAGGGAGTGAGGACAGTGCCTCCCTGTTTTGGCATCTCCTCCCTCAGGTTAACAGAGCACAGTACACAATGGGTTCTCAGTAAGCATTAAATATGAATTCTTGGGTGCATAGAGAAACAGTAACATTCGCTTAGAAATCTCATCCACTTGAGGCAGTGACTATTATTTTAAACATGCTGTGATGCAGAGGTCCTTGTAGGGAAGTCTGGGCCAGCTGGACCCATCACCACAATTACACTCAGGACCATTCTAACCACTTAAGAAATGTCTGGGGCTTCCCTGGTGGCGCAGTGGTTGAGAGTCCACCTGCCGATGCAGGGGACACGGGTTCATGCCCCGGTCTGGGAAGATCCCACATGCCGTGGAGCGGCTGGGCCCGTGAGCCATGGCCGCTGAGCCTGTGCGTCCAGAGCCTGTGCTCCGCAGGGGGAGAGGCCACAACAGTGAGAGGCCCGTGTAATGCAAAAAAAAAAAAAGAAATGTCTGGATGGAAAAACTTCCCATACAATGGAAAGTAGATGGTGTCTAGGGTGTTTCTTTCTTCTTTTTTTTTTTGGTGGGAGGTGTCAAGTCTCTGATAATGAAAACAGAGAGGGCATATCTTAGATTATTTGCTTCTGTAACTCGATGGGGAGGACTATCTCATTATCTAGTTTTCCTTTGACAAGTTAGACAATAGTGTCACTTGTCTAAGTATCTCTGGAAGGATCCTTGGCAACTATGACCCAATACACCATTACGAGCCAGTGTATCAGCTGTGGGTCCGGGCACTTCATTCTGATAAAGAAGGAAACTAAGAAAATCACAAGAAAAAAGAGAGGTGAGCAAGAAGACGAGGTCAAGAGAGGGTGACACTGGAGTATAGAATGAAAGCGTCTTTGCTGCAGACGTCTTTGCTACATAGCACTGTCCTCTATGGGTTGTATTTTTAAAATCGACCTGAAAGCATAAAGGTGAATTTCAGATTTTAAAATGTAGCAAATACAACAAGGAGGGATTTTTTTTTTCTTTTTTTGTGGTATGCGGGCCTCTCACTGCTGTGGCCTCTCCTGTTGCGGAGCACAGGCTCCGGATGCGCAGGCCCAGCGGCCATGGCTCACGGGCCCAGCCACTCCGCGGCATGTGGGATCTTCCCAGACCGGGGCACGAACCTGCGTTCCCTGCATCGGCAGGCGGACTCTCAACCACTGCGCCACCAGGGAAGCCCCAAGGAGGGATTTTGAATCAATAATTAAGAGACTAGATGGAGCTTCACAATTAAGTGCTTAGAATACCATGAACAGTAGATTTCTTGCCTTCCTTTCCCTTCCCTTTGTACCATTCTCGCCTTTCCTCCCTCCCTTCTTTCCCGTAAACAGGGACCAAACTAAGAAGAAATGCTCACAGCCTCCACATCCCCTCAAAGAGGTCCTGCATTAATAGGGAAGACAGGAAAAGGCAGCAGTAGCAGCTCTGATGAAGGGCGGAACGTGAGACGTGCCTGCGGGAAAGAGTTGGGAAGGGAGGGGCTATGTTTCCAAAAGGGAGAAGGTTCTCAAGTGAACCCAGCGCTTGTTCTCAGAGTCTGGAAGGACATCTAAGTCCATCCCATCCAGATCCCTATGAGAGTTGTAACCAGCCAGTGGTCGTCTGACCTTTCTTAAACATCTGCAGTCAGCTCTGGCACCCTTGAGACAAAGTCTGTGTCAATATTACAAGAGGGTTATAAGAGAATATTGGCAACCTGGCTGAAGCAAAAAAATGTAATTTAATAGCTCATGTAACTGAAATGTCCAGGGCTTAGGTCTGGCTTCAATCAAGGTGGGGTGTAGGGGTTCAGATGGCACCATTGGGAGTTTTCTGCCCTCTCCCTCTCTCAGCCCTGCTTCCCTCAAGCTTGGCTTCATCCTCAGGCAGGCACGGTGACCCCCTCAACTCAAAGCTCTTACCAGCCTGGAAATCAGAAAGGAGAGAACATCTCTTTCCTACTAGTCTTGGGCACTCTCTTTAGCCCAGCTTGAGTCAGGGCTGATTCCCAAACTAAGAGGGAAGGAATAATGAAGGATAACTCCTGGGCTTCAGACTAGGGGAAACTGGAAAAGTTTAATACCTTGACCAAAATTAAGATAATCACAGGGAACTATATCCAGTTTTCTGGGATAAACCATACTGGAAAATAATTTTTTTTTTTTTTTGGTACGTGGGCCTCTCACTGTTGTGGCCTCTCCCGTTGCGGAGCACAGGTTCCGGACGTGCAGGCTCAGCGGCCATGGCTCATGGGCCCACCTGCTGCACGGCATGTGGGATCTTCCCGGACCGGGGCATGAACCCACGTCCCCTGCATTGGCAGGCAGACTCCCAACCACTACGCCACCAGGGAAGCCTGGAAAAGAATATTTTTTAAAAATGTCTATATGTGTAAAGCAGAGCCGCTTTGCTGTATAGCAGAGATTGGCACAGCATTGTAAATCCATTATACTTCAATAAAAAAAAAGAAAAAAGGATAATCAGAAAGAGCACTGGTTTTGGAAAAAGAAATTGGAAAGGAAGAATTGGGTTTCAGGCAATTCAGAGGAATTTGTGGGATGGTAATGAATGTCAGGTGGTTAGAACAGTGAGGCTGGGGGTTCTGTGGAGAAGTTGGAATTGGAGATGAGAATTTGGGTCATCCTATAGATAGGGGAACTGGAGCTACAGAATTGGTGTGTTCAACAGGGAGAGTATGTGTGAAAGCTGGGAGGGCTCTGTCCAGGAGGCTTGTGAGCTGTAAACATTCTGCAAATGAAAATTTCTATTAGCGTCAGGATTACATGTGTGAGATAGGAGGAAAATGAGAAACCATTGAAGGAGAAAGAATGTTGTGGGAGGCCTCATATACTATAGATCATAATAACCATAATTAGTCAGGATTTTAAAAAATTTATGTATAGTTGATTTACAATGTTGTGTTAGTTTCAGGTGTACAGCAAAGTGATTCACTTATATATATGTATATATATATATTCTTTTTCAGATTTTTTCCTTATAGATTATTATAAAATATTGAGTTTCCTGTGCTATACAGCAGATCCTTGTTGGTTATCTCTTTTATATATAGTAGTGTATAGGATTTTTTTTTTTTACAAGTGATAGGAAACTCAATTCAAATTGGTTTAATGATAATAAAAGAGTATATTGACTCATGTAACAGGTAAACCCAGGGTAGTCCAGGCTCAGATGTATTCAGGGGCTCAGTGATTTGGGGACTTGTTTTTACTCTTTTCACCTTATTCTTTCCTATGTTGGCCCAGGAACTTTGTCCTTATGATGACAAAACAGCTGCTAGGAGCTCCGTTCTATCTTCTCCAACAGAAAGAGCAATTCTTCTCCAGACAGTTTCAGTGAAGTTCTCTGAATGAGTCTGACTCTGGTGTAGCCCATTATATGCCCATTTCTAAGCCAATGGGTTGTCATGCTCTGATGCTTAGAATTAAGTCAACATCCATCTCGAGTTACGAATGGAGGCATCCAAACCACATGGACTGAGAATGAGGGAGGGACAGTTCCCTAGAGGAGGATTGGGGTGCTGTTCCCAGAGGGAGATAGAATGGATACAGCCAAAACAATGACTCTCCACTACACAAACCAAGGGAAGAATGTCAAAGCGGATGGTAGTCACCAGGGTCAGAAGACCCAGAGGTCGAAGAAGGTGGAAGGGGAATGGGCACAGTGTACTTTAGACATGTGGCTGAGTCATTTGTTTCTTTAAAAGATCAGAAACATGGGAGGAGAACAGATTTTAGGGGGTGCAGGGGTGAATGGGAGTGGAAATACTGAAGAGGCAGGGATTTGATATTTTAAAGAACTTGATCTGTGAAAGGAAGCAGAGAGGCTAACTCTAACCCTTCCCCGCAATTACTGAGAGAGGTGCTGTGCTAGGCACTAGAAGGGCTGAAATGAGTCATTCTCAGCCTATGCCCTCAAGAAGCTCACAGCTTGGAAAGGAAGAGAGAATTATGAATGAATGGAGTATGCAGAGAAGGAATACTTAGTGACTCCAATGTTGAAGAGAAGGAAGGGGCACCAGTGAGAGCCTGATATTAGCTCAGAGTTATCTTTCAAGGGAGAAGGATGAAATCTCTCCAAGGGTATCAGGGAGCTCTTCATGCGAGATGGTACCCAAGCTGGGTTTTGTAGGATGAATGGGAGTTTGCTTCAGGAAGCGAAATGGGGAAAGGAGTACTAAGCAAAGGCAAAGATTCCCTAAGAGGCTCGCGGGTGCATAGTGAGAAGTGCAGGGCTGGGGAAGGGCAAATGGAGAAGGGCCCGTGTGATGTGTGAGGTGTGGGGGTGTTTGTCCAGCGGTGGTGGGCAGGGACAGTGAAAGTCTGCAGTCAGGCCAAAGTATGTCTGATTAGCATGTTAAAAGAATCTCTCTGGAGTCAGTCTGGGGAGTGAGCTTTGTGGAGACGGGCCAGTTCAGAGGATGTGTTGTTGTCATGGGGAAGGAGTAACAGAGGTCAGCACAGGACAGGGAAGAGGGGATGGAGTGCAAGGATCATCCAGAGCAGAGAGAACTCATAGAACTGGTGATGATTGCATGAGACAGCGAGTAACAGGGAAGCTTTGAGCACAGGCCATGGGGCTGTGGAAGGAGGAAAGGAGCCCCGGAGAGGGAGAACCAAAGGTGCAGGTGGGGAACAGATAACAGAGTAGAGGGGTCCCCAGAGAGCCAAGGGAAGGTGGGCAGGCTCCAGACACCTGTGGAGGCCAAGACAGGCTGAGCACCCAGTGGGGAGGAAGGACGGAGAATGTGGGTAAGAAGTCAGAGTGTTAAGAGGAGGGCAGAACTGTTGGAGAGCTTTAATTTTCTCAGTTAAGAAAGAGGTGAATCACCTGTTGGGAGGAAGTGGGTTTCAGATTTTCCCTCTGGGGAAGAATGGGGAGAGTAAGAGCACCGTTCAATCACTGAGTCATGCCAACTCCACCCCCAACCGGGCCCTCCTCTCCCTCGCCTGCCATTTGCCTCATCTGGGTCCTTATTAACTACACCAGCAGCATGCCGGGTGGCAGTGGGAGTGCTTGTCAGACCTTGATCACCCCCAGGAGCTGCTTCAAAGCCTCACCCACCCCAGCCTCGGATTCAGGAGCTCTGGAGTGAGACCCGGGCACGTGTGTTTTCAGAACACTTCACATAGGAGACTCTGAAATGCATCATAACTTCCCACCCCCTTTCCAACACACAGCTGAGAATGACTGAGGTAACAGGCCAGAGTCCTGGAATCTGCCATGGGTGGGAGAAGATGGGGGGGGATCATTTGCAGAAAGTGGTGAGTGTCAAGTGACTCAGGAAAGGAGGATGAGGAACACAGGCGGCTGGACCAGCAGATCCGGGAGAGCGCGGGGTCTCCTGTTGTTACATTCAGGGAATACGCCTCTCCCAGCCACACCAGTGCCAGTGACCACACAAGAGACTCAGAAGATCTGTAAAAAAACTGAGCTCAACCGAGGATATCCAGATTTTTTTGAAATATCATGGTCATTGTTCTAAAGGCAAGGAATGAAAATGGGGAGAAAAAAACCTTCATAATGGAAAGGCCCTGGGCATCTCCAGAAGTTGCAGCGGTGTGTGTGCAGCACTGCCCTCTGCTGGTTACAGTCGGACCTGCAGCTGTAAGGCAACTGCATCCTTGGCTTCTTGACTGCACCCTGGAGAGGGGAGGTCCGGGAGGCTTCTAAGAAGTTGTTGGTCAAGTCACAAACTATCATTAAATCAATACACATGACCCTTCAGGCATAAGCTGAGCCTTAAGCTTTAGACTTGGAGATTTGCCAGTTAACTGTGTTCAAATAAAGATTAAAAACTGTCCAGGAAAAATGCTAAGGCCCTGAAAAAGTTTCTTTGGAAAATATTTGATATGCGTGTAATGGCCACAGTCACCTGGAGACAAGCTACAGAGTTAGAATTTTTTTTCTGGAATGAATGAACTTTCAAAAAAGGCTGGTAATTCTACGCTGTTTAATAATAATAGTGGCCAACATTTATTGAACATTTATCATTATTGTCACCTTGTATGCATGACATCAATTAGTGTTCACAACAACCCAGAGTTCACATTAAGAACTATTATCATCCATATTTTACTGGTGAGGTAACTGAGGTATAAAGAGTATAGGTACCATGTGACCATGGTCATGGTCACAAAAGCTTGACAGAGCAAGGAATTAAACCTAGAAGCATTATGTACCCTCCTTGTTAAGGTCATCCAACTGCTTTATCAAATATTTCAAAAATGTATGATTGCTCAAACATCCATCATAGATCTTTATTTCATTCTCATGTAATGGCCCCAGGCAGGTGTTTCTTGTGACTGGATGCCTCTCTTCTTCCATGTGCTGATTCAGGGCTCGGGTTCTTTCTGCCTTGTGGCTGCCTATTAGCTGGGTCTGATCGTTTTCCTACATGTTTAGCTAGCTAGAAGGAGAGAAAAAAGCAACAAGAAAGCACTTCTGCTTCGTAAAAGCTGTGGCTCACATTCCAGTGGCAAGAACTAGACCCTTGGTCTCACATGGATGCCAAGGGCACTGGGAAATGCAGTTTCTGGCTGGTCAGCCACTTTCTAGCACCAACTCTGCACCATGGGAGGGGGAGCAGGGATTTGAGTGGTCAGCTGGCCATCTCTGCCCTCCCTCTAGTAGGTATGACAGGATGATTCACTGACTCAGGTCACACCATTTCTAGGAGGTTGAGAGAAACTGATCACTACCTCAGGTGAGCACCACCTCCAGATCCTGAGACTGGTGTCTTTAGCGGTAAATCATTTGAGAGGCACTTTTCCTGCTGACAAAGCACTTTCACACCAATTATCTTATTTCATCCTCACAACTCCTGTGAGGTAGGTTAATTACCTCTAGTTCCCAGATAAGGAAACCAAGGCTAGGCAGTCAGGTGGACTGCCCAAATTCCCACAGTTGAGACTCAGGGTCTTCTCATTGCCACGTCCTGGAAATAGTGATGTCTGCTAAGCTTAGGCGGAGCTTGACCAAAATATTTTATGTTGAGGGGAGAGGAGTGGGATGTTCTCCATGGCCTGAATCAACATCACTCATGAAACCTGGAGGCTGTGACTCTGTCCAGTCTCTGCCTGGGATTCTAAAGTTGAAAAGAGTTGGTCGTGGCAGACAAGGGAGGCCGACAAAGGGAGGAGTGGCAAATAGAGGCTATTGGAAGGATAGCAAGTTCTCAATCTTATTTTCTACCTTTACCAAATGTCACAGAACAAACAAAACCACAGCTTACATTTCACAATTGAACAATTTACATTGAAAATTTCATTTGCTATTGACAACTCTATGGTGTTCTTGATTATTACGGATTTTTCTGTGTAGTTTAGGAGGGGTCTTCACTTTTCTTCCATCCACCCCACTCCCTCCTTCGAGTTTTATCAGAGTCTCTGAGATCAATCTAGTCATAAGGAGGGGCTCTCATTATTTTAACTCTCACCAAACTATCCTTCTGTACTAGTTTAAACATTTAAAGTTATAGTTTACATTTTTACTGTGAAATTTTTAAGTATACAAAACAGAAAAGTAATATGTAAACATACAGATGCTCTGCTGATTAAAAATATTAGCATTTTCCAAATATCTTTCTGTTACTGATTTCTAGATTAATTCTATTATGTTCAGAGAATAGAGCTTGCTTTCAATTATTTTACATTTGCTAAGTTTTCTTTATGGCACAGAATATGACCTATTGTGGTGAATGTTCCACGTGCACTTGAAAAGAATGTGTATTCTGCTGCTGTTGGGTAAAGTGTTCCATATAAATATCATTCAGGTCAAGATTGTTGATCTTGTTGTTCGTGTCTTCTATATGCTTGCTGATCTTCTGTCTACTCGTTTTATTGATCACTGAGAGAAGAGTATTGAAATCTCCAACTATAATTGTGGATCTGTCTATCTTTTCAGTTCTTTAAGTTTGTGCTTCACATATTTTGAAATTCTGTTGTTAGGGGCATACACATTTAAAATTGTTATGTCTTCTTGGAGAATTGAGCTCTTTATTTTTATGGAATGCCCCTCTTTATCTATGAAATAGCCCTTGCTCTGAAATCTGCTTTGTCTGATAATAGTATAGCCAATCCAGCACGGTATATTTTTCTCCATCTTTTTACTTGTGACCTATATCTTTTTTTATGTTTGAAGTGGATTTCTTATGTCTTGTTTTCCACTCTAATTTTTGTTCCTCTGTTTTCTATTTCACACCTTCTTTTAGATTATTTAGACATTTAATATTATTGATTAATTTCTATTTGAATTATAAGTATTTCATTTCAATTTTTCTGTTGGCTTTTTGACTTTAACTTTTGTTTTTTTGTGGGATTTTTTTGTTTGTTTTAGTTTTAGTGGTGCTTTAGGCTATACTATATATATAAATTTTGTCTACTTAGAGGTAATATTTTACTGCTTCAAGTAACGTGTAGAAGAGTTAAAATCCTATTGGTCTTTACTTTCCCCTCTCTATGTTATAACTGTCAAATGTACTACACCTACATACATGGAAATGTGAACCATACAATCTCATGATTTTTGTTTTCAATAGTCGTACATATTTTAAGGGGAGAGAAATCGTTTTTATTAGTACAGATATTTACCATATCTGATGCTCTTCCTCATTCCCTAAGTTCCAAGTTTTCCTCTGATAACATCTTCCTTCTGCCTGAAGAACTTCCTTTAGCATTTCTTTTAGAACTCTTTTGATTTTCCTTAATGACTGGAGACTCCATGGGGACCATGACTACAGCCCACCCTTGGGTCAAAAGCACAAGCAAAACAAGGGGGCGGGGGGGACCCTGGAAACTCACCCCCATGTAGGTTGCTTCTTCATATTTGGACTCCTCAATCTGCCTGTTTTTCTTTGCTTTTCAGAGTTCTCATGTAGTTCCCTTAGTATTTTGTCCAGTATTTTAGTTTATATCAGTGTAACAGCCTGTCACTGTAATCATCTTACTCCATCTTGGCCCATGTCTGTTTTCTCCTGTGTTTGGTTGAATTTTCTCTTAATTTTCTAGCTTCTTAAGATGAAAGCTTAGATAATTGATTTGAAGCTTTTATCTTTTCTAATATAATCATTTAAAGCTATAAATTTCCCTCTAAGTACTGCTTTAGTTGCATCCCACAAATTTTAATATGATGTATCTCCATAATATTTCAGTTCAAAATATTTTCTAATTTTCTGTGTGATTTCCTCTTTGACCCTTGGGATAGTTAGAAGTGCATTGTTTAATTTCCAAATATTTAGAGGCCCTGCCTGTATATTTTTTGTTAGTGATTTCTAGCTTAATTCTTATGTCATCACAGAACACATTAAGTATAATTTCAATCCTCTTAAATACCTTGAGGCATGTTTCATGGCCTAGAGCCATTGTCTATAAATTGATTATGTATACTTGAAAAGATGTTATTCTATTAAAAATAAAGTGTGCTGAAATTCTATAACTTGTACTTAAGCAATTCAGCTATGAGGGTTTACAAAAGAGATAAATACTGCCATCCAAATTATGAATTACAGTTTAACAATAATCTCAACAATCAGCAACCACTGTAGTTATCATTATCTGACTTGTTTGGGGATCCTCTAGTCTCATTTTCTTCATGGTTCACAAAGTCATCACAGGCATAGAAAAAGATTCAACTTTAATGAATCCGTGATTCGACTGCACATGTCAACTTAAAAAATCACACGCAGGCCTACCTTGAAGCAGCTATTCCCAATGTGTTTTAAGTTAACTGTACAACCATTGTATCTATAAATAACTTAGCACCTTTTTGTCACTTAGAATAGTATGTAATACTACTTGAGTGAGCCATTTTGGAAGTAATACCAAGTTCTAGTGTTTGCTTCTTAGTATTGAACTGAATTTACTGTTCCATCCTAGACATTTTGCACTAAAGTAGTCAAATCCATTCTTGTGTCTTTTTGTTAACGTGCTCTGTACCACTGGTGAGTGCTCCTTAGTTTCCTTACCTGCTGCTACAGAAAGTTATTTTACATCCCAATGGCTATCACCAAGGCCACACACAAAAAAAGCACATTTGTATGCAACACTAACCCTTTGACTGCTAATGTATGTTTCTGCTTGCTGTGCCTTGTTATGGCTGCCTTTTTTGTGCAAAATAAAGTATGTTTGGTGTTCTTGTATATCTGCTGTTTTATACACTTGCAGCAATTTCTCTTGTAAATGGAATGGTTTGGGGTTTTTAAATAAGCATTACCTGACAACCTACTATAGTTAATGCAGAATTACTGAACAGTCTAATATTGACTTAGTCTGAGTAACCCTAAATTTAATTCTATACATCTTTCCAATCATAATCACATATACTGTGGAACAGTATCAATAGTTACTGCAAATTACTGTTTCGTTTAGATTATAACAGAAAATGAACAGAGAAGTACTGACTAAACCTATTGATTTCTCTGCTTAAAAGTGAAAGATTGAAACTATCAATGACATGTTATAATAAATGAATATCTATAGCCTCCCACTGCATCAGGAACAAGTTAAATGAAGCCTTGTGAACTAATAATACATCAGCCCCATTTATTGGTTTGGAGACCATTTTAATTAATAATAAATGCCCAAAACATAGAACTTTAACCAAAGACTTGTCCATTTTAAAGCAAAATGTGGATTGAAAGGACTTATAATTCCTGCTTTTTCTAATAGGAGTCCCTGAAGAACATATACCAAAGAGTTTGAGAACTTCATCCAAACCTACTTTAAAGCATTATGTGCAATTAAGTTGTTATGACATAATTACATTGCATAGTTGTTGGGTCTGTTTTCTTGAGCTTATAATGTACCTGGAAAATAAACCTCCTGGGGGGAAAAAAGTTCACACTGATTATTGGAGAAAGACTATATATGCAAGCAAGATCTCGTTTTAAAGTGGTGACTTGAAACTCCAAGAAAGCACTTGATGTTTTATATGCTTGTAGCAAATTGATGTTTTAATTGTAGTTTTATAGAAAGTATTAATGCTTTTATGTATTTCAGAAATTTCATCTGTTGAATGGAAATTGTTTTAAATGTATAAATATTTGAGTTTATGTAAGCATGAATATACTTACTAAGAGTCACTTATGTTTCAGTTTGTGTAATAATAATATGCAACTTTTAGTTTAAAATTTTTTCTTAAAAAATTAGTGACTTACATTTTAAAAAAGAAAAATCACCAGCATGAAATAGCAAAAAAGAAAAGATGTTATTATGCTATTTTTGGGTGTAATGTTCTGACCCTTGAACGACATGGAGGTTAGGAACACCAACACTCGTGCGGTCAGAAATCTGCAGATAACTTTACAGTTGGCCCTCCTTATCCCCTGTTCCACATCTGAGGATTCCACTAACTGTGGATTGTGTAGGACTGTAGTAGGTTTTTTCTTTTTTTTAATACAATTTTTAAAGTTTACCTTCCATTTACAGTTATTACAAAATATTGGTTCTGTTCCCCATGTTGTACAATATACCCTTGAATCTATCTTGCACCCAATAGTTTGTACTTCCCAGTCCCCCACCCCTATATCGCCCCTCACCCCACTTCTCACTAGAAAACACTAGTTTGTTCTCTGTATCCATGAGTCTGCTTCATTAACATTATAGTCACTAGTTTGTATTTTTTTTTAGATTCCATGTGTAAGTGATATCATACAGTATTTATCTTTCTCTGACTTACTTCACTTAGCATAATGCCTTCCAAGTCCATGAATGTTGCTGCAAATGGCAAAATTTTGTTCTTTTTTATGGCTGAGTAGTATTCCATTGTGTGTGTGTGTGTGTGTGTGTGTGTGTGTGTGTATCTCACAGCTTCTTTATCTATTCATTTGTTGATGGACTCTTAGGTTGTTTCCATGTCTTGGCAATTGTAAATAATGCTGCTATGAACATTGGGATGCACGTATCTTTTCAAATTAGTGTTTTTGTTTCATTCAGGTATATACCCAGGAGTGTAATTGCTAGGTCATATGGTAGTTCTATTTTTAGTTTTCTGAGAGACCTCCATACCATTTTCCACAATGGCTGCACTAATTTTGTAGTAGATATTTACTGAAAAAAAAAATCCATGTATAAGTGGACCCATGCAGTTCAAACCCATGATGTTTAAGGGTCAACTGTAAATGTTAATTAGGCCAAGTGTGGTTCTGATCTATATCTCTACTGATTTTCTATTTACTTCTATCAATAACTGAAAAAAGTGTTAGAAGTTTGTTGCAGTTTTGTTAGTTTTTGCTTTTTGTATTTTTTTAAGATCTGTTTTTGGATGTATACACATGTAGGATTATGTCTTCTTGAGGATTTGACCACTTTATTATTGCAGAATATCTCTTGTCTTTGATAGTAATCATTGTCTTGAAATCCGTTTCATCTGATATAAATATAGCCATTCCAGTTTCCTTAGGATTGTTTTCCCATCCCAGTATATCATTTCCCATCCCAGCCTTTAACTTTTCTGAGTGTTTGTATTTAAAGTGGGTTTTCGTGGGGCTTCCCTGGTGGTGCAGTGGTTAAGAATCCGCCTGCCAATGCAGGGGATGGAGGATTGAGCCCTTGTACAGGAAGATACCACATGCTGCAGAGCAACTAAGCCCTTGTGCCACAAATACTGAGCCTGTGCTCTCGAGCCCAAGAGCCACAACTACTGAGCCCTCATGCCACAACTACTGAAGACCTCATGCCTAGAGCCTGTGCTCCGCAACAAGAGAAGCCACCGCAGTGAGAAGCCCACAGACCACAACGAACAGTAGCCCCGGCTTGCCACAACTAAAGAAGGCCCGCACGCAGCAACGAAGACCCAGTGCAGCCAAAAATAAATAAATAAAATAGATAAATTATTTTAAAAGTTGAAAACAATAAGGTGGGCTTTCCTTCTTTTTTCTTTTTCTTTTTTTTTTTTTTTTTGTGGTACGCGGGCCTCTCACTGTTGTGGCCTCTCCCATTGCGGAGCACAGGCTCCAGATGTGCAGGCTCAGTGGCCATGGCTCACGGGCCCAACCGCTCCACGGCACGTGGAATCTTCCCAGACCGGGGCACGAGCCCATGTCCCCTGCATCGGCAGGCGGACTCTCAACCGCTGTGCCACCAGGGAAGCCCTCTTTCTTTTTTTTTTAACATCTTTATTGGAGTTTAATTGCTTTACAATGGTGTGTTAATTTCTGCTTTATAACAAAGTGAATTAGTTATACAAATACATATGTTCCCATATCTCTTCCCTCTTGCATCTCCCTCCCTCCCACACTCCCTATCCCACCCCTCTAGGTGGTCACAAACCACCTAGCTGATCTCCCTGTGCTATGTGGCTGCTTCCCACTAGCTAGCTATTTTACGTTTGGTAGCGTATATATGTCCATGCCACTCTCTCACTTTGTCACAGCTTACCCTTCCTCCTCCCCATATCCTCAAGTCCATTCTCTAGTAGGTCTGTGCCTTTATTCCCGTCTTGCCCATAGGTTCATCATGACCCCCTTTTTTTTTCTTAGTTTCCATATATATGTGTTAGCATACGGAATTTGTTTTTCTCTTTCTGATTTACTTCACTCTGTATGACAGACTCTAGGTCCATCCACCTCACTACAAATAACTCAATTTCGTTTCTTTTTATAGCTGAGTAATATTCCATTATATATAGGTACCACATCTTCTTTATCCATTCATCTATCAATGGGCATGAAGTTGTTTCAGTGTCCTGGCTATTGTAAATACTGCTGCAATGAACATTGGGGTGGATGTGTCTTTTTGAATTATGGTTTTCTCTGTGTATATGCCCAGTAGTGGGATTGCTGGGTCATATGGTAATTCTATTTTTAGTTTTTTAATGAAGCTCCATACTGTTCTCCATAGTGGCTGTATCCATTTTCATTCCCACCAACAGTGCAAGAGGGTTCCCTTTTCTCCAAACCTTCTCCAGCATTTGTTGTTTGTAGATTTTCTGACGATGACCATTCTAACTGGTGTGAGGTGATACCTCATTGTAGTTTTGATTTGCATTTCTCTAATAATTAGTGATGTTGAGTAGCTTTTCATGTGCTTCTTGGCCATCTGTATGTCTTCTTTGGAGAAATATCTATTTAGGTCTTCTGCCCATTTTTGGATTGGGTTGTTTATTTCTTTAATATTGGTGTTCATGAGCTGTTTATATATTTTGGAAATTAATCCATTGTCCGTTGATTCGTTTGCAACTATTTTCTCCCATTCTGAGGGTTGTCTTTTCGTCTTGTTTGTAGTTTCCTTTGCTTTGCAAAAGCTTTGAAGTTTCATTAGGTGCCATTTGTTTATTTTTGTTTTTATTTCCATTACTCTAGGAGGCGGATCAAAAAAGATCTTGCTGAATTTATGTCAAAGAGTGTTCTTCCTACGTTTTCCTCTAAGAGTTTTATAGTGTCTGGTCTTACATTTAGGTCTCTAATCCATTTTGAGTTTAGTTTTGTGTATGGTGTTAGGGAGTGTTCTAATTTCATACTTTTACATGTAGCTGTGCAGTTCTCCCAGCACCACTTATTGAAGAGACTGTCTTTTCTCCATTGTATATCCTTGCCTCCTTTGTCATAGATTAGTTGACCATAGGTGCATGGCTTTATCTCTGGGCTTTCTATCCTGTTCCATTGATCTATATTTCTGTTTTTGTGCCAGTACCATATTGTCTTGATTACTGTAGCTCTATAGTATATTCTGAAGTCCGGGAGCCTGATTCCTCCAGCTCCGTTTTTTCCCCTCAAGACTGCTTTGGCTATTCGGGGTCTTTTGTGTCTCCATACAAATTTTCAGATTTTTTTGTTCTAATTCTGTAAAAAAGGCCATTGGTAAATTGATAGGGATTGCATTGAATCTGTAGATTGCTTTGGGTAGTATAGTCATTTTCACAATATTGATTCTTCCAATCCAAGAACATGGTATATCTCTCTTGGTGTCACCTTTAACTTCTTTCATCAGTGTCTTATAGTTTTCTGAATACAGGTGTTTTGTCTCCCTAGGTAGGTTTATTCCTAGGTATTTTATTCTTTTTGTTGCAATGGTAAATGGGAGTGTTTCCTTAATATCTCTTTTAGATTTTTTATCATTAGTGTAGATGAATGCAAGAGATTTCTGTGCATTAATTTTGTATCCAGCAACTTTACCAAATTCATTGATTAGCTCTACTAGTTTTCTGGTGGCATCTTTAGGATTCTCTGTGTATAGTATCATGGCATCTGCAAACAGTGACTGTGTTACTTCTTCTTTTCCAGTTGGTATTCCTTTTATTTCTTTTTCTTCTCTGATTGCTGTGCCTAAGACTTCCAAAACTATGTGAATAAGAGTGATGAGAGTGGACATCCTTGTCTCATTCCTGATCTTAGAGGAAATGCTTTCAGTTTTTCACCATTGAGAATGATGTTTGCTGTGGGTTTGTCATATATGGCCTTTATTATGTTGAGGTAGGTTCCCTCTATGCCCAACTTCTGGAGAGTTTTTATCACAAATGGATGCTGAATTTTGTCAAAAGCTTTTTCTGCATCTATTGAGATGATCATATGGTTTTTATTCTTCAATTTGTTACTATGGTGTATCACATTGATTGATTTGCATATATTGAAAAAGACTTGCATCCCTGGGATAAATCCCACTTGATCATGGTGTTTGATCCTTTTAATGTGTTGTTGGTTTCTTTTTGCTAGTATTTTGTTGAGGATTTTTGAATCTATATTCATCAGTGTTATTGGTCTGTAATTTTCTTTTTTCGTAGTATCTTTGTCTGGTTTGGGTATCAGGGTGATGGTGGCCTCAAAGAATGAGTTTGGGAGTGTTCCTTCCTCTGCAATTTTTTGCAAGAGTTTGAGAAGGATGGGTGTTAGCTCTTTTCTAAACGTTTGATAGAATTCACCTGTGAAGACATCTGGTCCTGGACTTTGGTTTGTTGGAAGATTTTTAATCACAGTTTCAATTTCATTACTTGTGATAAGTCTGTTCATATTTTCTGTTTCTTCCTGGTTCAGTCTTGGAAGGTTATACCTTTCTAAGACTTTGTCCATTCCTTCCAGGTTGTCCATTTTATGCATGGAGTTGCTTGTAGTAGTCTCTTAGGATGCTTTGTATATCTGCAGCGTCTGTTGTAATTTCTCATTTTTCATTTCTAATTTTAATGACTTGAGTCCTCTCCCTCTTTTTCTTGATGAGTCTGGCTAAAGGTTTATCAATTTTGTTTATCTTCTCAAGGAACCAGCTTTTAGTTGTATTGATCTTTGCTATTTTCTTTGTTTCTATTTCATTTATTTCTGCTCTGATCTTTATGATTTCTTTCCATCTACTAATTTTGGGTTTTATTTGTTCTTCTTTCTCTAGTTCTTTTAGGTGTAAAGTTAGATTGTTTATTTGACATGTTTGCTGTTCCTTGAGGTAGGATTTTATTGCTATAAACTTTCCTGTTAGAACTGGTTTTGCTGGGTCCCATCGGTTTTGGATCATCGTGTTTTCATTGTCATTTGTCTCTAGGTATTTTCTGATTTCCTCTTTGATTTCCTCAGTGATCTCTTGGTTATTTAGTAACGTATCATTTAGCCTCCATGTGTTTGTGTTTTTTACATTCTTTTTCCTGCAATTTATTTCTAATCTCCTAGTGTTGTGGTCAGAAAAGATGCTTGATCTGATTTCAATTTTCTTAAATTTACTGAGTCTTGATTTGTGACCCAAGATGTGATGAATTCTGGAGAATGTTCCATGCCCACTTGAGAAGAAAGTGTAATCTGCTGTTTTTGGACAGAATGTCCTATAAATATCAATTAAATCTATCTGGTCTATTGTGTCATTTAAAGCTTGCATTGCCTTATTAATTTTCTGTTTGGATGATCTCTCCATTGGTGTAAGTGAGGTGTTAAAGTCCCCTACTATTATTGTTTTACTGTCGATTTCCTGTTTTATAGCTGTTAGCAGTTGCCTTATGTATTGAGGTGCTCCTATGTTGGGTGCATAAATATTAATAATTGTTATATCTTCTTCTTGGATTGATCCCTTGATCATTATATAGTGTCTTTCCTTGTCTCTTGTAACATTCTTTATTTTAAAGTCTATTTTCTCTGATACGAGTATAGCTACTCCAGCTTTCTTTTGATTTCCATTTGCATGGAATATCTTTTTCCATCCCCTCAGTTTCAGTCTGTATGTGTCCCTAGGTCTGAAGTGGGTCTCTTGTAGACAGCATATACATGGGTCTTGTTTTTGTATCCATTCAGCGAGTCTGTGTCTTTTGGTTGGAGCATTTAATCCATTCACATTTAAGGTAATTATCGATATGTATGTTCCTATGACCAGTTTCTTAATTATTTTAGGTTTGTTTTTGTAGATCCTTTCCTTCTCCTGTGTTTCCCACTTAGAGAAGTTCATTTAGCATTTGTTGTAGAGCTGCTTGGATGGTGCTGAAATCTCTTAGCTTTTGTTTGTCTGTAAAGCTTTTGATTTCTCCATCGAATCTGAATGAGATCCTTGCTGGGTAGAGTAATCTTGGTTGTAGGTTCTTCCCTTTAATCACTTTAAATATGTCATGCCACGCCCTTCTGGCTTGTAGGTTATCTGCTGAGAAATCAGCTCTTAACCTTATGGGAATTCCCTTGCATCTTATTTGTTGTTTTTCCCTTGCTGCTTTCAAGACAAATTTTTGCCGGTTTGACTACTTTGTGTCTCGGCATGTTTCTCCTTGCATTTATCCTGTATGGGACTCTCTGCGCTTCCTGGACTTGGGTGGCTATTTCCTTTCCCATGTTAGGGAAGTGTTCACCTATAATCTATTCAAGTATTTTTTCTAGTCCTTTTTCTCTCTCTTCTCCTTCTGCTACCCCTATAATGCGAATGTTGTTGCATTTAATGTTGTCCCAGAGGTCTCTTAGGCTGTCTTCATTTCTTTTCATTCTTTTTTCTTTATTCTGTTCCACAGCAGTGAATTCCACCATTCTGTGTTCCAGGTCACTTATTCGTTCTTCTGCCTCAGTTATTCTGCTGTTGATTCCTTCTAGTTTATTTTTCATTTTAGTTATTGTATTGTTCATCTCTGTTTGTTTATTCTTTAATTCTTCTAGATCGTTGTTAAACATTTCTTGCATCTTCTCAAACTTTGCCTCCATTATTTTTCCGAGGTCCTGGATCATCTTCACTATCATTATTCTGAATTCTTTTTCTGGAAGGTTGCCTATCTCCACTTCATTTAGTTGTTTTTCTGTGGTTTTATCTTGTTCCCTCATCTGGTACATAGCCCTCTGCCTTTTCATCTTGTCTATCTTTCTGTGGATGTGGTTTTTGTTCCACAGGCTGCAGGATTGTAGTTCTTCTTGCTTCTGCTGTCTGCCCTCTCCTTGGCGTTCTTCTAGTGACCTGCTAGTGTTGGAGGGTCTCCTATGTCTCACCATGAGGTCAAGGACATTGGCAGCAGAAATTCTTGGAAGTACTCCTTGGCATGAGCCCTCCCAGAGTCTGCCATTAGTCCCACCTGCTATTTGTTTTCTATTTGTCCCAATTGATCTCTGTTCCTTCTTTTCGTCTTGTCCTATCCTCTTTTGAATTTTTTGAGTGTTTTTTATATTCTATTTTACCTCCTCTATTGGTTTATTGACTATAGCTCTTTCTTTTGTTAACTTATTTTCATAGTGGTTATTCTAGAATTCACAGTATCTATCTCCACCTTATCACAACCTGTCTTCACACATTACATCACATGGCATCTGTATGTTTCTACTTCTCTCTTCCAGCCTTTGTATTATCCTTGTCATATATATTACCTCTACATATGTTGTAAATCCCATGATAAATTATTTTTGATTTAAACAACCAAATGTCTTTTTTAAAAAGTTTAAAAATTAGAAATAAGTATTTTATATTTAATTACTTTATATTAGATATTTACCATTTTTCTTTATTCCTTTGTATAGATGCAAATTTCTGTCTGGTATTTCTTTCAGCTTGAAAAATGTCTTCTTTCATTTCTTTTAGTGAAAGTCTGCTGGCAGTGAATTCACCTAGCTTTTGTTTGCCTGAAAATGTTTTTATTTTACCTTTGCTTTTTAACAATAGTTTTGCTGAATATAAACTCTAGACTAATAGTTTTGGGGTTTTTTTCTTTCAGCATTTTAAAGATGTCACTTTCTTTTCTTTTTGCTTCCATTGTTTTTAATGCCCGGTTAATGGAATTTTAAATTTTGTTCTCCTGTGTGTAATGTCTTTTGCTTTATTTTAGTCTTACTGCCTTTAAAATTGTATCTTTGTTTCTTGTTTCCAGCAATTTGATTTTGATGCATTTTTGTGTGGTTTGTCTTTAACTTGTTTGGATTTTGCTGATCTTCTTGGACCTGTGGGTATATAGTTTTCACTACGTTTGGAAAAATTTTGGCCATTATTTCTTCAAATTCTATTTCTGAAAAATAAATAAGCAAGAAGAGATTAAATTTAGGGATATTTAACATTCTTTGATATCACATTTTTCTATGCATGAGTAAGGTTTGTCTTTACATTTTATCAAGTCATCTTTTGCATATCTCAGTAGCATTTTAAAGTTTTCTTCATATAGATCTTAAATATTTCATATTTATTTCTAGGTATTTTATGTTTTGGTTATTGTGTTTATTATAAATGAGATCTTTTGTTATTATGTTCTAAGGGGCTATTGCTTTTATATAGGAAGATCATTGATTTCTCTATTAACCTTGTCCCAACCACCTTACTGTGTCCCATTATTGTTTCCCATTCATTTGCTTATATTTTTCAGGTATATATAATAATATCAGAAAATGCTGCTTTCTTGTATTTGCATGTTACTTTTTCGTTATGCCTTGATATTATGAAAAAGTAACATGTGTCTTTTTCATGTTACTTTGTATCTTTTACTCTTTTTGAATATTTTAGACATACTCATTTAAAAAATCTTTTCATATTATTCCATTATGTGTAGTTTATTGGGGTACAGATTTTCCCAACTATCTCATCTGTTGACTATATTTCAAGATAGTTCCTTTCTTCCTAGAATTAGACATATTTACCATGAATTCATCTTCAGGAGGTAAAGTTTCCTGTTAGAGCTCTGTGAACTTGTATTGTGCAGGCATCTGTATCACTTGGTTCACATTTGCCTTTGCAGAGTTCATTACTGGATACTTTTTATGTTTATTTTTTGAGTATAACTTCCTTTGGTTATGGTTTGGAGAAATTCTGACTAACACCTACACATGGTACAATTTTGGAAGTTTGATTTCTATAGGTCTACTCTTTCACCACCCACAATGTTGGGCAGATGGTCAGCTTCCTGCTGTTCCTTAGACCAGTGGGCAGAGTCTTCTAGTCCTTATTTCATGGAAGGAACATCTCTTTCTGGCTTTTAGCTTTATTCAAAGAGGTCAGTTTCTACTTCTTACCACCTGCTGGCCTGAAGCCTCATTCTGTTCCCATGGCTGTTAACACACATCTTCTCTGCCAGCACCTGTTTCGCATGTCCCTGTGGACAGTTTGCTTTTAGCCCCTGCTCAACTTTATGAGTTTGAGTTTCTACTTCCTTCCTGGTACCTGGGAATTTTCCTTGCTTAGTTTTGAGTTTGGCTATGAAATGACAGTAATAATGATGACAACAACAATAACATTTTGTTGTTATATTTTACCCAAAATTTATATGGGCTTGGAGCATAATGAGAAACTTCCCACATTGGTTCAATCTGTGCCACTGACCAAGATTTCCTCATGGTCTTTTAAGTAATTCTGACACATGTCCTTTCCTGTCACATACTTATTCTCAGAATATCTTGGGCCCCATCAAGTAAAAGATTCTAATTGTTCCTATTCACATACACACTCAGTGATTTCCACATATCCTCATTTCTATTCCTTTATATTGTTATCAGGATATAGAAAACTTAAGAAAATGAAGGCACTTCCTTGTCAGACAACACTCTCTATGGCACAGGGTCAGGGGATACTTTTAATGCACTATGATAAGTACTGAAATAGAGGTAGGTGCTGTGCTATTACAGGGAACTGTTGCTTAAAGGTTTTGTGTATGTGTATGAAACAGAGCTGCCTGTGTGTATGTCTTTCTCTTTTATATATCCTGGGAATAATGAGAGTGGGAAAGCAGACAACAGGGGGTGGGGGAGAGAATGTGTGGGGGTCAGGACCCTTGGATCCTGGTTCTTGTCACTAATAAACCTGTCCAGCTGCCCTTTGATGCCACCCACCTGAGGTCCTGATTCAGCAAGTCTGGAGTGGTTCCCAAGTAGCTGCATATTTAGATGCTTCTGTAGGTGATTTTGATGTACTGTTAGGATTAAAAACTACTGACTTATATGTGACCTTCAGTAAATCATTTAAACCTGTATACCTTCTGTGCCTCAGTGTTCTCAACTGTAAAACCAGGCAATTTTCAGATCTACCATTCCATTCTAATGGATAAATTTGCCTAAGAGTACTGTTTTTGTGATGGTTGTTATTGGTAATAATACTGTTACATAATCTCACTGCCTTTAGAATCTTAGGTTGTATTTTTCTTGAGAGCAAAGTGCCAGTAAACTCAAATGACAAGCAGACTTGTTTTTCTATCATCTGGTGTTGTCATTTGGCTTCCAAAAATTAAGTAATGGTACTTGATGTAACAGCTTTGCCAGCCTGATGACCTGCCTTTACACATGATATTATGAGGTAATGAGGCTGTGTTTTATGATTTGTGGAGCCTGTCTATTGCTTTCCAGTCATAGCTCAGGGGTGTGTGTGGGGGAAGGCATGAGGCTGTGAACAGTAATTGTTAGTGAACCCAGCTGGAGGACTACAGAGAGGTGCTCAGAGGCCATGGTTCCAAATGTTTCTCATTAATTATCTTCAAAGCAACCTCTCATCCTAAAAAACCCAGTTAAGGAGAAACATATGGCTTTGAAAGACATGGTGGGAGAGTTCCTGATGGTTTTCATTTTGAGAATAAGTATAGTGCAATGGGAAGAATGTGGACTCTGGAACGAGCCAGACTGGGTTCAAATCCTGGCTCTACCACTTACCAGCTTGATGCCATTATGTAAGTTGCTCCACTAGTTTGTGCCTCAGTTTTCTCATCTGAAATGTGGAGAGAATGGCACCTACCTTGGGAAGCTATTTTACAGATGAAGTCAGCTGATACATGTACGACACTTAGGACAGTGCCTGGAGGATGTAAACATTCAAGAAGTCTTAGCTTTAGTTATTTGCTTCAAGACAAAGATTTAATCCACAGGGACAAATGGCAAAGAAATCTGAGGCAAATGTCAGGTTTATGGGGAAGACATTTGGGGGTGGGTTGGCCTTTATGGAAGCCCTTTACATGGCACTGCATGGTCCTCCTATGTGGGAAGGCAGTCTTGCCTGGGGCACAAGCTCACTTCTGGTGGGCCAAGTTGACAAGGACAAGGCCAGGTATCATACAGACAGTCTCTGGGCCTGACCACAGGACACAGGCTCTCTCCCTCCATCACCCCTGAAACCATTTTCTTTTCAGTCTCTCCCTCCCTCCTTTTAGTCCTTCCTTCTGCTTTCTTTTTCTCCTTTCTCCCTCTCCTCCTTCTCCTCAAGCCTGGCCTTCACCTCCTCACCCTTGCCTATGGACATTTATCCACCTAGAGATTAGGAGCAAATCTGACGTGAGTCCCCACCCTACTTTCTGGCCCCTTGTTCCAGCCTCACCCACTCCAAGTAGGGCCCTTGTGTCCAGTTAGTCTCCTTCCCAGAGATGGTGGGACCTACCTGAGAATCAGCCTCCTGGATCCCACACAGAAGACAGTAGTCCTGCCAGGAAGGGGCGGTGACTTTCTGTGTTTGCTCTTCCCTGGCACAGTCTTTTCTTGCAGTTACATCATGTCCGGAGCAGTTTCTGGAGCCCAGACATAACAGGCTGGCTTCACCTCTTATTAACTGGGACTGAAAAGTCAAGTTCATTTTGGTTTTAATTAAGAGAACACAAGGGGGACTTCCCTGGTGGCACAGTGGTTAAGAATCTGCCTGCCAATGTAGGGGACGGGTGTTTGATACCTGGTCTGGGAAGATCCCACATGCCGCGGAGCAACTAAGCCCATGTGCCACAACTGCTGAGCCTGCACTCTAGACCCCATGAGCCACAACTACTGAGCCTGCATGCCACAACTACTGAAGTCCACATGCCTAGAGCCCGTGCTCTGCAACAAGAGAAGCCACAAAAATGAGAAGACCGTGCACTGCAATGAAGAGTAGCCCCCGCTCGCCGCAACTAGAGAAAGCCAGCACACAGGAACAAAGACCCAGTGCAGCCATAAGTAAATGAATGAATGAATGAATGAATGTATTAAAAAAAATAAGAGAACACAAGGATTAGAGTAAACCGTGTGGAAGTAAGAAACAGGAACAAAGGTAAGAGATGAAAGCCATGCTTTGATCGCACTGGAACATTTGATGTTTTGAGAATATTTAATTATTCTTCACTCCTCATTATCTCTAAGGAGGAAGAGAACAAAACCAACCCACTGCAGGCAAACTGACTAATGCTCTCCTTTAATGAATTATTCTTAGCCACTGGTTTCCATGAAGTTGAGCAGTGAGAGAGCAAAGGGCAGGGGCCTCTCAGTTTTTGTAGTAATGAGTTTTGTGGATCTTTGAAAATGTGACCTTCACTACTTCACAGCCCTACTGTGTGTCCACATTTCCACACAGAGAGCCATGGGCACTGCTGGCAAATGCTGGAGAAGTCTGAAGCTGAGGAGCCAGTGGGGCCACTATATTAGCTTCCTAGGACTGTTGTAATAAAATACCACTAGTTAGGTGGCTTAGAACAACTGAAGTTTATTGCCTCACAGTTCAATTGGTTAGAATTCCAAAATCAAGGTGTCATTGGGGCCATGCTCCCTTGGAAGGTGCCAGGGAAGAATCTGCTCCAGACCTCTCTCCTAGCTGCTGGTGGTTCCTTGGCTCCTGGCCACGTACCTCCAGTCTTCACGTGGCACACTTCCTGCATGTGTGCTTATGTCCTCTTGCCCCTTTTTGTAAGAATTCCCAGTCATGTTGGAACAGGGGCCCACCTTCTGCAGTATAACCTCATTTTAACAGATTACAGCTGCAAAAACCCTACTTCCAACTAAGGTTACATTCTGAGGTCCTGGAAGCTGGAACTTCAAGACATGAGTTTGGGGAAGACACAATTCAAACCATCATAGCCATAGCTGTGTCGTACAAGCTTGATGCCATGAAAGTGTGGGGATCTGCTTTGCACAGTCCATTCCATAGGTTGACGCTCAGTGCTCTGTGACTACACATTTGATAGAACCACCCTGGTGCTGGTTCTACATGTGCTGGAAATGAGGCCAGAAACATGGGCAGGGGCCGATCATGTGCTTGGAAGCCATGTGTGGTCTCCTGAGAGCAATGGGAAGCCATGGAATGTTTATCAACAGGAGGATGATCAGATTCTAGAAAGATCCCTCCACTGTAGTGTTGAGTAATAGAATGGGGGCGGGGTGAGGCCTTCACAGTGTTTCAAGCAAGTGATAGAGCTTGATAGGCCTTGAACCTCACTAATATCAATTGAAATAGAGGGAAGACGACTTAGAGAGATACCTGTGATTTACGTATCAGGATTCCGAGAGAAGAAGAACTTAAAGTGTGTTATATTTTAGTAAGGGAAATGCCATTTTAGGATTGCTATAAAAGAGAACTGCCATTTGGGTTTCTGGAGATGAGCTCTTGAAACTTTGGAACAGATTCTCTTGTTTTCAAGGAAGTCACCAGGATAAACTGTCTATTTACACCAAAGTAAAGCAAGTTATTCTTGAAGCAAATGGTGAAGACATCATGAATCTGAGTATGACAGCTGAAGATTTAGATGCTAAGTGGTGAAGAGTTAGAACAGTTTTTCCTGAAGTTAGAATTTAGACTGAATTCTTGGTATCCTCCATATATTGGTTTCCTAGTTGCTGCCATAATAAACTACCACAAACTTAGCAGCTTAAAACAACACAAATTTATATGATTTTATAGTATTCTAAGTCAGAATCTGACATGGTTCTCACATGGCTAAAATCAAGGTGCTGGCAGGGCTGTGTTCCTTTCTGGAGGCTGTAGAGCTTTTTACTCTGCTTCCAAGGCCACCCACATTCCTTGGCTCATGGCCCCTTCCTCCAGCATCCAGGCCAGCACTTCAGTAATCGCCCTATCTCAAGGTCAGCTGATTGGCAAACAGTTCTATCTGAAACCTTAATTCCCTTTTGCCAAGTAACCAGCAGTATTCACAGGTTCTGGGGATTAAAATGTGTATATCTTTGGTAGAGGGACGTGGCCATTATACTGCGTATCATACTCCACATGGTGTTTAAATTAGTATAACACAGGCAATGCAAGGTTGAGTAGTGCAGCTGTCTTATCTGGGCCCTGGGGAATCAGAGATGGGGCTTCTCTTGAAGGAAATGGAGGTTCCCAGGGCCAGTTGTGCTGGTGCAGTATGAGCCGGCCATAGTCCAGGAGAAGGGGACAATGCCCCCTGCTCTCTGGAAAGGGGTCTTAGGGGATCTAGAATCAGTGTTGATCTAAAGATTCTTGAGGGTAGGAGAGCCTGTTGGGAGCTATACATGGCCTAGAGGTTGGAGTTTTTGGGCCTGTGAGCTCCAGGAAGAACACAGTTATCCACTTTTATTAGCTCCCAAATATTCAGGAAACACTTCTGTCCTAGACTGGGGAGTTAAATTGTGTGGGATCAAGGGGGGATGAGGGGGTGGGGGAGGTGTGCTACACCTACTTGCAGTGAGTCTATGCGTGTAAAAGAGCTCATCCTGGAGAAATGAGTTACAAGAGGGTGTGAGGTGAACCGGGGGCTCAGACTGCCATGGTGGCACCACAAGTGGCAGATGGAGAGATAAACACTTACCGGGCTGCATCCTTCAGGGATTTCCAGAAATGGAGGGAGACACCACGTGGCAGACTAGCTGTTCTGCTAATCCCAGGCAGATGCAGTTTGAACTTGAAAGGAAATGAGACTTTATTTTGGGCTCCCAAAGCAGACGTCCGAGTTTCAGGCTTTAGAGATGAAGGGGCTGTGGAAGGTGATGGTGGGAGAGGAGTCTGGCTAATTCTGGCATTTAGCTGCATCGTGGCAGGCAGTGGAGTCTTGGTCCCTGGGAGAGGCATTTCTGGAAGGCCTGAGGCAGGGAGGATGAAGCCTTTTGCCTTCTGTGCCTGGAGTTTTATGGAAATGTGACTGCCCCGGAGGGACCGTGGCAGGGCCTGTGGGCCTGGGTCAGTTGGGTTGGAGCTTCCTGGGATTGGCTGCTCCATGTGGGAGCACCAGCTGAGAGTCATCACCATTCATGCTAAACAGGGGAGGGGAAGGAGCACTGGAAGAGCCTCTAGGGCTTTGGGTGGTGGGACCTCCTTACCCCTCCCAGTCCCTCCTGGGGAATGGGGGGTCAGTGTAGGAGGGAGGCATTCTTCTGTTTGGGTTCCATTTTCAAAAGCGAGGAGTACAGTAGTCCCCACTTACCCCTGTTGCAGTTACCTATGGTCAACTTGTCCAAAAATATGAAATGGAAAATTCCAGAAATAGTTCTTGAGTTTTAAATTGTGGGCCATTCTATGTAGCATGACAAAATTCTGTGCCATCCCACTCCATCCAGCCTGGGAAGTGAATCATCCCTTTGTCCAGCATATCCTGCCATTAGTCACTTAACGTCCATCTGGGTTATGGGATCAACTGTCGCGATATTGCTTGCGTTCAAGTCACCCTTATTTTACTTAATAATGGTCTCGAAGGACAAGTGGAGTGATGCTGACAATTCAGAAATTCCCTTACTGTGCTTAATTTGTGAATTAAACTTTATGAGTTTTTTATACATAGTATGTATTTATAGGGAAAAACATAGTCTATACAGACATAGCTAATTTTATTGCACTTCACTTTATTGTGCTTCGCAGATAACTGTGTTTTTTACAAACTGAAGGTTTGTGGTAACCCTGCATCGATGAAATCGTCAGTGCCATTTTTCCAACAACGTTTTTCTCTGTGTCACATTTTAGTAATTCTCACAATATTTCCAACTTTTTTATTATTATTACATTTGTTAAGGTGATCTGTGATCAGTGATCTTTGATATTATGATTATTTTGAGGTGCCACAAACTACACCTAGAGAACGTAGCAAACTTTAAAAAAAAATTGATATATAGTTGAGTTACAATGTTGTATTAATTACTGCTGTACAAAAAAGTGATTCAGTTATACACACATACACACACATATATACATTTTAAAAATATTCTTTTCCATTATGGTTTATCATAAGATATTGAATATAGTTCTCTGTGCTATACAGTAGGACCTTGTTATTTACCCATTCTATACATAAAAGCTTACATCTGCTAACCCCAATCTCCCACTCCATCCATCCCCCAACCTCCTACCCCTTGGCAACCACCAGTCTGTGCTCTATGTCCATGATTCTGTTTCTGTTTCATAGATAAGTTCATTTGTGTCATATTTTTGATTCCACATATAAGTGATATCATATGGTATTTGTCTTTGTCTGGCTTACTTTACTTAGTATAAAAATCTTGAGGCCCATCTATGTTGCTGCAAATGGTATTATTTCATTCTTTTTATGGCTGAGTAGTATTCCACTATATAATATATGGACCACACCTTTTTTATCCATTCATCTGTTGATGGACATTTAGATTGTTTCCATGTCTTGGCTATTGTGAATAGTGCTGCTATGAACATAGAGTTGCATGTGTTCTTTTGAATTATAGTTTTGTCCAGATATATGCCCAAGAGTGGGATTGCTGGGTCATATAAGTAATTCTATTTTTAGTTTTCTGAGGAACTTCCATACTGTTTTCCACAGTGGCTGCACCAATGCACATTCCCACCAACAGTGTAGGAAGGTTCCCTTTTCTCCACACCCTCTCTAGCATTTGGTATTTATAGACTTTTAATGATGGCCATTCTGACTGGTGTGAGATGTTACCTCATTATAGTTTTGATTTGCCTTTCTCTAATAATTAGCCATGTTGAGCATCTTTTCATGTGCCTGTTGTCCATCTGTATGTCTTCTTTGGAGAAATAAGACAGCAAAAGTAATCAAAATGTGTGTGCTCTGACTGCTCCACCAACCAGCCTTCCCCCATCTCTCCTGAGGCCTCCCTATTCCCTGAGACACAATAATATTGAAATTAGGCCAGTTAATAACCCTATAATGGCTTCTAAGATTTCAAGTGAAAGTAAGAGTCTTGTACAATCATCTCTCACTTTAAACCAGAGCTAGAAATCATTAAACTTAGTGAGGAAGGCATGTTGAAAGCAAAGATAGGGGGAAAGCTAGGCTTCTTGCACCAAACAGCCACGTTGTGAATACAAAGGGGAAAAGTTCCCGAGGGATATTAAATTACTACTCCAGTAAATACATGAAAAATAAGAAAATGAAACAACCTTATTTCTGATAAGGAGAAAGTTTCCTTGATCTGGAAAGAAGATCAAACCAGCCACAACATTCCCTTAAGCCAAAGCTTAAGGCCCCAGCTCTCTTCAATTCTATGAAAGCTGAGGGAGGTGAGGAAGCTGCAGAAGAAACGTTTGAAGCTAGCAGAGGTTAAAGGAAAGCTGGCATCTCCATTAACAACAAAGTGCAAGGTGAAGCAGCAAATGCTGATGTAGAAGCTGCAGCAAGTTATCCAGAAGATCTAGCTAAGATAATTAATGAATGTGGCAACACTAAACAAATTTTCAGTGTAGGCAAAGTAACCTTCTATTGGAAGATGCCATCTAGGACTTTCATAGCTAGAGAGGAGAAGTCAATGTCTGGCTTCAAAGCATCAGAGGACAGCCTGACTCTCTTGCTCGGGGTTAGTGCACCTGGTGACCTTTTTATTTTTATTAAATTTATTAATTAATTTATTTATTTTTGTCTGCATTGGTCTTCGTTGCTGCGTGTGGGCTTTCCCTAGTTATGGTGAGCTGGGGCTACTCTTCGTTGTGGTGCACAGGCTTCTTATTGCAGTGGCTTCTCTTGTTGCAGAGTACGGGCTCTAGGTGTGCGGGCTTCATTAGTTGTGACATGTGGGCTCAGTAGTTGTGGCTCGTGGGCTTGAGAACACAGGCTCAGTAGTTGTGGCACATGGGCTTAGTTGCTCCATGGCATGTGGGAATCTTCCCAGACCAGTGCTTAAAACTGTGTCCCCTGCAACAGCAGGCAGATTCTTAACCACTGCACCACCAGGTAAGCCCTTACCTGGTGACTTGAAGTTGAAGCCAATGCTCATTTACCATTCTGAAAATCTTAGGGCCCTTAAGAATTATGCTAAATCTACTCTGCCTGTGCTCTACAAATGGAACAACAAAGCCTGGGTGACAGCACATCTGTTAACAACATGGTTTACTGAATATTTTAAGCCCCCTGTTGAGAACTATTGCTCTGAAAAAGAAAAGATTCCTTTCAAAATATTACTACTTGTTGAATGCACCTGGTCACCCAAGAGCTGTGATGGAGACAATGAGTTTAATGTTTTTTTCATGCCTGCTAACAACAGCCATTCTGTAGCCCATGGATCAAGGAGTCATTTCAACTTTCAAGTCTTATTATTTAAGAATTATATTTTGCAAGACTATCGTTGCCATAGGTAGTGATTCCTCTGATGGATCTGGGAAGGGTAAATTGAAAACCTTCTGGAAAGGATTCACCTCTCTAGATGTCATTAAGAACATTTGTGATTCATGGGAAAATCTCAAAATATCAACATTAAGAGTTTGGAATAAGTTGATTCCAGCCTCATGGATGACTTTGAGGGATTCAAGACTTCAGTGAAGAAAGTCACTGTAGATGTGGTGGAAATATCAAGAGAGTTAGAATTAGATGTGGAGCCTGAAGATGTGACTGAATTGCTGCAATTTCATGATAAAAATTGAATTGATGAATGAGGAATTGCTTCTAATGGATAAGAAAAGAAAGTAGTTTCTTGAGATGAAATCTACTCCTGGTGAAGATGTTGTGAAGATAGTTGAAATGACAACAAAGGATTTAGAATATTACATAAACTTAGTTGATAAAGCAGTGGCAGGGTTTGAAGAGACTGACTCCAATTTTGAAAAAGCTCTACTGTAGGTAAAATGCTATCACACAGCATTGCATGCTACAGAGAAATCATTCATGGAAGAAAGAGTCGATCAGCGTAGCAAACTTCACTGTTGTCTTATTTTAAGAAATGGCCACAGCCATCCCAACCTTCAGCAACTAGCACTGTGATCAGTCAGCAGCCATCAACATTGAAGCAAGACCCTCCATCAGCAAAAAGATGACTACCTGCTGAGGTATATGCTGTATAAGCATGTATGTTCCTATATGGGGATGTTCATCCAAAACACATCCCCTTGAAAAGACCCAACTGTTCTCATTGTGATGGAACAGAGACAGGTAATGGGTCCAGTGACAGCAGCTTCTCACTTCCATCATTCCCACTGGTTCTGGGAGCAGTAAGAGCTAATACCAGGTACGTTATAGAGGTTCCAAAGGGCATTTTGTTTTAGCCATGCCCTTTTCCTTCAGAATTGTCTAGTTTTGCCTTTGCCTCTAATTCATTTGTTCAGCTATGTGCTGTGAGAGATCCAGAGAAACTAAGCTGTGGCTGGTCTCTACATTTAAGGAATTGACTAGAGACAAGCACAGCTCTCAGGAAACTGACACTATGTTACACTCTTACATTATGAGTTGGTTTGTGCAGTAGGTCCCAACCTTAGCAAGACTGACTGGAAATTCAGGGTTCAGAGAGGGTGAAAGGGACTACTGAGGACTTGAGTAGTTGGGAAAAAAAGACTTTCTGAAATCAGCCCTTGAAGGATTAGCTCTGTAGAGAGAAGGGGCTAGAGCATTTTAGATGGCATAGGGAGAAAGAATGAGGGATGTGGGATGGGTGTGTGTGTGTGTGTGTGTGTGTGCGCGCACGCATGTAGGCACATAATAGTTGTACATATAAATGGTACAAAATTTAAAAAGTTAAAAAGATATGCAAAATCTCCCACCTCCTTGTTCTTCAGTCACCCAGTTTCCCTCCATAAAGGCAGAGTTTATATTAAAAAATAGTTAATAAATGCAGATGTACCTCCATCCTCCCACATGCATGGCTGGATGGCTGAACAGCCTTATAAGAATGGAAGTCTGAAACATGCATGTGTTCACTGATTTCTCTGTAGCTCATTATGTGACCACTCCTTAAAACCATCAAATCCTGACAAAGAACACATCACACACCATTTGCAGGGGTGCTGGGGGTGGGGTAACTTTCTTGCCACAAGGTGCAAAAAATTTGTGAGGCCAAAGATAATTGTAAAAAGTTAGTCACCCCTGCATCCCACCAGGAATCCATGAAAATCCCAGGAGGACTTGGGCTTCCACAGAGCCTGTGGTACCTGGATATAAGGGTCTGGGAGACCCCAGCTGACAGGGAGACTACACTAAGTGGAAAAGAGTTGGGCCCTTTTGGAGCCCAGGGCAGAGGCAGGACTCCCCCTCTCTCCAAACCAGTGCGTAAAGGGGGTGGCGCACAGGGGACCCACTGATTGGAGCAGGGCTGGCGCTGCCTGGGCTTGCAGGCTGCAGGGAGGAACACTGACCACACCAAGACCAACTCCAACTCTTCCCCAGATGGGTTTCCTAACCAGAGGAGGACTCCTGCGTTGAAAAGTAATGTAGGAAGGATTCCGATTTTTCTTCCTGCACTGTGAAATCAATTAAAAACAGAACAGATATAAAATGGTTTTGTAACCTCATCCACCTCCTGGCTTCCTTCCTTCTTGGGGACAGGCCAGCCCAGCCTGGGGAGAGATAGGAGTCTCATGGTCTGAAAATTCTGTGGCAGTATAAGTAATGGTGACCTAATGCTCCACCTCTCCTCAGGACACTTGAGGCTGGAGGCGAAGATGTTTCCTGGGAAATGGACAGATGAAGGAGGCCCTCATAGGAGGGGGCTGGGGTCTGACCCTTCCAGGCCCTGGGGCCAGTCCCCAGCCTCTGCCTCTGTTGCCCACAGGTTCAGAACTGGTCTAACCTGGGGAAATAAGGCAGCCTGTCTTAGAAGACAATTTATTTCCCACAGAATAATTCAAATTGGCTTGTTATCCTTACGCATACTTGCTCTGTACAAACCAAATCAAGAATTTTTATTCTTTCTTTGATCTACAAATAATCCTAACAGATAACTTTTATTGAGTACTACTACTATGTGCCAGGTACTTAGGCACCTTTCTTAAGTTAACTCTAATTCTTACAACACCACGGCAGGTTAAGTAGTATTTTCCCAATTTACAAATAAGTAAAATAACGAGGTTCAAATAGGTTAAGTAACCTGCCCAAGATCACACAGCTAGTAAGTAGCAAAACCAGTGTCCAAATCATGTCTGTTTTCCACTCCTAAGTTAAATAAGAATAATTCTCATTTACTGAATATTTACTGTGTGCCAGATACTTGACATACATTGTATGAAATTCTTATACCAAATCTGTGAGGAAGGCTGCTACTATAGCTCCATTTTATAGATGAAAAAGTCATCATTAAGGAGATAGCCCAAGGTCCCAGAGCTGATTTGGTGACCTCAAGGCTTGAACCCAGACCTCTGGGTTCTCTGATGCCAGTGTTCATTCCAAGCATGCCATGCAACTTCAGAAACAACCAGGAAGGGGCTCGTATCCCTAGCTGCTTCCACTGGGTGCTCTGGGAGCAGGGAGCGGCCCCAGCGGCTTGTCCCTGGTGGGCTGAGGATGAACTGGTCTGTGCACAGAGCAGCTTCTGCCAACCCACATGGTTCTCAGCAGCATGTAATGTTTCCTAAGGCTCTGGCCAACTTGGCTGAGGCATTTTAGACATCTTGAGGGACACTGTTTGGAACATCTTAAATGGATCCACAGACTTCTTTGTCAGGAAGTGCTGCTTCATACCACGGAACTGCCCACATTTTTCCCAGTTAAGAGTATTAGTTAGAACTAAGGCAATCATTTCAGAGTCTGGCAACCTCAGGGTCCTATTTTTACACCCAATGCACAGTCATGTGAATGGGTCTCCATGGCTTATACATCCCTCCTTATGTTTCAGACAGGTCTGGTGTCCTTTCAGGAAACTGTCTTCTCTGAACCCCTGTGCTATTTTCCAAGGCACAACTTCTCCCCCCAAATATTTTGGGGAGTCTTGATGTCCTGATCTACATCTTCCCTCCCCTTCACTCACTCACCTCCATACTCCCCTAACACCCTGACCTATAGTCCATAAAGAATAGCAGTAGTAATACAATCCAGGTTGGGCTGGCATCAGAACTAGCCAACACATTCTTACATCTATTATGTTTTTTAGGGCTCTTACTAACCCAAGAAGGAAAAGAAGTATGAACACAGTTTTCCAGAGGAGAAATTTAAGATCCTGTTAGTGATCAAATCAGTATGAGCATTTAGGTTGCTCCTGAAACCTGTTGTCTCCATCTCTTTTTGCCCCAGACTCTATTCCAAGATGGAATTGGGAAATAGCCACCATGACTCAGGAGCATTGCTCTAACTTGAAATGTTTCCCTCAAGGGGTTTCTTAAGTTGTTCTGAAAGCTCAGCCTGAAAATTGAAAATACCACATAAGTGTGAAGCTTTTATCTAGAACGAGCAATTTCATAAGCATATTCCCTGAAACGAAGATTGTCACACAATTTGAGCTATCTCAGCTGCATCAGCAACTAGTCATTCGTTCATTCAACAAACACTTATTGTCTTCCAGGGGCCAGGTGTTGCACGTAGTGTGGATTCAGTGGGGAACAATATAGACACAGTTCCAGCCCTTCTGAGTTCAGAGTGCATCTGGGGAGTCAGGTAATTAAACAGGAACTTATAGAAAATGTATGTGTTGTGGGAGCAGAGAGCAAGGAAGCCTGGTCCATCCAAGGGTTTGAGATGACTTCCCTGAGGAAGTGATGTTTCAACTAAGATCTGAAGGGTGGTAGAAGCTGGGTGGGTGGGGATGAGGTGAGGAAGACTCCAAGTATGGCAGCCATAAGCATGAGTCTCACAGACCTCCAAGTTCAGGGAACTTAACTGCCCAAGGCCCAGCTGCTGCACTCTGAAATCTATCACCATGCACCAAGGCCATGCTTACCACACGCACTTCCGGCCAGTGACTGAACATGGCAGGGATGTTAAGGCAGCCTGTTCCTTGGAGGCCAGGATGCTTCTGATGGCAGTTTGTCTCGAGGACACCCCTGCAGGCTTGTCAAACTTCCTTAGATTGCTGGTGGCTCGAGATGCTTCTACCAGCCCTTCCTCCCCTCTCTCCTTCACTTAGTTTCAGACTGGCATTGTGCTCCTTATCCAGCCCCTCAGTTCTACTGGCTGCTGTGAGAGTGGGTGACATTAAACAGGGAGGGTGAGAAGGCTGAAGTAAATTGAGCCACAAAGCAAGAAGAAACCAAGGGGAAAGGGCCCAGGGCAGAACTGTACAAGTTTGGTTTTCTCAGTAGGAGGAGAAAAAGTCACACACAAGGAGCTAACAATTTACTCCAGGGATTGTTCAAGACTAGAATTCTGTCCCCTCCTTTTAAAATTCCAGAACGGCTCCAGATAATAGCATCCTGTTTCAGGACAGCATCCCAAAGGGTGCTGGGTTATGGAGGAACATTGTTCACAAAGCCATCTTTTATTCCATTTATAAGGACTTTTCCCTTCCGGGAACATTTTTATCCTTATGGTATCAGAAGCAGGTGGCTCTCCAGAGTCTCACCTTGGGAGGGCCCATCCCAGGCCTCAGACTTGGCCAGTCTAGCCCAGGTGAGTCTTTATTGTGGAGGCTAAGAGCACCTGGTGCCATTCAGCATCTAGATCCTTCCAACCACCAGCCCAGGCTCAGATTCCTCCCAGCTGCACAGGGAGAATATCCTGCTCTGGCTACCATAAGTCACTCAGCAGATCTCGTTCTTGTTGCCATTAATAAATTGATTTTCTGGTTTTATTTTCAAAACAAATAAAAGAACATTAACATCGAGGGAGGTCATCAAAGAGGGGAAACATTACAAAAAAAGCAACATGTAGCCTATGTGGGTGTGATGCGGAAGGTGAGGAGGGTTGATTTTGGCTTTTAGGTGGCCCCAGTTACCCCAGTCAGGATTTCAACAGTGCGTTTCAAATCCATTCTTTATCTGTGTGACTCCTGGAGATTAGGTAGGAATACCAACACACTGCAATTATAAAAAGAGAAAAAAACGACCCTGCTGGTGATCATTCAGAGAAGTATTTTAGGACAAATAAAAGGAAATACATCTTTAACAACCTGTGGCCTATAAATGGAACGTGTTACCCCCATAAGGTGTTCAGGATGAAAATTAAAAATGGGTCCAAGAAGAGGTCAGATAAATTCCTGGATATTAGATAGAAATGTTGTGAAGGTCAACCGATGAAGACCAAGTCACCGTGTTCCCACAGAAATGTTCCTGGTGCCCCTGTGTTCTGGGCTCACCAAGTTCCTAAGAACAGAGAGTGCTCTTTCTCGATGCCATGCCTTAGTCACATGTACTTCCTTGAGGTTCCCCTGCCACTCTCTTCTAAGACTGGAAAACTACCACTTCCAGACCCAATTCAAGTGGAGCCTCTTCTAGGAAGTCCCCACAACTCCTCCAGGGCAAGGCTGGTCACTCTTCCACCAGTGGAACAACTCCACAGTGCACTGTGATTATTTACCCAACTGGACAGATATTGTGTCTACTTCATGTGGGCTTAGCACAGAGCCTGGCCCATAGCCACTATGCAGAAAGTACATGTTGAATGAAAGAGTGAATGAATGAAGGAAGGAATGTTGAGCTTTATTAACCAATGGTCTGACCACGTACAGCATTTATGATCTTGTCAATGGCATTCTTAGAATGGACAATACTCTTCTTTCAGGACAAATGCCTGTTTGTCTCAGCTAATATATATGCTAGTCTCCAACTCAGCCATCTGTGTAGTTGCAATGGAGTAGCCAAGAGGCTTGTTGAGATTTTAGTGTCTTTAAATTAACTGTGTCTCTTAGACAAGTGAGCCAGTTCCCCAGAAATCTGGTCTAGAAATATTGCCAATGCACATTCCAGTGACTTGGAGATGTTAGAAAAACAGACATATCACCTTTCAGGGAACTGCATTTTAAAGTTGGGTTTCATTCCAGATACTTAGGTTGTGAGTGACACACAGTCTGTGGAAATTTTATGAGATCACCAAGAAGCTGAGGTCTGAGACTTTCAAGAAGTGTTTAACCACAGATCAACCAAACATAACATTTGCATGTTAAAAAAACACACACACACACACACACACACAGCAAACAAAGATCTAGTGGTCAAAATGCCATCCAAGTCAAACCAACATGAGGGGCATGCCCAGGCTTACATTTGGAGGTTCTGAAGGTGGTGAGTTGTGGGTCGAGGTACCCTGGACAACAAAGGAAAATCTAAGAATAATGAGAGGTCTTGCTCAGTCAATTAAACAACCAGCCCTAGAGAAAGACTCCTGGCAGTCAGAAATCTCTCAATCCCAATTTTAACCCCCTTAGAAAATACTTTGAATTTAACTTTCTGCAAAATTTCAGTAGTCAGTTTAAAAATAAACATCTATATCATCTGTTACTTTAAAGGTAAATGCAAAGTGCTTTGAGGGACCACATACAGATGTTCATTCATTCAACAAATAGCTGTTGAGTAGCTATGATGTTTAGGGCCATCTGGTAGACCTTGGAGATGCAGCAGGCAGCCCTGCCCTCACTGGGCTTGTAGCCTGGCAAGAAGGACAGGCCAGGATAAGTGATCACCATAACAGCTGAAGAGGTTTTGCCAGGGGAATTCTAGCTGGTTCTGCTAATGTATAACCAGGGGACCACAGAGGGCAGGGAAGAGCTCCCAGAGGAAATGATTCTTAAGCTGTTGCTCAGAATTGAGACTGTCAGGAGAAGAAGGTTCTAAGAAGAGGGGAGGACTCCAAGGAACTGAAGATTCCAGAATTGCTGGAGCACAGAGTGAGGGGAAGAATTATAAAAGAAGGCAGGGGCTAGAATGTACAGGCCTTATAGGAGTAAGATAAAAACATTTAACAACTGAGACATGAATATAAATTAGTCAATAATTATATAACTCTAATTTTTTAAATGTACCCCATTTATAAAATATATTCCATTTAAAAAATATATCCTATTTTATTCTCTAAATATGAGAAACTATAGATATTATTCTCTTGCTTACTAAGAGACTTAAGTAACAGTACAAATTGTTCAAAGATGTAATTTTTGTGATTGGTGTACCTGCCCCTAGATAAATGATGCCCCCTGAGTCAAGATAAAACTTTCCCAAAGAATTTCCCATTAAATTGCGGGACATTAAGTAACCTGTAGACTCAGTAAGAGGAGAATTCACTTAACTTCAGTGATATTTTTCAAGACACTAAATTTTCTCTCGGCATTTGTAGAATCAACAGCAATTATGTTGACAAAATTTCTTAGCTCATATAATACTGTTTTAGATTTTTATCTATTCAATATCTCTATATTGACTTAATTATGAAAATTGTCTACTGGAGTGACATACTTTGGTCTCACCTAATCCTTCAGATTAGATGAGAGACTCTAGTTGGTAGATAAATACTGAACCATAAGTTGAAATCCTGGCTCAGCCACTTAGGTTTTAGATAACCTCTCTGTACTTCAGTTTTCTCATCCAGAAAATGGAGATTATCACATTCATAGTCCTCAAGTGAATTAATATACATTTAGAGTGGAACAGAGCTGGCACTATACACTCTTTAGTTCCCATATTTAGTAATAAAATTAATATCATAAATGCCTAAGACAGGTGGGCATCAGGTAGGTTTTAACCAAGCTCTTCCAATAAATAAAAGAGGAATTTAACAGAGATAAATTTCACACTAGTCCCCAGACCATCCCTATGGGTGCCCATCTTTCTCAGGAGTGTTCATCATTCCTGAAGAAACTCTGCCTGGTGCCAAACAGTGACCTGTAGGAACCTTTAACCATCTACCCATCTGCTCTCCCACTTTTCATCCCATTCTCTGGGAACTCAAGTCCAACAGAGGCTGAAGTTCCCACCTGTGGCCAGGTGAGGGTGACTCTGAGGGAGCATTGGCCTGTGGTAGTTGGCCACAGTCTCAGAGAGCCCTAGGGTGCCAGCATGTCCACCAGGACCAACATCATCCCCTGACCATGGAGTGTTCTTGGGAACACTCTGGTAGAGGACTTCACTGGGACAAGGAATGGAGCTTGGGAAGCATATTGGATTGGTGTGCTGAAGAAAACCAGAATGATCCCTAAGCAACACCTACTGGGGGTTGAGGGGAAGGGAGCACCAAGACACAGACCTGTATCAACCCTCTTATTGTGGAAGCCAATGGCAGTGACCAGTAGTCTGTACTTTGTGGGGTACTGACTGGCATAAGCATCAACTAATTAGAACAGATTCAGCATTAACTCTTCAGTTGATGGACAGTGCAGAGGTAGGGGAGATAGGTTCAAAGTATGGGAGAATTTCAATATTTAAACAGCCAGGGGACTTCCCTTAGTGCAGTGGTTAAGAATCCACCTGCCAATGCAAGGGACACAGGTTCTAGCCCTGTGTCCAGGAAGGTCCAGGAAGGTCCAGGAAGATCCCACATGCCGTGGAGCAACTAAGCCCGTGCGCCACAACTACTGAGCCCACACACCACAACTACAGAAGCCCGCGTGCTCTAGGGCCCACATACTGCAAGTACTGAGCCTGTGTCCTGCAACTACTGAAGCCTGAGTGCCTAGAGCCCATGCTCCACAAGAGAAGCCACCACAATGAGAAGCCCGTGCACCTCAACAAAGACTAGCCCTCGCTTGCCGCATCTAGAGAAAGCCTGTGTGCAGCAACGAAGAGACAAGGCAGCCAAAAAAAAAAAAAAAAAGCCAGGATAACTAGTTGTACAGCTAAACACCAGCTGTATATTAGCCTTGGGACTTTGAAAGCCATATTAATGGCTCTGGACTCTATCCTAAAGGTATGGAGAGCTACAAGAGTTTTAAGAGATCTGATGTATGATTTTGACAAAGCTTGCTGAATACAGTTGGAGGACAGGTTGAAGAAAGGCAAGACTGGAGACAAGGAAACCAGTTGAGACACCCTTGCTGGAGTTTGGGTTGGAGATGATAGTAGAAATGGGTAGGTGTGAGAGATATTTAATATGTACAATTCTCAACACTTGGGGATTAATTAGATATGGAAGGTAAAGAGGAGGAGTCAAGGATGACTCCTAGGTGTCTTGCTTGGGAAGTGAGATAGTTTATCTTGCCATTTAATGAGATAGGGACATCAGGAGACAGAGCAGGTCTGAGGAAGGAGGACACGATCAGTTTAATTTTGGATATGTTCAACTTGAAATGCCTGTGACATATCTAGGCAGAGATCCAGTAGGCAGCTGGAGATGTGGGTACCATGTGTGAAAGAAACCTGACTGGAGATGATGATTTTGGAATCCTTACATAGTGAGTGCATGAAATTGCCCAGAAGGGGAATATAGAGTGGGAAAAGGATAGGTCCGAGTCCTGAGTAACAGCAACATGTAAGAAACAGGTAGAAGATAAGGCATCACAGGGTTATGGAGAAAACCAGAATATTGTGTCATAACAGAAGGCAAGAGAATGGTGTGTTGGGTGTGGTCAATGGGCACTTAGTGCCCATTCCTACTTTCTGTTCTATTTGTCTTCCTGGACAGCTAAAAACTTCTTTTCCAAGATTCCCTTGCAACCAGAGTTCTGGATGCAAATTAGGTTCCAGAAATTCCATGTACTACTCAAGATTTAGAAGGTTTAGAGCTGAGACAGAGGCTACATAGTCCTGATGCTCTTAGCTGATTTCTGTTGAAGTTGTGGAGCTTTTCTGCAGCAGTGTTCCAGTGCCTAGTTGATAGCTTCGTGCTTGGTCAGTTGTCTTGGTGGTAGCAGTTTCCTAGCACATGGGCTGTAGCCATTATAGTGTGTTCTGATTCCCTACCGTCCCAATTTTGACAAAGGTACCGTCTCCCTGGCAGGTCAGTTGTGATGGTATTCTTGGAGATCTGGTTATACCCAAAGCTCTTCCAACACTTTAATAAACACCTATTTTCTATACCTATCCTCTTCTGCATAAAAGATCTACAGTGGTTTCTTTTATTCTTTTTGAATACTGACTGAATGAAGGGGATATTTCAGGGAGGAATCTTGTGTGTGTGTGTTTTTCCATATCACCAAGCAATGAACTCAATTCTGACACTATCTACATGAATATAGCATCGAATCTCACAAGTTAAGTACTCAGTCCTATGAGACTCACCACCCCTACCTTCAGACATTAATCACAAGTTCATGTTGTCACCTGGGCTGACCAACTGCTGTAGATCGAAGGTTCTCACAACCCTTGCCTTGGGTTCAATTAATTTGCTAAAGCAGCTCACAGAACTCAGAAAAACACTTTACTTAGGTTTACCAGTTTGTTGTAAGAGAATATGACCCAGGAACAGCCAGATAGAAGAGATGTGAAGAGCAAAGTATAATAAGTGAGAAGGAGTGCAGAACTTCCAAGCCCTCTCTGAGCATGCCACTCTCCCCAAATCCTCACGTGTGAAATCTCCACGTGTTCACCAACCAGAACCTGTCAGAACTGGTTCTTTTGGGGTTTTATGAAGGCTTCATTAGCTAGGCATGATTGATCAAATCCTTGGCTATTGGTGATTGATTCTGCCTCCTGACCCTCTCCCTTTCCCTCAGAGATCAGGGGTCGGACTGAAAGTTCCAACCCCAGAGAGCTTCCTCCCCACTTCCACCATGTGAGGAAACAGGGAAAATGTGGCCACTTATAAATCAGGAAGTGGGCCCTCACCAGACACTGAATTTTCCAGTGCCTTGATCTTGAACTTCTCACAACTGTAAGGAACAAATGTTTGTTGTTTAAGCCACCAAGTCTATGGTATTCTGTTATAGCAGCCCAAACAGAATAAGACAAGAAAAAACTCATATTGTTGACATAAGTACTTTAAGAAATTAAATGCTGTGTTATTTATTGCCCTTCTCCACAAAATAAGGAAGAAAATTTACAGAATATTCCATATTTACATTCTAGTGACAACAGGAGTATAATTTAAAAATAATCCATGTGGGGCAAAGGTCTGAAATAGGATTAAAATGTACATGTTCTGCATCTTGAATCATGATGCCAGTTCCTCTCTATGGTTAAGATTTTCAGTAAGAAAGAGAAAGGGTTTTTCCAAGATCCACAACTATTTACAAAGCTCTTATTTATTCTCTCAGAATAACCATTAAAGTCTTGTGATAACCTCAGAGGAAAATGAATTCTTTTAAGAAATTATTTAAGTCACAAGTGTGTTTGTTATGGAAAAGTGAATTTACTTGCTTAAGTTGTAAGTGATCTCAGTAATCATATTGATACTTATTAATCTACCACTCAATGTATTATATTAGACAGAAAGCACCTGACTGCTTAGTTTAGTTTTCTCCCTGCAAATTACTTGAAATTAAAACATGCCTTCAGCCAATTCTGATCTAAATACATGACAAAGCGTTGTTCTCCCGTAAGTGGTAGGATAGTCAGGACTTGGTGATTGGTTTGAAAGATTGGGCAAAGAAGAATCTTCAGGAATGATGCCCAGGCTGCCGGCTTAGGTAACCAGTAGGGGAAGAAGATGTTCAGTGATACAGGGGTCATAGGAGGAGGAGAGCAAGTTTCCCAGGAAGACAGGGTGTTTGACTCTGGACATGTGGAATTTGAGGTGCCTGTAGGAAAAATGAACAGAGCTGATTAACAAGCAAATGGAGGTATGTGTATGGAGCTCAAGAGAAATCTAGAAATTTAAATTTGGAGCCGACTGCACATGACTCATATAGAGCCATTCTCAGCTAAGTTTGGGACCCTTGCAATATAATTTGATCCAGGAAATGTCAAAGGTTTCTTAAAACCTTAATGTTTTCCTCGTTGAGAACAGAATATGTTGACTTTAAAAGAAAATCAATATTCACTGTGGTGAATACTGCCCTTGGGTAATTTAGGAGCAAACCAGCCATGGTATTGATGTTGGGCATGAAGGCCCTTCCATCTTGCTCCCGCCAGGGTCCAGAACATAACAGGTACCCAATAATTATTTGTTGAATGAACAAGTGGTTAAACATCCCCGTTCCTCGTAGCCTGCCCTCAAATATGGCCTCATCACCCAATGAAACTGAAAATGCAAAGACTAGAAATACTTTTTTTTTTAATGTAAGGATCATCCCCAAGTACTTCTGAGAGGGGTAATCAGCAACCACCATGGGTCACACGATTCACCACTGGAATAATTTTTGGAAAAAGGAAGGAAAACACATGGGGAACAGGGAGCCATGGGGGTCAGGCTGCTTCCTTCACATCTTTTCCCGGGGCTGATCTGGCCTAAAGGCCTGAGGCTCTCCACCCAGGACACTCTTAAGGATACCAAAATGTCCTTCCCATCCTTTCCATTACTTGCCTTCAAATGTGTCTCTGCCACCCCACTGCACACCCACCCCACCCCAGGGAACATCAACACAGTCTGAAGGCCCACTTCCCCAACCCTGCCACACTTATTTTTGTTGTTGTTTCTTCATAGCATTGATCTTTGTGACTAAGCAGCAACCTGAAAAGCCAAGGAACAGTGTGCCTCCCCTTACAGTAATTTTGAGATCTCTTGCGGGGACTAAAGCACGATCCTGGGGTTTATAAGAGGTGCCACATCTTTGCAGGGAGGCGAATGTGGAGATGGGGGGAGTGGTGGGGAAAGGAAAGCCTTTGTTGTAGCTACAAAGATATCAACAAAGGCAAGGCCCTCGTCCTGTTGGAGTGAAAGGAGTTAGAAACTGGGTGGGAAGCCTGCCCCAAACCTTCACTCTGACTTTGGCCTCTGCTTATTATTATGGTTCAGCTTCTCTCCTTAAGTCACTATTGGCTTCTGTCTCGAAGAGCAGCAACTCAGAAAGTATAAACCTGTCCCTGGAATGTCATCCTTTAGAAGCTGAAATGGAATATTTCTGGAATAACCTTTCCCTTCATGTCTGTACACAGCCCCAGGAGCAGCAATTCTGCAAGAGGGGAGTGGAGAGTGAGGCCACAATCTGTATCATGAAGGCCTCCAAAAGGCTCCTCCCTGGTACAAGTAGAGAATTAACACGAACGTACTGGGGAGGAAGGGAGAGGTCTGAATGATCAGGTTAGCAGCCTCACGTAGAGACCTCTCCTCCACCAACCATCCTCCTCAGTCAGCAAAAGCTCCGTAAGTATTTGCACTGCACACTGGGGGTTAAGTTAGGCTAGCATGGATGCTGTGAAATACCAGCTAACCCATCTCCTGATTCTCCTTTGTTCCAAGAGCTCTAGGGTCCTGCCTTTAACAACAGCTAGAAAAAATGACTCTACCAGATTTCCTCTTGCCATCCTCCAAAATCCTAGTGAATTCATCACCTGAATTAAAATTATCCTCTTGCATAACAGACCCCAGAGACTTGGGCTGATCTAACTCCAGCTGCTCTTTATAGCCAAACCAACCTGACTTAATTTTTACAGATGAGCGAGTGTTGGCGGTGAAAATCGATCGCTCTAAGAATGACCAAAGAAGCAGGCTCTAAAATTCCCCGAAGAGTACTGTTCTCTCAGAAGCTGTAGAGGTGTGCAGGAATGTTAGGTGCGCCCCCTCTGAACAACACCTGTTGTTTGGGGAACTGAGACTTTATTTGCTAACACATATCTGGGAGTGTGATTTGGTTTTCCTGTTTCCATTTTGGGCTCTGGTAATTGATTTTGCTTTGTGAGTTTCTCAAGGGACAGGTACATCCCATCTGCTGACATCTGTTTGCTCTGAGGTGACACAGTCTCATTAAGATGGCTCCTATTTAAATGTTGTGTCTTCCGCTGTTTCTGTCTCAGCGTATTTCTCCTTTTCAGTTTTCTTTCCCTCCACTGGTCCCAATGGACCCAAATGGACTACTTGACATTCTCCTGTTTTCAGTCCTCCACCTGTATTCTATCAGTATGGAATATGGTAATTACTTGATCCATCTTTCAATTCACTGGACTATAAACAGGAGCCAGAGAAAGCCAACAACTCCATTTTCCATTGGAAAATGCCCAGGGGCTGGTTAACAAGAGAAGTGTTCACAGGAAAGGAAATTAACAGTTTGATGAGATTTCAGAGTACGTGCTAGGGAGCATCAACCAACAGGAAGCCTCTTACCTGAAGCTGAGGCCATGAATCTCTTCTATACCAAAGCAGGAATTGAAATGCAGATCCACACTTATACCTCAGATTTCCCCGTGAGACTTACTTCTTAAGCACTCTCTTAAAAGATAGGAGTTTCACTGGGCTAGGGCATTATGTTTTTTGAAATGGGAGAAGTAGGGTACACTAGAAAATATATCATCATCATCATCACCATTGTTATATAATAAAAAAAATGTGGCTGGCCTTTCTCCCTAGTTCCTGGGAGACAACCTCTAAATTTTTGGAATTTTCCTAGGGATAAAAGTTTCTCTGTTATTCATGGTGGGCCCCTCGGACCACAACTAAATTTACACTAACAAGATGGCTCAGGATGGAGGCTGGCTATGCCATCAAGACTAATAATGTGATTGGAGTGTAGGGCTTAGAGCTCAGGTAGGGAGTAGAATATTTTTCCAGATAGTTATAAAACTCGAAGATGATCTCTTTTCACTGAAAAGCCTAAGTACATAAATTCCTTCACATCATTAAGGAATGTAAGCAAACTTAAAGATATAGAACACAATACTATACACAGTAGGAAAATATGCCCAGGGCAGCAAGCAACAGGCATTTTACAGAGCTTGCATAGAATGTTCCAGGATTGAACAAACCTAGTGGGAAGAGAAGAAATAAAGTTATAGACCAACTTCATGAAAATTATATTTAAATGAGATCATTGTGCACTGTTCAGGAGAAAGAATCAATATTCCCAATCTACAAAGAGTTTTAATAAATCAGTGAGAGCACATATATACAATGGAATATTACTCAGCCATAAAAAGAAACGAAATTGAGTTATTTGTAGTGAGGTGGATGGACCTAGAGTCTGTCATACAGAGTGAAGTAAGTCAGAAAGAGAAAAACAAATACCGTATGCTAACACATATATATGGAATCTAAGAAAAAATAAAATAAAAAAAGATCGTGAAGTACCTAGGGGTAAGACGGGAATAAAGGCACAGACCTACTAGAGAATGGACTTGAGGATATGGGGAGGGGGAAGGGTAAGCTGTGACAAAGTGAGAGAGTGGCATGGACATATATACACTACCAAATGTAAAATAGATAGCTAGTGGGAAGCAGCCGCATAGCACAGGGAGATGAGCTAGGTGGTTTGTGACCACCTAGAGGGGTGGGATAGGGAGTGTGGGAGGGAGGGAGAGGCAAGAGGGAAGAGATATGGGAACATATATATACGTATAACTGATTCACTTTGTTATAAAGCAGAAACTAACACACCATTGTAAAGCAATTATACTCCAGTAAAGATGTTAAATAAATAAATAAATAAATAAAATTAAAAAATAAACAAATAAAATAAATCAGTGAGAAAAGACTAAAATCCTTACAGAAAAAAATGACAGAGCACACAGACAAGAAAATTTTAAAAGAGGTAACACAAATGGCCAATATACACATGGCAATATGTGCAACATTTCTGGAAACAAAAAAATGCCAGTTAAAAATACTGCGATATATTTTACAAAACAAAATAACAATGAAAGAGAGAATTAGCAGGTAGAGCTACTAGTCTTTGGAAAGGAAAAAAAAATTTAAGAGATATCATTTCTTTACCTAAAAGATTGGCAAAGATAAAAAAGATTTCCAATACCCAGTACTGGAAAACTGAACTTTCTTATTAACAGTGTTGGATGTGTAAATTAGCAAAAACTTTCTGGTGGGAAATTTGGCATTATGTATTAAAATGGTACATGGGCATTCCCTTTCACTAATTCCATTTCCAGAAATTTATAATATGTTGATAATCAGATGAGTATACACATATGTATATACACACACACATCTACACACACTCACATCCATATACATACATAGAGGCAACATATCTATTAGTAGATAGTTAAAACAGATTACGGTATATTCCCCACATACAGAATAATATACAACCATTAAAAATTAAGATGTTGATCCATATTATTTTTGGCTACAACACACTGCTGAATAAGAAAACAAGTAGCAAAAAAACCATTCATATCACATTCCCATTTTAATTGTGTGAGTGTACAAATACTAGCAATTGTTCTATTCATGAGGGGGAATTACAGGTGTTTTTCACTTTATTATTGTTTGAATTTATTTTAGACTTTTGTTTTTTTACAGCAGTTTAAGGTTCATAGAAAAATGAGAGGAAGGTGTAGAGATATCTCATATACCCCCCTCCCCCATTATCAACATCCCCACCAAAGTAGAACATTTGTTACAATTGATAAACCTACACTGACTTATCTTAACCATCCAAAGTCCATAGTTTATCTTAGGGCTCACTCTTGGTGTTGTACATTCTATACATTTGGACAAAGGTATAATGACATGTATCTACCATTATAGTATACAGAGTATCTTCACTGCCCTAATAATCCTCTGTGGTCCTCACAGAGACGAATAAAATCCTCTGCTTATCCCTCTCCACCACCCCGCACCAACGTCTTGCAACCACTGATGTTTTACTGTTTCCAAGGTTTTGCCTTTTCCAGGATATCAAATAGTTAGAATCACAGAGTGTATAGCATTTTCAGATTGACTTCTTTCCCTTGTTTATATGCATTTATGTTTCCTCCGTCTCTTTTCATGGCTTAAGCACTCATTTCTTTTTAGTGCTGAATAATATTCCACTGTCAGGATATATTACAGTTTGTTTATCTATTCACCTACTGAAGGATATCTTGGTTGCTTCCAAGTTTGGGCAGTTATGAATGAATTAAGCTGCTATAACATCTGTTTGCAGGTTTTTGTGTGGACATAAGTTTCACCTCCTTTGGATAAATGCCAAGGAGTGTGATTACTGGATCATATAGTAGGAGTATGTTTAGTTTTGTAAGAAACTGCCAAACTGTCCTCCAAAATGACTATATAATTTCATCTCCACCAGCAATGAATTAGAGAGCAACTGGAGCTCTCATCTGTTGCCAGTATTTTGTTGTCAGTGTTCCGGATTTTGGACTATTCTAATAGGCGTGTGGTTGTATCTCATTGTTGTCTTAATTTGTATTTTCCTGCTGACATATGATGTGGAGCATCTTTTCCATATGCCATTTGCCATCTGTATATCTTCATTGGTGAGGTGTCTGTTTAGGTCTTTTGTCCATTTTTTAATTGGGTTCTTCACTTTCTTATTGTTAAATTTTAAGAGTTCTTTGTATATTTAGAATGACAGTCCTTTATCAGATGTGTCTCTTGCAAATATTTTCTCTGTGGCTTGTCTTCTCATTATTTTGGCATTATATTTTTCAGAGCGTAAGTTTTCTATTTTAATGAAGTCCAGCTTAACAATTATTTCTTTCATAGATTATACTGTTGTTGTATCTAAAAAGTTATCAAGATTTTCAAGGCCATATAAGTCTTCTCCTATTTTATCTTCTAAAAGTTTTACAGTTTTGTTTTACATTTAGGTCTATGATCATTTTGAGTTAAAAGTCTATGATTTGTTGTTGTTGTTGTTCATGTGGATGTCCAGTTGTTTCAATGCCATTTGTTGAAAAGACTATCTTTGCTCCATTGTGTTACCATTGCTCTACTGTATTACCTTTTGTCAAGATCACTTGACTATATTTATGTGGGTCTATTTCTGGGCTCTCTTTTCTGTTCTGTTAGTCTATTTGTCTATTTTTTCACCAATACCACGCTGCCTTGATTACTGTAGTTTTATAGTATAGTCTCGAAGTCTAGTAGTATTAGTCTTCCAATTTTATTCTTCTTCTTCAATGGTTTGTGGGCTATTCTGGGTCTTTGCCTCTACAAATAAACTTTAGAATCAGTATGTCAGTATCCACAAAATAACTTCTGGGGTTTTCACTGGAATTGCATTGAATCTATAGATTAAGTTGGGAAGAACTAACATCTTGACATATTGATTCTTCCTATCCCTGAGCATGAAATATCTCCCCATTTATTTAGTTCTTCTTTGATTTCATTCATCAGAGTTTGTGCTTTTCCTCACATAAATCTTGTATGTATTTTGTTAGATTTATACCTAAGTATTTCATTTTTGTAATGCTAATATAAATGGTATTGTGTTTTTAATTTCAAATTCCCTTGTTCATTGGTAGTATATAGGAATACAATTAACTTTTGTATATTAACCTTGTATTCTGCAACCTTGCTGTAAGCACGTATTAATTCCAGGAGTTTTTTGTTGTTGTTGTTGTTGATTCTTTCAGATTTGTTACATAGACAATTATGTCACCTATGAACAAAGACAGTTTTACTTCTTTCTTCCCAATTCGTATAAATTTCTTATTCTTTTCTTATTGCATTGTGAGAAATTCCAGTACAGTGTTGAAAAGAAGTGGTGAAAGGGTACACCCTTGCCTTGTACTTGATCTTAGTGAGAAAGCTTCGAGTTTCTCACCAGTAAGTATGATGTTAACTGTAGGTTTTTTTTGTAGTCTATCAAGTTGAGTAGATTCCCCTCTATTCCTAGTTTACTGAGGATTTTTTTATCATGAGTGGGTGTTGGATGTTGTTAAATGCTTTTTTTTTTGCATCTATTGATATAATCATATAATTCTTCTTTAGCCTTTTGATGTGATGATTAGATTAATTGATTTTTGAATGTTGAACCAGATCTGCAAACCTAGGATAAATCCCACTTGGTTGTAGTGTATAATTTTTCTTATATGCTTTTTGAATTTGTTTTGCTAATATTTTGTTGAGGACTTTTGCATTTATGATCATGAGAGATATTGGTCTGTAGTTTTCTTATAATGTGTTTGTGTGGTTTTGGTGTCAGGCTAATGCTGTCCTCTTTGACTGAATTAGGAAGTATTCCCCTGCTTCTATCCTCTGAAAGAGATTGTAGAGAATTGGTATAATTTCTTCCTTAAATGTTTTGTAGAATTCACCAGTGAACCTTCTGGGCCTGGTGCTTTCTGGTTTGGAGGTCATTAATTATCATGCAATTTCTTTAGTAGATGTAGGGTTATTCAGATTGTATATTTCTTCTTGTGTGAGTTTTGGTAGATTGTATCTTTCAAGGAATTGGTCCATTTCATCTAAGCTATCAAATCTAGGGGCATAGAGTAGTTCAAAGTATTCCATTATTATTCTTTTAATGTCTGTGGGATGTGTAGTGATCTTCCCTCTTTCATTTCATATATTAGTAATTTGTATTCTCTTTTTCTCTCAGTTAGTCTGGATAGAGCTTATTCATTTTATTGCTTTCCCGCCCCCCCCCAAAGAACTAGCTTTGGTTTTGTTGATTCTCTCTATTGAGAGATGAAAAACAAGCAAGGTTTTCTGTAAGCTAATTTTTTCCAAAGAACTAGCCTTTGGTTTTGTTGATTTTCTCCTATTTTCAATTTCATTGATTTCTGCTCTAATCATTATTATTTCTTTCTTTCTGCTTACTTTTGATTTAATTTGCTCTTCTTTTTCTAGTTTCCTAAGGTATAAACTTAGATTATTGATTTCAGGTCTTTCCTCTGTTCTAATATATATATTCAATGCTGTAAATTTCCCTCTAAGCACTACTTTTGCTGCCTCCCACAAATTTTGATAAGTTGTGTTTTCATTTTCATTTAGTTCACAATATTTTTAAATTTCTCTTGAAATGTCTTCTTTGACCCAGGCATTATTAGGAAGTGTGTTATTTACTCTCCACTCATTTGGCCATTTTCCAGTTATCTTTCTATTACTGATTTCTGGTTTAATTCCACTGTGGTCTAGGAGCAGACATTGTATAATTTCTGTTCTTTTAAATACATTAAAGTGTGTTTTATGGCCCAGAATATAGTCAATTTTGATGGATGTTCTGTGTTACCTTGAGAAGAATGCTATTCTGCTATTGTTGGATGAAGTAGACTTTAGATATAAATTATATCTAATTGATTAATGGTGTTGTTGAGTTCAATATATCCTTCCTCAATTTCTGCCTGCTGGATTTGTCCATTTCTGCTACAGGAGTGTTGAAGTCTCGAATTATTATAGTGGATTCATTTATTTCTCCTTGCGTTTCTATCAGTTTTTGCCTCACGTAGTTTGGTACTTTATTGTTAGACACACACATGTTAAAGATTGTTATGTTTTCTTAAAGAATAGGCCCCTTTATCATTATGTAATGTCCTTCTTTATCCCTGATAACATTTCTTGTTTTCAAGTCTACTTTGATTGAAATTAATATAGCTACTCCTGTCTTCTTCTCAAATTTTGAAATGTTATATTTTTCTCCATCCATTTACTTTTGATCTATATGTGTCTTTATGTTTAAAGTGAGTTTATTGTATGTAACATATAGTCAGATCTTGTTCACTGATACACTCTGACAGTGCCTGGTTTTTAATTTTTAATTAATTAATTAATTTTTATACAGCAGGTTCTTATTAGTTATCAATTTTATACATATTAGTGTATATATGTCAATCCCAATCTCCCAATTCATCCCACCACCACGACCCACCCCCGCTTTCTCCCCTTGGTGTCCATATGGTGGACCCACTGCCGCTTTCTCCCCTTGGTGTCTCTACATGTGTGTATCTGTTTCTGCATCCCTGTTTTTTAATTGGTGCATTTAGACCATTGACATTCATAGTGATTTTTGATATTGTTAGATTAAAATCTACCATATATGTTACTGTTTTCTACTTGTTGCCCTTGTCCTTTGCTCCTGTTTTTGTCCTCCACTCTTTCTCTGCCTTTTGTAATTTTTTTCTGCCTTTTGTAATTTTAATTGAGCATTTTGTATGATTCTATTTTTCTCTCCTTTCTTAGCATAACAGCTATAATTTTTTTTTTTACTTTTTTTAGTGGTGGTCTTAGTGTTTACAATATACATTTACAGCTAATCCAAGTCCACTTTTAAAAAAACCCTATAATGCCTCATGGGTAGTGTACGTACCTTTTAATAACAAAATAATTCTAACTCCTTTCTCCTGTCACTTGTGTTGCTGTCATTCATTTCATATATATATATAGATATATATATATAATAGATATAGATATAGATATATAATATATATAGGCACATTAGATATAAATATAAAAGCATACATAGTTGAATACATTGTTGCTATTATTATTTTGAACAAACTGTTTTCCGTTACATCAATTAAGAATAAGAAAATAAGAGATTGGTTCAAGATGGCAGAGTAGAAGGACATGTGCTCACTCCCTCTCGCGAGAGCACCAGAATCACAACTAACTGCTGAACAATCATTGACAGGAAGACACTGGAACTCACCGAAAAAGATACCCCACATCCAAAGACAAAGGAGAAGCCACAATGAAATGGTAGGAGGGGCGCAATCACAATAAAATCAAATCCTATATCCACTGGGTGGGTGACTCACAAACTGGAGAACAGTTATACCCCAGAAGTCCACCCATGGAGTGAAGATTCTGAGCCCCACGTCAGGTATCCCAACCTGAGCATCCGGCAATGGGAGGAGGAATTCCCAGAGAATCAGACTTTGAAAGCTAGCGGGATTTGATTGCAGGACTTTGACAGGACTGGGGGAAACAGAGACTCCACTCTTGGAGGGCACACACAAAGTAGTATGTGCATCAGCACACAGGAGGAAGGAGCAGTGACCCCATAGGAGACTGAACCAGACCTACCTGCTACTGTTAAAGTGTCTCCTGCAGAGGTGGGGGGTGTTTGTGGTTCACCGCAGGGACAAGGTGACTGGAAGCAGAATTTCTGGAAAGTACTCCTTGGCGTGAGCCCTCCCAGAGTCTGCCATTAGCCCCAGCAAAGAGCCTGTAGCCTCCAGTGCTGGGTCACCTCAGGCCAAACAACCAACAGGAAGGGAACTCAGCCCCACCCAACAACAGACAAGTAGATTAAAGTTTTACTGAGTTCTGCCCACCAGAGCAACACCCAGCTCTACCCACCACCAGTCCCTCCCATCAGGAAGCTTGCACAAGCCTCTTAGACAGCCTCATCCACCAGAGGGCAGACAGCAGAAGCAAGAACTACAATCCTGCAGCCTGTGGAACGAAAACCACAATCACAGAAAGATAGACCAAGTGAAAAGGCAGAGGACTATGTACCAGATGAAGGAAGAAGATAAAAACCTAGAGAAACAACTAAATGAAGCAGAAATTGGCAACCTTCGAGAAAAAGAATTCAGAATAATGATATTGAAGACAATCCATGACCTCGAAAACAGAATGGAGGCAAAGATCGAGAAGATGCAAGAAACGCCCAATAAAGACGTAGAAGAATTAAAGAACAAACACCTAGAACAATTAAAGAACAAACAAATAGAGATGAACAATACAATAACTGAAATGAAAAATACACTAGAAGGAAACAGTAGCAGAATAACTGAGGAAGAAGAATGGATAAGTGACCTGGAAGACAGAATGGTGGAATTCACTGCCGTGGAACAGAATAAAGAAAAAAGAATGAAAAGAAATGAAGACAACCTAAGAGACCTTTAGGACAACATTAAACACAACAACATTCGCGTTATAGGGGTCCCAGAAAGAGAAGAGAGAGAGAAAGGACCCAAGAAAATATTTGAAGGGATTATAGTGGAAAAATTCCCTAACATGGGAAAGGAAATAGCCACCCAAGTCCAGGAAGTGCAGAGACTCCCATACAGGATAAACCCAAGGAGAAACATGCCGAGACACATAGTAATCAAATTGACAAAAATTAAAGACAAAGAAAAATTATTAAAAGCAACAAGGGAAAAATGACAAATAACATGCAAGGGAACTCCACAAGATTAACAGCTGATTTCTCAGCAGAAACTCTACAGGCCAGAAGGGAGTGGTGCAATATATTTAAAGTGATGAAAGCGAAGAACCTACAACCAAGATTACTCTACCCAGCAAGGATCTTATTCAGATTTGACAGAGAAATCAAAAGCTTTACAAACAAGCCAACGCTAAGAGAATTCATCACCACCAAACCAGCTCTACAACAAATTCTAAAGGAGCTTTGCTAAGTGGGAAACACAAGAGAAGGAAAGGACCTACAAAAACAAACCCAGAACAGTTAAGAAACTGGTAATAGGAACATACATATCGATAATTACCTTAAATGTGAATGGATTAAGTGCTCCAACCAAAAGACACAGGCTCGCTGAATGGATAAAAAAACAAGACCCATGTATATGCTGTCTACAAGAGACCCACTTCAGACCTAGGGATACATACAGACTGAAAGTGAGGGGATGGAAAATGATACTCCATGTAAATGGAAATCAAAAGAAAGCTGGAGTAGCAATACTCATATCAGATAAAATAGACTTTAAAATAAATAATGTTACAGGAGACAAGGAAGGACACTACATAATGATCAAGGGATCAATCCAAGAAGAAGATATAGCAATTATAAATATATATGCACCCAACATAGCAGCACCCCAATACATAAGGCAACTGCTAAGAGCTATAAAAGAGGAAATCGACAGTGACACAAAAATAATGGGGGACTTTAACATCTCACTTACACCAATGGACAGATCATCCAGACAAATACTTAATAAGGAAACACAAGCTTTAAATAACACATTAGACGAGACACATTTAATTGATATATATAGGACATTCCATCCGAAAATAGCAGATTACACTTTCTTCTCAAGTGCACATGGAACATGAATTGTTCCAGAATTTATCACATCTTGGGTCACAAATCAAGCCTTGGTAAATTTAAGAAAATTGAAATCAGATCAAGCATCTTTTCCAACCACAACGCTATGAGATTAGAAATAAATTAGGGGAAAAGAATGTAAAAAACACAAACACATGGAAGCTAAACAATACGTTACTAAATAACCAAGAGATCACTGAAGAAATGAAAGAGGAATCAAAAATACTTAGAAACAAATGACCAAAAAAACACGATGATCCAAAACCTATGGGATGCAGCAAAAGCAGTTCTAAGAGGGAAGATTATAGCAATAAAATCCTACCTCAAGAAACAAGAAAAATCTCAAACAAACAATCTAACCTTACACCTAAAGCAATTAGAGAAAGAAGAACAAGAAAAACCCAAAGTTAGTAGAAGGGAAGAAATCATAAAAATAAGAGCAGAAATAAATGATATAGAAACAAAGAAAACAGTAGCAAATATCAATAAAACTAAAAGCTAGTACTCTGAGAAGATAAACAAAATTGATAAACCTTTAGCCAGACTCATCAAGAAAAAGAGGGAGAGGACTCAAATCAATAAAATTAGAAATGAAAAAGGAGAAGTTACAACGGAAACCACAGAAATACAAAACATCATAAGAGACTATTACAAGCAACTCTATGCCAAAAAAATGGACAATCTGGAAGAAATAGGCAAATTCTTAGAAAGGTATAACCTTCCAAGACTGAACCAGGAAGAAATAGAAAATATGAACAGACCTATCACAAGTAATGAAATTGAAACTGTGATTAAAAATCTTCCAACAAACCAAAGTCCAGGACCAGATGGCTTCACAGGTGAATTCTATCAAACATTTAGATAAGAGCTAACACCCATCCTTCTCAAACTCTTCCAAAAAATTGCAGAGGAAAGAACACTCCAAAACTCATTCTATGAGGCAACCATCACCCTGATACCAAAACCAGACAAAGATACTACAAAAAAGAAAATTACAAACCTATATCACTGATGAATATAGATGCAAAAATCCTCAACAAAATACTAGCAGACAGAATCCAACAACATATTAAAAGGATCATACACCATGATCAAGTGGGATTAATCCCAGGGATGCAAGTCTTCTTCAACATATGCAAATCAATCAATATGATACACCATATTAACAGATGGAAGAATAAGAAGCATATGATCATCTCAATAGATGCAGAAAAAGCTTTTGTCAAAATTCAACACCCACTTGTGATAAAAACTCTCCAGAAGGTGGGCATAGAGTGAACCTACCTCAATCTAATAAAGGCCATATACGACAAACCCACAGCAAACATCATTCTCAATGGTGAAAAGCTGAAAGCATTGCCTCTAAGATCAGGAACAAGACAAGGATGTCCACTCTCATCACTCTTATTCACATAGTTTTGGAAGTCCTAGCCACAGCAATCAGAGAAGAAAAGAAATAAAAGGAATACAAATTGGAAAAGAAGAAGTAAAACTGTCACTGTTTGCAGATGACATGATACTATACATAGAGAATCCTAAAGATGCCACCAGAAAAGTACTAGAGCTAATCAGTGAATTTGGTAAAGTTGCAGGATACAAAATTAATGCACAGAAATCTCTTGCATTCCTATACACTAACAACAAAAGATCAGAAAGAAATTAAGGAAACACTCCCATTCACCACTGCAACAAAAAGAATAAAATACCTAGGAATAATCCTACCTAAGGAGGTAAAAGACCTGTACACAGAAAACTATAAGACACTGATGAAAGAAATCAAAGATGACACAAACAGGTGAAGAGATATACTATGTTTGTGGCTTGGAAAAATGTATTTGTAAAAATGACTATACTACCCAAAGCAATCTACAGATTCAGTGCAATCCCTATCAAATTATCAATGTCATTTTTTTTTAACAGAAGTAGAACAAAAAAATCTGAAAATTTATATGGAGACACAATAGACTCCAAATAGCCAAAGCAATCTTGAGGCAAAAAAACAGAGCTAGAGGAATCAGACTCTCTGATTTCAGACTATACTACAAAGCTACAGTAATCAAGACAATATGGTACTGGCACAAAAACAGATATATAGATCAATGGAACAAGGTAGAAAGCCCAGAGATAAACCCACGCACCTATGGTCAACTAATCTATGACAAAGGAGGCAAGGATATGCAATGGAGAAAAGACAGTCTCTTCAATAAGTTGTGCAGGGAAAACTGGACAACTACATGTAAAAGAATGAAATTAGAACACTCCTTAACACCATACACAAAAATAATCTCAAAATGGATTAAAGACCTAAATGTAAAAACAGAAACTATAAAACTCTTAGAGGAAAAGAGGAAGAACACACTTTGACATAGATCACAACAAGATCTTTTTTGATCCACCTCCTAGAGTAATGGAAATAAAAACAAAAATAAACAAATGGGGCCTAAGGAAACTTAAAAGCTTTTGCACAGCAAAGGAAACCATAAACAAGATGAAAAGACAACCCTCAGAATGGGAGAAAATGTTTGCAAACGAATCAATGGACAAAGGATTAATCTCCAAAATATATAAACAGCTCATGCAGCTCAATATTAAAAAAACAAACAACCCAATCCAAAAATGGGCAGAAGACCTAAATAGACATTTTTCCAAAGAAGATATATAGATGGCCAAGGGGCCCATGAAAAGCTGCTCAACAACATCACTAATTATTAGAGAAATGCAAATCAAAACTACAGTGAGGGGCTTCCCTGGTGGCGCAGTGGTTGAGAGTCCGCCTGCCGATGCAGGGGACACGGGTTCGTGCCCCGGTCCGGGAAGATCCCACATGCCCTGGAGCGGCTGGGCCCGTGAGCCATGGCCGCTGAGCCTGCGCATCCGGAGCCTGTGCTCCGCAATGGGAGAGGCCACAACAGTGAGAGGCCCGCATACCGCAAAAAAAAAAAAAAAAAAAACTACAGTGAGGTATCACCTCACACCAGTTAGAATAGGCATCATCAGAAAATCTACAAACAACAAATGCTGAAGAGGCTGTGGAGAAAAGGAAACCCTCTTGCACTATTGGTGGGAATGTAAATTGATACAGCCACTATGGAGAACAGCATGGAAGTTTCTTAAAAAACTAAAAATAGAATTACCATATGACCCAGCAATCCCACTACTGGACATATACCCAGAGAAAGCCGTAATTCAAAAAGACACATGCACCCCAATGTTCATTGCAGCACTGTTTACAATAGCCAGGTCATGGAAGCAACCTAAATGCCCATCGACAGATGAATGGATAAAGATGTGGTAAATATATACAATGGAATATTACTCAGCCATAAAAAGGAACGAAATTGGGTCATTTGTAGAGACATGGATGGACCTAGAGACTGTCATACAGAGTGAAGTAGGTCAGAAAGAGAAAAACAATATCCTATATTAATGCATATATGTGGAACCTAGAAAAATTGTAGAGATGAACCTGTTTGCAAGGCAGAAATAGAGACACAGATGTAGAGAACAAACGTATGGGCACCAAGGGGGGAAAGTGGTGAGGGGTGGGTGGTGGTGGTGGGATGAATTGGGAGATTGGGATTGACATGTATACACTAATATGTATAAAATAGATAACTAATAAGAAACTGCTGTATAAATAAAATAAAATTCAAAAAAAGAATAAGGAAATAAAAGTTTTTATTTTACCTTTACTTACTCCTTCTTCAGTGCTCTTCTTTTTTTAATGTAGATCTACGTTTATATCACTTTCCTTCCCTCTAAAGAATTTCTTTTAAAATTTCTTGCAACTCAGGTCTACTGGCAACATATTCCTCCAATTTTTGTTTGTCTCAATCTTTATTTCTCCTTCACTTTTGAAGGATAATTTCTCTGAGTACAGAATTCTAGATTGGTGGGATTTTTTTCTCTCAATAATTTAAATATTTCACTTCACTCTCTTCTTGCTTGCATGGTTTCTGAGGAGAAATCAGATTAACTCTTATCTTTGTTGTTCCATAGGTAATATATTTTTCCCCTCTAGCTTCTTTCAGGGTTTTTTTTCTTTATCTTTGATTTTCTGTAGTTTGAATATGATATGCCTCAGTGTATTTTTCTTCATTTATGCTACTTGGTATTTTCTGAGCTTCCCCAATCTGTGGTTTGATGTCTGACATTAATCGGGTGAAATTCTCAATCATTATTTTTTCAAATTTTTCTTCTTTTCCTTTCTACCTTTCATCTCCTTCTGGTATTTCCATTATGTGTATGTTACACTTTTTGTAGTTGCAAAATACAAAATATTGTTCTCTTTGCTTTTCAGTTTGGAAGGTTTCTATTGAGATATCCTCAAACTCAGAGATTCTTTCCTTAGCCATGTCCATCTGCTTATCTACTAATAAGCCTATCAAAAGCATTCATCATTTTTGTTTTAGTGTTTTTGATCTCTACCATTTCTTTTTGGTTCTTTCTTAGGATTTGCATCTCTCTACTTGTATTGTCCATCTGTTCTTTCATGCTGTCTACTCCATCCATTGGAGATCTTAGCATATTCATCATAGTTGTTTTGAATTCCTGGTCTGATAATTCCAACATCCAACATCCCTGCCATGTCTGGTTTTGAGGCTTGCTCTATCTCTTCAGATGGTGTTGTCTTTTAATATACCTTGCACTATTTTTCTTTTTTCTTTTTCTTTTTTTTTTTTTGCTGGCTGGACATGATGTACAAGGTGAAGCCAACTGCTGTAAACAGGATTTTAGTAATATTGTGATGAGGTATGGGAAGAGGGGAAGCATTCTATAGTCCTAGGATTAGGTCTCAGTCTTTTAGTGAGCCTATGGGAAATTTAAGTGTTACTCAGGGTTTTTTTTTTTTTTTTTTTTTTTTTGCTCCCTTAGGTGAGAGAGAGTGGCTAGAGTGGGCTGGAGCTGGGTATTTCCCTTCCTCCAGGTCAGTTAGGCTCTGATAATATCCCAACAGGTAAGGCTCTGGTTAATTAGCTTCTCCTGAGGGCAAACTTTGTTAAAAAGAACACAGTGCTCTGTTGTATTTCAAAATGTTTTTTTTTTCTCTCCCCCTGCTGGAAGCACAAGGGGATTTTTCTCTAATATTTACTGTGAGAACCTGGTCAAGCTCCTGGAGGTAAATTTCACAAAATTGTGGAGGCCACCCTATAACTGGGTCCCCCTATAATTTGTCAATTATAGTGCAGGCTTTCCTACCCTGGCACCAGTTCCCACAGTGGCTTTCGCTCATGAAACTCTGTTCCAGTAAGCTGTGACTCCCTATATATGCCTCTCTCTCCAATCTTCACTCTGGGAAAAATTTTTTCATTCATTTCACTGGTAATTTCTTCCCTCCATTTTCTCTGCTTTCTCTTTCTGGAATTTCTGTTATTTTGCTTTCGGACATCTTAGAGTAATCCTGCTTTTCTCATATTTCTCTGTATTTTTGCTTTACTTTTTAAGGGAAATGGTTCAATTTTATATTCCATCCCTTCTTCATTTTGCTGTCACATTTTTAATTCCAGGAGCACTTTTCTCACTGAATGCTCCTTTGTGTATGATGGAGAGAGAGATATATAATGTCCTGTTCTTATTTCGTGGATACAGTATCTTCTCTTAGCTCTCCAATATATTACTCATAACTGGTTTCTTTTTTAAGAAGTGTGCTTCATCCTATTTCCTCCAAGTTGCTTTTTCTTTGTTTGCATCACTATCTTCCAAAGTAGAGATTATCCTCAGATGTCGGGTATTCTTTGACTGACTGCACATGATTAAGAGATGGGGACTTTCCCACCAACAGTGCAAGAGGGTTCCCTTTTCTCCATACCCTCTCCAGCATTTATTGTTTGTAGATTTTTTGATGATGGCCATTCTGACTGGTGTGTGGTGATACTTCATTGTGGTTTTGATTTGAATTTCTCTAACAATTAGTGATGTTGAGCATCCTTCCAGGTGTTCGTTAGCAATCTGTATTTCTTCTTTGGAGAAATGTCTGTTGAGATCTTCCACCCGTTTTTGGATTGGGTTGGTTTTTTTTTTGATTTTGACCTGCATGAGCTGCTTGTATATCTTGGAGATAAAACCTTTGTCCGCTGCTTCATTTGCAAATATTTTCTCCCATTCTGAGGGATGTCTTTTGGTCTTGTTTATGGTTTCCTTTGCTGTGCAAAAGCTTTTAAGTTTCATTAGGTCTCATTTGTTTATTTTTGGTTTTATTTCCATTTCTCTAGGAGGTGGGTCAAAAAAGATCTTCCTGTGATTTATGTCATAGAGTGTTCTGCCTATGTTTTCCTCTAAGAGTTTTATAGATTCTGGTCTTACATTTAGGTCTTTAATCCATTTTGAGTTTATTTTTGTGTATGGTGTTAGGATGTGTTCTAATTTCATTCTTTTACACGTAGCTGTCCAGTTTTCCCAGCACCACTTATTGAAGAGGCTGTCTGTTCTCCATCTTATATTCTTGCCTCCTTTGTCAAAGATAAGGTGATCATATGTGTGTGGGTTTATCTCTGGGCTTTCTGTCACTGTTGGTGGGAATGTAAATTGATACAGCCACTATGGAGAACAGTATGGAGGTTCCTTAAAAAACTAAATATAGAACTACCATAGGACCCAGCAATCCCACTACTGGGCATGTACCCTGAGAAAACCATAATTCAAACAGAGACGTGTACCACAATGTTCATTGCAGCACTATTTACAATAGCCAGGATATGGAAGCAACCTAAGTGTCCATCAACAGATGAATGGATACAAAAGATGTGGCACATATATAAAGTGGAATACTACTCAGCCATAAAATAAATGAAATTGACTTATTAGTAGTGAGGTGGATGGACCTAGAGTCTGTCACACAGAGTGGAGTAAGTCAGAAAGAGAAAAACAAATACCATATGCTAACACATATATATGGAATCTAAAAAAAAAAAAAAGGTTCTGATGAACCTAGGGGCAGGACAGGAATAAAGATGCAGATGCACAGAATGGACTTGAGGACACGGCTAGGGGGAAGGGGAAGCTGGAACAACATGAGAGAGTAGCATTGACATATATACACTACCAAATGTAAAATAGATAGCTAGTGGGAAGCAGCTGCCTAGTACAGGGAGATCAGCTCAGTGCTTTGTGACCACCTAGAGGGGTGGGATAGGGAGGGTGGGAGGAAGGTGCAAGAGGGAGAGGATATGGGGATATATGTATACATATAGCTGATTCACTTTGTTATACAACAGAAACTAACACACCATTGTAAAGCAATTATACTCCAATAAAGATTAAAAAAAATGGATGGGGACTAACAGGCTGTTCAGAAGCTCTGAATATGTAGGTCGGGCTTGATAATCCTAAACTTTACTGTAGGGTGATCCCCATTTACTGGTGAAGACCTATGCTTAGGTCTTTCCTTTGGACTGGCCAAATAAACCAGAGAGATATCTTCCTATCTCCTACTGAGAGGATGAAGGACTGGGTGTCATCGTTCTGGGGCTGAGTGAGGTATTCACTGTGCCTGTCAATCTGTTAATAGCCCCAGTTCCAGAAGAAGCTGATACTGAGATTTTGGGTTTGGTTCTCAGTTTACCCCACTCTGGTTTAAGATTGTTCTTCCCTAGTTCTAGGATGGAATGCTCATTATGGCAGGAAAGCTGAGATCAAGAATTATATCTTAGCTTTGACATTTCCAAAGTCTAAACTCCAAAGGACCCAGGACATAAAGTTTATTTTGTTGTGCAAGATAAACTATCTAAAATTTGAAAATAAGGCAAAAATATTGGCTTTATGACCTTTCTAAAAAGTCTGTGAAAGGTCGTGTGACTTACCCAGGGAATGACACTTTGGTTGTGACCCAGATATTTTACAACCCTGGTAAATTAAGAGATTAACTTTTAGAAAAATAATAAGGTGTGATGATATATTTGCAGGGGGTGGGAGCTGGTAGAGGAGTTAACCTCCGCACTTGTCTACAGAGCATTAACTTGTTTAGTATCTATTTAGCAATCTTATTTCAGTATTCCTTTCTCCACTAACTCTATAATCCCCATTTCTCAAATTTTCTACAAACCAGCTCTCGTCTTGCTGCAGGTTTCTTCATTAATGAGTTAATAAAACTTTGGCATGAGTTTGCCATCTGTATGTATGGGAATTATGTTTTTTAAACAGTTTGAGAATTGTGCTTTTACACCATCAGTGAAAAATCTGGAAGAATAGTGCTCAGTAATGATAAATTTTTTCTCCTGGCCTTCCTCCACAGATTAGATAAAGTTCCCCCGAACTGGGAGAGGAGAAGAGTCAGAGGGAAGCCAAAGAACTTAGAAACTGGAAGGTGTTAGGAAGAGGTCTGAGCTGCAGAGTGTAAGTAATTTACTTTTTATAAAAAGTGGATCATACTGTACTTGCTATTGTATATTGCACTCAATAATATGGCATGAACATCTTTATAGGTCAACAAATAACTCTTCTAAAATACAACTTTTCTTGGCTAATAGCACTCCACCACATGAATTAGTTTCATGATTTAGAAAAACTGCCCATTCTCCTTCCAACTGTTAGTCACAATCAGTCTCAATTATCTTAGTTTTTAAGTCTTGAGTTAAAAGAACATCTCCTTATTGGAAAGAATCCTAGACTGGGTGGACCCCAACAGACAACTCTATTCAAGATCTAGTGATGAGAGCTGGCAAAACCAAGTTAGCTCCTCTTTCCAAAAACCCCTTAAGGAAGCCAGTTGTGTTTAATTCTGGCTGGCCATTCGAGGGTGACACTGATTCAACTCCTTACAAGGAGAGCTTCAGGAATGGAGGACAATGGGTTCAGGAAGCCTCCCTAATGTATGTCTTAAGTAATAGCAAAACCACCCCTAGGTCTGTATTCACGTATTCACGTAGCCCTTGACCATGAGGTAGGGATGTGCCTTCTGGCTGCAAGCTGGTGCTGCGCTTCCCTCAGCCTATAAACAGAAAGTAATAAATGGGTCTGCTCAGAAGGGCATCAGGGAGACAGCTGTGGGCTTCTGAAAGAAGGACTTCTGTCGTGGACAGAGATACCAGTGTCCAAGAGCCCTGACCCCATGGTGGTAACTGCAGTGCCCTTAGCAGCCCCTGAAATTGCACTTGGGAGTGGGGAGTCTCAGAGTTTATCAATAACCTTTCCCTGGGATGCTGGTTTTAATCATTTCCTATTTCTTTTGGGAGTTTACATTTGCCACAAATCAAAGCTCCCCCAATTGAGAACAATGTTGGGATTGGGATTCTGTTACTATTGTGTGTGTGTGTGTGTGTGTCCTGTAGCTTTGAAAACACAGTGTGTTCGGATCAAACAGCAGCATTTGGATTGATATAAATTTGGTCAAACAGATTTCTTTTTGTTTTTGCTATTTTGTGCATTTTATCCTAAAAATCAAAGACATATAGAATCTATTCAATAAGGTCCCAAGAAACTTTTTAAAAGCTTGTTCCTGTGATAGAAACAAAATACAAATTCCTAGTTTCTTTTTATAAGAGAAAAAAATGTCATTTCCCCCCTAGGTGTTGAGAGAAGAAAAGAATATTTATAATACGAACCTGGAGGCTAAATCAATTATAGGCCGTGACCGTTTCCCGGTTATTTTATTGTTTTAATAATGTCGTGTTATATTCATGACATATTATCTTCATTAGTTGAAAGGACAAAATAGAACCACATGCAGGCAGACTTTCTTGGTAATTCATTTAATTTCCTGTTTTCTATCTTTTTGGTGACTTCTGTAGAAAGACTATTTTAAAAGTTTCCCCTTTGAAAATGGCCCAAGGAGCAAAGGAAACTTGTATTTTAATGATTTGTGAGTTGGTGAGAGGAATGCATTTCACAAGGCCTAGCTACCGCTCCAAATGGTGACAGGGCAAAAAGAAACTGAGTGAGAATGGAAAAGGGACCAAGTCGTGGGTTTGGGGAACAGAGGTTAGCGCTCATTTGCTTCATAAAAGATGGTGATGATGTGTTTTCCATGTGTGAAAGGCTGGAATGAGTAATGTGAAGTCCAATTGTCTTAACTGGGTCAGAAAAATAACATTGCCTGCAGAAACAAATATGTGATCATATACATAACTTGTACACATCAGAAAATAGAAATGGTTACACCATTAAGGGCTCTCAAAAATAAGATAGCTCTTTCCCCTGCTTGAAAAAGAACACCTGGGCCAGGTAAAGAAACAGATTTCAACCCTCTGACCCTTCCCTCCCAGCCTCTAACCTTCCCCACACAGATTCTGTAGACTGGGACAGTTGGCATTGGTCACAGATGCAGCTGCAATGAATAAAATAGCTTCATCCTGGGTTACTGGATACCTGTGCAATGCATTCCCAGAAGACTCTGGGCTTTCCAGCCTGTAGGACCCACCCTTTCCCCCTTACTCTCCTCCAGGAGAAAGGAGGAATCCAGGGGCTTCCTGGATTTCATAAAGCAAAAACCCTTGGAGAGGTGAACTTCCATGATTGTACTGTTAAATGTATTACACCTTGTGAGGGACAGTGGTCTTGTCTGGCTTTGAAGTACCTAAGTTGTTGATTCCAAGGGGACTGTCGTCTTTGCTAAGAAGAGAACAAGGAGGTATATCCACCCTTAGCCTTAACCCTCCCCTAGCCCCCCTTCAAATAAGAACTGGAATACAGTTAAAGGGCACATGTCAGAAAATCTGATTTGGAGAATATGTGATGAAGTTTTATCTTTCATGAAAGAAAATGTTCTGTTTTTCCCATTATAAATGCCTTGGTTCCTGCCAAGCCTCTTTTTTCCCAAATGTCTTAGAAGATCTTGGTATAACTCAGCAGAGGTAGGACAGCACCAACACTGAGTTTAATTTAATCCAACATTGAGCGCTGTTATATTAAGAATACTTCCTGAAATCCCTTCTCCACCACCAGCAAAACAGCTTTTGATACTAAGAATCCGTTTTTAATTCTCTCATTGAATAATGTAGTAAGGGTTCCATTTGGACCTTGCCATATAGGCACAGTGGGCTGGGAGGGGAAAGTGTGGTCAGTCTTTCCCGCGACGTGGCAGATTCTCATGGCTCAGTCCTGGCAGCGCCAGTTTGGGCATCTGGCTGGTATTAGGGACTCACAGAGAGGCCTGACCATGTGACTTCCCAAGGTCAGGTGGTCAGGAAAGACTTCAAGGGTAGGGACCACCAGTGCCTGCCATGAGGCAGTGGGCAATAAATGTTAGATGTTAAGATAAGCACGTTAGGATCTGAAATCTCAAGATGTGAGTGATCAAAATGCACTTTATTGGCTATAAAAATTGACCCATCACTTCATGTACTGGCTCAGAGAAGTGTGAGAGCTTGAGTATTCTTGTAGTAGAGGAGGTTGTTTAAGGCAGGCAAAGCTCTGTTCTTTTTCAAACATGCCTGTTTCAAATGTACTGTTCTTTTCTTTTCTTTTTTTTTTTTTCAATGGCTTCTATTTCTCCTTGCAATGCCTTAATCGTTTGAACAGAAAGGCTCCTCTGAGGCTTATGTAGAAGGCTTCATCTAGCATCCCTGCTTTGCACAGACCCCAAGCCCTGTCTCCCACCCCTAAATCAATGTCTGGGTCCAAAGACCCCTTGGGCTACCTCTACACCAGCTCATGCCTGTGCCACTAGTTTTTACTTCTCTATCTCTGGCACCCAAAAAAGGAGTTATACTTTTCCACCCCAAACTCATTTTTCTTAATGTTTAGACTTCAGTGCTTCTACACATGTTGAGGGAGGGGGCATATCTACATTAGCTCAGGTCCTCCTTATTGGAGAAAGTTCCTTCCATCTCCTTTACATTGTGGAAATATACTCTATTATGTTCAGAGATATTTTAAGAGTAATAACGTCTAATCTTTGAGGAATGAATTACAACAAAATTAATGTAGTTTAAAGCATAACAGAATGAGTTTCTATGATCAATAGATAAACTCTGTTTCTTCATTCTAGAATTCAAAAGCTATTGCTCCCCTCCCCCCCATCACCCATTGGGTACCACTAATTACAGGAATTATTATATTTCTTAGAATCATTAGATTTTTATCACTGGAAGGGAAACAGCTGCCTTCAAGGCCAGGCAGGTAACACAGATGAGTGACTTTGGTGAAAGGCAACAGGGAGTGGTATGGACTGTAGTAAAATGGAGACCTCAAGCTCCATCTAGAGGTAGCCAGGTTCCATTTTTAAAAACTGCTGCGATCCAGGCTACATGTAAATCAATGAAACTAGAACACTCCCTCACACCATACACAAAAATAAACTCAAAATAGTTTAAAGGCGTAAATATAAGACATGATACCATAAAACTCCTAGAAGAGAACACAGGCAAAATATTCTCTGGCATAAATCATACCAATATTTTCTTAGATCAGTCTCCTAAGATGAAAGAAATAAAGGCAAAAATAAACAAATGGGACATAGTCAAACGTAAAAACCTTTGCCCAGCAAAGAAAACAATCAAAACAAAAAAGACAACCTACGGAATGGGAGAAAATATTGATATTTGCAATGATGTGACTGACAAGGGTTTAATATCCAAACTATACAAACAGCTCATACAACTCAATATCAAAAAAAAAACAAACAACCCAATCACAAAATGGGCAGAAGACCTAGGTAGACATTTCTCCAAAGAAGACATAATGGCCAACAGGCACATACAAATATCCTCAATATCACTAATTATTAGAGAAAGGAAAATCAAAACCACAATGAGGTATTACCTTACACTGGCCAGAATGGCCATTATCAAAAAGTCTACAAATAATAAGTGCTGAAGAGAATGTGGAGAAAAGGGAACCCTCCTACACTGTTGATAGGAATGTAAATTGGTGCAGCCACTAAGGAAAACCGTATGGAAGTTCCTTAAAAAACTAAAAATAGAGTTACCATATGATCCAGCAATCCCACTCCTGGACATATATCTGGAAAAGATGAAAACTCAAGTTCAAAAAGATATATGCACCCCAATGTTCATAGCAGCACTATTTACAATAGCCAAGACATTGAAATAACCCAAGTGCCCATCAACAGATGATTGGTTTAAGAAGATGTGATATATATAATGGAATATTACTCAGCCATTAAAAAGAATGAAATAATGCCATTCGCAACAACATGGATGGACCTAGAGCACATCACACTAAGTGAAGTAAGTCAGACGGAGAAAGACAAATATTATATACCACTTATATGTGGAATCTAAAAAACAATACAAATGAATCTATATGCAAAACAAACAGACTCACAGGCATAGAAAACAAACTTATGGTTACCTAAGGGGAAAGCGAAGAGGGAGGGATAAATTAAGAGTATGGGATTAACAGATAAAAACTGCTATGCATAAAATAGATAACCAGCAAGTGTTTACAGTATAGCACAAGGAATTATATTCAATATCTTGTAATAACATATAATGGAAAATAATCTGAAATGTGTGTATATATATATATATATATATATATGAATAACTTTGCTGTATTCCCGAACCTGACACAATTTTGTAAATCAACTATACTTCAATAAAAAAAATAATGTATACCTAAGACTGAAAAAAAACAACAACCCTGCTAAGGTCCAAAACTAACCAAGCACAGACTGAATTCAACCTAAAACACTTTAGCTTACCAGTGCTAATTAGTCCAATGGTCCTCACTGTGTAGCAGAAAATGAAATTTAGACAGAGTAATTTGCTCAAGGTCATGAAAAGTCAAGACTAGCCTGGCCTCAGGTTTCTAATTCCAAGATTGGAGCCTTTTCCCCTGTCCCATACTGACTCTGATTCTTAAAACACCCTTTTAAGAATAAAGAAAGGTTCGCATGTTGCTCTGATGAAAGTGATGTGGCCAAACCCCTTGTCCCCAGATTTCCTTTAACAACAAATTCTGAATGACATCAGAATATGGACAGTTGGCCAAAAGTCTGAGCAGACAGGCAGACCTGGGCTGTTTTAAAGAAAAGGCTTTAGGAATGCTGCGTGAGTGTATGGCTCAGGTTTCCCCACCTCAGCAGTGAACTTGGACAGCCACAGGAAGACCTGAGAATCACTGATCATGTCAGAATTCCGCACCTGTCTCACTCAGAGAGGGCTCCAGAAGCCCTGACACCATTTCTTTCCAGTCATGGGGGGGCTAGGGGCAAGATTTTCACTTATGAAGCACCCTGAGAAATTCTTTTGGCCCAGCAAACAAAGCCCAGCTGGAACCACTTTTGACACACAGATCCTTGCCCGCTATGCCATGTGACCTCGTGCAAGGCCAAGATTTGCTTTTGGCCTCTCAGTGGCATTGCATCTATCTTGAAGGAGTTTGTGTAGGAAAGAAATGTGTAGTGTGGTGTGTGGACGAGAACATGTGTTTGGAACCAGACAGACCCACTTGGTTACCCTCTCCCTGCTTTAGTCAGTCAGTCAACGAACATTTCCTGAACACCCACTGTGTGTCAGGCACTGTTCTAGGCCCCCAGGAGACGATGGTGAACAAAGCAGGAAAGGCCCTGACTTCATGAAGTTTACATTGTAGTTGAGGTGGGGCATAGGGTGGGGGTTGGCAAGAAATAAAATAAATAATTAAATTATATGTTAGAAGGTGGTGGATGCTCGGGAAAAAAATTAAGCTGGGACAGAGAATGGAGAGTGTAATTGAAATAATGTGTTTAGGGAAGCCTCGGTGAGCAGGTGGACATCTGAACAAAGACCTGAAGGGGGTGAAAGAGTGAACTCTAAAGATGTATGGGTGTGGGGTTCTATGCAAAGGCCCTGAGGTTGGAGCCTGCATGCAGGGTTCAAGAAATGACAAGGAGACTGGCCTGTCTGCATGGAATGGGGTGGGATGGGAGGGATAGGAACTAAGTTGATAGAGGTGATAAGGGGAGATCAGGCCCCTGAAAGCACTTACATTGAGTGAAATGGGAAGATGCTGTGAGACATGTGTTGAAGAATTTCCTAATGGATTGAATTGAGGGCTCAGAGGAAAAGAACAGTCAAGAGTGATCTAAGGTTTTTGGCTTGAGCAGCTGGGAGAGTGGAGGTATCATTAATTGGAATGGGAAGCGGGGACGGAACTGATTGCAGGGAGGGTAAGAATCCAGAAGTTGAGGAATTCCCTGGAGGTCCAGTGGTTAGCCAGTGGCGCTATCATTGCCATGGGCCCAGGTTTGACCCCAGGTCAGGGAACTAAGATCCCATAAGCCACGCAGTGTAGCCAAAAACGTATTCAGAGGTTGCTTTTGAAAATGCTAAGTGAAGATGACGAATAAACAGTGGCATGTGAGTCTGAAGCACACGAGAGGGCCTAAACTAAGGATATAAATGTGGGGTCACATAAATGATATTTAAAATTGTGAGAAGCAGTGATATCACCAAAGAGTGATGGTAGGGAAGAGAGGGGACCAAGCCCTGGGACACGTCAACCCTTAAAAGTACAAGCTACCCATGTGGGAGCTGGGTGGCTACAGGTGCACTGGGGTTAGGACCAAGCTCTCATTCTCCCAGATGCTGACAGTTAACAACCTACCTTCCCGCCGCCCCCCACCCATTCCAGGAATTACCATCACGTGAAGGGGGCTACCACACCCAAGCCTACACCCTTATCTCAGGGACAGGCTGGGTTCAATGACTGGTCAATTCCCGGGTTCAAAGCCCATCTCTTTGCTTCCCAGCTGCAGAGTATCATGGTATCAACTGAGGCCACTGCTGCACCTGCTTCCCCCCTCAGCTTCCCCTCTGCCTGACCCCATTGCCTGAACACCCTCAAGGTGCTGTTTCTAAGAGCACCCCTGTGGGCAAATCTCCATCCCAGTCAGTGTCCCAGGGAATCCATCCTAAAACAGTGGCTCTGGGCATAGAGCATGCTTCTACAGTTTCCACATGTGTAATATGGTGATCATTATAACTACCTGGCAGGATGGTTGTAGGGAGGAGAGACATTATGTGTGAAGCGCCTAGAATGATGAGCCGTCGTAGTGCTCAGGAAGGCTGTCTGTCTTCTCCCTGGAGTCCCTAGACCACATTCACATGCTTCTTTTGTGTGCTCTGACAGTACCCTCCCCCTCTCATATCGTAACTATAGATTGCACTATTCTACACTATAACTGCATGTTTAATTTTCTCCCACCCCTCTTTCCTGTAAGCTCTATATCTGTCTTATTCATGATTGTACCTCCAAGGACTAGCACACTGTAGGCACTCCATAAATATCTATTGAATTGAATTGAATTGACACCTGTCTGAACTTACGGACTAAGGCCTGGTGCAATGTGGCTCAGCTCTGGGAATTATAGACCTGAGTGACCTTTATGAGGAATTTGGTCTGGTCCTATGCAGCCCCATCTACCAATCCATTCATCCATCTGTCCATCAAAAATTATCTTCAGAGGGGGCTTCCCTGGTGGCGCAGTGGTTGAGAGTCTGCCTGCCGATGCAGGGGACACGGGTTCGTGCCCCGGTCTGGGAAGATCCCACATGCCGCGGAGCAACTGGGCCCGTGAGCCAAAATTACTGAGCCTGCGCGTCTGGAGCCTGTGCTCCGCAACAAGAGAGGCCGCAATAGTGAGAGGCACGTGCACCGCGATGAAGAGTGGCCCCCGCTCTCCACAACTAGAGAAAGCCCTCGCACAGAAACGAAGACCCAACACAGCCAAACATAAATAAATAAATAAAGCAAACTGTCAACAAGTAAAAATAAACACTATTAAAAAAAAAAAAAAAATTATCTTCAGAGCACCTGAAAAAATGAGTAGAAGCCAGTTGTGGGAAAAGTAGGAATATTTCAGACCAAGAAAGATCCCAAAAGGGGGAAAGAATTTGATGTGTAGAGGAAAGGAGAGAAAACCAGTGTGAAGAGAGCAGAAGGGGGATAGAGGGGCGGGGGCAATTCCTGAAGAGCAGTGTCCAGTTTGAGAGAATCTTTTTTTAAAATTAATTGTTTTTATTTTTTAATTTATTTTAAATTTTATTGAAGTATATAGTTGTTTTACAATGTGTTTAATTTCTACTGTACAGCCAAGTGACTCAGTTATACACGTATATACATTCTTTTTTATATTCTTTTCCATTATGGTTTATTCCAGGATATTGAATATAGGACCCTGTGCTATACATTAAATCCTTGCTGCTTATCCATTTTATGTATAGGAGTTTATATCTGTTAAGTCCAAACTCCTAACTTATTCCTCCGTCTTCCCTTTCCCCTTTGGTAACCATAAGTTTGTTTTCTATGTCTGTGAGTCTCTTTCTATTTTATAGATTAATTTGTATTATTTTTTAGATTCCACATATATGTGATATCATATGGTATTTTTCTTTGTCTGACTTACTTCACTTAGCATGATAGTCTCTAGGTCCACCCATGTTGCTGTAAATGGTATTTTGTTCTTTTTTATGGCTGAGTAGTACTCCAAATATATATATATATATATATATATATATATATATATATGCACACCACATCTTCTTTATCCATTCATCTGTCGATAGACATTTAGGTTGTTTCCATGTCTTGGCTATTGTGACTGGTGCTGCTATGAGCATAGCGGTGCAAGTATCTTTTTGAATTATAGTTTTATCCAGATATATGCCCAGGAGTGGGAGAGAGAATCATTCTTGGTACCAAGAGAATGGATTGTAGGGAAGCAAATGCAGTAGGAGGAACTCGGTAGAGGTTATTGCAAGAACTGGAAACAGGGGGATGGAGAAAAGTAAATGTCTTCCAGATACACTTTGAAGGGAGCCATGATAGGACTGACTGAAGTGGGAGGTGAGGGAAAAGAAAGCATCAAGCCTGGCTCTTAGGTTTGGGGCTTGATCCACTGAGTGAATGGTGATGCCAGTTACAGACATGAGGAAGACTGAGGGAAGAGGGTAGTATATTAGGAGAAAACCAAGAATGCCTTTTAACAAATGCTGAGTTTGGAGACTCAGGAGGCTGCCTCGGGATGGCCAGCTGTGGTCATCTCCCTCCCTGGGCCTGCCCCAGACAAGAACGGAGCACAGCGTCTATGGGGATTGCCTGAGGTTCCAGGGGCCCCTGAAGAGCCTGCGGAAGAAACGGCCTGCAGGGCTGGGGCTGAGTAACCATGGAGAGAACAAACCATAAAGCAACATTTGTCTCCAGCAAAGATCAGCACTCCGTGTTCTTGGAAACAGAAGTGCATGGGCTCGAATGTTTGCAGCTCATGACCAGAAGGAGAGGTGCTCCCCAATCAGGGACACAGCCCACTGCGAGCTCCGGGCATGCTGCCCTCGGTTCCATGAAGAAGGGGCCCCTTGTCCCACACGCCACTGGAATGGAAACCAGACCTGCAAGTGAGCACGGGCCTGCCAACTGGGCACTGTTCAGACATCCACGGGCAATCAGGGGCCTCTTCGTGTGCTTGGCCCCGATCACACCTGGCTTCACACTAAGAAAAGCAGATCTCTCTGGTGACCACTGGTCTTTCAAATCTGCCAAGTGTGCTTTGGGACTCGCTGGGCTTCTGGGGGTCTACAGTGGGTAAGGAGGGTGGCCTGGAGCCTTTCCCTCCAGCCCAAGCCCCGGGGGATGTCACAGCACTGAGCCTGTAGGCCACTATTTTTTTTTTTCCTCAGGAAATTGTCAGGAGCAACTCAAATCCTAATGCCCTCTGGCTGTGAGCGCCACAGAAATCTTGTTGCTTTGCTAGGTCACAGAGCTCCCGTTCCTCAGCCCCAGGGGCCTCTCTTTCTTTGCCAGTGATTTGGCCATTTCTCAGTGCAGCCCAACAGTGCACTGTCTATCCATCAGGAATAAATGAAATCTACTTCCTTCCACTGTTCTGTGCCAGTGAGATTATTTTAAAACACTGCCCCGTCAGCACCACTTCTCTGTGATAGGGCTGGTCTCATCAGCCACGAGGGATTGAATATGCAAATGGACAATGACCAGACCTTGCATAAAAATACAACTCTGACCCACAGCCTGCAGCATACTGCCCGGAAAACCAACCCCCTCATCTATAATAAACAGCCCAAGAAGCCAGCCTGCTATAAGTCAGACTCATAGCAAGCCAGATTGCTATCTCTGGTGACAATCCAGGAAGTTATACAATAACTTCTCTCACAGTCAGCCCCAAATGGCCAGGACTTGAATAATAACTTCTAGCCTCCCTAATTTGTGTTGCTGCTTCCAACTTAAAACCAATCAGAAAGAATCAAATATGCCCCCTCACCATCACATAGGATGCTGGCTTCTAGTTAGCCCGCCTCTAGCTTCCCCAGGCCACCAGCCTCCAATCAGTGCATCCCTGAAGTCTTCCCTTTTTCCCACTGTAAATCTTTCCCACTCCTCTGCCTGCCTTTGAGTCTCTGCCAAATGCAAAAGCAGTGGCTGACCCCTGTGCTATACAGCAAGCTCTGAATAAATAGCCTTTGCTTTTCCATTTGGTCGGTCTTTGTTTATTTCCACAGCCATTTATTGACTTCTCCTTTATGAATTTCCACAGATAATTTCATAGGGCATTTAGGCAGCCATACTGAGCCCCAGTGCAATAGTTAGGGTACAAATTAACCTGCTATAACAAAGAGACCCCCAAAATACTAAGGCCCAAGTGTAAATTTCTCTCCCATATACCTGCCTACACTAGGGGTGGGTGAGGATGGGTAGGCAACTCTGTTCCTTGAGGCCACTCAAGGACCCAGATTCCCTTTTTTGTTGTTGTTGCTCTACTGTACCCTGGGGAATAAGCTGGCTCAGCTGTGCCCTGTCAGTGTTCTGACCACAGGAAGGAGGAAAATCTTCCCTTTCAAGGATATGCCCTGAAAGTTGTATGCATCACTTTACCTTACAACTGGCCAGCGCTTAGCCCCATGGCTGTACCTAGCTGTGAAGGAGACTGGGAAATTAGAGTCTCTGCAGGCGTCTAGCACCTGTAGAATGGGAGAAAGTGGGTGTCAGAGGACAGTTGACAGCCTCACCCACAGTATGCTGGGTATTAAGGGATACAGGGTATATGCAGCTTTTGTTCTCAAAGGTTAGCCGATAATGTATAGGGTGAAGACTAGATCTAGCCAGGCATTTGAGACCTACCATACTCTGGCTGTTACCTCTATTTGCCAAAAAAATCCCCCTTCCCCTTCCTACCCACGTGCTTCTGCCGAATGGAGCTCTGCCACGCTCTGCCATAAGAACCATTTCCAAATTCAAGTAAATTCCTTTAAACATTTCTTCCATCAATTGTTTAAAGAGTTTTGAAATCACGCCCCTGGGTGCTGGTGAAGGTGTGGGAGAGGGTGGCCCAGCCCCCCACCATTGCCAGAGTATCTTCCCCACCATGGCGCTTACTCTGCTGTGTTGTCATTCACTTTGTCTACTCTGTTGCCCAATTGTGAATTCAGCCAGGGACCAAGTCTGTCTTCTCCCAGCACCCAGCCAGACCCAGGCACACAGAGGTTGTGTTGGACAAGCCGACTGGGTCATAGACCTTATTTCTTAGGGCTCATCATCTGAGGAAGTGCCCCCAACCCATAAAGCGTAGACTACTTTTACCTGGCCCTACTATTCTCAGGGTTGCCCCTGAGAATCCAGATAAGCACACTGGAGGAATAATAGAGTTTTAAGTTCACATCATCACTATGATGGTTAATTTTATGTGGCAACTTGACTGGGCTAAGGAAGGTCCAGATAGCTGGCAAAACATTATTTCTGGGTGTGTCTGTAAGGAAGCTTCTGGAGAAGATTAGAGTTTGAATCAGTAGACTCAGCCAAAAAGATCACCTTTACCAATGCACATGGGCATTATCCAATTCACTGAGGGCCTGAATCGAGCAAAAAGACAGGTGAAGGGCAAATTTTCTTTCTCAGCTTGAGTTGGCCATCCATTTTCTCTTGCCCTTGGACATCGGTGCTCCTGCTTCTCAGGCTTCAGACTCAGACTGAGTTACACCGTTTGCTTTCCTGGTTCTCCAGCTTGCAGTCAATTCCTAGAATAGATCTCATCTATATCTATATATCTATGACTATAGCTATCAATATCTAATCTCCTATTGGTTTTGTTTTTCTGGAGAACCCTGACTAATACAATCATAATCTGCTTAAGCCACCATAAGTATCACAACTTTAGAGAAGCTGCTGGGCTGCCCATTTGTGGGAATGCTTCTCCCTTGTAGAAAAGGGGTAGTTCTCAGGCCCATGTGGTCTGGCCGCTGGTATGTGACTTTGATCTGCTAGTCTGTCCCCTGTAACGTCATGTTCTGTAGCTCCCTTTGACCTGGTACAGTCAAATTCCCTCCCCACAGACCCTGGTCATGAATTAGCAGCGATTCTAGGCATTCAGCAGCCTCTGTGTTCCCTCCACCACCACAGAGCCTCAGGCCAGGACATCTCAGGCCTGTGGATGTCCTGAGCAGTTTGAAATCTCTTCAAAGCAGTGAAAGGTTTATTCAACAACTATTTAGCGAAGAGGCTGAATTATCAGATTTATGTGGTGGTAGGATCAATATGGGGGTTTCCTGGTGGCAGCATTCTGCTTCGCCTCTGTTGGTTTAGGCAATTCAGCTCTGACCCCAACTCTCATCCTCTGCTCAGGCAAACAAAAGCCCCACATAACTTTTATTTGAACAAGTCCCATGGCAGTCTTGATGCCTCCCCTTTATCCTTAAGCAGCTTATCAAATAATTCTTTCCAATTCTCTTCCTGAAAACAGCTCTAGTAAATACAATTTTTCCATCCTGTTCCATTCCCAGGAATGTGTTAGCACACATTGCCCAGCACTGCTGCCTTGACCCCTAACCCAGATCCCATCTCAGAGAGCTCAGCATCCACTGCTGCTGACCCTCCCTGGCTGTGCAGGCCCCTCCCAGCAGCCCCAGTCCCAGGCCTCTCTGTCTTGTCCATTCCCAGCCCTGAGGCCTACACCTGCCCTTGTCTGCCTCACATCATGAGCTACCTTGAGATACGGATGGAAAGTTGAGCATCAGCAAGTCACCTGCATTTCATGCCTCTCCTGGCCTCCAGAGAAGCAAATGAGGGTTTTAAAATAAGACAAACTAGGCTTGAGTAGGAGTAGGAAGGCTGCCAATGAAAATCTCTTAATTCGAGGTTGCTAGTAAAAAGACTTGAACTGTTTCTATTTTTAAACCAAGTGAATCTTTTTTTTTTTTTAGAAGATGTTGCGGGTAGGAGATTATTAATTAATTAATTAATTTTTGCTGTGTTGGGTCTTCGTTTCTGTGCAAGGGCTTTCTCTAGTTGTGGCAAGCGGGAGCCACTCTTCATCGCGGTGTGTGGGCCTCTCACTATCGCGGCCTCTCTTGTTGAGGAGCACAGGCTCCAGACGCGCAGGCTCAGTAGTTGTGGCTCACGGGCCTAGTTGCTCCACGGCATGTGGGATCCTCCCAGACCAGGGCTCGAACCCGTGTCCCCTGCATTAGCAGGCAGATTCTCAACCACTGCGCCACCAGGGAAGCCCCATAAACCAAGTGAATCTTTAATGTTAATTCTGATCTTAAAAAAAAAAAAAAAGGAAAAAAGAGAAAGAAAGAAAAGAGATGCTTTCCTATTATAATTTCAATCCCAAGCCTTGTGTTAAATCAAGCCTTCTAAGGTACTGGGATGGGAGGGCATTTTCTGATTCGCATGGGACTCCAAACTGCTCCCCCGCTGCCAAGCCCAGGTGCCCTCATCGCTTTCCGCAGGCGCGTCAACGACAGGCTTCCTCCTGCTCCACCTTCCCTTCCAGCAGCCTTCCCCTAGCTTTATTCACCTCTTCTCAGTAATTGGGGGTGGAAGTTATTTAGCGGTTTCTTTCCATTTAAATGATTACATTGTGCAGGTTTCAACACCTGCAAATTTCTGAGAAAGTCCCCATGTATTCCAATTATCTCACCATTAGCATTTTCAGCTTCTCCAATCTGCTAATCAGAGCTGTGGGTCGACGTAATGCCTTCGGAAGCTAAATTGTTTTGTGCATGCAGTTGCCATCCCGGGATGATGGCCCCCCTCCACAGACACAACAGGAGCCTAAAGACGATGAATAGAAGTTGCCTGCTTTGCAACCACTGAAGATAATTTTGGCTTATCCTTCTCTCCAAGCAGGTTATACATTTTTTTAAGATCTGAATTTTAAAAGCAAAGACCGAGACGGTAGAGGATTTTTTTAATGACTTAACATATTTAGTGTAAGTACTGCTCTATGAGTCACTGTGCAGGTAGGAGCAGGGAGAAGGAGGAGAAATGGATAGGAGAAAACTGGGAAGTAGGTTGGAGAAAAAGAGGACGGTGTGGGCTGTTTTAGACTGTTTCAGGCAGGCACCTGGGATGGAGCCTCTCTGAGCACCCTGCTTCTGCAGCACAGTGAGTGGTGCTGCATTTCCAGCATTTCCTTCTTACCCAGGCCCCTCCCCACCTCTCCCCACACACAGAGTTCAGATTTCCTTTGGGGTGCCGAGTCCTCCATCTTCTGGGTCTTCCAGAAGCCCATGAAATAATTTGTCTTTCAACACTAGTCCTGCAGGAATGTGCACTGAGCAAAGAGGGAGGCCGGAAGCAGTGACTCATTCATGATGAAATCTTCATAAGTCTAAAGCGAAATGAGAAAAACAAGAATAATTATATACACATACATAGTTATATATATATAATTATAATCATATATATTATATATATATATATATATATATATATGAGATGGTATAAGATTACTGACTCATTTTGGGGGAAAGACCATTCTTTTATACTGAGATTATGCTTTTATTTTTTATTTGGGGTCAAAAAGTCCTGTTCTCAAAAAGGTATGACAGAAGATGGTAGATTTGGCATTTTGTTTTGGTTAATCTCTCATTTGGCAACATTAAAAGTTGACTAACCTCTGTAGGGCTCCCCACGGCCTTCAAACTCAGTCCCTTGAGTTCAAGGCCAGGGCCAGACTAGTGTGGGATGGAGTCTAGAGCATCTTCCCCTCTTTGCTTTTCTCACTTGGTGTGTACCTCCGCTTTTGGGTCCTCTCTAACCCTTCCAGGGTCTCCTTCCAAGCTGGAGACAGCATTGCAAAGTCAAGGAGATCCCTTCTGGGCAAGGGAAGTTTCCATGCTCCAGACTTCCCCCTTCAGGACTGACACGATGTCTAGCGTGAGTTAGGAATCTCGGCCCTGAGGACCTGGCAGTGCATGCTGGGAGAGCTGCTTGTCCGACCCCTTGCTCTGTACCCCCCACACCCCCTTTCTCTCCATAGCTTCCCCCCTAGGAAGCTATCCTGTCCACTCTGTACACAGACACACCAGGTGGGGTTGGCCTGGCCTCCAGCTGGTCACTGTGGGGTAGCAAACAGGACTGTTCTCAGTGATCATGCCCTCAAGAGAGCCCTGTATCAACCCAGAACGCATACGGCAGTTCTCACCACGTAATTGTAAACTCATTCATCAGAAGGCCATGTGAGCTCTACCTTTCTTTTGTGAGAGGGTAGTCATTTGGCATTCTTTGAAACCGGAGTTTATGAAAAGACTAATTGTGCTCTAGGGAAGTGGATACACCCACCTCAACCACAAAGCCACAGCTGAATGCTTCTGCTGCACACACAGTATCAGAGAAAAGTGGGGATGTAGCAATTTCTCTTTCTTAAGCAATGATGATGAGGACAGGTTTATAGGTGGATTGCTTTGGGGTCACCTAAAATGTTTTAAAACTTAACCAGATAATTGCCCAAGGCATGTACCACAGTGACATATGCAGATACACCTTTTGTCAAATGAATCCGTTATCAATTGCCCCAATAATACCGCATGAAAAACAACCACGAAACCTCAGTAAGCATATAATAGTAAGCACTTATTTAGCTCAGAGTCTGCAGGTAGGTGGTTTAAGCTGGACTCAGATGGACTGTTCTGTTCTTAGCTGAGCTTACTCACGTGTCTGGGGCTGAGCTGGATGTTGACTGGTCCAGGATGGCTTTGACTGAGGTCACTCAGCTCTGCTGCCCTTAATCATCCTGCTGTAGGCTAGTTTAAGCATGTTCTCAGAGCAACGGCAGAGAAGCAAGAGGGTGGAAAGGCACAAGCGCTGTTTCAAGCCTCAGCTGACCTTGGATTTCATTTGCCAACATCCCGTTAGCTAAAGGGAACCACACAACCTGAATCACACAACCCGGCCCAGAATCAGAGTGTGTGTGTGTTTGGGGAGGGGGGTGAGGACAAGGTGGGTGGTTCTGCAGAGTTATCTGGTGGAGGATGTGGACACAGGGATGGGTGCAGGATTGGGACTATTAAAGCAGTCAGTCTACCACACTGTACTTTTTAGGTTTCTCTTGCGAGTGAATCTGAATTTGAAGAAAGCAGAGAAGGGAAGGCAGATGTGTCTTAAAACCAGCACGTCTTCTTCCTTTCGTTTCCCGACCACACACCGGTGTCCCCACCCCTCCCCCAGCCCCCCACAGGCACACCCGTGTAACTTGCATAAGACGATAGCTGTGCTTGCAGATAATTGTTAATAAATAACAACAAACATCTCAAGCTATGGAGAGGGGATGCAGCCTAGTGTCGCTGTTTGTATGAAACAGAGGTGTACTTCCCATACCCACACACCCAAGTTTGTGAAGTGTTTACAGCCAAATAAATCTGACTCATGCAGCACATCTGTCACTGGTCTCCCACCGCTGGGTTATTGTAGCAAAACAGTTTTCCGCTCCCGCTTCCACGCCACCGTCAGTAGAAGCCTGGACCTTTGGTGACAGCATCTGTAAATGGAGCCATCGCTGCGGTGGCGGAGGTGACAGCGCAGAGGGGATGGGCCTAATGGGGAGTGAGTGACTGAGCCATGGGTGATTTGGGTTTGATCTCTGGTTCTGTCACTTGCTGGCTCAGGGTCTTGGGACTCCTTGGTTTCAAGTAAGTAAAGCCAGGCTCAAGCAGGATTAAGATATTTTTATTGTCCTTCCAGTTTTTCTCTATCTCCTGGACTCCATGTGTGCTTGATTGTCTAATAATAAGATTTAGTTTTCTGGAGTGGAGAGTTAACGGTAACTAAGACCCTGCAAAGACAAATGTCTACAACCATAAATAATTCCAAACCGCTGCCAAAGTTGATTTTTTATAATTCCCTAGCAAGGGACAAATTGGTGCCAGCCATTGGAGTTGGTGTCAGAACACCTAAGGGATGTGCACTGGGGCAGCAATGGGCTCAGACAGTTTCCCCAGGTGTTCCCTGTACACGCATGCCAAGGTTAGCAAGGCGGAGCAGGCCCAAGGAAGTTGAGAAAAGAAAGACAAAATATATAATGCAAATCCACAAATAGTTTTGAGCCAATAGAAAGTAAAACATAGAGAAATGATGGATAAATTTGACTCTATTAAAAACAAACCAACAGGGCTTCCCTGGTGGTGCAGTGGTTGAGAGTCCGCCTGCCGATGCAGGGGACACGGGTCCGTGCCCCGGTCCGGGAAGATCCCACATGCCGCAGAGCGGCTGGGCCCGTGAGCCATGGCCGCTGAGCCTGCACGTCTGGAGCCTGTGCTCCGCAACGGGAGAGGCCACAACAGTGAGAGGCCCGGGTACCGCAAAAAACAAACAAACAAACAAACACACAAAATTTCTGTCCAAAAGACACCATTCACGGGACTTCTCTGGAGATCCAGTGGTTGAGACTTCACCTTCCGGTGCAGGGGGTGTGGGTTTGATCCTGGTTGGGACCTTGCACCCCACATGGCTCGTGGCCAAAGAATCAAAACATAGAACAGAAGCAATATTATAACAAATGCATTACAGACTTTAAAAGTGGTCCACATCAAAAAAAATCTTTAAAAAATAAAGACACCATTCACAAATTAAAAAAAAAAAAGAAAAGGCAAAGTATGAGGGAAAATTTTTGCAGTGCATATAAATAACAAGGGATTATTGTCTAGAACAACAGTCCCCAACTTTTTGGCACCAGGGACCAGTTTCGTGAGGAACAATTTTTCCACAGACGGGGGTGGGGGAATGGTTTCGGGATGATTCAAGGGCATTACATTTATCGTGCACTTTATTTCTATTATTATTGCATTGTAATATATAATGAAATAATTATACAACTCACCATAATGCAGAATCAGTGGGAGCCCTGAGCTTGTTTTCCTGCAACTACATGGTCCTGTCTGGGGGTGATGGGCGACAGTGACACCTGTGGTGTGTTGCTTATGTCCAGTCTCCTCCGTGATCTCCTTTTCGTTGCTGTCACTGCAGAAAACCCTGCTTCACAAAGATAGGATGTTGGAAATGGAAGCAGGCGTTTCAGTGCTTTTGTGGCAATCTCAGGATATTCCTCCTTGACTCTAATCCAGAATGTATGGAGATTTCAAGTTGTCTCAAACATAATTTTAAGGCCACCGTCATTTGCAATCTCAAGCAGTTGATTCTCTTCTAGCTCGGACAAAGTCGATTCACCTGGCTTATTGACAAATGGGTCGTGGACCCATTCCTTCTCAGTTCTGGGGGTCTTTTGTGGTTGGGAAGTAATGCTCAAACTCTTTTGAAAGCTGAGATGAGTGATCATGCACCAGCTGGGAGAAAGAAGGCCCTCGCTCAGTCTCTTTCAAAATCTCTGCTAATGTTTGAAACATGTCAAAAATCCCAACATTCCCTCGTCACCCCCATAATTCCAGTTTGGCTTTGAATGCAGCCACTTTATCTGCCGACTTGAACACAGTTGTCATTCTCCCCTGAAGTGAGATATTGAGTTCACTGAGCAGGTTGAATATGTCACACAAGTAAGCAAGTTTTGCGACCCATTCTGTGGCACTGAAATGCGCTGCCAGCGGTGACTGTTTTTCTAAAAGAAATCTCTGGAGTGGCTCTCGTAACTCAAAAACTCTGGCCAGAGATCTACCTGTAGAAAGCCATCTCACTTCTGTGTATAAGCGAAGACGTTGATGCTCTGCGTCCATCTCCTCACAGAGCTGCGCGAACAGACGTGAGTTAAGGGCACGTACTTTAATGTGGTTGATAATTTTAATTACATCCTGCAAAACATTGTTAAGTTCAGGTGACATTTTTCAGCTAGCCAGCATTTCTCTGTGGATGACACAGTGCATAGACTCACATTCAGAAGCAACCTCTTTGACCCGAGTAGTGAAATCAGAAAGCCGCCCAGTCATGGCAGCCGCTCCGTCCATGCATATACCAACACAAAATGACCAATTCAGTTTTCCTGATATGTAATCATTCAAAGACTTCAATAGCTCTGCAGCTGTGGTGTTGGTTGGCAACAAAAGTGCATATAACATATCCTCACGCACATCCTCCTGAAAAACACATCACAGAAAAACAAGCACTGTTGCCTTGTCAACATCGGTAGACTCGTCAACCTGGATTGCATAGCACAGTGACTCATTAATCTTCTCTAACAATTGTGCCTCAATATCCTCTGCTATTTCCTCAATTCGTCTAGTTGTGGTGCTGCCGAAAGAGGAACACGTGCCACCTTATGAACTGCAGCCTCTCCTAAAAGTTCACGACAAATGCCCTTAGCAGCAGGCAGGATCAACTCTTCACCAGTAGTAAAGGGCTTCTTAGCTTTAGCAATGCCGTTAACCACTAAGAACGATGCTTTCAGTGCAGACACATTTGATGAAGTGGTGGCCTTCAATAATTGCTTCTGTTCTTCGTGTTCACGTTGTTTTCTTTTGGAAAACTCCAAAGGCTTGTCCTTTAAGGCAGGGTGCTTGGTCTCCATGTGGTGAAGCAGTTTTGAAGGTTTCACAGCTTTGTTGGATAGCCAGTCGCCACATATCATACAGAGCGGGCTTGGAGAACGTGAATCACCTGTTGTGATGAAACCATAATTTAAGTAGGACTCTTGGTATCTTCTCTTTCAAATGCAGCTTTCTTCTTGCTGGCAGTCTTAGAGTCTTCTGCTTTCTCATCACTGGGTCTTTCCGCCTTTTCAAAGAAGCTCTCCAACAACGTTTGTTTTTTACTCATTTTGGCCAGTGTTAGCTTGCGGGCTTACCAAAACTGTGACTGAGACAAGTGTGCAGTGCAGGAAAGAGGCGTGGACGGAAGTGGTAAATAAAACAATGGGCGGGCCACATGCGGACAAAAATAAGTGTCAGATTCTGACTTAAAGCCTGCCACCGGATGCAGCTGTACAATTGAAGTACATCAACTCACTTGCCACTATAAAGCCTGCCACCAGATGCAGCTTGTCACTTGCCACTCACTGTTGGTGTTTTGCTATGAGTCTGCAAGCAATTGATTTATTATGGTCTCTGTGCAAATCTCTCTGCTAATGATAATCTGTATTTGCAGCCGCTCCCCATGCTAGCCTCACCCCCTCTGCTCCACTTCATATCATCAGGCATTAGATTCTCGTAAGAAGCATGCAGCCTAGATCCCTCACATGCGCAGTTTACAGTAGGGGGTCACGCTCCTATGAGAATCTGATACCGTCACTGATCCGACACCAGGCACAGCCCAGGCAGAGCCCAGGCAGTAATGTGAGCGATGGTGAACGGCTGTAAATACAGATGAAGCTTCCCACCGCTCACCTCCTGCTGTGTGGCCCAGTTCCTAACAGGCCACGGACCAATACCAGTCTGTGGCCCGGGGGTTGTGGACCCCTGGTCTAGAACATATAAACAGCCCATACAAATTCCTTCTCCCCAAAAGATTTCTCTCCCCATAAAATGAAAAATGAAAAAAATATGAACAATTTATATAAGAGAAAGTACAAGTAAACTTAAGAAAATATACTCAATCTCGCTGATAGTTAGGGAAATTTTTGAACAACCATATACTATACCCATCAGATTGGCAATAATTAAAATATTTGATAGTATTCAGATTTGGCAAGGGTGTGGGAAAACAGGTATACTCACACAATCCCAGTGGAAATATAATTAGTACAACACTTTGGAGAGCAATCTAATAGTATCTACTAAAAAAAAAAAAAATTCACATGTCATCTGACTCAGCAATTTCACTTCTCAGTAACTCTCCTCAAGAAACACTTATCCTTATGCACAAGGAGGCATTCCCCAAATGTTCAATGCTTGTAATGAAAAGCTGGAAACAATCTAAATATCCAACAATGAGGAATTACTAAATACACTTTAGAATACTGTATAGCACTTAAAGAGCTATAGAATGGGTAGACCTTCAAGACATATTATTGAACAAAAAAAGAAAATTGCAGTGCCTGAAAATATGATACTATTTATGAAAAAAGAAAAGAAAACAAACAAAAGCACATGATTATATAGCATCCATGAGTGCATTTAAGTCAGTACATAACAGAAAAACCTGGAAGAAAACACACCAACTGATAATAGTAATTTAACTCTGGGGATGGAAGGAGAAGACCAGGGGTAATTTTATTTTTACAAGGAGAATTAATTCACATATTACTTGAGTATTTCAGAATCAATTATACAAATATATGAAATCAATTATAAAAATTGTGGAGAGATCGATACAAGAATATGAGAAAGTTTCAGCCTGAGAGCATTGCTGAGCTTCATGAGAGGGAGGGATATAACTGGGGGCTTGTCAGGAGTACTCTGCAAAGGGGCGGGTCTTGGGATGGGGGGATGGGAAGGGTCACTGAGAATAAGTGCACACGTGAGTGGTCCCAGCAGGGCAAGTAGAAACAGGATGTGGAGTGGGCTGCCTTAAGCAGGATGTGTTTGGGGAACACACAGGAGCCCTGCTTTACTGGATCTTTCTAAAAATGGCTGTGTAATTTTTCTGATCATAAAATAATCCATGCTGATTGCCCTCAAGTCCAATTAATACAGAAAATATAAAGAATAAATAAATATCACCCATTGTCCCGCCTCTCAGAGATAATCATCATAAATATTTGGGTGTACACACTTCCCTTGACTGCCCCTCAGTACCCAAGCACAGACAGTGCCCATCCGCTGATGCCTCTCACCCTGCACAGCCCTAGGAACTCACCACAGGGCTCACCCAGGTTGGGGTGCAGGCAAACATGTCTTCATCCACATCCCTAATTAGGCCCCGCCAATGAAGGAGTTACCTGAAAATTCACAGGGCTGGTGATGAAAGTGAAGTGGGTACAAATATCTTCTAGACAAGGATAAATGTTATTTCTTAAAAAAAAAAAAAAAGAGTAAAAGAAATACCTATTCCTCAAAACTATGTTCTACCCCCCATTAAATGTCCAGCTCATATTGCCAGTCAGCAAAAGACCACCTGAAAAGTCCCCTGTCGGCACTTTTCCCAGGAGTAGAAGAGCCCAGGGCTCCTTGTTCTCAAAGTCATCCCCAAGGTCCTGGACCAGTAGAACAAGGGCAGCTGAGTTTGAAATGCTTGGATGAGGAAGTGCTTTTCTTTGTTCTCATTGATAACTCCTATGCCTCTTTTGGCCTGATGCTTGTCAACAAGAGATAAATGTGCTCAGTAGCTTAGGAGGAGGATGGATGGTCGCTGGGATGTTCAGGATTGTAGTAGGCACTGGAGATGCTCAACTAGCCTACGCTTAGGGCAGGCACCTCTTCCTCCTCCTCGGAAGGACAGAGGACCACCCAGATGGTCACAGATCCAAGGCAGTGTATTCAGATGGAGCCACATTTCTGAGGACCTGTAGGATTGCGGAACTGGGTAAGGAGTTGGCTGTAATTAACACCAGGTTGTCATTATGGATTTTTTTACATTCTAAATCAGCACAAGGGGATAACACAGTGTCTTTTGCAAGCAGACCCGTGTCCATGCTGCTTTCCATTGAAGACAACCACATTGACTGAGGTCTGATGACATGTGAAGTATTGTGCCAGATTCTGGGATGCCAAGATCAATGAGATGCCATCCTTGACCTCAAGGAACTTACAACATAGTGGCCCAGATATGTGAAACAGATTGACTCCAATACAGATGGCGTGACATAAGTGAACAATAACTACACACACACACCAGCAGAAAAAAGAAAGAAAGAGAAAAGTCTTCCAGTGAGCCTACCACTTTGTAAAATGCACTCCCAGGCATAGACTTCAGGCCCCACCTATTTTATTCTCTCTCTTCATCCTGACGGATCCTAGTCACCCAAAGACCATTCTCAGGTGTTGGGTCAAGTTGTAGTGTCTGTAGACCAAGTTGGATCGCTTGTTGGACAAAGAAGTGGATAAGGATTATCAGTTGAGGGCAGAGAAGATCTACCTCTTCCCTGATGAAAAGAATTTGCAAATGGAGCCTTTCTGCTGTGGTGTCATCACATGGCAGCTTCATATTTAGCTCCTCTGGTGAGCAGGAGTAGCCCAGGGTGGATGCACTGGAACTCTCCAGCCCAATCCTTGCTCCCCTCCTTCCTAGCTACGCTTGGAGTCACCACCCGCTATGGGTCTTCTTCCACACACTTCCCAACTCATGACTTTGCTTGAGTCTGTTTTAAGGTTTGAGTTGTGCTGGACCATTTATAGCCTTCAGAGGGCCCCTCAGAAACAGAGTTTGTGGGATTCAGGTTATGAAGCTGCCCTGCCTCCTGACCTTGGATCAAGTGACATATAATGATTAAAATGACCCTCTCCGTGTCCCTAGCCACACCTGGCACCAGACCCTACATTTCAGTCCTGGGCATGAAGCTTCTTTGGAAACCTACAAAGGCCTTTCCCTTCACTGTGAATAATTCCTAATTTCATGGTTTTCCTCACAAGAACTCAACTTCCATTTGCTCTTGGCCCTCCACCTCTGCCCAAGGGCGTCTGTCGTGGAAGTCCAGCTGCCCTGATATTCAGGGGGCATTTTCAGGGAGCAATACCTTCAGGGTGATTGTGACACCTCCACTTGCCTCGCCTCCACAGGGTCCTCGCTCATTCCCTGCCTCTCCATCCCCACAACCACTCTCTGAACACAGGCTTGTGTCATTTCTTGCATTTCTTGCCTGGACATGTGTCAACAGCCTTCTACCAGGCCTCCCTGCCTCCTGTTCTTACTCATTCCTCCCTCCCTTCTTCCCTCCTTCCCTCCCATTTTGGGAGATAATTATGAGGACAGGTCTTGTTGCACTGACCTTTCCAACCTTCCAAGCTTTCCAGGCTTCAGTAGCTCCCCATGCCTGTGGAAGGAAGTCCAAGCTAGAAAGGCAGCCAGAGGCTTCCCAACTCCTTACATCTGGCCTCAATTTCTACTCGATGATGCTACACACACACACACACACACACACACACACACACACACACACACACACACTCTCTCTCCAAGTGTGCTTTCCCCCCTCTCCTCAGCACGTTGTACCCTTTCCACTGGGCTGGGCTGCACTCAACCCCCTGAAGATTCCCCCTGTTGAATCCCTTCCTCACTTCTCCTCCTTTAGGGGTGTTTTGTGTCTCGGGAGCTGAGTTCCCACTTCTTGCTTGAAGGATTCTCCCCTCCCTTCCTCCTCTACCCAGACTGATGGTCCCTCCCCCTGTTGCTCCCACAGCAATGTGCTCAGGCTGGTATTGTCCTGTTTCCATCCTGCTTTGCAGGAGCATCAGTCTTGGCGTAAACTCTCCCTCACTGATGGTAAGTGCCTTCAAGGCAGGAACTGTCTCATCATAGCTCTGGACCCCATCACCCACAGTGCCTAGCACAATAAGAAGTTGCTGAGTTCCTCCATTCAATGTGGAATATAGAATAGTAAACATATCAACGTAGATTGGGTGCCAGTTCTGACCATCCTCTTCTCCCTCAAAAATAGATTTTTCTCATTTTCTACCAAGAAGCTCAGTCCTCCATCCACCTCTATCCACCAACTTCCTTTCACCCTATAGATTTATACATGCCTTCTCTCAGCTTAATCAAATCATAACATTTTGTCACATTGGTTTCCTATGCTATGAAGAGATAAATCATTATAGACACATTATAGCCACTAGGATGTCTTCTTGACCTCTTCTCTTCTGTCACCCAACCCCATCCCAGGGGTAACTACTTCCCTGAATTTGGTATTTCTATATTTTATATGGATTTAGCCATATGTGCTCAATCCATTGAAATGGAACCTGGGAGAGGTTGATGATTCAGCAAATAAATAATATGTGGGTGTTTATAACTGTGCTGTAGCAAGAAATTCCCATATGACAATGCATTGACTGCCAGACTAAAAGAGTATGACAGGCAGTGAGCCCACAGTTAAGGGGTCTCTCTCCAGGGGGTTTCTTCACTGCATGAGGGCTGTTGAGACCCAGAGCTTCAGGCCTGGGCAAGAGTCCCCTCTCCCCTCTACACAGCCTTGATCTCTTCACACAGCCTTGGTGGTAAACCAACGCGGGGTTCATCTCAGCCTAGCTCTCCACCCACCAGTCTAGATCAGCCTTTGTAAACTGATCTAGCTCAATACGTATCCTTCACCCACAAGAGCAGATTGAGTTTGCATATTTTCAAATTTTATATAAATAGCATTGCTACTGTTGTGTGTATCATTCTGCAAATTGCTTTTGTTTTGTTTTGTTTTGTTTTGTTTGCTCAACTTGGTGTTTTGAAGGTTTATAATCAGTTTAAAATCTCAAAAAAGTATTCCACTGTATGCATATAGCAAAATTCTTATCTTTATTTTTTTCCTGGTGGAAAACCACCCAGTTTAAGAATTCTGACCAACAAGCCACAGCAAACATACTTGTATGTGTCTCTTTGTTAATAGGTGCGTTTCTCACTTTTCTCACTTCAGGCTTTATGACAATCTGATGAGTTCATGAACTGGTATCTCCTTGTGGTTACAATTTGTACTGTTTTATTACTAGAAAGAGGTGAACCATGGAAGCAGAGCCTTTTCTGTAAAGGGCCAGAGAGTAAATATTTTAGACTGGTCATTCTCCATCATGTACTTGACCCTGCCCTAGAAGTACAGAAAGCAACTGCAGACATTCGTTCATAAGTTAATGGTCATCTTTTTTTAAAATTTATTTTATTGAAGTATAGCTGATTTACAATGTTGTGTTAATTTCTACTGTACAGCAAAGTTATTCACTTATACATATATATATATTCTTTTTCATGTTCTTTTTCATCATGGTTTATCACAGGATATTGAATATAGTTCCCTATGCTATACAGTAGGACCTTGTTGTTTATCTATTCTACATATAATAGTTTGCATCTGCTAATCCCAAGCTCCCAATCCATCCCTCCCCCACATCCCCTACCCCTTGGCAACCACAAGTCTGTTTCTGTTTTGTAGATAAGTTCATTTGTGTCATATTTTAGATTCCACATATAAGTGATATCATATGGTATTTGTCTTTCTCTGTCTGGCTTACTTTACTTCGTATGAAAATCTTGAGGCTCATCTATGTCACTGCAAATAGTATTATTTCATTCTTTTTATGGCTGAGTAATATTCCATTGTATATATGTACCACATCTTCTTTATCCATTCATCTGTAAATGGACATTTAGGTTGTTCCCATGTCTTAGCTATTGTGAATAGCGCTGCTATGAACATTGGGGTGCATGTATCTTTTTGAATTATAGTTTTGTCTGGATATATGCCCAGGAATGGGATTGCTGGATCATATGGCAACTCTATTTTTAGTTTTTTAAGGAACCTCCATACTGTTTTCCATAGTGGCTGCAGCAATTTACATTCCCACCAACAGTGTAGGGGGGTTCTTAACAGGCATCTTTTTTTTTTTTTTTTTTTTTGCGGTATGCGGGCCTCTCCCGTTGCGGAGCACAGGCTCCGGATGCGCAGGCTCAGCGGTCATGGCTCACGGGCCCAGCCGTTCCACGGCATGTGGGATCTTCCCGGACCGGGGCACGAACTCGTGTCCCCTGCATCGGCAGGCGGACTCCCAACCACTGCGCCACCAGGGAAGCCCAACAGGCATCTTTTGATTCAACATTATTTACAAAAATAGGCAGCCGGTCAGCAGGCTGTAGTCTTCTGACCCCTTGTTCAAGAGACACTCTCTGAAAAACACGAACCAGTCAAAAACTGGCAAGACCTGAACAGGCACTATGTAGAAGATAATGTGCCATTAGCTAGTAAGTATACAAACAGTTCAATCTCTCGAGTCACCAGGGAGTTTGTGATCAAATTCCCTCCCTGACAGCCCAGAAGCCTTCGGGTACTTCTCCTAACAGGGCAGGAGGAAGCCATGCAAATGACATCAGTGATGAGAGCATCTTGGGGCAGCTCTCCCCACCCAGAATGAGGGGGCCATCCCTGTCTACTCTTCATTTACATTGAGACTGTTCAGGACCCTCCTTGGAGCCTTCAGACACACGTAAAAACTGTATATCCTGCCGTTTAGCAAGTAAGGGAGGCAAGACTGCATCTGGTGAAATCACTGATATGATGCCGAGAAAATTTCCAGACCATCCTTCCTGAAGGTTAAATTCTTCATGAGAGGAGAATTGGACCATGGGATCACAGAGCAGAGGCAAAGAGATTTCCAAAGTCCTTTCTGCTTGGTCAGCTGTAATATGCTTCCTCTGAACATTGCTGATCTCAAACGTTTTAATGACTCAAGCTTAAAGAGAGTTTACCATTAGAGAAGCATCCCACTACCCTGAAGTGGGATCAGCAGAGAAACTAATAGCTGCAGAGTTTGCAAAACACTCCATCCTCCCTGCGTTCAGTTGGCAACCTGGGAAAACACTGAGAACAGATGGTTTGTGATCAGGGTTTAACAAGCAGACCTGGGAGGAACTGAACTTCTGCCTGTGACCAACTGAAAGAAGAAGCCCATGCACGCCCCCTGGGCAGCGGGGAGGCCCTGATCATGTTGGTGCTAAAGTCAGGGAAGGACCGCAAGTAACGGCAGGGTGAAATGCAGGTCTATCTCTCAGTTAAGACAATGCCAGTCCTGCTCTGACCCGTCCAGAATGCTTTGAAGACATACTTATCTCAGATGTCACACAGCTCTTAGCTGGGTGACGTGGCAGATGCTGTAGGCCATACCCGACTCGGGCACACGAGATTTAAACATAGGTCACCCATAGTCCCCCAAGGAACCCCAAACCGTATTCCATTTCAAAAATCACCACTATAGGATGATCTGTTCACCTTCACCCCATCCCCTTGCTGCAAGACATGTGAGAGAACAAACCGCCTACAAAGCATAAATCTGCTGACACCACAGCAGAGGCCTTGGAGAGACTTGTGACAGGCCCAGGACTCCAGTTCTCTGGGTCAGGCCATAATTAGCTACTTTAGTCAAAATGTCCCCAATACAGAACATCTTCTATATGATATGAACTCAGTTCTCTGAGAAAGGGCAATGGAAGGATACGTTTTAGCCCTGACAACTATTTCTCAGGCACTGTTTTCTTAAAGCCTGTATGACCCAGGACAACCTCAGCTCTCATCAAAGCATAGGAATAAATGGTGGCAAAGTAATAATACTAACTGGGGTTATACAGGCTCTTGTCCATTCCTGACCTGCTGCAAATGGGTGTCCCACAAATAGTGCTGGCGTTCCCCAGAGGCTCACTCATGCTCCCAAATGAGACCTCTCCCACTACTGGGGCAACTGCTGTGTCTGCTGGGAACTGACCCCACTCTGCTGTGGGCACACCACTCACACACATCATCCTGGGACCACTGGGCATCAGTGGTCCCCTGCTGAATCTTCCAGGGGGTACCCATCCAACCCAGACCCTGCCCAGGACCCAGCAGTGCTGGTTCCTCTCAGGTGTGGATGATTAGCCTGTCCCCTGACTCTGTGTTTCACTTTGCTACTTGTACTGAAGTATCTCCACTGGTACTCCCATGTCTCACTGAGCCTTTAATAAAATCAATTCTTTTAAAAAAATTTTATTGAAGTATAGTTGATTTACAATGTTGTGTTAATTTCTGCTATATAGCAAAGTGATTCAGTTATACATATATATATTCTTTTTCATATTCTTTTCCATTATGGTTTATCACAGGATATTGAATATAGTTCCCTGTGCTATACAGTAGGGCCTTGTTTTTTATCCATCCTACAGATAATAGTTGGCGTTTGCTAATCCCAAACTCCCAATCCTTCTCTCCCCCACTCTCCCCTCCCACGTGGCAACCACCAGTCTGTCCTCTATGTCTGTGAGACTGTTTCTGTTTCATAGATAAGGTTCACTTGTGTTGTATTTTAGATTCCACATATAAGTGATATCATATGATATTTGTCTTTCTCTTTCTGACTTCACTTATTATGATAATCTCTAGGTCTATCCATATTGCTTCAAATGGCATTATTTCATTCTTTTTATGGCTGAGTAATATTCCACTGTATATATGTACCACATCTTTATCCATTCATCTGTTGATGCACATTTAGGTTGTTTCCATATCTTGGCTATTGTAAATAGTGCTGCTATGAACATAGGGGTGCATGTATCTTTTTGAATTATAGCTTTGTCTGGGTATATGCCCAGGAGTGGGATTGCTGGATCATATGGCAACTCTACTTTTAGTTTTTTAAAGAACCTCTAAACTGTTCTCCATAGTGGCTGCACCAATTTACATTCCCATCAACAGTATAAGAGGGTTCCCTTTTCTTCACAACCTCTCCAGCATTTATTATTTGTAGATGTTTTGATGATGGCCATTCTGATGGGTGCGAGGTGATACCTCATTGTAGTTTTGGTTTGCATTTCTCTAATAATTAGTGATGTTGAGCATCTTTCCTGTGCCTCTTGGCCACTTGTAAGTCTTCTTTGGAGAAATGTCTATCTAGGTCTTCTGCCCATTTTCCAATTGGGTTGTTTGTTTTTTTGTCGTTGAGTTATATGAGCTGTTTGTATATTTTGGAGATTAAGCCCTGGTCGGTCACATCATTTGCAAATATAAAATCTTATATTTGATTTTATATTTGGAGCTTCTATCTGGAGCCTTTTTCTCAGTAAGGGTCAGATACTGCTGACACCATAGGGTCAAGACATCACACATAATAAGGACACAATTGAAAGTTTCTGAAAAGTATAGTGATAAGATCAGATCTGAGTTTTAGAAAAGTAGTTCTACTACCAGGATGGACGGTCCATGGTAGAGCTAAGAGACTACAGCCAGGAGGCCCAATTAGGAAATTAAGTTGATAGACTAGGCCATGGTTTTCAATTAATATATATTGAATGAATGAATGACAGAGGCAGGGGTGAGGGTGCAGGGAGCCAGCCCTCGCCCTGCTCCAAGCAAAGCAGCTTTCTGTTGTTTTGAAACTAGACTTCCATATAGACTTTGTTTGAGGAAAGTGTCCCGTGATTTTAAAAAGGAAGTGTGAAAACCAGGCTTTGGGCAGGAAGTGATGAGAGCCTGAATTAAGGCAGCATGCATGAGAGAAGAGAGAAGAGAAGTAAAGGGCAGTTCAGGAGCGAATTCCAAGGGCACAGAAAGAACAACAGGATGTGAATACGATTTTTGTTTGTTTGTTTGTTTGTTTAATTAATTTATTTATTTTTGGCTGCGTTGGGTCTTCGTTGCTGCATGCGGGCTTTCTCTAGTTGCGGCGAGTGGGGGCTACTCTTCGTTGTGGTGCATGGGCTTCTCGTTGCAGTGGCTTCTCTTGTTGCAGAGCACAGGCTCTAGGCGCGTGGGCTTCAGTAGTTGCGGCACACAGGCTCAGTAGTTGTGGCTCACAGGCTCTAGAGCACAGACTCAGTAGTTGTGGCGCACGGGCTTAGTTGCTCCGTGGCACGTGGGATCTTCCCGAACCAGGGATCAAAACCGCATCCCCTGCACTGGCAGGTGGATTCTTAACCACTGCGCCACCAGGGAAGCCGATGATCTTTGTTTTTATTTTGTTTTGCTTTGCTTTCAAGAACAGAATAACTCCAACAAAAGAATGCTTAGCAAGGTCTACCAAATCTGTCTCAAAAATATTTGATAGGGACTTCCCTGGTGGTCCAGTGGTTAAGACTTCGCCTTCCAATGCAGGGGGTGCGGTTTCGATCCCTGGTCGGAGAGCTAAGATCCCACAGGTCTCACGGCCAAAAAAACCAAAAAAAAAAAACCCCATAAAACAGAAGCAATATTGTAACAGATTCAGTAAAGACTTTAAAATGGTCCACATCAAAAAAAATCTTTAAAAATAAATGAAAGACAAAATTTTAAAAAATTTGATAACAACTTTTAATTAATTTTTTAATGCAAATTGATACTTTAACATTATTTTAAAGATCACATTCCCAGGTACATTCAATGTTTCCCTGTAAATGTGTGGTTTGGTTTGCTTAGTCATCTCCTCATACACTCCTTATTAAGTAGTAGCTCCTAACCGAATGATTAGCCTCTACCTGAAATATACATTTCTAATCAGTCTCAATTAATGAAGTTTAAGAGAGGTACCCTTGGCCCACCCAGAATTTGTCTTCTAAGCCATTAGATAAAGTTAATCCCAATCAGACCCTCCTTTGGGACATTTAATTCATGAGAGACCCATATTGTCCCATGCACCAGTGGTAAAGGATGAGGGATCCCCCAGTTCCAGCAGCTCACTTCACCTTGGCTCACCCCTCCCAGAGCCCTGAAGGATGGACACTACAGCAAAAACCTTCCCCAACTCACCCAAGAAATGGGGAGGTGTTGAGCAGTGGTTCTCAGAATTGGAGTTCTCAAATTTTGGAATGCAGTTCTGGGGACCATCAACATAGGATTGCCCATGTTATTTTTCCAAGAAAGAATATTAAGAAAACAAGTACACTGACTACAATCATTTCCAAAAAGACACCTCAACACCCCAAACTGAGAAGAGTCATCTCAAGAATGAAGGGTGATTCTTTAAATTGAATACACTTTGCTTTGTGAAAAACTTTCTGCACTGGAACTTCAATGTTGTATTTTAGCTTAGACCACTGAGACCTTTGCTGGTGACCAGCACCTCCCAAGGGTCGGGTTTGAGAGCCAGCAGTGTAAGAGCAAGTTCCCAGAGCCTGGAGAGGAGTTCCTGCCTCTTCCTTTGTTCCCAATACCCTAGAGTCCCAGACAACTGCAAGGGAAACCACTCCCACTGGAGGAAAATGGGAGCTATGTTTCTGCCTTCCAAGCTGGGGCCTGGAATTTGTTTTTCTATTCATGAAACAGATAAAAATGGTGGCTTGTTACAGCTGGAATATCAGGAATAGTCAGTAAAGTTACAGGTAAAGTTATATATTAAATAAGCTTCTCTAGACTGACCTGGGAAGTTACCCATTTATACCATTGTTTCTATCTGGAAGTATGTTGTGGTGTCCAAACAAATGACATGGAAATGAACTTGGAGCACAGTCTTATCAGAAGCTGGAGGCAACCTGTGTTCTTGTTGGCCTCCTGATCCCTTCAGACTCAACATGCAGTGTTATTCTTGTCGCTGATCCCCTGATGCAAGTAGGAATTGCTGTTTAATTGGTACCTCTTCATTAATGAGCTTGGAGTACTTTCTGAAAATGTGTGCTCTTGCCACCTCTAGGACAGCTGCCTGGGTGGTGGAAAGGGCCCTGGCTGGGAGTTAGAAGCCCTGGGTTCTAGTTCTGAAGCTGCTTCACATTAGCTGTAAGCCTCTGGGCACGGGTGAGTGACTGCTCTATACCTTTGAAGTCCTTCCATTGTCATCTTTCTCTGCTTTATGATTTTATGGCAAGCAGATCACAGATGGTGACAGAATCTTTCCATGGCTCCCTTTTCTGGTCAAAATGCAGTGAGAATAGTCTAACTGCTCTATTAGGATGTCTTTATTTTTATGACTTTTCCACCAAATGCATTGCTTTCTTTAGTTGGCTTGGGTTTTGGGGACATAGGCTAGGCTATCATGTCCACAAATGCTCTTGACAACAGGCAACAGAGGATGTGGGAGCCAGAAGCTTTGGAAGTTCTCTAATTTACAGTTCCTGCTGGGATTTTGATTCAATTAACCTGTTTCCCCTTGATAAATTACTGAGGCTTCTCTTTCCCCTGAATCTCTTCTTGTGCCTTTGTAGCAAAACAGGCCAAAGAATGTGCTCTAGAAATTGGTCACTGCCCTGTTTTGAAGGTGAAAGATTGCTGGGTGTCACCCTGAAAAAGGGACTCTCCTATTAGATGTTTCTGTTGTTCCAAGCCCACTGTGAGCTGTGTCTTTGACTTGGCAAAGAAAGTCATCACTTGGGAAACTATTTCTGGCCCAGCACAGCTGTTCATGACTTAAGTTCAGCAAATGCCATCATTTTTGCAGACTCAGTCCCCATACCCCCAGAGAATTACTATGACCCAAGTGTGTGACTTATTAATGAGTGAACAAAGTGAGTCTAGGGTCTCAACAGATGTCACCCACTGGACATTTGATTATATGCTCTGGTCTCTTAGCTGGCCTGATGCAGTCTGTTAAATGCAAAAGCCCAAAGACAGTCTAAAACCCTGTAGGTTCCAGCTCTGGTTTTTCACTAGTGAAATCAAGGGATCAGATGATAATAGTGATAGTAATAACAATAACAATAGTAGCAACTCTCATTTATTTGGTCCTAATTATATGGCAGGTAATATGCTAGGTGTACTTTATAAAACTATTATGCCCATTTACAGATGAGGGAAAAGAGATCCTGCAATTTGCCAAAGAACTCGATAGCTAAGAAATGACAGGCCTGGAATTTAAACTCCGGTCCACCTGGGGGAAAGTTTCATCTTATTCCCCTATGGTGCATGGATTAAAATACTGATGTAGAGACATGGAGGCAGATATCTGTAACTCCTGGCTCCATCCAGCTTACAGATCCTTGTGAAGGTTCTTTAACAGCTTGTCCTTAATTCTGCTCAAACAGCAGCCACCTCCCTGGCCCATTCCCACCTGCATAATGGCAGAACTTTCTCTGTAGCCTTTCTTGTGTCTCTGGGAATATGCGAGTCATGGCACAGGAAGTTGCAGCCCCAGAACTCAGGCCACCGCTTGCACTTCTCTTGTTCCTCTTTGCTGGCCTTCTGATCAGCCGTGTGGTGCATACTCTGTATGTAACTTTCCACAACCTGCCAAAGCTCCTGGTGGTGTGAAACCACCTGGGACCTCTAAGAAACCTTGAGCTGCCTACCTTCCTTCTCCTGCTGCTTCCAGGGTCCTTGATGTCTCTGCTCACCCCTGAGCATCTCTCTGGCTGGAGGGGAAAGGACTCTGCCTTCTGTGTCCTGTTCTTTTGTGTTTCATTTGGCGTGTGTATGGCAGGGGTGGGAAGATGCAGACCAGTAGCAGTCTTACCTGGACCCACTCTGGGATTACAGTTCTTTCTGTTTCTCCATGTGGTCCTCCCATTCAGGGCATGGAAGCATCCAGGACTGGATCAGAATTGTTCACAGAGTAGGTGCTGTGCTAAGTGGACTGGGCCAGACCTCCTTCCTCTGCTGAAGGAAAGTGTTTCTCCCAGGCCCGTCCTTCCCTGCCATTTGGTGTGCATATCTGTGTACGAGCCCATAGGCTCCTGGGCCCATGGACACCTGGAAATGTGGCTAGAAGGGGTTCGGTGGTATCTTCTAACAAACACTGGGAGTCCAGGTGTCAGGAGAGGGAGTCAGGGGAGGTGTGCGTTCGGGTGGGATAAGATGCTGAGCTATCTATCTGCAGTGATTGTATCCCTGTTTCTCCTCTTTCCCTTCCTTCCCATTCAAGCAGTTAGCTGCTGACTCTGTGCTCCTGCCTCACAGGAGGTTTGTGGCAGGGCACAAGGCAGACTTTCCTTCCAAGCTTTGGAAACAAAAGCCTAAGCCCTTAGCAGAAGATGATTCAATTGAAAGAGAAAAGGGGTGAGGGGACAGATTGTACTGAAGAAACAGGGAAAGAAAGAAGCGATTTCCCCAGACTAGAAAGATATTCTATTCGACTAGGAGGAAGTGAAGAGGGAAGTAATAAGGAGAAGGATTTGTAAGCCCTGCTTCCAGGGAGAGTGCCGTCAGCAGGGTACGGAGGCAACCTGGCAGAGATGCTTGCGGGCAGAGTGAAAGGCGGAGAGGGAGTTGCACACAGCCAGCAGCACAGAGAGAGGCTGGGCCTGAGGGCCTATGCAGGCTGGGCAAGGGCAAGGCTGTCTCAGAGATAAATTGTGTAGATGGGGACCAGGTGGGCCCCACCTCAGAGGCTTTTGCACTGCATAAGCTCCAGAAGCACTGGCATAAATAGTTGTAGGGAGGGGACCCCTGGAAGGACTGAGGTTGTGCATTTTCTGTTTCTTTTCTTTTCTTTTTTTTTTTTTTTCTGCTAGCCAGGAGAAATAAGAGCTTGGCATTAGAAATTAAGTCGTTAATTAAGAAAATGAAAAAAGTTATTCTTAAACCTTGAGTTGGCGATGGTATTGGAGCCCTCTTACCCATGTTCGCACCCAGGAGAGAAAAGGCTGTGCTCGTGGTCTGGCCTGGTATTTGGCAAGACTCAGACCTTCTGTCCTGGACCTGAGAATAGTAGCCTTGACCACGACTGCCTTCATATTGTACTTTCTTTTCCATTTCACTAATCATTCAGTGAAACAGTTTTAAATGGAAAGCACTCAGTAAACAGCATTGCGTTTTTCCAGGACCTCAAACTTCAGAGGGATGTCACAAAATCATCTTCAGAGAAGTTGAGTGCCTGTGAGGCCAAGAAAATAAGAGTCCTTAAAGAAAAGTATTTAAACATTGCAGAGTGTTGTATTTCCTGCCTTATAATTGTGATAAATCGTATGGCTTCGTTTTAAAACAACACCTAATCTTTAAAATGGCTCTGCTGAGAAGCCTACTGTTTTTTTTTCCCAGAATATGTCCACCGTGTATATTAAATTGACTAAACATTCAGAAGAAAGAGCACAAATCAGACCCAGGAGAGTCTGTTGCTCAGTGTAAGTAGGAGGGAGGGAGATGTTACCGATACTGAAAATACACTAAAATTCTGATTGAAATACCAGATTCAATCCCATGCAAGCCTCTTAGGAACACTCGCACTGTTGAAAATAAACTAGAAAAGAGTGATTACCAACTGGCATCAGCATCTAATTGTTTAATGAACATTACATGGCCAGGATCCTATTACTAATGTTTCTCTCCTTTGAGAAATGTCCAGTGATGAAGGAAAGTTCTTTTTTGGTTGCAAAGTGACCTTCAGAAGTTGGACGCTCTGAGAGATGACAAACAGGCAACATCTTTTTCTTCTTTATCCCAAGTCAAGTTCTGGCAGTTTTTGACAGGTCATAAACACACATGAAATGCTAAACTTAGTGGGTTGTTAGATGCTTTGCTTAAAGTTGAAAAACATTTTTAAAATAAATTTTCCTTATGTCTCCTTTTTTCCACATTCTCAACTCTGACATTCAAGCGTACTTCACAAACCGACATGTAATAACATTTGAAAACCAAATTCAGAAAAACCCTCATGAATCCAGACTCCACTCTTTTTTTTTTTTAACATCTTTATTGGAGTATATTTGCTTTACAATGGTGTGTTACTTTCTGCTTTATAACAAAGTGAATCAGCTCTACATATACATATATCCCCATATCTCCTCCCCCTTGCGTCTCCCTCCCACCCTCCCTATCCCACCCCTCTAGGTGGCCACAAAGCACTGAGCTGAACTCCCTGTGCTATGCGGCTGCTTCCCACTAGCTAGCTATTTTACGTTTGGTAGTGTATATATGTCAATGTTACTCTCTCACTTCATCCCAGCTTTCCCTTCCCCCTCCCCGTGTCCTCAAGTCCATTCTCTACGTCTGCGTCTTTATTCCTGTCCTGTCCCTAGGTTCATCAGAACCTTTTTTTTTTTAGATTCCATATACATGTCTTAGCATACGGTATTTCTTTTTCTTTTTCTGACTTACTTCACTCTGTATGACACTCTAGGTACATCCACCTCACTACAAATAACTCAAGTTTCGTTCCTTTTTATGGCTGAGTAATAATCCATTGTATATATGTGCCACATCTTCTTTATCCATTCATCCGATGATGGACACTTAGGTTGCTTCCATGTCCTCGCTACTGTAAATAGAGCTGCAATGAACATTGTGGCTCATGACTCTTTTTGAATTATGGTTTTCTCAGGGTATATGCCCAGTAGTGGGATTGCTGGGTCGTATGGCAGTTCTATTTTTAGTTTTTTAAGGAACGTGCATACTGTTCTCCATAGTGGCTGTATCAATTTACATTCCCAGCAACAGTGCAAGAGGGTTCCCTTTTCTCCACACCCTCTCCAACATTTATTGTTTGTAGATTTTTTGATGATGGCCATTCTGACTGGTGTGAGGTGATACCTCATTGTAGTTTTGATTTGCATTTCTCTAATGATTAGTGATGTTGAGCATCCTTTCATGTGTTTGTTGGCAATCTGTATATCTTCTTTGGAGAAATGTCTATTTAGGTCTTCTGCCCATTTTTGGATTGGGTTGTTTGTTTTTTTGATATTGAGCTGCATGAGCTGCTTGTAAATTTTGGAGATTAATCCTTTGTCAGTTGCTTCATTTGCAAATATTTTCTCCCATTCTGAGGGTTGTCTTTTGGTCTTGTTTATTGTTTCCTTTGCTGGGCAAAAGCTTTTAAGTTTCCTTAGGCCCCATTTGTTTATTTTTGTTTTTATTTCCATTTCTCTAGGAGGTGGGTCAAAAAGGATCTTGCTGTGATTTATGTCATAGAGTGTGCCGATGTTTTCCTCTAAGAGTTTGATAGTGTCTGGCCTTACATTTAGGTCTTTAATCCATTTTGAGTTTATTTTTGAGTATGGTGTTAGGGAGTATTCTAATTTCATTCTTTTACATGTAGCTGTCCAGTTTTCCCAACACCACTTATTGAAGAGGCTGTCTTTTCTCCATTATATATTCTTGCCTCCTTTATCAAACATAAGGTGACCATATGTGCGTGGGTTTATCTCTGGGCTTTCTATCCTGTTCCATTGATCTATATTTCTGTTTTTGTGCCACTACCATACTGTCTTTTTTCTTTTTTTTTTTTTTTTGGCTGTGTTGGGTCTTCGTTTCTGTGCGAGGGCTTTCTCTAGTTGCGGTGAGTGGGGGCCACTCTTCATCGCAGTGCGCGGGCCTCTCACTGTCGTGGCCTCTCTTGTTGCGGAGCACAGGCTCCAGACGTGCAGGCTCAGTAGTTGTTGCTCACGGGCCTAGTTGCCCCGCGGCATGTGGGATCTTCCCAGACCAGGGCTCAAACCTGTGTCCCCTGCATTAGCAGGCAGATTCTCAACCACTGCGCCACCAGTGAAGCCCCACCATACTGTCTTGATTACTGTAGCTATGAAGTATAGTCTGAAGTCCGGGAGCCAGATTCCTCCAGATCCGTTTGGCTTTCTCAAGATTGCTTTGGCTATTCGGGGTCTTTTGTGTTTCCATACAAATTGTGACATTTTTTGTTCTAGTTCTGTGAAAAATGCCAGTGGTAGTTTGATAGGGATTGCACTGAATCTGTAGATTGCTTTGGGTAGTACAGTCATTTTTCACAATGTTGATTCTTCCAATCCAAGAACATGGTATATCTCTCTAACTGTTTGTATCATCTTTAATTTCTTTCATCAGTGTCTTATAGTTTTCTGCATACAGGTCTTCTGTCTCCTTAGGTAGGTTTATTCCTAGATGTTTTATTCTTTGTGTTGCAATGGTAAATGGGAGTGTTTTCTTAATTTCTCTTTCAGATTTTTTATCATTAGTGTATAGGAGTGTAAGAGATTTCTGTGCATTAATTTTGTATCCTGCACCTTTACCAAATTCATTGATTAGCTCTAGTAGTTTTCTGGTAGCGTCTTTAGGATTCTCGATGTATAGGATCATGTCATCTGCAAACAGTGACAGCTTTACTTCTTCTTTTCCAATTTGGATTCTTTTATTTCTTTTTCTTCCCTGATTGCTGTGGCTATAACTTCCAAAACTATGTTAAATAATAGTGGTGAGAGTGGGCAACCTTGTCTTGTTCCTGATCTTAGATGAAATGGTTTCAGTTTTTCACCATTGAGAATGATGTTGGCTGTGGGTTTGTCATATACAGTCTTTATTATGTTGAGGTAAGTTCCCTCTGTGCCTACTTGCTTCAGGATTTTTAATCACAAATGGGTGTTGAATTTTGTCAAAAGCTTTTTCTGTAACAATTGAGTTGATCATATGGTTTTTCTCCTTCAATTTGTTAATATGGTTTATCACATTGATTGATTTGCATATATTGAAAAATCCTTGCATTCCTGGGATAAACCCCACTTGATCATGGTGTATAATCCTTTTAATGTGCTGTTGGATTCTGTTGGCTACTATTTTGTTGAGGATTTTTGTATCTATGTTCATCAGTGATATTGGCCTGTAGTTTTCTTTCTTTGTGCCATCTTTGTCTGGTTTTGGTATCAAGGTGATGGTGACCTCGTAGAATGAGTTTGGGAATGTTCTTCCCTCTGCTATATTTTGGAAGAGTTTGAAAGGATAAGCGTTAACCCTTCTCTAAATGTTTGATAGAATTTTCCTGTGAAGCCATCTGGTCCTGGGCTTTTGTTTGTTGGAAGATTTTTAAGCACAGTTTCAATTTCAGTGCTTGTGATTGGTCTGTTTATATTTTCTATTTCTTCCTGGTTCAGTCTCGGAAGACTGTGCTTTTCTAAGAATTTGTCCATTTCTTCCAGGTTGTCCATTTTACTGGCATACAGTTGCTTGTAGTAATCTCTCATGATTCTTTGTGTTTCTACAGTGTCAGTTGTTACTTCTCCTTTTTCATTTCTAATTCTATTGATTTGAGTCTTCTCCCTTTTTTTCTTGATGAGTCTGGCTAATGGTTTCTCATTTTATTTATCTTCTCAAAGAACCAGCTTTTAGTTTTATTGACATTTGCTACTGTTTCCTTCATTTGTTTTTCATTTACTTCTGATCTGATCTTTATGATATCTTTCCTTCTACTATCTTGGTTTTTTTTTTCTTCTTTCTCTAATTGCTTTAGTTGTAAGGTTAGTTTGTTCATTTGAGATGTTTTTTGTTTCTTGAGGTAGGCTTGTATAGCTATAAACTTTCCTCTTAGAACTGCTTTTGCTGCATTCCATAGGTTTTGGGTCATCGTGTTTTAATTGTCATTTGCTTCTAGGTATTTTTTGATTTCCTCTTTGATTTATTCAGTGATCACTTGGTTATTTAGTACTATATTGTTTCGCCTCCATGTGTTCTTTATTTTTTACAGAATTTTTCCTGTAATTGATATCTACTCTCATAGTGTTGTGGTCAGAAAAGATACTTGATATGATTTCAATTTTCTTAAATTTACTAAGACTTGATTTGTGACCCAGAAATTGATATATTGTGGAAAATGTTCCATGAGCACTTGAGAAGACAGTGTATTGTGTTGTTTTTGGATGGAATGTCCTATAAATATCAATTAAGTCCATCTTGTTTAATGTGTCACTTAAAGCTTGTGTTTCCTTATTTATTTTCATTTTAGATGATCTGTCCATTGGTGAAAGTGGGGTGTTAAAGTCCCTATGATTGTGTTACTGTTGATTTCCCCTTTTATGGCTGTTAGCATTTGCCTTATGTATTGAGGTGCTCGTATATTGGGTGCATAAATATTTACAATTGTTATATCTTCTTCTTGGATTGATCTCTTGATCATTATGTAGTGTCCTTCTTTGTCTCTTGTAATAGTCTTTACTTTAAAGTCTATTTTGTCTGATATGAGAATTGCTACTCCAGCTCTCTTTTGATTTCCATTTGCATGGAATGTCTTTTTCCATCCCCTCACTCTCAGTCTGTATGTGTCCCTAGGTCTGAAGGGGGTCTCTTGTAAACAGCATATATACAGGTCTGGTGTTTGTATCCATTCAGCCAGTCTATGTCTTTTGGTTGCAGCATTTAATCCATTTACATGTAATGTAGTTATTGATATGTATGTTCCTTTTACCATTTTCTTAATTGTTTTGTGTTTGTTATTGTAGGTGTTTTCCTTCTCTTACGTTTCCTGCCTAGAGAAGTTCCCTTAGCATTTGTTGTAAAGCTGGTTTCGTGGTGCTGAATTCTCTTAGCTTTTGCTTGTCTGTAAAATTTTTAATTTCTCTGTTGAATCTGAATGAGATCCTTGCTGTGTAGAGTAATCTTGGTTGTAGGGTTTTCCCTTTCATCACTTTAAATATGTCCTGCCACTCCCTCCTGGCTTGCAGAGTTTCTGCTGAAAGATTGGCTGTTAACCTTATGGGGATTCCCTTGTATGCTATTTGTTGTTTTTCCCTTTCTGCTTTTAATATTTTTTCTTTGTATTTAATATTTGATAGTTTGATTAATATGTGTCTTGGCATGTTTCTCCTTGGGTTTATTCTGCATGGGACTCTCTGCGCTTCCTGGACTTGATTGACTATTTCCTTTCCCATGTTAGGGAAGTTTTCAACTATAATCTCTCCAAATATTTTCTCAGTCCCTTTCTCTCTTCTTCTTCTGGGACCCCTATAATTCAAATGTTGGTGCATTTAATGTCCCAGATGTCTCTGAAACTGTCATCAGTTCTTTTCATTCTTTTTTCTTTATTCTGCTCTGCTGTAGTTATTTCCACTATTTTATCTTCCAGGTCACTTATCCGTTCTTCTGCCTCAGTTATTCTGCTATTGATTCCTTCTAGAGGAGTTTAAATTTCATTTATTGTGTTGTTCATCATCGTTTGTTTGCTCTTTAGTTCTTCTAGGTCTTTGTTAAACATTTCTTGTATTTTCTCCATTCTATTTCCAAGATTTTGGATCATCTTACTGTCATTACTCTGAATTCTTTTTCAAGTAGACTGCCTATTTCTTCTTCATTTGTCTGATCTGGTAGGTTTTTACCTTGCTCCTTCATCTGCTGTGTGTTTCTCTGTCTTCTCATTTTGCTTAACTTACTGTGTTTGTGGTCTCCTTTTCACAGGCTGCAGTTGTTTTTGGTGTCTGCCCCCAGTGGCTAAGGTAGGTTCAGTGCGTTGTGTAGGCTTCCTGTTGGAGGGGACTGGTGCCTGTGTTCTGGTGGATGAGGCTGGGCCTTGACTTTCTGGTGGGCAGGACCACGTCCAGTGGTGTGTCTGTGACCTTATTTTGATTTTAGGCAGCCTCTCTACTAATGGGTGGGGTTGTCTTCCTGTCTTGCTAGTTTTTTGGCCTAGGGTTTGTAGCACTGTAGCTTGCTGGTCGTTGAGTGGAGCTGGGTCTTAGCGTTGAGATGGAGACCTCTGGGAGAGCTTTTGCCATTTGATATTACATGGAACCGGGAGGTCTCTGGTGGAGCAGTGTCCTGAACTCAGCTCTTCCACCTCAGAGGCACAGGTCTGACACCAGCTGGAGCACCAAGACCCTGTCAGCCACATGGCTGAATCACTGCAGGAACAATCTGGACGTGAAGCATGCTAATCTCCTAAGCCCATTTAGAAATACCTTGGAGAAGGATCATGGAGTCTGTTCAATCTGGTTTTCCTTTCCCCTTCTGTCTTATGGTGCTCCAGTGAGTTTTCCAGACTCCACTCTTAGAGAATTTGCAGGGAATTAGGGCAAGGTGACTATCGGGAAGCTTCTTAGCATTCTTAGGGACACACAGATGGATACTGCCATAGATAACAATCTAAGAATGACATTTACATAATTAAGAGAAATATATGTTAGATATCATGTATGTTAGATATCCCCAAGCAATTAGTTACTGTGAAGTTGTCCTTGATTTGGTCTTTTTGTTAGGACACTGACATTCGTTAGACTCTTCCAGAGGGGGTCTCAGCCACTGGTTTCTGCAACATCACTCTTACTTGGGTTTCCACCTGGCTCTCAGGACACATCTTCTCAAACTCTTTTATAGACTCTTCTTCCTCATTCACCTTCTTAATTGCAGAGTCACACAGGATTCCAACCATGGACCTCTTCTTTTCTTCTTCTCCACATACTCACTGGGTAAAGTCAATCCCCAAAGGCTTCACTTAATTCTTCTGAAATAACACTCTCATTTATGTCTCCAGCCTCGACCTCTTTCTTGAGGTCCCTGACATGTCTCCTGTCTCAGAGGGTGACCTCACAGTCTACTGCGAGCCCAAGCTGTGAGCCTGGACATCGTCCTTAATTCCTCTCTCCCTCACCTTTCATCATCCTATACACACTTTAACCATCCACTCCATTTCTTCCCACTGTCACAACTCATTCCTGCCAACATCATTCCATGCCTGGATTTCTATAACAATCTCCTAACTCGTACATCTCCTTCTACTATGTTCCCCTCAACTGAAACCACAGGGATCTTTCTAGAGCACAAATCTGAATGTGTCACTCTTCTGCTAAAATCCCTTGTTCAGGAATCTCACAGCTCTCAGCATAAGGTCCAAACTTTGTACAGGCTGACAAGGGCCTTCATGGTGGAGACCACATTTCCCTCTCAGTAAAATCTCCCCTATCATTGCACAACAGACTGAATGCACTGTGTTGGCCTTACCTGTTCCCTCTGCTTAGAATACCCTTTCACCTCATGCCTACTCTCTCCTGGGTCGATTTAGCTTTTTTTGGCTAAGACATCACCTCTGCTGGGAAGCTTTCTCTGCCTTCGCAAGACTGCTTAAGGCACCTCTCCTAGGCCCTCCTGTGTACTCCTTAGTAATTCACATGTCACAGCACTTAACACGATGAATTGCAATAGCAGGTCTTCTCCTCTGAACTGTAAATGTCTTCAAGGAGAGATGTGTCTTGTTCATTACATCCCCAATGACCACTTCATTCTAGATGCTCAATAAATATTTGAAGGCTGAATGAATGCAGTTGCCTTAAAGATCTGTTTCTCAGGTTCCTGACTTTAAAGTCTGAGCAGGGGGAATCTAATTAGCTCAGCTCAGATCAGTTTCTATCCCTGGTCCAATGAACTGAGTTAGGGGTGTGAGGGTAGGAACAGAATCTCTTAGAAAGGAGTGTTGGGGTGAAAGCAATGGGTGGCATGCATACTAGAATTATACAAAGTCCTTCACTGAAACAATAAAACTACATTTTATTTTAAAAATCATACATTGTATATTTTTCAGTAATTCATACAGCCTCCTCCCATTAGTTCATTATAAAGAAGTGAAACCATACTTTCATTATAACACATAAAATAAAAGTTAGTCGCTTCTTACTCAATATTAGTCACTCATCCATCCATCCATTCACAGATATTACTAAATGCCTACTATGGGCTAAGGTCTGTGCTAGGCACTGGGTAGATAGTGGAAAATAAAACAAAATCCTTGTTCTCATGGAGCTTTAAAAAATAAAGACAAAAATGTCTAATTATCGATTATGAAATTTACCATGAAAGAAATGAATAGGGTGATATGAGAAAGAATAATTGAGAGGATGTGATTCATTTATGGGAATCAAGGGAAGCTTCTCAGGAAAAAAAAAATTACATTCAAGCTAAGACTTGGCTTCTTTGGGAAGAATGACTGGGGATGCTGAGTTGAGGGAGGTGGGAAGGACAAGAGTGGAATTGGAGATCTCCAGGGAAATATGACAGCCTCGGAAAAAGGCTAGGGTGATGGCAACTGTGATGGAAAGAAGTAGATGGATTCAGGGCATTTTTAGAGGTAGGACTGCTTCCACTTCTGATAAGTTGGATGAGAGTTTATCAGGGGTGAATCAGAAAGAGATACCAAGAATAACAGTTGGTGTAGAGGTTAATTTAAGCACATGGACTCTGAAGCCACATCATCTGAGTTTAAATCCCTGATTACTTACTTACCATTAGTAAGCTGTGTGACCTTGGGCAAATGATGTAACCTCTCTGTGCCTTAGTTTCCTCATCTATGAAGTGGGTGATAATAATAGTAGCTACTTTACAGATTTGTTAAAAGACAAAGTTATTATATATAAAACATTTTAGGCATTGCCTGGCATGTTAGTAGGTTTTCTTAGGGGCTAAGAAAAAGGTAAATGTTCAGGTCTCTGACTTTGGCAACGGAGTAGCGCAGATGATGTTTATTGAGATGGGAAGCACTAGCAGAGGAAGAGGTTTTGGCAGAGTGAAGATAAGAGTTCAGCTTTAGATTCAAGTTTGAGATTGCTGCAGACCTTTTAGATCTCCTTTGGATGGGAGTCTGATCTCACAAGAGATGCCTGAAACATCAGTCTGTGAGATGTCAAATTACAGGCAGTATTTGAAGACTGAGGATGGAAAAGACAAACAAGGGAAAGTGTGTAAAGTGGGTGTGTGAAGTGAGTGAGTAAAATGTAAAAACAGGGAAAGGATTAAGCCATGAGAGTTCTCAAAGCTGAGTAGAGAAGAAGCCAAACATGATTTAGGTGCAGTGCTGTTACACACGTGCATGAGCCAAGCAGAAATAGAAACATCTAGTATAATGTGAATACATGGAACACGGAAACAAAGGACCTCTGTTGGGCTGCACCCCACAGGCCTGCAAGCCTTGTAGTTGCCCAGCCTCGAGACTGAAGAAAGAGCCCAGAGGCAGTAATAGAAACATCAATGGTTTGATGGACAGGGGATCTTACACGTCTGAAACAAAAGGGTCATGGAGCAACATCCCACCCCAGCAGGGAGGACATGGCAGCGATCTTTGCTACTCCAGGGAGAAGGAGACTACATTTATAGGGGGAATTGATGTCAGGTTGGCTCATTTACCAGGGAAACTGGCAGCTGGGGCACATCCCTCTCAGCCCTTCAGGTTAATCACCATCACAAGGGCAGATGTTTCCCTTTGATAAATTAGCAGGTGGAACGGTTCTGGCCTAAGGATTAGAACAATCACTAGCTGGGGCAGAGGGCAAGCACGTTCATGTGCGTAAGTATAGGTGAAGCAGGGACTGGTCAAGCAGGGGAATTACAAAGGGCAAGAACAACCTCCCTTCCATTTCTATTTTAAAGACGCCTAAAAATCGAATTCTCTGTTTAGTCTTGTTAAATTGATTTTGTGGCTTCTCTGTTACTCATTTGAGCCTCTTCATCCAAAGACTTAAAAGAAAGTATGGAGTGATTTGGAGATTTAGGAGGTTTGGTGGCTGGATCTTCAGTGGTGAGGACAGAAGGTGGGGCAAAGTTGAACTTGAACCAGATGATGAAATGTCTTATAGGCTCTCTTAAGAAGCTTAGCTTGATAACAAGACACCATTAAAAGGTATTAAGCAAGGGTGAAGCATGATCTTTATGTATTTTATAAAGATCACTCTTGAACAATGTGGAGAATGGTTTGGAAAGGAGCAAAACCAGAGATAGGAGGCTGATGGTGTATCTGCAGCAGTGACCCAGGATAGAAGAGGCCATGGCAGGAGCACCGTTCAGATCCAAGTGATGACCGTAGTGAGGAACAGATGGGACTTGGTGACTGACTAGATAGACAGGGAAAGAGATAAGATGACACCAAGGTTTCTGGTTTGTTTTCAGACTAGTCGGTGCCTTTAAAACATTATATTTTTCCTAAAACATACTTATGCTTCACACAGCATTCTCAATGCTTTCTATAGCGATAACCCTTTAATTTTCAAATATGTTCTCATCCTGTCCCCTGATGAATGCACACAGCTCAAATGGAGAATAAAGATGCAGATTTACTTCATTTGGGCTCAATTCTCTGGGCCCCAGGCCTAGATAAAGGAAACAAATTCTATTACCTAAACCACAGAAGCTGAAATCCTCTAGACAAAGAAGAAAATACTCCAGTGATTGACTTCATCCCTGCATCCTCTGGCTTAACTAAGTATAAATGTATTAATATGCTTATTCACAAAAGAATTTAGCTCATCATTTTGAGAAGAATCCCATGTTTCAAATAGCGATATTTTTGTAATAAATAAGAAGTTCCTTGACAAACTCTATTAAACCCCATTTGAATCTCTGTTAAAGGGAAGGTTTCCTAATGACCTAGCTCAGCACTGCTGGTTGCATGCTGACTTGATTTGCAGCTATACATAAACATACATAAATAAATAGGTAGCTACGTTCTTGGTGGGAGTTCAAGGACCCACAGGAAGGCATTTTTACCTCTAGATATCTTTCCCAGCTCTGTCATGCTTTTTACAATTATCCCCGTCATCATTTGTTTCTTCTCACTCTTCCCATTTCCTCTCCTCCTAGTCTCTCTTGAACCTATTCCTATCCACCCCTCCATGGAAACTGCTCATCAAGGTCAGTTTGCTAAATCCAATGGTCAAGTCACAGTCCCCATCTTACATAACCCATCAGCTCTAGTCACTGCACTTAATCACTCCCTCTTCCTTCTTCATTTGGCTTCAAGGACATCACCTTCTTTTGATTTTCCTCCAGCCTCATTGGTCTCAGGCCTCCTTTCATGTTCAGAGTGTCCCTGGTCTCAGTTCTTAGTCTTCTTCTCTTCTCTATAACTTAAATCCTTGATGATCTCATTCAGTCTCATGGTTTTAAATAACATCTTTATACTCATGACTCTTCAATTGTATCTCCTGAACTCCAAACTTATGTCTCCTCAAGTGCTTACTCAACATCTCCACTTGGATGCGTAAAAGATATCACAAACTCACCATGTCAGAAATGGAACTCCCAATCTCCCCTCAAAAGCTGTTCTCCTCACAGCCTTTCCCATCTCAGGTGGTGGCAACTTGATCCATCCAGTGCTCGTGCCAAAAATCTTTAAGTCACTTCTCTTTTCCTCACAACACACATCTAATCGGTCAAAAAATCTTGTTGATGGTACCCGAAAATACATCCAGAATCCAACCTGTTCTTACCACTTCCACTGCTACCATCCTAATCCATCTGAGCCACAACCATCTCTTTGCTAGATTACTATAAAATGCTCCCAGTTGGTTTTCCTGCTCACACCCTTGTCAATCCTCAGCATCACAGCTCAAGTCGTCCTTTTAAAAAGTAATCAGCAACATCACTTCTGTACTCAAAACCTTGAAATGGCTCAGAGTAAAAGCCAAAGGCTTACAAATGCCCACAGGCTCTTACCTGGTCTGCTCCCACTCCTTAGCTCACCGATCTCATCTCTTTCACTCTCCACCTTGCTCACTCTGCTCCAGAGACACTCGCCTCCTTGCTGATTCTCAGACATGCCAGACAAACCTTCCCTTAGGACCACTGCTCCACCTAGGATGTTCTTAATCAGATATCTGGAAGGCCGCCCAACACTTCTTTCAAGTCTTTGCTCATCTTCACAATGAAGCCTATCTTGCCCTATTTAATACTGTCACTTGCCCCCAATCCCAGCACTCCCAGCCCCTTTATCCTGCTTTACTTTCTTTTTCCATAGCACCTCCACTTTCTACTACATTATATACTCTGCTTGTTAGGTTCATTATTAATTGTCCCCTCCCACCACTAAAATGTAGTACCCCAACAGCTGAGATCTGTGTTTTGTCCACTGATGTATCCTCAGTACTAAGAACAGTGCCTAGAACATAGGGGACACTCAGTAAATACTTGTTGAATACATGAATGAATTTTTTTTAGCCATAAGGACCTTCTGTTACAAGACAAGTATGTCTGGGTATAGGTGACACATTCAGCTTCAAGCTTCCAATTTGAGCCATTAACATACATTACAAGCTACAACTGGAACTACAAGCGATACGTCTTTGACACCTCTCCTTTCCAGCTCACTCCTTCAACATACTCTTTGCACCAATGTTCTGGTCTTCTCCTCGGGATGGGGAATGGATACAGTAAGCATCACCTGCTTAGGGGTTTGTCCTCCCTAGAATAATTTAGTCCTCTTCCTCTTCATCTCCATGAGGTCCTCACTGTGACCCAATTCCTAAAGTCCTTGTAACTGAAAATATGAGAAGTGGTGGCTCTATTAAAAAAAAAAAAGAGTTGGAGATTCCTAAAGTGGGCCAATATTGCCAATAAATCTGACTTTAGTTTATTGACATCTAGAGAAAATACAAATGATCACTAGACTTTTATAGCAAGAGAGAAGGATAAGGGATAGTAAGAAATGCTGGAAGGAACAGACTGCCTCATGGAGCAGCCACTGTGAAACTCACATCTTACTTTTGCTTAAGCTGGACCCTGTACTAACCTACCAAAGGTTTTGTAGGGCCCCCTCATGCTGCTGGCAACTAGGATAGCCTGGAGGGAGCTGCTCCAAGAGTTCTTGGCAACACTCACTGAATGAGAGATGCCAGGTAGGAGTATGGCGAGTGATCTATCCTACTAGAGCTTTTCTGAAGATTCCAGCCACTTCCACAATGCTCTCTATACTGATAACACTAACAATCATTAGGATCAACTAAAAGAGAGGCTGAGCTTTTGTTTCGCTAGGTACTGAGTTAATCCTCAAAAACTCTATTTCTTACATAGCACTAAATTGCTTTAACCTCAGTCAAAAAGAAATCAACACGGAAAGTACCAAATCATAGTACTGGGCACATACCATTAGTTCCTGCTTCTTACTTCTCTTGTTTTCCTCTACTCTCTCCCCACACCCACAATCTCCTTTGAGATGACTGTTTTTCATGTTTGTCTCTTTCATGGAATATCTCTATTTCTTCTTATTTGGCCCCAGACGTCAGACTGGCTTACATTACTCCAGGCTGAATCATTTGATTTCCTGTCCATGTTCCTAACCTTTCCGGCTCCCTTTGTATCATTTCTCAGTCATTCCTGCTGTTTACAATACTTCTCAATTTACAGCCATCTGCAACTCTCATTAACGAATCACTGACTCTCTCCCCCATGATCCCAGGGCATGTTGGATAAAACAAGACCTGACACCAATTCTCTTCCTTCCTTTCGAGGCACCACAACTCTGGGTTACTTTAACTTATTACCATTTTAAAATATGATTATATTATTATTGCATGTTTACTCCTAGTCTAGGTAAATCTAATATATGAAAATTAGAATTCATCATTTTTTTAAATTATTCACTTTTCAGAAATTTTAATTATTAATTCCTTTAATTAGTCACCTTTCTTAGTGTACTTAAAATATGTACTCATTAGCTTACAAAAAAATAACTCAACTTTTCAAGGCTACTTATGGCCTTGAATACAAATATTTAACGTCCTTTAGCCACTTTATAAGAAATTGTTTCTTGTAGAGCTTTGAGAATAAAACCTAAATTCTTCCATTTGAATAATAAGCTTCTGAGGAACCCACCAGTTGTCTCACTGCTGATTCATTGGATCTCGGCTTCAACTTTTCTCACTCCGTTTCCTGATATACTCAAAATATTTTCGAATCCCAGCTATTCCTCCTTCCTCAAAAACTTTTTGAGCTTCTTCTCTGTTCCAAGCACTGTACTAGGTTCTGGGATAAATAAAGAGTCTCCATCCTCTGGGAGCTCTTAATCCAGGAAATAACACGAAGGAAAACAATACTGTTGCATGCCTGCCATACTCTGGATCTGCAATGTGTTATTCCGTTTAACACATGGAAAGCCTATCTTACAGCAGAGAAGACAGGGTTTCAGAGAAGTTAAGTAATTTTCCTTTTATGCAGAATATGAATAGACAAATGACAGAAGAAACACAAATGGACTGTAGACATATGGGGAAAATATTCACCCTTACAAGTTATCAAAGATATACATATTAAATAAATAAATAAACTATTTTTTACCTTTCAGATTAGTGACGAGATAAAGAACTCAAAGTTCGTGGGGTTGCAGTAAAACAGGCTCTCCTACACAGGGCATCAGAGAATATAAAGTGGTGCATCTCCCTGAGAAACAACTTAATAACATGTAACAAAGACCATTATAAGAGGAATTTACCCTAATGTCCATTGCAAAGGAATGAAATAAACAATGTAACATCACGCACTGAAATTGCACACAGCCTTTAAAAATCATGTAGAATATGTAGTGACCTACAAGGTTTTCTGAACACTAAGTGAAAAAGCATATTACAGAATAGTACATACTATATAGGATTACAATATATACAGAATTGTGTGTGTGTGTGTGTGTGTGTGTGCGTAGAAAACAGAAGACTGAAAGACTAGATACCAATAGGTTAACAGAGGTTATTCATAAGGGGTGGGATGGGGCTCTTCCTATTGGTAGCATCTAAATTTTATTTTATTTTATTTTTTTTTTTTTTTGCGGTACGCGGGCCTTTCACTGTTGTGGCCTCTCCCGTTGCAGAGTACAGGCTCTGGATGCGCAGGCTCAGCGGCCATGGCTCACGGTCCCAGCCGCTCTGCAGCATGTGGGATCTTCCCGGACCGGGGCACGAACCCGTGTCCTCTGCATCGGCAGGCAGACTCTCAACCACTGTGCCACCAGGGAAGCCCATTTAATAGTTTTTTTAAAAAAACAAACATAAAAATGTTCATACATCCAGATTCAATTATTCCATTGCATTGCAATGAATAGTAATGCAGACTAAGAATCAAGTAACTTGCTTAAAATCACCAGTTTGGTGTGCTGTGTTAAGCCAAGCTTTCTAACTCTAAAATCCACTGTCTTTCTACATTCCATTCCTCTTCCTCGCCACAGCCCCAATTATATCATATTTAGAGTTCCTTTCTCTTTGGTTCTTTTTCCTTTTAATTTCTACATCTACTATATCCCTTCCCACCTTTTTCTAAACCATTTTAGCAGTAGTCACTCTGTGAACTGCATATTATATGTAATACAAAACGTAAATCATGTTCATTAGATGAAAAAGACAATTCCCCCTTCATAGAGAGAACTGGGACAACACATATCAGAATAGGCACAGTCTGACAGTCTTCAAATAAGTCAGTTTGCTTCTTGCATTTAAAATAAAACTGAAATCTGTTTGGTCTTAACTGTGATATTTGGAAAGCATCATGCTCCCTTCTACACCAAAAGATTTCTTAACTTTTTCAAAATGTGAATTCTTGAGACGACCACCTGCCCAAAACTCGGATCTGAAAAACCAATCCCTAATTTTATTTATAAATGTCAAGATTTCCCTATTTTCACTCACTTACTCAAAAAGCAAGATAAATATAATAGCCCCTCTCTTACTTGGAAAAGTACAACTTTTGGAGCGAGTTGGCTGTGTTAGAAATTAGCAACGTCTTTGACGATGCACAGCTGTCTTCATTTCGTAATCACAGATGTCTAGAGCATTCCAGGAGGCTGACAAATGTACCTGGAGAAATGTGCCATGTTTTCTCATCGTTTCTCCTGAACTTGTCAGATCAAGAAGGGATGAGTATCTCCTTTGCTTTACAACTAGGAACTTAATTACAAGATGGAGTAAGACAAATCCTTACATTCTCCACCACCATTTCCTTCTTGTTCTCATATATCCCTGTCTCAAACATATGCGCAGTCCTCAGTGATCTTAGTGGTTTCCCCTTTATTTCAATCTTTCTCCTATGGAGATTCACTTAGGACAAGATCCCCATATGGAAAACTTAAAAGTTTTCCTACCAATGGCTGCTATTAATGGCAAAAGAAAAACAGATCACTACTTATGTTGCAGCCTACTGTTCACCAAAGGACATCATACTAAATATTCAGGGGTTTTTGAGCACCCCAGATAGTCCCAGACCAAAGTCAAGCCTCTGAGCTGAGCAATTAAGAACGAAAAATTCTGAAGGTGTTTGTTGAAAGGTTCTCAGCTTTGTGACTCCAAATGCCATCTTACGGAAAAACCCGAATGAACTTTTGGGCCAATCCAACAGTTGTCTTTCCCCAAAAGAATTCTATTATCCCACCACCACCACCTCTTCTTTCCTGCTCTCTTGCAAGAAGTAAGTGATCACTACCACCTCAATCCACCCAAGGGCATTTCATCTGAAACCCAAAGTTCATACGCAATTAAGTTTTGTATTCTTTGGGGATAGAAGTATCAACAAAGATGTAGCTGGCTTCTCATGTGAGAGAAATACATACCTGAACAGCTCTACTTGGAAGGTTGATGCATTTTACTATACATAAATTATACCTCAATTAAAAAAAATAAACTCTACTAACAAATACTCATCCCCTCAGGGAACCTGCCCTTACTAGGCTAACAGCCCTAACAGGGTTCTCCATACCCATATATGCTACCCAATTAAAAAAAAAAAAAAAAAAAGCAAAAAATATGAATGTCGGGCTTCCTTGGTGGCGCAGTGGTAGAGGGTCTGCCTGCCGATGCAGGGGACACGGGTTCGTGCCCCGGCCTGGGAGGATCCCACATGCCGTGGAGCATCTGGGCCGGTGAGCCATGGCCGCTGAGCCTGCGCGTCCGGAGCCTGTGCTCTGCAATGGGAGAGGCCACAACAGTGAGAGGTCCTCGTACCGCAAAAAAAAAAAAAAAAAAAAAAAAAAAATATGAATGTCTTCCCCACTAACTAAAGTTGCATTATTTTTCTCGGCGTATGCCTTCCATCCAATTACATGGAACATCACTGGACTTTCTAGGTGAGCAAAAAAGAAAATTTTAAAGAAACTTATAAAGCCAAAGGGATAAGCTAACTAGAGTCCTGAAAAGTTGTGTGAGCAAAAAAAAGTTTTAAGAAACTTATACAGCCAAAGGGATAAGCTAACTAGAGTCCTGAAAAGTTGTGTGAGCTGTCTGAGGTTACACACACACCATGGCCTAGGGAGCAGGCCTCTAACCTCCTTTAGCACAGGCTGGAAAGAGCACAAGTGATCTCAATGCATCATAGAAAGAATGGACATTTTAAAAAGAACAACCCTCTATCTAGCTCAGTCCCAGCACAGAACTATCTTGAACGACCCCAAAATTCTTCCCAATGAAATATTCACCTCAAGGAATAAATAACATTAAACCAGAAATTAATAAACATTCAAGCAACTTGAGATTTTATTGTGAAAATAGCTATTTTGACATTATATCCAATTCCTTATTTATCAGAATAAATTCTTTACAACATTGATCATCATCACCACTTCTGGGTATTTATACACAGTCTCTGAGTAAAATATATTCACACTAGGCAAGGCTAGAATATTGAAATTATGACCAACAATGCTTATTTTAAGATTGTTTACTTCATAACAAAACTACAGTGTTTGTACACTAGAACAGATGTTTCAAATGTACACCATTTGAAGATACGCTTGGTGGAACAAAACCAATATGAGTACACATAAATTTCTTACTTGTCTTCTTTGCTATGAGTCTTCCAGAAAGCTAAAGTTATATTACAAACACCTCAAATTTCCACTTCGGGATGAACAGAACAATGGAAAGACATTATTTCCTATTTTACAAAATAAAACATCAAGTCAGAAGAAGAATAAAGCTCATCTTTATGCAATTAACATAAAAGCTTGAGTACACCCGTCCTTCTCCAAGAAATAAGACGCCAGCACTGCAAGAGAGGCAGCCAACAGGTCAAAGAACATATAGCCAACCCAGCCTCCTCTATAGTGCGTGACTCGCTCAGGACTGATGCAAACTCTGGCAAGCCATTGTTTCTAGACATCCAGGGATCCGGGACCTGTAAAGTCAATGATTAGAAGGCATTTCTCTGAATTTGCATGAGAAGACCTAAAGAATCAGAACAAAGATCCAACTGCTTTGCACATGGCCAGATGTTCACCACACCACAACTCAAACCCAAAGGCAAGCTTTCCAACAAATACACATCCAAAGCATGCAGTTCCAAATATGCAGCCATATACACTGCAGAAAACAAAGAGCATCCTTATGCCTGATGAGTGAACTGGTTTTATACTTTGAAATGAAATCAGATATACTTAGTCCTCTGAAATTAGAAGGTCTAGTGAGGCTTAAACTTGGGGGGATACAGAAACTTGCTGAGAATTTAATAAAAACTGTAAACCCTCATCCTAGAAAATGCATACACAAACATACAACCCTTTTTTAGACCATGTCTTCAGTAGTTGAAGTTGAAAATATTAAACTTTCCTTGCTTTTGTCCCGGAAGCAACTGTACACTTTCTAAGACACTATGTGTGTATGCATGTACATATATATATATATATATATATATATATATATATATATATATATATATAATAACTAGCTTGTATGTGACTTTAATGCTATAAATACTCACTGCCTTTCTGGTAGTTTTAAAGCACAGCCAAGAACAGTTTGGAATGGAATTCCAAGTTGGTTCCCTCTGTCTCATAGATGCCTAACAAGTGGTTAATTCTCTGAAACCACCAGTTCACACTCCTGTACAGCTGTTCCAAGCCAACTGGGATTCTAGGGAAGCAGCTGGACTGACCAAGGGCCTCACATGTGCCTAAATAACCAACCTATCTAAACCCACAGCCAATCCTCAGTCAACTCCATGGTCCTAGGGAGCCCTAACCTGTCGCTTCCATTTTATCACCACTCACTAGAAGGGCAGCCAACAACTGGAAACCTCTGCAATGAGTACAAACAAGCAGAAGCACTCTTAGGGCAGCATTTCCCTAAGTACATTTCTCAGAACACAAATCCCACATGACACCTACTTAAAAAAAAAATCCACATAAAAATAAATTAGGAAAATAGTGTATAAAAATACAGGCCCTTCTTGGAGTCTGAAACCACCAAAAGCATATGTAAGGTGCTGAGAAGCCTACAGTAACTCAACTTTGTCTAACCCAGCATTTCCCTATTTAGCCAAAGAACCCACTATTCATATAATAACAATATATTCTGCCAAAATATATCTTGAAATGCTTCTCCAAAGAATTGAAATATAGTTTAAGAATATCTTACAATTTCAAATTAATAATAATGAGGATATAAAAAGACTTATTTTCCTGCATTTTTTTAAAGGAACTACTTTGTTTTGCTCTGAATAGTCTTTTATCATAACATTACACTGTTTACAAACATCCAACTCAAAGCTACCCTTTCTTATATCATTGTTCAAGAATGTTAATTCTCATCAGTAATCATTGGCCTCCTCATCTGGAACAAATGATTTTTGTATGCTTTTTGATTCCGAGGATACCTCTCCACCTCAATCACAATAATTTTAAGGCTAGGGGAGGTAACCTGGGCTTCTAGCAAACATTTTATCCCAACAAGAGTTTGGGGCTAAATAATTTTACAAACCCTTAAAAAAAAAAGAAAAGAAAAGCACTCCGTCTTTACATCTCTATGAAAATCAACATTTTGAAGATCTAATGAAACTTCAGTTAAACCTTTGAGACTAGGATTACTGACCTTTGGTTCATGTAATTACAACAAATTTCTTAAAAATCTAGTAATTTCTTAGGAAATATGAAAACATTGAAAAGTAAATGTTAAGTTCCACAGAGCTGAACAAGAAAAAAGGCAAAAGATAATTCTAAATGCCAACAACATACACAAAAAACCGTCATTACAACCCAAATATAATAGGTGGCTCTGCTCAGGATTTCAATTACATAAATAATTAAACCAAGACAAAGTCAATCACTAAATCCCTGTGAACTTAAAAAACAAAAAGCACACAGACACACTGCATTTTGTTCATCAAAGCATGATCCTAGTGTAGTTAGAGAACACTTGCAAACAAAGAAGGATTACCACACAGAGACACGGAGGAGTTTTTTTCAAAATATTTTATCCTCATAAAAGGATACCATACCATAGGAAAAAAAGATTCAATTACAAACATAAAATCGTAGAATTTTTAATCTCCTAGGGAAAAGGGGTTCTTGGTTTTAGGGGTTCTTGTTGTTTTTTCTTTGCTGATAAGGCAAAACAGATCTTTAGATTATCATTTGTTATAAACCTGAGTTGTTTTTTTCTTTAAACTCAAGAATGAAATAAATTAAGTTATATTATGCATTTATTCATCTGGAACTGAATACTATGTTTAAAGCATTAAATTTTAAATCATAGTTTATCTAGACAATGATAAACTTACTGAATTTATTTTTAAAACCCTTTTATTTTGAAATAATTATAGACTCACAAAAAGAAGTTGCAAAAATAGTACAGAGAGATCGTATGTAACCATCCCTCAGCTTCTTGTCCTTACATTTAAGCATTTATATTTTGGTTTCAGAGGGATACAATTTTTGACAGTTTATGAAAAAGTAAACAGTTTATGAAAAATCTAGTAACATGGTGAATGTCTGTTCCTGGAAGAGGCTCTAAGAAAACATACTACTGACTTCAAATACCACTTTTATCACATGATACTACCTTTAAAAACTGGTTTTCTGAGATAGTTACCAATTTCTGCCTCTTTTGATGTCTAGTTTTCTTCCATTTTTGCAGACTTCTGAAAATTGTAACTTAGCTCTGATTGAAATAAGCCTCCCCATTCCTTTAATATATCTAGCCACATTAAATGAACAGAAATTACAAATGGAAATCAAAATGCTTCAGATTTAACATAAAATCTCTACTCCTCTAGCACTCAAAAAATAAAATAAACATGTCTAGGTTGAAATTTAATTCGTTTGTCAGTGCCAACCTTTCAGGAGGAAAAACACTGTGTAGGAATGACTGTCCTTAAAGGTCCTTTATGGTTTCTTTGGTCTTAGGGGAATGGCCAGTCTTATGGATAATTGATGAGTTTGTTGATGAAAGATCTTTATCTTATGGGAATGATCTGACCAATTTTCTAATCCTGTACTACCAAGAAACATAAACACAAACATAGTCCCTTTTATCATATTATCCTCCACCATCACTTCCAAAAGAAAGTGGCTCACAGTATTTTTAAGACCGTGGACCATTTATCTCAGCAAACTCAAACTTTATCCAAAGCATATCCTGACAGGTTGCTCAAAAGCTCTCTGCCCAGTCTGGAAAGTTATTCCTTTCCAAGAGCTTCCTATATGTGTGGCTGATCCTTGGAGTGGTTTGTGTTCAGTGATAGCTTCCTAGCATCTCATTACACCAAAAACCTCAACTAAGTAACACAGCATATAAATTCTCACTTATCTAAATCATATTTTGCATCTTAGGAAAGATAGTCTGGAAGCATCATGGCCTATATAGCATACAGCTAAAGGCAGTTCAAAACAGGAATGACCAAAAGGAAATAAATCATATTTACAGTCATCTTTCTACTAAAAAAGGATAGGTACTTGTTATTCTAGAATGATATTTTTTTATTAAACTTTCAACACATCAAACATTACAGTATGCTTATTGGCTGCATCTTTGTGTCATAAGAATACGATATTCCACATTCTTATAAAAATATAAACACATTTTGCTTACTCATGGACAATAGTAACTTTATTGACAGAAAACTTTACATAACCCAGTATTATCCTTTGACTTTGCCCAGGAGAACCCTGGAGTTAAATTTACCATTCAATTTTAGAATCTGTTAGGGTTAATATAGTTCTTTCTCCTACAAATTTTTTATTTGGCCAAAAACTAATTTTAATTGTCCTGTTTTACACGTTTGACAATTGTAAGTCACTTCAAATGCTTTTTGAAAGTTTTAATAGAAATCATAATCGAAAATGACTAACCCTAACTAAAGCATAAGCAGATGATTAATGTGCTAACCACCCATCTCCATCAATCCTAGAGGACAATAAAGTCCTATGGTCATGATTTCCAACACAGAATATTCAAACAGATTTCCGATTGCTGGACTCTAACAGAAGACTAACGCATAACACACACACACACACACACACACACTCTCTCTCTCCCACCTGTTGCAGAAGTAATATGAAACTCATTAGTTTCTTTCTCTCAATGCATCCAAACAGATGAACAAGACTACCCTGTTTCTCATTAAAACTTTCAAGAAAAAATATTTACAATGACATAAAGACTTCTGTATAAATAGCTACCTAAATACAGAACAAATTGAGAGGATGCAGGTCAAACAGCTGAGTTCCACTCAGCTCAAATTAGACAAGTCTCTTGAGTCCAAAACTGTTTTCCTAACCTGGGGTTTTCTGCAGGATGTGACAAGATTTGCTGAGCACCATAGTAATCTGTTAAGACACTAATCAAAAACATGGTCCTATATTTTAAAAACCCCAGAAGTAGTTTTAGGACAGCAGAAGCACCTCAGCCACTAAAATAAGCAAGATTCTATTATAAGTAAAGTTACCCACACAGCAAATCTTTGAACAGTTCAGCAACCAATAAATAGAAAATGTTCTTTAAAATCTATTTCCAATTACTCCATTGAATCCTTCAACTGTAGTTAACTCTATGGAAAATAATTAGTTGTCATAAAGGTTTTGACTACATGATATGTTTCTTAGGAAAGAACACTGGTCTGAGCCGAGTATGGTGAACCTGGACCAGGTGCACAGCAGGTACTTCTAGTTCTCTGTCAGTGAGCTCCTCCTGAGTTGTGTCTAACAACTGGGCAAGTGTCAGTTAGACTTTACAGCCTGGCATAATAACGATGCTAACACATTCAGCTCTCCCGAAATCAACCCAAAAAAGAGATGACTAGAGTTAAAGATGTCCTACGAATACACAGGTCTAAAGCTCCAATAAATTAAAACAGCCCCTGCTAACCTGTATTGAACACATGAGCAAATACTGTTATATTGAAGTGCATATAGTCAGACAAATATTATATGTAACCACCTTTAATATTTATATATATGGTAGTAACTCCCTCAAAGATTAGACTTATGAGAGCATAATTAAAAAACACATTCCTCATTGCTTTTTAAAGTGAAATACAGGCTTTTCTATGGAAGTAAATAGATTAGAATAATATATTTTTCCTAACATCTAAAATAGCCATCAGATTTCTAAACAGAAGAAAAAAAGGCTTCAGCCAAAGAGTCACATATTAGATATTTAGACGGGTCTAAGGATACTAAATTAATAAATTAACTTGAATAAACTAACAGTGCACATTCAGAACAGAAGTGTAGCTTTGGGCCAGCAACATGTGAACCAAAGGCAAAAATCTGCCAAGGTTAAGGCAGGTTTTTTATTTACAGTACAACGTGTTTTCTTGTTTCCCCAAGTTCATTTAGCATTTACGTTGATGTTAAAGTGCATTGCCAAGCTAAAACATGAGCTTCCTAACTAAAAAAAATTGCTGTCATAGAAAGTTTCTTTTGTTTTAGAGTCTTCCTTATACCTATTTATGAATTTTCTTTTTGCCTTCACACACTTAGTGAGTAAGAGATTACTGCAACAATTATATGACTTTGGACACAAAGCATGAAGACTGTCAGGGTGATAGCCGTTGTGAGGAATTACTTTCTTCTTCTGCTGGAGTCAATTTAAGTGTTGGCAGTTTCCGAGGAGGAAGTTGAGGGCTTTGGCGAAGATTGTCATCCATCTGTGGAAAGTACAAAAGGTACATCTGACTAATGGTTATGGCACCACTTATATGGACTGTGGCCTCCCCATCCAAACTATAGTCTAGAAGAGTACCGAACCTTATGTTTCTAGGACTGCTAGAGAAACTGTTTTCTTGCAAATAATCTCTCAAGAATTCTAAACATCATACCTAAATACTGGCTAACTCAGTATATGTATGAAAGCAATATGGATCATCCTTGACTTCACAAAATTACAGTAATTCCACATAATGAATAGTCTACTGAACTCAACCACAGCACAACTTGGTTTAAGAGATCTTCTAATATTAAGTGTAAAAGCAGTATTTCTGTTACAATACTCTCCACAGTTTACAAAGTATGTTCTCATTTGATCTTCCCAACACAACTGTAAAGAAAAAAAAAAAGGCGGAACACAATCATTCCCTATTTTACAGATTAGCAAAATGAAGCTCAGAAAGGTTACCAGATTTGCATTAGGTTGCAAAGCTAGCATCAGAGCTGAAATGTGAACACGGGTCTTCTTATTCTAACACTATTGTTCTTTCAACTATATCTCATTGCCTCAATAAAAATGACCTGTACTCCACTCAAAAAGATCACCTCTTTTAGGCTATGACTATTTAGACCAAGAGAAGCTAAGAAGAGACAGAAAGAAGGATAAATTCTTTAGACCTAATCCAGAGGCACTGCAAACACTGGATCAGTTCTAAGTCTGCTCCAGAGAAACAAATCAAGAGCATATTTAGAAAATGTCCAAGAGTTTCAGACTTACCCTAAGGGGTACGTTAGCATCCCGGGAAACACTAGGACAGGGGTTACCTAGAACTGAGTCAGACCTTAGACAACTACCTTTAACCAGGGTACCCCAAAACCAGAGTACAAGGTCCTGGTGTTAAGCTGCTTCATAAAAGACTTGAAAGCAGCTGCCATCGATGACCCAAAACCAACAGAATATAGCATCTTATCACCTACTTGACAGGTAGGCTTTTTTAGAGTTTTGAATATAAGCAGCCCCAAACTCTCTCTTATCTTCTCAAGATGCTTTTATAAAGTATAGGGGAAACGTTTCAGCAGAGGTACATAGGGTTCATAATAAAGGGAAAAGAATAAAAGATTAACTCTTAATTTTCCAAGGGAAAAAGTATTCCCAGTGAACTATCTGAATCAATTGTGATGTCTTTTTTTTCCTTGCAAGAACTAAGTTCCTCAAACATAACTCTTTCTTTTTTTAAGCTCTAGATTTCCTGTCTAAATGGTGAACGGTGGTAGCCAATAGAATTTGTTGTTCTAATGTCTTGTAGCAAACAGTGAACTGTACTGAAGAGCAGATGGGAAGTGGGGTGGAGAGAGGTGCTGATATAGGGTCAGGAAACTCTCATATATTGATGATGCCAAAATGGAACTGTACCAAGTGGTGACAGGGCCTCCTGGCTTCACTTTCTGCATATGTAGGTATTTCATGGTTCCCTTCACATGTCTAATGAATTTGCCACAGATAGAAATGGAAGCTATACTGGATAGCCTTCATCTAGCAGAAAAGTATCTAAAACAGTCTGAGTAATCTTTCCATTATCCACACTTAACTCTCAGTGTATTTCCTCTCATGAGATTTGCTGGGTTAGGCTATGAATTAAGACAAACTTGGCTTTCATTCAGCTTACCCAAACTTTAATAAGAGGTACATGCAATACCATAAAAAAGAAATAAAATGGTCATTCCAGAGAGTGGCAGTTATAAATCTGGCTATTACCACCAGTAGTAATGGATACATACTTTCATTCATGATTTAGATGACTAACTGCAAAGCCCATGCTGGAATCCAATTTCTAGGGTTCAAATTCCCTCTCTACCTCTGGCCAGCTGAATGGCCTCGGGCAGGTGATGTTATAAGCTACTCTCGAAGCTTCAGTATCTCATCTGTAAAATGGGAATGACAAAGTACCTGCACACACAGAGCTGCTGTGAAGATTAAATGAGATAACTCATATAAAGCTCATATAACACAGTGCCTGTTACTCAATCCCCCAAATCCTCTAGCCAGTGTTATTAAGCCACAATGACCTATTAGTTTGTGAAAGAATAAAGCATTATCCATTTGTATAAGAAAAAAAAGCAAGTTTATCAAACACTTGAGGAAAAAATGCATAACTCCCTTGTATTTTTCCAATTAGAATCACCCTTGAAATTTCCATTGTTGGCTCCCTCCCCTACCCAATTCCTCAGTATCTCTCTGAACAAATGCATATTCCCTAAGTGGCTAAATATCCACACTGGCAAAAATTGTAGACAACGTTTAGAACAGAGGATAGGAAGGAGACAAAATAAAACCATTTATGTGGAAGAAAGAAAAGAACACCATAGTGCTTTTAGCAAGAAAGGATAAGCACAGGTGCTTACAATCTCAAGAAACGTTAACCTTCAGAGACAGAAAGAAGCAGACAAGCAAGCAAGAAGTGTTTTCTTGTTTGTCTCTCTCTTTTTTTGAAGCCAGGCTTTTGGGTCTCCTAACTTGAAAAGTACTACTAATTGGGTGGTAAAAGTAAATCCAATACCATTATCAGATCTTTCCCCATAGCAATCAGGCCATTACTGGCTTCAAAACACTGTATTTTGTACAGCTTTAGTAAATGTATGTTTAAACAGCTTTCTGAAAAATAAACTTAAAAAAAAACTGAAAAGGTAAAGTTAATGCATAACCCAAAACAATATTACTTGCAGAAAGGAAAATACTAAACTACTATAAAATAACAATTGAAGTAAACTTGACCTTTTCAATCAAGTTGGATTCCTTATTTACAAGTTGTGTGAGTTTCTGCAGATTTGCATCTACCGTTTCTTGTCCAGCAGGAGAGGTGCCTAAGAAGCCAGGACAGAAATCAGAAAGGAAATTCTGAAAGCCTTACAAGCTGTTTAGATTCAAAGAATATTGAGTCTATCCACCCTCCTAAGTGCCCCATTGCCCACCACACCCTCCAAAAAAGGCAAAGTGAAAAACCATTCTGGGTTCAAAGGCAAATTTAAGTGGGAGAGTAATGCTCCAAAACCAAACCCTAAGCCAAAGGACTAAATTTGTCCTTAAGGAGACCCTGTTAGCCAAGCATTATGCAGATAGCCAAGGTCATTAGTAAGAGCACAACAGTCCTCATTTCCTTCTCAAATGTGACTTGTACTTCCCCCCGCCCCATTTCACATAGGTCTTTAGTTACAACTATTTGAACAGCTTTCTAACGCCCAAACAGCTATCCACGAAGCATCTGAAGTACTTGGAGGAACTTTAAAAAATACAGATTCCTGGGATCCATCCCTAAGGGATTCTCATTCAGTGAATCTGGTATAGGACCCAAGATTCTGTATGTGTTCTGTAGTCAGGTTTGCTAACCACTGCTCCCAAGTAACAAGGTTGAAAGTTACTCAGTTTCATGACCCCCAAACTAACTAACCCCTCCCTTGTTATATACAAGTGTATTATATATAAAGCACATAACCCACTATAAAAAGTAAACTGTCCCTAAACCAACGATCCTTATGACTTCTATTTCTTAAAAGGACAATTCTGGCCAACTCTCCCCATACAAATTTTGTGTCCCAATCACTTAAGCACAAGGCCCAACACGCTCGAAGAATCAGAGCCTAAGTGACAGGTGCCCTCTGTTTACTATACCTCCAGTCTGATGCAATCAGTTTTGAAGTAGTGGAATCATGGGAGTGTACCTGACCAAAATCAATCTGCTGCTCAATTCTGTTCACACAGGAAAATGCTAGAAGCAACATTTAAAGTAATTGCCCATTTGCATTAGGATAAATGCTATCTTTCAGCAGGGACACAATAAATACCTGTGGTTAACTTTTAGAAGAAAATGACCCACTTCAAAGGAGCAATATTTAAAGAACAAGAAGCAAGAACGGTATAAAATCCAGAACAGACAAACGGCAAATATATATTTCTCTATTTAAAGAAGAACTAACACATGGGAATAAAATTTGGAAAAATGCAACTTTTTGAGGTTCTATAAACCAGCATTTAAAGACAATATACAAACTTCTTTAATAAGTAATGAATTTGGCTTATACATCCTTAGGAGAATATGCAAGTATTCTATGCAAACAAAGATTAGCTGAAGAGGAACCAGCTTACCTCCAAGACTAAGCCTAAAATAACTATTTAGGATGTCATCACAAAAGCGACACAGGTTGGAGAGCTGTTTCAAATGTTCTTGTAACTGAACTTTAGGAAAGCGTACTTTATAAAGAGGTGCGAGAAAACCAAACACATAGGCATCCAAGGTAGAAGGCCTAAAAATAAATTAAGGATTTTTTAAAAGCACATAGAAAATATTAATTTGGGATTATGTTAAAAAAAAACCTTTTTCTCAAATACATTTGTCAATTCTGAAGTATACAATACAGTCTTTTAAAAGGTTTACTACCCATTCTGGCTTATAAAAATGATGCAGCTAGGGTTTTACTCATTTGTAGCTTTTAAAAAATACTCTACCCATTTTATTTAGAAGAAAATTAAGTTGTAAATTAAAGATTCATTTTTACTCATAAGTGTTACATACAGACTGGAGACACAGTGGGAATAGTCTTAGAAGTTTCAAATTCACATATGTAGCATATTAAGTCAATGTAAGATTATCCCAACAGAAAAAGTTTCCTAGAGTAAAAATCCATTAAATTTTTTTTTTAAGTGAAAAACTCACTGGGGATGGGGTGGGAGGACCAGGCAAGGGAACTTGCTTTAAATAACTGCTCACTGAATACATGCAATCAAAACATCAAAATGGTTTTTAAGGGAATGCACTCACGTATCTCCAAAGAAAAACTGAGATGTTCCCAGTCTGTTTGACAGAAGGTTTAGGCACTCCTTGGCATCTCTGTATATCTAATAAGGATGAAATTACATCTCAAAGGTAGGAAAGATACTTGAGAACTCCTTTTCAGACTGGCATCTATAGGTAAGTTCATCCCTGCTCTTTCTCTTGTCCCTCCTCTGGAGGGCCCTTGCTCTGAAGGTAATTCCAACCATACCTGAGCTTCTACATCTCGGAGGTGGTAGAGGGGAGGCTCTCCCCTGGTCAGGAGAATCCTATTCAGTGCTCCCTTAGACATTCTTCCAGGCAGGATCAAACTCAAGGGAAAAGGCATTCGTGAAGCAAACCATGGCTTTGTCACAGTAAAGTAATTGTCACTCTCAACCCAGAATGTGTGAAGCTGCAAAAGGAGGGAAAAAACACTACAAGCATATTCTTTTACTAAAAGGAAGATCCTCAATCAATGTGAAAGTTTTTCATAAATATCTCTGAATGAAGTAGACTCCATACAAATTTTCCAGTTAGGATGACTCAAGGATAAATCAAGGTTTTTAAACGTGTGAGTTTTATTGATTGCTCTATCCCAAGCACCCAGAATAAGGCCTGGAACATAGTAGGTGCTCAATGAATATTTGTTGAATGAATTACAGCTGGCCCAACTCTATACATGGACAAACTCCAATCTTTCACAGAGAATTCTTATTTCCAAAATGACATTATCTTTCACTTTGTTGTTTCATACACTAGTTGAACATCTAACAGAATCAACCCAGTTCTGCAGTTACATGAAAGAATCAAGACTGATACATAAATGAAATTTCATCTCTTAAGCCTTTTCCATTATTTTTCTTCTAAATCGACTAAGTACATTTTCAGTAAGTCACTAAAATACTGTAATATTCACCAATGCTCACCACTGCAGGAAGAAGCTTCTCTTCGAGGAGAGCAATGTAAGCTAGTGTATCTGCCCCTTGTTTTGCTGACAGTTCATAATCGGCATTATATTTCTATTAAAAAATATAAAACCAAAAACCTCATAAGTCAAGAACATCCCAAAACAGTGAAGCTAAATAAATTAGGACTCCTATTCTTCCTCAAAAATGGCAAACATATTAAAAGGGGAAAAGAGAAATACAAATTCAGTGACAAGTGCTGCTTAATGCAAATAAAGTTCTTAGCACAGCATCACGCACACGTTAGGGTCAATAAATGTTAGTTTTAGGTGTTTATTTATTATTAACTATTATTTCAATGATTGTTAATGACCTAGTTTAGTTTAGTGCATGGCATGTAGTACAAACTTAATAGAGGCTATTATTATTCTTGTTAACAATAAGGAAAAAGTTCTAATTAGTAGCATTTTCCCCTTGAGAAAACCTTCCAATTGAGAAAAGTTCTAAATTTTGTTGATATAGAACTTCTTTTTTTAAACTATAGGCAAAATCAATGATAACTTTTGCATTTATGTAAATTGTTACAGTTTAAACATTTTAGATATATAAATCTTGGCATGTTCAGATATTTTGGATACATTATTTCATGAAACATTTAACTGCAACTATTAGTTTAAGTGCTTTTAAAAAATAAATAGTTGCTAGTTGATGGGAACTCAGACCTCACACCAAGCACAAAATGTATAGCAATTATGGAACTAAATTTACAATCATATCAATAAGTATAATAGTGAAAATGGTTAAATTGAATCTACTTACACCTAAACTCCAATAAAAACCAAGCAAAGTGCATGAAAATATAAATTGACTATAACTAACTATATGGCTTTTGAATCACAATACAAATCATGATTTAGAGCAGTGACTCTCAAATCTATTCTTATATCAAGTCCTATGTATCTCCAAGAAATAATTCTAAAAAAAATTTTTTTAATGCACTTTCTTTGGAAGCAACATGCAGGGATCAAGAATCTACTTCTCCAGAAGGAACCCACCTGTTTTCTTAAAAAGTTTAGTATTTTTGCCGGCTGAGAAACAATACTGTCTTCAGTTGTCAAAACTGGTACATCTCCTGTAATCAAAACACAGTTTACATATAAAAGGAAGCATTTCGATTTCCTCTGAAGAGGCTCCAATACCCTAAAAACTATGCCAGTCACATTTGGAGAAGAAAAAAATGAGTAACTTATCTTAGGTTTTTGCAATTTCACACACACAAAAAAAGTTTTGGACAGCATTTTCATTTCTCATAATTTCCACTTATTTGGCTTCTCCTTTTAAGTATTACTCAGAATGATCAAAACGTAAGCAACACACAGCCAAGGTCATGGTAAGAACTAAAACCCCAAGGTACTCCATGGCTACAAGCCCCCGAGCTTTAAATAAGAGGGGGGAGGGTGCTTACAGAGGGCAGAAATGGGTGTTTAAAAGTTTACACTGTACCTCTTGAACCTCTCCAGGTGTTATCTATGACATTGACTTTCAGGGGTGCACCAGAAAATTTGGCGTAAGCCTGAAAGAGAGTTTGCAATAAAACATTTTAGACTGAGTACGTAACGCAAATCTGCAGAGCAGCTTTACTTCAAAGCTGGGTCCCCAGAAGGCAGAAACGCCTGACTCGGGGGGTGCGTCCCTCCCGCTACTTCTAGCCGGGGTTGCGCGCTACCAAGATTTCGAGGACTTTTTCCCCCCAAACGTTTGAGGGATGCAGAGCGGGGAGCGCGCGCCTCTTGTTTTGGGCTTTCATTCCACTGCACAGACAGCTTTGCAAGGCTGAGAAAACTCGGAGCCAAGCGGAGAAGCCATGACTTCTCCTCCAGGCTTCGGCGGGGTCACAGGCTAGGCTGTAACTCGTTGGACGGGAGGGAGCCCCGGGCGGTGCAGCGAGCAGCGCCCCGGCCGGCCGGGCCCGAGCGCCGCGGGAACCAACCCCAGCCGCCGGGACCCGGACCAGCCAGCCTCGCGTCTCTGGCCCCGCCCCTTCTTTCCCGCGCCCTGGCCTGCGAGGCGGCCTCACCATCACCACCAGGGACTCGCTGTGCACCGACGGGAGCCCCCAGCCGCCTCCCCAGCACCTGAGCTCCAAGGGCGCCGCCATCTTGCCGGGGCCGACCTTTGCTATCCCGGAAGTACTTTTGCTGCCTACTTTCCGGCACGTGGAAACGCGGGGGCGGGGCGCGAGGGAAGGAAGGGTACTTTGGGGACTGGGAGAGGTGCAAGGCGGGAAGGGCCACTGAAGGGGTTAACAACGCGCTTAGCATCAGTTTGGCCTGGGGTTTAAGAGTCCTGGGCGATGTCAGACAACCCGCCAGTAATTCCTCAAGTACTTATTGGAGGCCATGTGTACCAAGCACTTTGACTATTAACTACCCTGGGCCTAAACTAACCCATTTGTAAACCAGGCATGACGGTTTATTCACAAGATTGTTGTGTTTAAAATTATGACATGGAGGTAAAGAACTTGGCATATAGTAGACACTCTGTAATTGTTTGACCCCTTTTCCCCATATATTTGGCTTCTGCTTCTTGCCACTCTCTATCTCAGTCACCTTCATATTTGCTCGTTACACTCTTCCTAAAAGTAACAAGTTTCCTGAAGTTTGTCAAGTGAATTCTGCCGTTCTTCAGCCTGGAATATCATTCTTCCCTGGCACTGCTCCCTCAGAAATGAGCTTAACTGTCACCTCCCTGGGACAATTTTCCAAAGTTAGGAACTTCTGGGTTCCTGCAGCATCTTGTACATACTTGAATTGTAGCTTCTATCTGATACAAACCTTTTGCCTTTTATTGTACCAGAAGTTCTTTGAAGACAGAACAGGGCTGGCTTCATAGATGTGAGACCTCTGCAGTCACACAGGGCCCTATACTTAGAAGAGCTCACACTTGTTCTGGTGTCATTGTCTTGAAATTCTTAATAATTTTTGAACAAAGGGCCCTGCATTTGTTATTTCAATTGGGCCCTGCAAATCATGTCACCAGTCGTGTCTGTGGGCCTAGTGGGCATGAACTACATGTTTCTTGAACATCAAGCTGACAATTTCTCAGAAAACTGGAGGGAAAAGAGGAAAGATAGGCCTTGGGAATGCCATGATCGTAACATGCTCTCTGGGTCTTGAAATTAGCACCTGGATGTCAGACTTCTTTCTAGAAGGCAAAGTAAACTTTCTGGGATACCCTCCCAGTCACTCCTCTGAGAACTTTCCTTCCTTGTGCCTCTGAGATGGCTGGGTCCCTTTAAACAACTGAAAACTCAAAAGAAATCTCTGCAAATTTTCATAAAATTACAATTGAACAAGTAATTACTAAGCACTCCCTTACTGTTTACATAGCCATCTAAATTACAGTATGAATCTGCTAAAGTCCATTTTCATGTTTCAAAGGCAAGAGTTCTCAGAAATGGGTAGGGAAGTTATGTCAAAGGTGACATTCCTTTAACAATACTTTAAACTGGGAAATGCGTAACATATGTACCATTAAAATTAAATGTCAAAATATTTATTGAGCAGCTACTATGTCCAAAACACTGTAAGGCTCTGGGAGAATACAGAGATAAATAAGATATGACTTCTATCCTCAGGAGTTTATACTCTACAAAGGAGACAAAGGATTAGGTGTAACAAGTTAGATTATCATAAGTAAAGTTAGAGATAAAAGTAAAATACTATGGAAGCAGAGAGTAGTAATGATACATCCTCTGTGGGATCAATGGAGTCTGTCTGTTCAGTCTTCAGTATAAAGCAGGTAATTCAACTTTCAGATTCAAGTAATTGGACCTCCCTGTTTAGAGGATTAAAATCCCAAGCCATAAAGCTCAGAGTCCATATACTACAATTAGGCACTTAAATAATCATACACAGAGAATGTAGATTACTTGAGTCTTGTTTATAGGAGGGAGGGAGGTGAAAGTGGATGCACATTCTTTGTGGACCCACAGCATAATTACTCAGTTTAGCCTTCTCCCTTATTTGCTGCTGTTACATACAACACTTTCACTTGCATTAAAGAGAAATTAAATCTCCTAGCATTGAGTTGAGACAGAGAATAGCATGCTAATGCTTCTGATGAGACAATCCTTACACACAGGTTTATTAGTGCCTGTTTAATAGCCATCTTTTATTGTTGCAATTCCTCTTGAGAGTCTGTATTTTCTAGATTGAATTTTAAAACCCTAGGCCAGTTGATTGCACAACCAGGCTGAGTATTGTTCCAGAGAACCACAGAGAAAGCTGAAACCTTCAGGGATTATGCCTGGTATGGGTAGTTGTTATGCCCCTGCACCTTTTTTCTGGCTGCTAAAGAGTATTATTCAAAGTTCATCAAAATAACTTCAGATTCCTACCAGGAAGCATGCTATCTGCAAAACATTCATGTATGTGTGGGATGACCTGAATTACAGCTTTATAATGAGTATTCCAGACAGTGTTTTCCCTGAAAAAGAAATCTTACTTTTCAAAATATAGACTTTGAAATGGCTTCATCTAGTGATGGTCATCTGGACTCCAGGGACCTGATCTTGGCATCCATTCCTATCCCTCATGTGTTTCTTAACTTAGGAGCCATGGTATTAGGATCTTTTGTCTGGATGATTAAGAATCTGTAATATGGTGCTGTCAGCAAATATGAAAGGTTTGTGACAAGTGATTATGCATTATGAACTAGAGAGCCTTGAATGTCGCTTTCAACTCTAAACTTCTGTAATTCAGTTCCATGTTCAGATAAGGAACCCTTGGGGAGGAAACTAACAAACACTGAATAGAAGTCAGGAGAGCTGGTTTCCTGACTTTGTTTCTAAATAGCCATATGACCTTGAGCCAATCATTTTACCTTTATTGCTCAACTCATTCACTTATAAAGTGAAGGTTGTTTTAGCTCTGAGATACTATCATTTTATGTGTGGTAAGCATTTAATAATAGCTGACATTCAAGGAACAATTTCTACATGCCAGAAATTGTTTTAAGTATCCAACATGACTCATTTGATCTTCATAATGACTCCATGAGGTAAATACTGTTATGTTCCCCTATTTTCAGGGAGGAAAATTAAGGCACAAAGATGTTAATTAACCTTCCCAAGGTCACCTAGCCAATAGGTGATAGAGGCAGGATTTGAACCCAGGCAGTCTGGGCTTATACCCTTAACCACTATGTCATTCTGCCTATAGCCGTCTTTTTCTTTTTAAAAAAAATTTTATTGAAATATAATTGATTTACAATGTTGTGTTAGTTTCAGGTGTACAGCAAAGTGATTCGGTTTTATATATATATATATATATATATATATATATATATATATATATATATATATATATATATATATATATATATATATATAACTTTTATACATTCTCTTCCATTATAGGTTATTACAAGATATTGAGTATAGTTCTCTTTGCTGTACAGTAGGTCCGTGTTGGTTATCTATTTTATATTTAGTAGTGTGTATACTTTAACCTCAAACTCCTAATTTGTGCCTCCCCCCTTTCTCCTTTGGTAACCATAAGTTTGTTTTCTGTGTCTGTGAGTCTGTTTCTTTTTTTTTTAAGAAGTTCATTTGTATCATTTTTTTAGATGCCACATATAAGCAATATCATATGATATTTGTCTTTGTCTGACTTACTTCACTTAGTATGATAATCTCTAGGTCCATCCATGCTGCTGAAAATGGCATTATTTCATTCTTTTTTATGGCTAGTATTCCATTGTGTATATATACCACATCTTCTTTATCCCTTCATCTGTTGCTGGACACTTAGGTTGCTTCCATGACTTGGCTATTGTAAACAGTGCTGCTATGAACATTGGGGTGATGTATCTTTCTGAATTATGTTTTTCTCTGGATATATGCCCAGGAGTGGGACTGCAGGATCATATGGTATCTCTGTTTTTAGTTGTTTAAGGAACCTCCATACTGTTCTCCCTATATAGTGGCTGTACCAATTGACATTCCCACCAACAGTGTAGGAGGGTTCCTTTCTCTCTACACCCTCTCCAGCATTTATTATTTGTAACCTTTTTGATGGCCATTCTGCCTGTAGCCTTCTAAGTAGTCCTATAAAAATCATAGTTTCACTCAGAGTAGAATTATCAGTGTCATGATATTACTATCATTATTTATTTAGTAGTATTTGTTTAGAATTAAGCCATTAAACAAGTTCATGAAGCAACTTCTATATGCCCAGCACCTTGCTGGGCAGTCAGGGAATAAAAACTTGTGTTCATGCTTTCAAGGGGATAGTTGATAAAACAAGGCCTACATATTTGAGGTAACTAGAGATGTTTAGGAGGTACCATTTTGTCAAGCAGACCACAAGTCTAATGTGGCTTTAGACAGTCTTTAATGTACTGCAATGCTTGGCAAAGGCCTGGTAGAAGAAGTAGGACTTTAGCTGACCTTGAAGGATGAGTGCATTGGATTTAAATTGGCACAGAGGAAGGCACTCCATGGGCTATACTACCTGTATAAGTCAAGGCTTAGAGATGGGAATGACAGTGGCAAAGAATCTGAAGACAAGTAAATGGATGCTGGATTTGACAATAAGCTGGAGACTGATCAAGAAGAATGTTGATTGACTAACTTGAGAACCATAATTGGTGATATTGGAAGGCATGGGGATATGTAGTTTTGAGGAAGTAAAAAAAGAGTAAAAGTCTTAATACAATATTAATGGATTCACATAGTCATGGGCGGGAGGTGGAATGCTATTGTTTCATGGACATGATAGGAGGAAGCGTTTTATGAACTCATGCATTGCATTATATGAATTTAAATGTGAAAAAAAATGAAGGGAGGAAATGCTGCAGAATATTATTAGAAGAGAGTCACCTGGCACCCTTGCACTGAGCATTTCTCATTGAATAGGTTGTTAGAAATCAAATTGCAAGAGATTACTAAAGAGAATGGTATTAGGAATAGGGGCAGGTATAATATCACAAGGAATATGTCAGATAAAGGAAGGAAAGGAATAGGACAGGAGCAGAAGACTCAAGATAAAGTTCTTGAAGGAGTTTACAGGGTGGATCTACATACAGACATGGTGAGCAAAAGCCTGAAGATGGCAGAGAGAAGAGTGATGGAGTCCTAGGAATTACCCTAAGAGTTGAGAGGCTGAGATCAGGAGCTTGAGCAGTGGTGCTGGCATTGAAAATGAGAGACATGCTTTCTTTCTGACACTGGAGTAAGTTTCAAGGAGAGCATGGAATGCTGAGTTAGCTCAAATCAGTTACCTTCAAATTTCCCTGTTACATTAGAAAACAAATCAAAAGAGCCTGAGGGAAAAAAATTAGGGTCTCTAAAGAGAGAGAGAAAGCAATTTAGAGGATGTATCAGGGAGTTAGTAAAAAGTGAATGGAAGGACTTCCCTGGTGGTTCAGTGGTTAATAATCTGCCTGCCAATGCAGGGGACATGGGTTCGAGCCCTGGCCTGGGAAGATCCCACATTGCCACAGAGCAACTAAGCCCATGCACCACAATTACTGAGCCCACATGCCACAACTACTGAAACCCGTGTCCCTAGAACCCGTGCTCTGCAACAAGAGAAGCCACGACAATGAGAAGTCTGCGCACTGCAACAAAGAGTAGCCCCCACTTGCTGCAAATGGAGAAAGCCCACACACAGCAACAAAGACCCAATGCAGCCAAAAATAAAAACAAATAAATAAATAAATGTATAAAAAAATGTGAATGGAAGCATTGCTGACAATGGCAAAGGTCAAATTTAAATTAGTATGAAGGAGACAAATCAAGTGAGAGCCATGGGCAGGCTAATAATTAGATGCCCTTTCAAAGAGATATTCTTTAAATATTTATTCAACTATTTTTATGGAAATGAAGTTAGCTAGAGAATGTAACAGGATCAATTTACATTTTACCAATTCCAACTATTAGAAGTCCTATGTGGAGACCTGGGTTTTAGTACCCTTTAAAGCTTGGCCCTGAGGATGATAGAAAAGGGAAGGGATCCTAGGAATTGCCATATGAATTGAAAGAAGATGGAATCTAAAGCTTCAGCAGTGGGGCTCAGCCATCTTGAAGCCTAGCTAAGTTAACACAATTTTGTGACTTCCTCTAATGGTACCTTATTGCCTAGAAATGTAAATGGGGAGCCAGGTTCATTTATTTATTTGGTATCAAGGCTACTAGGCAGTGATATATATTGAAAGAGATTCATTTTGCTCCTCCAGCATAGTGAACCTGTTGTCTGTATTTTGTACAGGCATACCTTGGAGATATTGGTCAGTTCCAGACCACCACAATAAAGCAAATATCACAATAAAGCAAGTCATACAAATATTTTGATTTCCTAGTGCATATAAAAATTATGTTTACACTATACTGTAGTCTGTTTAGTGTAAAATAGCATTATGTCTTAAAATAAAAACCCAATGTACATCCCTTAATTAAAAATACTTTATAGCTAAAAAATGCTAACCATCATCTGAGCCTTCAGCAAGTCATAATCTTTTTAAAATAATAACATTAAAGATCACTGATTACAGATCACTATAACAAATATAATAATGAAAAAGTTTAAAACATTTTGAGAATTACCAAAATGTGACACAGAGACACAAAATAAGCAAATGCTGTTGGAGAAATAGTGCCAGTAGACTTGCTCAATACAGGGTTGCCACAAACCTTCAATCTGTAAAAAACAAAATAAAAAGCAATATCTGTGAAGTGCAATAAACAAGTTATGCCTGTATTAAAAAGAACTAAGTGAAAAAAAAATGACATTTGACATACTGATCAATTATGCAGAAACAGAATTATATTTTAAAAGTGGGGGTAGTAAAGGGTCCTAAAAGGAAATAAGGTTTCTATACTTCACTCAAAGTGATAGAACATCATATGCCTGTAGACTGTGTTAAGTTATATATGTATATTGTAATATCTAGAGCAACCAATAAGAAAATAATACAAAGTGATATACTCAAAAACATTAAGTAAATCAAAATAGGATTCTAAGAAATGTTCAAGTGACCCACAAGAAGAAAAAAGAGAGAGAGAGAGTGAGAGAGAAACAGAGGAATAATTAGCAGGGAACAAATAGAAAACAAATAATAAAATGACAGATTTGAACTCTACAAAATCAGTTATTACTCTAAATGTAAATGGTCTAAATACACCAACTAAAAGACAGATATTGGCAGGGTGAATGAAAAACCACAACCCATAATAAGGACCCACTGTAAAGCACAGGGAACTCTTCTCAATACTCTGTAATGACCTATATGGGAAAAAAATCTAAAAAAGAGTGGATATATGTATATGTATAACTGATTCACTTTGCTGTACAGCAGAAACTAACACAACATTGTAAATCAACTATACTCCAATAAAAATTTTAAAAACAAACAAACACAAGCCAGATAAATACTGTCTACAAAGAACTTCAAATATAATGACAGAGGTAGGTTGGACACAAAAGGATGGAGAAAACTATACCAGGCAAATATTGATCAGATAAAAAAGTAAGAGTGGGGCTTCCCTGGTGGTGCAGTGGTTGAGAGTCTACCTGCCGATGCAGGGGACACGGGTTCGTGCCCCGGTCCGGGAGGATCCCACATGCCGCGGAGTGGCTGGGCCCGTGAGCCATGGCCGCTGAGCCTGCGCGTCCAGAGCCTGTGCTCTGCAACGGGAGAGGCCACAACAGTGAGAGGCCCGCGTACTGCAAAAAAAAAAAAAAAAAAAAGTAAGAGTGGATATATGAATATCAGATAAAGTAGGCTTCAGAGCAAAGAAAACTACTAGGGACAAGAGGGATATTATATAATAATAAATAGGCCAATCTGCCAAGAAGCCATACCAATCCTAAATGTGTACACCAAACAGCAGTGCTTCAAAACACATAAAGCAAAAACTGATAGGTATGAAAGAATAAATAGACAAATCCATAATTATAGTTATGGTTACCCCCTCCCTTCTCAGCAAATTGATAGAACTACTGGACAGAAAATAAGCAAACATCTAGATTAATTAAACACAGGATTTAATTGACATTTATACAATGCTCCAATCAACAATAGAACACACATTCTTTTTTTTTTTTTTTTACTGTATGATATCACTTATATGTGGTATGTAAAAAACAATACAAATGAATGTATATACAAAACAGAAACAGAGTCACAGGCATAAACAAACATATGGTTGCCAAAGGGGAGAGGGAGTCAGGGAGGGACAAATTAAGAGTATGGGATTAACAGATACAAACTACTATACATAAAATACATAAGCAGCAAGGATTTACTGTATAGCACAGGGAATTATACCCAATATCTTGTAGTAACCTATAGTGGAATATAATCTTCAAAAACCAAACAAAAAACCAAATCACTATGCTGTACACCCAAAACTAACATGATATTGCAAATCAACTATACCTCAATTTTTTTTTCTTTTTTTTTTTTCTGCTTTATAACAAAGTGAATCAGTCATACATATACATCTGTTCCCACATCCCTTCCCTCATGCATCTCCCTCCCTCCCACCCTCCCCATCCCACCCCTCCAGGCGGTCACAAAGCACCGAGCTGATCTCCCTGTGCTCTGCGGCTGCTTCCCACTATCTATCTACCTTACGTTTGGTAGAGAACACACATTCTTTCCAAGAGCTCACGGAACATTCACCAAGATAGACCATATCCTGAGTCATAAAGCAAACCTCAACAAAAAATTTTGATGAGATCATACAGAATGTATTTTTTGATCATACTAGAATCAAGCTGTAAATAAGAAACAGAAAGACAACAGTAAAATCTCCACACTCTTGGAAATTAAACAAGACACTCCTAGATAATCAATGAGTCAAAGAGGAAGTCTCAAAGGAAAAAAAATATATACAATTGAATAATAAAAATATGAAACAGCCTATTAGGAGAATGAAAAGATAAGCCACAGACTGGGAAAAAATATTTGCAAAACACCTATCTGTTAAAGGACTTGTATCCAAAATATACAAAGAACTCTTGAAACTCAACAAGAAAACAAACAACCCAGTTTAAAAATGGGGAAAAGGGCTTCCCTGGTGGTGCAGTGGTTGAGAGTACGCCTGCCGATGCAGGGGATGTGGCTTCGTGCCCTGGTCCGGGAAGATCCCACATGCCACGGAGCGGCTGGGCCCGTGAGCCATGGCCGCTGAGCCTGTGCGTCCGGAGCCTGTGCTCCACAATGGGAAAGGCCACAACAGTGAGAGGCCCGTGTACCGCAAAAAAAAAAAAAAAAAAAAAAAATGGGGAAAAGATTTGAACAGACACCTCATCAAAGAGGATATACAGATGGAAATAAGCATATAAAAAGATGCTCAACATCCTTTGTCATTAGGGAATTGCAAATTAAAACAACAATGAGATATCACTACACACCTGTTAAAATGGCTAAAATCCAAAAAACTGACAATCCCAACTGCTTTGCAAGGCTGTGGAGCAACAGGAACACTTATTCATTGCTGGTGGGAATGCAAAACTTTGCAAGACAGTTTGGCAATTTCTCCCAAAGCTAAACACTATCTTACTATATTTTGTGGGTTGAATTGTTTCCCCCTCCCCCAAAATTATGTTGAAATCTTAACTCCTAATACCTGTGATGTGACCTTATTTGGAAATAGGGGCTTTGCAGATGTAAACAAGTTCAGATGAGATCATACTGGATTAAGATGGACCCCAAATCCAGTAACTGATGTCCTTATAAGAAGGAGACATAGAGACACAGAGACAGAGAAACACAGACACACAAAAGGGAAGATGGCCATGTGAAGACAAGCAGAAATTGGAGTGATGTATCTACAGGCCAAGGAGTACCAAGGATTTCTGGCAGCCACCAGAAGCTAGGAAGAGGCAAGAAAGGGTTCTTTCCTAGAGTCTTCAGAGGGAACATGGCCCTGCTGACACTCAATTTTCACTTCATTTCTAAACTCCAAAACTGAGAGAATAAATTTATATTGTTTTAAGCCACCCAGCTTTTCATAATTTGTTACAGCACCCTAGGAAATTAATATATCATACAATCTAGCAATTAAATATTTATTTATAACACCCCAAACCAGAAGCAACCAAAATGTCCTTTAATAGGTGAGTAGATAAATAAACTGTGGCATATACATACAATGGGATATCATTCAGCTATAAAAATAAATGACCAATCAAGCCCCCCCAAAGACATGGATGAACCTAAAGTGCATATTGCTAAATGAAAAAGGTGAAACTGAAAAATTATATGATTCTAATTACATGACATTCTGGAATAGGCAAAACTATAGATACAGTAAAAAGACTGATGGTTGCCAGGGGTTTGAAAGGAGGGAGAGAAGGTTGAATGTAAAGCACTGGGGGTTATTTAAGGAGATGAAACAACTTTGTAAGATACTGTAATGGTGGACACATGATGTGATCCATTAGTCTAAAACCATAGAATTTTACAGCACAAAAAGTGATCCTTAATATATGTAAATTAAAAAATTATTTAGGAGGTCAGGGGATCCCAGCATGGGATATAGACTGTGACAAAAGAATCTTTCTTACAAATGCATGAAACAACCACACTGAAGGGGATGGATGGTGGTCCTAATCTAAGCAACTTTGGAAATGAGTGTAGTCTGTATGTCTAAAGGCAAAAGGAACTGTACATAATGCTGTACAGTAGTTGATAAAGTCCACAGGTACGGGTATGAGTTAGCAATTCTGGTACTGCTATATGTACTATGGAGTTGAACAATTAAGTACATGGATGGCAGACGATAGGCGTCTTCACTGTTGGAGGTGGGAAGTTACAGATTAGATAAAAATCTAAAGAAATCTGAATAAAGTATGGACTTTAATTATAATTTAATATATAATATATATAATTTATATATGTATATAAATTCATTTATGTTTATTCCATTGCATTAACTCAAGTTACTAGGTAAGAAACAAATTCACATGCCTCATTTTTTTATGGTGGTAAAAGTGAAAAATTCTTTTCTCTCTGATCCTTTTAGGTGTAGATGTACTAATTATATATGTGGACCTGTTTAAAAACCAATCTATTTTTACATTTATTCTTCTTCAAGATAATTTCTACTTGTAGATATGGCCAACAGTTTATAAAAATTAAGAGAGACCAGTTGACTCTCAGTTAAACTGTTCATCTGGTCCATAAGTGTCTTTCTGCTATTTGGATTTCATAAGCCAAATGGTATCTTAAAATTAGCAAATATGCTTACAATTCTGTTGAACATATTTTTCTATGGAAAATGTTATGAGTACAAAAATGACATCTAGGGCCTCCCTGGTGGCGCAGTGGTTGAGAGTCCGCCTGCCGATGCAGGGGATACGGGTTCGTGCCCCGGTCTGGGAGGATCCCATATGCCGCGGAGCGGCTGGGCCCGTGAGCCATGGCCGCTGGGCCTGCGCATCCGGAGCCTGTGCTCCGCAACGGGAGAGGCCACAACAGTGAGAGGCCCGCATACCGCAAAAAGAAAAAAAAAAAAAAAAAAAAAATGACATCTAGAGATGACTGTTAATATATATTTTCTTTGCATGTATGATATATTTGTTTCTGTGTTTTAGAAATACATTAGAAGGAGGCTGGGTAACAGAATTAGCAGCAGCTTTTTAAACTTCCTCCTCACAGTAATCCTAGGGATGGTATTATACTCATTTCACAGATATATCCCTCCCAATCCAGCAAACATTTATTGAGTTTACTAAATGCTGACACCAGTGTTACCAAGATAAATAAGATGTGGTTCTTGTTTTTGAGTGGCTTATATTGGAGGAAGTAAACATATAACATCCATTCTGTGTGCTTCGTGCTGATGGGGATAAGTTCAGGGTATTATGAAATTATATGGGAGGGATAATTCACCCATCTGCAGAGCGCTTGGAGATGAAGCAGTGTCAGGCAAGCACCCCTCATGACCAGGGAGGAGTTCCTAGCAGAGATAACAACTCCAGTAAAGACAAGGAGTAAAGAAATAGTATGCTGTGGTCTGAGAACGTGTAATTCAACATTTTAGGACAATTAAAGTGAGCCGTAGATAATAATGAGAAATAAGACTACAGGTATAGTCAGAGGCCTGTGTAGTCATGCTAAGGAATTTGGACTTGGAGACACCAAGGGTAGATACCTTGTCCTGAAAAGTGATTACATGAGGATTTTTACCCAGTTCTGTTTGTCTCCAAAGCCTGAGCTTTTTACACTAAATAATATTTACTTCATAGGCATTCTTGACATTAACTATTTACCAAAGTTATAAATAAATCATATTGTAAGAATGAGAAAAAAACAATTTGGAAAATAGTTAACTAGCATTATTTGGAAAAAGCCACTGTTACACAGCCCTACTTCCAACATTCTTTGTACTTCAAGTTTATTGATTAGACATCTTTTACTCTCATATTTTATACCATACCATGCATTCTATTTTTTGTTAACTATCATCAATATTAAAACAACAAACTGACCAGCACTTAATTCTGGGCTTACTTGGTGGTGCACCACTTGGTGGTGCTCCACAGCAAGCACTCTGCTCTTTGGACATCCAGTCACTGCCTTCAGTAGCTGCCTGACATAGATGTGGATCTGACACCAGACCTTTACATCAAGGGCACCTCTACCAAGGCACATCTGCTGGGCCTGATGGGAGCAGAGGTCTCTCTCAGTCCTGGCATCGGGGAATGACATCCCCTCATTGGATGTCAGGAAGGCCCAGTTGCTAAGGATGACTCTACTGCCCCTAAACAATTAACATTTTCCAAAGAGGAACAGCGGCCCAAGGACCATGCTCTCTGCCATGTTTAATAGTCATCCTGCCTCCGAAGGGCTGGAAGCACTTCTCTCAGTGACCTCATGCTCCATCCTGACGTGAATGGTTTTCATCCTTTTCCACCAAATCACTTAGAAAAGGTGCCGAGAAAGTCAACTATATTCATTTGGTACAGAGCAGAGAGAGAACATTTTATGTTCAAGAATAAATTGTCCAAGCAGTAAATGTCATTGGGGTGAATCCTGTAGTGAGACAGGAGAGAACAATTGGACAGTTGGGGAAACTCCAGGAGAAAAAAAAAAAAAGGAAAGACTGAGAACTAAACAAAAGAGTATTAAAATTACAGAGATTCAGAAAAAGACTTCAGAACACAATTGTATTGATGGTGTTGGGAAACTTTAACTAGTGCACGCCCCTTCAGCAGGAGGTAGCTGGAGGAACAATTATTTCAATGTACGTTCACTTGAAAAACTTTATTTCATCTTTCTCTTTTAAAATTTAATTAAGTGCCCTGATTCTTTTTTTTTAATTTATTTTATTGAAGTATAGTTGATTTACAATGTTGTATTAATTTCTGCTGTACAGCAAAGTGATTCAGATATACATATATATATATATATATATATATATATATATATATATATATACACACACACACACACACACACACATATTCTTTTTCCTATTCTTTTCCATTGTGGTCTATCACAGGATATTGATATTGAATATAGTTCCCTGTGCTATACAGTAGGACTTTGTTGTTTATCTATTGTATATATAATCATTTTAAATGCCTTGATTATTATCATAAGAAGAAAGAATGTAATATTTTTTCAGAGAGAACAAGTTTTCTTTTTAAGTTCCATTTTATAATCTGTTATAGGTGAATGAGTAGCAAGTTAAGCATTGTGTTTAACTCCTGGCATGGAGAATGGAGGGGAGATATATCAGGAGGGTGATATAGAATGGGCTTCAATAATTTGCAATAACAAACTTAGCTGAGTAGTAGGAATGAATATTTGTTATATTATTCCTTATACTTTTATATATGTCTGAAGCATTTCATAGACTTTTAAAAACCAAATTAGAGATTCAGGAAATACTTAGGGAAAGGAGAGAGGGATCAAGAAAGGGACCAGAGGGGAAGGGGATTAGACAAAGAGGAGGATTAAGTAGGGAGAGATAGAAAAATAGGTGAAGGCATGGTTTTGAACCTAGAGAACTTTCTTTCTTTTTAAAATATTTATTTATTTACTTACTTACTTATTTACTTACTTACTTACCTACTTATTTATTTAGTTGTGCCGGGTCTTAGTTGCAGCACTCGGGATCTTTGTTGCAGCGTGTGGGATCCTTTAGTTGCAGCATGCGGGCTCCTTCTGAAGGGTTAGGTTAGTGGTCACACCATGCTGTTTGCTAATGATTTGTCCTGATTGAGTAAGCTCTCTAACCCCTTCCCACCACACATGAGACTCAAGAACTGCCCATGGCATTCTGATCTCTACAAACCAGACATAAAAGCAGTTCTTCCAAAGGAAAAAGGGCAAAAGAAAGAAGAAAAAAAGAAAAAAACTGAGAGCAAACGCAAGAAAAAAAGAAAAAAACAATGAACATATATGTATGAATGAACGTACAGCAACTCAAAACTGCTCCCCTTTGGGGACAGAAGCCGATGCCATAGCCAAGTTCAAAATGAAATCCCATATCCCTCCAGACCCCTTTCTTGCCATTACTGTATAATTTATATGCAAGTTGCCTGCATAGTTAATCTTCCTCTCTAGCATCTGGTATTTATCATCAGAAACAAATTGGTGCGAGATTCTGGAGAAGCTCTTCATATATTGTGGGTTTTAAACATTCCTCTACAAGTCTGTTTCTTTAAAAGTTAAAAGTGCAGCTGAGCACAGGGAAATAGGTGACAGCAAGTGGGGGGATGGGTCATTCATACTTGGGGCTCTCCCAATGCAGCATAAATGAATCAGGGCCAGAGAGGTGAAGATAAAGGGAACTAAAATTTAGAGCTAAAACGACTTTGAAAACCTCCCAGTTCAGCTTCCTGATATTCTACCTGTGGCTCGTCACTTTCACAAGGAATCCTAGCTGCAACAGCTGAGCTGAAACTGGAGGCTACATTTTCTGAAGTATCATTCAGGGTTGCCTCAAGGGTTTATTTTTTTCCCCAAATGGAGAAAATAGAAAAGTTTTAGATTATCCATTTTAGAGTGATAACTAAAATGTGTAAATGATATTGTTCATTCTGTAAGTGGGATCGGCGCTGCATTCGACTGGCCTGGAGAAGTCAGGACTCTGTCTGTGCCTTCTGGGCAGGTGCTTTCAAATGCTGGTGATGCAGCATCTCTCGGTGTTTGTTCCTGAGATGCAGATCTGAGGTCCTGCCAGACACATCCTGCAGGCTGGACCTTTGATGACATTGGGTTGGATCCTTCTTGCTTCTTACCTGCTAGAGTCTTCCCTTCTCTGAGGCTTGTGGATTTGATTTAGAAATTCAGAAAAATTTTAGAAATGGACAAACAGATGAAAGATTAGAGAATTGTTTACCCATTGAGGCAAAGGGGCAACTTTTAGCATTCTGCAACTGGGGTAAATGAAAAAAGTAAAATAAAAACCAATTTCAAACATTAAAATAATAACGAGAGCTCAGAAATGACAGTAATTAGACTAAGATCATGTGGAAAATTTGCATTCAATATATTTTGGAACAAGGTGGTTTTTCCTTGTTCTTTTTCTTAGCTCCTTTTGGGACTATTTAGTGCTTCAGTGTTACTACACAGAAAATAGTGTAAATGTCTTCATTTTTACTGTAATATTCCCCAGCTCTTCCTATATTGGCAAAAGATAATAGATTATGGATTTCTTAAAGTTTAGCAGCTTGTAATTCCATGTATGATATAAATAAGTATAGTTAAAGTTTAAATTAATTAGTAAATTTGCAGTTATCTGAATTAACTATTCTTTAAAATTTAATTTAGCAGATGTGACAATTTTGTGATAACATTAAGTCATTTCTCATATATTTTAATATACCTAAGTCACAGAGCTTCTTAAACTTGGTAAAGAGAGAGCCGAGTGTAGAGGGATGAGCACTAGATAAGGGATCCAGAGTGAGCCAGTGACAGAACCTCAACCAGAATGCAGGTCTTCTGACCCCAGCCCTGGGTTCATACACATGTCACATATTTTTATGAAAGACAAATATTATTGTTTTGGATCTTACAGTCACTTTTCTTCTGGTGATGTGGATGGTGTATTGGATTTTGTCTGAGATTATCAATATTAATTATTCACATTCTTCTCAAACTGTAACCACTTAGTTTTATTTTGAGAGTGAAGAAAGCAATAGATGGTCCTGCAAAAAAAAGAAAATGAGAGACCCTGATTTGTGTATTTGGGGTAAGGTCTTAGAACAAACTGGGCCCAGGTCCAGAATAAACGAGGACCATTCCTAGCAGAGCGTAAGAACATTAGAAAGTCTATTATCACATCACAGCTATTTAACAAAAATCAGATTGATATGATTTTCAGAGAAGAAACAAAAGATACTCTCAAGCCGTGTTCATAATAATACGGTCTTTCTGAAAGTTAATCAGTTTGTTTACGTACCACATTAACATAAAAAATTTTTTTAAACAGTGAGCATCTTCTAACTAAAATCAGTGGTTTAAATTAAAATATAAAAATGGTTCTACCAGTGAAAACTCTGGCAAATTTCTCCATCTAAGATAAGGTTGCCAGATAAAATACAAGATACCCAGTGAAATTTGAATTTCATATGAATAATGGATAATTTTTTCATATAAGTAAAAACTTCAAATTTAACTCAACTTCCTGTATTTTTATCTGCTAAATCTGGTAACTATAATCTAAGGGGCAAATTTTGTTTCCAAATACTGCTCCTGAATAAAATCCAAAGTATATGATAGCCAGTTAATTTGGAAAATAAATACAATTTCAAATCTTATTTAGGTAGGGCTTCTCAAAACCGGCACTACTGACACTCTGGGCTGGATAGTTCTTTGTGGCAGGGGGCCATCCTGTGCATGGCAGGATATTTAGCAGCATCCCTGGCCTCTGCTCACTAGAGTCAAGTAGCATCCCCCCAGCTGCGACAGCCAGAAATGTTTCTAGACATTGCCAAATGTCCCCGGGGTGGGGTGAGGGGGAAAATCGTCCCTGGTTGAGGACCATTGTTCTGAGGAAAGAAGCTTGTTTATAAGTAAGTGTGGTACATGTATCTTGGGAGAAAACTAGCCTGTCCTGGTCTTGAAGAAAGAAGGGAAAAAACATATTTTACGTAGTTTTCATTTTAAAGCGTCTTGGGAGAGATACCAATGGAGGACTGATGGGAAATGGTTGAGGAGTTGAGTGGGTAGACGTGGGATTGTTTTACAACCTGAGGCTTTATTAAAGAAGCTTCTGTTTCCTCTTTGAGAGGAAAAGATGGTAGAAAGTACTCTAGAGAAGCCTCAGGTTCCCAACATGGCCTTCATCCAGGCTCTGAGAGAACAGTTAATACAGAGTCTGCTGATTCCTGGAAAAGGAGTGTTTTATTTGGATAGCAATAACTGAAATTCCAACCTAGACCACCTAGGTGAATAATCATGTATGTGTGTCCAAAACAAACAAATTGCCAAGAGATGTGTTGTGAACCAGAGTGGGGAAACTATTTACTATTTGATTTTCAGAAAACAATTCGACAGGGAATTTTGCTACGAGGCTGTTGCTTTTATTTTCCCCAAGAAAACATATGAATTTAGTTTGCTGTCTAAACCAAGAAAGTAATGTGGTTACCATACTATGGAGAAGTTTTTAAAGAATTGACCTTTCAAGTCTTTGTGCCTCTAATTACTATTCTTTAGTCATGTAGAGTCACTAATCATTCCTCCTGCAAGAAACTTTCAGCATAATCCTATTTTCCACTCAAGTTCTACAGGATTGCCAGATTGCAGTGAAAAAAATCAAATCTACTTCCAGTAAAGAGAGACTCAAAAGAACAGTGGTTCAAATAAAATGCCAAAGAGAATAATCAACTTCTTATTCTACTTTTATTAATGTGAAGTCTACAAATTTGTATTTTGTGAGGATAATACAAAAATTTTTTTTCTAGTAGTTGAGTCATTCTAACTAAATTTAGGCAAATAGTCCTACTAATGTTACTTTTTAAAAAACGTATGTCAAGGCAATTCTACTCTAAGAGTGAAGCAACTCAGTTCCAGAGTTTTTTCTTAGACAGACAATATACACAATGCTTAAAGATGCAGCAAAGGTGCACTGTCCTTAAGATAATGTCTGGAATCCTTACTGTGGTTTACAGGGTCTTAAATTATCTGACTAGAATTGATCACAGTTTCTCCAACTCCTATTGTATAGGCTAAGCTGCTCTAACATAGAAATCCAACAATAGAGTGGCTCAGATAAGACCAAAGTTGATTATTCTCTCACGTAACAGACTAGAAGGATGCAGGTGGTCAGTGGTCCAGTGTTCATGGGGAGCTTGACCCATGACATCATCCAGTGACCCACCTACCTTCTATCTTGTTGCTCCTCCACCTTGTAAGGCATTTCCTCATTCATATGGTCAAAGCTCGTTCACCACCGCCCTCTCTGTGTTCCAACCAGTAGAAAAGTAGGCAGAAAGGAAGGCAAATAACTTTCTTTTAAAGATTTGCTGCAGGGTGGGTTTCCTAGGAAATCTGAGATGGGGATTAGCGTGTAAGAGGTTCGTTAGGCAGTGCTCTTGGGATCAACCTCTGCAGGGGGAAGGGAAGGAGGCAGAATTGTGCAGAGAGAGAAGTTAGGCTGCAGGACAATCACAGCCAGGCCTCAACTGACCCTGTAGTTAACTGTGAAGGAGAGATGGCCCTTCAGAGTGGGATGGGGAGTTGCGCCTTTACATCCCTTGACCAGTTATTGGCTGTGAGCTGCTCCAGGAAGAGGGCATGATCTTGGATGAGATGGCTCTTTTCAGCTCTTTTTTCAAAGAGGGCCATCAGCCAACAACCACACCCCACCCCCATGCCCCAATGGCTAGAGGGCAGCACAGCACAGCACCCATGACGGGATATGACCCGGAAGTTGTACAAACCCCTTGTACTTACATCTCCTTATCTAGAATGTCTAGAATGGCAACCACAGCTGCAAAACAGGCTGGGAAATACAGTCTTTAGCTAAGAGGGCATATGCCTATCCTTGACTAAAAGGAAGAAGGGGTGAATGGATATTGGGGAATAATCACAGGAGGAAAGGAAAATCATTGCTCGAGTTTGTTCAGCTTGTTGACTCTTTTAGATCAAAAACTATTACATCAAGGAAGCTACCCACAAAGCACAGAGGCAGAAAGAGAGGTAAAAGTGGGGCGAGAACAACTGAGAGGTCATCATATCCAGTGATGTCCCTCGAGGAATAATGACAACGCCAAACCTGGCTAAATTTTGGAATGATCCAGGGCTGGCTCCCCAGAGCTCTGCAGGAAGAGGTTCCCAGGGCATACTTCCAATCTGCTCCCCCAAACCCAAGCCACAAGGAGAACTGAATGAAAAGCCTCTCCTTAAAGTGTCCTACTTTGAGCTCTATGCCCACCTCTGGGATTGGATGCTTTTCTAAGACCTGTTACATATCAGAACCAGTCGCTTTATGTAGAGGATAAAAATACTGAAACATGGTTGTTTCTGCCAAAGAACCCCCCCAGTAATTATGTTGGCCTAAATCAGACCCAAATCAGACAGCACTAATGTATCACTTTCTTTTAGTGGTAATGGGACTTTCTGCAAATAACGGTGTGTGAAAAGGAAGGAGGCTAAGAAAAGCTTATGTGCCTGCCCCCCTCTATCTGAACGAAGCAGCCAGACCAGTTCCTGCCACTGACTGGATCAGGGATTGGAACCTGACATAAAAGCCATCTATAGGCTGAACATAAGGAGATCAGCTTCTGAAGAAGCACTGTAATAAAACTCTTACCAAGAGTGGCACTGGATTGGATAGTGTGGGACTAACCAACCAACAGATCCTCTTAGGCATTTGGAGAGAGTCATTTGTTAGGCATCCTCTTAGGCACTTGTTCTCTCCTCTTAGAGAGAGGAGCCAGTATGCACTAACAGTGAAACTAGAGAGAACAAAGCAGAGGGAGGATGAGGAACCATAAACTGTCTGCTTTCTAGAATGGCTGATGGGCTCCTAGAAGTATTCCTCTCTCCTCTCTCCCTGCCCTCATCCCCATCCTTTCCCATACACCCAGTGCTGGAATACAGGGGACTTCTTGGCTGCAAAAAGGCAGGACCATGGGAATCCTCAAAATGGAGCAAGTTTCTACCCTCTCCCCCCACAAAAAAAAGGGTTTAATTTCTTAACTCAAGAGGTGTCTTGCCAGGATCCTGCATACTGATATTTTATGAATAAAGTGGTAACATGAAGGGCCCTACTTTGAGCCTTGTGTCCACCTCTGGGTTTTAGCCATAGCCAGGCACATGTGACAGGTGGTAATGGTGGGCTGCCCACAGTGTATTTGTACCAGTCAGTATAGGATAAAGCTTAAGAAAACAGCTTCCAGAATTCCACAGATCTGGGTTTAAATCTTAGGTCTGCCATATATTAGCTGTGTGGCCTTGGAAAAGTCTTATATCCTTTGTAAGGATCCATCTCCTCTTCTGTAAAATAGGGACATAATAATAGTATCTGCTGCACAGGGCTTTTGTAAAAGTTAAGTGAGGTAAAATTGGCTCTTGGCACAGGGCGTAGAATGTAGTAAGCACCCAATAAATCAGCTGTAATAGTAGTTACCCAATAAATAAGCCTCCTTGGAGGAAAATTCCCCTAAGATATGAAGAAAGTCAATTTGACCCAGAAACAAAGTCTCAGAAGAGAGATTCTGACTATAACTTGGTGCCCAGCTCTCAGCTCTGTCTCCTGGTCCAGCTTCCCAGTGATTCATCATCAAATCCCATAGAGGTAGGATTATAGTAAGTTAAGAAAAGAGTTTTTCATTGAAAACTGGTTAACGCTTTGGTGTACGAGGGAGCGTTGCTTTGGCATCACCGCAACTTCCTATAATACATGTGTTCCTCCTAACCAGGAAAGAAGTAATTTCTCAAACTTCCCTTCAAAATGCTGCACAGCTTTGGAATCTCACAGGATCCAAAGCACCAGAGGTGGTACTCAGCAGATGTGATAATGGCACCCAGGAGACATGACTGTGGGCTCCAGCTGATGTGACAATAGTATCTAGTAGACAAGAATATGGTCCCCAACAGGTGTAACAACGATCTCTAGCAGAGATGACAATGCTCCCCAGCAGATGTGGTGGTAGATCCAGAAGCAGAGTGGTGCCCTGTGGATGCAGCAGGACCCTTGGAAGCAGCAACAGACTTAAGCTGATTGATATCAAGAGAGGTGCTGGAGCTCAAGGGTGTGATATTGTCTAAAGTCGGGGGAAGAGATCAAGAAAATGACTGACACCGTGAAGTAGCTGCTAGTATTTATTTGTGAACATGTGTGGATAATAGCCCAAGGTACAGAAATTTGGGGTATGAGGGAAGTGGAGAAAAGACTCTGATTTGAACCAGACTGAGGAAAATAGGCAGGGAGCTATGGAGTACAGTTCTATTATCTGGCATTCCCATAAGAGTCAAACAAAGGGCTTTACTTATAGCACCGTATTCCAATGCAGACGTGGAGAGAACACTGTACCAGGAGCCTGGAGTACTGGCTGTTCATTCTGGTCTGCTACTGACTGTCTCTGGGGAAATAAGTTAACCTCCTTGAACCCCAGCTCATCCTCATACCGAAAAGAGAGAAGAGGGTTGTACTCAGTAACTGAGGCCCTTTCTGTGATAGTTTTTTGTCATCACTCCCAGATTCAGATAAAGCCAAGGTCTCCCTAACACTCCTTCCACATTGAAATGTGTTTAACTCCAAAGCACTTGGAGATGTTACCATTCCTGTAAGTAATCTTGTAATGGAAATTTTACTTCCTTTAAAATAATTAACATTCAGTACCCAATCTTAGAACATTATCCAAACTTAGATGAGAAAAGATGAAGCAACGAAAAAGGTGTTACCTTATCATACTGGGGGGTTTTTTTGGCATTAAAAAAAAAAAAGACAATTAGGGGATGAGGAAAGTTTTCGTTTCTTTAGTACTGAGTTGGTGGCAGCAAAAGCCAAGTAGGATTTGACTATCTCAGGGATAGATTTCCCCTAGGTGACCCAGGTACCTAGGGGAAGGTACAGCCAAGGTGAGTGATGTCCTCTGGGACTTACATGGCCTGGCCACAAGTGAGAGACCTTCTATAAAGGTCTACAAGACCCTGGGAACATAGGAGGGTACATTCTAAGGGGCTGACACCTGCTTCACCTTGGGTGGGTAGGTGGGAGGAGTTAGCCAGGACCTCTATTAAGTTGTACTGGGAGAGGTGAACCCATGTTTTGAAGCTCATCTCTTTGCCTTCTGGCACATTCCTTCTTCTGATAAGGAACCTCTGGTAATCACATGTCTCATTGGAACATTATCCTCATCTACTAATGTAAAATGATGGCTGACTGTCAACATTCAGAAGGTCCCTGGGGAGGCCAGGTGTCACGGGGAAGACTGCCAGGCTGGCTTCCAAGGGGAATGTTCCTTTCCGTGGTAAAAGTACTATAGACCTGGGTTGGGATTCAGTCATAGAGATGCAGAAGCTCTTGTCTTGTCAGTGTGGAGGGAGGCTGAAGAATAATAAGCAGACTGCCCTTATTTTCATTAAAAGGCAAAATGTCTTTTACAGGGCTGGCATTAGTTTTAGCCTGGCAAGTACATTCTTTTTTTTTTTTAATTCAAACAGAAGGTCACAAAAATTATAATCATCCCCATCAGTTCACTCAGTCCCATGTAATTCAAATTTTTTTCATCTTGATCTTTTGTTAGCAGTTTTATGAGTTCATCAGTTTTCCATTAGAGTTCTGAAAATGCTTATTCATTCAGTTCAGCAGTATAGTCAGTTACCAGAAACCTGTACTTGTCAAGTCTTTTCCATGCATTCCTTGAAGATGACACCCTTTTATAGGAACATATTTGCAAAGGCATCAGAGTACACCCAGAACTGTCTGTAAATGACAAAAGACTTAATGACCACGGTTAAAGATTTGATGAAAGTTCATAATAATGCAATTGACAAGGAAATTTAGTTATTTCTGAGATATACATTTTAAAGTAATAACTAGAATTATGACTTATAACACTATACCAGAACATATAAGATTTTTAGAAATTTCATGTAATGTCTGAAACATTTATATTAACATATTTCCATACAAATAACCCAATGAAAGTTTAGTATTAGTTGTTTTGTTTGTTTGTTTTTTTATACTGCAGGTTCTTATTAGTCATCAATTTTATACACATCAGTGTATACCTGGCAAGTACATTCTAAGACAAACTGCCAGGAAGCCAGTTTAACAGAAATTTGCTTGGCAAGCAACAAGGGTGAGGTTTAATGGGGTCAGCCTATAATTAACTGATGCATCCATTTCTACCATGTGGCCTGTCTGCCACTTGGCCCAGAAGCGTTGTATCAGCGGCCAGGACAACTCACGTGTCCACTGCCAACTTTTGCCTCACTAACTCTTCCCATACCACCCATTTCTAAAACGTCAATGTCTGACCAGTTTCCTTTCTGACTGCCACAGTCTTTTCTTAAATGTGTTAAAATTTTTCATTGGAACAGGTTAAAGTCAAGTCTCTGTACTCTACAAGATGTGGCTGTATACTGGGTTTACCCATTACCTGTGGTCAGCTGGCAAAAAGCTATTTCTTTGCATAGCCTAATTCTTGGGGTCACCCCATTGTTGGCCTCCTCCCATATAACAACTACACTGTAGTCTTAAAATGTCATTTTGTTATTTCATTTCATTTTTATTTTCTGTGTTCTTTTGAAGGTCTCCACTGATTTTTTTTTTTAGTGGGATTGCTCTGAGAAAGAATGTTATTTTTAGCATAAATTGAATCAAGTGCAATGAACTCTTATAACAAATTCAACTGCCATAATCAGCTTCATTATATCAAAGGAGGGCAGCTTCTTTCTCCATTACTATTTCTACCTGAGAGACAAAACTGTGTTCACAAATGATGAAACATATATACGTATAATATCATGTTTAAAATACTACTAGCTCTAAAAGTTGGTCAGTAATAAGTTCTCATTTCTTTTTTTCATAATAGATTTTCCTTGTCATGTTAGTGTTTTGCACCACTAACTGCTGCTAAAAACCCCAAGCATAGACAAGCTGCTTGGAATTCCAACCCTGGATGAATTGATTCAAACAGGGTAGACTAATTCATACCACTCTTCCTGTGCTGCCACTAATGAAGAAGACTAAAGAGCAAGTAAAATAGTTACCACTTTCCAGATTTCAATTTTTTATTTGCTTTAATCATTTCATTTTTACTTATTGATCCATTCAAGTATATATTTATTTATTCCTACCTAATTTGTCCTACAGAGCATTTAAGACACGAACACAAGATGAAAATAAGGATCAGAAAAAATAAAAATAAATGTTAGATAATCAAAGTGGGAGGGAAGAGTTCAAAGATTTATAGGATAGTAGCTCCTACGTAATTATTAAAGTGGAGGTCAATGTTTGGGCGGGGCTTCCAGGTGGCAAAAGCAAAACTGAAAATATGATAGATACAAAATTACCTATTAGCCATAAAGAAATCTCCTAAAATAAACAAAGCTTTTTGCTGGCACTTGGATCTGAAGGAAATTTCTTATTTATAGCTTTATATAAGAAAAACTCAGTGATATGGATGGCACAATCCCGCAATATAGTTTGGCAACATGCAAACCAAAAGAATTTTGTGTATTGGGGGGGAGGATTTTTTCTTTGTTAATTTCTTCCTTCTACTAGTTCCTGAGCAATACATTTTCTATTCTCCCAGAGGTAAGCATAAATATTTTAATATTTAATAAAATCTAAACTTATCAATCATTTTACCTGCTCCTGAAAAATACAAGATCATTATAAGACTATATCTAATTGCTTCCCTCCCAACTTTATTTTATTTTTATTTTTATTTTTTTTTGCGGTACGCGGGCCTCTCACTGTTGTGGCTTCTCCCGTTGTGGAGCACAGGCTCCGGACGTGCAGGCTCAGCAGCCATGGCTCACAGGCCTAGCCGCTCGGCGGCATGTGGGATCTTCCTGGACCGGGCACAAACCCGTGTCCCCTGCATCGGCAGGCGGACTCTCAACCACTGCGCCACCAGGGAAGCCCCCAACTTTATTGTTTATAGTACTTTAGTTCTATCTTGCTTTTTAATTCTACAAATTAAGCATCATTGTTATTGTTTTATATGACCAATATTTAAGTCTATTTATTTATAAAACCTTTGCTCATCATTTCTTCTTGTATTTCAGACTTCCAATTTGAGTTCATTTTTCTCTGAGTCTGAAGTATATACCTTAGAAATTCACTTTGTGAGGATCTATACTGAGTTTTATTTGTCTTTAAATGTCCTTATTTTACCCTTATTCTTTTCATTAATTATAGAGTTTGGGATTGATAGGTTTTTTTTTTCCTCAGCACATTAAAAATAATATTCCCTGTCTTCTGGCTTCCATTAATTATTATTTATCCTGTTTGGGATTTGTTGGGATTCTGTAGTTTGGTGTCTGTCAACAATTCTGAAAAATTCTCAGCCATTCTCTCTTTAAGTATTGTCTCTTTTCCATCCTTTCTAATATCTCCATCTAGAACTCCAATTAGACATATGGACTTCTTACTCTATCCTCCTTTACTTTTAACTTCTCATATTTCTTTTTAATCTTGTTTCTCTGTCCTATATTTTGTACAAGTTCTTTAGATTTATCTTCTACTTCACTAATTATCTCTTAATTTTGTCCAATCTACCATATAATTCATACATTGTTTTTCATTTCAATTCTACTTTCCTTTCCTAGAAGTTCTATTTCAAATATACTTAAAAAATTTTTTTTGTTTCTTGTCCTTATTTTCAGGCTTCTCTTTTATTTCTTGAAACATATTAAATATACTTATTGTATAGCTTGAAAGCCTGTGGAAGTGTGATTCTGTGTCAGTTGTTTCTGTTGGCTCTCACCTATGGTGCCTTATTTCCTTGAATGTTTTGTAATTTTTTAATTATTATTATTTGGAACATTATCTGTAGGAATTCTTTGAGAACTGGGTTAAAGCTTTTGTCCTCCAGAGAGGATTTTTTTGGACTTGAGTTGCCTGGAGACACTACCAGATTTCTATCTGATATTTTTTCACGCCATACAGTAGCATGAATTTAGCACTACAAAACCACAAGAAGCAACATCAACTATGAAGCATTCTTCCTTTTAAAAAAAATTTTTTTAAATTTATCTATTTATTTATTTTTGGCTGCACTGGGTCTTCATTGCTGCGTGCAGGTTTTCTCTAGTTGTGGTGAGCGGGGGCTACTCTTCGTTGCAGTGTGTGGGCTTCTCATTGCAGTGGCTTCTCTTGTTGTGGAGCATGGGCTCTAGGAGTGGGGGCTTCAGTAGTTGTGGCTTGTGGGCTCTAGAGCACAGGCTCAGTAGTTGTGGTGCACAGGCTTAATTGCTCCGTGACATGTGGTATCTTCCCGGACCAGGGGTCGAAACTGTGTCCCCTGAATTGGCAGGTGGATTCTTAACCACTGTGTCACCAGGGAAGTCCCTGAAGCATTCTTGACAAAAATATTTAAGCTTGAATCTAATAATGAGAAACAATTGGTAAAATTCAGAATATAGGACATTCTACATGACAGTTGGCTGGAATTCTTCAAAAAAGTCATTGTCATACTCACACATAAAAGGCAGGATACTTTTCTTAATTAAAAGAAGCTTAAGAAACAGAACAATCAAATTCAATGCACTTTGGGCAGCTTCTGTTTTTCTTAAGTCATAAAATATATTTGGAAGACAATTAAGAATATTAGAATACAGACCATATAGTAAATGACATTTTATCATTACTTTTCTGAGATGAGATAATATTATGATTCTATAGGAAGATGTCCTTATTCTAGGAAATGAGTGTTGAAGTATTTAAGAATAAAGTGTCCAGTGGTTATAAGTTAATTTCAATTGGTTCAAACCAAAAAAAAACAGGTATTTATCTATACGCACACACGCACGCATGCACACACACGTGTAGGTATAGATATTGGCTTATGTATAGAGAAACTGGTGACTCTAGAACTGTTCATTGTACTTTTGACTTCTCTGTAAGTTATAAAACATTAAATTTTTTAACTTTGTGGGAAAAGGCAAAAACAAACAAACAAAAAAACCACATGAAGGATAGCTATAGGTCCAACTGCTCAGGGGGAAGATATTCTCCCCTACACCAGAGCTAAAATCAAGACAGCCAAGATTTCTTGTTCTCCCCTTCTGAACAGAGGGTTTATTTCTAATCCACTCTTGTACTGAGAGTGTGACTCCTTCAGGTCTCAGCTTTACATGGGGGAGGGCGTCCTCCTATTAGTCTCTTCATCCTAGGAGGGCCTAAGGCTTTTTTTTATCCCTTCAACCTGTGAAGCTGATAAAACAAAAGTTTAATTTCTCAAGGTTTATCAGATACTCTCAGTGTAAAAGCTGACTTCGGTGCTCATCTACCTTTTAGGATTCAGGCTCTAACTTTATATTTGGCCTCTATGAATTTCTTGCTTTCTTACAGCTCAGTAATCGATCTAATTTTTAAAATATTTTCTACTCTGAAATGTTTACTGTTTTTACTAGGAGGATCATTCAGGGCATCTTGTTCTAATATACTACCAGAAACAAAAGTCTTCATGCAACAACATTTTAAATAAAAATTCAATCACAATTATTTTTCTTCCAATTTTTGTAGAGATTTAAATAGCAGTTATAACCACAAGCAAGTTTCAAAACAATATTCCTTCCCATATCATTATTAAAAAGCCTCTGGTCTTAATACATAAATCCAAGACATTTACCTTTCAGCTACCCAGGTGAAAATATAGTTGTCTCAATACACAAAAAAGTACGCTATCAAGCCAATCTTTTCTCCTGATTTATGAAGCTCATTTACTCAAATCGTTGTAAAGTCATAATCTACCTATGTCCCAAAAAGGTACATAAAGAGAGGCTAGATCATGAAAGAACACCTTCTCAGTGTCATAAATTCCTTTCATAACAACAGTGGAAACAGCCCTGTTGACAAGTCTGATACATCCTTTTTTTCATGCTTTATTTATCCGCTTATATAAGGATCAGACTAAAAAGCCCACATCTCTCCCATTTTCTTTTTACGGTACTGGACTTGGGATGCTCTGGACCAAACTACTCTATGAGGATGTCACACTTCTCTCAACACAAGACTCCACCTAAGAACAGGGCGAACCTTTCCCCAAGACAGGTGCATAGGTTACCATTGATTTCCTCAGTTGGATGAACACCAGCCTTAATTGAACAGGAATATTTATTAAAGAAACATAGAGAAATAAAGGAAAAGTAAACAAACATCTATTCTGCAACAAGCAAATCTCAGAATCATAACATTCCATGATGTCCCACAGACCCTGATTATAGCAGAATAATTATTCCCCAGAGTCAATTACAGTTGTGGATTGAGGATATTTTTATCCTGGGACTTTCCTTAGCCTTTACCAGCCTCCAAAACTCTCTATTTTTCTGATCTGTATGTTGGCCAACATATCTAACTGTACCTGCACACACATAGAGTTACCCAGGAGTGAGATTACAGAGTTTCTATATATAATAGCACAGCCTCCTCCTTGATTTTGAGCTCAGTTTTTGCCCTAGGTAACCAAGGCAGCAAAAGCATTAATTCTGCTTGTAGTCAGAGTAATTAAAATTTCCTCTAAGTCCTGCTGTCTTTCCCTTCTTTTTACAAGAGGGTTGGGTGTACTTTCTCTAAGAGAATATGCTCTACTTGTTTAAAATTGTCAAGGCAACCTACTCTTTCCCCATTTCCTCTCATTTAAGCTCCGGAGAATAATAGATTAACAAACTCAATTTAAAACGGAAATACCTGAACCTCATCCCCCCCAAATGAAAGTAATAATGAAACCACTTTGTGTCAGGCACTAGGTTAAATGCTTATATTTATTCTCTCACCCAGAAAGTGCTATTGGCATCTCCACTCATCTTACAACCGGTACCATTAGCATCTCCATCTTTTGAATGACACTTCAGTCTAAGGAACAGAGCCATCACAGGCCTTCCTAAGGGCACACAGTATGGAATCAGGATCAAAGCCATTATGGCTGCAGAGCCTACTGCATTCCTAACCAGGACAATACCCCTGCTTATTTTCAGCAGCTCTTCTCAGAAATGTTTCAGATTCACACATCCTGGGAGTCTTCAGGTCCCTGAAGTCAGAGTCTCAACCTAGGAATAAACAACCACTCTTAATTGAAAGTTACAGTATGTCAGACACCATCCTGGAGCTGGTTCTCATACAACTCGCAAGGTAGATATCATTCCCATTTCCCAGTGAGGAAATGGAGACACCACCCTCTCCCCCAGCAAAAGTTTTAAGAGACCATACACCTTCTAAGGCCATACATCTAGAGAGTGATGAGCGGGGTTTCAAACCAGGTGTGACTCCATGTGCAACCTCTCCAGATCAGACACAGCATTCCTTCACAGGACAGGGCTAGGTCATGATACACTGTGCTGGTGACCACAACCATTATGGCAATGGTCTTTAAAAAGTGTAGAGAAAGAAAAGCTAATACTGGAAAACTGAGTTTTTGGTTTCACATAATATATTAGAAGAAAATAAATTAAATTAACAGCAAGAAATTCATTCTTATGGCTTCCCTTCCCTTAGCCTGCCCAGGAAGCAGGGGTTTTTGCATTGATCATTCATTCTCTAGAAGCCAGTGCAGTAGAGTAGAAAGGCGCTTGGCCTGGGGTCAGAGACTTGAGTTTGAGGCCAAGCTTCAGCATTCCCTTGGGTAGGTTGTTCAACCTCCCTGACCTTTAGTTTTCTAGTTTGTACAGTGGGAATTTTAACCATCTTATCTATCTCACTTCAGTGTTGTGAAGATTAAATGAGATCAAAGATATGACAGGACTCTGTATCTGAATGAGATACAGTTGATTACTATTATGTGAGTTACTAAGACTCTTCCACAGAAAAGAGATAAGGATGGTGTGTGTGTGTACTTATGCATATCCATGCATATATATGCATGCATGAATATGCATATAAGTACATATGTATAAGTAAGTTGTGTTGTGCAAGTGAAGAAAAAAAATTAGTCATAGGGCTTCCCTGGTGGCGCAGTGGTTGAGAGTCTGCCCGCTGATGCAGGGGACATGGGTTCGTGCCCCAGTCTGGGAGGATCCTACATGCCATGGAGTGGCTGGGCCCATGAGCCATGGCTGCTGAGCCTGTGCGTCCGGAGCCTGTGCTCCACAATGGGAGAGGCCACAACAGTGAGAGGCCCGTGGTAAGGCAAAAAAAAAAAAAAAAATTAGTCATAATGTCACAGGAAAAGCCCTGTTCGGGTGTGCTAGGGCAAGCCTGCAGGCCTTGATTTTAGCTGCTTAACTAAGCTGCTTATCAGATATACAGATAGTGTTGAAAGACTGCTGCTGTGACCAAGATAAGACGGATAGTAATCCTCAGAGGACTAGTACCAAAGTCTGTGCTGCCACTGGTGACTTCCAGGACCCTCACTGAACAGCGTGCTCCAATCAGAGGGCACTGGGAAAGGAGGTCTTACATTCTGGAGAGAGAGAGAGAGAGAGAGGGAGAGAGGGTATGTGTGTAAGAAAAAAAAAATGAAGGTATCAAATGGAACGTGGGACTCTTTGACGGGTCCTTTAAAAAGAACCAGCACTCAACACCCCTGCACACAATGAGCTTGTTCTTGAGGGACTCTTGGCTGCCTCCTCACCTTGCCTTCCCCTTTTTCTCTCCTTCTTCCCCCAATTCCTCTGCTACCTTTGCTCACTTCTGCTTTTTCTGCTGAAACTTTTCCTTTATTGGATTTGTCACGTCTACTTTGCTTTCCCACTGGTCACTTTTTAAATGCGGCAGCCAAAGTCATCAATATCACTGGCAATTACATCCATACTCAGAATTATTTCTGTGAAGGGACATGCCAGAACACGAGAAGGAAATCTCTTTCTGAGAATTATGCAAGGCGGAATCTCATTTTTAACTGACATGTATGATGAAACACATGCTATCTACCAATGAAATTTAACGCTCAAGTGGCAATATAAAAGGTCTGCAGTTCACATTTCCCTAGACCCATAAAGGGAAGCATATTTTCATTAGACAGATTTTTCAAGTCAATGACCAACTCCCTCCCGTTTCTCCTGAGACTGATGTAAAGCTGGTCCATGTTAATACCACTGGCAGAATACTGTACCTAGAGAGAGGAAGGAGAGGAAGGGTAGATTTAATATTTGTTAGTTTGTGGTACTAGGAGGTAAGATGTGACGCTCATGCCCCGTGCCCCTCAACTCCTAGGTCTTAATAGAAGACAGGAGAGTAAGAAATGGAATCAGCAACAGGAGTCTGCTAATATTTGCTTCCTCTTCCTTCCCTTCCTTTCTTCTGCTTAATAATTAAGTCTAACGTAATGGATAGGATTTCAGAAAACGTATGGCCTAGAAGAGGGGCCAGTCACTTTTCCCGTGAAGAGCCAGAGAGTAAAGATTTTAGGGCTTTGTAATCCATGTGGACTTGGTTGCAACTCCCCAGCTTTGTGGTTGTGTCACAAAAGCAGCCGTAGACAAGTGAACATGGCTGTGTTCCAACACAATTTTATTTATAGACCTTGAAATCTGAAATGTACATAATTTTCACATGTCATAAATAACACTCTTCTTTATAATTTTTTTTTCTGCAGCCACTTAAAAATGTCAAAACTCCCCTTAACTTGTCGACCTTACAGAAACAGGTGGTAAGCCAGATTTGGCCTGTGGGTCACAGTTTGCCAATCCCTGGTCTAGAACTTCTTATATATTAAGAGTATTCTTCACATTAAACCCATGGAAACTGAAGTTATTTAGTCTCTTTTTGCCCATCCTCTTTTCCCTAAGTCCATTATTTTTCCCCACCCCCTCCCTCCTATTCTCATTTACCAGTTCATCACTTCTCTTCTAGCTTCGCCTGTTTGAGCTATGAACCTCAAAAGAGAATAAGGACCATTTGCCAAAGACCCACTTGTAAGCATCCAGCCCTGCAGGGGGCACTAGCAGCGTGAGAGACACAGAACCTGTGGTGACCATGTTGGCCTGGTCTGTAATCCACCCTCCTCTCCCTCTTCCTACCTGGCCGAGCCCACTCCCACAATGGAGGCTGAAAACACCAGTCATCCCTTTCCCACCCTTCCTGACAGAAAAGACATGGGTATGTCTGTGACCCATTCCTGGACAATAAGACTTGAGGAGAAAGAAGTCTATTTGGGTGCTGCTGGGAAAGGTCTTCCTCATGGAAAAATGAGCAGCGGTTGGGGATTGAGAGAGATACAAGAGCAGAAGCCTCACTGTCCCCTTGCTTCCTACTCTTGGATGATGTCATGTAAAGATATGACGTTAGGAGCTGCAATAACCACGAGGGAAGTTCAACAGCTGATCCAGAGGCATAAGGTTGTTAATTCACTGAATCACCCCTGCAACCCTCTCCCTCTGGACTTCATGTTATAGGAGGTAATGAACCCCTGGGATGGGAATTCTGTTACTGTCTTAACACAGACAGCCTTCATTCTTGTGAAGCTTCTGTTGTAATACAGAAAATGAAAAACTATTATAAGAAAACATAAAATACCAAATTTAATAGACCACCACATGATACTAGTTATAATTTTAATGCCTCCTGATTAAGAAAAATCACATACCATCAACTCCCTCCCTGGCAGCTCTGTTCCATCTACGTCAAAATACGTTCCTATCTCTCCCAATAATTACTGCCCTATCTCCACCTTCCACATCACAGGCAAGATTCTTGAAAGTTATCTTACTTTTATCATTATCTTTATTCTCCACTTCCTATTCTGTCATCCTCACTCCTCAAATGGCAGTACCCTGTTTTTCTTTCACCCACACTACTCCATTAAATGCTTTCAGCAGAGTCACCAATGACCTCCATGTTGATAAGCCGAAGCACAGTTTTCAGTTCTTATCTTGCTTGACCTCTCCAAGGTATTGATACTATTCACCATGCCTCCCTGATACCACACTTTCCCAGTTTTCTTTTACTTCTCTCTATCTTTATCTCTGCCTTCTCCTCTACTGATTCTGAACATTAGTGTTCCTCAGTGTTTTTTCCTCATCTGACGCACGCTTCTTAGGCAGTCTCATCTACACCTACAGCTTTAGCTGCTACCTGTAAATTAATGAGGGCACACCTATCGACCTCTCTCTTGAGTTACAGACCCTTGTAACTAAGCTCCTAATGGACAGTTCCACTTGAATGTCTTAAAGGTGGCTTAACCTCAACATGGCCAAGGCAAACCATCATCTACCCCTCATATCTCAGGGAATGGCACTACAGTCTGCCACGTGGCCCAGGTCAGGACCCCAGACATCATCTTGACATCTCCCTCCATGGTCTTGCACATAACATGCATTCACTCTGCCTGCAATGTTCTACCCTTACTTTGCCACATGGAGAATACCTCCTCATCCTTCATGACCCCAGTGAAAAGCCAGCTCTTCTAGGAAGATTCTTCCAATTCTCTCTAACTATAAGTTGCTTTCTCCTCAGCATTTCCTTATTTCTTAGGACACATATCTGTTATAGCCTTTATCATATTATTTATATCCTCTGTATTTCTGTATTTCTCACAGCAGACTGTGAGCTGAAGAACAAGAACTGTGTTTCATTCATCTTTGTATGGCCATTGTCTAACACAGTGCTGGGCACATTCTTGAAGACTGTTGAGAAATATTTGTTGAGTGAAGTAATGAACAGGCACAAAATAATTATTTGTTGGATAGCTGATTACATTAAAGAGAAGAAACTCTAATTCAGATTCATGATTGATAGGCAAATATTCTTTCTAACTCAACACTTTTGTCAATGATTGGATAGCAACACCTACAGAATTTTATGATTTAGAGTTGGAAAAAATATTTATATATATGGTCCAGCTTCTTTACAAACTTGTTAGGGCTCATTTGTAATTAGCAGTACCAAGTTTCCTGTTGACAGTTAACTACTAAAATCCTTCATGTGTTAGTTATTTTAGTAAAGTTAAACATGCCCCCAGGAATTCGAGTAATACTATTCACTTGCTTACAAACATTTTTTCCCCATAGATGAATGTCAATCCAATTCAAATCAAATCATCCCCAATTCTAAACTTCTCACATCCAAATGAATATAATTTTAGCATATTTTACAAGTTTGCTTTATGTCCTATTATTTCATTGCAGTTTGCATCATATTTTCTTAGCAAATACAGTTAGACATCTGGCACTAAGTTTGGGATTTCCCTGGAACAATAATCATTCTTATCACTAGACTTTGTAGGAACCACCATTTGGATGGATTAATGTATTGTTTAATGAAGCAGTGCAGTTACCTTAAGAAATGCTAGTTGTCAAAACTCTCTCTGGACTTCAAGCTGGGTAGACATAGTTACTGGTAATAAATGTCCTCACAATTGCACTTCTGGCTATTTTTCTAAGGAATTTTTACACAGTATTTAGTAAAGTATATTAAAGAAGCTTAATAAGAATTTTTAAAATAGTCTACTTAGACCCTTAGTGAGATTGAAAATGAGTGATTTTACACACTTCTTTTCTTGCTTCACTAATCTTCAGTGCCTAATTGCTAAGGCAAAGTATCTTTTTCTGAGTTCTGTGAAAAAGTTTTTTACTTTTAATTGTACACTAATCAAAAGCCCCCTGCTTCATTTACTAGGCCCTTATTGGTGTTGACTAGTTTCCAGGGAAGCTATTTTCCTGTCACTTAATCAAGAAACTTCCTTTGTTGAAACTAACTCAACATTGTAAACATACATATGTAAAACATACCTCAATTTAAAAAAAAAAGGAACTTTCTTTGTTATTAACACTAAACTAAATAATAGTCCAAAGTCTACATTTTCCAGTGCTGTGGCATAAATGTCATCACACATTACAGTGTAAACCATACTCCCTTCAAACCATCTTTAAATGTTAGTAATTATCTTCCATTTCTATTCCCTTCAAGAATTCTAGTGGAGAAGGGGGAGACCTTCAAGATGATGGAGGATAAGACATGGAGATCACCTTCCTCCCCACAGATACATCAGAAATACATGTACATGTGGAACAACTCCTACAGAACACCTACTGAACGCTGGCAGAAGACCTCAGACCTCCCAAAAGGCAAGAAACTCACCATGTACCGGGGTAGGGCAAAAGAAAAACAAAAAAGACAGAGACAAAAGAATAGGGACGAGACCTGCACCTCTGGGAGGGAGCTGTGAAGGAGGAAAAGTTTCCACACACTAGGAAGGCCCTTCACGGGCGGAGACTGCGGGTGGCAGAGGGGGAAGCTTCGGATTCACAGAGGAGAGCACAGCAACAGGGGTGCGGAGGGCAAAGCGGAGAGATTCCCGCACAGAGGATCGGTGCCGACCGGCACTCACCAGCCTGAGAGGCTTGTCTGCTCACCCTCTGGGGTGGGTGGGGACTGGGAGCTGAGGCTTGGGCTTCAGAGGCCACATCCCAGGGAGAAGACTGGGGTTGGCTGTGTGAACACAGCCTGAAGGGGGCTAGTGCGCCACAGCTAGCTGGGAGGGAGTCCAGGAAAAAGTCTGGACCTGCCAAAGAGGCAAGAGACCATTGTTTCCTGGTGCACGAGGAGAGGGGATTCAGAGCACCGCCTAAACGAGCTCCAGAGACGGTCGCAAGCCACGGCTATCAGGGCGGACCCCAGAGACGGGCATGAGACTCTAAGGCTGCTGCTGCAGCCACCAAGAAGCCTGTGTGCAAGCACAGGTCACTATCCACACTGCCCCTCCCGGGAACCTGTGCAGCCCACCACTGCCAGGGTCCCGTAATCCAGGGACAACTTCTCCGGGAGAATACACGACCTCAGGCTGGAGCGATGTCATGTTGGCCTCTGCTGCCGCAGGCTCGCTCCGCATCTGTACCCCTCTCTCCCCCAGGCCTGAGTGAGCCAGAGCCCCCGAATCAGCTGCTACTTTAACCCTGTCCTGTCTGAGAGAAGAACAGACACCCTCAGGCGACCTTCACACAGAGGCAGAGCCAAATCCAAAGCTGAACCCCAGGAGCTGTGCAAACAAAGAAGAGAAAGAGAAATCTCTCCCAGCATCCTCAGGAGCAGCGGATTAAATCTCCACAATAAACTTAATGTACCCTGCATCTGTGGAATACCTGAATAGCCAATGAATCATCCCAAATTGAGGCAGTGGACTTTGGGAGCACCTGTAGACTTGGGGTTTGCTTTCTGCATCTAATTTGTTTCTGGTTTTATGTTTACCTTAGTTTACTATTTAGAGTTTATTATCATTGGTAGATTTGTTTATTAATTTGCTTGCTCTCTTCCTTTTTTTAATATATAGTTTTTTTTTCCTTTTTCTCTTTTTGTGAGTGTGTATCTGTGTGCCTCTTTCTGTGATTTTGTCTGTATAGCTTTGCTTTTACCATTTGTCCTAGGGTTCTGTCTTTTTTTTTTTTTAGTATGGTTTTTAGCACTTGTTATCATTGGTGGATTTGTTTTTTGGTTTGGTTGCTCTCTTCTTTCTTTTTTTATTACTTTTTAATTTTTTTAATTTTTAATAATTTTGTTTAATTTTTTATTTTAATAAATTTATTTCATTTTATTTTACTTTTTCTTCTTTCTTTTTTTTTTTCCTCCCTTTTCTTCTCAGTGGTGTGGCTGACAGGGCCTTGGTGCTCCAGCCACATGTCAGGACTGTGCCTCTTAGGTGGGAGAGCCAAGTTCAGCACATTGGTCCACCAGACACCTCCCAGCTCCACATAATATCAAACAGTGAAAGCTCTCCCAGAGATCTCCATCTCAACGCTAAGACCCAGCTCCACTCAATGACCAGCAAGCTACAGTGCTGGACACCCTATGCCAAACAACTAGCAAGACAGGAACACAACCCCACTCATTAGCAGAGAGGCTACCTAAAATCATAATAAGGTCACAGACACCACAAAACACACCACTGGATGCGGTTGTGGCCACCAGAAAGACAAGATGCAGCCTCATCAACCAGAACACAGGCACCAGTCCCCTCCACTGTGTAGGAAGCTTACACAACCCACTGAACCAACCTTAGCCACTGGGGGCAGACACCAAAAACAACAGGAACTACGAAACTGCAGCCTGCGAAAAGGAGACCCCAAACACAGTAAGTTAAGTAAAATGAGAAGACAGAGAAACACACAGCAGATGAAGGAGCAAGGCAAAAACCCACCAGACCAAAGAAAAGGAGAGGAAATAGGCAGCCTACCTGAAAAAGAATTCAAAATAATGAGAGTAAAGATGATCCAAAATCTTGGAAATAGAATGGAGAAAATAGAAGAAACGTTTAAAAAGGAACTAGAAGAACTAAAGAGCAAACAAACAATGATGAACAACACAATAAATGAAATTGAAAATTCTCTAGAAGGAATCAATAGCAGAATAACTGAGGCAGAAGAACAGATAAGTGACCTGGAAGATAAAATATGGGAAATAACTACTGCAGAGCAGAATAAAGGAGAAAGAATGAAAAGAAATGAGGACAGTCTCAGAGACCTCTGGGACAACATTAAACGCACTGACATTCGAACTATAGGGGTCCCAGAAGAAGAAGAAGAAGAGAAAAAGAAAGGGACTGAGAAAATATTTGAAGAGATTATAGTTGAAAACTTCCCTAATATGGGAAATAGTCAATCAAGTCCAGGAAGTGCAGAGAGTCCCATACAGGATAAATCCAAGGTGAAACATGCCAAGACACATATTAATCAAACTATCAAAAATTAAATACAAAGAAAACATATTAAAAGCAGCAAGGGAAAAACAACAAATAACATACAAGGGATTCCACATAAGGTTAACAGCCGATCTTGCAGCAGAAACTCTGCAAACCAGAAGGGAGTGGCAGGACATATTTAAGTGATGAAAGGGAAAACCCTACAGCCAAGATTACTCTACCCAGCAGGGAAGCAGCCGCAGAGCACAGGGAGATCAGCTCGGTGCTTTGTGACCGCCTGGAGGGGTGGGATGGGGAGGGTGGGAGGGAGGGAGATGCATGAGGGAAGGGATGTGGGAACAGATGTATATGTATGACTGATTCACTTTGTTATAAAGCAGAAACTAAAAAAAAAAAAAAAAAAAAAAAAAAGGATCTCATTCAGATTCAATGGAGAAATTAAAACCTTCACAGACAAGCAAAAGCTAAGAGAATTCAGCACCACCAAACAAGCTTTACAACAAATGCTAAAGGAACTTCTCTAGGCAGGAAACACAAGAGAAGGAAAAGACCTACAATAACAAACCCAAAACAATTAAGAAAATGGTAATAGGAACATACATATCGATAACTACCTTAAATGTAAATGGATTAAATGCTACAACCAAAAAACATAGACTGGCTGAATGGATACAAAAACCATACCTGTATATTCGCACTCTACAAGAGACCCACTTCAAACCTAGGGGCACATACAGACTGAAAGTGAGGGCATGGAAAAAGATATTCCATGCAAATGGAAATCAAAAGAGAGCTGGAGTAGCAATTCTCATATCAGACAAAATAAACTTTAAAATAAAGACTATTACAAGAAACAAAGAGGGACACTACATAATGATCAAGGGATCAATCCAAGAAGAAGATATAACAATTGTAAATATTTATGCACCCAACATAGGAGCACCTCAATACATAAGGCAAATGCTAACATCCATAAAAGGGGAAATCGACAGTAACACAATCATAGTAGGGGACTTTAACACCCCACTTTCACCAATGGACAGATCATCCAAAATGAAAATAAATAAGGAAACACAAGCTTTAAATGACACATTAAACAAGATGGACTTAATTGATATTTATAGGACATTCCATCCAAAAACAACAGAATACACTTTCTTCTCAAGTGCTCATAGAACATTTTCCAGGATAGATCATATCTTGGGTTCACAAATCAAGCCTTGGTAAATTTAAGAAAGTTGAAATCATATCAAGTATCTTTTCTGACCACAACGCTATGAGACTAGATATCAATTACAGGGAAAAATCTGTAAAAAATACAAACTCATGGCGGCTAAATAATACACTAATAAATAACCAAGAGATCACTGAGGAAATCAAGGGATTTCTGTGCATTAATTTTGTATCCTACTTTACCAAATTCATTGATTAGCTCTAGTAGTTTTCTGGTAGCATATTTAGGAATCTCTCTATATAGGATCATGTCATCTGCAAACAGTGACAGCTTTACTTCTTCTTTTCCAATTTGGATTCCTTTTATTTCTTTTTCTTCTCTAATTGCTGTGGCTAAAACTTCAAAAACTATGTTGAATATTAGTGGTGAGAGTGGACAACCTTGTCTTGCTCCAGATCTTAGAGGAAAAGGTTTCAGTTTTTTGTCATTGAGAACAATGTTGGCTGTGGGTTTGTCATATATAGCCTTTACTATGTTGAGGTAAGTTCCCTCTATGCCTACTTTCTGCAGGGTTTTTATCATAAATGGGTGTTGAATTTTGTAAAAAGCTTTTTCTGCATCTATTGAAATGATCATATGGTTTTTCTCCTTCAATTTGTTAATATGGTTTATCACATTGATTGATTTGCATATATTGAAGAATCCTTGCAATCCTGGAATAAACCCCACTTGGTCATGGTGTATGATCCTTTTAATGTGCTGTTGGATTCTGTTTGCTAGTATTCTGTTGAGGATTTTTGCATCTATGTTCATCAGTGATATTGGCCTGTAGTTTTCTTTGTGACATCTTTGTCTGGTTTTGCTCTCAGGGTGATGGTGGCCTCGTAGAATAAGTTTGGGAGTGTTCCTTCCTCTGCTATATTTTGGAATAGTTTAAGAAGGACAGGTGTTCGCTCTTCTCTAAATGTTTGATAGAATTCGCCTGTGAAGCCATCTGGTTCTGGGCTTTTGTTTGCTGGAAGATTTTTAATCACAGTCTCAATTTCAGTGCTTGTGATTGGTCTGTTTATATCTTCTATTTCTTCCTGGTTCAGTCTTGGAAAGTTGTGCTTTTCTAAGGATGTGTTCATTTCTTCCAGGTTGTGTATTTTATTGACATATACTTGCTTGTAGTAATCTCTCATGATCCTTTGTATTTCTGCAGTGTCAGTTGTTACTTCTTTTACATTTCTGTTTCTATTGATTTGAGTCTTCTCCCTTTTTTTCTTGATGAGTCTGGCTAATGGTTTATCAATTTTGTTTATCTTCTCAAAGAACCAGCTTTTAGTTTTGTTGATCTTTGCTATAGTTTCCTTCATTTCTTTTTCATTTATTTGTGATCTGATTTTTATTATTTCTTTCCTTCTGCTAACTTTGTTGTTTTTTTAATCTTCTTTCTCTAATTGCTTTGGGTGTGAGATTAGGTTGTTTATTTGAGACATGTCTTGTTTCTTTTTATATATATATAAATTTATTTATTTATTTATTTTTGGCCATGTTGGGTCTTCATTGCTGCGCGTAGGCTTTCTCTAGTTGCGGCGAGTGGGGGCTACTCTTCATTGTGGTGCGTGGGCTTCTCATTGTGGTGGCTTCTCTTCTTGCAGAGCACAGGCTCTAGGTCCACGGGCTTCAGTAGTTGTGGCACATGGGCTCTGTAGTTGTGGCTCATGGGCTTAGTTGCTCCACGTCATGTGGGATCTTCCCAGACCAGGGCTAGAACCCATGTCCCCTGCAGTGGCAGGCGGATTCCTAACCACTGCACCACCAGGGAAGTCCCATTTCTTGTTTCTTGAAGTAGGATTGTATTGCTATAAACTTCCCTCTTAGAACTGCTTTTGTTGCATCCCATAGGTTTTGGGTCATCGTGTTTTCATTGTCATTTGTTTCTAGGTATTTTTTGATTTCCTCTTTGATTTCTTCAGTGATCTCTTGGTTAATTAATAGTGTATTTTTAGCCTCCATGTGTTTGTATTTTTTACAGATTTATTTTTCTCCTGTAACTGATATCTAGTCTCATAGCATTGTGTTTGGAAAAGACACTTGATACAATTTCAATTTTCTTAAGTTTACCAAGGCTTGATTTGTGACCCAAGATATGATCTATCCTGGAAAATGTTCTATGAGCACTTGAGAAGAAAGTGTATTCTGTTGTTTTTGGATGGAATGTCCTATAAATATCAATTAAGTCCATCTTGTTTAATGTGTCATTTAAAGCTTGTGTTTCCTTATTTATTTTCATTTTGGATGATCTGTCCATTGGTGAAAGTGGGGTGTTAAAGTCCCCTACTATGATTGTGTTACTGTCGATTTCCCCTTTTATGGATGTTAGCATTTGCCTTATGTATTGAGGTGCTCCTATGTTGGGTGCATAAATATTTACAATTGTTATATCTTCTTCTTGGATTGATCCCTTGATCATTATGTAGTGTCCCTCTTTGTTTCTTGTAATAGTCTTTATTTTAAAGTTTATTTTGTCTGATATGAGAATTGCTACTCCAGCTCTCTTTTGATTTCCATTTGCATGGAATATCTTTTTCCATGCCCTCACTTTCAGTCTGTATGTGCCCCTAGGTCTGAAGTGGGTCTCTTGTAGGTGCATATATACAGGTATGGTTTTTGTATCCATTCAGCCAGTCTATGTTTTTTGGTTGTAGCATTTAATACATTTACATTTAAGGTAGTTATCGATATGTGTGTTCCTATTACCATTTTCTTAATTCTTTTGGGTTTGTTATTGTAGGTCTTTACTTTCTCTTGTGTTTCCTGCCTAGAGAAGTTCCTTTAGTATTTGTTGTAAAGCTGGTTTGGTGGTGCTGAATTCTCTTAGCTTTTGCCTGTCTGTGAAGGTTTTAATTTCTCCATTGAATCTGAATGAGATCCTTGTTGGGTAGAGTAATCTTGGTTGTAGGTTTTTACCTTTCATCACTTTAAATATGTCCTGCCACTCCCTTCTGGCTTGCAGAGATTTAAAGATGATACAAACAGATGGAGAGATATACCATGTTCTTGGATGGGAAGAATCAACATTGTGAAAATGACTATACTACCCAAAGCAATCTACAGATTCAATGCAATCCCTATCAAGCTACCAATGGCATTTTTCACAGAACCAGACAAAAACTTCACAATTTGCATGGAAACACAAAAGACCCCGAACAGCCAAAGCAATCCTGAGAAAGAAAAATGGAGCTGGAGGAATCAGGCTCCCTGACTTCAGACTATACTACAAAGCTACAGTAATCAAGACAGTATGGTACTGGCACAAAATCAGAAATATAGATCAATGGAACAGGATAGAAAGCCCATAGATAAACCCACCCACCTATGGTCACCTTATCTCTGATAAAGGAGGCAAGAATATACAATGGAGAAAAGACAGCCTCTTCAATAAGTGGTGCTGGGAAAACTGGACAGCTTCATGTAAAAGAAAGAAATTAGAACACTTCCTAACACCATACAGAAAAATAAACTCAAGATGGATTAAAGACCTAAATAGAAGACCAGACACTATAAAACTCTTAGAGGAAAACATAGGCAGAACACTCTAGGACAAAAATCACAGAAAAATCCTTTTTGACCCACCTCCTAGAGAAATGGAAATAAAAACAAAAATAAACAAATGGGACCTAATGAAACTTCAAAGCTTTTGCCCAGCAAAGGAAACCATAAACAAAACAAAAAGACAACCCTCAGAATGGGAGAAAATATTTGCAAATGAAGCAACTGTCAAAGAATTAATCTCCAAAATTTACAAGCAGCTCATGCAGCTCAATATCAAAAAAACAAACAACCCAATCCAAAAATGGGCAGAAGACCTAAATAGACATTTCTCCAAAGAAGATATACAGATTGCCAACAAACACATGAAAGGATGCTCAACATCACTAATCATTAGAGAAATGCAAATCAAAACTACAATGAGGTATCACCTCACACCAGTCAGAATGGCCATCATCAAAAAATCTACAAACAATAAATGCTGGAGAGGGTGTGGAGAAAAGGGAACCCTCTTGCACTGTTGGTCAGATGTAAATTGATACAGCCACTATGGAGAACAGTATGGAGGTTCCTTAAAAAACTAAAAATAGAACTACCATACGACCCAGCAATCCCACTACTGGGCATATACCCTGAGAAAAACATAATTCAAAAAGAGTCATGTACCACAAAGTTCATTGCAGCTCTATTTACAATAGCCAGGACATGGAAGCAACCTATGTGTCCATTGACCGATGAATGGATAAAGGAGATGTGGCATATATATACAATGGAATATTACTCAGCCATAAAAAGAAACGAAATTGAATTATTTGTAGTAAGGTGGATGGACCTAGAGTCTGTCATACATAGTGAAGTAAGTCAGAAAGAGAAAAGCAAATACTGTATGCTAACACATATATATGGAATCTGAAAAAAAAAGAAGTTTCTGAAGAACCTAGGGGCAGGACAGGAATAAAGACACAGATGTAGAGAATGGACTTGAGGACACGGGGTGGGGGAAGGGTAAGCTGGGGTGAAGTGAGAGAGTGGCGTGGACATATATACACTACCAAATGTAGAACAGATAGCTAGTGGGAAGCAGCCACATAGCACAGGGAGATCGGCTCCGTGCTTTGTGATCACCTAGAGGCGTGGGATAGGGAGGGTGGGAGGGAGACACAAGAGGGAGGAGATGTGAGGATATATGTATATGTATAGCTGATTCACTTTGTTATAAAGCAGAAACTAACACACCACTGTAAAGAAATTATACTCCAATAAAGATGTTAAAAAAGAAATTCAAGTGGAAAACTTGACATAAATAATGATAGCTTTATTCAAATATCAATTAACAAATATGTATAAAGTTTCTACTTAGCTGTGCCAAATAGTAGCGTGTAATATGAGTAACTTCTCCCCCTTCCAAAGAACAGGAGGAGCAGAAGCAGGATGGGTATCCCCACGCCCAGCTGCAAAAGAGTTTGAAAAGGTTTATTTCTCACATAGGGAGGCTTTCTGGTTAGAGCAGGATGGGCTCTGAAGCTGGTCTGCAGATGGCTTGAGAGAGAAGGGAAAGAAGGCTGGCTTTGGGGTGTTCATGATGATTAGGGGGTGGGGCTGGGGAGAGTGTTCCCATGCATGATGTAGGGCTTGCACAGCACCAAAGGAAGGAGCACCCAGGCTTTCTTATCAAGTTTCTCAGATGTGGGACCAAGAGGAAGGGGAGTGCTGAAGCTTGAAATCTGTCAGCAAACATAAAAAATGGGGCATACTCTGTGTTACAATAATTAGAAATGGATCGGAACCCAGTATATAAGTTGCTACAATAAGATCATAATGTGACAATAATGTTACATAGTAAACAACCCCCAAATCTTAATGGCATACAAAAATAAATGTTTAAAATAAATAGGGACTTCCCTGGTGGCACAGTGGTTAAGAATCCGCCTGCCAATGCAGGGGACGTGAGTTTGATCCTTGGCCCGTGAAGATCCCACATGCCGCGGAGGAACAAGCCTGTGCACCACAACTACTGAGCCTGCACTCTAGAGCCCACGAGCCACAACTACTGAGCCCACACGCCACAACTACTGAAGCCCACGCTCTGCAATGAGAGAGCCATCGCGATGAGAAGCCCCTGCACCGCAATGAAGAGTAGCCCCCGCTCGCCGCAACTAGAGAAAGCCCGCGTGCAGCAGCAAAGACCCGATGCAGCCATAAATAAATAAATACATACATTTATTAAATAAATACATTAAAAAAATAAACGTTTGTTCCTCTCATGGCTGGAGTCAACAAGACAAGCTCTGCTGATCTTGCCTGAACCTATTCACCTGTGTGAGTCATCTGTGAGCAGATCTCAGCTGGCTTTGCTTAAGGTGACTGTGGTGACTCATCTCTGCGCCATGCCTCGTCCTCCAACAGGCTAGCACAGCCACACTATCATGGCAAAGGCAGAGGTGGAAGAGTAGGCAAATCCAATCACACACGTATGTTTTTTACTTCTGCTTGTAGGAGTTTTGCTAAATTCTTATTGAACAAGAAAACTACATGGCCAAGCCTAGAGTTACAGCTGGAAAGCAAAAGATATATAGACAACAGTGAAGCTTTGGGACCATTTTTGCAATCCACAGCATGAATGGATTACTAACATATCACAACCTCTTATCCTGCTTTACAGTACCAAGAGAAGGAAAGTAAATTCAATGAGCTACTTACTATCAAGTGCCAGCACTGTACGTGGAATTAGGACTATGAAAATAAATGAGATAGTGCTAAAGAGCTCAGTCTGATATTGGGGAAAATTTAAATAAATTAGTACATTATTAAAATAAATTAAAATTCAGTGTAAGTGTTAACAACAGATATTTTAATGAGGTGGCACAGAAAAGACACAGATTAACTCTTTCACCTCCTTTACCATATATTTCACAGCCAATTTAATGAATTTTATTGTAATCAAATTTCCTCTTGATTCTGAGAACATGAAGAAAAAGCTGACTGAGGTTCCCCAAAGAATAGCCTCATAAAAATGCAGTCTCTTTAAAAACAAAACTAAATTGTAAGTACTATTAGGCTAGCAGAAAGTCATTTGATTCTTTTGTTGCTCAGTTACACTTAGTAGTCATCCAGTTTCAACCAAAATTTATTGTGTGCCTACCTGTGCAAGCTCTTTTGCTGGGAATTTGCTAGGATTTGGGGATGCCTGGCAAAGATGACTTTAAAAAAATGGTATCTGCCTTCCAAATAACTTAGTCCTACTTACTCCGAAGTCCGTTGCATAAAACATATACAAGCAGAGCCATTGTGCTTAAAGTAGAAGTTGGGAGCCTGGAGCTCCCTCCAGCCCAGGCCACTCCTGAGGACACCGTTTGGTGACTTGAAGATTCTCTAGTCTAATCCATGTCACTAGTGTACAGTCACATTGCTGGAAACATGTGCCCTTTGTCTCTTCAGTGCTCTCTTATATGTAGACATATGGTGACCCACTCCATACAGAGACTTAATGTAATGTAGCATTAGATGAAGCCTGGATTAGAGCTATGTTAGACCTCAAATAGAAAGGAGCTCTGAATATAGCTCACAAATTTTCAGGTCATTAGCTGTAAATGGAACCATAATTGGTGAGCGGTTATTCTAGCACAGTTTGGGAATAAGAAGGTGAGTTAATCTTCCAGCTTATGGCAGATAGCTTCTTAAACTTTGATATGGAATTCTTTGAGACTTAAAGATAGGGATATAAATACTTTGCTGGATTTTCTCCATTAGTCAAGATTGTTTAAGAGGGAAAAGTTTGCCATTGTTCTGAAATATTTTTTCCTCTAATTAATCCACATTATTTTTAGGGAACTTTGCCTAGGAGGGAGACTAATTCCTTATGTTCCTTCCCTCTCTTTTAGGTCCTACTCCCATAGCTTTAAACTGTCACTTGGAATCTTTTGGGAGGGCGGAACAGAAGTGGGCAGAGTGTTTGGAAACCGGACTGAAAAATTCTCCATAAAACATTACCATCCTATAAATGGTTCTGTCTGGATGGATTCCTTGAGATGTGTTTTATTTCCACTGAAAACTCAAAAACTTTGAAACATTCACCGTTCACCTCTCAAAACTTGATGGGGAAAATATTCATCATCTGAAGTATTCAAGAAAAGCTTGAAGAAATAAAAGAAACCAGTTGTTCTCCGGACCACCTTAGGAGGCAGAAGTTCCCAGAGAGCCTTCAGGGCTCGTTGGGAAGGGAACCCAAGATGGGTGTTAAGAGCCTGACCAAACGATGTTCTTCTGTTTAGAAAAGAAGAGGTGGGGGATGGACGGTGCCCAAAGCTAGCGGGTCAGTGTCACTTTCTTCCTCCTTTGCCCCGCTCTTCTCCTTCTTCTCTGTCCTGCGTGTCCTCACTTTCTCACCAGCCCCCCGACTGCGCATCCTCGCACTTCGCATCCTCCTAACCCCCTCGTCCGTGCGGGCCCGGCGACTACGCCCACCCACCCAGGACCGGGTCGGCCCAGGGCTCCTTCTCGTCCCCAGTCCCGAAGCTCACGCCTCTCTCTCTGCCGCCCACGCTCCCCGCTCCGGCCGCCCCCATACTTCCCGGCCAAAGGGGATCCCAGCCAAGTAGGCCGCCCCGGCCTCGGCCCTCCCCCACCCGGGCCAAGCAGACCATAAAGCGCCCTGCCCAGCCGCCAGCGCACTCAGCTCCGCGGCGCCAGGAAGCGAGCACCGCCCCCGACGGCAGCCCGGACGCCGCGCTCGCCTCACCTGCGCTGCGCGCTGGAAGCCCGACCGAGGGGCCGCGCGCTGTCCGCACTCCCAGGCAGGGCCCGCGGAGCCGTGAGTCCCGAGCTCCCGCGGGGAGCAGGAAAAGCCAACATGCTGGCCCCGCGCGGAGCCGCCTTGCTCCTGCTGAACCTGGCCCTGCAGCCGTGGCTGGGGGCCGGCGCCCAGGCCACCCCCCAGGGTAAGTGGGAGCGAGCCGGGGCGGGAGCCACAGGCCAGGGTCCCCCCGGTCACGGAGCCCGCCGTCCCGCGCTCCCCTTGGGCGAACGGAGGGACCAGCTCCGCGCGCGGCTTGGCCCCTGGCTTCTGGGGCCTCGCTCGGCACCTCTCTCTTTTTTACTGTGATTGGAAACGATAATTAAAGATTAGAATTTTCGGAGATTCGATTATCCAGCGATGAGACCAATTCCCTATACAATAGTTTGGGGGATGCAAAACTTATTTTCAGGCTAGGCAAAAACGTGGGGTTTCCAAGCTTATGGCGCGGCCCTAGACCTCGAACACGTTCTGTTTGAAGTAGGGTGAAATCCGAATTCCGTCCCCCGCGGCTCTCTCTGGCCGGCCCTCCACTCAGCCCAGCATCCTAAATCCTTCGACGCGGCAGGAGCGATGTTCCGACCAGGTGGTCTGAGGCTGATATCCCCAAGAAGGGTGCAGTATTGCTGTATTGCCCTGCCACTCGCCTTTTTCTGCTCCAACTTTGCTGGGACCCCAAAGCCTCCTTTGGGAGTTGGCTTGGTCTCTTGATTCTTGAGATAAATTGAACTGGAAGGCTGAGAAATGGGTCTTTCTCTACAAAGAGGTTAATAAGTTGACTAATAATTTGAAAAGCCACCTGGATGATCAGTCTTCAAACCCCTTTGTGAGATGGGGTGAAAAGAACTGTTGGGCAGAAAGCACTTAAGCTTAAACAGAATTTTGGAAAGACCAAAAGGAAGAAATTATTTAAGCAAGAAAACATTTTAGGGCTTTAACTAGCTATCCAGTGACGACCTTCATCTGTTTGAATTGATGCCTGGGGTTAATTTTTACTGACTAAGGAAATAAAGCTGGAAGAGACACGCAACTTGAAGTAAAAATTGCTAATTCTAGGAAGGCAGAATGAAGAATGCCTGTGCTGGTGGTCTCCATTCCCTTCCCCTCCCACTGCAGTAATTACCCATTTAAACTTTGCATTTCACCAGATAACTCATTTTGATTCCAGACCAGGCAACCAGAATTGTGTTTTCAGGGAATACTGAACAGCTTTTAGTTTGGGTTGAAATGTTTAAAATGCTGTACTTTATAGTATTTATTCATTGTGACCTTGCTTCTAGGAAGGTAAGAAAGGAAGCCTTTTTAAAAAATTAATGTATAATTGGCATAAAATGTTATATTAGTTTCAGGTGTACAACATAATGATTTGATAATTGTATACACCGCAAAATGATCGCCACAGTAAGTCCAGTTAACATCCATTGCCACACGTGACTACAGATTTTTTTCTTGTGATGAGAAAGTTGTGATGGACGCAGTTTGTTTTCATATCTTGGCTATTGTAGATAGTGCTGTGATGAATAACTCCATATATCTTTCAGAGTTAATGGTTTTGTTTTCTTTGGCTAAATACCCAGGAGTGGGATTGCTGGATCATATAAGGTAGTTCTGTTTTTAATTTTTTGAGAAACCTTCATACTGTTTTCCATAGTAGCTGCCCCAACTTACATTCCCACCAATGGTGTACAAGGGTTCCCTTTTTCCCACCTCCTCACCAACACTTGCTGTTTCCCATCTTTTTGCTAATAGCCATTCTAACTGGTGTGAGGTGATATCTCACTGTGGTTTTGATTTGCATTTTCCTCATGATTAGTGATGTTGGGCATCTTTTCATGTATATGTTGGCCATCTGTCTGTCTCCTTTGCAAAAATGTTTATTCAGATTTTCTGCCCACTTTTAAATATGTTTGGTTGTGATTTTTTGTTGTTTTGTTTGTTTTTGCTATTGAGTTGTATGAGTTTTTTATATATTTTGGATATTAACCCCTTTTCAGAGATGTGATTTGCAGATGTCTTCTCCCATTCCATAGGTTGCCCTTTCATTTTGTTGGTTTCCTTTGCTGTGCAGAAGCTTTTTAGTTTGATGTAGTTCCACTTGTTTACTTTTGCCTTTGTTGCCTTTGCTTTTGGTGTCAGAAAGGAAGCTTTTGACACAGTTAAAAAGTTTTCTTATTGCAAACATTATTTAACATATTTGAATTCATGGGTATAATATTTTGTGTTATATGAATTCTTGACATTTGAACACACAACTTCATGGTGTGTTGCAGGTATGCATTTTGCTTCTCCTTGGACAGAGCTGCCTGTTTTATGGAGACTTGAAATCAGGCTATACCTAAATTATTTGGTTAATTTAATTGCTGTAGATGATCTGATTAAGTCAAGTTTCTGATAGATTCTTTATTGAGTTGATTGGTTTGCAATTATCAGCTGAGCTGAATAATTTGCTTATCTCCTTTTTCCTCTGAGCTGCCTTGCTAGTCTTATTGGTAAGTATTCGATTTTCATACAGTGATGGTTGGGCTCATTGGTAGCAGTAATTTCACCTGTAACACTAGAAGGTTGTGCTTAGATCCTGGCGCTATTACTAAAGCGTAATAACATTAGTAGAAATTTGTGGTGTCTCATTTCCTTTTCAAAACACTCTCCAAACTCATTACTAACTAATCCCAACTTGGCCTCTTGGGAGTTAAGCCAGTGGATTAGAGGAACCCTACAGATTGAAATGCGGTAAATTTAGTTTCAGCTGAATTATGAAGTAATCATGGTCAAAGCAAAAATCAGGAATACCAAGAGTTTACTTTTGCATGCAGTTCCCATACTTTTAAACACACATCTCTTTCCTGAAGATGTCTTGTCCTGAATGGAACTTTTAAATATATTACCTTATTTCCCTTTGCTCCCACTGGTGGAAATGTAAAGTTTCCAGTTCTCTGGAAATTTAAAAATTCTATGCCCCTTTTGAAGTACAGTGGGCAGCAGTCCTCATGTTTGGGGAATGTGGGATGCTAGAAAGAACATAATAGATATTCTGCTTTCCAGCACTGCTAGTAGTAAAATCATTATTGTATAAGGTTCTTGATACACATGAAAGAAACAATACAGATCCAATCTGAAGACATATCATCTTTTAAAAGGAGTAGACATTCATTAATAACTAGGCTTTTGCCTGTTTTTTATAATTTTATTTTTTCTTACGAAAGCAACACCTGTTCATTGTAAAAAAAAATTGGATAAGTAAAAGCAAATGAAATTAAAAATGTATAATTATTCAACCCAGAGATAGCTACTATTCTTGTTACCATTTTGTCAAATTGTTTTTCAAATCTTTTTCTGGGCAAATACATATCTCAAATGGGGTCATGTTATACATGTAATTTTATCATCTGTCTCCACTTAATATATCATGAGCTTTTTCCCATATCTAAGTATTCAGCTGCATTATCCTTTTTAATGTATAGTAATTTAATATATAGTATTTCTCTTTTTGGGTGGACCAAAATTTATTTATCCAGGGCTCTAATGTAGGACACTTAGTTGTTTCCAGTGTTTTTATACTGTAAATAATTTGTTGAACATTTGCAGTGCCACAGGATGGCTTTGGAGGGCTGAAATCCCTGTAATCTCTGTCAAGCCTTTCTGTCTCTGTTAAGAAGAGACAAAGTGCTGTGCCAGAAAAGATTCAGGTTTCCCACCTCTTCCAATTAGATTTTCACATAACTCCTTCCTAAATAGAAATTCTAGAATTAACACTGGCGGTGACTCTTCTAAATAAATTACCATGTCATCCATTATTTTCTTAAGATAAATTCCTTTTGTAGCAATGCTAAATCAAAGAGCATATGTGTCTTAGGCCCTTTGATATTGCTATTTAAACTGGCTTCAGAGTGTTTATACCAGTTTAAATCTTACCCACCAGTATATGAGTACCCATTTTCCTGAATCCTCACCAACAGTTGGGTATTATTGTATTTATTGTTTTTCCAATTTGATGGTGAAAATAATACCTCGTTGTTTAAGTTAGCAATTCCTTCATCATTAGTTAAGCATATGAACACTTATATATATACTTATTTTCCATTGTAACTCTTTTTCTGTAAATTGCCTTTTCATGTTATTTACCCATTTTTCTATTAGGATGCTTATTTTATTGATTTGTAAGAGCTCTTTATAAATTATGGATACTATGACCCTTTTTAGTAACCAGATTATTGTATCCAGGAGACAGCTCTGGAGCCTGAAGTTCCTGCAGGCTATGGAATTGTCCAAACGATATTTGCATAAACCGAGAAAAATACTAAGTAACTTCTAGTGAGTATTACCCAAATTTGGCCTTTGCCTTTTAAATTAACTGGACATACTCTCTCATAGCTTTCATAAAGTTTGAGAGAAGGTGCTGCTGACTCGATCAAAAGCAACTTACACAAATATAAATGCAGGTTCTAGTTTTTGTAGACCAACTCTATCAGTGAGGTTACAATCAAGAAATAGAAACCACGTTGTATGGTTTTGTTTTGTTTCCACATCGGGATTTCTTAACAGAGAGACACTGGGGCACTGTAAATGCACAAAGGGAATACTTAGGTCTCACAAAGGTAGCAAACTGTTTTGTTGACAGTGTATCTCCTACCATACCCCTGCTTTCTGCTGCATATTCCGTGTCACTCATCACTGACCAGGAAAAGACAATTGGCTCTGGTCCAAGAGGCACATGAGGGACCCCAAGGCGGAAATTCACTACTAGGGGCCATAAGAAAAACAATGACTTGGATGCTATTACCTGCGTCCCCCCCGCACCCCGACCTTATACGTTAAGCCTTTAGTATAAAGGCTTTTAGCCTTTATACTAGCCTCTCCCTAGTGGGCATTTTCAGAGCCACTTCTTCAGCCAAAATGCAATTTTGGGTTTGCAAATTTTGTCTTCTCTTGGGGGCTATAACCTTGTGATGAATATTGTGCTCTATTTCTTCTGGTTCAAATGTCCAGCCACTGTAAGAGTGATGAGGAAGAACTGGCGAGTTTGACAATGTGGAAAACTGATTACAATATCAGTTTACTTCATAGCTTACTGTCAAATTGTCTCCCCTCAAAAAACATGTTTGCCCCAAAGTTAAACCTTTCACTGATTGTTCCTTTCTCCCCATGCTCCGCAGTCTTTGACCTTCTCCCGTCCGCCAGCCAGAGGCTGAACCCAGGTGTCCTGCAGCCAGTCCTGACAGACACCACCCTGAACGAGCTCTATGTGATCTCCACCTTCAAGCTGCAGACGAAAAGTTCAGCCACCATCTTCGGACTTTACTCTTCAGCTGACAACAGCAAGTATTTTGAGTTTACTGTGATGGGACGCTTGAACAAAGGTAAGGAGATTTATAGAAATTATTTTCTTAAAAATCCTCTCTGCCTATTCCAGGATTTGGGGTCTCCTTTCCTTCAGATGGTTCCATCCACCATTGATTTCAGTTTTCAATACCAAATTCCTCTGATTGTGCATTTACCTGTATAGGGAGGGTGAGTTGATATCGGGAGAAAGAAGGAAGAATAGCTTGCGGCAAAAATGCCCTTTGACATCTTCCAATCGTCATGTTATTCTGGATCCAGCTCTGAACGGGACAGGACCCAGGACAGTTTGGCCACTCTGTTAGTCAGCTTGAGCTGCTATAACAAATACCATAGACTGGGTGGCTTAAGCAACAGATGTTTCTTTCCCACAGTACTGGAGGCTGGTAAGTCCAAGGTCAAGGTGCCAGCAGATTTGGTTCCTGATGAGAGCCTGGGTCCTGGCTTGTAGACAGCCACCTTCTCACTGTGTCCTCATATGGCCTTTCCTCAGGGTGTGCTGGTGCAGAGAGAGAGAGAGTGAGCTCTGTCTTCCTTTTCTTGTAAGGACACTAATGCCGTCATGGGGGTCCCACCCTCATGACCTAATCTAAACCTAATTACCTCCCAAAGGCCCACTTCCTAATACCACCATATTGAGGGTTCGGGCTTCAACATATGAATTTGAGGGGAACACACACATTCAGCCTGTAATAGCCACTCACACCATTCTTGTGCTCCCTTAGAAGCATGTGGCTTAGCAGACCTAACTCCTAGCTCTGCAAGCACCTCCCGGACTTGATGGAGAGAATATATCTCAGCGGTAGAACAAAATGAACAACTCTCTTTTCTACCTGTTTTGTGCCAATTTACACAGGTCTGTCACTTGTTTGTTCCCTCTGCTGTCAAATGTTTCACTGTCAAATTGAGTTCCTACATGTACTAAGAAATGACTTCCAAGGAAAAAGGTCACTATTGTTTCATCTCCTTCTCTTCCACCCGTGCCCTGGGGACACCACCTGTTCCTGCTTATTGAGGAATGTGACAGATATGTGTCCATGCTGCCTCGTGCTTTTAAAAAAGGAGGACTTGTTCTTCCGGCGAGGTTTTTTATTTCAGTTTGCTCTACAAAGTCGATACTTCTAGTGCTTCAAACTCTCTGAGATTCTAATTGTGATTGAACACTTAAAGCTGCAGGTGTTGGGAGCTGAAAGAAATTCCTAATTCTTAGCATTCACAGGACTATAGAGTTAAAAGCAAGAAGGAATGGGCTTTTAACCCCTCCTTTTATGTCAAGTTCCAATATCCTCTCTTCCTCCTTCCATCTCACTCACAAGTCTGCTTTCTCTGTCTCTTCCTCATGGCCTCTCAGGGGCTGAGGTGCAGTTTCAGACAATGAAGGGAGTTGGGGACATGGTTCATGATTTAGCAGATGTTTCAACCATTCCTGCTCCCTTTTCCCCACCTTCAGCCCTGATGGGAGGTAATTTCACCCATCTCTCTACCTTGATTCTGACAACCCCATTTTGCCTCACATCTCTTGAAGGAACAGCTCATTGCCTAAGAACCCAGCTACTCAGTTTATCATCTCTAAAAGCCACCCTTCTTCATCTAAAGGGCAGTAGCTTCTCACTAAATTATTTTAGATGCACTGGAAGGTTTTTCTTTTAGCTCACTCAGCTTAGTGGCTAAAAGGCCCTCTATAAAGCCAAAAACTCTGCTTCTAGCTTTTCACTCTCTCTGAATCTCACCCTCTATTTCTAAATTGGCCATTGTGGAAAAACAAGCAACTTGGAGCTGATTCTTTCTGTTCACTCTATAGAGGCCAGGGTAATGCTAGATACATGGGCAGGTAGATGGATAGGGAAGGGGGTTGTTAAGTGCGTTTCCTTGGAAGAATCACCAGTCATGTGAGTCAGCTGTTAATACCAGCTGATCTCCATGTTAAAGGAGAAAAAAAGAGGAAAGGATTGAACACCTTTCCATCTGCCAACCTACTAGAAGAGCTAAAAAGCTCTTAGAAAAAATATTTTTTAAAAGGAGTCCTAAAAGAATCCAGAGATGACAATTCTCAGAAAACAAAGAGGAATTTATAACAGTATTAGAATTGAAGAATTTGACACAGAGAAGTTTCCCTGGAGCAATAGGAAAAAGGACAGAGATTTGCCATGCCTGGTGAATCTGAAAGTTCTAGGAAGGAGCAGCAGCCCATTGTGACTGGAACAAGAAAGAGAAGTCACTGGGTCCATCAGGTCCAGAAAAAGATGCAGCATGTGTTTGTGACTCCCCATTGAGGTGTTCAGTGGTGGTGCTGGGCTGCACCCTGCAGGCCTGCAAGTCTTGTTGCCCAGCCTTGAGACCAAAAGAAGAGCCCAGAGCAGTGATGGAGACATCAACAGTTTATTGGACAGGGGATCTTACATGTCTGCAGCAAAAGGTCCTGGAGCGACATCCCACTGTATAGACCAGACAGCAGGCAGGACATGGCAGCGATCTTTGCTCCTTGAGGGAGAAGGAGGCTACCAGGTATGGGGGAATTGACGTCAGGTTGGCTCATCAGTTACCAGGGAAACTGGCAGCTGGGGCACATCCCTCACAGCCCCTCAGGTTAACCACCATCATGAGGGCAGAAGTTTCCCTTTAATAAATTAGCAGGTGGAACCGTTCTGGCCTAAGGATTAGAACAATCACTAGCTGGGGCAGGGGGCAAGCACATTCATGTGAGTAAGTATAGGTGAAGCAGGGACTGGTCAAGCAGGGGCATTACAAAGAGCAAGAGACCATCTTCAGTGACCTGACCGTTCAGGGGGCCATGCACACATGCCATGATTTGTGGAGGGTGGGGGTAAAGCATCTTCCTGGAAGGTGAACCCCAGTCCATCATTCAACTGACAAGGCTCAGCTAATCTTGTCTTCTGTTGCTTTGCATGGAAAACAGCGAAACAAGAAATCAAGATGTATCTCTCGTGACTTAAAGCACCAGAGTAGGAAATAGGACACATCTTTCCCTCTATTAAAGGTTATGGTTTGGGAGAGGGTGACTGCACAGATGGAATCGAAGAGAAGATTTAGTTGTCTGGGTCTTTGACGAGCTCCTACGAGAAACTAAAGTGTATTCCGTGAAGACTGCAAAGAATGAGTTTGCCACTGAGCTTTCTGTTTCTACCCTCTCACTTTGCGAGTCATCCTACCATGGTCGCCTCATTACCGTTCGCAAAGCATAACTTGGATCTAGTTATGCCTGACTGCAGAGACCTGTAGTGGCTTCCGATCCCAAACTGAATAAGGTGCAATTGCCCAGGCTGGGCATTTAGGGCTTTCTATTGCCTGACTCCCAACCAGCCTTTCCAGTTTGTCTGTCCCTCCAACTGTCCGTGCAGCCTGTGCTTCAGCTGGATGGACTAACTACTGTTCCCTGGACGCACCCACGCTGTTGCTCCTTCTCTGTCCTTTTGCTCTTGCCCTCTGCTCCCCCTGGTGCATGCCCTGCACCATCTCAAGTGACTGAAACCCTACACACATAAGACACATCTCCAGCTCCTCCTGACACCTTTCTTGATATGACTTTGTACCTCCACAGAAGGTGCTACTGTTCGCTTGCCTTGTATTTGAATTACTTAGAGGTCTTTTCTCCAGTAGGTTGTAAGCTCCCCTAAGGCAGGGACTGAGCATCCCTTAACTTACCTTTGTGTATACTGCAGCACATAGCACAGCACCCTGTACATAGAAGTGGCTCATGAAGAGATTGGATAGAATAAATGGAGGCTGAGAAGAGTAGCTTTGTTTAAAAAAAAAGACGTTGTGGAAATTCTAGACGTATACAATGTCACACAGTAGGCCTGGCTCGGAATCACTTTTTTTTTTGTTTTTTTTTGCGGTATGCGGGCCTCTCACTGTTGTGGCCTCTCCCGCTGCGGAGTACACGCTCCGGATGCGCAGGCTCAGCGGCCATGGCTCACGGGCCCAGCCGCTCCGCGGCATGTGGGATCTTCCCGGACCGGGGCACGAACCCGTATCCCCTGCATCGGCAGGCGGACTCTCAACCACTGCGCCACCAGGGAGGCCCCGGAATCACTTTTTGAATGAATGAATGTTGAAGACCATTTGGTTGAGGATGTAAAAGTAATACTGGTAGTATTTCTGATAGAAATGCTCTATCAGATTATTAGTAATACAGTGGTATAGAAATAAGCATTCTATAGAAACCACCTAGCTGGGTAGAAGATATGGTTGGTGATTTTCTTGAATCTGGCATAGAGACAACTTTCCAGTTAGTATCCTGAGTTTGAGTCACAATTAAAAGTCCCAGGAACTGTGTCACCATGAATACATCTCTGAATTCCCCTGAGCATCGATTTACTATCTCTAAAGTGGGGATGATAATGGCTACCTCCCAGGTTGATTGCAAGAACTGACTTATATAAAGTATAATAACTTAGACTCTGAAGCTCAATAAAAACTTCAGGTTACTATATTAGCTAGATTAGATAGATAGTGAGAGACAGAGACACCTTTCTATTATTTAGGCAACTGTCTTCCAAAAATGATGAGTTGGTGAACTCTTGGCTTACCTTAATGAAAGCTTCACCTTTCAGAAAAAGCATGAGAGGACCGCTTCTTTAGTCTTAATTTGAGAGCCACAGAAAAACAACTTGATTCTATGGAAATGAAGGGAACTCCAAGAATTAGTAGTAATGACTGGAGAGAGTCAGGCTCCTCAGCCTATGATAGGAGAAGTCAAATGGTTCAGAGTAGTTGTTCTGAAAGCTGCAGGCTAATGAGAGATACAGCTTGAAAGAGATGGAAGAGTTTAAAAGTTAGAATTCTGGAATTCCCTGGCTGGCCAGTGGTTAGGACTCTGAGCTTTCACTGCCACGGGCCCGGGTTCAGTCCGTGATGGGGGAACTAAGATCTCGCAAGCTGCGTGGAGCGGCCAAAAAAAAAAAAAAAAGTTAGAATTCTAAACCAAATAATGAAGGGGAAAAAATGAGGTGCCTCAAACACTTATAATAATATTTATCTATGGAGCCGTTACAGTGAACCAGGGCCATGCTAAAGGCTCAACGCTCATTTTCCCTTTTAACTTTCACAGTACTCTAATGAGGTACCCTTCAATGAACTCAGTTTTAAAATGATGATATACGGAAAGTGGAAAGAATTTTCATGAACTTTAGGACAAACCTTCAGAGGGTTGTACTATATTATTCATGCATTTTGGGATTTCCTGGAAAAGAAAGCTGGGATTATTTGAAGGCAAATAGGTTTACTAAAAATAAATCCTGCCAAACTTTTTTTTTTTTTTTTTTTGTGGTGCGCGGGCCTCTCACTGCTGTGGCCTCTCCCGTTGTGGAGCACAGGCTCCGGACGTCTGCCAAACTTTTTAATGAATTTTATGAAGTCACTCATCATACCTTTCTGAATAATACGAAAAAAGAATAAGCTAGATAAGTAGTACTGTTAGGAGTTGGTAAACTGCCTTATAGCAAAGTATCTAGTGGTTTTTGACAAGGCTCTGTCTTGGGCATTGAACTTTTCAACATATCAGTGACTTAGGTGGAAATATAGTATTTTAACATGTTTGCAGTTGGCACAAAGCTGGAAAAAACAGTTGAACATGTCAGATGCCATTATCAAGATTTACAAGGTCCTACCTGGCTGACACACAATAGGCCACCATCAGATTAAATTTAACAGTAATAAATGTAAATCCATCCTCTAGGAATGACAGGAATGTAGACACCCAGGATGTGGAAGACCCATCCTAAGCATTCTAGTCAACAACGTTAAGAACCAAGCAATGTTGAACACAGTGCCTGGCACTTAGCAGTTGCTCAGAAATGTTTGCTGAATGAATGAATGAACAGATACAGTGATGCAACTTTTTTAAAAGCTTTTTGAATTTTAGGCTTCATGAATACACACATGTGGCCAGATGAAGGGCACTGTTAGTCCCACTGCACACTTAATTGTCCAGCCCACGTCTAGAATACTGTGTCTAGTTGTGAGCACATTTCACAGGGACACTGTCAAGTCAGAAATTACCTTGAGGAGAGTCACCAAGCCAGCATCCTTCTGGATCCCATTTTTTACCACATCACAAGTCAAAAAGTTAAAGGAACTGGGGAAATCAAGGAGCCAGACAGAAGACATGAGAGAGATGAAAGTTGCCTTAAAATATTTGAAGAATATCATTTCGATTGAGGATAAGATTCTCTCTGTCTCTAGTTCGGAAGAGTAAAATTAGGACACACTGGTGGAAGTCGGAGGAAACAGATATTGGCTCTGAATTAGGAAAATCCTGGGGAGCAATCCAAAAGTGAAATGGGTTTTTCTGCAAAGTGAAGTTCTTTGTTACTGGAAATGTGCTGGTAGAGGCTGCACTTTTACTGAAGGGATTTGTGAAGTGAGATGTTAAGCTGGATGACTTACAATGCTAATATTCTGTGGCTCTACTAAGGCTAGAGAGCATTCCATGGGCATTTAAGAAGTTGCTTTGCACCTCTCTCCTATAAGGTGACCTTGGGATTCTGTGCACATTTACAGCTCTGTTACCTACCAGATAGTTGTTTATAGTGATGTCTCATAACTTAGCAAAATATAAAGCCTTTTGCAGATGTTCAGTATAACTGCTGTGCTTCCTTTCACTGGATGGTTTCTTTGCTCCGTGTGTGTGTGTGTGTGTGTGTGTGTGTGTGTATTCTGTAAGCTTTACATTGGTTTAAACTGCTACAAAAAAATTTCAAAACACACATACTGCATTTATCACATCTGGGAGTCACCCAGAGTACTTTTAGGAAAAGCAGTTTGATGATTTACCTTTTATGTAGTTCCAAAGCACTAAAGTTACAAAGACCTTAGCGTATAAGGCATAAAGATAAATGAGTCAAGGCAAACAAGAATATCCGTCACAAGAGACATTAATGGCAAGAAGTCTTTTTTTAATGTACAGTTATTTAGAGAAGAAGAGGAAAGGTTGACAGCAAGTGCTTTCATCCTATTTTTAAAAGTGCCAAAGAGCAAAGCCACTTGCCAAGTAAAGCAGAAAGCCCCGGACTACCTTGCTGAGTTTGCTGCCTGCAGGCCAGGTCACTCTGAATTTCTTTGCCCAAGCAGACAAAATATTATCATTTCCAGTTCTTTAAAGCTGGCAGCCTGCTTCGTAGCTTTGACATTCAACACATCATAATATTTTTGACCACCAAGTCCATCCACTTTTCAAAAAGCACCTTTTGAAAATTTTCCCAAGATAACAATATTTCAAATCTTCATTGCCTGGGTTTGCTTCTTCATCTTCATCCCCCGCCGGTCACTGAGATGGTTTTAATCAGGCCGGGCTGCGTGGCTCCTCTGTCAGGCTGGTACCCAGACATGGAAATGCAGCCATAAAACGGGGCTCCAAACTCTCAAGTACACAAAGATGCTAAGTTTAGAAGGAAAGGATTTATGTAAGTAAACTAATGGAAACTGCTCCCCACATTTTTAAAAAGATTATGGATTAAAAAAATCAGAGTAGATACATGAATACTCTATTTTATCTATTTTTTCATTCAACAGATAGTTGTATTTGGTGTTCTCAGATGCTGTGGTGTATGGGAAAATTAGTAAGAAATAGACTGCTTGTCCCAAGAGTTTATGCTTTAGTAGAGAAGATGAGAAAATAAACAAATATACTAGTACCTACGTTTGTACAGCAGCTTATATTTTTGCATTTTCTTATTTGACCACCACTGAAAACAAAATGAAATAGGAAGGACAGCTTTTATTGACTCCTTTTAATAGTTTAAGAAGTGGACACTTCAGGCCCAGGGTCACATAGGGATTAAGTGTCCGAGCCATGACTGGAACCTGAGTCCTGAAAAAGTATACCTAGCAAAGCACCGAGAAAGTGTTAGGGAAGATGAATGAGGCAGTAACTTCCAGCCGTGGGGAAGGTGGAAGACTAGAGTGAGTCTGGCGCATTTGAGCTGGATCTTGGCTTCAGATTTGTGGCAATGATGGAGCAGGAAGGAGAGGAATGGAGAAGAGAACATTCGCACAGGAAGAAAAGGATGAGGGAGGCTGGAGAAAGCTAGAGAGGGGTGAACGTGGGTTGTTAGAACTGGTCGTTCAGCTTGGCTGGTGATCAGCAGAATGGAAGGTGGCAGGAAGGTTGGGCCAGTCCTGGGATAAGTTACACGTTAATTAGGGACCACTAGGGAGCTAGTGAATGATTCCATTGGCTCGCTTGTGTGTTGTATTGAAAAGGCAATCATTTGGTCAAAACAGTCCTGTAAGAATCTCAAGCTTTCGGTCCAGAAAAACTACATAGAAAGAGACCCTCAGCAGGAAGGTAAGTAAGGAATCTGGCAGAGAAACACAGAGATAGAACAAGGTAGAGGCAGAAACACCGTTTGAAGACCCGCAGCCTTCAGTTCTAATCAGAGGAGTTCTTGGTACTCGCCCTGAGAGAGAACAAGCCTGAAATCACCAAGCAAACTTGTTTCAGTGAGAAGCAAGCAAGAGAATGGAATGTGCCTCAGCTGAAGAAGCAGAGCTGTACCCAGTGACGGTTTTCCTGAGTGCGTTGCTCCCTGGGGTGCTAAGGGGCAGAAGTGGACTGGAGCCAGGAGAAGACTTCTCCTTCCAGCTTCCAGGCCTGATATTTCACTCCTTCTGGAGGCAGAAGTGATGTCTTACTGGCTTGCTTGTATTTTCCCCTCTGTTTTGCTCCCCTCTGCTCTGTGTGTATGTTGGGCTAAGACTGGGCAAGGTGAGCACTGGGAAAGCGGGACCAGAGAGAGGAAGGGAACCATGTCTGCTCTCTCCCGTCCAGTGGTGCTGCTTCTGGAGAAGGTCAGGGAATCTCCCAGGCTGCAGACTCCTGGGTTGTTGAGGCTGTTTCTAGACTCATTGTGACTGATGGGAGAATGCTGAGTTTTCTGAGCAGGTGCCTGTCAACCCTCTGGGGTAGTCTTACTGCTCTGAAGATAAAATAAATATAGAAGCACTGAAGTAAGGAGTTTGCAATAAAAAAGAAAAATGAAAAAATGGAAGCCATAAGCAAAATGAAAATTATTGGATCAAGTATGAAGAATGGTGAATGTCAAAGCACTTGATAATTTTCTGCTAACAGACCTTGTGAAGATGGAAGTTTCTGTAATTCTTCTTTTCCTTTTTTTCCTCTTGCTCTTGTCACAAGATCTAGGAGCATGAGGAATCTGTCATTTCAGTGCTGCACTGCAACACAAAGCAAGGCAGAAGTATAGCGTGCTCTTAAATGACAGCATGAACACGATGGCAGTTTTGGCTGCCTGCAATAGATGTTAAATCGCTACTCTCTAAACTTTTAAATTTATATGTGAAAAGCTTTTGATGCAATCATTTAATTATTCATTGAAAGTTTATATTCACAACATTAATGTGCAACTGTCATACGTAACGTACTCCACTAGGTACTATTTATAAAATTAAACTTAGCGATTCAGTTATGAAAATAAATCATGGCCCACATGGCCTGGAAGGCCTGCTAAAAGCAGGCAAGAGGCCCATGAAAATATGTTTCCTTTGAATTCCACAGAAATCCCAGGGGAGAAAGACCAAGGGTATTTGTTTTAAGCTGCTCTGTGTATCCTCTTAAACTGTTACTATGAGGAACAGAGGTTGTGGCCATAATGAAAATGAGGAGATCCTGAGTATATGTGTCTATGACCTGGTTGAAGTCTGGTAGTCCAAGTGGTGTTTTCACTGGCCTAAAAACGCCAGGGATTTGCAAAACTATTCAAAAAAGTAAAGAAATAGACGTCTTAAAATATTGAATTAGTGCATATATTTGGGTTCATTTTCCCCCTCTTGTGTGTACCTTATGCCTCCAATTTCCAGCGATGCTGTTACTATTATAAATTCTCAACAATATTAAATAAAGGGGTAAAAAAAACTCTGTTGTATCCCATGTTTAAAATACCTCAAGAATTTCTACTCACGTCTGTTTTCTTTCTCCTCATACCACATTTACTTAAGTCTTACCAATACTTTGCTTCAGGAAACGTAGTAATGTACTACAGCCATAGAAAGGCCTTCTAGCCAGTCTGTTCTGTCAGGTCTTACCAATTCTTCTCTCTCGGTAAGCAAGTGGTGGCGACCACATGGGCATGAGAGATCTCCTGACTCCTCAGGGCATCTGTCTACACCACAGACCCTGATGCCAACTGGCCGCCTCCAGCCATGGTCAAATGGGAAAGCAAATCTAGTCAGGGTTTAGAAGGGTGGGGAAGTCAACCTAGAAAGTCTAATGTATTTGGAGGAAGTCTTCAAAAACATCTTTAAAATTTCGTAGTAGGGATTATTTTTTCTGGCAATATTGCAACATAAACAGATACTCCTGGCTGGCTACTCCATGGGGCAGCACCACGTTGGTATTTACACTTCACAGAAGAGGTATCTGAAGAAAGATGGTCCCAGTTACTTGTTATGAATCATACAGACTGACTGTAGCACACTCTGGGTTTATGTGTGGAATTCATTTTTTTTTTTACTTTTTTGTATTACATAAGTAATGCATGTTTCTTGTAGAAAAATCAGGCAATGAAAATGAAGAAAAGGAAAAACAACACATCGTCCAAGCGCCCAGCAATGACCGTATTAATATTTCCTTCTGATTTTCTGTATATGTGTATATACATCTACGTACATACCTACATAGTTTTTTCGGAATGAACCTGTATTGACTCATAACCTTTTTTTCACTCATTGTAATACTGGGAATGTCTTTTTGTGTAAGGTAGTGGATCTTCCGTGAAGTCCTTACAAAGGCCTATCCAGGCCTAGCATTCTTTTAGTCATGGAATAAACCACACTCAGTTTCAAATTCTAGTCCTGTCACTTACTGTGTCCTTGAGCAAGTTCCTTCGCTTATCTGAGCTTCCCTTTTCTCACCTGTAGTCATTCCAGTTTCATAGGGTTGCAGTGAGGAGAAATTAAGTGTTTAGAGCACCGAAGGGCCGCACCCAGCCCTGTAGTAGCGCTCAGTAAATGTTTGTGAATTAATGAATTCATGCCCTCAGGAGCTTACTTGGATGTTACTTGACTTTTGATGGGTTCTACTTGCTCACTGTACTCATCATTATCTGAAATTATACTGTTTATTTTCAAATTTACTACTTATTGTCTCTCTTCATGAGCACAAAACATTCTCAGTAACAGAGTGGTGGCCAGTGCCTAGAAAAATGCCTGGCACACAAAATGTTGAAAATTTGTGGTGCTGACTTACTTGCGTCTTTCCAATGACCCAGCCTTGCCATTGTCACCTGGAGGCTGTGCAGCACAGAATCACGCCCTTTCCCTTTATCTCATTATTCACTGACCTGTGCTTGGCTCTAGCCATCCTCCGTTACCTGAAGAATGATGGGAAGATTCATTTGGTGGTTTTCAACAACCTGCAGCTGGCCGACGGCAGGCGGCACAGGGTCCTCCTGAGACTGAACAATCTGCACCGGGGAGCTGGCTCTGTAGAGCTCTACGTGGACTGCTCACAAGTGGATTCCATTCACAATCTCCCCAGAGCCTTTTCTGGCCTCGCCCAGAGTCCTGAGGTGGTTGAATTGAGGACTTTCCAGAGGAAGGCACAGGTAAGAACCCACAAACCATTCTCCAAAGTGGAAAGATGAGTTTCTGAAGCTTCTGCTGAATGCAGAAGAGTGGGCTGAGGTCAAGAGTGGGTCTAATTTTGGCTGCATGTTAGAAACACCTGTGGAACTTAAAAACCGACTGCTAGAGGGCCCACCCTCCAGACAAGTTAAATCAGAATCTATAGCGATGGTGCCTCGGCATCAGTATTTTTTAAAATACTGATTCTAATGTGAAGTCAAAATTGAGAGCTGCTCTCTTAGATGATAAGTGGAGACTTTGGGGATATAATTATAAAGTAGGAAAGGAATAGCAAAAAGAATAGCAAAAATTTTTAAACTATCTTAGGGCAATAGGATGATCTACTTGTAATCTTTCTATAACGTTATTATATTTTTAGTGAAAGTAAAAAAGAATGATTGGAAATTGCCAAGCACCAGGAACAACATTTTTCACAGGTCTCACTAGAACATCCCTAACAAAAAGACTCTCATTGCCAACTTAATTCCATGAGGCCTTACAAATCACATCACTTCTGTCTTCCGTTTTATGCCCTGTTGATGGTATTTTTTGTCATTGTATCATTGCACCTACTCTAGAAATTGCCACATATGTTTCTCTTAGAATTTTGCACTAGGGGGACTTCCCTGGTGGCGCAGTGGTTAAGAATCCACCTGCCAATGTAGGAGACATGGGTTTGAGCCCTGGCCTGGGAAGATCCCATGTGCCACAACTACTGAGCCCACGTGCCACAACCACTGAAGCCCGTGCTCCTAGAGCCCGTGCTCCACAACAAGAGAAGCCACCACAATGAAAAGCCCTTGCACCACAACAAAGAGTAGCCCCTGCTTGCCACAACTAGAGAAAAGCCCACATGCAGCAACGAAGACCCAATGCAGCCAAAAATAAATATAAAAAAAATAATAAATTTATTTTAAAAAAAGAATTTTGTGCTAGGAAATACTTTGTTTCCTATAAATAACTAGTATTCTTTGTCTTTTCCAATTATTACTATAACTGTTCATCGTTCCAGAATTTCATCTGATACGGAAGTCGAACCCCAAATCAGTAACTACGTTCATCCACTGTGGCCCATATTGTTGTTTTATATATTGCAATCACTATTTTCCACTTCTATTTCATTATTATATGCTTTAACTAAATTATATGTGCTTTTACCAAGTTATTCTGAGCCCTTTGTGTAAAGAAGCAGGGTGTAAACAGTAATTTCCATTGTAACTAGGAATGCTGAGAAGTTTTAGATAATAATGTAAAAACTATGAATCAGATACTAGAATTTGTGCTTGAAACATAGGAAGCATTTTCAAGCAGAAATTTCAAGAAAGCTAAAATCCAAGTTTAGAGAGAGGGAGAAAGAGTGGTATATATATTTCGTGTAGATTTATAGAGAGAGAAAAAAATTAATGGAGAGATATGCCAAACTTTATTTCTGAATCCCCAGAGTAGCCCAAATAGTCAGAATGACAGTCAGAAATTGTGTCACTGACATTTCAGAAATTAGTCTCCACCACCAGATAAGTCCATTTCTAAAAACCAAGGTCATCAGAAATAGATGGAATTTTCTGGAATTTTGTCCAAAAGTTCTACCTCCTTAGACTACGAACAAGGACCACAGTGCTCTGTCTTCATAGTCACCTTCTCAGTCAGTCAGTCAGTCAATTAATCAGTCAGTAGGCACATTCTAGGCTCTGCCTCCATAGAGCTTATGGTCTGATTCCAACAAAATACCTGTTATGTAGCACGTGTTGCATACATCTTAACTTAGCTAAATGAAAAAGCAGAGTTGCTCTGAAAATCCTTGGTATGCTCATTTCTAAAATAAGAATGATGACTTTATGTTGCCAGTTAACATAAACATTTTCTATCATACATATATAAAATAATGGGTACGGTAAAAGCTACAAAATTAAGAGGTGAGGAAATTGACTATGACTAACAATGAATGATGGATCTAAACCAGTAATGTGAAAATATATGAAAATATACATCGCAGAATATACAGTTTAATATCACTAATCATTAGAGAAATGCAAATCAAAACCACAATGAGGTATCGCCTCACACCGGTCAGAATGGCCATCATCAAAAGGTCTACAAATAATAAATGCTGGAGTGGGTGTGGAGAAAAGGGAACCCTCTTGTACTGTTGGTGGGAATGTAAATTGGTACAGCCACTATGGAGAACAATATGGAGGTTCCTTAAAAAATTAAAAATAGAACTACCCTATGACCCAGCAATCCCACTACTGGGCATATACCCAGAGAAAACCATAATTCAAAAAGACACATGCACCCCAGTATTTATTGCAGCACTATTTACAATAGCCAGGTCATGGAAGCAACCTAAATGTCCATCAACAGAGGAACAGATAAAGAATATGTAGTACATATATACAATGGAATATGACTCAGCCATAAAAAGGAACGAAATTGGGTCATTTGTAGAGACTTGAGTGTCATACAGAGTGAAGTAAGTCAGAAAGAGAAAAACAAATATCTTATATTAACATATATATGTGGAATCTAGAAAAATGGTACAGATGAACCTGTTTGCAAGGCAGAAATAGACACAGATGTAGAGAACAAATGTATGGACACCAAGAGGGGAAAGGCGGGGTGGGATGAATTGGGATTGACATATATACACTAATATGTATAAAATAGATAACTAATGAGAACCTGCTGTATAGCACAGGGAACTCTACTCAGTGCTCTGTGGTGACCTAAATGGGAAGGAAATCCAAAAAAGAAGGTGTATATGTATACGTATAGCTGATTCACTTCGCTGTACAGCAGAAACTAACACAACATTGTAAAGCAGCTGTACCCCAATAAAAAAGAAAAAGAATATACGAAAAAAAAAGAATATATGGTTTATTCATCCTCATAATCCAAGGAAACCAGAGACTTTGCTAAAACCTGGATCCAAGACACCCTAAAAACAATAGTGTTTAAAATTGGGGTCAATGTCGTATTCATTACAGTCTAAACTCCATAAACAGACAACTCTTAAGAGGCTCCTGCCACAAAAGAGCTTGTTTACCATGAAGGAAGATTGCCTTTTCTCTTCTCTGAGTCACCTTCGTGAACTCTCAGACCACGCTGGATGCCAGCACTCTCCTAAATTACTGGTTTCTTCCATATTTGCTTCAGTCAAAAGGATAGGGCTGGCAGGCTTCAGGAAAAAATGCAAAACCACAAAATTATGTAAAGCGTCAGAGTCCAAGTATTCAGGCCTACTCTGTTAAAATTGTGTGCGTCTGCAAGCTCATTGGCTTTTGAATGACATCAGCAATGTGTGGTATGAATCCGATTTCTTCCAGGACTCCTTGGAAGAGCTGAAGTTGGCGGTGAGAGGCTCGCTGTTCCAGGTGGCCAGCCTGCAAGACTGCTTCCTGCAGCAGAGCGAGCCGCTGGCCGCCACAAGCACAGGTGTGGGCTCTTGGGCAGTTTGCACACCTCCATCAACACAAACCCCCAGGCCCCCGGCTGGACTGGGTCCCATCCCAGAAAGGTGGGCTGTCGGCAGAGCAGCCCTACAGGATCATATACCTACAGAGATGAGGCTCTCATGCCAAAGTCCAGGGCAAGGAATATTTTCATTGCACTTTTATTAGTATAATTCATAGGAATTTGGAGTAACCAGCCCAGTGGCATCATTATCATTATGTTTTAGATGAATTCAATGAATTTTACCCCAAATTAAATTCCTGTATCTTAGGTTCTTTGTCTTGATGATGTCTGGGAAATCGTTTGTTTTTGAGTCACTGTACAAATAGCTGTCACTGACTGCATGCTTCTTACCTTCTGCTCTTCCTACAGGAGACTTCAATCGGCAGTTCTTGGGGCAGATGTCACAACTAAACCAGCTCCTGGGAGAGTTGAAGGATCTCCTGAGACAGCAGGTGACCAGTAGGACATACCGTCAGAGAAGGCCCAGTCTTAGGAGAGAAGCTCTTTGTTGGAGTTAAAGGAGCTGCAGGCCTGCAGAGGCAGGGAGGGGACCTGGAGCCTGACCCCAAGTGGCCCCGTGCAGCCCGCTGCCCTGGGGCTCTGAAAATGGGGGACCAGCCTGTGATAAACACACCAGGGCTCCATGCAGAGTGGCAACTACCAAGAGCTCCTTTAACACTCCTCTAAGTACTGCTTAATAATTTGCTACTCATGGATTCTTTCACTCCTGGATTATACATCAGGAACTCCTTTTCCAACTTTTTTTTTTTCCCTTCCCATTTCTAAAGGTCAAGGAAACATCATTTTTGCGAAACACCATAGCTGAATGCCAGGCTTGCGGTAAGTGCTTTTCTAGTAACTGGTGCATTCTGAGCTGGACCAGCAAATGCCAACTGATGACGGGCCTGGGTGGGTGAGGCTCCACTGGCACTGGTTTCTGGAGGTTTGGCACAGAGGCAGAGGGAAGGGAAAAGAAGTTCACTGGGAAACTAAACTTGCTTCTGTATCAGCTCTGTTTTCTTGGTGGTTTATAAGCCTGTGGATGATGGTTTTCCTCTAGGTCCTCTCAGCTTTCAGTCTCCAAACCCCGCCACCGTGGTGCCCCCCGTGCTCCCAGCATCCCTGACACCCCCAGTGCGCCGGTGCGATTCCAACCCGTGTTTCCGTGGCGTCCGATGTACCAACACCAGAGATGGCTTTCATTGTGGGCCCTGCCCTGAGGGCTACGTAGGAAATGGGATCACCTGTTCTGACGTTGATGAGGTAAAAGTTCAACTCGATAGGCTGGGGCTCCCTCAGTATCTTGTACACCTGACAGCTTATGGAAAAAGAAGTCATGTTGATGACTAAGGGATGACTTGGGTTGTCCTCCAGGCTACATAAAAACTACTCCCTCAGGAATCCTTAGAGATCTGTGATGGTGGGAAGGAGGAGGCATGACACACAGTTGTGGCCGTGATCATTACGTCTCCCCTCCGTGGTTCCCACTCTTCCGGTTTGTGTTGCTACAATGCTGAGATTTCAGCCTTCAACTTTAACATTGATTCTTTCTCTGAAGCAGTCTCTGTGACGATTGTGATTTTTCCACACATTTGCAAACGTGGGAGGGGAAAGATCTGGGTAAGGGTATATTTCAGGGGTTGCAACTGATTGCTTCAGTCTTCCTAAAACAGAGGAGCAGACACGAATCTCAAACCAATAAGACCTTTTGAAGAGGCCCCATTATCTGTGAGTAACCAAAAGTGCCCAGAGATGGAGCCAGAAAGACACACAGCAAATATGGGCTGTTTGGCCAGCTGGCAAAGCCTCTGAAGGACCATGGTTAGCCAGTCACTGGTCCAGTCCCAAAACAGTGTTCACAGTGGGTAACAAGGCTGCCCCCAGAATGTGCCTTTGCCCTCCCATCAGGCCAGAGGAAGGCTGGAAGGAGCTTTCACACACATGGATCCTGCAGGCTTGTGGTAGCTGATTACCTCCCCAGGTAGTAAGCAATTAAGATGGTCTTTAGTCATCCCTCCACTGGAAGAACATCTGCACATGTTTCACAGAACTGCATCTGGTTTTTATCTGTGAGCTGGAATTTTCCTCCTTTTGAAAGGGCAGGAAGTGGTCATGTTTTTTACATTAGTCGAACTGGTTAAAAACAAAACAAAGTCAGAATGAACCTCCTAGACTGTGAGAGCCTAGGAACAGTCATGGACTTGGTAGGGCACAAAGGCAGGCACAGACCCTGATGAATCACATCTTAACTCAAGAAACAACTGCCCTGGCTTTGTCTTCTCAAGGTCTTTTTGTTTGAGTAGTTGGTTTCTTTGGACTCAACTAATAGCCAGCTGACAAGTGGTCCAGGAGCACTGTCCTCTCAACAGAGGTTTTAAAACTCCAAGTTAGAATATCAGGGAATTGGCACTGGGAGGTAGACTGGTTAACATTAAGGACTCTTTCCAGTCGGCTGTGCGTGATTCTATAATATAGCAAAAGCCCACTACAAGGCAACCTCCAGACCGTGTGGGTCAGGGATTCTGTGAGTAACTATGAAAGTGGAAGCCTTTATTGCCTTTGATCATGTCGAGCACCAAAAAATGGATAGTTAAAGGGATCCCCAAGTCTGCGCAAATAGATGAATGGAAGTTTGAGAGTGTTTTCTCCATGTGGCTAAAGAGTGAATTTTTCTTTCTCTCTAGTGCAAATATCATCCCTGCTACCCAGGCGTGCGCTGTGTGAACTTGGCTCCTGGCTTCAGATGTGACACCTGCCCGGTGGGCTTCACAGGGACCACGGTGCAGGGTGTTGGGATCAATTTTGCCAAGACAAACAAGCAGGTGGGCTGAAGTTGTGGCCTTTTAATCTCTAATTACCAACAGAAAACCTTTGGTTGGTTCCCACCTCTGTCCATATAACCTTTTACCTCCCTGAGCGGCCAAGGGTGTGCAGAAGAATGTCCTCATGCACTGCAGGCACATTAGGAAGTTTTCCAACTGATTTCACCAAGGCTAGTGAGGAGGAAGCTAGTCAACTGGGATAATCGAGTAGCACTAGGAAAGCAGTGAAGGGGGTGATCCTGGACATGTGGCATGATTCAGCCTTACTTTGTTGGTAGTTTTTTGAACATTTCGTCCCCCCAGTTAACTTAAGAACTGGGGAAGCGAAAGCTTTGAAAAATTAGGTCACTTTCATAGAGTCATTGTTGCTGATCAGAAGCTGTTTTAGAGATGAGAGGATTTCAAGAGTAGAAATAATCCCCTGAGGAAACCTGCCTTTCTTCTTATATAAGCCGTAAATTGCTGTAAAGCACTCAAGCAGTTTGTGACCGTCTCCGTTTATTTCCAAATGTTCTACCATATCCTGGCCATTATTTAACTGACTGACCGTGAAATTCTTTTTGATGTTTTCAGCCCTTAAAAATGGTTGGTCTATAAATATATTTTACTACCTTACGGAAATTATTAGCTTTAAAGGAGGGCAGACGTTCATTATTTCCTAGCAGCCTATCAAAGGATCCTAGAGGGCATCATTTTTTAGACTAGAAAAAGGAGCCAAGCTCGACACACAGGAATGACAAGAAGCCATTGGAGTAATGACCTAAGTTTGTCTTCCTCTTCTCTAAAGACAGAATCGCCAAGACTAAGCTAAGGAAAATAGACAAAAGAACAGAAGGTGCTTTATGTAAGCTAGGAAGGAGCCCTTCCAGTGGATTTCCAGAATATGGTAGAATGCACTCAAGTCAAAGGGAACCAACTTGCTAAAATTAAACAACAAATTTTAATGCATGACCAATATCAAAAGAAATAAAAGGAAATGTGCAGGTTTGAGAAACAAAGAGGGAACTCAGAGTCAGAGCTGTGGGTGGAAACTGATGTCACAGCAGCTCATGGGAGGTGGGAGATGGTTTTAGGTCCTCCAAGTGGGAAACTGGGGTTCAAGCACTATGTGGGTATAGCAGATGTAGTCTTGAACCTTTAGAAAGACCTAATACCCCTGAAGAAAGCCAGAAGCCTTAGAAAGCTACCCTACTTATTACAAGGAGATGAGAAAACTTTCTTAGCCCCCCGAAATCAACAGGAAGCTTGATGTCAACTTTGGGACATGGTTGACAGAAATGACAGTTGCCCACAACAAATCAAAGCTCCAAGCTTGTAAGACATATAGTCATGAGCTCCGAACCTGTGTTACACATAGAATGCAGAAACAGAAGCCCCCAAATTGACATAAAAACCAGCCCTAGAGCAGTAAAATCCCCAGAACCCTGGCTAATATCACTTTGTGAAGAGACTCCAAAACTCAGGGCAAGTGGGACACCCTCAAGCAAAAGCAGGGCCACTAAGGATATACTCTGATCACCAGCCTACCTGAAATTGCATGTCCTCGCTTCACACAAGATGTCAAAACAAAGCAAAATGTATTTGTCTTTCTACTTAAACAGTGTCCCTTTAAACGTCTCTGCACTAGGTCTGCACTGACATTGATGAGTGTCGCAGTGGAGCGTGTGTTCTCAATTCTATCTGTGTTAACACTTTGGTGAGTATTTTTCATGGCTCTTGTTATGGAAGACCAGTTATTAAAACAAGTATGTGTACATAAATCATAACCCCAAAACACATGGAGAACATATGGGCATAATATATTTGATTTGCAAGTGAGGATAAAAGTTTGTGCTGAAAAACAGTTTTTAATGTAAGAGTAATTTATAAGTAATTTTCTATATAAGAATGATTTTATATGGGAATTCCCTTGTGGTCCAGTGGTTAGGACTCTGCGCGGTCACTAATGAGGGCTCGGGTTCAATCCCTGGTCGGGGAACTAAGATCCCGCAAGCTGTGTGGCGTGGCCAAAAAAATAATAATAATAATAATTTTATAAATGCCAAATTTGTTCTTTATCTTCTCTCAAAGTTGCAGTGTTGGGGTTTCGGGGTTTTGGGTTTTTTTGGGTTTTTTTATACAGCAGGTTCTTATGAGTCATCACTTTTATACACATCAGTGTATACATGTCAATACCAATCTCCCAATTCATCACACCACCACACCCACCCCCCGCGGCTTTCCCCCCTTGGTGTCCATACGTTTCTTCTCTACATCTGTGTCTCTATTTCTGCCCTGCAAACCAGTTCACCTGTACCATTTTTCTAGGTTCCACATACATGCGTTAATATACGATATTTGTCTTCCTCTTTCTGACTTACTTCACTCTGTATGATACTCTCTGGGTCCATCCAAGTCTCTACAAATGACCCAATTTCATTCCTTTTTATGGCTGAGCAATATTCCATTGTATATATGTGCCACATCTTCTTTATCCATTCGTCTGTCAATGGGCATTTAGGTTGTTTCCATGACCTGGCTGTTGTAAACAGTGCTGCTGTGAACATTGGGGTGCATGTGTGTTTTGCAATTATGGTTTTCTCTGGGTATATGCCCAGTAGTGGGATTGCTGGGTCATATGGTAATTCTATTTTTAGTTTTTTAAGGACCCTCCATACTGTTGTTCATAGTGGCTGTATCCATTTACATTCCCACCAACAGTGCAAAAGGGTTCCCTTTTCTCCACACCCTCTCCAGCATTTGTTGTTTGTAGATTTTCTGATTGATGATTTTCTGATTTCTGTAGATATTCTAACTGGTGTGAGGTGATACCTCATTGTAGTTTTGATTTGCATTTCTCTAATGATTAGTGATGGTGAGCAGCTTTTCATGTGCTTCTTGGCCATCTGTATGTCTTCTTTGGAGAAATGTCTATTTAGGTCTTCTTTCCATTTTTGGATTGGATTGTTTGTTTTTTTAGTATTGAGCTGCATGAGCTCTTTATATATTTTGGAGATTAATCCTTTGTCCGTTGATTTGTTTGCAAATATTTTCTCCCATTCTGAGGGTTGTCTTTTCATGTTGTTTATGGTTTCCTTTGCTGTGCAAAAGCTTTTTAAGTTTCATTAGTTCCCATTTGTTTATTTTTGTTTTTATTTCCATTCCTCTAGGAGGTGGATCAAAAAAGATCTTGCTGTGATTTATGTCAAAGAGTGTTCTTCCTATGTTTTCCTCTAAGAGTTTTATAGTGTCCAGTCTTACATTTAGATCTCTAATCCATTTTGAGTTTATTTTTGTGTATGGTGTTGGGGAGTGTTCTAATTTCATTCTTTTACATGTAGCTGTCCAGTTTTCCCAGCACCACTTACTGAAGAGACTCTTTTCTCCATTGTATATCCTTGCCTCCTTTGTCATAGATTAGTTGACCATAGGTGCATGGCTTTATCTCTGGGCTTTCTATCTTGTTCCATTGATCTATGTTTCTGTATTGTGCCAGTACCATATTGTCTTGATTACTGTAGCTTTATATTATACTCTGAAGTCAGGGAGTCTGATTCCTCCAGCTCCATTTTTTTCCCCCAAGACTGCTTTGGCTATTCGGGGTCTTTTGTGTCTCCATACAGATTTTAAGATTTTTTGTTCTAGTTCTGTAAAAAAGGCCATTGGTAATTTGATAGGAATTGGATTGAATCTGTAGATTGCTTTGGGTAGTATAGTCATTTTCACAATATTGGTTCTTCCAGTCCAAGAACATGGAATATCTCTCCATCTGTTGGTATTATCTTTAATTTCTTTCATCAGTGTCTTACAGTTTTCTGCATACAGGTCTTTTGTCTCCCTAGGTAGGTTTATTCCTAGGTATTTTATTCTTTTTGTTGCTGTGGTAAATGTGAGTGTTTCCTTAATTTGTTTCAAATTTTCCATCATTAGTGTATAGGAATGCAAGAGATTTCTGTGCATTAATTTTGTATCCTGCAACTTTACCAAATTCATTGATTAGCTCTAGTAGTTTTCTGGTGGCATTTTTAGGATTCTCTATGTATAGTATCATGTCATCTGCAAACAGTGACAGTTTTACTTCTTCTTTTCCAATTTGTAGTCCTTTTATTTCTTTTTCTTCTCTGATTGCTGTGGCTAGGACTTCCAAAACTATGTTGAATAATAGTGGCGAGAGTGGATATCCTTGTCTTTTTCCTGATCTTAGAGGAAATGATTTCAGTTTTTCACCATTGAGAACGATGTTTGCTATGGGTTTGTCATATATGGCCCTTATTATGTTGAGGTAGGTTCCCTCTATGCCCACTTTATGGAGAGTTTTTACCATAAATGGGTGTTGAATTTTGTCGTAAGCTTTTTCTGCATCAATTGAGATGATCATATGGTTTTTATTCTTCAATTTGTTAATATGGTGTATCACATTGATTGATTTGCATATATTGAAGAATCCTTGCATCCCTGGGATAAATCCCACTTGGTCATGTTGTATGATTCTTTTAATGTGTTGTTGGATTCTGTTTGCTAGTATTTTGTTGAGGATTTTTGCATCTGTATTCATCAGTGATATTGGTCTGTAATTTTCTTTTTTTGTAGTATCTTTGTCTGGTTTTGGTATGTCTGGTTTTGTGTGATGGTGGCCTCATAGAATGAGTTTGGGAGTGTTCCTTCCTCTGCAATGATTTGGAAGAGTTTGAGAAGGATGGGTGTTAGCTCTTCTCTAAATGTTTGATAGAATTCACCTGTGAAGCCATCTGGTCCTGGACTTTTGTTTGTTGGAAGATTTTTAATCACAGTTTCAACTTCACTCCTTGTGATTCGTCTGTTCATATTTTCTATTTCTTCCTGGTTCAGTCTTGGAAGGTTATACCTTTCTACGAATGTGTCCATTTCTTCCAAGTTGTCCATTTTATTGGCATACAGTTGCTTGTAGTAGTCTCTTAGGATGCTTTGTGTTTCTGCAGCATCTGTTGTAACTTCTGCTTTTTCATTTCTAATTTTATTGATTTGAGTCCTCTCCCTCTTTTTCTTGATGAGTCTGGCTAATAGTTTATCAATTTTGTTGATCTTCTCAAAGAACCAGCTTTTAGTTTTATTGATCTTTGCTATTGTTTTCTTAGTTTCTATTTCATTTATTTCTGCTCTGATCTTTATGACTTCTTTCCTTCTGCTAACTTTGGGTTTTGTTTTTTCTTCTTTCTCTAGTTCCTTTATGTGTAAGGTTAGATTGTTTATTTGAGATTTTTCTTGTGTCTTGAGGTAGGCTTGCATAGCTGTAAACTTCTCTCTTAGAACTGCTTTTGCTGAATCCCATAGGTTTTGGATCGTCATGTTTTCATTGTCATTTGTCTCTAGGTATTTTTTGATTTCCTCTTGGTTATTTAGTAACGTATTGTTTAGCCTCCATGTGTTTGTGTTTTTTACGGTTTTTTTTCCCTGTAATTGATTTCTAATCTCATAACGTTGTGGTTATAAAAGATGCTTGATATGATTTCAATTTTCTTAAATTTACTGAGGCTTGATTTGTGACCCAAGATGTGATCTATCCTGGAGGATGTTCCATGCGCACTTGAGAAGAAAGTGTAATATGCTGTTTTTGGATGGAATGTCCTATAAATATCAGTTAAATCTATCTGGTCTATTGTGTCATTTAAAGCTTGTGTTTCCTTATTAATTTTCTGTTTGGATGATCTGTCCATTGGTGTAAGTGAGGTGTTAAAGTCCCCCACTATTATTGTGTGACTGTCGATTTCCTCTTTTATAGCTGTTAGCAGTTGCCTTATGTATTAGGTGCTCCTATGTTGGGTGCATATATATTTATAATTGTTATATCTTCTTCTTGGATTGATCCCCTGATCATTATGTAGTGTCCTTCCTTGTCTCTTGTAACATTGTTTATTTTAAAGTCTATTTTATCTGATATGAGTATTGCTACTCCAGCTGTCTTTTGATTTCCATTTGTATGGAATATCTTTTTCCATGCCCTCACTTTCAGTCTGAATGTGTCCCTAGGTCTGAAGTGGGTCTCTTGTAGACAGCATATAAATGGGTCTTGTTTTTGTATCCATTCAGCAAGCCTGTGTCTTTTGGTTGGAGCATTTAATCCATTCACGTTTAGGGTAATTATTGATATATATGTTCCTATGACCATTTTCTTAATTGGTTTGGGTTTGTTTTTGTAGGTCCTTTTCTTCTCTTGTGTTTCCCACTTAGGGAAGTTCCTTTAGCATTTGTTGTAGAGCTGGTTTGGTGGTGCTGAATTCTCTTAGCTTTTGCTTGTCTGTAAAGCTTTTGATTTCTCCATCAAATCTGAATGACATCCTTGCCAGGTACAGTAATCTTGGTTGTAGGTTCTTCCCTTTCATCACTTTAAGTATATCATGCCACTCCCTTCTGGCTTGTAGAGTTTCTGCTGAGCAATCAGCTGTTAACCTTATGGGAGTTCCCTTGTGTGTTATTTGTTGTTTTTCTCTTGTTGCTTTTAATAATTTTTCTTTGTCTTTAATTTTTGCCAATTTGATTACTATGTGTCTCGGTGTGTTTCTCCTTGGGTTTATCCTGTATTAGACTCTCTGTGCTTCCTGGACTTGGGTGGCTATTTCCTTTCCCATGTTAGGGAAGTTTTCGACTATAATCTTTTCAAATATTTTCTCTGGTCCTTTCTCTCTCTCTTCTCCTTCTGGGACCCCTATAATGTGAACGTTGTTGCACTTAATGTTGTCCCAGAGGTCTCTTAGGCTGTCTTCATTTCTTTTCATTCTTTTTTCTTTATTCTGTTCCACAGCAGTGAATTCCACCATTCTGTGTTCCAGGTCACTTATTCGTTCTTCTGCCTCAGTTATTCTGCTATTGATTCCTTCTAGCGTAGTTTTCATTTCAGTTATTGTATTGTTCATCTTTGTTTGTTTGTTATTTAATTCTTCTAGGTCTTTGTTAAACATTTCTTGCATCTTCTCGGTCTTTGCCTCCATTCTTTTTCCGAGGTCCTGAATCATCTTCACTGTCATTATTCTGAATTCTTTTTCTGGAAGGTTGCGTATCTCCACTTCATTTAGTTGTTTTTCTGGGGTTTTATCTTGTTCCTTCATCTGGTACATAGCCCTCTGCCTTTTCATCTTGTCTATCTTTCTGTGAATGTGGTTTTTGTTCCACAAGCTGCAGGATTGTAGTTCTTGCTTGTGCTCTCTGTCCTCTGGTGGATGAGGCTATCTAAGAGGCTTATGCAAGTTTCCTGATCAGTGTTGGGCTTTTGAATGAATGTTTATTGAATAAAATATTATCATTCTAGTATTTTTTAAATAGGAAGAGCTTTTTAGTTTGTATTAATAGTTCAGTATTCCAAAATATGCATTTTACTCATGACAACACAATTCCTGAATGGTATTCATTATTTTCATAGAACTTCTCAAAAGTCATTTGTATTAAATTAAAATGCCTAACACTTAGTGGGTTGAAATTTTAACTAATCAGATTTGGCTTTTATTCCTGAAAGTTCCTGTTGACTCTTTCCAAGATGATAGGTGTAGCACAGTAGACTGTCAATGAAGGAGCTATTGGCTCCAGGTATGACTGCTTCTCACTTACTGTATGTTCCTGGGAAAGGTTTTTAATCTCCAGGTTCCTAGTTTCCTTATATGTCAAAGCAGTTTATAAATATCAAGTCACTTATTTTAATCCTCACAACAAACCTGTCAATAGGCACTTTTTTTTTTTTTCCTGTGCGGTACGCGGGCCTCTCACTGCTGTGGCCTCTCCCATTGCGGAGCACAGGCTCTGGACACGCAGGCTCAGTGGCCATGGCTCACGGGCCCAGCCACTCTGCGGCATGTGGGATCTTCCCGGACCGGGGCATGAACCCGTGTCCCCTGCATCGGCAGGCGGACTCTCAACCACTGCGCCACCAGGGAAGCCCTATAGGCACTATTATTATCCCCATTTTACAGTTGAAGAAACTGAGGCACAGGAAAGTTAAATAATTAGGCGAAGGCCACACATCTCATAAGACATCCAGTCTGGCTGCAGAGCCCTGTTCTCATCCACAGTGCTGCCTGGGAATATACTGGGACTTATTGCTTCTTAGCTTTTTACCAAGACAAAGCTAGTCTGCAGATATGGATTTGGGAGACAGTGACATGAAGGTAATAACTAAAGCTACTCAGGGAGAGGAAAAGTAGACAGTGGAACTGTCTACAAAATAGAACTCTAGAAAACCTCAAAAATGAAGAAGTAGGCAAAGGAAAAAGAGCAGAGAAGCAAAGAAAAGGAAAGAACTGACCAAAGGGAGTCTTCCAGTGAGGCTGACAGATCAAGAAAGATCATTGGAGAGAATTCCCTGGCAGTCCAGTGGTTAGGATTCTCCCAGGGCCTGGGTTCAATCCCTTGTTGGGGAACTAAGATCCCATAAGCCCTGCAGTGTGGGAAAAATAAAATAATGAGACTTGGAAAGCATCTTTTCGATTCAGTGATTCAGGGGTTGTGAGTGATCAAAATCATTGAATTGTATAGTTTACGTGGGTGTCTTTCATAATATGTAAAGTCTGTCTCAGTGAAGAGAAGACGTCAGGCTTGCCCTGGAAGCGCCATCGCCGTGGAGCTAACAGCTCACTTGCCAGCTTTCTTCCGCAGCACCCCCACCTCACCAAGAATTCTCAGTGCGAGGCCAATGGCATTTCTCTGGTCCTTTGTCACTTGATTGTTACAAAAAAAAAAAAAAGCCAAATGAACATTAAAAAATTTTTTCTCATTTGCTTTTTAACCAAACCGTGTTCTTTGTCCCCAGAGTAAATTTTCTCGCTCCACCTCCCAGGACTTCACTGGAGTTTTCAGCCCTTTCCTCCTTGCCCTCCACAGTGGAGCCGGCAAATCAAAGTGGCTCACTGGCCAGCCTTCTCCCTTCGATTGTGTTCCTTCCTGCCTCCGTGGCCTGCTGTGGCTTCCAGTCTGGTCGTGTCTCCCCCAGTACTCACGCAGTGTTATAAGACATCCACATAAGCAGAGGCAGGCATGGGGCTCACTTCATCCTGGCATCATCGAGCACATGTGAAAATAGACACAAGCGCCGTACCTTTGCCCACAGGTCTGAGGCCCTGGCTCACCGTCTTGCTCTGCCCCCTACAGGGGTCTTATCGCTGCGGGCCTTGTAAACCAGGGTACACTGGTGATCAGACGAGGGGATGCAAAATGGAAAGGAGCTGCAGGAATCCAGAACTGAACCCTTGCAGCGTGAACGCACAGTGCATTGAAGAGAGGCTGGGGGATGTGACGTGCGTGGTAAGTTGTTTGCTACTTGCTTTATCATTTTCCCCCTTCCATTTGAAACACCACACCTCTCTGGTTTCTACTTGCTTCAGGGTAAAAGTACTCAAGAATGAAAGTAATTCCATCAAAGTAAACAAAGGATGTAGTAATAACAGAGTCAGCTGAGTTTGTGGGGAGCAATCTGAAGTCCACCTAACCATCAGCCACCCTCTTTCTCTCCCTCTTGGCCGTGGGTCGGCACCATCCCCTTGGGCACCTCGGTGGTGGAGCCCCAGCTCCCAGCCACCCCCTCCGGAAGGCCCAAGAAGTGAGCAGCCGGAGAGGAAGGAGCCTCCTTCTCTCCCTTCCGACTGCTGCCCTGGCTGCTTGTTTATATGAGCGCACTGCTGCCTTTCCTTACTGTCCTCACCCTGAGGATGTCCAGTTTCAAAATCTGGCCTCATACTCCAGGAGGTGAGCCACAGTGGAGGGGTGGTGGGCTGCTCTTACAAACCCTGGGAGAAAAACCTCCCATCTTCCGCAGCACCCTCTGTTCTCTGTGTCCACCTCGGCCGGGTTCAGGAGTAGCTCAGTGGGTGCTCACTCTCCTTCCCATGCCGTTCCCCACCAGGAAGCCGGCCTGGGGAGGAGGAGGTGGGTAGAGGGCAGGGCAGTTGCAGCCTTGCAAGGGTCTCCCACCAGGCAGGTGTGTAGTGGGCCCTTGGCAAGGAATGAGGTTCATGCCTGCCATCCATCCTGCCCTGGAGTCCTGGGGGATTCTAGGTGCTGCTCAGTCAGCCGTCTTCTGCTGCTCACTTCCCTCTTCCTCCCCAGGGAGCCAGGCCCTTTAGAGTTGGGGGTTCATAGGTTCATGGCGATCACCCTGAGGGGCAGGATGGATCCTGGGAGACTTTTTCTCTCTTCTTTATACCTCAAACTCAGACTCCCTTACCTTCATGTTCTCAGAATTTTCTACAATGGGCATATCACTTTCAAATAGGAAAAATGAGAAGAATCAAAACTAAGAAAAATAACTGTGATGACACCAGCTCTCTCCAGCAGCACAGATAATTTGTAACAAGATACTGATGAAGGAACGGGCTGGGTTCAAGGGGGAGAAAAAAATCAACAGTTCCTCTAATTCCTGTTGATGGGGCATGTTTATTCCCATTGAGAGGCAAGCGTATATCTTTGTTTAAATCCTCATTTTCTGTGAACAAATTAATGATTCCCCTGGGATGGTGGGTGATGAGGTTCTTCATGTGTTTTTTTTTTCTTAATGTGTTTTTGAATTTGTAATAAGGCACAATGACAGATGGCAGAGGATTAATACACTTGGTGTGACTAAAATAAGTTAATCTGCCAGAAAATGGCTCATTAAAACATACTTGTTCCTAGAGGAAATCTTTTCTTCATTAAAATGAGTCAAGGACCATAGCCCATGGCTGAGCTTTCCAGGCCTTCTGAAGGCCCTGCTGAAGCAGTTGAACAGAAATAGGGGTAGTTACTGGGAGGGGTGTCTTTGGATCCTGCCTTCTACATCTCTGGTTGCAGAAGTGGGGTGTACATGATTGAGAACAGACAGGCTGCAGCTTAGGAAGTCACTGGTCTTAAATCACCTTATTTTGATTCATGAGGGCAGGAAATTTAACATTTACTCATGTGAAGTTTCTCTTTCCTTGGCCCTGTTCCCCCGACTCTTACCCGCCCCTGCCTTGCTGGTTCCCTGTCATTTCCCAGGCCCCCTTGTCTCCCGTCCCTTCTGCAGTTCTGCCTGCCCCTCCTCGGGCACCTATCCTGCTCCTGAGCTGAGCTCCCAGGTACCACCTCATACCCAGGACACCGCTTATGGAAGGATTTCCTTTCTCTTGGGTTTATCATTCATCCTTTAGCCAGGCCAACTACATGGACTATCAGAGGGAGAACTCAAAGTGCCTGTTAACCAAATATATGTGGCAGAAAACATTGAACTGGGACAGTCTTGAGTTCAAGTCCCAGCTCTGAGACCTTGGGCAAGGGACTTAGCCACTCTGAGCTGAGTCCACTCTTTTGTAAAATGGGACTTTTTTGTAAAAGTCCACTCTTTTTGTAAAAAGTGATGACCTTGCAGCATCACTGTAAGGACTGGAGAAAATGCCTATAGAGTCTGGTATAGAGTAACTGTTATTTTAATGCCTCTTCTGTTGACAATGATGGCTTGCTCTCAGCAGCTGGTGGTGGCACGGAACTTGGGTAGACTTTTCCAGAAACGTAGAGAACATGCAGACAGCCCTACACCTGTGGGAATCTTCACCTATTAAAAGATATGAGTAGAGGTAAAGCACTTTGGAAGGTTCCTGCTGTGCTGGAAATTGATCTAGAAGACCATTAGATTCAGAGATACGACTGTGGCTCCAGAATGCTAAGGAAGGTGCCACAGCAGCCGCTCCACCCTTGTGTGCATTCATTTCCACTGGGAGAAGAAATTGGATTATCATATGGAGAACATTTTGACAATAATTCAAAAGTACAAATACAAGTACCCTTTGAACCAAGAATTTCATACTAAGAAGCCAGTACATGTGCAGAATGATAAATGTCCTCGAATTCTTTGTGGCAGCGTTGTTTGCAACAGAAAAAGGTTTTAACGACTTGACACTGACCAGTAGGGGACTGGTTGAATTAATTGAGGTGCATGCATTCCACTTTATGTATGATATATCTGTGCCCATTAAAAAGGAAGACACAAATCTACATGTGGTAATATGAAAAGAGTTCTAAGATATAATGTTAATTTTTTAAAAATCAAGGTACAGAGCAGTGTTTATATGTGTGCTACCAATTGTGCTGAAGGACAAAAAGAGAAAAAGAATGTATGTGTGTTTGCTGGTCTCTGCCCAGCATGTCTCTGAAAGTATTCATGAGAGCAGATTGCCTTGGTTCCTGAGCCAGGGTGCAAGAGCAGGAAGGAGTTAGGAGTTTTCACTCTCCCTTTGTACTTTTTGAATTTTGAACCATTAGACTATTCAAAACACAGTTTAATAGTTTGAAAATCCTGCGAACAAAGCTTTCTGGCCTCCCTCTGGGGATGCACACACAGGAGCAGAGGCCCCTGTCAGGCCCTGGCCTCCCACCAGGCTCAGCTCCTGGGCTCCTGACAGGTTTTCCCTTCACAGTGTGGGGTTGGCTGGGCTGGTGACGGCTACATCTGCGGAAAGGACGTGGACATTGACAGCTACCCTGACGAAGAATTGCTGTGCTCTGCCAGGAACTGCAGAAAGGTAAGGGGGACGAGCAGGGGAAAAACACACACACACACGCACATGCACGCACACTCACTCTGTGGCTTTCCAAAGCCACATCTTATATGGGGCAGAGGTTCTTTGGGTTCCATTTAAAATTGTATTTTTGAAGTAGCTGCATCGCAAATGTAGCAAAACAGCCATCAACAATAAAGCCAGAGAGGTAGGGACTTCCCTGGTGGCACAGTGGTTAAGAATCCGCCTGCCAATGCAGGAGACACAGGTTCGAGCCCTGGTCCGGGAAGATCCCACATGCCTCAGAGCAACTAAGCCCGTGCGCCACAACTACTGAGCCTGCACTCTAGAGCCCACGAGCCACAACTGCTGAGCCCACGTGCCACAGCTACTGAAGCCCGGGTGCCTAGAGCCCTACTCTGCAACAAAGAGTAGCCCCCGCTCACCACAACTAGAGAAAGCATGCAGCAATGAAGACCCAACGCAGCCAAAAATAAATAAATATGTTTTAAAAAGCCAGACAGGTACAAGCAGAAATAGTTTTTGACTTAAGACAGATGGAGATGGGGATGGGGGAAATGGGGAGAAGTTGATGAAAGGGTGCAAACTTTCTGCCATGAGATGAATAAGATCTGAGGATCTAATGTATAACATGGTGACTATAGTTGATAACACTGTACTGTACTGTATAGTTGAAATTTGCTAAGAGAGTAGAACTTAAATGTTCTCAGCAAAAAAAAAAAAAAATGGGGAGATAAACATGTGAGGTGATGCATGTTAATTAACTCAATGGGGGAATCCCTTCACAATATCAATGTATATCAAATCGTCACATTATACTCTTTAAATGTCTTGCAATTTTATTTGTCAGTTATACCTCAGTAAAGCTGAAAAGATACAAATGTAGATGTGTCTCTGAGCTGTGTTTCTCCAACTTAGGACAACTGCAAGTATGTGCCAAACTCCGGCCAAGAGGATGCAGACGGAGATGGCCTTGGAGATGCTTGTGACGAGGATGCTGATGGAGATGGGATCCTGAATGAGCAGGTAGGTACCTGCTTTGCTGGGAGGGCCTATGAATTGCCATGTACCAGGGATGGTGGAAGAAAGGCCGTGAAGTCAGCTATTTATATTAATCATCCCAGTTGTCTGTTTCCATGCCTGCGTTCCCATAGCACTGCAATTTTTTATTCTAAGATTCTGAAATGTTTATAAAACTGATGAATTTGGGCCTCCTGAGTTGCGACATCTCATGCCAGTTGGGGGAAGGTTGGCTGGCATCCACCGCAGGACCAGGCACACAGTGGGGATTCAGTAAAGGTCAGAGTTAATGTTGGTCTTTTGATCCTTTAGGATAACTGTGTCCTGATTCACAATGTGGACCAGAGGAACGGTGACAAAGATATCTTTGGGGATGCCTGTGATAACTGCCGGAATGTCCTAAATAATGACCAGAAGGACACTGACGGGGATGGAAAGGGAGATGCCTGCGATGACGACATGGATGGAGATGGTGGGTGTGTCTTGCTTAGTCTTTTACTTGGGACTCATTTGTCCTTTTTCCCCTTGTTCTCTCTTAGGAGCAGGAATAGAATGACTGACTCTGAGGGCCTTCCCGCTCCAGGGGGTTCCACATGGCCTGTGCCTGGCAGCCCCAAGGCCCACTTGTTTCTGTGGAAGAAGAACCCTGGTGTTCTGGGAACTCTGCATCATTGTCAGAAACTGTGTAGTGATCCGTTCGAGCAGTGTCTTGTCAGGGATGTGACTTTGTAGGGCATCTGTCTTCCCAGACTGCAGCTTTCCTCCCTCCCCACCATCCTTTTCATGCATAAGGGTCCTGGAAGTGGAGGATTGAGGTAGAGGGGCTGAGCAGAGTCATGGGCTGCAGCCCTGGGTCAGGCTCCTCCTGCAGAGAATCGGGAGCCTGGGAAGAGCTGTCAGGCAGGGCGGCTGCATCACTCAGCTCCAGGGTCCACTGAAGGGGCCTCGTATTGTGGTCTGTGTGAATAGCACCTCTGGAGCACAACTCTGGAGCCTCACAGGCCGTGAGGAAGGACATTCGTTCCTGTATAGCTTCCGTAACGTATAGATGACTATCATCAAAGTATAGGCTGGATCCAATAGTTTCTGAAAAACACATCACAGCACAGGACCTTGAAGGAATTTCCTTTTAGAAATACACTGCACCCACCACTAACCAACACACACCCCACACTCCAGACTATTCACATGTCTCTAAAACACGACCCCACCTTCTGTAAGCCTGACTGATGGTAAACCAGCTCAGCAAAACAAACAAAAAACGCCCCGAGTTGTAGCATTTGCCAGTTTCCATTATGTAAATACCACTCCCACCATCACTGGTTCCAGGGTACCAAGAGGAGATGACATGACTGAACGGGAAGCTGGGGAGAAATGGGTATGACTGGCCTGACTCCAGCACACCACTGCCTGAGCCCCGGGGCCCTTGTCCTAGCTCACACACCCGTGAGGTTCTCCCTCTCCAGGGCCGGCCCACCTAGCCCTCATGACCCCCTCATCTGGTTGCAGTGATAGCCCTTGATATCTTCAACAAATTCTAACTCAGTGGATAAATGCCTCAGGTCACTCTTCTTTTTTAAGTCTCCCAGAATCCATCCTTTGACATGACCTCCAGGTAACTGCTGGAAAAGGTATGGCTTTCTAAGGATGGCCCAGGCAGACATTACCTACTGTGTGCCATGTGCTGGCCTGATCTCTACAGCACCTGGAAGTCTGTGCTCCAGACCTTTCTGTGATGTTCGCCTGACTCAGGGAAGCATTCCTTTCTCATAGGCATAAAAAACATCCTGGACAACTGCCAGAAAGTTCCCAACCGTGATCAACAGGACAAAGATGGTGATGGCGTGGGGGATGCCTGTGACAGCTGTCCTGATGTCAGCAACCCTAACCAGGTTAGTAGGATCCAGGGGAACCCAAACTCTAGGCTGAACTGCCCAATGCAGAGACCTGTGTAAGACACATGTCTGGAAGAACCCAGCCGAGCCCGCCAGCCCAGTTCTTTGCTGTTGCCTTATACCTAACAGCAGAAGTGGTGAAATTGTGTACTTAAGCCTGGACGTGATGGGAAGAACATTACAGGAGGTCTGAGGCCTTCTGGACTAATCTCACAGGCTGTGAAGTCCCTGGGAGGTTAGGAATAGGAGTTTTGGGGGTTTCTTAAAACTTACTTGGCTGTGCTGGGTCTTAGTTGCAGCACGTGGGCTCTTCATTGCTGTGTGCAGGATCTTTAGTTGCGGCATGCAGGATCTAGTTCCCTGACCAGGGATCGAACCCAGGCTCCCTGCATTGGGAGCACAGAGTCTTAACTGCTGGACCACCGGGGAAGTCCCAGTAATAGTTTAATGATGCCCAAAACAAGTTGTTTTTTTGCTGAAAGGAAAATGCAATGTGGAAATTAACCATTGGGAGCCTCATGTCCCTTTCATCCCCAAATCCCAACAACAGCCTATGTATGGACATTTCAGATTGGGTTCAGTCAGCGACGTGCTGTTTCCCTTCTCTCTCCTCCTTCCTGTCTGGATAATTGGGTATGATGTGTCACTTATTTTTAAAGCCCTGAGAGAGGGGCGTCATTATTGCCCTCTGACTCACTCCCATTCTGGCTCAATTCCAAAATGCAGAAGCAAAGCAAAATCTGTTTGCCTTGTCCCCGTGCCTGTGGCTGGCTCCCTTCCGACCCATGCCAGAGTGCCACGTCTCCACCTGCCACCATGCTGCCCCAGCGCCCTTCTCCAATCAGCTCATCTGGTGTGTAGGCAGCCCATCCTTGGAGCTTGATATTTTGGAAGGCTTTTTTGAAAATTCAGCATTGTGCCTACACCAATATGGTGTTGTCCTTTTGCAGTTTGCACCACCCCAATTCCAGAGAAATAATTCCTGAGATCCAGTGATGATGGGCTGGGTCTGCCTTCTCCGGAACATTCTGTGAAGGCCCAGGGGTAAATAACACGTTTTGTTCTCTTTGCAGTCTGACGTGGATAACGATCTGGTTGGGGACTCCTGTGACACCAATCAGGACAGGTATGGCATGCTTCCCAGCTGCACAGGGCTGATGAAAATTCCAGAGAAAGTTTTCTCTTTCAGAGCTCTCTGTTGCTACCATGCTTTGGGATCTCTCTGGGCAGATTGAGTTGCTGGAGGGACAACAGCCCTGTCTTTGGTCAGGGTCACTGCACCTCCATGAATGGGGGAGTTGACGGTACCAGGCGGGGCCACTAGGCACTCAAGCAACTGAGACTCTGTCACAGGAGAGGCGGTGTAGCATCGTGCTTTAGGGATGGGCTCTGGAGCGACACAGCTAGATATAAATCCCAGCTCCTCCACTTACACATTAGCTTACCTTAGGCAAGTTACCTCATCTCTCTGTGCCTCCATTTTCTCATCTGTAAAATGGGGATGGAAATGGAATGTAGCTCTTAAGACGATTGTGAAAGTTGAGTTAATTTACGGAAAGTACATATTACAGTTTCTGTTGCATAGATGTTAGCTCTTTTGCTGTTATATTCTTTCAGCTCAGGAAAGCTTCACCATCATCCCAAAATAGAGAGCTGTCAGTGTGCTGAGGGAATCACTGTTATTTCATTGTCCTTGGAATTTTTTCTTTCAGTTTTCTTTATTTGGGTGGAGTTGTTCTATGCAAATGAATGTTGTCAGCCCTTCTAGCCCCACGTGGATGGAGTCCTACGTTAAGACACGGGGCTGGATCAGCTGCTATAGGAACATCAAAAATGTAGGCATGGCCAGCTCTGCCCTAGAGGTACCTGTCGTCCAAGACTCTAAACCCTTTCGTCTCTGTAGGGAATCATAGGGGCAGCAGGACAGGGGTGAGAGAGGGAAAGGAATCTAAAAGACAAAGCAGGAAGAAACATAGCTACCCTTCTCAACCTCTTCTCAGAGGCTGCCCTACAGGCAGCAGCTCCCAAGCGCAGCCTTGCTCAAGGACAGCTCCTATCAAGTCCTTGTGCTCTGTGTCCGTGATGTACAGTACATGCCAGCTAAGTGAACGTCAACAGACTTCTCAGTCTCTGAGTCTCAATTTCTTCATCTGCAAAGTAGAGAGAATTAAATGCCAAGTGATGGTAAAAATGAAAGATAATGTAGGTAAAGCCCCTACCTACAGTGCCGGCCCTCAGAGGACCTGCAGGAAACGGTAACTGAGGTATTGGTGTTATGACACCATGAGGAGAGGAGAGGCAAGTCGGTGACAGTTTGACATAGGATGTCTCTGTTTTTGAGGGGAAGATGCGACTGGTACCCTGACAGCTTCCCTCAGTCATGTACATCAAGAATGTTCCCTGTTGCAGGTCGTCCTGCGCTCTCAGTGCTATCTAAGTGATTTCTAAAATATCCTGTCCCACCAGCCTCTAGATTTGCTGCCTAAAATAAATAACTCATTCCACTACATTTTAATCCCCACAGACTTGAGGACAGAAACTGCTTGGTTTTGCATAAAAATGTTCAGGGCTGTATGGAATGGCTGCTAATGGAAATAGCTCAATCTTATGGTTTGGAAAGCAGCCCTGCCACATGCCCAGGAATTCCACTGTTGGAGTTCTGTCACCTGCTGCCTGTCGGGGTTGACCTCACTTTCTCTGGGACCCATCTGGGAAGCACTGGCCTGAAGGGCGTGGACTGGCCCCTGGCTTCCCGTCCTTGTCCCATTGTGGATGGCGTGGGGCAGTTGCTGGTCCAGGACGGGCTGTGGGTGGTGCCTGTGAAAGGAGTATCTGCTCTAATCCAGAGTAGCCGTGGGAGGCCTCCATCAACTCAGGGAAGCCTGGGGACAGGGCAGACTCATCCTCAGGTGGCCGTTAGGCCTGGAAAGAAGGAATGTCAGGTGGGCAGAGAACGAGGGTTCCGAGAAGTGCGTTAGACCAGGACCCGAGCCCAGCCTACGTGCTCAGTTCTTGGGACGGGCGGCCCTGCTGTTCCTGCCCTTCTCCCTGTGCATTCACATCTGACGCTTCTCAGGCTTCCTGGCCAGGCGTGGTGAAGAGTCATAGAGAAGGAAACACCATAGGGCTTCCCAAGAGCCAGACACTTAGAAGTGTTTTTCTTCTATTAAAACGTAACATGCAAAATTCTAATCCCTTAATCATTTAATCTTCCCAACAACCCTGTGAGGTAGGCTGTTATTATTCCCATGGTACAGGGGAGGATGCTGAGCCGTAGAGGGGTAAGTGTCACGTCCGGGGCCCAGCGCTGGTGCACAGCTGAGCCAGGACTCACAGCGGGCAGTGAGTCCACCGCCCCTCACTTTGTTCCCCTCCCACTTTCTCTGTCGGGGGTCACAGTCGTGCCCAGGGACTGAAAGGAGCACCTGGTCACAAAAATCACAGAAGTTGGCCCTTATTTTGAATAGAAAATGATCTACTTGTTTCAACAGGTTGGAGAAGTGGGAAATGGTCTCTGAGGCCCATAAGGCAGCCTCATCTAAAGACCTGTGGGGTTGATAAAAGACCAAGCCTGGTTAAGACCCCAAACCCAAACTCTCCCTCCTGAGAACTGGATTCTTTGTGTCCTCTGCTGAACTGGGACGCAAACCCTCTCTCCTTTCTCCCACAGTGATGGAGATGGGCACCAGGACAGTACAGACAACTGCCCCACTGTCATTAATAGTGCCCAGCTGGACACTGATAAGGATGGAATTGGTGACGAGTGTGATGATGATGATGACAATGATGGCATCCCAGACCTGGTGCCCCCTGGACCAGACAACTGCCGGCTGGTCCCCAACCCTGGCCAGGAGGACAGCAACAGTAAGTGGGCTCAGCCCAGGGCTCCCTTCAGCCAGGCACATGGTGGCCCACCTCTGCCAGGGCCCCAGCTTCTCTGAGCAGCCACAGCTCGTCTGAACAGTAGACATCTGCTAGACACCAGTCTCCACCTGTCAGAGAAGAGCTGCTTCTGCGCAGCCCTGGGATGAGACCACGCGGGGCGGGGAAGCAGCCACGTGCTCCCCATCGGGGCTTGGAGAGCTGCTCCACCATCTTGCTCGTGCCTTTCACCAGAGTCACAGAGCAGGAGCAGGATGGAGGGGAGGGCACCACAGCGCTGCGTGATGCCTGATGCCTGCAGGGGGCCAAGCTGTTAAGGAAAGGTATGCACAGAGCCAGAAATGAGACAGCACAGTGGTGAGGACAGTGGTGAGCGTGGGGGTGCGTTGGTGAGGGCATGCCCAGCCCAGCATGCAAATTCAAATTTTAATACCATCTGTCAGCTGGACAAAAGACACTGGGCTATATTCAGCCTAAGGATCACTGAAAATTATTCTTAGATTTTGGTGACCATAATTTCCCTGCTTTTTAGGCGTCATAGTCCAGAAAGTACTGTAGACATTTGCTTATGTAAGGTCAGGCTTAAGATCCACCAGTTGGGGCTTCCCTGGTGGCACAGTGGTTGAGAGTCCGCCTGCCGATGCAGGGGACACGGGTTCGTGCCCCAGTCCGGGAAGATCCCACATGCCGTGGAGCGGCTGGGCCCGTGAGCCATGGCTGCTGAGCCTGCGCGTCCAGAGCCTGTGCTCCGCAACGGGAGAGGCCACAACAGTGAGAGGCCCATGTACCGCAAAAAAAAAAAAAAAAAAAGATCCACTAGTTGTGAAACCCCTGTCCTAGAGGACAGCCAGGGTTTCCTGTCAGGTCAACTTTGAAGTGTACTTTCTTTAAGATTTTTTTTTTTTGATGTGGACCATTTTTAAAGTCTTTATTGAATTTGTTACAATATTGCTTCTGTTTTATGTTTTGGTTTTTTGGCTGCGAGGCATGTGGGATCCTAGCTCCCCAACCAGGGATCGAACCCACACCCCCTGCCTTGGAAGGTGTAATCTTAACCACTGGACCACCAGGGAAGTCCCTTGTCAGGTCATCCTTGGACAGTTGCCCTCCACTCTGTCCCTAGGAAATCCTTTTGATCACCTGCAGTGGGGTTCACTCACCTGCAGTGGGGTTCACCAACCCACCACGAGGACCCCGGGGCCGGCTCAGACACGGCTGATTCCAGGACTCCTCACTCCACGCGGAGCTGGGTCTTGGGCTGTCTCTGCTCCTTGCCCAGCCCCTCCCTGTCATGGAGGGGGTGGCTTGGGGGTAGTAGGCATTACTGAACTGCCCCCCTCCTCCTCCACCCCTGTAGGTGACGGCGTGGGGGACATCTGCGAGGCAGACTTCGACCACGACCAGGTCATCGATCGGATCGACGTGTGCCCGGAGAATGCAGAGGTCACCCTGACCGACTTCAGGGCCTATCAGACGGTGGTCCTGGACCCTGAAGGGGACGCCCAGATTGATCCCAATTGGGTGGTCCTGAACCAGGTGAGGGTCATGCGGTTGGCACCGGCTCAGCGTTACCTCTCAACACAGGCCCTTCTGAGAGTAGTGGGTAAATGTTGAGGGTGCTGACCTCGAGCCAGGCACTGTTCCACGTCGTGTTTGTTCCTCTCAACAACCCTGTGACAGAGCTCTTTCATTAGCCTCGTTTTACAGATGATGAGCTCAAGTGTTACAAAGCTTGAATGATTACTCATGGTAGCACTGCAGGTAAGCAGCTAAGATTGCTGGATTTGGGACCTAGGCAGTCTGACCCTAGAGCCATGCTCCTAATCTCTGCAGTAGATGCTCCGGTGTGTCCTCCTCCCTGTGGACCTAAAGAAGACAGGCACAGAGAGGCTTAGTAGGTTTTCCAGTGTCACCCAGGAGGTCACATTCATTAGAAGCATATGTTCTCTAATTAAGGGTTTATTGACTCAGCTTAAGTGACAGTTTTAGCAAAACTATTTCTACTTAGCTTTGAGGGGTTTTTGTTGTTTTTTTCTAAGGGTACGCTCTCTTTGAGCACATAACAAGGTAGAGCAGTTCCTCAGATAATGAAATCTTTACATGGAGGTCTGAGGTTCTGGGCTTCTCTGAGATTATTCTACCCCCTCTAAGGTTAATCTTAACACCTTCAACTCTCTCTGCAGGGCATGGAGATCGTGCAGACCATGAACAGCGATCCAGGCCTGGCAGTGGGTACGTCCAGGGCCTCGTCACCACTGGTACAGAATTCTCTTTCCAGCTACTCGTGGGCTTGTCTGTTTTTCTCATCTATTTTGATCTTTACAGGGTACACGGCTTTTAATGGAGTGGACTTTGAAGGGACCTTCCACGTCAACACCCAGACGGACGATGACTATGCTGGCTTTATCTTTGGTTACCAAGACAGTTCCAGCTTCTATGTGGTCATGTGGAAGCAAACAGAGCAGACGTACTGGCAGGCCACCCCGTTCCGAGCTGTTGCAGAACCTGGCATTCAGCTCAAGGTACTCATCTCCCTTTCTTCTGGGCCCTTCACCCACCTTTTAAATTCTGTGTTCTCCCATATGGCATCTATTCATCTAAGGAATTGATGCATTCGTGCCAGCATTCAAGTTAGGGAACACTGGAGCCCATCCAGGGCCTTGCCTTCACTCCTGCGTACAAGCTACATGCTTCCCTCTGGGTGACTGTTGGTGAGAATGTCAGCCCCAGTAGGGCCCAAGAGGTGGGGAGGATTTGGAGGTACATCTTCAGGCACACTCTTTTGGAAACTGGTATTGTGTTTCCTCAATGGGGCCAACTTTGTACAGGAGGGCTGGGAGGCTACCTCTGTCACTCCTGCTGGGAGGAAAGGCAGAATTCAGAGCCCTCATTGGCCAAATGTGGGGAGCAATGGATTTTCAGCAGGAAAAACATGGGCTGGGTTAGTGGAGTACTGGCCAGTGTGGATTACTGAAAGGCTGCGGGGGGAGCATCACAGTAGAAACGGCACTTAAGTGTTTATGCTTTGTGTCCAGATCCAAAGCCACCAGATTGTAACGGTGAATTCCCACCCCGTCACCACCCCAGGGATGGAGGGTGCAGGAAGGGTGGTCTGTGCATTCTGTTCTAATACCTCTCTCGTGTCGTTGTCCAGGCCGTTAAGTCTAAGACGGGTCCGGGGGAGCATCTCCGCAACTCCCTGTGGCACACCGGGGATACCAGCGACCAGGTCAGGCTGCTGTGGAAGGACTCCAGGAACGTGGGCTGGAAGGACAAGGTGTCCTACCGCTGGTTCCTGCAGCACCGGCCCCAGGTGGGCTACATCAGGTAGGTGCAGCGCCCCCTCCTCCCCGTGCACTTGAAGTAAAGCGCATCCTCCTCCTGCATCGCGGAGCCTTCGCTTCCCTGAGCCGAGGGTCCCTGAGGACACGCTGGGACCTCAGGCTCCCAGCAACGAGGTGGGAGGACAACACCCAGCTCGGACTGACCGCCTGGATGGTAGGGCCAAACTGGGGGTACAAGGACCTTCTGTGGGGGAGGCCTTGGCACCGGGGCACCGGAACGGTGATTCCCCTCTGCCCCGCTGACCCGTGTGAGGTGAGACGGGCACTGACTCTCCCATCCACATCCCCATGTGGTCCCTCTGGGCCCTGTATCATCACTTACCCACAAACAAACATTTCACGCTGCAGTGAGTCCCTCACGGTCTGATAAACTCCATGAGGGCAGCACCCATGTCTCATTTTATCTTGGTCTCCCCCGTGCCTGACACAGTGACGACATGTCCCACCCTCGGCATGAACTGACTCTCATGTGAGCCGATGTAATCTGCCTTATTTCCCTGTAGGACTATTTAAAAAAACAAACAACTGTTCTCAGAAGCTAGGATGCCTTAGCACTACATCTTTGAAATTTAGTCAGTGTACTTTTCTCTCTCATTCCTTAAACTTACAGATCAACACCCATGTAGCACTTTTAGGAAGGGTGCTGATTGCTTTCTCCTGACTGGGGGCAAGGAAGCTGCTGAGTGGAAAAAAGCGAATCATGAGGGCTAATTCATATTTTGTCCTTCTTTGAGACATTACATCAAATGTAATCTGTCTCACAGTAAGATGATCATGTGCTCAGCCCTGTTAAGCTTAATGCCCCTTTTTTATGACGTATTTTGAAATGCCCCCTCTGTGTCCCAAAATGAAATCATAGAAAATATAACCTACCTGCACATATTATTTTAGAGAGTCAATCTGATCCCTAATAGAGAAATAATAATTTATAACAAAATCATGTAAATGCTTGGACACAACCACACCCAACACAAAATGAGACAGACACTGGCACCTGTGCCTAGAATCAGTGCAGAGGCGATGTCCTACTACAGATTGGTGTGTTGTGGACACAACAGTGGTATTGCCAGCGGTGATGTGACTTTCTAAAATGGTGAACAGAGAAGGACAGATATCGTATGACATCGCTTATATGTGGAACCTAAAAGGTACAAATGAACTGATTTACAAAACAGTAGAGTCACAGATGTAGAAAACAATCTTACGGTTACACCGGGCGGGGAAGGGATAAATTAGGAGGTTGGGATTAACATATACACACTACTGTATATAAAATGCATAACTAATAAGGACCCACTGTATAGCACAGGGAACTCAATATTCTGTAATGGCCCACGTGGGAATAGAATCTAAAAAAAGTGGATATATGTATATGTATAACTGATTCACTCTGCTGTACAGCAGAAAGTAACACAACATTGTAAATCAACTATACTCCAATAAAATAAGTAGTGAACAGCTTAATTTTTTAAACAAAACAAAGTACAGTTAACCTTTGAACAATTCAGGGGATCAGTTCCAGGACCCCGCCATGGATAAAGATCCGCAGGTGCTCAAGTCCCATAGTCGGCCTTCCGTATCAGCGGCTCAGTATCTGCAGAGTCAACCACCTGTAGATCACATAGTAAAGTAGTATTTGGGGGAAAATCCACATGTAAGTGGACGCATGCAGTTCAAGCCTATGTTGTTTCAGGGTCGACTGTACTCAGTTTCTCAATTTACCCTGGAAAATCAGTTAATACCAGTGCAAAAACTACTTGATGTTCACAAGTGAGAGAGAGTTAGGTTCTAAGCCCAGATAAACAGTCTCTTCACCTACCCAAGGGTCTGGAGAAGCACCCCAAAAGTGTCTGGATGCAGGACGAGTTTTGATTTTTCTCTCCAGGGCCTTGTAAGCTACCCAGCACCCCTGGCCTCTGTCACTAAATGCCACGGTGACAGCTCAAAATGCTCCCACAAATTTCTAAAACCCTGCTTAGGGAGTGCTGTCCCTCCCGAGGAGAATCATTGCTCTGGGATTCCACCAAATGTTACCAGTTCGACCTAGAGAAAAGCAGTGGTTTTCAAGCATGATGTCTGGACAAGGTAACTCACTGGACAGTGAAGTCACAAAGCCTCTTGGTCCTGAGTCGTATTGTGATTTCTCTTTAACTCATCAGCGAGTACCCATCGAGTTGAACTCAGTGCCCAGCATCATGCTAGGCCTTTGGAGAGACGGAAGAGGGGAGATGTGGACAGGTGGTCCCTGACCTCATGGAGCTTCCAGTCTTGTAGGGAAAGGGGAACACAGCAGCGGGAGCACAATCCAGGTCTGTGAAAAGTGGAGTATGAAACAGAGCAAAGACGCAGGTGGATAAGAAGTGGGACCCCTAGGTCTTATGACAGGCGCTTCCCCCAACCTTGGTTGGAGACCCACTCACGGAGACCCGCTCTGGCTTTGTTGTCCGCAGGGTGCAGTTTTATGAAGGCTCTGAGTTGGTGGCTGACTCGGGGGTCACCATAGACACCACCATGCGTGGAGGCCGGCTCGGCGTGTTCTGCTTCTCCCAGGAAAACATCATTTGGTCCAACCTCAAATATCGCTGCAATGGTAATGTATATTCTTGTTACTGCATGATATTACTACAAAAAAAAAATCAAATAATGCCACCCTATTGTATAGCACACATCCCTTCCAGAAGCCACAGGCTCATGCCACATATTCCCGAAACCTGAGAATCCCTGTGTAATCCAAGTAAAAGGTAGATCTCATTTTTCCTATTTGATAGATGAGGAAATTGAGCCCCAGAGAATTAAACTGCTTGGCTTAGGACGTGGGTTCAGTGAGAGATTCAGGCAGGTTTAATTGACAGGCAGCCTTCATTTTCATACAGCTCACACATAATCATAAACTCAAAATCCATTCTGTGTGCAAATTTTCTTTAGGCCTGTGAATGAGCACTCCTGGGCTTTAAGCCAACAATTTGCAAAGCAGCCGGCGGTAGAAAATGGCTGCCGGGGGTGTGGCGTGAAGTGGTGTCTTTGGGGGCCTGCTGAGTGGGCTGACAGCAACCTCTACAGGATGCCTCCCAGCATGAGATGCACCAGGATGTGGGCTGGAGGGAGCCTTCCTAATCCCCCTGTGCCTGTTCTCCTTTGCAGACACCATCCCAGAGGACTTCCAAGAATTTCAAACCCAGAATTTCGATCGCCTGGATAACTAAACCAAAGAAACAATCTGTGACTGCTTTTCCAAACACTGAAACCACATATTTTTTAACTTCCTACAACTTTCTTTATATACACTGTGGCTTTCTTTTGCCCACCCAAATATACCAAACTTTTTATATGAATGTAGCAATAAAGAAGAGATAATTTCTAAAAACTGTGTTACCCAGACATCGCTTGCACGTGGCTCAGGCTTTGATGATGTGTGTGCCGTTCTCTGTGGTATCCACGTTCAACTTGCCAGGGGATCTTTTTTCCTCAGACGTGAGATTGAGCACGTGCATCAGTCAAAAGGCTCAGGCCAGAGGTTTCATCTTCCATCTCTCCAGTTAGCTACACACAGAAGCCTAACAGTTCCGTGCTCACCTCAGCAGCCTCCTTATTCTGGGTAAGAAGCCTCAGAAACACTGCTCAGGGACACCTTTCCTATGAAGACTTTTCCTGACCCATCCTGGGGCAGATTTGTCCAGTTCCTTCTGTTACCCTCCCCACCTCACACACACCTTCTGCCCAGACTTCTATGCCAGCACTTTCAACACGGTTATTGTGCTTATTTATGTATTTGGCTCCCTCTAGTGGAATATCAGCTAATTGAGAATAAAGGACCATGTCTTAACTACAATCTGTATAATCTGAGTGCCCGACACGGAGTAGATATCCAGTAAATTTTTTGCTGGCTGGCTGCACGAATACCTCTTAAGTAATAAGGACAATAGCGTATATGGATCATATAAGCCCTCCTACAACTCAGAAAGCTGCTCACAACATACACTCTATCTGCGGTGGTATCAGCAGCCTCGCTGTATGTACGGGACAGAAACTTGCCTGATTTTTGCACTAGCCTTTCTCCCGTTCCATTTGTTTGTTAGGCAAAGATCCAGGCAAATTTTTATAAATTCCCTTAGATTTTTGTTTCAAGGAATATTGCTGGGAAGTAATATATTCTCCAAATTCTAAAATTCCTGGAAATATTTTAAATCATAAATAAAGGATAAACACTATGACCACTGTTTTATTATATTTCAGTAGTCAGAAAACACAGTGGCATATGCATGACCAATATGAGATGTGCAGGATTTTGGGCCACCTCTCACACGTAAAGCCTACAGATGGAGGTTGCCTCGAAAGTTAGGACTTAGACCTTCAATCAGGGTCTTCAGTGAGTGTACAGAACTTAGACCTGTCTACCAATTATTCCTTCTGCTGACACAGAGGGAATCTAGTCTCGCAGGCAGATCCTGCTACAGGAGCTGCCTTCCCAGGATCTCTGGGCCATATTGCTGTCATGACACCTGTGGTTCCACATCTACAAATCTTTCCCAATTCCAAAGAGCCCAGGAAGGAGAAGTAAATTCATATGGTTGGAGATTGTCATCTCTCAATCTTCCCCGCTTTCCTTGCTTTTCGTATCCCACTGAAAGGTTATTTCCTGAGCCCCGAGGGCCTCCAGGAGCTCTCTGGCCCTCCTGGTCCCCACCCACTCTATGGTAGAGTTAACATTATACCTTTATAGGTATAAAAGGTATTTCATACTACAAAATTTTAGTGCGCTTTCTCTGGAGCCCTTGGCACTTTACCAGCAATATGTGATGAAGGCTACAGATCCTCTTCTTGGGGGATTTCATTCTAATCACTGAAGTACATGCCAAACCCTGTACCTGAAACACCTGCATTTATAAGAGGAAAGTGTGTTAGTTGATCAGCTCTGGATGTGAATCTGAGCTGGTCTTACAGTATCTCGATCTGACTTTCAGTGAGACCGGCATGCTTATCAAAACTATCCTGTGCTCCTGTATTTTCCCCTACAAGCCTCCCTGAGGCTGCTGGAAAGAGGAGGCAGCCTCCCTGCTCTTAGCTGGGCAGTTGCTCCCAAAAAGCAGTATGTCCACAGGAAATTTTCTTTAGACAATTGATACTTTTTTGTCTATGACCATGATAGTACCATGGGCTCACAGGAGATTTAGAACATAATTCCATACTTTAGAGAGCTTATTAACATCATATATAATAAGTTTTGTCTCCCCCCAAAATCAGAGGGCAAATAGAAAAGGCAGACCCAGTGGTGTGCTTAATTAAACCAGCACATGCCAGCTCATGAGAGCTAACCAGTAAATTCTTAGGAACTTTGCGAGCCAGTTCTTAAACTGTTGAAAATGTGAAATTAGCCATGGTGGGCTTATTTACACCACAGAAATTGGCAAACACTACAAATTAGATCTCCAGATTGCTGACTGCCAAACATTTAGCAACACACAACTGGGTACACTTCCTTATTCCTAGTCATTCTTCATCAATATCTTGGAAGCTGGTGTAGAAAGCTTGAAACTTTCAGAAAACTTCTTGTTTAAGAAGTAGAGAAGTACTCTTAGAAGTAAACGTAGGGAAGAAGCTCTTTGACATGGATATTGGCAATGATTTTTTGGATATGATACCAAAAACACAAATGACAAAAGCAAAAATCAACACATGGGACTACATCAAACTCAAAAGCTTCTGCACAGCAAAAGAAACAATTAACAAAATGAAAAGACAACCTGCAGAATGGGAGAAAATTTTTACAAACCATATATTGGATAAGGGATTAATATCTGAAATACATATTTTTAAAAACCCATACAACTCAATAACAAAAAGCGAACAATACAATTTTTAGATGGACAGAGAACTAAACAGTTTTCCAGAGAAGACATCAAAATGGCCAACAGGGACATGAAAAGATGCTCACCATCACTAAGCATCAGGGAAATGGAAATCAAAACCACAGTGGGATTCATCTCATCTATTAGAATGGCTATCATCAAGAAGACGAAACAACAAGTGCTGGCGAGGAGGTGGTGAAAAGAGAACCCTTATACACTGTTTGAGTGTAAATTGGTCCAGCCACTATGGAAAACAGTATGGAGTTTCCTCATAAAATTAAAAATAGATCTACCATAAGATCGGTATATACGAAAAGAAATGAAAATAGGATTGCAAAGCAATACATGCACTGCCATGTTTATTGCAGCATTATTCACAATAGCCAAGATATGGAAACAACCTAAATGCCCAATGGATGAATGGATTTTAAAAAAAGATGTAGTATACACACACAATGGAATATTATTCAGGCACGAGAAAGGATCTCCTGCCATTTGCGACAACATGGATGGACCTTGCGTATAGTATGCTGAGATAAGTCAGATACAGAAAGACAAATACTGTGTGATATCACTTATATGTGGAATCTAAAAAAGTCAAACTTTTGAAAAACAAGAGTAAAATGGTGTTTACCAGAGGATGGGGAGTGAGGGGATAAGATTGCTGTTGTTTAAGGGTACAAACTTGCAATGAGAAGTAAATACGTCATAGAGAGCCAATGCCCGATACAGTGAATATACACGACAATACTGTACTACAATCATCAAACTTGCTGAGACTAAAACGTAATTATCCCAACCACTAAAAAGAAATTATGTAATATGATAGAGGCACCAAATATCACTGCAACAGCAATCACATTACAACATGTAAATATATCAGATTAACATGTTGTATACCCTAAATTCACACAACGTTATATATCAAATATATTCAATTTAAAAAAGCAAAGAAGTGGAAGAAACTGTGAAAATCGGGAAGCACTTGAGAGAGGCTAGACAAAGGCCAGATACACACCATAGGAACAGACTAGCAGGTGTGGTACCCTCTTCCCCAAGTCACAACCTGGGACTTTTGAATGTATACACTCAACTTTATCTCAGTGACTCAAATTCCTATTAGAGTTTCATTCAGGTTAGTAAGGTCCTCCTTTGAGTTTTAGTAACACCCCTAGGAGTCTGAGCAGCCATCACTCACCAACGAGGATAAAGTCATCCCGTTGCCTATCCACCTCCTCACTTCTGACTGAGATCAAGGGTCCTGGGGGCATGGGAGGTGTGACTGGGCGAGAGAAGAGGCTCATCACTGTGGGAAAAGGACCGTGCCTGGGTAGACGCCCACCAGGTGTGGGGAGAGTTCTTGGGGCAGGACGAGGGTGCAGAGGGCATCAGGAGACAGCCCCAGGGCCTGGGAGCAGGTGCAAAGAGGGAGGTAGAGCACATTTTGCCTCCACCCAAGAAAGAAAGGAAGAGCTTCCCTCTCCCCTCCCAGGTTATTATTCCGGAATCTCAGAATTAATTAAAGGTACAAACTACAAAATCTGAAGTTTATAAGTTCAACTTAAAACTCTTACTATACTCGGGGAAAGGGCAGGGGGGATAAATTAGGAGGTTGGGATTAACATATACACACTACTATATGTATAACAGATAAGCAGCAAGGACCTACTGTATAGCACAGGGAACTCTGCTCAATATTCTATGATAACCTACAAAGGGAAAGAATCTGAAAAAGAATAGATATATACACATATACACATATATGTATAACAGAATCACTGTGCTATACACCTGAAACTAACACAACATTGTAAATCAACTGTACTTGTACATTGTAAATCAACTGTGCCAATTTTTAAAAAATCTTCTATTCTACTATACTTTATCAATATGCAAATCTACTTAGTACTCTATAGCAAAATTTATAACCACTTTTAAGCTTTTGTTTAGTCCCATTTGCAAACTTAATTAAATCTCCCTAAGCATTTAAAATTGCATTTATAAAAATAAAAATAAAAAAAATAAAAAATAACGCGGAGCGGCTGGGCCCGTGAGCCATGGCCGCTGGGCCTGCGCATCCGGAGCCTGTGCTCCGCAACGGGAGAGGCCACAACAGTGAGAGGCCCGCATACCACACACCAAAAATAAAAATAAAAAAAAATAAAATTGCATTTATAAACTTAATACATTAATCTATAACATAATACTACAGTAATTTGTGATATACTATAAATTTACTATGTTTCAATTTCACTTATAAATTAAATTTTTCTGTCATTTGTCTGACAAAACCTACCTACATACTTATGTAACTCTTACAAATATAACAAATATGAATATTGTGGATCATAAGGTATCTTAACCACCTACTATTTATATATTCAACCAAACCCTCCCATACATTTTAACTTAAAATTACAAGACTAAAATCAAATACTCAAGTTCAGTTTATTAAATTCTCGAATATGCCAAATTCTCTTAAATATTTCAAGTACTTTATGTACCACATAGTCGAAGATAATTCCCAAACACCACACAAAAATATTGGGATGACTGGCTCAGCATCTCTATATTTAAGTTTTCTTAGGAATAAAAGAGCCTTACCCAATAAGGAAACTATACTGTTTCAAGACATTTGGGGTGAACTCAGTGGACTGAGGTTGTTTATTAGCTAAAGTTTTGGGGCTCTGGACACTGAAGGGGATTTTTCTCATGACCCCAAGGGGAAAGCTGAGCTCTCCTATAGTCCCAATGTTATTAGGGACTCCAAGTGTATGCCCTCCAAACAGGGGTGGCTCATATTCCACTCCCCTAGATTCATGTATAAATGACCTAGTTCTCAAGGTTCCTCACCTCTAGACCAGATTCTTTTTGTGCTGGAAGAATCTACAATAGCCATAATTGTGTCTTCTGTATACAAAAGCCTCCCTCATAAGGAAAAAAAAATCAACAAAAAACAGCTAAGTGACAACACTGATAGAATTTTTTTTTTTTTAATTTTGGAGGAGTCTGGGAAATGCATCCTCAACTCCAAATAAGTGGCTGACAATTGTTCTAGGGCACAACCCATTTCTACAATGGGGATTGTCACTCTACAGAGGGGACTGTCGCTATACCTTGGTGCAGCCCTCCCTGGCTCCAAGGCCATCAACACACAGCAGGCTGCAGCACCACTGAACGGCCTGGCGATCCTGCCACAAACCCTCTGAGGCAATGAGCTCAGGGTCCACCCTCTGCCTGAACGGAAGAATTGGGGGAAAGGGAAATATGAGCAGGAGGTGGGTCTGTGTCTCAAGGTGCTACCCTACTGCATTCTGAATGATCGCAAATGTTGGTGATCTAAAGGGTAGGATCCTCTTTGTGTTTCTGGGGCCTACGTGAAAAAACAAAATAGCCACCAGGGATACGGTTTGGAAAAGTAGGACTTGATCAAGGAATGAAACTGGAGTTGGTCTAGAGGCAGAGGGGGGTGGCCATTAGAAGAGAGAAAGGGATTCCCCAAGGCTGGTGGAGCAGAGAGGTTGTGGGGTCTGGGGTGGTGGGGTCTGCCCCACTCCCACACAGCAGGAGAAGGTGGAGGAGCCTCCAGTGGGGCACCCGTGGGTGACTGTGGACTGGACACTTAGCCCACACCCTGAGAGCAGAGGTGAGGGCTCTGGGTAGCCAGGACTGCAGGGGCAGACAGGCCCGTTATAAGCAGCATCACTGCAGCCACCAAGAAATGGCGCCCCCGTGTGGTGGAGGACCAGACGCCCGCAGGAACATCCAGTGGCTGAAGAGCAATGGTAGAGCGGGTGACCACCAAAGATAAAGCCCCCAATCTCATATTCTGAAGCCACAGAAGCCCAGGGATACTGAATGGGGGCATGGGGGTGAGGGAGGAGCCCCAGAAAGAACTGACAATGGAGGTCGGCCGGATGAGTGGGCAGGAGGCCAGAGTGAGAGCAGGGGCATCTGCTGAGCCCCAACAGAGTGGAGCAGACAGAAGGAAAGTCAAGGAAGGGAGGACATGAGGGGCAGGGCCAGAGGGATCTGCACTCGGAGGAGAGAACTGGGCCACAGCGAGAGCAGAACCACCTCCACGACCCACACTCCCAACTCCAGAAGGTGTTTCTGGAGATACTGTCTATCCAGCTCCGTTCACCAGAGGCAGAAGCAGGCAGCCCCAGACCCACATGCAGAAATGGGAAGCCTGCAAAGCACGTGTACTGTTCTAAGATAAAACTCCTGACCATGTGTTGTTTCTATAAGAAAGAATGGAATACAAGTTAAGAAAGTGTCAAACAGACCATTGAGGGCTTCCCTGGTGGCGCAGTGGTTGAGAGTCCGCCTGCCGATGCAGGGGACACGGGTTCGTGCCCCGGTCTGGGAAGATCCCACATGCTGCGGAGCGGCTGGGCCCGTGAGCCATGGCCGCTGAGCCTGCGCGTCTGGAGCCTGTGCTCCGCAACGGGAGAGGCCACAACAGTGAGAGGCCCGCGTACCGCAAAACAAAACAAAACAAAACAAAAACAGACCAATGAGCAGTATAAATGGGTTCAGCAAAATATTGCCTAAGAGAAGTATAGATGAATAAATGATATAAAATGAGAACAATTAAAATACAAACAAAACAGCCTTGATTTCAGCTCCTAGTTCACACCACCAAGGCGGGACCGCAAGTTGGTTTCTTGAGCCACTACAAATCAGACTTGCATTATTCAGCTCCTACTGACTAAATTTGTTCTTAAAATTAAAAGCTGCCTGTGTTTAAACCAGGCCACATCCTTCACCTTAGAAATTCCACAAAATAGCTCCTGAGCCGCGGGGTCCAGATGGGTGGCTGGGTGGTGGAGCCGGGTCCCAACCCTGCCCTGAAGGGTAGCCCTCAGAAGTCACAGCTTCAGCTCAAAGTACTCTGAGAAAAGGATTCGTTTCAGTCCTTGATCCAAGTGGTGAACTAACACACAAGTTTCGCCTCCGTGAAGTTTAACTTGCTAAGTACTACCAAATTTATACACGATGAAGCACAACAGGAATCCCTGTCGGGAGCATGTGTGCCCACAAAAAAGACTTGTCCAACTAAGCGTGAACATCTGTTGCCACGTTTCAGGTTCTTAACTAAATACTTGTTCATTAATGCTTATTTTATAGCATCTGCTAGAATAAGCAGTAGCAGACATCTAAAGTCTAAGAAAAATTTATGGAAGGAAAATTCTTATCGAAAATTTCTCCGTTAATTTGTCTTTAATGAGTTATCCTGTTCCCCAACCCTCTCCCACCAGAATTATGAGGATGAGAGTTCGAGAACCAACATCTCGCAAGTCCCCTCTCACCCTGTGGTTTCTGTGAGCTCCTGGAGGATGAGGACTGTGCAATTTTCATCTCCATCCCTCCCCTCTCCAACCCCCCACCCCTGCCCTCATTAAAGTGTTGAATTGGAAAAGCCAACTGCATCAAGCACAAGAGCAGTCGGCTTCAACTTCCTGTCTTTCTCCAGAGAATCCACTAGGTGGCAGCAATCCTCTAAAAATAGCCCTATTCTGAACAGACTGCTTTTTTTTTTTAGCTAAAAGACAACTCCTAAAGTTCATTAAAAGTAAAATAACAACTACTACAGTTTATTAAAAACTTACTCTACCCCTAGCACTGTTAACTGCTAATAGTTCAGTGCTTAAGAACTCTTATTTACCAAAACATAACAACTAAACAAAAAACAAGCACCATACATGAAACATCCTAAATTTGAATTATTGCAGATTAGGCTCTGAATGATCACTGAAGCCTCATTTCCTTTGGTTTCTTTCAGAAATTGCCTAGAGAAGCCTTTTTCCATTTTCCTCAACCTAAATTCACATGATAGTCTTCTCTGTGAGCCAAGCAAAGAGCCATTCTCCATCCATTCATTCATTCACTCACTCATTCATTCATCAAACACCCAATAAGCAATTACCATGTGCCAGACACTGTGCTAGGCACTGTGAGGGCTACAAAAAAGGTACACAAATGCAGTTGGCTTCAGTCCAGGCCTCTGTATGAGTGAAAGTCATTTTCATTCTAGTACTGATCATAATTGCAAAAGTATAATTTATTTTAGAATTAGATGAACCTTAAAGCCAATCTCTAGATTCCCTTACTCTTAGACTATCTATAACACATTTGTCTATTGGAAGAACCCCTACTTACTTAATCCTGAGAGTTCTTAGCTGGGTCAAAAGAGCCTTGTCCTAAATGTCCCACCAGGAAGGATTTTCCAGGGAGCAGAGGGCAGAGTCCCAGGCCAGGACAGGTGGCTTGACAGAAACTGATTGAGGCAAAAACTGTTTGGCCTGCAGGGTGTTTTCATTGTCATTTGGTAGTTTGTTGGTTTTGTTAACCTGAGCAAACATTTAAAACACGGAAGAGTTCACATAAAAATCTGGATTTCCAGTTTCCCTCAAAAAAATCAAAAGCTCTGGCCACACCATCTGCATTCCTGACCAGGAGCCTCAGCGAGGGCTATGTCCTCCAGGTCTCCCAGGCCCCATTCAACCCTCGGCACTCAATAGGCTCCTGCCTGGCTGCTACAGGCGACTGAGTCTGACTGAGACCCTCAACTTGCCATATCCAAGGTACTCGGCAAAGCCAGCCGGGAGTACACAGAAGGGTTAGACACCAGCCCTCTGGCTGATGACCTGCTAGGTACCTTGTCCCCAGTCCCACAGCTACTGAATGGCTCAGCCTGGGCTCTAATCCAAGTGTCCTAAGTCCTTGTCCTAGCAGGACTCCACAAGAAACAGAAGGCTGTCAAATTCGTAACTGAGAAGAGATTAATAAAGGGGCTAATGCAGAAGGTAGGGGCAGGTTTTGGGAAACCAAAAGCGAGAGTACAGTATCCCTTCCTCCGCTCCCGCCCCACTCCACCCACCAAGCAAGAGAGGGGAGCTGTTCCCACCCCTCCCCACCTCCCTTGACAGAACTAGAGGCAAGAGTTGTCACCACTTCTGGAGAAGGTGAGGGCAGTGAGTGCAGCCAACAGGACCTTGGGTAGAGGGGCACAGCCGCACCCCACGTGTGCAGAACCCCACGTGTTTAAAACCCCAAGCAGGAGCCAAGGAAACAAGCATCCCACCCTCAGTCTCCTCCCCCTCCCCGATCACTCAGACTCAGCCAGAGCCAATGTGCCAGGGGGTCCACTGATGCAGAATGCCGATGCCAGCCCCTCCAGACAGAAAGCAGAGGAAGGGCAGGTGGGGAGTGGGCCCCCCTTTTGACCCAGGACAAAGAGAAGACCCCCTACTTCTACTCCACCTGAATTCAGTTCCACCACACTGCCTTCTGCCCCGGGCATTGGACCAAAATATCACACACCAACACAGGGAGGAAAAAGACTAACAGTAACAGCTCGACTCAGAGAGCATTCCAGACACCTTGTACACACTACATCTAATCCTGACAACAACCTGCAAGGGAGGAGGAGAGCAGGGGGAGGAGGGAGAGGATTCCCTTCTTGTTACTGAAGAAACCGAGGCACAGACTGGGAAAGGGATTTGGCAAAGGACACCTACTTTATAAATGGCAGAGACAAGATTCAAACCCGGTGTCCCTGGCTCCATAACCTGAAATTATTATATAGTTATAGAAAATATGCATCAATTATACAGAAAAGAGTTAACAGAGCAGGCCTGAGATTTCTATCCTAAAAGCCTGCTTGCAGTTTTGATCATGAAGAGATGTTGAATGACAAAATTGTTTTTTCCTCCTCTACTACAGGGACTGTTTGGTTATTCTGCTTTATTCTGTTTATACAGTGAATTACATTTTTAGGTGTCTTTTAATATTAAACCATTCCTTAAAAAAAAAAAAAAAGGCTGCTTGCCAAGCTGGCCTCTGGCTGGCACCTGAGAGCCTGGGTTTGAGGAGGGCTACCTCCATTCCCAGAACTGATAAGTGTGGCCCATATTGTACCATGTGGCTTATGCGGAACACCTGCTTCCCTGCCGGGTGTCTGGAACTCTGGTACATGCTAGGAAGAGTGTGCTTGCATGCCCAGCCCCGAGTAACAACCCGGCTGCTGAGTCTCTAATGAGCTTCCCTGGTGGATGTTTCACATGTGTTGTGGCAACTCCTTGCTGGAGGGGATTAAACACGTTCCTCTAGGAGAGGAATCTTGGAAACATGCACCTGGTTTCCTTAAGATTTTGCCCCGTGCCCCTTTTTCCTTTGCTGATTCTGCTTTCTATCGTTTGCTGTAATAAATCATCACCATGAGCTTGACTGTATGCCGAGTCCTGGGAGTCTCCTAGCAAGTCACTGTACGGGAGGTGGTCTAGCGCACCCCTGAAACATCAGGCACCTCTCACTAGCAGCTGAGTGAGGCCGTGGGCTTGTCAAGTGCAAAGACTAAATGAAGGGCTATTTCCGCATCATTCATGAGGAAATAAAGAGGGGCGCAAAGGTAAAAGCTAAGGCTAATTACTACAAATGCCCTGTAGAACCAGAGGAGAAGACTCACAGTGGAGACCACTGAGATGAGACACACATGACCAGGGGCAGAGACCAAATGGTGTGGCTTATTTGGCTAGTCCTGCACCTGGAGGAATTTAAGGTAGAGGCTACGACTCCCAATGTCTGCTCTATCCTTCTTTCATAGGCATAGAGCCCACAATTTTACCTGAACATAGATGCCCGGAATAAGTCTACATCTCCCAGATTTCCTTGTAGTTGGGTGTGGTCATATGACTAAGTTCCAGCCAATGGCATGTAAGCAAACAAATTATGGTAGCTCTGGGACTCTTCTTTTAAAGATAGTTGATGTTTCCTCTCTATCCTTTTTTCCCTCCTACTCTGGAATATGGATGTGACGGCCAGAGGTCCAGAAGCCATCTTCGACAGAGGAGAAAACTTTGGGAATGGAAGTGTCATAGCACAGAACAGGATAGAATTGGTACTGTGAAGTCACACACTGGTCCTAATATTTCTACATCTCGGCTTTTTTAAAATGAGAATTTTTTATCAGCGTATTTGGGGCTTTTCTGTTACTCCCAGTTGAATTTAATTCTCCCTAATACAGAAGATACTCAGGATGGGCAAGTGTTTGCAAAGCTATGTATCCAAAACCATAAAATCACCAGATTTCGTATCTGAATGGTGATTAGGGACCATCTTTTTCAACCTCCCCATTTTACAGTTAGAGAAAGAGAGACCCGGTCATCTCTGATTTGTCAGGGTCCCATGGCTAGTTAGGAGTGGGTCTGAGACTAGATCCCAGATGTGGGAACCTGCAGGCTCAAGCTTCTCCTTCTACTGTGAGAATCACCTCAGCTAGGCCAGGTCAGAGGTGAGGTCTGAGACGCTGCTCCCCTCCAGAGCACTCCAACAGAAAGTGCTAATAGAAGGTACGAGACAAAATTCCAGGAGTCTCCTGGGAGGCCACCACACCTCCTGTTTTGATGGGGAAGACCCAACAGTGGAAGGTGGGCACGTTCTGGGACTTTGGAGGCCCCAGCTTTTCTTCTCCACACCTTCTTGTCACCCTCACCAGACTTCATGCCTCCATCTATCCTTGGAGTTTGAACCCGAGGCTACTGGGAGTGCCTCTGACCCATGTGGTGCATATTGAGCAGAACCCAGGCCAGACTTGAGCCCCACCTGTGCCTCCTTGGCCAGCTGCCTTTATGAAGCGAACAAAACCAGCAGCTTTATACAGCTGACCCTTGAAAAACACAGGTTTAAACTGTGGGGAGTTCACTTATACATGGGCTTTTTTCAACAAATATGTACTGTGGTACTATGCGGTCTGCAGCTGGTTGAAACTGCAGGTGAAGAAACACATAATATGTAGGGTCAACTGTAAAGTTATACTGGATTTTCCACTGTGCTAGAGGGTCAGCATCCCCAGCCTCCATGTTGTTCAAGGGTCAACTGTACAGCAGCCCTAGTCAACCTCAGGCTTGAGAAAGAGCTCACTGGGATCCAACTTGCTTCCCAAAGCACACTTGGCCTTGCTTACATCAGGGGAACTTATGTTCCTGCTGAAAAACACTGTGGCAGATGCGTTTGGTGTCCATCTCTCTCAGCACTTCTCACTCACTGATGTCAAACTGCCAGCACCTGCAGCACTTTGTTCCAGAGCGTTCTCTGGTGCTGAGACAACTTTTTCTACCCATGTCGCAGGCTGGGAGTACAAGGGAATTAAGAGTCCCAGGAACAGGCTCCAACTAGCCCTTCACCTTGCGGGAGAATGCCCCTGAGGTATTGTTGCAATGTACATAGAAGTGAGAGTTTTCTTTCTTCTCCTGAGGGCAAGGAAAGCAAAGGGAACCGCAAACAGGCTAGAGAAGAAACATAACCTGGCCTGAAATAGTTAATCACTCCTTGTTTTACTCTGTCACTAATTTTTAGTAAATAGATTTGTACTTTACAAAGCTAACCTCACTCCCTGACACTATGTAACTTACATTTGGCACCTATCACCCCCAAATCTCCCTGAGTTACATCCAATAAACCAGAGGCAAACGGACGCAATTACCCGGCGGCCTGACACCAGCTATGACTGTTTTGAAATAATGTAAAGGAAAGGACCTTCACTACTTTGATCCTTATCATATACCCCGGACTGTGAGACCCACATATAAAATCTTCCCTGATTTCCAAGGGATAGGGGAGCACAGTTCTTGAGGCGCTAGCCTGCTACCTGGCAGAAAAATAAAGCCATCTCTCTCTTCCTCCAAATTCCCTGTCTCCGTATTTTTGTTCGGCATTGGTGCACAGGGAAGCCGATATTTCGGCAACAGTATGTGTTCTCTGTCACCCCCAGCACGATGAAGCTCCAGTTGCCTCAGTGGTAAATGCCTTCCCCTCCCTGCCTCACTCTCCACTCCCCTACTTGGGGTTCCTTTACCTCCAAATAAACAAGCTGTACTCAAATCTTTAACTCAGCGTCTGCTTCTGGATAAACCAACCAGAAGTAAACCTCCCTCTCTACTAGCCCACTTAGATTTTACTTGATCCATAGTTAGGGAAACTGAGGCGTGAATGGATACCCAGTGCTCATGAACATGCGCACACATACATATGTAGAAATGTCCAACTCCCCTCTGGAGCAGTCATCCCAAAGACATCCATGTGTCTCAGCCACTTAGCTGGGCTTCACTGTCCCTCCATGAATAGCCCAGAGGTCCAGTAAATAAAAGGAAAACTAGAACAATGAGGGCATAGTGATACTGGATCTCATTCATCTTTTTAATCATACCCGCCGTCCACCATCACATCCAGCCCACAGACTTCGGTAAATGCTCATTAAATATCTGTTTATTAGAGAAGCAGTTAGAAACAGGCAGCTTCCGCTGCACAACAGCCCACCTCCAATGCCCAACTATCTCATCTCTCTGGGCACCAAGGATAAGTCCCCCACCCCTACTCTCTCCGCACACAGTGGTGCAGAAACTGTACTTGGTTTTTTCAAACTATTCTTCTGCATCTTCAGAAGCATGTGCCCGGAACATGCTCATGAAACAGCCTGCTTGTTCATAAGTATATTTCCATTTTAGCAAGCGCAGCTGTCAGTCCTGCTGGTCTCACCCATGCCACCTGCCCAGAGGGAAAATTTAATTCACAGAAACTCAGAGTACCTCCCAATTCAGGGGTTCTCTCAAGAGCCTCCCTGACAGTTGTCATCTCGCTATTTCATGAATACCTCAAGTGACAGGGAACTCACTACCTACAAACTTTTGACCTGATAGGCTACATGAGGTAGACTATCCTTTTGTTGGAAGGTTCTAATTATAATAGTTTTGAATAATAGACATCCATTAGACATTTACTATATGCCAAGCGCTATTAAAAGTGCTTTACCTGTGTGAATTCATTTAATCACCACAGCAACCCTATGAAATACTTGCTATTGTTATCATCCCCACTTCAGAGCACAGAGAAGTTCATAGCTTGCCCACGATCACAGAGCTGGCAACTGGCAGAAGGAGATTTCAAATCGAGGAAATCTCACCCCAGAGCCTTCCTTATTGCCTTTTTTTTTTTTTTTTTTTTAACTCGGGGTAGAAATCTCCCACCATATTAACTAAGCCCTTGTAGGTCCAGATCCTTGTGAAATTGTGATGAAAGCCAAGGACCCTCCCTCTCCCTTTGCTAATGTGCAGATGGACACAACATTTTGCATATAATTTCAGGGAGTCAACCTGCCCAGCCCATGGCATGCAGGTTAAGAACCACTACCAACACACCAACACAGAATATTTTGCATTTGCCTCTACTTGAAAGTCATTTGAGGAGATTTTATGTATCCAGTGGGCTTCCTCATGTTTCTCCAAGCTAAATTCACCCAGTTCCATTATGAAAGAATATTCAACCACCCCTACCCCCAGTAACCAAAGAAAGACAAATTTTAAAAATAATGAGATTAAACAATAATGAGTGCTATTATGTACTTTTAAAACAAGCAACAATAAAGAAAGACTTAAAAATCATGTGCTTGAGGGTGGTACTCATTTGTTGCTGCTGGCATTGGACCTATAGCCACTACCTTTAGAAAGAAATCTGGCAACACACAGGAAGGAGTGATGAAAATGCCTACAAGCTTCTGACCTGACAATTCCACTCCCAGAATCTATTCCAAGACAATGATTTATGTGGAAATAAAAGCCATATATAGAAAGATATTCATAGCAAACTTACTTCTAAGAGCTAAAAAGAAAAAAAAGGAAAAACTTAATGCCCCCAAAACAATGGGATAATTATAAATATAGTTATTAATAATGGAACATATCAAACAATGGAAAGCATTATAATAATATTCAGAGAAAAAATGTGTAACAGAGAAAGAAAGTCATGATTGTTGTTAATTTTGGAGTGATAGGGCAGGAATGCCCAGAGAGTTTTAATTAGCTTTTTAGTGCCTCACTCTAAAAGGTGAGACCAAACAATGAAAATAAAAGCAGCTCAGAGGGGTGAGAAAGAGGCCATAAAGGGACCAGAGGAACACGTAAAAGAAAAAAACTAAATAATACCCTCCTTGGGAATTCCCTGGCAGTCCAGTGGTTAGGACTCCATGCTTTCACTGCTGAGGGCCTGGGTTCAATTCCTGGTCGGGGAACTAAGATCCCACAAGCTGCGTGGCACAGCCTAATAATAATAATAATACCACCCACCTTGAAATATGAGAAGATATGTGCTATGGTCCATATATTTGTGTCCTCCCTAAATTCATATGTGGAAATCCTAACCTCCAAAGATGATAGTATTAGGAGGCTGGGTCTTTAGAAGATGCTTATGTCATGAGAGTGGGGCCCTCAACAACATGATTAGTGCCTTATGAAGAAAAATAAAGAGGCTACAGAGAGAGCCCAGCCTCTTCCACCATGTGAGGACACAGCAAGAAGCTGCTGGTATGAGCCAGGAAAAGGGCCCTCACCAGAAGGCAACCAGGCTGGCACCTTGATCTTGGAATTCCCAGCCACCAGAAGTGTAAGCAACAAATTTCTGTGGTTTATAAGCCACCCAGTGTTTTTTGTTATAGCAACCTGAACAGACTAAGACAATATGCATCCATGAAACAAAAACAGAATGCTATTTTTAGGGAGGGAAAGGAATAATCAGAAAACAGAAAAGAACTCTTGGTAGATAGAATTATGATAGCTAACATAATAAATTCAACAGAAAATCTGGAAGATAAAATAGAGAAACTCTCCAATAAAGGGAACACAATAAATAGAAAGTGGGAGAGAAAAGGTGACTAATCTGGAAGGCTCAGTATCTACCTAATAGGAGTCCAGAAAGAAAGATCAGAGACAATTTCCAGGACAGGGAGTTTAACTGGCCAAGGCAAAGGCATATACCCTGCCTACAGCTGGGCAGGGAAGGGAGGATCTGGCCTCTTTAAGTTCTTTAGAGAAAGGGCACTGCCTCCACCACAACTATACCCAGGAGTATCGTCTCCAGGAGAGAAAGTCATAAGGTGCTATTAAGAAATGAGGTTTAGATAATGGACAGCCAAAAACTACTAATGTCACTACACAGGAACACACGTTGACTCCTAGAAAACAGACATTCTTCTCCAACTTCTGATAGAACACCTTAGAATCCCATCAAATGCAAGATCTCCCATTCCAGAACTTTTGTGGATCATCATAGGATAGATTTCTTGTGGTGTCCTACATTCCAGTTGCTTCATATAGGTTATCTCATTAAAGCCTTAGAACAAAGCAAAAAAGTAAATACTCTTAATATCCTTATTTTGTAAATGAGGAAACAACTACCCAGAGAGGTTAAGAAGCAAGTTCAAATAAGAACCTGCTGTATAAAAAAATAAATAAAATTGTAAAATTAAAAAAAAAGAAGCAAGTTCACCCATCTAATAAGAAGGAAAGCCAGGATTTGGATGGAGTTCACCTGATTGTGGAGTATGTGCCCTTACCCATATACCACAGGACTTGATATTCCTCTCCCAAAAGGCTTCCCAGTGCTCCTAGAGACCCAGGTGTCCCATCTTACTCAGGACTCCAAAGAGGATGTAAGGCAGCTCATTAAATGGCCCAGAGCCTCAGCAGAGCCATGTACCAGGAGCTTGTAGCTCAGCAACTCAGCTCAGAAAGACCTTGGCATCCATGGTCATCCATAGGAGGGCCATGAGCCTTCTCCAGGCACTTTTTTTTCTAACTGACATATACCATTACTTTAGTTTCAGTTGTACAGCATAATGATTCAATTGATATTTGTATACATTGAAAAATGATCACAAAATAAGTCTATTTACCATCCATCACCACACACAGAGACAAATGTTTTCTTCTTGTGATGAGAACTTTTGAGATTTACTCTCTTAGCAACTTTCAATATGCACTACATTATTATTAACAATAGTCACGAAATATTCTCCAGGATAGATCATATACTAGGCCACAAAACAAATCTCAGTAAATTTAAGAAAATTGAAATCATATCAAGCATCTTTTCTGATCACAATGCTATGAGACTAGAAATCAACTACAACAAAAAAACCTGCAAAAAACACAAACACATGGAAGCTAAACAATATACTACTAAACATTCAACAGGTTTGTGGAGAAATCAGAGAGGAAATTAATAAATATCTGGAGACAAATGAAAACTCAGTGATCCAAAATCTATGGGATGCAGCAAAAGCAGTTCCAAGAGGGAAGTTTATAGTGATACAAGCCTACCTCACAAAGCAAGAACAATCTCAAACAATTTAACAAGAGGGAAGTTTATAGTGATACAAGCCTACCTCACAAAGCAAGAACAATCTCAAACAATTTAACAAGAGGGAAGTTTATAGTGATACAAGCCTACCTCACAAAGCAAGAACAATCTCAAATAAACAATTTAACCTTACACCTAAAGAAACTAGATAAAGAAGAAAAAGACAAAACCCAAAGTTAGTAGAAGGAAAGAAATCATAGAGATCAGAGCAAAAATAAATGAAATAGAAACAAAGAAAACAATAGCAAAGATCAATAAAACTAAGAACTGGTTCTTTAGAAAGATAAGCAAAATTGATAAACCTTTAGCCAGACTCATCAAGGAAAAAAGAGGACCCAAATCAGTAACATCAGTTATAAAAAAGGAGAAGTTACAAATGATACCACAGGCATACAAAGGACCATAGGAGATTACTATGAGCAATTACACGCCAATAAAATGGACAACCTAGAAGAAGTTAACAAATTTCTAGAAATGTACAATCTCCCAGGACTGAACCAGGAAGAAATAGAAAATACAAACAAACCAATTACCAGTAATGAAACTGAATCAGTTAAAAAAAAGAGAGAGAGAGAAAGAACAAAAAAACTCCCAACACAGAGGAACCAAGCTGGTGGAGTAGAAGGCCGTGCTCTCACTCCCTCTTGCGAGAACACCAGAATCACAACTAGCTGCTGGACAATCATGGACAGGAAGATACTGGAACTCACCAAAAAAGATATCACATATCCAAAGACAAAGGAGAAGCCACAATGAGAAGGTAGGAGGGGTGCAATCACAGTAAAATCAAATCCCATAACTGCTGGGTGGGTGACTCAAAGACTGGAGAACACTTATATCACAGAAGTCCACCCACTGGAGTGAAGGTTCTGAACCCCTTGCCAGGCTTCCCAACCTGGGGTTCCAGCAACGGGAGGAGGAATTCCTAGAGAATCAGACTTTGAAGCCTAGTGGGAATTGATTGCAGGACTTTGACAGGATTGGGGAAAACAGAGACTCCACTCTTGCAGGGCACACACAAAGTAGTGTGCACATCGGGACCCAGGGGAAGGAGCAGTGACCCCAGGGGAGATTGAGCCAGACCTACCGGCTAGTGTTGGAGGGTCTCCTGCGAGGTGGGGGTGGCTGTGGCTCACTGTGGGGACAAGGACACTGACAGCAGAAAGTCTGGGAAGTACTCCTTGGCTTGAGCCCACCCAGAGTCTGTCATTAGCCCCAACAAAGAGCCCAGGTAGGCCCCAATGTTGGGTTGCTTCAGGCCAAACAACCAACAGGGAGGGAACACAGCCCCACCCATCAACAGTCAAGTGGATTAATGTTCTACTGAGCTCTGCCCACCAAAACAACAGTCAGCTCTACCCACCACCAGTCCCTCCCATCAAGCCTCTTAGATAGCCTCATCCACCAAAGGGAAGAGAACAGAAGCAAGAAGAACTACAATCCTGCAGCCTGTGGAACAAAAACCACATTCACAGAAAGGTAGACAAGATGAAAAGGCAGAGGGCTATGTACCAGATGAAGGAACAAGATAAAACCCCAGAAAAACAACTAAATGAAGTGGAGATACACAACCTTCCAGAAATAGAATTCAGAATAATGATAGTGAAGATGATCCAGGACCTCAGAAAAACAATGGAGGCAAAGATCAACAAGATGCAAGAAATGTTTAAAAAAGACCTAGAAGAATTAAAGAACAAACAAAAAGAGATAAACAATACAATAACTGAAATGAAAACTACACTAGAAGGAATCAATAGCAGAATAACTGAGGCAGAAGAATGGATAAGTGACCTGGAAGACAGAATGGTGGAATTCACTGCTGCAGAACAGAATAAAGAAAAAAGAATAAAAAGAAATGGAGACAGCCTAAGAGACCTCTGGGACAACATTAAACGCAACAACATTCACATTATAGGGGTCTCAGAAGGAGAAGAGAGAGAGAAAGGACCAGAGAAAATATTTGAAGAGATTACAGTTGAAAACTTCCCTAACATGGGAAAGCAAATAGCCACCCAAGTCCAGGAAGTGCACAGAGTCCCATACAGAGTAAACCCAAGGAGAAACATGCCGAGACACATAGTAATCAAATTGGCAAAAATTAAAGACAAATAAAAATTATTGAAAGCAGCAAGGGAAAAATGAAAAATAACACACAAGGGAACTCCTATAAGGATAACAGCTGATTTCTCAGCAGAAACTCTACAAGCCAGAAGGGAGTGGCATGATATACTTAAAGTGATGAAAGGGAAGAACCGACAACCAAGACTACTCTAACCAGCAACGATCTCATTCAGATTCGATGGAGAAATCAAAAGCTTTACAGACAAGCAAAAGCTAAGAGAATTCAGCACCACCAAACCAGCTCTACAACAAATGCTAAAGGAACTTCTCTAAGTGGGAAACACAAGAGAAGAAAAGGACCTACAAAAACAAACCCAAACAATTAAGAAAATGGTCACAGGAACATATATATCGATAATTACCCTAAATGTGAATGGATTAAATGCTCCAACCAAAAGACACAGGCTTGCTGAATGGATACAAAAACAAGACCCATCTATACGCTGTCTACAAGAGACCCACTTCAGACCTAGGGACACATTCAGACTGAAAGTGAGGGCATGGAAAAAGGTATTCCATGGAAATGGAAAACAAAAGAAAGCTGGAGTAGCTATACACATATCAGATAAAATAGACTTTAAAGTAAAGAATGTTACAAGAGACAAGGAAGGACACTACATAATGATCAAGGGATCAATCCAAGAAGAAGATATAACAATTATAAATACACAGGCACCCAACATAGGAGCACCTCAATACATAAGGCAACTGCTAACAGCTATAAAAGAGGAAATCGACAGTAACACAATAATAGTGGGGGACTTTAACACCTCACTTACACCAATGGTCAGATCATCAAAAATGAAAATAAATAAGGAAACACAAGCTTTAAATGACACAATAGACCAGGTAGATTTAATGATATTTATACGACATTCCATTCAAAAACAGCAGATTACACTTTCTTCTCAAGTGTGCACGGAACATTCTCCCCAATAGATCACATCTTGGGTCACCAATCAAGCCTCAGTAAATTTAAGAAAATTGAAATCATATCAGGCATCTTTTCTGACCACAATGCTATGAGATTAGAAATCAATTACAGGGGGAAAAACTTAAAAAACACAAACACATGGAGGCTAAAAACTATGTTACTAAATAATCAAGAGATCACTGAAGAAATCAAAGAGGAAATCAAAAAACACCTAGAGACAAATGACAATGAAAACACAATGATCCAAAACCTATGGGATGCAGCAAAAGCATTCTAAGAGGGAAGTTTATAGCTATACAAGCCTACCTCAAGAAACAAGAAAAATCTCAAAAAACAATGTAACCTTACACCTAAAGGAACTAGAGAAAGAACAAACAAAACCCAAAGTTAGCAGAAAGAAAGAAATCATAAAGATCAGAGCAGAAATAAATGACATAGAAACAAAGAAAACAATAGCAAAGATCAATAAAACTAAAAGTTGGTTCTTTGAGAAGATAAACAAAATTGATAAACCATTAGCCAGACTCATCAAGAAAAAGAGGGAGAGGACTCAAATCAATAAAATTAGAAATGAAAAAGGAGAGTTACCACAGACACTGTAGAAATACAAGGCATCCGAAGGGTCTACTACAAGCAACTCTATGCCAATAAAATGGACAAATTCTTCAAAAGGTATAACCTTCCAAGACTGAACCAGGAAGAAACAGAAAATATGAACAGACGAATCACAAGGAATGAAATTGAAACTGTGATTAAAAATCTTCCAACAAACAAAAGTCCAGGACCAGATGGCTTCACAGGTGAATTCTATCAAACACTTAAGGAGAGCTAACAACCATCCTTCTCAAACTCTTCCAAAAAATTGCAGAGGAAGGAACACTCCCAAAGTCATTCTATGAGGCCACTATCACCCTGATACCAAAACCAGACAAAGATACTACAAAAAAAGAAAATTACAGACCAATATCACTGATGAATATAGATGCAAAAATCCTCAACAGAATACTAGCAAACAGAATCCAACAACACATTAAAAGGATCATACACCATGACCAAGTGGGATTAATCCCAGGGATGCAAGGATTCTTCAATATACGCAAATCAATCAATGTGATACACTAGATTAACAAATTGAACAATAAAAACCATATGATCATCTCACTAGATGCAGAAAAAGCTTTTGACAAAATTCAACACCCATTTATGATAAAAACTCTCCAGAAAGTGGGCATAGAGGGAAACTACCTCAACATAATAAAGGCCATATACAACAAACCCATAGCCAACATCATTCTCAATGGTGAAAAACTGAAAACATTTCCTCAAAGATCAGGAAAAAGACAAGGATGTCCATTCTCACCACTACCATTCAACATAGTTTTGGAAGTCCTAGCCACAGCAATCAGAGAAGAAAAAGAAATAAAAGGACTACAAATTGGAAAAGAAGAAGTAAAACTGTCACTGTTTGCAGATGACATGATACTATACATAGAGAATCCTAAAAATGCCACCAGAAAACTACTAGAGCTAATCAATGAATTTGGTAAAGTTGCAGGATACAAAATTAATGCACAGAAATCTCTTGCATTCCTATACACTAATGATGAGAAATCTGAAAGAGAAATTATGGAAACACTCCCATTTACCACTGCAACAAAAATAATAAAATACCTAGGAATAAACCTACCTAGGGAAACAAAAAACCTGTATGCAGAAAACTACAAGACACTGATGAAAGAAATTAAAGATGATACCAACAGATGGAGAGAAATACCATGTTCTTGGATTAAAAGAATCAATATTTTGAAAATGACTATACTACCCAAAGCAATCTACAGATTCAATGCAATCCCTATCAAATTACCAATGGCATTTTTTACGGAACTAGAACAAATCATCTTAAAATTTGTATGGAGACACAAAAGACCCCAAAGAGCCAAAGCAGTCTTGAGGGAGAAAAACGGAGCTGGAGGAATCAAACTCCCTGACTTCAGACTATACTACAAAGCTACAGTAATCAAGAAAATATGGTACTGGCACAAAAACAGAAACATAGATCAATGGAACAAGATAGAAAGCCCAGAGTTAAACCCACACACCTATGGTCATCTAATCTATGACAAAGGAAGCAAAGATATACAATGGAGAAAAGACAGTCTCTTCAACAAGTGGTGCTGGGAAAACTGGACAGTTACATGTAAAAGAATGAAATTAGAACACTCCCTAACACTATACACAAAAATAAACTCAAAATGGATTCGAGACCAAAATGTAAGACTGAACACTATAAAACTCTTAGAGGAAAACAAAGGAAGAACACTCTTTGACATAAATCACAGCAAGATCTTTTTTGATCCACCTCCTAGAGTAATGGAAATAAAAACAAAAATAAACAAATGGGACCTAATGAAACTTCAAAGCTTTTGCACAGCAAAGGAAACCATAAACAAGACAAAAAGACTACCTTCAGAATGGGAGAAAATATTCTCAAATGAATCAACGGACATAGGATTAATCTCCAAAATATATAAACAGCTCATGCAGCTCAATATTAAAGAAACAAACAACCCAATCCAAAAATGGGCAGAAGACCTAAATAGACATTTCTCCAAAGGAGACATACAGATGGCCAAGAAGCACATGAAATGCTGTCAACATCACTAATTATTAGAGAAATGCAAATCAAAACTACAATGAGACATCATCTCACACCAGTTAGAATGGGCATCATCAGAAAATCTACAAACAACAAATGCTGGAGATGGTGTGGAGAAAAGGGAACCCTCTTCCACTGTTGGTGGGAATGTAAATTGATACAGCCGCTATGGAGAACAGTATGGAGGTTCCTTAAAAAACTAAAAATAGAACTACCCTATGACCCAGCAATCCCACTACTGGGCATATACCCAGAGAAAACCATAATTCAAAAAGACACATGCACCCCAATGTTCACTGCAGCACTATTTACAATAGCCAGGTCATGGAAGCCACCTAAATGCCCATCGACAGATGAATGGATAAAGAAGATGTGGCACATATATACAATGGAATATTACTCAGCCATAAAAAGGAACGAAATTGAGTCATTTTTTGAGACATGGATGGATCTAGAGGCTGTCATACAGAGTGAAGTAAGTCAGAAAGAGAAAAACAAATATCGTATATTAACGCATGTATGTGGAACCTAGAAAAATGGTACAGATGAACAGATTTGCAGGGCAGAAGTTGAGACACAGATGTACAGAACAAACATATGGACACCAAGGGGTGGAAAACCGCGGTGGGGTGGGGATGGTGGTGTGCTGAATTGGGCGATTGGGATTGACATGTATACACTGATGTGTATAAAATTGATGACTAATAAGAACCTGCTGTATAAAAAAACAAACAACAAAAAAAACCAACTAATACTAAACTTTCTTTGGGCTATTTGTATGGAAATATGTTAATATAAATGTTTCAGAGATTACATGAAACTTCTAAAAATCTTATATGTTCTGTATAGTAAGTCATAATTCTAGTTATTCCTTTAAAATGTATATCTCAGAAATAATTAAATTTCCTTGTCAATTGCATTATTATGAACTTTCATCAAATCTTTAGCATTTTTTCCTCCCTGCGGTACACGGGCCTCTCACTGTTGTGGCCTCCTCCACTGCGGAGCACAGGCTCTGGACGCGCAGGCTCAGCGGCCATGGCTCACGGGTCCAGCCGCTCCACGTCACGTGGGATCCTCCCTTACTGGGGCACGAACCCATGTCCCCTGCAGGGGCAGGCGGACTCTCAACCACTGCACCACCAGGGAAGCCCTAACTGTGGTCATTTTTAAGTCTTTTGTCATTTACAGGCAGTTCTGGGTGTACTCTGATGCTTTTGCAAAAATGTTCCTATAAAAGGGTTTCATCTTCAAGGAATTCATGGAAAAGACTGACAAGTACAGGTTTCTGGTAACTGACTATACTGCTGAACTGAATGAATAAGCATTTTCAGAACTCTAATGGAAAACTGATGAATTCATAAATGTGCTAACAAAAGATCAAGATGAAAAAAATTAATTACATGGGACTGAGTGAACTGATGCAGATGATTATAATTTTTGTGACTTTCTGTTTGAATTAAAAAAAATAAAAAATAAACCAACCAAACAAACAACAACAATGAAAAAAATCCCATCAGCCTCCCAGAGGCTCCTATTTGTATTTTAATAAGAATGATTATCATGAATGACAACAACTACTGTCATCACTGTGCTTTGTATTTAGGGGTGGGGAGGGCTCTTGGCTCTGCAGACATGGCCTGGGGGCCTCACCCAGGCCTCCCAGGAGGAAGGTGGCCAGTGTGCCTCTCCAGGCTTCAGAGGCACCCCAAGGGGCCTGCCCAGGCCCACACAGCTGCGCCTCAGGAAGAGGAAAGCCCTACCCACCACCACTTACTGTGGCAGGCTTTCCTGGTCCCCAGTCTCTCCTGGGATACTCATCTGATATCCTTAAGCATCATGGTTAAGAATGCAGTTTTAGGAGCTAGACAGGCTGGGTCTGAATGTGAGCTCTGCTATGTAATCTGGGCACAACTTCTCTGTGCCCACCTCATGGGATCATTTTGAGGATTACATGAATTAACACATGGATCATGCTTAGAACGATCCCTGGCATGAAGCAAAGCTCAATAAATGCTGGCTTTTATTAACAACAACAACAACAAAAACTCCCAACAAACAAAAGTCCAGGACCAGATGGCTTCATAGATGAATTCCACCAAATATTTAGAGAAGAGTCAACACCTATCCTTCTCAAACTATTCCAAAAAATTGCAGATGAAGGAATGCTTCTGAATTCATTCTACAAGGCCAGCATCACCCTGATACCAAAACCAGACAAAAAATACATATCACAATGAAAAGCACAGGCCAACATCCCTGATAAACAGATGCAAAAATCCTCAACAAAATATTAGCAAACAAATTCAACCACACATTAAACGGATCATACACCATGATCAAGTGGGATTTATCCCAGGGTTTTCATATCCACAAATCAGTCAATGTGATACACCACATTAAAAAACTAAAGAATAAAAATCATATAATCATCTCAATAGATGCAGAAAAAGCTTTTGATAAAATTCAACATCCATTTATGATTAAAACTCTCAACAAAGTAGGGACAAAAGGAATATACCTCTACATAATAAAGGCCAAATATGGTAAGCCCACAGCTAAGATCATACTCAACAGTGAAAAGCTGAAAGTATTTCCTGTAAGATCAGGAACAAGACAAGGATGTCCACTCCTACCACTTTTATTCAACACTCCAATACCATTCTTAGTATTGAAAGTCCTAGCCACAGCAATCAGACAAGAAGAAGAAATAAAGGCATCCAAATTAGAAAGGAAGAAGTAAAAGTGTCCTATTTGCAGATGGCATGATACTATACATATAAAATCCTAAAAATGCCAGCAAAAAACTACCGGAACTCATCAATGAAGTCAGTAAACTTGCAAAATTAATATACAAAATACAGATACAAAATTAATATACAGAAATCTGTTTTCATTTGTATACACTAACATCAAATTATCAGAAAGAGGAATTAAGAAAACAATCCCATTTACGTCAAAAAGAACAAAATACCTTGGAATAAATCTAACTAAGGAGGTAAAAGAACTGTACTCAGAAAACTGTAAGATACTGCTGAAAGAAATTAAAGACCACGCAAACAGATGGAAGGATATACATTGCTGATGGATTGCAATAATTAATATTGTTAAAATGAGCAGACTACTCAAGGCAATCTACAGATTCAGTGCAATCCCTATCAAAATATCCATGGCATTTTTCACAGAACTAGAGCAAATAATTCTACAATTTATAGGGAAACATAAAAGACCCAAAATAGCCAAAACAATTTTGAGAAAGAAGAACAGAGCTGGAGATATCACATACCCTGATTTAAGACTACACTACAAAGCAACAGCATTAGCAAAACAGACATGTAGATCAATGAATCAACAGAATACAGAGACCAGAAATGAGCTCATACTTACAAGGGCAATTAATCGACAGCAAAGGAGACAAGAACATAAAATGGGGAAAAGACAGCCTCTTCAATAAATGATGTTGGGAAAACTGGACAGCTACATGCAAAAGAGTCAAGCTGTACTACTCTCTCACACCATGCACAAAAATAAATTCAAAATGAATTAAAGACTTAAATGTAAGACATGAAACCATAAAACTTCTAGAAGAAAACACAGGCAGTATGTTCTTTGACATCAGTCTTAGCAATATTTTTTCAGATGTGTCTCCTCAGGCAAGGGAAACAAAAGCAAAAATAAACAAATGAGACTACATCAAACTAACAGGCTTTTGCCCAGTGAATGAAACTATCAGCAAAGTGAAAAAGCCACCTAATGAATGGGAGAAGATATTTGCAAGTGATATATACAATAAGGGGTTAATATCCAAAATATACAAAGTACTCATACAACTCAACAGGAAAAAAAACAAACAACCCAATTTAAAAATGGGCAGAGGATCTGAATAGACATTTTCCCAAGACATACAGATGGCCAATGGGTACATGAAAAGATGCTCAACATCACTAATCATCAGGGAAATGCAAATCAAAACCACAATGAGATATCACCTCACACCTCTCAGAATGGCTACTATTAAAAAGACAACAAATAACAAGTGTTATAAAACTGTGGAGAAAAGGGAACCTCAAGCACTGTTAGTGAAAATGTAAATTGGTGCAGCCACTGTGGAAAACAGTATGGAGAGTCCTTAAAAAATTAAAAATAGGACTACAATATGGTCCAGCAATTCTACTCCTGGGTATTTATCTGAAGAAAACAAAAACACTAATTAGAAAAGATATATGCATCCCTATGTTCAATGCAGCATTATTTACAATAGCCAAGATATGGAAGCAACCTAAGTGCCCATTGATAGATGAATGAATAAAGAAGATATGGTGTGTGTGTATATATATATATATATATATATATATATATATATATATATATATATATATATATATTCAATGGAATATTGCTCAGCATTAAAAAAAAATTGATATCTTGCCATTTGTGATAACATGGATGGACCTAGAGAGTATTATGTTAAGTGAAATAACTCAAACAGAGCAACACAAATATTATATGATTTCACTTATATGTGGAATCTAAAAACAAACAAACAAACAAACTAACAAAACCGAAACAGAGTTATAGATACAGGGACCAAACAGGTGGTTGCCAGAGGGGGGCAGGGTAAAGAAACAGGTGAGGAAATTAAAAGGTATGAACTTTCAGTTTCAAAATAAATGAGTCACAGGCATGAAATGTACATTGTGGGGAATATAGTCAAGAATTATGTAATATCTTTGTATGATAACAGAGAGTAACTAAACTTACCATGGTGATCACTTTGATACATAGAGAAATATCAAATCACTATGTTGTATAACAGGAACTAACAGTGTTGTAGGTCAACTATACTTCATAAACAAACACACAAATGAACTCATAGGAAAAAGAGAACAGATTTGTGGTTACCAGAGGCAGTGCGGGGTCGGGGGCAGGGGTGTGCAGAGGGTTGGAGGGAAGGAGAATTGGATGAAAGCCGTCATAAGGTACAAACTTCCCCTTATAAGGTAAATAAGTACTAGGGCTGTCATGTACAACATTATAAAGACAAGTAACACTGCTGTATGTTATATATGCAAGCTGGTAAAGAGTAAATCCTAATGGTTTTTAATCACAAGAAAAAAATTTTTTCTATTTCCTTAATGTTCTATCTATATGAGATGATGGATGTTTCATTAAGCTTACTGTGATAATCACTTCATGATGTATGTAAGTCAAATCATTGTGCTGTACACCTTAAACTTATACAGTGCTGTATGTCAATTATATCAATAAATCTGGAAGAAAAAAAAGAACTATAGTCACCATGCTGTACGTTACATCCCCATGACTTAGTTATTTCGCAACTGGAAGTTTGTACCTTTTGACGTCTCTCACACCTTTCACCACACTCCCACCCCCGCCTCTGGTAACCCCCAGTCTCACCCCTCCTTCTCATCTCAGGTCTCACTCACGGGCTCTGCTTGCGGGTTTGGTCAGGCTATGGAACAGGAACGCCTGTTCTTTCCCAGCTGGGAAGCCAGACAAAGCAGAAAGAAGCTCAGGCAGTTTTGAGAGCCCCCAGACAGCTGACACCTCCTCCCAAGCAGCAAAAGACAAGGCCCCAGTGCTTCACCAGCATGAGAGCAGCTATGCAAAGAGCCACTGATGTCCTTGTCTGAGCCGGTGGAAGCTTCCATGGGCACAGGCTGTGGGTCAGGTGGAGACCCGCCTTGGAGCACTCGCCTCTTTTTTGCCTTACTCTTCCATGTTCCTTTTCTTTAAAATGCTGACCTGGACAGAGAAGCTCTCAGCACTTAGGAAACATTCACTCTAACTCCATCAAATGTGAGCTCTCTATAAAAGTTCTTGAAGTGGCTCCCAATCTCAGGCCACAAGTCCAGGTGTGCAGAATACACACGCTTTTTCTATTACTGAATTTCATTTGTTTTGATCCCCATCCCACCAGTGTGGCAAAAACATAATCTCAGTTTGGAATTTACCCCCTGCCTGAACCTAAGACCTTGTCAAAGTCCCCCTAAGCTTTGAGGGATGGGGTCTTCAATGTCTTCTGGTTGTCCGTGTGTCTGGTGTTGTCACATATTGTCACTCTGTGGCCTGCAAAACTGCAGGCTCACCATCCAAACATTTCCTATTGCAGCTGGAACAAATTACCACAAGCTTAGCAGCTTAAAACAACACAAATATATATTAACTCACAGTTTCTGTAGGTCAGAAGTCCAACACGGGTTTCCCAGGGCTAAAATCAGGTGTTGGCCAAAGCGGGGCTTCTATTGGAGATCTTAGGGAAGAATCACTTCCAAGTGCATCCAGGTTTTTGGCCCAGCTCAGTCCTTGGGAGTCAAGGGACTGAGACCCCCATTCCCTTGCTGGCTGTCCACCAGGGTACCCCTAGTTCCTAAAAATCTCTCTCTAGGCCTTGCACGTGGGCCCCTCAGCACCAGCAAAGAGGCAGCAAACGGTCCTCACCCTTGGAAGATCTGCCTCTGACTTGGCGTCCTCTGCACCTCTCTGACGAACTCTGACTTACTCTTCTGCTTGATTCCATTGGGCCCAGCTGGCTAATCCAGGCTGATGTCCCTATTTTAGGTCAGCTGATTAGTTACCTTAATTCCACCTTCAAGTCCCTTCCCAGCTGTACTAAATTGATGCTTGATTGACTAAACAGGGGATGGGAGAATGGCTCAGGGAAGGCAAAGGGATCTTTGCAATTCCACCTACCACACAAACCCTGTGAGGGAACCCGGGGAGGGATGCAGTGCAGCCACCCTGCGTGGCCACTGAGACATCACCTGCCCCCTCAGCCCACAGCTCCTGGAACACAAGACCTCCTCCCAAGGTCATGGTCCTCTTAAGGCTGACGCTTCGCTGCTACTCTCATGGCCATCTCAGGAAGGAATTTGCTATGCTCTGAACCACACTGAGACGGGAAGCGCTGGGGGCCAAGATGTCACTTCTGCCTGAACACACTGCACAAGCCACTTCCTCTTTGGGGTCTCCCAGGGCTCTTTCTAGTTCACAGGACATAGGACATCCCCCCACCATAGGAACCACCATTTCTGTACTGTCATGGCTTTCCTTCTTCCTCCCTTCCCCCATTCCAGAGGAATCTTTTCTCGTGTTTAAGTGAAATTATCCTCTCACCAAACCCCCCAAACCCCAGATGCTTTGGCTACATCCAGAGTCCTGTCCATTCAGGCTCGGCTTTAGGCTTTTAGAACCGGAGGTCCGGTCCTGCTTTCCTCTCTGTTACATTCCTCACCTGGGGCCAAGGGGCTGGAAGATGGCTGCTTTAAAGTTCCAGTTGCCGGGGTAGGAGGCGAAGGGAGGGAGAGGGACGGCAAAGCAGGGAAATACTTGAGTTAATATTTCAAACATGTTTTCCTGCCACTCTCCTGACCTGGCCTGTTCTTCAAAATGCCCTCAGCATGCGGCCTATCACAGGAGGCCATCCTGGGGGACTAAGCTGGAGCCAGCATCTCCCCAGCCCCAGGCTGTGCCTTCAAGTGCCGGGCCAGGAGGGGCTGTGGGCAGCTTTGAGGCTTGCACCTTCTTGGAGTCTTTTTTGTTCACTCTTCGGAGCCTAATTCAGAGGTCACCTCTCTATGCGGCCTCTCCTTCCCTTCAGGTAAGTGTAAGCACTCCCTACTCTGGGCCCCCAAAGCTCTTTGACTTGTTATTGACCACACGGCCAGGGGTTTCGGCCTGGGTTAAATCAAAACCAACCAAGATCCTCAGAGCAGACTCCCTCCACCCGGATTACAACTCTCAGCCCGTCTCTGCCTCAGAAATGCCACCACTGCTTCCTTTAGGGGCTCCTCATCCTCTTTGGTCCCCTGAGTGTCTCCCTGCCTCCCACCCCAGACTTCTGAGGCTCTGGCTGTCCCACTCGGCTCCCCCCAACACAATATCCAGCTCCATGGGCTGCCCCTCAGGACGGAGCACAGGCTGGTACTCCAGACTCTGAGGATGCCGTCATCATAGTTCAAACCAGACACACTCCTAGAAGGGCCTGCAGAGAGACCCAGGGTGCCCATGGCCCCCGGAACAGAACTGGGCTTCTGTGACAGCTCAGGCTCCAGGACCTAGAGATGGTTTCCAGGAGGGGGCAGCAAAAGGCCCTGCAAACCAACCAGGCCACCGCTCTCCCCCACCCCACTCAACACCCACAGAGGCCTTCTCCAGAGCCAAGTGCTTCTTGGGTATCCTTTCAAGGTCATGGCAACGCACTCCACAACCAAGAGGGCTTGTTCTCAGGATCAGACTGGAAGGGCAGAGAGATGAAGTCACAAGAAACTGCAGCCTCGATGAATGCAATGCTGTGCCCAGGCCCACCTGGAAGGACCACATTAGGCTCAGCCCCTCACCCTAACCATGCCAAAAAGTCTATGGGCAGAAGTGAACAGGAAGGGAGGAAAGTTCTTCAGAACAACATCGTTTTATTGATCTTCTGACCAGCACTGGGCAAGGGCCAGTGGAATTTTTTAATTTTTTTTTTTGCGATACACGGGCCTCTCACTGTCGTGGGCTCTCCCGTTGCGGTGCACAGGCTCCAGATGCGCAGGCTCAGCGGCCATGGCTCACGGGCCCAGCAGCTCCGTGGCATGTGGGATCTTCCCCGACCGGGGCACGAACCCATGTCCCCTGCATCGGCAGGCGGACTCTCAACCACTGCGCCACCAGGGAAGCCCAACCAGTGGAACTTTTAAAAGGAACATAATCCTGGTCTTTGCCCTCAGGAAGCTTATGATTACTGAAGAGAACCAAGACTGTCACATAAGTAAATTAGACCAGACACTGTTGGGGGATGGAACAAGGCCTTGGCCAAGTCAAGTCTGTGTGTAATGGAAAGTGAGCTGAGCAAATAAGGAGAGAGAAGAAGTAGGGAGTAGGAGTTACCACAGGTGGTGAATCCATTTGCTAGGGCTCCTGTAACAAAGTACTGTCAACTGGCTGCCTTAAACAACAGACGTTTGATGTCTCCCAGTTCTGGAGAATTGGTTTTGGAATCAAGGATCCTTCTGAGGGCTTTGAGAAATGACCTACTCCAAGCCTCTCTCCTTGGCTTGTCAATGGCCATCTTCTACCTCTGACTCTTCACATCATCTTCCCTCTATGCACATCTGTGTCCAAATTTCCCCTTTTTATAAGGACATGAGTCATATTGGATTAGGGCCCACCCTTATAACTTCATTTTAACTTGATAAACTCTGTAAAGATCCTATCTCTAATAGGGTCACATTCTGACGTACTTGAGGTTAGGACACCGATATGTCTTTTTTAGGGGACACAATTCAACCCATAATAGGTGGCTTCAGGGAGGACTTAAAAGACTCAAAAAATTGCCCATTTGAAGGATCAGGTTCCCCAGCACGGGTGAGAATTTTATGATTACTGAACAATCCCCCAGGGAAGTACTTTCAGGATTTGGAACTGAAATCCTGTAGGAGATATCAGGACCAGAGGACACCATGTTGGGCAGGCTTTCTTCACGCAGGTCCCGAGTCTGGGGGCAACAGAATCCTGGCCCCAGCTGTGCACAACGGCTGAAGCCAAGCCTTCAGATTTTCCCACCAAAGGGAAAATCTTCTGGGATCCACATGAGGACCATAGTGGAGACTGGTTTAGAGGGCAGCAAGCAGCCAGAGTAGGCCAAGGCGGAGGGAAGAACCTTTCTCCCTGTTTCCACCCCCGCATACAAACACAGGAAAAATCAGACACCTCCTGCTGCCCACTTGGATGGTTTATGGGTCCAGGACACAGACAGGGTGGAGGAAGGAGGGCCACTGGGCTTGGATCTTACATTCATGAAAGGGCTTTATTTTAGCCTTTCGATGTTATTTCCAAATATTTGTTACAAGCTGAGTTGTATTCTAAAAATAGAATTACCATATGATCCAGCAATCCCACTACTGGGCATATACCCAGAGAAAACCATAATTCAAAAAGACACATGCACCCCAATATTCATTGCAGCGCTATTTACAATAGCCGGGTCATGAAAGCAATCTAAATGCCCATCGACAGACGAATGGATAAAGAAGATGTGGTACATATATACAATGGAATATTACTCAGCCATAAAAAGGAACGAAATTGATTCATTTTTTGAGACGTGGATGGATCTAGAGACTGTCATACAGAGTGACGTAAGTCAGAAAGAGAAAAACAAATATCCTATATTAATGCATGTATGTGGAACCTAGAAAAATGGTACAGATGAACCGGTTTTCAGAGCAGAAGTTGAGACACAGATGTAGAGAACAAATGTATGGACACCAAAGGGGGAAAACTGCGGTGGGGTGGGGATGGTGGTTTGCTGAATTGGGCGATTGGGATTGACATGTATACAGTGATGTGTATAAAACTGATGACTAATAAGAACCTGCAGTATAAAAAAACAAACAACAACAAAAAAAAACAACTAATACTAAACTTTCTTTGGGTTATTTGTATGGAAATATGTTAATATAAATGTTTCAGACATTACATGAAACTTCTAAAATCTTGTATGTTCTGGTATAATAAGTCATAATTCTAGTTATTCCTTTAAAATGTATATCTCAGAAATAACTAAATTTCCTTATCAATTGCATTATTATGAACTTTCATCAAATCTTTAACTGTGGTCATTTTTAAGTCTTTTGTCATTTACAGACAGTTCTGTGTGTACTCTGATGCTTTCGCAAAAATGTTCCTATAAAAGGGTTTCATCTTCAAGGAATTCATGGAAAAGACTCTGACAAGTACAGGTTTCTGGTAACTGACTATACTGCTGAACTGAATGAATAAGCATTTTCAGAACTCTAATGGAAAACTGATGAATTCATAAACTTGCTAACAAAAGATCAAGATGAAAAAAAATTAATTACATGGGACTGAGTGAACTGATGAGGATGATTATAATCTTTGTGACTTTCTGTTTGAATTTTAAAAAATAAACCAACCAAACAAACAAACAACAACAACAACAAAAATCCCATCAGCCTCCCAGAGGCTCCTATGTGTATTTTAATAAGAATGATCATCATGAATGACAACGACTACTGTCATCATTGTGCTTTGTATTTAGGGGTGGGGAGGGCTCTTGGCTCTGCAGACATGGCCTGGGGGCCTCACCCAGGCCTCCCAGGAGGAAGGTGGCTAGTGTGCCTCTCCAGGCTTCAGAGGCACCCCGAGGGGCCTGCCCAGGCCCACACAGCTGTGCCTCAGGAAGAGGAAAGCCCTACCCACCACCACTTACTGTGGCAGGCTTTCCTGGTCCCCAGTCCCTCCTGGGATACTCATCTGATATCCTTAAGCATCATGGTTAAGAATGCAGTTTTAGGAGCTAGACAGGCTGGGTCTGAATGTGAGCTCTGCTATGTAATCTGGGCACAACTTCTCTGTGCCCACCTCATGGGATCATTTTGAGGATTACATGAATTAACACATGGATCATACTTAGAACGATCCCTGGCATGAAGCAAAGCTCAATAAATGCTGGCTTTTTTTAACAACAACAACAACAAAAACTCCCAACAAACAAAAGTCCAGGACCAGATGGCTCATAGATGAATTCCACCAAATATTTAGAGAAGAGTCAACACCTATCCTTCTCAAACTATTCCAAAAAATTGCAGATGAAGGAATGCTTCTGAATTCATTCTACAAGGCCAGCATCACCCTGATACCAAAACCAGAAAAAAAAAATATATCACAAAGAAAAGCACAGGCCAACATCCCTGATAAACAGATGCAAAAATCCTCAACAAAATATTAGCAAACAAATTCAACCACACATTAAACGGATCATACACCATGATCAAGTGGGATTTATCCCAGGGTTTTCATATCCACAAATCAGTCAATGTGATACACCACATTAAAAAACTAAAGAATAAAAATCATATAATCATCTCAATAGATGCAGAAAAAGCTTTTGATAAAATTCAACATCCATTTATGATTAAAACTCTCAACAAAGTAGGGACAAAAGGAATATACCTCTACATAATAAAGGCCAAATATGGTAAGCCCACAGCTAAGATCATACTCAACAGTGAAAAGCTGAAAGTATTTCCTGTAAGATCAGGAACAAGACAAGGATGTCCACTCCTACCACTTTTATTCAACATTCCAATACCATTCTTAGTATTGAAAGTCCTAGCCACAGCAATCAGACAAGAAGAAGAAATAAAGGCATCCAAATTGGAAAGGAAGAAGTAAAAGTGTCCTGTTTGCAGATGGCATGATACTATACATATAAAATCCTAAAAATGCCAGCAAAAAACTACCGGAACTCATCAATGAAGTCAGTAAACTTGCAAAATTAATATACAAAATACAGATACAAAATTAATATACAGAAATCTGTTTTCATTTGTATACACTAACATCAAATTATCAGAAAGAGGAATTAAGAAAACAATCCCATTTACGTCAAAAAGAACAAAATACCTTGGAATAAATCTAACTAAGGAGGTAAAAGAACTGTACTCAGAAAACTGTAAGATACTGCTGAAAGAAATTAAAGACCACGCAAACAGATGGAAGGATATACATTACTGATGGATTGCAATAATTAATATTGTTAAAATGAGCAGACTACTCAAGGCAATCTACAGATTCAGTGCAATCCCTATCAAAATATCCATGGCATTTTTCACAGAACTAGAGCAAATAATTCTACAATTTATAGGGAAACATAAAAGACCCAAAATAGCCAAAACAATTTTGAGAAAGAAGAACAGAGCTGGAGATATCACATACCCTGATTTAAGACTACACTACAAAGCAACAGCATTAGCAAAACAGACATGTAGATCAATGAATCAACAGAATACAGAGACCAGAAATGAGCTCATACTTATAAGGGCAATTAATCGACAGCAAAGGAGACAAGAACATAAAATGGGGAAAAGACAGCCTCTTCAATAAATGATGTTGGGAAAACTGGACAGCTACATGCAAAAGAGTCAAGCTGTACTACTCTCTCACACCATGCACAAAAATAAATTCAAAATGAATTAAAGACTTAAATGTAAGACATGAAACCATAAAACTTCTAGAAGAAAACACAGGCAGTATGTTCTTTGACATCAGTCTTAGCAATATTTTTTCAGATGTGTCTCCTCAGGCAAGGGAAACAAAAGCAAAAATAAACAAATGAGACTACATCAAACTAACAGGCTTTTGCCCAGTGAATGAAACTATCAGCAAAGTGAAAAAGCCACCTAATGAATGGGAGAAGATATTTGCAAGTGATATATACAATAAGGGGTTAATATCCAAAATATACAAAGTACTCATACAACTCAACAGGAAAAAAAACAAACAACCCAATTTAAAAATGGGCAGAGGATCTGAATAGACATTTTCCCAAGACATACAGATGGCCAATGGGTACATGAAAAGATGCTCAACATCACTAATCATCAGGGAAATGCAAATCAAAACCACAATGAGATATCACCTCACACCTCTCAGAATGGCTACTATTAAAAAGACAACAAATAACAAGTGTTATAAAACTGTGGAGAAAAGGGAACCTCAAGCACTGTTAGTGAAAATGTAAATTGGTGCAGCCACTGTGGAAAACAGTATGGAGAGTCCTTAAAAAATTAAAAATAGGACTACAATATGGTCCAGCAATTCTACTCCTGGGTATTTATCTGAAGAAAACAAAAACACTAATTAGAAAAGATATATGCATCCCTATGTTCAATGCAGCATTATTTACAATAGCCAAGATATGGAAGCAACCTAAGTGCCCATTGATAGATGAATGAATAAAGAAGATATGGTGTGTGTGTGTGTATATATATATATATATATATATATATATATTCAATGGAATATTGCTCAGCATTAAAAAAAAATTGATATCTTGCCATTTGTGATAACATGGATGGACCTAGAGAGTATTATGTTAAGTGAAATAACTCAAACAGAGCAACACAAATATTATATGATTTCACTTATATGTGGAATCTAAAAACAAACAAACAAACAAACTAACAAAACCGAAACAGAGTTATAGATACAGGGACCAAACAGGTGGTTGCCAGAGGGGGGCAGGGTAAAGAAACAGGTGAGGAAATTAAAAGGTATGAACTTTCAGTTTCAAAATAAATGAGTCACAGGCATGAAATGTACATTGTGGGGAATATAGTCAAGAATTATGTAATATCTTTGTATGATAACAGAGAGTAACTAAACTTACCATGGTGATCACTTTGATACATAGAGAAATATCAAATCACTATGTTGTATAACAGGAACTAACAGTGTTGTAGGTCAACTATACTTCATAAACAAACACACAAATGAACTCATAGGAAAAAGAGAACAGATTTGTGGTTACCAGAGGCAGTGCGGGGTCGGGGGCAGGGGTGTGCAGAGGGTTGGAGGGAAGGAGAATTGGATGAAAGCCGTCATAAGGTACAAACTTCCCCTTATAAGGTAAATAAGTACTAGGGCTGTCATGTACAACATTATAAAGACAAGTAACACTGCTGTATGTTATATATGCAAGCTGGTAAAGAGTAAATCCTAATGGTTTTTAATCACAAGAAAAAAATTTTTTCTATTTCCTTAATGTTCTATCTATATGAGATGATGGATGTTTCATTAAGCTTACTGTGATAATCACTTCATGATGTATGTAAGTCAAATCATTGTGCTGTACACCTTAAACTTATACAGTGCTGTATGTCAATTATATCAATAAATCTGGAAGAAAAAAAAGAACTATAGTCACCATGCTGTACGTTACATCCCCATGACTTAGTTATTTCGCAACTGGAAGTTTGTACCTTTTGACGTCTCTCACACCTTTCACCACACTCCCACCCCCGCCTCTGGTAACCCCCAGTCTCACCCCTCCTTCTCATCTCAGGTCTCACTCACGGGCTCTGCTTGCGGGTTTGGTCAGGCTATGGAACAGGAACGCCTGTTCTTTCCCAGCTGGGAAGCCAGACAAAGCAGAAAGAAGCTCAGGCAGTTTTGAGAGCCCCCAGACAGCTGACACCTCCTCCCAAGCAGCAAAAGACAAGGCCCCAGTGCTTCACCAGCATGAGAGCAGCTATGCAAAGAGCCACTGATGTCCTTGTCTGAGCCGGTGGAAGCTTCCATGGGCACAGGCTGTGGGTCAGGTGGAGACCCGCCTTGGAGCACTCGCCTCTTTTTTGCCTTACTCTTCCATGTTCCTTTTCTTTAAAATGCTGACCTGGACAGAGAAGCTCTCAGCACTTAGGAAACATTCACTCTAACTCCATCAAATGTGAGCTCTCTATAAAAGTTCTTGAAGTGGCTCCCAATCTCAGGCCACAAGTCCAGGTGTGCAGAATACACACGCTTTTTCTATTACTGAATTTCATTTGTTTTGATCCCCATCCCACCAGTGTGGCAAAAACATAATCTCAGTTTGGAATTTACCCCCTGCCTGAACCTAAGACCTTGTCAAAGTCCCCCTAAGCTTTGAGGGATGGGGTCTTCAATGTCTTCTGGTTGTCCGTGTGTCTGGTGTTGTCACATATTGTCACTCTGTGGCCTGCAAAACTGCAGGCTCACCATCCAAACATTTCCTATTGCAGCTGGAACAAATTACCACAAGCTTAGCAGCTTAAAACAACACAAATATATATTAACTCACAGTTTCTGTAGGTCAGAAGTCCAACACGGGTTTCCCAGGGCTAAAATCAGGTGTTGGCCAAAGCGGGGCTTCTATTGGAGATCTTAGGGAAGAATCACTTCCAAGTGCATCCAGGTTTTTGGCCCAGCTCAGTCCTTGGGAGTCAAGGGACTGAGACCCCCATTCCCTTGCTGGCTGTCCACCAGGGTACCCCTAGTTCCTAAAAATCTCTCTCTAGGCCTTGCACGTGGGCCCCTCAGCACCAGCAAAGAGGCAGCAAACGGTCCTCACCCTTGGAAGATCTGCCTCTGACTTGGCGTCCTCTGCACCTCTCTGACGAACTCTGACTTACTCTTCTGCTTGATTCCATTGGGCCCAGCTGGCTAATCCAGGCTGATGTCCCTATTTTAGGTCAGCTGATTAGTTACCTTAATTCCACCTTCAAGTTCCTTCCCAGCTGTACTAAACTGATGCTTGATTGACTAAACAGGGGATGGGAGAATGGCTCAGGGAAGGCAAAGGGATCTTTGCAATTCCACCTACCACACAAACCCTGTGAGGGAACCCGGGGAGGGATGCAGTGCGGCCACCCTGCGTGGCCACTGAGACATCACCTGCCCCCTCAGCCCACAGCCCCTGGAACACAAGACCTCCTCCCAAGGTCATGGTCCTCTTAAGGCTGACGCTTCGCTGCTACTCTCATGGCCATCTCAGGAAGGAATTTGCTATGCTCTGAACCACACTGAGACGGGAAGCGCTGGGGGCCAAGATGTCACTTCTGCCTGAACACACTGCACAAGCCACTTCCTCTTTGGGGTCTCCCAGGGCTCTTTCTAGTTCACAGGACATAGGACATCCCCCCACCATAGGAACCACCATTTCTGTACTGTCATGGCTTTCCTTCTTCCTCCCTTCCCCCATTCCAGAGGAATCTTTTCTCGTGTTTAAGTGAAATTATCCTCTCACCAAACCCCCCAAACCCCAGATGCTTTGGCTACATCCAGAGTCCTGTCCATTCAGGCTCGGCTTTAGGCTTTTAGAACCGGAGGTCCGGTCCTGCTTTCCTCTCTGTTACATTCCTCACCTGGGGCCAAGGGGCTGGAAGATGGCTGCTTTAAAGTTCCAGTTGCCGGGGTAGGAGGCGAAGGGAGGGAGAGGGACGGCAAAGCAGGGAAATACTTGAGTTAATATTTCAAACATGTTTTCCTGCCACTCTCCTGACCTGGCCTGTTCTTCAAAATGCCCTCGGCATGAGGCCCATCACAGGAGTCCATCCTGGGGGACTAAGCTGGAGCCAGCATCTCCCCAGTCCCAGGCTGTGCCTTCAAGTGCCGGGCCAGGAGGGGCTGTGGGCAGCTTTGAGGCTTGCACCTTCTTGGAGTCTTTTTTGTTCACTCTTCGGAGCCTAATTCAGAGGTCACCTCTCTATGCGACCTCTCCTTCCCTTCAGGTAAGTGTAAGCATTCCCTACTCTGGGCCCCCAAAGCTCTTTGACTTGTTATTGACCACACGGCCAGGGGTTTCGGCCTGGGTTAAGTCAAAACCAACCAAGATCCTCAGAGCAGACTCCCTCCACCCGGATTACAACTCTCAGCCCACCTCTGCCTCAAAAAAACAACCACCGCTTTCTTTAGGGGCTCCTCATCCTCTTTGGTCCCCTGAGTGTCTCCCTGCCTCCCACCCCGGACTCCTGAGGCTCTGGCTGTCCCACTAGGCTCCCCCCAACACAATACCCAGCTCCAAGGGCTGCCACTCAGGACGGAGCAGAGGCTGGCACTCCAGACTCCGAGGATGTCATCATCATAGTTCAAACCAGACACACTCCTAGAAGGGCCTGCAGGGAGACCCAGGGTCCCATGGACCCTGGAACTGGGCTTCTGTGACAGCTCAGGCTCCAGGACCTAGAGATGGTTTCCAGGAGGGGGCAGCAAAAGGCCCTGCAAACCAACCAGGCCACCGCTCTCCCCCACCCCACTCAACACCCACAGAGGCCTTCTCCAGAGCCAAGTGCTTCTTGGATATCCTTTCAAGGTCATGGCAACGCACTCCACAACCTAGAGGGCTTGTTCTCAGGATCAGACTGGAAGGGCAGAGAGATGAAGTCACAAGAAACTGCAGCCTCGATGAATGCAATGCTGTGCCCAGGCCCACCTGGAAGGACCACATTAGGCTCAGCCTCTCCCCTAACCATGCCAGAAACTCTATGGCAGAAGTGAACAGGAAGGGAGGAAAGTTCTTCAGATCAACATGGTTTTATTGATCTTCTGACCAGCACTGGGCAAGGGCCAGTGGAATTTTTTTTTTTTTTTTGCGGTACGCGGGCCTCTCACTGTCGTGGCCTCTCCGGTTGCCGTGCACAGGCTCCTGACGCGCAGTCTCAGTGGCCATGGCTCACGGGCCCAGCCGCTCCGCGGCATGTGGGATCTTCCCAGACCGGAGCACGAACCCATGTCCCCTGCATAGGCAGGCGGACTCTCAACCACTGCGCCACCAGGGAAGCCCAACCAGTGGAATTTTTAAAAGGAACATAATCCTGGTCTTTGCCCTCAGGAAGCTTATGATTACTGAAGAGAACCAAGACTGTCACATAAGTAAATTAGACCAGACACCATTGGGGGATGGAACAAGGCCTTGGCCAAGTCATGTCTGTATGTAATGGAAAGTGAGCTGAGCAAATAAGGAGAGAGAAGAGGTAGGGAGTAGGAGTTACCACAGGTGGCGAATCCATTTGCTAGGGCTCCTGTAACAAAGTACTGTCAACTGGCTGCCTTAAACAACAGACGTTTGATGTCTCCCAGTTCTGGAGAATTGGTTTTGGAATCAAGGATCCTTCTGAGGGCTTTGAGAAATGACCTACTCCAAGCCTCTCTCCTTGGCTTGTCAATGGCCATCTTCTACCTCTGTCTCTTCACATCATCTTCCCTCTATGCACATCTGTGTCCAAATTTCCCCTTTTTATAAGGACATGAGTCATATTGGATTAGGGCCCACCCTTATAACTTCATTTTAACTTGATAAACTCTGTAAAGATCCTATCTCTAATAGGGTCACATTCTGATGTACTTGAGGTTAGGACACCGATATGTCTTTTTTAGGGGACACAATTCAACCCATAATAGGTGGTTTCAGGGAGGACTTAAAAGACAAAAAATTTGCCCATTTGAAGGATCAGGTTCCCCAGCACGGGTGAGAATTTTATGATTACTGAACAATCCCCCAGGGAAGTACTTTCAGGATTTGGAACTGAAATCCTGTAGGAGCATCAGGACCAGAGGACACCATGTTGGGCAGGCTTTCTTCACACAGGTCCCGAGTCTGGGGGCAACAGAATCCCGGCCCCAGCTGTGCACAACGGCTGAAGCCAAGCCTTCAGATTTTCCCAACAAAGGGGAAATCTTCTGGGATCCACGTGAGGACCATAGTGGAGACTGGTTTAGAGGGCAGCAAGCAGCCAGAGTAGGCAAAGGGGGAGGGAAGAACCTTTCTCCCTGTTTCCACCCCCGCATACAAACTCAAGAAAAATCAGACACCTCCTGCTGCCCACTTGGATCGTTTATGGGTCCAGGATACAGACAGGGTGGAGGAACCCAGACCCACCGGGCCTGGGTCTTACATTCATGAAAGGGCTTTATTTTATCCTTTCGATGTTACTTCCCAATGTTTGTTACAAGCTGAGTTGTATTCTCCAAAATTTCCTAACACCCATGACTTCAGAATGTAACTGTATTTAGAAATAGGGTCTTTAAAGAAGTTAAGTTAAAATGAGGCCATTAGGGTGGGCCCTAATCCAATATGACTGGTGTCCTTATAAGAAAAGGACAACTGCACACAAACACACAGAGAGAAGACCACGTAACAACATGGGGAGCAGACGGCTAATCTACAAGACAAACAGAGAGCCCTCAAAGAAGGCAACCCTATAGACAGACACATTGATCTCAGACTTCCAGCCTCCAAAACTGTGAGACAATTTCTGCTGTTTAAGCCACTAACTTAGTGGTACCTTGTTCCGGCAGCCCTTACAAACTAATACAGTGTTAAATCTATATTCACATTGTCTGTGTTTTTAAACATTATTTTTTTAAAATGTTATTTCCAGTGTACTTTTCTTTTTTTATTTTATTCATTTTTATTTTGGGCTGTGTTGGGTCTTCATTGCTGCACGCAGTCTTTCTCTAGTTGCAGCGAGCGGGGGCTTCTCATTGCGGTGGCTTCTCTCGTTGCGGAGCATGGGCTTTAGGCACACGGGCTTCAGTAGTTGTGGCACGTGAGCTCAGTAGTTGTGGCTTGCGGGCTCTAGAGCTCAGGCTCAGTAGTTGTGGCACACGGGCTTAGTTGCTCCGCAGCATGTGGGATCTTCCCGGACCAGGGCTTGAACCTGTGTCCCCTGCATTGGCAGGTGGATTCTTAACCACTGCACCACCAGGGAAGTCTTAAGCATTAATTTTTTAAATGTAAATATATTTAAAAAATACTATAACATTTAACCTGTTTTTCCCCAGCATTTTTAATGTATTGGAAACTACCACCACCCCTCCTCAAAAAATGAAAGTGGCCCAGGAGTCTGTAGCTCTAGGCAGCCCCTGAGAGAATCCAGCAGCCCAAACGGCAACTCTCTGGAGATCTGGAAGGATGATGTGTCTGGACACAGCCTTCATATCTGGCCCGAGAGCCAGCTGGCACCGTTAGGCCGAGGAGAGAGCTCTGAGCTTCCTCAGTAGCTGGCAGCATCCCAGCCTGCCTCCTCCCCACCGCCCCCAAACCATCTGGAAAATGAAAATAATGCCTCTGCTTCCTACCAGGCTCCAGAGACCCTGTGAGAGACAGGGAGAGATTATCCACTAAGCCCCCCACATTCCTGGAGAAGGTTGCCCTGGAATGGGCTCTTGCCCAGCCTCCTTTGCCCTAAATAGCAGAAGACTCTCATCAGGGCTCTTGCCAGCTGCCCTGGCCTGGCCTCTGGAACGGCTTCTGCTTGGAGGCCACCGATTGAAGGCGAGGCTTCCCACCGGCCTACCCCTCCCCTCTTCCCCTGCAGCCTGTCTGAGATTCAGCCACCTGAGAGGTGACTCTGGCAGAGCTATGCAAAGGCAGCTGTGCTCTTGAGTCACCTGCAGATTTGTTAGAATGCAGAGTCTGATTCAGCAAATCTGCCCCAAGGCCCTGAGCTTCTGCCTTCCCTGCTGGTGATGCAGATGTCACTGGTCAGAGTGGAACAGCGCTAGACAATACAGCAGGAAGGAATTATAGTCTCCAACGTATTCTGGCAGAGGCCAGCACTCCCAGTCAAGAAGCTTGACCACTGTTAGGAGGGAAATGTGATGCTCCCCCCCGCAGCTCCGAGGGGGATGCAAAACCACACAGGCTTCTGCCCAGCCGCTTTTCCTCGCACTTCCAAGTGGGCACATAGCCCCCAAGTCAAAACAGCGTTTAGCCAGCTGGCAGTCCAGCACCAGAAATTCATCTTTAAGTTAGGAACCTGGGAATCAATAGGCAGGCACAGCTCAGTTTTGGGGTGTCCCTGAGAAACAACGCAGCCCCTCTCCAGATGGGCTTCTCTGCACCTTCCCCCCCTCCAGTGGGGGCTGGCCAGGCCCCAGGGTGGATTCGTTCTGGGTAATTGCACTATTCCTGGCAGGGCTTCAAGGCTCATGAAATTCATCTCTTGCCAAAGGCAGAGGATCAGCTGGCAACAGAGAGCATGGGCTGAAGCTAATCAGGTGCAATCATATTTTTAATGACATATTTTCCCCTCTAATTATCAAAATCATGCAGCAACTCACTTTAGAAAATTTAGAAAACATTGAAAATAGAAAGAAGGAATAAGCCTGCAATTCTACAATTCTAAAATAATCCATTTTAACATTTTGAAAAATGTCCTTCCAGTTCTTTATGTGCTTAAATGTCATCGGCATGCAGTTACGCATTGGGCTCCCCAAATTCTTTGAAAGCATTTTTTTTCAAATGATTAACATTTTATTATAGAAAAAGCATCCCAAATACAGGATTTCGCAAACACTGGTAGGTGAACAAGTGCAACTTTAAAAGTAAATACAAAGTAAAGAGGCAAAAAACCAATAAGCATTTTTGCCTTCAAGAAAAAATGTAATGTTCTCCTGCAGAGGTGATCCCACCCAGAGCATGAATGTGGCTCCAACCCCCATAAAGGCATCAGGTTTACTTTCTGAACTATGCCCAGTTTATCAATTTCAAAATGATGGCAAGAAGTGGCATTGAATAAATCACTAAGACAGATGCTTAACTTTCTATTGATTATTACTCGATAAAAGCTTCCCATCACACTTTGACAATTTAAAGCCTGTGTTCTGATTGTTTTTACTTACAGAAGGGCTGGAACACTATCCATCCTTCCTTGGCTTATTCCACAGTATTTTCATAGACAGACCTGTATACATTAGGTATACAGAGATCAGAGAACTAAATTCCAAGAGAACAGAGATCACACTGTTCCCTTGGAATTTAGTTCAAAATAATATTGGCGATTGCATATCGTGCAGTAAATCCAGCTACTTTCTAGCTTCCTTACCTTTATTTACTGTCATTCTTTTAATACCTTTTCTCCACTTTGGAGAAACCATTAAGTAATCTCACCAGAAAGAATGATTTTCAATTGCTGCATAATAGTTTCCCCAAATAGACCTTGAGCAAATTGAAGGCAGACTTGTTCTTTTCCATATTCCTAGAATTTGACAAACAATAGGTACGCAACATTTTGTTGAATAAATGAAACTTTCCTGAGTTTATGTTTACCGCATAAAAGTCTATACATTTTGGCTGTCTTACATTTACTTATTTTAAGGTATCAATATGCTGAAATTTCGTAAATATAATTTCAATCCCACTTGAATCTCTGAAGGCTAGGTAAGAGTATTACAAAAAATATAGAAGTGCACTTACCGTCTGCAAGCAGGGCCATCTAGAACTCTTCTATGGCTCTTTAACAAACTTCAGTGGGATTCCTACCTCCACTGACAAATGGGGAAAATTCTAGAAAGGAGGGAAGTCGTTTTGATTGGGATGCTTAACAGATTATTCACAAAGTTAATTCAACATTGGAAGGATAGAAGATGTCAATTCCACACAAATGTAGAAGAAATCAACAGTCTGGCCTCATGGAAACCCATGCTGGGGAAGGCGGGGGCAGATGGGGGAGGAGTGTAGGGCAGAGCAGAAAGCCATTTCTTGGCTGCAGCAAAATGCAAAATCAGGCCCCTTACCTTTGGCCCCTCCAGCACAGCACTCCGTCTTGTCTCTCCCCTACTTGGAGAAAAGCAAACTGTATTCAATCACCTTTTCAAATTCTAAAACCAGGCTTTCCTGTCAGAATCGGACCCAGGAATTTTCCATTCCCTCTTGCACTGAGGATATTTGACCTGGGTCTTAAGTCCATAACATTGAGAGCTTCTGAGAAAGGAACAGAAATGAAAATCCAGCCTCATGTCCCTCTCCTCTCCTGAACAGAGGGTGGGACTGGCCCAGTCAGTCCAGATCACCACCAACCCAGAGGAAACTTCAGTCCATATTCCCTATTTCCTTCACTGGGATTTGCATGCTATACCTCCCTCCAGGCAGTGAGAGGCAGCACTCACCTGCTTTCTCCCCACCCCTGTGTGCAGCAGCTCCGTAACTGAATGCAGAAACCGGTGGCTCACCTCCAAGAGGATGCCAGGCACTTCTCCAATGGCCCTGTAGCAGCCAGAGATCAGCTGGCATCCCATCCTATTACATCTCACTCATTAACAAACATCTGCGGAGGCATGCTTGCTGTGGCCTGGAGGGGCATGCCATACACTAGAGGACTCAGGCTCATGGAGCCCATTGCTCCGTCCACCCCTCTGGCTCTGGCCACCCAAAATGGTGGAGCCCTTAACTACAATGACTAAGCATGTAAGAATTTACTAAAAGGGAAGATGGTGTAGGGAACTGCTTAAGACAAGACTCAGGAGCAAGACAGACCTGAGTTCCAGGCCTCCCACTGGCACTTATTCATTGTACAACCACAGGTGGGAAATCACCTTTCTGAGCCTCAGTTTCCTCATCTGCAAAATAGGATAATACTAGTACTTACCTCCTAGAATTGATGGGAGTTTTAAATGAGGTAATGCAAGTAAAGCACTTAGTCTGGTATCTAGCACAGATTAAGTAGTCAACAATATCAGAAATGATGAAGGTGATGATGGTGATGATGATGTAAGTCCAACACAGAGAAAGAGACAGGCAGGTACTAACAGATAATTACAAAGGGCTAACTGACCCCCAATTTCAGTGATCTCTGTCTCTGATTTTCGGGGTTTTCTTCCATCTGTCAGCACACAACATAATTCATCCTTGAATTATATGCTTCCTGAGGATTTTGCTTAAAACAAATAGGGTGTATTAGTTTCCTGTGACTGCTGTTAAAAACAAAAACAAAACAGCCACAGACTGGTGGCTTAGAACACAGAAATTTATTTTCTTGCAGTTCTGGAGAACAGAAATCTGAAATCAAGGTGTTGTCAGTGCCCTCCATACTCTCGGGGACAATCCATTCCTTTCATCTTCCAGCTTCTGGTGACTATCAGCGTTCCTTGGCTGTAGCTGTATCACTCCAATCTCTGTCTAGACGTCACATCTCCTCTTCTGTGTCTGTCTTCTCCTCTGTGTGTCTCTTATAAGGACACTTGTTACCCACCTGGATAGTTCAGGATGACCTCCTCACTCAAGATCTGTACCTTCATTACTTCTGCAAAGGTCACATTCACAGGTTCTGGGGGATTAGGATATGGACATATTCTTTCAGCCCACTGCTCAGAGAAATTAAGAACATGAGCTTTAGAATCAAACTGACCTGGATTCAAATACCAGATCCACAACCACTAGCTAGTTGAGTCACCTTGATTAAATTATTTAACATCTTTGAGCTTCAGTTTTTGGAAACAATGCCAACTCCTCAGTGTTTTTTGTGAGAATTAAATAAGCTAATATGTAAACTCCCTCTGTAAATGGTACTCCCTCTCATTAATGGTAGGTTTACCTTACCAGGCTAAAAGCTTACAAGAGCGGGCAGCATCTTGCTTTGCTTCATTCACGGGTCCTTCTAGCACAAGTCTGCAAGCAGTCCATCCTCAGTAAAGACAGGGTGAGAAATTGGCTGAACAAGCAACCCAGGCAACCAACATCACCAGTGACATGAGATTCTACAGATGGTAGGAAGTTGGATTCATGTTCTCCACATCTGAAGGAGGCTGTTAGAGGAGTCCAACAGTGACCCCAACCTGAGCATTGCAGGGCCCAGATGGGTGGGCTTTAGGCAGAGAATAGGACCATTTGGCAGGCATGCAACTGGCCTCACTCAGCCCTGTTGTTACCATTAAAAAAAAATCCCTCCCCAGTGACATGATTCCTTGGAGTGGGACAGGGGAAGCTACTCTGAAGAAGTCCTAGAATTTCATAAACAGATCAGAACCCCAATTCCTAGCAAGGAGCACTTTTCCAGACCAGAACTGGGAATTCACCTACTCATGTTCATTTCTACACATCTGAATAACCCAGGGTGCTTACTTAATGCAGATTCCTACCCCCTCCCCGACCTCCAGACTGGCTGAATAAAACTTTAGTGGAGTGGGGCTAGGAACTAAACATTTCAAACAAACCACTTAGGTAATTCTGATTCATTTGGAGAAAACCAGCCATGATAATCAAATTATAATCCAAACAACACATCCCTAAACATGGGCTTGATCTCCAAACACTCTACCGAAGAACGATTATATGTCAAACTGGAAAGAGTAAGAGTTTGGGAGTCAAATAGGATTGAGATCCTAACTGAGGTGCTTCACATAACAGCTGTGGGACCCTGGGAAAATTATTTCTCTGGCTCTCAGCTCCCAGTTCTGTAAAGCAGACCAATATACCCCTCAGGGCTCTGGTGTTAATTAAATGAAAATTATGTAAGGTGCCAGTACACAGTAGGTTGAAGCAGAGACTGCTACTGTTCACCAATCCATTTCTTCTTCATTAATATACAGCTAGACTATATCTCCAAGCACCCTGACAGCTAGACATGGCCATGTGACTAGCTGTCACCAAGGGAATGACTGTTAAGTGATGTGTACTTCCACTAGACAAAGGTTTGAGGAACAGATGCATCTCCTTCATGTTCTTTCATCTTGCACCAACTGGATGTAGGTGACGGCTCTAGGGAAGTGAGGAGCTACAATATGGAAGGAGCCTGGGTCTCTGAATCACTGGGTAGAGGAAAGCTACCCACCAACCATAATACCTGCCTTGGACTTTTTTTTTTTTTGCAAATGAGAACTAAGTCCCTATACTTTGGGAATCTATTTTTTACAACTAATGTATAGGTGGTCAGAAGGTGTTCATCTTCTTTCTCTACCTTCAAATAATAATTACACATTACCCAGAACTGTTTCAAGAGTTTATCTCCACTCGGAATTTCTTCGTAGTATAAAACATGTGGTAGGCAAATTCTAAAGACAGCCTCTCCGAGATTCCTGTCCCCCGGTTATTCATTCAATTAAACACTAATCTAGAGACTTCTGTGAAGGAATTCTTCAGATATAATTAAAGTTCCAAGTCCAGTGACCTCAAAATAAGGAGATTATCTGGGTGGGCCTGATCCAGTCACATGAGTCCTTTAAAGGACAGATACAGAAGTCAGAGAGATTGGAGTGTGAGAAGGCTCCATATGCCCTTGCTGCTTTGGAGATAGAGCACCATTTGAGAAGGAACTGAGGGTAGCCCCTAGCTGGCAGGCAGCAAGAAAACAAAGACCTCAGACCTACAGCCACAAAGAACTGGATTCTGCCAATAACTTGAAAGAGGTTGGAAGCAGATTCTTCCCGGAGGCTGCAGATAAGAGCCCCGTCTAGCCAACACTTGCTTTCTGGCCTTGTGATACCCTGAGAAAAGAACTTAGCCAAGCCCACCCAGACTTCTGACCCCAGAACTATGAATGAATTCATTTGTGTTGTCTCAAACCACTAAATTTGTGATAATTTGTTACAGCTGCCACAGAAAACCAATACGTTTTCTAAATCTGTTTCCTCACCTATGTTTTTAAGAATTCTGTGGGGTGGTGGTAGAAAGTAGGTTAGGTGATATCCAGGCATCCTTTTAGCTTTACATTTGTTCAGTTCTGTGTCTCCATTGTATATTAGGGAGCCCCATGGCCCTACGGCACTTGGAATCTGGTGTGAAATGGCACAGTCTGGGTATTAGTTGCAGCTTTATGAGCAGATGATCCACTCCCACTTCACCAGCCCCCAAATCCAAATCTTAGAAGTAGCACTGCTGTCAAAGAAAACAAAGTTGGGCAAAGTGATTCCAAAGTCTACTGTGCTGACCTTTAATCTCCCAGCAGATCTCCAAGCCTGATGAATGTGGAGGATCCAGCCTTTACCACTGTTCTCTACCAGCTCTGGGTGTCATGAACGGGGAAGGTGACTTATTCTGATCACATCTCCTGGAACCCTCCTGGCCTGATGCATATATCTTATTTCCATGTCTCTTATCCTAAAACACCCTCCAAAAGCAGAACGTGTTCCCGCACATATTATGCCCTTGACCAAGATGAATTTAAGAAGTTTTTTTTTGAAGTAAAGGAGTTCAATACATACAAGTATCATCATGAGATACTGAATATACAAACGGACAATGGCCAGACTATATATAAAAATAGAACTCTGGGGAATTCCCTGGAAGTCCTGTGGTTAGGACTCAGCATTCTCACTGCAGGGGCCCTGGGTTCGATCCCTGGTCAGGGAACTAAGATCCCACAAACCGTGTGGTGGGGCCAAAAAAACCCCCCAAAAAACAAACAAACAAAAGAACTCTGACACACAACATGCAGCAACCAGACCAGGAATCCAAACAACAACCTTTGTAGCAAATGACTCAAAATGGCCAGGACTTGATTAATAACTGATAGCTTCCCTAATTTTTGTCCCCATTTCCAATTTAGGACTAACCAGAGAAAGCTAAATAGTCCCCTTCACCAATCACACAGGATGCCTGCATCTAGTTAGCCTGTTAGCCTGCAAACAGTTTCCTCATGGCAGTAGCTTCCAATAAGAGCATAACTGAAGTCTTCTCTTTTCTCCACTATAAAGCTTTCCCACTCCTTTGTCTTTTTGCGCCTGCCAAGCACTGGTGACGGTGGCTCACTCCCCTGCTATACAGCAAGATCTGGAGTGCCTTTGCTTGTTCTCTTTTAGGTAGTCTTCATTTATGTACTTATTTTTCAAGCAGATTTAGAGCTTTGAAACATAAAGTGACATATTGTTTTTAGTAATGTTATGTTATTCACACTAATTCCAATAATAAAAGGAAAATTTCATAGTAGGCTACAGGAGTGTTTACTGGAAACTCAGGGTCAAGAGAGCATCTGGGCCACATGAAGATCCTAGAACCATAGTCTGGAAAAGCCACCAGAGCTTTCTATCTTGCGTCTTATCCCAGAAACTTTTCTCTACCTTATCTTGTTGCAAACAGAAATCTCTGCTTTTCTGGCCCACAGCGCAGAAAACATGACCATGAACAGGGCCTGTGTTTAATGGTGCTTGTCCAGCCAAGGGGGAGTTATCTGCAGAGAGAACTCCCCTCCCCCCTCCCCTCCCCTCCCCTCCCCACCTTTTTTCTCTTCTCTTTTCTGTCTCTGTCCTAATTGCAAGCTCCAGGGTAAGGGACACAGACCAGGCCACTGGGTCTAGGGCCATCTTAGAACAGTTCACCAACTATTATAATTCTATATTCTAGGATAAAAGAATTCATCCTAGAATAGTCCCCAACCCTGAACCCAGGTGGTCAGTGGCTGTGGGCGGTCTTGTTTATGACCGTGGCAATCAGGAGCCCATCCCTGTAACTGTTTGAGGGGGAGGGGGGATGGGGACAGTTCCCAGAGAAAATGTACAGGGGCAGACAACCCAGTAGGGGTTCACTCCATTCCTGATGGCACAGGGAGAGAGTAGTTATGTGGTGCTAGATTCTGGGCCTCCCAGTATCACTAACTGACATGGTCTAGTCACTGTTTTTCCTTGGGAAGAGATTCATCCATCCATTTAACAAACAGCAAGTGCACATCCCAGCATTACGCTAGGTGCTCGGTGTACAATGGTGGAAAAACCCATCATCTCTGCCCTCATGGAGAGGAGGATATCACCACATAAATGGAAAATTAAAATACGGTGAAGAGTATTATGCTCAAACTATAACCCAAATCTGATCCGGGTGGGGCTGAGGAGGGAGCTGTTTCAAGAAATGCTTCCTTAAAGAATATGATATCTGAAAGGAAATCCTGAAAATTAGGGAGGCTGGTAGAAATAAAAGAAGGATGAATGTTCCAGGCAGAAGCAAGTTTCACTGTCAAGGAAGGGCATTTAGGGACACCGAAAGTAGTATAGTAAGGTTGACACGAGGAGTATTTGGGTGAGAGCACTGGGAGGTAGACTAGAGAGAGGGTCAGAGACCGGGTCTAAAGGTGAAACCGTGACCCTCAGATTGGGTCTTGAAGCCACACTGCTGGGACTCAAACCCGGCCAGAACCCAGATTGGGACTTGAAGCCACATGCCGGGACTCAAACCTGGCCAAAACCCAGTCTTCCAACTGATACTGCACACCTGGTTTCAGGACTTAATGAAGCTCAGGTTCCTGATGTCTCATTGCAGAAAGAATTCAGTGAGAGACAAAGTGATAGGTAAGAAGCGGATTTATTTAGAGAGAAACACACTCCACAGCCAGAGTATGGGTCATCTCAGAATGTGAGAAAGGCACGAGGGTAAGGGGATGTCAGTTTTTATAGAAGTGGGTTATTTCACAGGCTAATGAGTGGGAGGAGTATTCCAGCTATTTCAGGAAGGGGCGGGGATTTCCAAGAATTGGGCCACGGCCCACTTTTTGATCCTTATGGTCGGCCTTGGAACTGTCATGGCGCCTGTGGGTGTGTCATTTAGCTTGCTGATGTGAGCATATACTGAGGCTCAAGTTCTAGTGGAAAAAGTCGACTTGTCTGCCATCTTGGACCCATTTGGTTCTAATCAGTTTATGTCATGTCCTCAGGCTGTGTTACTCTTTCAAAGGTTGTGCCCTGCCTCCTTCCCTCCTGTTTCAAAGGGACTTGAATGCCATAAATATATGACGAAGGCAATGGGCCCCTTACACAGGAGTGACCTAGATTACTAGATTTACATTCCTGAAAGGTCACCACGGCTGGTAAAGGATTGGGTGTATCTGAAAATGGAGAGAGCCAGTTGGGCAACTCGTGCAGTAACCTTGGGGTTCTAAGGTGAACTAAGACAGAAGGCAAACTGATTCAAGAGATGTTACCACATGGATCAAGAAAAGGCCATGCAGTGGATGAGGTGGTGGGGGGAAGATATATAAATAAAATTATTACTTGAAATAATGGAAGAAAGGTTGAGAGAGACTGATTCTATCACCATTTATTCGGCAGGATCACAGGCTGAATCATGAGCCTTCCTGAAACCTAATCTAAAGTTTGTTCAGTTCAGAGATTCTATCTGAGCAAGGAGGAGCTAATGAGTCAGTCACCTGTCAATGTGGTCTTGTGAGCTTTCTTGTCTCCAAGAGACAAAAAGGAAGAGAAGAACACTTTAGGATTATAATTATGAAAATTCATTTAAATATACTGAAAAACCAAAGTGGTGGGGTAGAGGGGAGAACTGAACATCTGATTTCATCTCAACCACCACGTAGATTTGGGACAGAAACAACCAATTAGGCAGAAATCCAATTTGGATTACAAAAACCTAGTTCATTAGTAAGATCAGTACTGACTGTAAAAATCAGAAGCAAATGAAGAGTCAATTAAGCACAAAAGCTTCGCTGTGATAATATGCAAAGAGATCCAAGCTGTACTAAGTGTAAATTTCCTGCCAAAGAGAAATATCGTCTTCCCTGGTGGCAAAAGTGAGAATTTCATGACATCAGCCAGATAACCACAAAAGAATGTATCTTATAATACAAAATGCCTCTATGCCATCATGAGACTATGCTCTCCCCACCCAACTAACCAACATTCATCAGTTACTGAAGTATGTATTTAACAAACACATTCCATTTTATAGCCACACTCTTTCTAAGCTGACAGGTTGGATAGAGAGATACCTAAAACACAAGCTCTCCAACATACATTTTTTCCTTCTATGTTGTGAGATACTAAAACACTGTTTTACACACATCACCCTTCCTATATTAAAAACAAGTTATCCACTGCCTTTTCTGTCCAAATAAAATTTATAAATTTTAATCTGGCTACAAAAATTTTAATCAAAACTTAAAATTTTTAATGTGGTTTCAAAATAACTATATACTCATTATAGAAATTTTCAAAGAAGAAAATTAAAATCACCCTAATTCCAATACCCAGAAGCAATCACTTCTGTAAGTTAAGACACATCGACATCATGTATGACAGGGGAAAAAAGTAAATTATAAGAATTTTTAAAAATCTCCTTATTCCCCATTATAGTAGGTTGTATTATTGGTCAAAATATCAGCTGCCCCACCCTGGGGGAGGGTAATACTTCCCTGCCTCATTGCATCAGCCTTGGCTATGACTTGAGGCACCCCTCCTTGTGGGAAGATTATATATCCCCACCCTGTGGACCTCAAGAGTAGCCATAGGACTTGCTTTGATCGATGCAGTGATAACAGAGTTGATGTGTACCACCTCTAGGAAGAAGCTTTGGGAGTCACCATGTGATTCTGCCATGTTCTCTCTTTCTTCCATGAGACCAGTGTAGGGGAGGAAAAATAATTTTCCCTTTACTCTTCTAAGTTCTTAGCTGAGACCTCTGTAACAAAACAGTTAACAAAAGACAAAGACATTTATTAACATGCATACCTCATGTATACATGAGAGATACCCAAGGGAAAAATGGCTCCCCGAAGTGGCTTAGAATTCACTTAAATACCATCTTAATAGGGAAAGAAGAAAGAGGATGTAGGCCTTTTAGGGGAGAGTAATGATTTTTAGGAAAGATGAATGGACCTTTAGAAGAACAGATGGGAGTTTATGTTGAAGTCTGTCTGGGTGTGGTGTCAACTTCTAGTCTCCTCTGGTTGATGAAATTCCCAGGGAAGGGATCTATGACTACTGAGTTCCTTTTGGAGGATCTGTCTGTAGGCAGGTAAGGGGCATTCAGAGAAAGCTTCTCCCTACTTGCTATAGCTCAAAACAATCAGTATGCCAAAGTGGCATATTTTGTGGTGGCATGTTTTGCTACCCTTCATTCTATACCTCATGTATACATGGGAGATATACCAGAAAAATTAGTAGTTCTCAGAAAAAGCTTAGAACTCGGGCTTATATACTATCTTTAGCTAAAGACAAGGGAAAAGTATGGGAGAAGCCAAGTATGAGGAGGTGACCAGGAAAAGCATGGTAAACTAGAGTAAGTTTTATTATACAGATTTAAGTCAATGTCTTCTCCATTGATAAGGGTCCAAAGTTGTCTCCAGGTATTCATGTTTGTCCTTCCTGGTAGAGAGGGGAGGAGGGATGCTTTTCTAAATTTATGTTCTGCTCTTAGGCAAATGGGGGAGGGCAAAAAATTTTCTTGTATCTTCTCAATTGCCTTCAGCTCAGAAGAATTCTTCCAAAGTAGCATATTTTGGAGTGGCAAATTCACCCACCTTCATCAGCAGTGTCCCACATAGAGGCTGCTGTATCAGCCTGGCTCTCAAGAGTGAAGAGAACTTGGAGCAGAGCTGCAGACAGCCCACAATTGAAATGTAATGTGAGCAAGAACTGAACTTTAGTCATTGTAAACCACTGAGAATTTTAGACTTGCTTGTTACCACAGCATATCTTAGCCTATACTGACTGACACACCCAAAGTATCAACTAAATTTTTCTTATGTCTGAAGACAGCTTTTATGCATTGAAAGAGTTTCAACTTACATTTTATATACTTAAATTATATGTATTTTTAAAATAATTTTTAAGCCTTTAAACTCATGTCATTTTATTTATAAATTGATTAATTTTGTGTTAATATTATTAGTCAATTTTGTTTTTGATTAATGTCTCCTTGGCTTATAAATGTGATACATACACCCAAATGTTTATCACGTTTTAAAAATTAAGTCTTAGAAATTTCAAAGTACAATCTAATTTTAATACATTTGATTTTCTCAAGCCCTTCAAAAACCCAATAAAGATGATTCACATTAGTACAGACAACTCTCTAAACATTTAAAACACATGAAACCTAAAAAGTTTAACCTTATGAACTTAATAAACTATAATAACTTAAACATTGGCTTTAAACTTAATTACCTGTATCTTCTTTTGAATTTTTATTAATATTATGTCTAATTCATCAGAGTCTCTTCACTCACTTTCTCACCTTAAAAGGCAGAAAAACGCATAACATACTATAATAATCACAAACCTTATTTCTAGATAATAGTCATTGCTAGACATAACTTAGCTTGTCATCAGAGCATCTTTAAAATTATTCTTGTCTTCTGGTAATAACAAGATATGCCAGACCTTTATATTTCCTGCCCTAACATGTGCAATGTGCTCCTCTTCAGGGAGCCCTGCACCCTTCCTTGGTTTTCTGTCTGTAATGTAGATAGGATGGATCTGCTAAAGCAGTCCCTGGAGTCCACAAAAGAAAAGCCAGAAATTCACAGTAGTCTTTGGCCTGACATCGAGATACTGAACCAAAATCCCAGGTGTTTAAGACACTGAGGTTCACTCTGCTACTCAAATGCAAGTCCTTACTGATATAATCCTTATGCAAATAGAAAACCCAAGAAAAAGCTCTATATGCTAAAAGGAAAAACTGATCTACAAAGGAAACCTTGGGAGGTGGAGAATGGTAAAGAGAAAAGGAGATGGGAAAGATGGGTGGGGAGAGGTGAGATTTGGCAACCTCTGTAAAAACAATTGCATTTAGTAAGGATTTTAAGAAAAGTTCGCCTTTTTCCTTCACGTGTAAAATGAGAATTAACAGTAACTTCCATAGGATCATTGTGAGAATTGTACCAGGCATACATCAAGCGCTCAGTGAATAAGAGCTATCATTATTTCAGGCTGGGGTTCCAGAATTCACATGGGGAACATTAAGAACACCCTAAGAAATCCATAAGTCCATTCTCTCCCTGCCCCACCCCTTCTTTCACAACTACCCCTCTACACATCCATTTTAATCCTAGATCTTCCTGCAAATTGGCTTTCTCCCTGTGTCCTAAACTAGTCACTAGCAACATCTTTTAAATTTCCCAACTTCTTGTTTCAAGTCCAAATTTCCAGAGAGGCTGATTGCCCAACTTAAATGGGAAGTCCATTCCTGAATCAATTAACTGGAGCTATGACAATTATGTGGAAAGAAAATAGCTGCTCCTGCTATAGCCACGAGAACAGTTCCCAAAATGTGGAGAGGGAAACACAGGGCGGGGGTGCTGCTATGAAGACAAAACAATGTGAACACCTTGGGTGCATTTTCTCTGAGCGCGCAAGCATGCATGTGTGTTATAACCAAGTCCCTCTCCTTGACCAAATGTTAGTCAGGCTCCTCTGAGCTCTCCTTGACTAGACCTCAACCTTAGTCTTCCACATCCAGCCTGTCCTTGCCAGGCGGCACAGCCTAGTCTTAGCAAAACTCCCCACCCTTGATATCTGAGCAAGTTCTTCATCCCCTCTACCTTTGATGTACAAGTCCTTGTGTTACCCAAAAACTGGGTTCACCTCTTCATGGGTGTTGAGCAAAAAGACACAACCAAGCCAAAGATTGAGAGAAGGATTTATTATTACTTGCAGCCAGTAAGGAGAACACCGGGGATCTTTCTCAAAGCAGTGTCTCCCTGAATAGCAAACTTGGGGAAGCTTTAAGGTAAGGGTCCATACATATTCATGAAGGGGTTTGTGTAGTATATGCATATTCATTAAGGGGTGTGAGCAGAGAATTCAGCATAGACTTGGGACAAAGGTTGACAGAGTCCAGGCCCTAGTTGATAGAAGTCATGAGGGTCAGAAAATGTCAACATCATCCCTTAGGTTCCAGTTAATCTGATGGTTGAGGACTCCAGGGGGGTTGAATTCTGCAAAACAACTCAAGAACGTGCTTCAGGGCAATCTTTACCTTTGAAACAGAACTGGTAGTCTTTACAACTGATATGTTGTCTCTGATAAAGTTAGGTTATCTCCTTGTCCTGGTAGTAACTGTTTTTACCTTCTTTTCTTCCCTTAATATCACTGACTACTGAGACCTATCCCTCTGCAAGGGCAAGCACTGTAGCCAGGCTTAGATCACAAAATGGCTTAGGCCTAAAATGGCTTCTTATGTTAATAAAGTTATGTCTGGTTCTTTCTCTGGGGGCCCCCTACCCTATCTGCTTACACTTGGCCTACCTTTAGCAAGAATCTCTCCACCCCGAGGTCTCCTCTTGTAATTTTCCATCTACTGGAACCCCTCCCTCTGCTTGCTGGCTATCAATCCCCACTGTCCTTGTATTTAGCTGAGCCTGATCTCTCTGCCCTATTGCAAAACTCCTATTGAATGGACTTGAATAAAGTCTTACCATGTTGTTGTTATTTTTTTTTATTTTTTGGCCACACTGCATGGGGCATGCAGGACCTTAGTTCCCCGACCAGGGATTGAACCCAGGCTCCCGCAGTGAAAGCACCGAGTCCTAACAACTGGACTGCCAGGGAATTCCCAAGTCTTAACTGTTTTAACAAGTATCAGAATAATTTTTTCTTTAAGAGTTCACACAGGCAGGATTTGGATCACACTGTATATATGGTTTTCTAAATTACTTTTCATTTAACAACACACTGAAACACATTCATTCAATGAAATATTTTTTCAACAACACTATTTTTTAACTATTCATCATTTCTAAGATGCCACAAGTAAAGTGTGGTCTCAAGGTCAAGATAAAGCCTCTTATTATGACCTCAAAGATTTAAGGAAGTGCGTCTCAAATCCTCCTGGCTAGTGTGTCTCCTAATCTCAGCTAGATAAAAGGGCTTCTGTAAGAATAAGGGTATTGTCACACAGCACTCTGACCTGTAGCCCAAAGTAGAGGGGAGTGTATCTGGAAAAGATTGGTGGGGATGGTTTTATCTAACGTAGTGAATCCCAGTAAGGGTCACACAATGTTTTTAAGAGAATTGAGCTAACGAAGGCACCACCAGCTTGTACCAATAGGGACAGGGACAGAGACAGTTCAAACTGAAGCCACTGGGCTCCCAACCACTTACGGGCAGGAAGCAGGCTGAGCAAACTATTCAGCTACAAATCAGGCCTTTTTTTTTAAGGAAAAAGGATGACCCAGAAGGTGGAGCTAAGAACTAAGTCAGGTGTTGTTGTGGATGATGCTTCCAGGGGTGGTTCCTTGGACGTCGTTCTGTGGGTGCAGAGACTGGAAAACTAAAAAGACAAGTTTTTTTTGTTTATTTATTATTTGCCGCTTTGGGTCTTCGTTGCTGTGTGTGGGCTTTCTCTAGTTGAGGCGAGCGGGGGCTGCTCTTTGTTGAGGTGCGTGGGCTTCTCACTGCAGTGGCTTCTCTTGTTACGGAGCACGGGCTCTAGATGCTCAGGCTTCAGTAGTTGTGGCAAACAGGCTCAGTAGTTGTGGCTCACGGGCTCTAGAGCACAGGCTCAGTAGTTGTGGCGCATGGGCTTAGCTGCTCCACAGCATGTGGGATCTTCCCAGGCCAAGGATCAAACCTGTGTCCCCTGCATTGGCAGGCAGATTCTTAACCACTGTGCCACCAGGGAAGTCCCAAAAGACAAATTATTTGCCTCCCATGATCTTAAGGGCAATGTGAACAGGGACAGGATAAATACAATAGACAATCCCTTTTAAAAGGTGGGGATGAGTGTATGCAAAAACTAGTAAAATCTGAACAAGGTTTGTAATTTAGTTGAGAGTTAATACTGCCAAGTGCTGGTAGGTCAAGTAAGATGAGGACAATGGATTCAGCATCATGAAGGTTACCAATGACTTTGAAAAGCACTTTCTGAAAAAGGTGTGTGTGAAAGCTCTACTACAGCAGGTTCAATTCAAGAGTGAATAGAAGAAATGACAGAAGCATAGTTTTTGGATCTTCCTGAGTTCCTACACAAAAAAGTGCAAGAGGGTAACACAACCAAAAACCCCATGGACATTTACAACAAAAAGTGGTGAACCTCAAAGCACAAAAGCCAGAAGACCTCAGCAATGTCAGCATTTATGTGGGAAGAAGTGGTGGAGGGTGGGGATTGGCAAATTCATAGAGGTAGAAAGTAGGATGGTGGGTGGTGGCTGCCAGGGGCTGGCGGAAGGGGAACGGAAAGTTGCTGTTCAATGGGTAGAGAGTTAGACCTTTGCCAGAGGAAAAGTATCCTGGAGATTGGCCGCACAACAATGTAGATGTATGCCAACTCAAGGTTGGCACCTGCCACCTGCCTCGACAAGGATTAAATCACAAGCTGCTGGGACCGCTGACCTTCAACACCCTCTGAAAGGAGTTCAGGGTGGAGATCAGAAATGAGGCACTCTGTGCTCTGGGAAAAACTGGCAGAACAGGCCTTCAGATAGTTAGATATTTGCAGAAGATTTTGAGCCCAATTCTTGCACCTTCTCATATCTAGAAAAGCACTAACATCTTTCATGGTGATGTCTGCTCCTAATATACTGACCTTCCCCGCTACCTCTTCGGAACAGTTCCTCAGAGCTATCTGAAATGCTGTCTCTTGGGCTATAGTCCCCATTTTGCTCCAAATAAAACACAACTCACAACTCTCACGTTGTGCTTTTTTTTTTCCCAGTCGACATGTATTTAACACTGCTGACTGCACACTAAAAAACAGTTAAGATGGTAAGTTTTATATTATGCGACACATACTATTAAAAAAATCAGGATACTAACCTCACATACAAATGAGGATTAGAAGTATCAAGATTAAATCCCATACAAAGATATTTTAATAAAAACAAAAGTATATTCAATACTGCTAAAGAAATTTTAAAAGGCCTATCGATGTAAATGAAAGATACAATCATACATCAGAAGACTTAATGTTGTTATCATGTCAATTCTTCCTAAATTGATCTAATGACTCAATGCCATCCCAATCGAGGGAACTGGCAAGTTAATTCTAAACTTCAGAGGGAAACGCTAAAGACCTAGAATAGCCAGGTCTTGAAAAAGAAGAACCATGTTGGAGAACTCACACTACCTTGTTTAAAGACTTACTCTAATTCTCATATTTAAGACAGAGTGTCGTTATCATAAAAATAAGAAAAAGGAAGCAGGCTGCAGGGGCTTTCAGAGAGAAAGAAGGTAAAAAGCCTGGGTTTTCCTGTTTGTATTCTCATTCTCTAGAACCAGAACAGGCTCTATGAAGCTTAAGAGAGAGCGAATTAACACCTGAAGACATCTTTGGAAAACACTACCTGGAAGACTTTAATTACAAATGCATTCAACAGAAGGGAGAAAAAACAACATAGTTTTCAATTTTATTAAAGTTAACAAGTTTTGAGTTTTCTACCTAGGAAAAGCCTGGTCAACTTCGGCTGCTTCATAGAAAAATTAGCATCCAAAATAACAAACATAAATCCATAGTTGCCTTTGTGACTTAAAGGGAAAAAAATAACTATTTTAAAAGTTACCAAAACTCCAACCATATCTGAGAGCATTATAAATTTCAAACAGTAGATTTACCACACATATTACATTTTCAAATTCTAACATAGCAAAACATAACCACATAATTTGGCTACATCTAATTATTTTGGAAAAGTTTTTTAAAAAAGTAACAAAGTTATGACTATAAAACTTGTGTATTTTTTTTGCAAAGTAAAAAAACCTTAAATCTTTAATAAAGGAAAACAAAACAATCCTTAAATTTCTTATAAATAGCTCTCAAGACATATATTACCCATCTGCTACAAGCTTTCTTTACCTGAGAGAATTTCCCAGGATCCTTCACCACAAAGGATTACCTTAAAGAATTCTTCTAAAAAAAAAAAAAAAGAATTCTTCCAACATTTTACTCACATAAATATGATTAAACACCTACAGAAGTGGATGTGGACAAATGCATTCTTTTTTTTTTTTTTTTTTTTTTTTTTTTTTTTTTTGCGGTATGCGGGCCTCTCACTGTTGTGGCCTCTCCCGTTGCGGAGCACAGGCTCCGGATGCGCAGGCCCAGCGGCCATTGTTCACGGGCCCAGCCGCTCCGCGGCATATGGGATCCTCCCAGACCGGGGCACGAACCCGTATCCCCTGCATCGGCAGGCGGACTCTCAACCACTGCGCCACCAGGGAGGCCCGACAAATGCATTCTTAATCCACCCTTCCCCAAGTAAGTTTTTGCTGAAAGGATTTTTTTTTTTTTTTTTTTTTTGCAGTATGTGGGCCTCTCACTGTTGTGGCCTCTCCCGTTGTGGAGCACAGGCTCCGGACGCACAGGCCCAGCGGCCATGGCTCACAGGCCCAGCCGCTCCGCGGCATGTGGGATCTTCCCAGACCGGGGCACGAACCCGTTTCCCCTGCATCGGCAGGCGGACTCTCAACCACTGCGCCACCAGGGAAGCCTGGATTTTGCTTTTAAAAAAAGAACACCTCTTTGGTAAAAGCCAAATATTTCCTCCTTTCAAAATGAACGCCTCTGCAAATGATTTACTGAGGAAGGGGGAAGAAAAAAAAAAGAAAAAAAAGAGCGAGAGGTCTTTAGAATGGCTAGCATCAATTCAAAAGATCTGTGTCCTGCGAAGCAGGTCCAACATTAGAGAACGCGTTTCTGCCTAAAATGCAAAACTGGATTAAAATGTCTAAGGCTTTACAAATATATTAAAGATGGCAGGAAACACAGTTAAGAACAAGGCCAAAGGGATTTAGTAAATTAAGGAGAATACCCTATAGAGAATGCCATGAATTCAGGGGCATTGGCACTGTACCTGATTAAGGAGGGCCCAGCGTGCTCTCTGGACACGTGGGGTCTTGGCCCAAGGTCACAACCTTCTTAGTTATAACTAAAACCGCCTTTCACTTCCAAGAGGGGTAGGACATGAATACATACCAAGATGAGATGCTCTTTAGAAAGGGAGTCAAAGGAGAAAAAGGCATAGGCAGCTTAAATGCTCACAGGCTCTGGAATTCCCTTTGCAGGGTAACAGGAAGCACCAATGGTAGTAAACTTCTGGCCAAAATTAAATAAGCACATAATCTTAAAAAAGGCAGAAGGTGACAATTTGGGGGGAATTAGCACTGCACAGAAGTCATCCATAATGAAGGCACCGCTGAGCAATTGGAAATGAACAATGGGGTGTGGGAGCCCCTCTGCTGGCCATTCTGATGGGCACCAGAACCCCAAATCCCCAATAACTCCACCCTCCATCAGTCCACATGCACATGGCCCATCTACTCTACAAAGGTGCTCCAAAGACCTCCGGAACAATTCTTTCAAGCCATTTCCCAAGAAACTGTGAGAACAAAAACAAAACCAACTCACCAGTATTAAAAAATTCAACCCAGTAAGGACAAAGTAGGTTTTCCAAAAGCCTTTGACAAAAAAGTCTCCGGTCTTCAGTCAGGTGACACATCTAGACATATACTGCAACATTCCCAGAAGAATCCCTTCCCCTACTTAAGTGTCTGTACTCGTGAAAATGAGAGGGGAAAAAATTTCCACATCGGATGAACGGCACAGAGGAAGCATACACAGTTTTAAAATATCTTCGGCTTTCATCACTAAAGGAGTCTGACCAGCAGCTTCTGGGAATGCACTTTTTAAATCATGTATAAAAAGTTGTAGGAAGCAGAAGTCTATTATTTTAAAAAGATTATCAGTGAATTTATCAAATGAACATCATCCTTAAGAGCAACTCAGAGCAATTGGCACAATGTTTCCAGTTTCTTAAAACACAATAGCACAAAAATGTAGGTTTTTTAAACCCATGAATGTTGACTTATCACCTGAGTATTGTTTATTACAATTAATAATCATTAAAGTCAACTTCTTATTTATATGCCCTCTTCCCTCAGAGAACACCTACATCTCTTGATCATTCAGATAAACTTGCTTAAATTTTCAGTTGAGAATAAAAATCAGAGTGACTGTAAGTCTCCTTGTGTCAGACCAACCTTCAGAAAGGAACATAATTAGGCACCAACCAAGTCTTAAGCAGCTGGAAAATGGGGGTTGGTTGTAGGAGAATTTGGGCGGCTAAGAAAGGAAGCTCCGAGGGCCTGGCCACTGGCAGTGTCCTTTCCTCTGTCTCTCCCCGAGCTTCCTTCTGCACAGGAAGGGCCCAACGAAGGTCCGCTAAGGAACACAGGGCCTGGTCAGCTTGACCTTGACCTGCCAGAAGGGCCAGTTCTAAAGTCACACGGCTGGATGCCAGACCCCACTAGACCCCAGCAGGGAGATGACACAACGAAACCAGTCACTGACGGCACCCCGGCTCTTGAGCTGCCTCTCCTTTTGGCTTACCCAGAGCCCATGTCACTGCACCAGCCACTGCGGTGGCCTCTGCCGGGATGCTGCGACACACACAACCCCACTCCCTCCACCTGTCTGACCCACAGAGCTCACACTCCCACTGGCTTAACCTCGGGCTACACATGGCGGACATTCATTTTGTGCCTATAGAAGATCTCTGGACCACCGAGCTCAAAGAGCTCCCGGTCTGAAAAAAACTTGAAAGTTTACAAAACAAGGCTCTCACACACACACAATGAGCAAACCTCCAACACTGTAAATAAGTTCCTGGAGGAATTCATCCATCGTTTGACCCTCGCCCCCCAATTTTCTTGAAAGGAGGGCAAAGTAGTGAGTGGAAATGAAGAACTGGACTCATTTCCCAGGCCAGCATTTGGCACACTGGAGGCCAGCTTAGGTGGGACCCAATGCATACAGCAGGGCACAAAAAGTACAGGCCAAATCTTTTCATCCTCAGACCCTCTCTGCCCGGGTGCTGAGAGGATTCTTTCCATCCTGCATGAAATACTGAGAGGAGGGTGCCCACCATCCTCCATCAGGGTCTCTGATGGACTTTCCACTGCGTAAACTCTTCCCTGGCTGAGAGCATCAGCACTAAAAATGGACGTCTTCTTGGGCAGCTGCCTAGAGTCAAATCTTTCTTCAGTATCACCTTAAAAGTAGGTATTTTGGAAATTTCTGCGGCTTTTGCTTATGGCTTAGTTAAATACCTCCCCACTCACCTCTTCTTCTAAGTATATTTGGTCACTTCTGCAACTTGTATAACTGGAGGCCTTACCTGGTCAGCCCTGTTTGAGGTGTTGTTGCCCGTGATCCTCACCTCAGCAAATCCACCCCCAAAATCATAATGGACATTAACGGTGTGGTCACATTACAGATCTGGAAAACAAAAGCCCTTTTGCTTTTACAATTTCAAAGGCCTCAAGTGGAAGAGAAACTGGCTGACTTTAGTAATGGAAAGAGGGGTGCAGCAGGCTTCAGTCAAGAAGCAACTTCCCAGGTAAGGTCCTAAAGTATCATGACTATCAATCCACAAACAAGAAAGGACTGTAGCAAAGAAAACAATACGAATCTTGTTCTCTAATCATGTGACTAACACCACGAGTAACAGTCATATTATTGCGGTAACTCAGATCAGGTAGTGATAATCTGGTGGGGGATCACATGGGTGGTGATGGCAAATTGTGCTTTTTCACATTATAACAAAGATGTTGAACCCAGAAAGGATGAGGGGAGCTCTGGGAAGGGCAAGGACAGAGTGAAGTCTGATTCCCAGCATCACAACTTCAAAGGGAAACGTTTGGGGGCCGGGAGGAAACAGCACAAGGGTTGAGTTAAAAGCAGATGCTTCCTCTTGTAGCCAATAAATACCAGGGAACCACGAGCAGGGGTCCTGCAGGCCGAGGTGGGGGAGAGGGGTCTGTGTTCTGTCAGGAGCTTAGGGTTCCAGATTCTGTCATGTCTTTCTATTTCAAGGATAGGAATAATAGGCCACACACGGTAAGCTTTTCTCCCTGTGATAAAATGTCATGCCCCAAACTCTGTTTTGGTAAAAACATGCAGAAGGAAAATACTAGCCTAACTACTATCCCAGTTTTTAGGGGTAAGACACACACAAAACATATCACTCAGGATCAACTCGGGTGAACATTTCAATTTTGGGGGGACAAACTGGTAGCTTCTTTTCAAATTTCAGAATTAAAAAAGCTAAGCAGGTGATTTTTTTTTTCCCCTGTAAGTTTTTTTAGACCCACTCAAGCCAGCCAGGGGAATGCCAGCTTGTCACAAAGTACCAGTCACTGCTCAGACTCCTGGTACGTTTGTTCAAAGGACGTCACTTCCAGCCTGCAGAACCAAGGAGACTGCTCAGATCCTCACACGGAGAAGTGCGGAGAGGGTCGACAGAGGGGAGCGACCAGCGTTCCCAGGTATAACAGCACACATATCCAGCAGGAAGCCATCTTGACCCAGAAGATGGACCAGCTCCCGCTGAAGAAGGTTTCAATGTTGGCACTTTCATAGCTGCGGAAACAAGAGACCCAGTTGTGATCAGTGCAGGGAGAGAACAGGTGGTGAGAAGGTCTCTTCCACCAAGTCTGTCTCTCCCTGCTTCCACCACCTCCAGCCTTTCTTTTTTCCCTGGCAACTCAATTCAGGTGTAATTCACACCCACTTAAAGTACACGATTTTTATTATATTCATAGACTTGTGTAACCATCACCACAATCAATTTTAGAACATTCTCATCCCCCCAGAAAGAAACCCTGCACCCTTCAGCTGCCCTCTCATTTCCCTCCTCCTGCCAGCCCCTGCCATGCATTTATCCACTTTCTGTCTGTATGGCTTTGCCTTTTCTGGACATGTCACCATGCATGGAATCATGTGGCCTCTTGTGACTGGCTTTTTTCACTCAGCATACTGTTTTCAGGGTGTATGCATGTTGTAGTATGTAACAGTACTTTATTCCTTTCTGTTGCTGAGGAATATTCCATTGTGTGGATATAGCATCTTTTGTTTATCCATTTGTCAGCTGATGGACATTTGGTTGTTTCCACTTTTCGGCTATTATGAATGATGCTATTATGAACATTTGTATACAAGTTTTTACGTGGACATATGTGTTTTTTTTCTCTTGGTTATATAATTAGGAGTGGAATTGCTGCATCATATAATAACTCTGTGTTCAACATTTTTGAGGAACTATTTTCCAAAGTGGCTGCACCATTTTACCTACCAGGAGTGAGAGGGGGTTCCAGTTTCTCCACATCCTTGACATCTGTTATTTTCTGCCTCTATCCTTTCTTAAACTTCCAAAGCCAAAATTTTAAAGGAATTCTCCAGGTATCACTGGGAAGCATTAGAGGCTCTAACACCCTCTTCTCCCTCAGGATGTTGGGGAAGAATCTCCTCAGGGAAGCCTTCCCCATCACTCTATTTGAAACCGCTGCCCCCAGCATCCCCGACCCCACTGGGTACTCCTCATTCTTCTTCTTCATTTTTCTCTCAAGTAGTCATCACTGTTTGACATGCTGTATTTGATATGGATCACTGTCCATCTCCCCTATTAGAATATAGTCCCTACCACCCACAGCAGTGTGGCATGAAGGAGCCATTCACATGTTTGTTGTACAATGAGTCTTAATGTCTATCCTAAGTTATTCTAATGTCTATCTTAGGTATATCCTCAGGCACAACAAATTATGATGCAACAGAAACTTTGAATTGGTCAAAGAAATCTCCAAAAGGAATCAAAAAGAATCTCCATGTAGTGACAGGGAAAGTCACGCCCACCATGTATTGTCCATCATGTAAGTTAAAAAACAACCCTCAAGGGGGAGAATATGTGTAATCACATTTATGTTTTAAAAATTATATAGGCTTGGGCTTTCCTGGTGACACAGTGGTTGAGAGTCCGCCTGCTGATTCAGGGGACACGGGTTCGTGCCCCGGTCTAGGAAGATCCCATATGCCGCGGAGCGGCTGGGCCCGTGAGCCATGGCCGCTGAGCCTGCGTGTCCGGAGCCTGTGCTCCGCAACGGGAGAGGCCACAACAGTGAGAGGCCCATGTACCACAAAAAAAAAAAAAAAAAAAAAAAAAAAATTATATAGGCTTATAAATGCACAGAAAAGGAATGAAAGGATACATACCATATAGTTAGCAGTGGTTATGGGGTGGGGGGGAGTCCATTGTTACTTTTCACACTTCCACCTTTTTTTTTTTTTTTTGGCTATGCCACGCTGGCAAACCCGCGCCCCCTGCTGTGGAAGCAGGGAGTCTTAACTACTGGACCACCAGGGAAGTCCATATGTTAGTTTGTTTTAAGAAGATGTTTCAAACTTTTGTAATGAAAGTGTAAAAAAAAAAAAAAAGACAAAGTACAAAGTAGAAAAAAAGAGTCTTCTCTTTCTTAAAGGGAGAATTCCATGTTCTTCCTCCTCACTGTTACTATGCTCTCAAGACTGCCCACGTGCCATTAACCTCCCATTTTCTTAAAGCTGCAGTAAGTATCACCAATTGCCAGGCTTAAAAGCATGCCAACAGAAGGACTTCACTGGTGGTCCAGTGGTTAAGACTCCACACTCCCAATGCAGGGGGCCCGGGTTTGATCCCTGGTCAGGGAACAAGATCCCACGTGCTGCAAATGAAAGATCCCGCAACTAAGACCTGGCTCAGCCAAATAAATAAATATATATATTTTAAAAAGCATGCTGGGCTTCCCTGGTGGCACAGTGGTTGGGAGTCCGCCTGCCGATGCAGGGGGCACGGGTTTGTGCCCCAGTCCGGGAGGATCCCATGTGCCACGGAGCGGCGAGGCCCGTGGGCCATGGCCACTGGGCCTGCGTGTCCGGAGCCTGTGCTCCGCGACGGGGGAGGGCCACGGCAGTGGGAGGCCCACGTACTGCAAGGAAAAAAAAAAAAAAGCATGCTGACAGACTGTCAGGAACGCGGACTGTTTCTGTGAAGATGAGTACAGCAGCACTTGCAGAAGAAGTTAGTTGACTCCAAGAGATCTGATCTTCGGGCCGTAAAGAATAGGATGTTTTTAACAAAAACCCAATCCAAAAATGGGCAGAAGACCTAAATAGACAGTTCTCCAAAGAAGATATACAGACTGCCAACAGACACATGAAAGAATGCTCAACATCATTAATCATTAGAGAAATGCAAATCAAAACTACAATGAGATATCATCTCACACCAGTCAGAATGGCCATCATCAAAAAATCTAGAAACAATAAATGCTGGAGAGGGTGTGGAGAAAAGGGAACACTCTTGCACTACTGGTGGGAATGTGAATTGGTACAGCCACTATGGAGAACAGTATGGAGGTTCCTTAAAAAACTAAAAATAGAACTACCATATGACCCAGCAATCCCACTACTGGGCATATACCCTGAGAAAACCATAATTCAAAAAGAGTCATGTACCAAAATGTTCATTGCAGCTCTATTTACAATAGCCCGGAGATGGAAACAACCTAAGTGTCCATCATCGGATGAATGGATAAAGAAGATGTGGCACATGTATACAATGGAATATTACTCAGCCATAAAAAGAAACGAAACTGAGCTATTTGTAATGAGGTGGATGGACCCAGAGTCTGTCATACAGAGTGAAGTTAAGTCAGAAAGAGAAAGACAAATACCGTATGCTAACACATATATATGGAATTTAAGAAAAAAAAATGTCAAGAAGAACCTAGGGGTAAGACAGGAATAAAGACACAGACCTACTGGAGAATGGACTTGAGGACACAGGGAGGGGGAAGGGTAAGCTGGGACGAAGTGAGAGAGCGGCATGGACACATATACACTACCAAATGTAAAATAGATAGCTAGTGGGAAGCAGCCGCCTAGCACAGGGAGATCAGCTCGGTGCTTTGTGACCACCTAGCGGGGTGGGATAGGGAGGGTGGGAGGGAGGGAGACGCAAGAGGGAAGAGATATGGGAACATATGTATATGTATAACTGATACACTTTGTTATAAAGCAGAAACTAACACACCATTGTAAAGCAATTATACTCCAATAAAGATGTAAAAAAAAAAGAATAGGATGTTTTTTTAAACAACTTCTAAAACATCTAAGACAATGGGGTCACTCACTTGAACCAGTTGGTGACGGTCATCATCACATAGAGGGAAGCCAAGAAAAATACGAAGTGGAAATAGGCATAGCTGTAGACAGTGCTTCTCTTCTCATCATAAATGACCCTCGGGCCCTCTTTCACATTCTGCTTCTCTTCTGTGTCTGTGACCCACAAAGCGAGCACAAGCCCAGTGAGTGAACACATGCATGTTTACCATTTTTGCAAAGCCACACTCGCTAATTCCCATCCCAGGGGCTGTTGAGTAGAAAAGCTGTCAAAAATCATTTGTACCCTCAGGCAATTTCATCTATGCCATAAGTCCCAAACGCCCACCTCACCCCAGAACCTTCTATAACAGGATGAGTTATCTAATGTCGGTCACATTTATTTTAACAGAAGAGACCCCTTAAACACACAAAACGTATTATAAGCTCAGAAGAAAATGAGAGGGCGGAGCAAGAGTTCTCAAGCCCCTGGGATGCTCTGATTCAAGAAGAAAAGTAAGCTGAACGAAAGAAATTTTCCAAATTATCATTCCTTTAAAAAATGCACCTCCCGCTCCTTGAAATCTCACTGGGTAATGTAACTTATATAAACATGACCCAAAATATAGACTGTTCTTCGCTTGCCAGAATATCAACACAAACGAATCCCAGCAACCCTTTGGGAAGAATGTATAAAGTGTAACACATAACAATAAACCAGCTCTGGAATAAAAATTTCCTCTTACCACTCAAGTTATTTGTGCCTGAATCCCAAATGCCTACAGACTAGAGCTACAGGTCTGCAGGGCCACACGGAGCACAGAAGGAAAGCTGTCTACTTACCCTCTCCACCAGAGCCGAAGCAAAAACAACACCGGGCTACCTGCGAGGGCAAAACCAACAAAGTCAGGCGGCTTGCTTTCTGCTTTTCTATCTCCACGTTGGTTAAGAACTAAAGGCCACCTATGTGCCAAACCTTCTGCAGCTGAACTATATCCCAAGCCCCGAACTGCACGCTTCACTCCTTCGAAAGTTTCTGATTACGTGTCTGTTCTTCCAAGACACTCTGGGGGCTAGTGACAGGAAATAAGGACCTGGAGGTGAGCCACCCAGATCCCGTTCCAAGGTGCTCCCTTAGTGCTTGCTCAGCTACTGCGAGGCTCTAGAAGGCAGCTCCAGGCTTTGCCCCAGCTGTGGGTGGCTCCACCCTCGAGGGAGCCTATCCTGGGCAACCCACACAGAATGACAGCTCACGGCAGGGCTGTAAAGGCACAGCCACGGACCCCTGGGGGACAGCTCTGATGGGTCGCGTATCTGCTCCGAGTGCCCGGGGGGTGAGCAGTGGCTCTGCCCAGCCTGCAGTGCCCTTCGACTTCACCCGCTGCCCCATGCTGCCCCCTTCCCTCCTTCCACAGGTGTTGGTCCCTAATAAACATCCTGCACCTCAGGCTCTGCCTCGGTGGCTGCTTCTGGAAAACTCAACCTGGAACACAAAGTGAATGAGACAAGGTCGCCACACTCATGGAGCTCACTCCTGGTGCTTTGCTCTACTGGCTACTTGATGAAATCCTCTTCAGCGCCTGGGGCTGGGATCATTATCCTGTTTACACGTGAGGAAACTGGGGTCACGCAGGCTGAATAACTGGCCTGAAGTCACAAAATTAGGTTAGTGACAGATCTGGGAGAGGAACGCACTGAACCCCAATAGGCAGCATGTGGTATCTAGGAGATGGTGGGGCTGACAGACTCAGAAAGGGTAAAACTAAGGGATCTGGGTCCAGGAGGCCTGCCCACATTTCCTATTAAAATCGGGCTCTGAGCTGGCTGCCTCATGGCGGCAGGGGTGCTGGGGACAGAGATGGATGGGATGCTTTCCTTTAACAGTCCTTGGTTCCTTCCAAATGTCATGCCATGTTTCTGACCTACTCAAAACAATAAACAATTTTAAAAAATCAGGGTACGAAAAATTACTACAGGATTCCAGAAGTATAAGAATAATGTTACACATGCCAAGACAATCTGGGAAGTGCTGGGTCCTCAGCACCTTCTGGCTAACAACCATTTCACGACAAAGAACAGAGAGCCAGGGGCAAGGACGTGGGAGCTTGAGCCTTCGTCCCATTTATACACCTCAAAGCCAAGCCCTTTTTCCTTCATACATCAAGGAAATTTGTCATAGAGGATTGGCCTTGACAGAATCTTGGATCAAGTGATACAGTCTAAGATTCACTAATTCATTCAATGGGGCCAAGACATGGTATGCTGGGGTCCCAGTTCTTTTGAAGCTTAAGTTACAACAAGAAATGACTAACTCTCTCTTTCAAAGGTATATCCTGTGAAATGCGAGGCAAGGAGTTAGCAAACCAACTTCCATCCCGTGTGCTCTCCAGTTCAGAGGGAAACGCTGGGGCTCTTTCCTTGGAATGAGAAGAAAAACATCCTCTCTTAAATCTAACTCAGAGACTTGCTGTTCTTTGCACTTTAACTGTGTACACAATGGGGATATTGAAGCCAGAGCGGTCCAACCTCAGCAGGGGGTGACCCAGTCAGCTGTGTGAACGACCACTTGCCTTCTAGAGGCCATTCTCTTTTGGAGAATAGGCAGTAATCCATTCAAACTCAGCACAGTTTTCTCCTTCTTCAAGTGACAGAAAGAGCTGGTGAATGATACTGGCAGACTGACAACCCCTCATAATGGTCCACTGTCTCCAGGTCAGGTGCAGGGAGGACCATCCCCAGAGACCCACTGCAGAACAAAGTGCCCATATCTGGACAGACACCAGGGCTCTTCCTCCATGCAGCCAGGGGTCGGACGCCAGGCAGGATCAGCAGGGCCCGCAGAGAGCAGCTAAATCTCGAGCAGGGGTGGTTAGGAACACAGCACAGACTCTGGAACCAGAGGGCATGGTTTACACGCTGGCAAATCAAAAGTTTCAAGGACTTAACTTTTCTGTTTTTCCCCCTTCTGTGAAATGGAGATAAAACCCTCCTTGGGTTTCTTTGATGATTAAATGAAGTCACAGATGTAGCACTTAGAACACAGCTAGTCTCAGCCATCATCGGAACCTCCTGTTCGTTCCACTCTTGGGGTCAGGGCTGAGTCTCTTCCTGGCTGCCTCCATCTGATTAGACCTTTTGTGACCTTGGTGGATGTTCCACTGAGGGCCCCAGAAAAAAGACGTCTGCACAAGAATGAAAATGACATTCTGCTGACCTACAGGCAAAATGCTGACTAGCCTGGTTCTTCGGATGCCGACTGTTCACCATTCTTCGCCCCATGAGATGCCCACCTGCTGGCGCTGCTGCAGTTAACAAACTCATGTACAGACAGTGCCCAGCAGGGCGGCACAGAGCGCAGGCGCATTCCTCCCCTCTCCTTCCCACAGCTACCGTATGACCTCATGGCCGTGCCATGTACGGAGAGCGCAGACAGGTAAAGATGAGGGGAATGGGCCAGAAGTTAAGACAACCTGCACACATTCTGTTACAACAGAGGAAATGAGCAAAGAACAGCCCAACGAGCTACCCAGGCCTCTGGTGGGAGTGGGGCGGCCGAATGCCACACCAGAGGCCAAATTTGTTGGAGGAAAATCAAGGATTTGCTTTAATCCTGTAGTATATTCAGGACATTTCTTTTCCTGTACGAAAACTGTATTCCTTCCTGAGGAGAAAAATGGGATCGTGGAATACAGACCACTAAAGATGCAAATAAACACATAAAAAGCCTTCTGAAAAATGGGTCTTCTGAGAGGAAGCTGGGCAAGAAAAGGAAATGAGCTTACTTCCAGTTCAGGAGCTGCGTACCGCCCCTGCAGAGCATCGGAACTTGACCTGGTCGTAGATGTCAAACTAAGAGATAAATAAAAAGGTCAGCAAAGGCTATTAATGTGTTATATCACATAGAAGGAGGGCAGAGCCTCCTGGCGGACGGAGGCTCCAGTGAGAGGCTCACTCTAACCTACAGTTCTGCTTAAATAAAAGTCTATTTTAACAACCCACTTTATTCCAAAATTGCCTGACCTGTTCGATGGCTGATGTTTTTTTCCCATGTGGCATGAGATCATTTTATGCAAAGAGAAGTTTATAGGTTAAAAAAATAAAAGTCGGGGCTTCCCTGGTGGCGCAGTGGTTGAGAGTCCGCCTGCCGATTCAGGGGACATGGATTTGTGCCCCGGTCCGGGAGGATCCCCGTGAGCCATGGCCACTGAGCCTGCGCGTCCGGAGCCTGTGCTCCGCAACGGGAGAGGCCACAACAGTGAGAGGCCCGCGTACCAACCAACAATCAATCAATCGATCAATAAAGTCATTTTTTGATCCTATTATCTTGGTTTTCACTATTGGTTTCCACTTCTCCTCCCTCAAATGCCAATAATTTTCAGATTTCATTTTTATCTTTCCCCTCCCTTTGACTAGTCTCACTTAGAAGGGATCAAAAGCAATGAAAGAAGCCAGAAATGGCAACAAAATGCAAAGGCATGAAAAGCAAAGGTCATCGCTATTTTCTGTGATAATCAGCCTTTGGCAAAACAAGGTTTTCTGTTTGGAAATTCAGCACAGAGTAGTTATCAGTGTGATTAAAAAAAATTCTTCCTGCCACTCTCCCCATGCCTAGAGAGGTAAAATGTTATAAAATCTGGCTTACAGGGGTAAAAAAAAAAAAAAAAAAAAAAAAAAAAAAGGTATTTATTTTTCCTGGGGGGAAAAAAGGACCATTTTAAGCAAATAGAAAAATATTCAATATATATGAATAATCTTTACAGATTGATTTAGCAAATATTTACCGAAGGTGTGCCATGTGCCAGGCCCTGTTCTAAGCACTGGGGACTCAGTGAAACACACAACAATCCCTGCCCTCCTGCAGCAAATGTGCTAGCCTGGGGGCGGAGGGGCTAGTGGAGAGGCAGGAATTAGCAGACTCATTTCAACCAAATAAACTGCAAGATGCAGCACTACCTTCTCTGCTCATTCTCATCCTCTCTCTCCAGGAGAGATCGATGAGATGCAAATAAACAATAAAAAGTTTTCCTCGTAAAAAGGGTCCTCTGGGATCCAAGAGCATTGCTTCTTTTGTGGTCCACTCAAGTCCAATAGCATCACTTTCACTTCTGCTTTGAACAGATGGATGTTAATGGAGGCCCACTCCACTCCCACTTCCTGACTTGGAGCCTGGTCTGAGGAATGATAGAAACGATTCCCAATGGCTGTGCGCCCAAGAAACACATACACCTTGCTCCTGCACTCAAGGGCATGCTACATTTTGTGCACATGAATTATGATTTAACACGGTATATCGTTTCCATAGAGGAAAATGTAACAACTTTAGGAAGAGATCAATATCTGGAATTTTCATCCGAAAGATGATACTTATTCTTTAAAAAAAAGTTCAAATAAATATTCCATTTCATAAATTCTTGGGAATAAAATGGTTTCATAAAAGCAAAGCTTTTGATCCTGGCACCTCTGCCACTTTGCTTCCATCATCAGAGAGCACTTTAAAAGGGGAAGCTTTTGTTCTTCCAAAAATACCTATAATCAGTTCATCATTAGTGACATGTGACTTCTATAAGTAGATGTTACCATAAAATAAGGTCTTTATTCAGTCATGGCCTTTACCCGCAAAACACTCTTCTTAAAATTACTGAGAAAATATTGTTTTTACAAACTCTTTAAAAGCCTAGGAAATTCTTATTGTCTGCACTCTGGCTATTACTAAGACCCATCTGGTCAGCACAAGACAACAATTCCCGGATTATCCATAACCTCTTCCCTTCCAGGGCTAAGGCCTGAGTGACTTTAACCCAGTACTTCCTGTGGGGGTGCGAGGAGCCTGACAGCATTTGGTTGGGACAATGCTTCAGTGGACACAGAAGGTCTAATCACCTTATTTGTTTACTATCTCGAGCCCTCACTCACCAAAAGCCAGGGGCATCTTGCAGTTGTTGTGACAACCAAAAAAGAAAAACGTCTCCCTGCTACCCCCAACCCCTCCCAACCTCTGTCATGTCCAGAATCTCTTCCATGTCCAGAATCTCTTCCACATTGGAAGAATGATTTGCAATGCAGGTGCCCCTCCACATCTGCTTCAGCGGTTCTGGAACTGGCCAAACTCCACTAGGTCACAGAAAATCTCTAGACAACACGTCCAGACTTTCCTATCGGAGACCACAGATTCTGCCCCTGACAAACTTACAGGGCCCTTGAGAGATCCCGTGACTGTTCTCAGACTTAGCATAATCAAGTTCAGTTATGTTCCCAGTGGAAACCAGAGTTGGTGGAAAGGGGCCCTCAACATGTTCCTGATGCAGAGACATGAAAACTTCTAGCTGGCAGGTTAGGGAGTAACAGGATTCCCAAAAGGTACTCACCCCTCCTTCTTAAATAAAAGCAGTAGGTCCAGAACACACCAAAAGAATAGATAACCCTCCTTGATTTGCCAACTTTTCTCCATTTAAACCAATCTCTCCAGTGCCATCTTACCAATCTTGCACCTATTTCCATATGTTCTGCTATAGTGCTGTGAAATGTCCCATTTGGAACTAGCAAGTTGTTTGACCTTTATTAAAGATTCTTAGTTTTTCCAATTTTGTACTCAAATTCCTAAGACAGCTGAAAAAAGAGTTATTTTTTTCCTCTTAAGCATAGCTAAAACTGAAATAGCCAGGGAACATTTTACAGCACAAATGCCTCCTAATAATGCAATTATGCAAGTCATCCAGCTGATTGTTCCACCTAAGTGAAGGATCTTACTCCAAGTCTTCCCGGGGGGGAAAAAATGACTATGAACCTGTTTCTCCCAATACACCAGCAAAGGAGATGTAAGGAAATGTTTCCTGAACTGGGGGAGAAATATAGGAGCAGTCTCCACATCTCAATTTTCCTTATGTGTACAACGAGGGAATTGAACTCTTCTTTTTGCGGGGCGGGGCGCACAGCTTGTGGGATCTTAGCTTCCCAACCAGGGATGAAACCTGGGCCCTCAGCAATGAAAGGACAGAGTCCTAACCACTGGACCGCCAGAGAATTCCCAAGAGGGAATTGAACTTGATCGACTCCATGATCCTGTCTCATCTGACAGTTTGTGAACTTGAAGCCAACAGAATAACAATTTCAATCAAAATCTAGAGACCAAGGAGGGACTTAAGGAATAGCTGGGGGAGGCCAGGGCCTATGACAGCAAGGATCCAGGCCTAAGGGGGTACAGGGGCATCCGCTTATAGAAAGAGCCATCGGGGGACTCCTGACAGGGTCCGGGCTGTGACATTTCTTTACAGCATAATGCCTGGGTACAGTAGAAGAGGCTTTGGGAGAAAGGGCAGCCTCAGTTGGAAAGCTGGCGAGTGAGTTTTGGCTGAGCCCTTCTTCCAAGCTAAGACAGCCAAGAGTAAAACAGCCTCATAGTGAGTGCCCAGAAGCAGGACTTGGGACAGAGAGCCAGAAACTGAGACTGGAGGTCATCATGAGGGCCTCCTAAAGAAGTGTTTGAGAGAGAGAGAGTGTGTGTCGGGGGTGAGGAGACTCCAGTTGTGTGAGAACATAGCACAGTGAGCCTCTAAGATCTTTACCAAAAAAAGTTAACCCCAATCCCAAGCAATCCTGGACTTCCATTGAAAACAGGTGATTTCTTCTCCCTTCAATGCACACACCACCCAATCTTCTGGCTTCCTACAGATTCTATGGAGAATTCTAGATATTCCTGCAATCATCTTCAAATGACAGTTTTCGCCCAGGCAGTGCAGCCTCCTTCTGTAGTATCTTCCAATCTCTCAATCCTCTGAGTCTAGGAAAGTCAAGATTTGAAACACTCCTAATTGGGCCGCCTCTCACACCTCCCTGTTCAAGGCCCTCCTAGGCTGAACTTAGTACCCCTTGAGCTCCAAGATGCTTGGTATAAAGTTCTCAAAGCCCATTCCTCCTGGAGCTGTGGTGGGTAATCAGAGCAAACATCAGTCACTCAGACACCCTCACCCCACCCTGGGCAGCGCTTCACTGACCCCTGAGGAATCACCTGCCATCACCAGGCAGTGTGTTCGTGCCGTGTGTTACACCAATACCCTGGAGCTGCCTGGCTACTCCTCATCTCCACTCGGTGTGGCTGCTGTTTTCTGTCTCCTCGTTCCTTTGCACGCTATGGTTTTGCAGTTTGATTACCAGCATTCAAAAACGTTTGTTACTGGCATTTAGACAGATGTTAAGTAGCAGCTGTCAGCTTTGAAAGTTGTTATCTTTTGGGAATATCAGATTAGACCTTACCAACCTCCACTAAAGTGCCTCTAAATTCCAAAAGGAGCAATGTTTTATGCATTATTTCTCACTCAAGGGTGGCAGTGAAAATCTAACAGGGCGGAAATTCCACACCACAAACCAACACCACTGGTGGCAGTTCTATCAGCACATTAAATAGCATTTTTGCCATCTTTTCCATTGATGGGCTTAGAGCAAATCTATGCCCTATTTTTATCTAAGGGCACAAACATTTTTTATCATGCAGGATTAGGCATTCAGCAACTCAAAAACATATGATTTTATTCTATCCAGTATCTTTACAGCGTTTTTTTTCTGATAGCACAAACAAAAAGAAACACTAGCTCATTGTAAAAAAAAAAAAAAGAAAAAAAAGTTCTCCCTAATACCACCATTCTTACAAGCTTGGTTTATCTCCTTCCAGGAGTTTTTCTACATGTGTAAATACAACTATATTTTATTTTAAAAATGGAATATTCTACACTTATAGTTTAGTAACCTACTTTCTCCTCACTGGATTTACCAATATTTTTTTACATACCAATACAGAAAAAAATGTGACAAATCGTAAAATTAGCCATGTTGCTGACACTACTCCCCAAAGCCCAACAATAACAGACTCAGGAAGGAAAAACTTAAGAAAGGAAGGGCTGAGAATCAGCATTAAAATGTGGGTGGCCTTTATGGGTTTCCTGAAAACATTCATTGATAAGGGCCTGAATCAGTGAACAAGTATGGAATTAATGGTGCAAGGCCAGAAACTGGTCACCACAGTCCCTTCTGCTGCAGCATGGAAAGGCTGTCACCACATCACAGACAGGCTGAGAGCTTGCACGCGTTTGAAAGCTTGATGCATGACTGTGAACACGTGCTTTACAAAAATCAGTTCTCTTGTCTACGTCTGTCGTCTATGTCTATGTCTGTTGGTCCCTTTCTGTGGCATTAGGGGGTGTCAGAAGCTCTAAGAGAAAAAGCCAACATGCTCAGAGAGACATTCTATTTATACAAGCCATGACCACCAGGATGGTACAGTTTTGGCCAGAGGAAGATTACCATGTGCCTGTGACTAGCTGAAATTTTAGACACTGAAATATAACAAACGAGGGACTTCCCTGGTGGTCTGGTGGGTAAGACTCCATGCTCTCAATGCAGGGGGCCCAGGTTTGATCCCTGGTTGGGGAACTAGATCCCGCATGCATGCCACAACTAAGAGCCCACATGCCGCAACGGAGATCCCGTATGCCGCAACTAAGACCCGGCACAACCAAAATAAATAAATAAATATATATACACACATATATATGTGTGTATATATATTTTTTTAAATAAAAATAAAGAAGAAATATAACAAACGAAATGTAAAACACAGGAGTAAAATCTAAACATGAAAGGGTTACCGTCAAAGGGAAGCTTGATCATCAGTGAACTATGTACCTGAAGTAAGAAACTTATCATTCCTACCCTTTACTTTTCTCCTTCTCGTATCTTCTACAGATTTTGAAGGTGGAATAAACCTCACCCCAAGCATCTGCAACACAGCCTGCTTATGTATCACACCTACTTTTGGAGGAATGACTTCGCCTCCTTAATAGCAATGTGGGTTTCAGCATAAAAGAAAAGGGATGCTTCCTGTCTTTCCTGGACCAAGCACAGAATGACTGTGTATGGAGTACTTTGTACTCTTTACATCAACAAGAGAACAAACGGTATTTCCGCTGGAGTAGAAAGTTGCCAAAACATTCTGGCACATACCACCTCTTCCTCACTTCCTCACTTCCTCACTTTGTGCTCCCTTACTCTCCAAAAATGCTTTAGCAAGTAGTACTCAACCGTTTGTTAAAGGATTGCAACGTACCATATATATTTATTTTATTTACTGCATAGAAATACAAGTTAGGCAAATGAAGTCCAAACACCTAGATTTCATGCTGTAATACCACCTTTTTACTTCGGGCTACATTTTCCCTCTTCCTCAGATGGTATTTGTTTGGCTGCCTCACACTGCTAAAATGTATTTAAATTCTCCTCTTATACTTTTAAAGTCTGCAAAGATGGCCTTAGGTAACTCCTGAAACTTACCAGGAATACAAGATGCACGCACACAACAGAGTGGTACCCAGTCCAGCAACCAAGTTTTTGTCTCTGTACAGGTCCTGACCAAAGTCAGGCACACAGATGGTGACGTTCTTCCCATGCTGATCTAGAACTTGTGAAGAAAAGGGAAAGGAACCAGAGCCAAATTAGAAAAGCCTGCTGTAACTCAGGGATGCATTCACTTTGGGAAAATTCATGCAGTGCAGAACAGTGAAGACTCAGCACTGGAAGCTTTTCCTCTACTGTCCCACTCGACTCAGACTAGATTGTTACTACTGTGAAGCACCCTCTGCCACCCAGGAAGCCTCTCGGAGCAAGACCCTCAGGTTCCAGCTTAGTGCTAAAGGGATCATCAGTCCCAGGACTTTCTAAGAGTTGTGCTATTTTTCAGAACTATTGAAACAATAGTAAAGAGTAAACGTAGGTCATTTTTCAGTTGATTGGGCAACAGGTAGCGTGCAGCTGAGAGCATCCTCCATGTCTATCCTCCCTGGAGGAGTGTCAAGACTATTACATCAAACAGGAACCTGCAGGAACTGCTATCTGGCCGACAGCCTGCACCCAGATGAGAAGTCATTTTACTGTTGGTAATAGGACAGTCATGACATCTTACGGCTGTAACATGGGAACCTCCTCAAGTGGTCTAGAGCTTTAAAAAATTGTGAGAGGCTACATAACAAAGATTTCTATCATATTACCATCACTAGTCGTTTACTTTTTATCTATCACAGAGTCTTCAATTTTGAACACCCAAGCTGGATCTGTTTGCCAACTCTGCCCAAAAGTAAGAAACATAAACATAAAATAACAGGCTAGAAACCATTTTATAAACATGTACATTCTAAGAGTTTAAGGTTGGACTAAAATTATTACTGGTGCTCCCACTTGAAACTGTAAACTTAACTGTGTGTGCTGTGGTTTAAGGAATCTTTATTCTTAGGCCAATGAAAATTTTCTTTACAAAACTGACCAAAATATGAACTTTGCTATTTAAGTAGTACCACCCAAAATTAAAAATAAAAGTTTTTTTTTCTGTATTTAAGTGATACCTGCCATTAAAAAGAAAAATGTTGTAACCAAAAACCCCATTAAGTTAAAAACAGAGATTAATACGTAAATAGTCAAAACACTCATAAAAGTCTTAAATAGACTAGACTTAAATAAACTTAGAGTCAAGATAGAGATTAAAAAAAATTATATCCAGGATAGACTATACTTAATATAAGACGTACAATTATATTTGCATTGTACTATAAATAGCTATAAAGGCAAGACCCATATGTAGTACATGTATATGCTAAAAGTTTCAAATTATCTTTGCATTTGCTTTCTAAATTTAAAAAAGGAAAACTTCAATTTTCTATTCTAGAGAAAAGAGAGTACATGCATTTCACCTGATGTATATAAGATAAAATGTACCCAAACATATTCACATGTGTATGAGTATACATTTATATACACATTTATATATCACAAAAGTGATAAAGATGATGAAATATAATGAGTTTGGAAATCAACACAAGAAAATTTGGTCCTTTACTGGGAAAGCTTATAATATAATAGTGCTTTTATAGTTCTCAAATATTCATTGCAACTACTCTACAAGAATAATAGGTACCCTTTATACAGCACCTACTACATGTCAGGAACTGTACTTATACTTACATACACACACATACTCATTGAAATCTTAAAAACCACCCTATAAAAGAAGAATTTTATTTAATTATCTTCTTAAAATAATAATTAAAATTCTTATTTTAGGGGCTTCCCTGGTGGCGCAGTGGTTAAGAATCCACCTGCTAATGCAGGGGACACAGGATCGAGCCCTGGTCCGGGAGGATCCCACACGCCATGGAGCAACTAAGCCCATGCACCACAACTACTGAGCCTGTGCTCTAGAGCCCACGAGCCACAACTACTGAGCCTGCACACCACAACTACTGAAGCCCACGCGCCTAGAGCCCATGCTTCGCAACAAGAGAAGCCACCACAATGAGAAGCCCGCGCACCACAAGAAAGAGCAGCCCCTGCTCCTGCAACTAGAGAAAGCCCGCATGCAGCAACAAAGACCACATGCAACCAAAAAAAAAAATAATAATAAAATAAAATCTTTTTTTAAAGGCGAGATATCTAGGGAGAGAAAAGTGACTTCATACAAGTTACTTAAGTGGCAGAACCACTCCCATGCTCTTTCTACTCTGTTACAGTCAGAGAAATGATCACCTAAAGAAAATTAATAACCATCTAAAAATAATAATAAAAAAAGAGCAAAAAAATTTTTCTTGAATATTTTTGATTATTTCTTGAACATTTGAGTATTTCTGAGCAGGAAAATGCAGATTAGGCCTCAAAGCAAACTCAACAGCCCTCCTTAGTTCATGTCTTTCTTTCCTGAACAGCAGGAAGACTCAGGAGAACGAAGTTTCATGTTCATATCCCATTAAATGAGGACCTCATTTAATGAAGAAGTCTAGATCATCTCTCTATTTTGATGTGTCGTATCCCTGATACTTAAATGATAGCTCACAGAGACATAGTGCTCACTCCACAAATGACAATATTCATCCTGCAAGCACAGGCTCCCTAACAAGTCGGCTTACCTATTTCTACAGGTTTGCTGGACAGAGCTGAGAACGTGAGATACGTGACGTAGCAGCTGATGAGACCCGACTGCAGTAACCCAGAGTGAGGCTGTCCTGGAGAATGAGAAGAGACAGTGTTTTAAATCAATGATGAGAAACCATATGTGCCTTAAAAAAACAGGTCTCCCCCGAATGATATCCCTCCAACTTGGAGCCCCACCCTTCAAGGTAAGAAGAGGTACGTAATGTGTTTCTCAGATGACACCAAAACATTTGGGGAGGGGGCGGGGAGTGATACACTGAACCTAACTGCTGTTTTAGAGACGACAAGTTCTACCGAGTTCTCTCCCAACACCCTATTTTGATAATAACTACAGCTGTACTGAAACATATTGCCTGGTCTCCCTGAGGTTCATAACATTAGTTCTTAAATCACAAAACCTCCAAAGAAAATTTACCATCGTTATTTGTGAGATCACATTGTTTAGTGGGGTAAATGATGGATTTTATAGGGAGGGCCTGGATTCCAGATTCGACAAGGCCATCAGACACTCATAGTCCATGACAGTGGGAGAAAGCTCATATCTGTCAATGGACAAAAAAACCTTTGGGAATACCAGAGCTGGTCCAAACCAAAGAAGAAGGCTATGGGACTGAGCATTCACTGGGAAAAGGGCTTCAGTGTTACAATATTTAAATTAAACTGTCCAGATGGTTGAGAGTAACCAAGATGTGATAAAAGGAATTCATCCTTTTTTGGGTGAAATTTTCAACCACCTGCAGACATAAAAGGATTTAGTTTTACCCAGTCTTCCCTTTGATTAAATTTATTCCCAGAGTTATAATTATTAAATTATAATGACCAATAAAGGTAAAAAATAGGCCCTTTTATAATGTTGCTCTTTGGCATGGGAATAAGACTCACCTTACCAATTAATGGCATTAAACCAAATATTTCAAAATATTATAATTATTTCAAAAAGTAGGATTTAACCCAAAGAATATTTTAATCTGAATACTAATGTTTTAGGAAATTCTTAATTGGTCAATTAAAGGAACTAGAGGAGTAATAACCATCTCAATTTCAATAATGAACTTCCATCATCTCTTCCTTTTGGCTTTGAAACAACCATGAGCAAGATCAGGCTCACAGGTTTCTGTTGGCTTTGCAGAGGAAGGATTGGGATATGAGAAAGGTTAGCTCCCGGAGCTAGCTGCGGGCAGAGCCAGGATCGGATTTCCTGCTTCCTGACTCTGGGACCACGCTGTCCTCAATTTGTGGTCCACAGGGTCTTAAGTGAAAGATGAGCCCCAGAACAGCTCCTTCCGTAGCCTTCTCACTCTTTCAAGTTTTACACAGAGATCACAGGGAAGAGCTAAATATCCACTAAAGGTGTTTTCCATTGAAAGGCTCCTTGTAGTACATTATGTAATGGCAACATCTATCTCCTTATTTATTGGCTTCATTACACTCAAATCTTGGACACAAGGCATGCGTGACTATTACATTCACCCCAGTGTGGGGCTTGAAGGGGACACTGGGGTCCCACCGTTCCTATTGCTGACCCACCCATGGTAAATTAAGGAATGACCATAATTTCCAAAAAGGGAGGGGTGTTGCTCAAAGACATTTATAATATGAATAAAGAAGAATGGAAAAAAACTGTGCTTACGATTTTGGACACAGGGTGAGATGGCTACCACTGAAATAAGCAGACACAGGCCTCCGTTTATCCCCAGAAGAATTTTATTTTCCACGCAACCATCTTTCTGTGTATAAAACACTGCCATCAAAATCAAGCCTCCCGTGGCGATGGAGTACATGATGAGAGTCACCAGGGACAGAGAGGCGTACCACAGCTTGTTGCTAGCTGTGCCTGCGGTCCTGTTTCTCCAGGAAGTGGAGAAGAGGAAGGGGAGAGAAGACAGGTCAATTGATTCTCCGACAGCATCTACCATCCCTCAGGCATTATTCACTAATGCCATCAGGCCCCAGCCCATAGTAATGAGTTATCCAGAAGGCCCATCATTTTACCCACTAGAAGCTAGAAGGTACAGGTAAATATGCAAAAACTTCTTGGCTCAAGCATAGCATTTTTTCTAAACACTGAAAAAATGCCATCTTTGACTCAAGTGTATTCATCAACTAAAATGAATACACCACAGACTTTATTCTAGCTTCCCCATTCTGGATGTCAATTACCCTGGGACAGGTTTTGGCAGTATTAAAAAGTGGCTCTTTGATGGAGTTGGAGTTTTCCCCATAAACACAGAGCCTGGAGGTGCCAGTCTCTTAGCCAAGTGCTGCCAGCAGCTCCTGCTGACGCTCATCTTCTCTTTAGGGAGAGAGAAGCAAATGAACTTCACCCGGAGAAAGACTGGCTGACCTCAGCTCTTCTGTCTCTGCACGGAAAAGGAGAATCTGTACTAGTACTGCTTCTCCCAAACAATGCCAGGTATGATGAAGGAGAAGTCTGACGTTAGAAGAAGTGAAGACAGGAATTCCCAGGTGGTCCAGTGGTTAGGACTCAGCGCTCTCACTGCCAGGGGCCCAGGTTCAATTCCTGGTTGGGGAACTAAGATCCCGCAAGCCATGCAGCACGCCCCCCCCCCAAAAAAAGGTGGGGGGAGAATAAAATCAGCTGGGAAAAGAGTAAAAACTTTAATGGGATTTACAATAAAGAATCTAAAAGAGGAGGTTAATGTGCTCTCTGGTTTATGTAAACATTAATAAAGGGATGGGAGAAATAAGTAGTGATTTAACAATCTACAGCAACTGTTCAGAACAAAGGGTGCTTATTGATGCTAAATGAAGAGGACAGAACAACAGGGGATGGACTGAATCACTGTCATCTGCCTTAGGATTCAATTGCCCTTTGTAACCACACTCTCCCAAACCTTCACAGAGAAAGCAACAGACTTACTATCTTCACAAAGCTGGAAAGTGTTCAAGCAACCCAGCTAAAATGTTTCAATTATGAAGTTACTGCAGCCCGAGACAAAGAAAACAGGGAGGAAAGGCCAAAATGACAATGACCATCATATTCCTGAAACTGAGCCAGGTGCTCTGATGACCACAGTGTTATTCTAACAGAGAAGGCACACAGAGCAAATGAAGAGAACATGAAACTAGAAAAAGGAAAGAACCAAATGGTAATCAATGACAGGGAGAGAAAACGGATTATGTGGAAAAAGGTGAACACTGCTGACCAGTGTGTAGGTGGGGTCCAGCTGTTTCCTCACTCGTCTTTTGGGCTATGTTATTACTATAAGGACGTTCTTAACAGTTAATTTATGCTTAGATTCCCAAGGTTAAATCTTCAACCCTAACCTCTCCCCTCAACTCCAGGCTCCTATTATCCAACTGTTAATGTCTCCACTTGGAGGTCTAATCTGCATGTCAAACTTAGCAGGTCCAGATTAACTTCCCAATATTCAAGCCTCCATCCCCAGACGTGCTCTTCTGTGATCTTCCCAACCTCAGAACATGGCGATTCCATTCTTCTCATTGGGGTGGGGGTGGGGGGAGATTAAAGAACTGCAGTTGCTCTTGACTGCTGTCTTTTTCTCTCCCTGCTCCTCTCCTCTCCCCACCACCATGCCATCTCCAGCAGCAAATTCCACTGCTTCCAACTTCAGACTATATCAGAATCTGACTGCTGCTACCGTGTGGCTCCAAGCTACCTCGTCCCTCACCTGGATCATCTCCCACTAGACTCCTTACTTGCACCTGTAACCCCCTCTCATCTTTTCTCAACTTAAAATGTACATTAGATTCCACCTCTCTAGTGCCCTTCCATGATGGTCCCCGAAGCCCTTCATGAGCCGGCCCAGGGCTGTCTCTGATTTCATCTCTTGCACCCTTCCCTCACCACTGGGGTCCAGCCACAGTGGATGTCCCTGTGCCCCTTAAAGAAGCCAGCACAATCCTGCCTTAGGCTCTCCCCAACTTCCTTCGTCTCCCTCACACCTCGTCATGAAAGCCTTTCCCTGCCCTGCTCACCCCAACTCCCACACCCTTTCTTTTTCTCCAGAGTACTTTTCACCATTGAACCTAGTATGTATTTGCTTGATTATAAGTTGATTATCTATCCCCCTCTCCCCAGGAGAATGTAAGCTCCACAGAGCAGGACACGGTTGCATTCACTGCTGCTCTCCTACTGTCGAGTGCCCGGCAAATAATAGGTGCTTAATGAATATTGGTGCAAGGACTGCCAACTGTTAGAGGATAACTGGATGCAGCAATGGTGGCAGAGTGGCTGTGATTCCTGCTGCTCCAGACTCAGGGTCCTCCCAATGACATCTTCTATAGACACCCCAAATAAGTGCTGTGACTTACTTATCTTTATCTTCTTGGTGCCCAGCACACAGTTAATATACTCCAAAAATTTTGAATCAGTGCTCAGTAAGAAGCACTTGAATGGAGATTAGAGAAAGACCAGGCAGTGGGGAGGAGTGTATGGACACAGAAGCAAGCAGGTTATCAGGTTAGGAAAGATGTTTGGGCTCAGGCTTCGGGTGAGGGTTAGGAGTAAACAAAACCCAAGAACAACATTAATTTAAAATTTAGAAAATCTAATAAATAAATAAAATAATAAAATAAAATAAAATAAAATAAAATAAAATAAAATAAAATGGGTCTTCATTAGAAAGACCTAAATAGGGCTTCCCTGGTGGCGCAGTGGTTAAGAATCCACCTGCCAATGCAGGGGACATGGGTTCAAGCCCTGGTCCGGCAAGATCCCATGTGCCGTGGAGCAACTAAGGCCGTGTGCCACAACTACTGAGCCTGAGCTCTAGAGCCCGTGAGCCACAACTGCTGAGCCTGTGTGCCCAGAGCCTGTGCTCCACAACACCGCAATGAGAAGCCCGCGCACTGCAACGAAGAGTAGCCCCCACTCGCTGCAACTAAAGACCCTATGCAGCCAAAAAATGATTAATTAATTAAAAAATGCAACCCCCCCAAAAAAGAAACACCTAAATATACTGTTTACTTTTTGTCATTTCAGTTTTTATATAGAACTGATGCTTTGAATTATAAAAATCGACCTAGAAAGTGTCAAAAACAAGACAACAGGCTTAGAAAGGAGTCGCTTATGCTAAGCCCCACATCGCCAAACCAACACAACTTAAGAGTTTCAGCTCTCCCAGAAACGGAACCTTAAACCAGTCAATCAGGAATCCCCTGATCAGCACTAGTTATGTCACCTAACTGGTAGACGCCTGCCATACCCTGAAGGAAAGTTACCCCACAATAACCAACCTGCTTTTTTGCTTAATATAACTTCCTTGTTCCTGCTCTCTGCTGCCTATAAACAAACGTCTTTTATTCTGTACAGCTCCTCGGAGCTCCTTTCTATCTGCCAGATTGGAGGGTGCCCAATTTGAATCAATTTTTGCTCGGACAAACTCTTAAAAAAATTTTAATATGCCCCAGCTTACCTTTTAACAAAAGAACAAAACACATTAAACATCACCCAACCACAACATTTTTCAGGTAAAAAAACTGAGGTCAGAGAGGCCAAGTCATATGCCTCAAGTAAAACAGCCAGAGAGCCAGGGGCATTAAAATCTGCAGCATTTGTGTCCAGGCCCATGGCCTTTCTATCCTACTGCCTTTGGGGTCTTCTCCTCCTCAAGATCTTTACAAAAGGAGAAAAAAAGAAAGGAAAAGGGAAGAAAAATTTTGGTTGTTCCATGAAGAGTGATACAAGCATTATATTTTCTAGACTAACCTTGTAAGCAAGAATCTCTGTTAAAAAACACACCAAAAAAAACTAAATTAGATGAATTTACATAAAAATAACAATACTTGTACGTTTCCTAGCTTAATCCTAATTTTAGGCAGACCAACCAGCTGTATGTGGACAAAAGAGATTTTGTTGGGACACTGGCCTCAAAGCCAGGACAACAGCAACATCAATTGTTGCAAAGCTCTTAAGCCATTCCTATTGGGTGGTTTCTGGAAAGTTTTTAAAGCAATCAAACTCTTCCAAAATGCCCGTTAAAACTTGGCATTGATAATTAGTCCCAGAAAATGGCTTCAGAATCAATCAAAACATTAAAGTTAGAGTAAAAAAGCACAAGTATTCTCAAGAGAGCATACTATTTAATGGGCAAGTCAGGCACTCAGTATCAAAGATATTAATATTTTATCATGAAGTTCCTTACTCAAAGTTTATTTGTAAAAATTTTAGAAAAAACATAGGGTGATGCATTCCTTTTGTCAAATAAAAAATTCAGAATGAAAGTACATAAGAATCACCAGGGGGCTTCCCTGGTGGCGCAGTGGTTGAGAGTCTGCCTGCCAGTGCAGGGGACGTGGGTTCGAGCCCTGGTCTGGGAAGATCCCACATGCCGCAGAGCAACTGGGCCCGTGAGCCACAACTACTGAGCCTGCGCATCTGGAGCCTGTGCTCCACAACAAGAGAGACTGCGATAGTGAGAGGCCCGCGCACTGGCGATGAAGAGCGGCCCCCGCTCGCCGCAACTAGAGAAAGCCCTCGCACAGAGACGAAGACCCAACACAGCCAAAAATAAATAAATAAATTTATTAAAAAAAAAAAAAAGAATCACCAGGGAATTCCCTGGTAGTCCAGTGGTTTAGGATTCCACGTTTTTACTGCCAAGGGCCCGGGTTTGATCCCTGGTCTGGGAACTAAAATCCCACAAGCCACATGGTGCAGCACGCCCCCCCCACCAAAAAAAAGAATCATCATCCATGGAAAGAATGGTATTTAATCAATTAAAATGCATTTCCAATTTATTGTGCATATTTCTTCTGCATAACTGAGAACAGGGTCACATAAAACTATAGTCAACCATTTGACTTATCCTTAGGAAAACTTTGCTGCCTCGAAACAAGATCTAGTAGAAGCCCCAAACATACTAGGTTTCAGGGATGACTCCAAATGCAGGACAGCATGCAATAATAAACTTATATATGTACTCAGACCTAGAAATCTGTATTATCATAGAGATTAAGATTTGAGAGGAGTTCCACGGCAGTCCAGTGGTTACGACTCTGTACTTCCAATGCAGGGGGCGCGGGTTCAATCCTGGGTCAGGGAGCTAAGATTCCCACATGCCGCGCAGCGCGGCCCCCGCCCCCAAAAAAAAAAGAATTGAAAAAACACCAAAACACGCCTGTAGTGCCACCTGTATGATTATTCAATGTGCTGTAAACATTTTTAAAATGGTATTTGGGTGCTTACTCCAATATTTACCAAATAATAAAATGGCTAACACTATCTTTTCACTCATGCATCTCATGATTCGATTTTCAAAAACACAAGACCAAAACAAAACAACTACTACTACTACCAAGCTGAGGAATATAATCAGGATGAAAAGTGTTTTGAGAGAATTTGGACAGTATGTTTTGTTTTGTCCAAAATAAAAAATAAAATTCACATTCATATAGAACTTTCAGATCCCCTACCCAAACAGTATAAAATAACGTGATGCCTACAGAATCTACAAAATTACAGAAGTCTTACTGGATATAGCAGGCAGTTATTTTCATTCATATTTTATAAGTAAAGTAAGACAGAGCACTTCAGTGCTTTGCCCAGAGTCACAAAGAGAGCCAACCTGGCCTTAGCACTGAAGGAGCTGGACCCTTGTCTAGCTGTCATTTCCTCAATGTGGCTCAGCAAGTAATAAAATGAGCCATTAATAGTTTGGCATTTCCCATGTATTCCAGGATGTGAATTCTATTTTCAAGGCACTTAAAAAGGGTCTGTATTTTTTTTTTTAAGTCGGGGAGGCTTTCTAAGGTAGAACAACAGATCTTCCTAATGAAGGGGTCCTTTCCCTCTTAGGCAGTTGAGAAGGAACAAAAACATTTTTAAAAAGAAAAGCACTATTTCATTGAATATTCTTTGCAGAAAATGAACCTCCAGACCCAAAGTACTTTTTTCTTTTTAATCTCCTAAGGATGAGAGCCTAAGATAAAGCCTACCCAAATTTTCAGCCACTAACGCAAGCACGGAGCAGGGGCTGCAAGGTGCCAGCAGTGGGGTTGAGTGTGGCTAAGTCTTAGAGCCCAAATGAGAAGGTGCAGGGAAAAGAGAGCCAAAGAGTGAAAAGAAATGAGTGGAAAAAGGAAAAGTAGAAAGGGGAGAAAAACAGTATGGGAGAGGAGTAAATGAAGAGGTCCAAAGAGCAGGAAGGAAGGGAGAGGAAAAGCAAAAATTGCTTTTGGTGTAAGCAGGCTGCTAATCCCCGGCAATACAACTCGGGGTAGAGCTTCTGTCAACAATGGGCACTTTCTCTGAGTCAGAGAGTGAGTTCACGTGGAAGTTATCCATAAAGGCACATACCAGTTCTTGTTCCATTTATGTGCAAACTCCACAAGTAAGAGGAGCTGGATGCCTATGAACAGGAAGCCTCCGATGGCCCCCACATAGCGCCAGGCTGCAAAAGAAGACCGTCCGAAAGGAGATGAGGTGACTGTCCCAAGTGTTTAACTCAAAAGAGAGTAATGACTACAGTTAATTTTTACTGCAGGCTCCCTGTACCAGTAACACATTTAATTCCCACACAACCCTACAAGGTGGGTACTACTATTACACCCACTCTACAGATGAGAAAAACTGAGAGTCTACACGTAAGTTGACAAGGTCCCATAGCCAGTAAAGGGTGGGGCTGGGATGTAAACACAGGCAATCTGGCACCACAGCATCCAAGCTTCACCTCCATGCTATAAATAAATGCCAGATATCCTAACAGATGCAGTAATTCATAAAATCAACAATGACCCTCAATTTAAAAGTAAAATCACACAATGCCAGAAAAAACAAGGATTCAACTTTTACCGGATAGAGACCCACCAATGGCCAGTGAGGAAATGAGGTTCAAATGGGGGGCCACAGACTCAGGTTCTACTTCTGGCTCGGCCACAGAGAAGCCCAAACCTTGGATAAGCGCATCACATCTCTGGGCTGTCTCTAATACAACTGAGCTGTGCTAGAGGATGGACAGCTAGGTCCCGTCCCATTCTAAGTATATTATTCTAATATATATATACAAGGACCTCTGTGGAGAATAGAAAACTAGTTACCAGTATTTTAGGTAAAAAGACAACTTGGATACAACTTCCTTAAGGAGTACATAAAACTGGTATGACCCTAAGAAACTAGCTGGAGCCTGATATGTGGCTATTTGAGGGACTGTGGCTGTTCCTTATTCACCATGTGAATACTTTTACTATCTTAATAAGGAAAGTGAATCCATTTGGGTCTGAACAGTGTTCTGAACCTCTAAAACTCAGGCTTTGCTTCTCCTCCCTACCTCATATGAAGAAGGGCCCCTTGTTTCAGCTATGATTGAATGCTTTATATTAAATAACTTTGGTAGGTTCTATCAACACGGAATATAATTCAGTGTTATACAGTTTCACATAAGGCAAGTTTAGAAATAGTCTGGGGCTTCCCTGGTGGCGCAGTGGTTGAGAGTCCGCCTGCCGATGCAGGGGACATGGGTTCGTGCCCTGGTCCAGGAAGATCCCACATGCCGCGGAGCAGCTGGGCCCGTGAGCCATGGCCGCTGAGCCTGCGCGTCCAGAGCCTGTGCTCCACAAAGGGAGAGGCCACAACAGTGAGAGGCCCGTGTACGGAAAAGAAAAGAAAAAAAAAAGAAATAGTCTGGAGGATGCCTTTCTTACCCCACTATAGCTACAGCAGATTTAAAGCGAAGCCTTGGGCTTGTGTGCAGTGCTCAGAAAGAACAAGGTCTCCCTGGGTCACGCTGACATGCTAAACTAGTTTTCAAACAAGTTTTAAGTGCCTCGTATTCCCTTCAGGCTAATAACCTTAATTTCAATTCTTCAACCGGTAGAGTAACTAAAGGTCCTCTCACCCCATCCAGGGAGGGAGAAGTGGGGCGGGGGCGGGGGAGGAGGAAGTACAGAGGGTGGGTGAAGTGTGGGCAGCTGAGGCAGGATTTTTTTTTTTAAGCTACAAGAAAGTTAGTAACCTACAATATCAAAGGCACCCTGGACTACGCTTTCGAACAGTTTTATAAAGTGAATAAAAACACAATAAATAGATACCCCCAATACCCCATTTGTACCATTTAGAAAGGTCTCCTGATCTGGAATGAAGAAGGCTCCTGAGCACATGGCCCCCAACAGCAGAAGTTTAAAGAACCAGAAGCTGGAGGGGAAGAAAAAAAAAAAAAAGGAAATGTATTTAAATGATATTCAAGGAAGGACAAAAGACCTCTTAGAGGTAAGCGTGTCAATTCACGATTCTGTCCTCTCCAAATGGAGGGGAAGTAATTAAGTGACTGGAGACTGCCTTTTCCCATAATTAGACAGACTTCAGTGTGGCCTCTGATTGTGCAAAACCATTTTGTTGAAGGGTGGAAGTGACCTGGGGGAAGCTCTTGGTACAAGAAATAAACTTTTATCTCCAATGCATTTCTCATTATGGTACCAGGTGTTACAAATAGGATTCCAGTTCTTAGGCCACTGTGTGGTGGTAAGTATAAGTTCCACCTTCCCTAAAATCAGTGTCAACAATTTCAACTAGAGGAAAGCAGTCAGAGGGTCTGAAGAGTGGAAGAGGTCCTGGAATGTTGCTCTGAATATAAGGAACGGTGAAAGGATCCCCACAAAGACTCACCCATTGTGAATATAGGCTCTACAACTTTTACTGTTGTTGATTTTCAAGGTCAGGAGGCAGAATATAAAGAAGAAACAGGCCATTCCAAAACAGACTCTATATACCGCAGAATACCCCACCAGCTTCTCACAGGTGTCGCCAGCTTTAATGCCTTTACAGATATCTTCGAAAAAAGGGATCTGAAGAAAAAGAGAAAAAGTCATTTGTTAAAACTAGGAAAAGAAGGGCTGCCAATGGAGTGTTCTTTCAGCCTACAAGTCAAAATCCAATGTGAAATACACCACGTGCAGAGAGAAATTAAGACTGAGAAGAAACTCTCTTCCAAAGACCTCTTTCTTTCTCTGAATCTTTCTTAAACATATAGTGCTCATAACATACCACTCCACCTCCACTTACTCCTAATGAATTCTGAAATCCAGCATCAGAGTTTTAAAAAATGATACTTATAATACACAGGTATATTTTTCTTTATTCATTCATTCATTTTTGCTGTGCCGGTCTTAGTCGCGGCATGCGGAATCTATCATGTGGAATCTATCGTTGCGGCCTGCAGATGTCTTAGTTGCGGCCTGTGGGATCTAGTTCCCCAACCAGGGATCGAACCCAGGCCTCCTGCATTGGGAGCTCGGAGACTTACCCACTGGACCACCAGGGAAGTCCCACGGGTATAATTTTTCTTGAAATGCATAAATAGAGAGAATAATTGCACATATGCCATTATTTATATAGGATAAGCTCCTGACCTGGAAATGAAATCAGTGGGTCAAGTAGTATCTACATTTTAAAATTTCACGAGATAAAGTCAGATCACACTTTTAAAGGCTGCCTTTACATCCTACCAGTAATATTTGAGACTGCTCACATTCCCAACCTGAGCACCAAATTTAAAGGTTAAAAACCACTGTCTTGTTTTAATGTCCACCTTCCTCATTACTAGTAAGGTTCACATCTTTTCTTAAATTTACGGCCATTTGTATTATTCTCTGTGAATTGGCAGTTAATTGGATTTTTTTTCTTGATCCACTGGAGCTCTTTATTTATGGACCTTAATCTTCTGATAAATATTGATAATGATTTATTCTAGTACAATTAGAAGGTTTTAATGTAAAACCCACTTACATTATCAGAATAATTAAAATCTTACATTATGAGAACAAGCAGCACGTTTCTACTAATGTCAGAAAATAAAGATTTAGTCAGTGTTTAAAAAAAAAAAAACTTGCTTCTTACCAACATCAAAGCTGAATACTCTTTAGAACAGAAAATAAGTTGAAAATCACATTACAGCCTTTACTCACAAGACAAAAAAAAAAAAAAAACCAGGAAAAAAATGACATAAAACTAGAGGTAAAACTGAAGCATGATAATTTAGTTTCTTCTCCAGAAAATATCCTAAAGAAACAACAACAGTGGAGGTTATTAAGATTTCCATAAACAGAAGGAAGACTAAATTTAACTGCAGTTCATCTTCCTCCACGAGGGTTCCCTCCCTCAGAAAAGAGCTGCAATCATTACTACACCTGAATCTCAAACATGCTTTTCCAAACAAAGCATGTTTTTCGAAATTAATGCCTCGGGCAAAAAAGCATTAATACTGAGACCCTATTAGGATACCTCAATTTGCATGAATAGCTATAAAAGATTTCATGGGACTTCCCTGGCGGTCCAGGGGTTACGCTCCGCACTTCCACTGCAGGGGACACGGGTCTGATCCCTGGTTGGGGAACTATGATCCTGCATGCTACGTGGCACAGCCAAAAAAAAAAAAGGTTTCATAAAGAAATGCCAAATACTTTGCAGTCAGCAAGTTCCTGCAACTCCTATTTCTTTTTGATCAGAGCAAGAAATAAATGCATAAAGAGAGACACTACTATATTTTTGACCAAGCCAGGTAAAACACTAAGCCTAATAAAATACAGAATGTCTAGTTAAATTTAAATTTTGGATAAATAATAACTAATTTTTTAATATAACAACACTTGGGACATACTTAGACTAAATATTGCATGGGACATATTTATGCTAAAAAAGCATTCCTTGGCAAGAGATGAAGCTCAAAAGAAGGCAGGGTCTTGGTGGGAAGGGCCAGGTGTATGCCATGCTAAGGAGTCTGGCTCCCACCCTGTAAGGGAAACAACTATTTAAGCTGGAATGCCTTTAGCTGCAAAGTGGTGAACATATGGGAAAGGGACAGGTTTGAGGCAGGAGGATAAATTACAGGGCCACTGGATTAACAGTCCAGATAACAATCGAAGGAGGTAAACTACTAGCAGAGAAAACTGAAATTCTGTGGCTAGAAGTCATAGTTGGCAGGACTGTAGGGATGGCGAGAAAGTGAAGGATGCGGGGAAGGTTCTCTTCTGCTTTTATTTTTTTAATTTTTTTATTTTTTGGCGGTACGCGGGCCTCTCACTGTTGTGGCCTCTCCCGTTGCGGAGCACAGGCTCCGGACCCGCAGGCTCAGCGGCCATGGCTCACGGGCCCAGCCGCTCCGCGGCATGTGGGATCTTCCCGGACCGGGGCACGAACCCGCGTCCCCTGCATCGGCAGGCGGACTCCCAACCACTGCGCCACCAGGGAAGCCCTCTTCTGCTTTTTTAAAGCTGTTGGGGATGGTGGGGGAGTAGGGTTGGCAGAGGACGAAGAGTGGAACTGAAAAGAACAGATCGGGAGTTTGCTTTTAACACATAGGGTTGGAAGCGCCTTGGAGCATCCCAGTGAGAACGGCTGGCCTGGAAGTTGCTTCAGTATAGCGATAAGGATACGGGATACAGGAAGTGCCCTCACCCAGGTAATGAGAAGTCAGGAAGGGCCTTCTGAAGGACCTTGAATTTTTAGCAGTGTTTCACAGTGAGTGAGCAAACTCACATGGTTAAGATCCTCACATACTGAAGTAATGGGGGACGCCACACAAGTGAACGTTTCAGAGCCTCTAGCAGGAAACAAAAGCTGCACCCGTGTGAGTGGTACCAAAAATAAGGAGGTAACATTGCATTAAATCTGTAAAAGGAGGCGCCATGCCACCTCACTTAGTCCTGTTTTGTTCATATGGGATTTACTGCTCTGTAATATTCATGGAACTCTTCTTTTCCCTCCCTTCCGTGTCCCACTCTATCAGCAAAGCTAATCCCTGCTGCACCCCGCTGCCCTCACTTCCACTGTAACACGTGCATGGCAGCATCCCTTTCGTCTACACCAGCCCATCTTTCCCGATTAGACTCTTCTCCACCTGCCTACCCCACACCCTCTTCTCTCTTCTCCTTCTCAGATCAGTTCAAGAAGAACACTACTGCCAGCAAGCCTGAACGCCTACCCTACAATCCCCCACAAATCCCCCCTCCCCTAAAACCCTTGTTTACCGCCAGAGGCCCTTAGGCTCATCAAAGGGTGAGTATGTGGCACTGCACACTTCATCCAAAATATCAGTAGGCAAACAACCCCCTGCTCCAAATACTAAGACCTGCTTTATGCTCTGTGGGTGACTTAGTCGTTTAGCCTTCAGTACGTGGTGAATATTTTTAGGCAAAGAACCTCCGAGTTGAACAAGCTGGCAGGATTTAGCGAGGGGAATCTGCTCTGATTAAATATTTGCTGTTCCAAGCTCCATCCCGGTTTTAGAAAAAGAAAACATACATTACACACAGATTCCACACCGTGGGGTAGAGGGGACAGGCCTGCTAAGGGTGTTACCTCTTATGCCTGGTTCTGGGCATCCAAGGACACTGCAACTGTGTTGGTTCTGTACAGACCCAAGGGCAAGGGTTTCCCCCCAACCCTCAAGCAACCAAACTAAGAGCCACAAATTATCAGGAAGAATAAAAAGCTCACATGGACTTCCAACCCTGAGAATTAAATCAGTGAATCGCTGTAAAAAGTGCTCATCACAGTTCCTTATCCATAGTAGCCATTAAGTAAACTTCCTTAACTCTAAGGTACTATTTTATAAAAAGAACTTCTCGGGGAGGGAGTTAGGCACATTACATGAACCCCTGACTGGTTGATGCATTCTGATTTAAACATGGGGGGAGATGAACATCTTAGAACTCAGTAGATGCTCTATTCACTTTACAAAGGATTCATATTGAAAGTTACAGTTGGACTCCCATATCTGCCAGTTCTGCACCTGTGGATTCAACTAACCACAAATGGAAAATATTAAAAAAAAAAATTGTATTTTTCAGGAAGTTCCAAAAAGTGAAACTTGAATTTGTCATGTACCAGTAACTATCTACATAGTATTAGATATTATAAATAATCTAGTGATGATTTAAAGAATATAAGAGGATGGGCCTAAGTAATATACAATGTCATTTTATATAAGGTACTTGAGCATTGGTGGATTTTGGTATCCGATAGCGTCCTGGAACCAATCCCCCAGAGATACCAACAGACAACTGTACAGGGTAACTTTCAATAAGGTGAATCCTTCCCTGGCACATATATATAGGCATACATCAGAGATACTGCGGGTTCAGTTCCAGACCACTGCAATAAAGCACATGTCTCAATAAAGCGAGTCATACAAATCTTTTGGTTTCCCAGTGCATATAAAAATTATGTTTACACTACACTGCAGTCTATTCAGTGTGCAATAGCACTATGTGTTTTTTTTTTAAAAAGCAGTGTATAGACCTTAATTTAAAAATATTTTATTGCTAAAAGAACACTAACCATCATCTGAGCCTTCAGTGAGTCATGGCAGTAACATCAAAGATCACTGATCACATAACAAAAATAATAATAATGAAAAAGTTTGAAATATCGTGAGAATTACCGAAGTGTGACACAGAGACATGAAGTGAACAATGCTGCTGAGAAAATGGCACCAACAGACTTGCTAGATGCAGCATTCCCACAAACCTTTAATTTGTAAAAAGCGCAGTATTTGCGAAGTGCAATAAAGTAAAGGACAACAAAACAAAACAAGGTATGCCTGTATAAGAATTGAGTTCTAAAAAACAGTGTTCACTACCTATCTTTCAGAGACCTAGTTGCCACCCAAAAGAAAATATGTCTGAACTCCCAAATCAGAGAAGACATTTTGAAACATCAACACAAGTATTAAGCTCAAAGAGATGGAAGACAGAAAATCCCCGTAACTCATCTATATAGAAGAGATGCTAGCTATGCCTCCAAAACAATTTCAATCTCAGGTAAATAAATACAAACAAACAATAGAAGAGCTATAGAAAGGCTTACAGGTCTAGTTGGCCAGGGGCCCACATGCTGCAAACTTAGAAATAAAGTATAGAATTTGGGAGTGTTTCTTACAGAAATGAAGAGGAAAAGGAGCGGCGTGCTCCTATAATATTAAAATATTATTTGGGAGAGATGAGAAAATGGCATATTAGCAAAGCGAATGAGTCTTACATTTCATTACATCAAATTTTTAGGGCACTGAATGAAACCAAGCTGCAGAGAAAGCTTTGGGCAGCTGAGCAGGAGTGATACCATAAAACCTATAAGAACCATACCTGTAGGTTCTGTTTAGTATCTCTTACTTGAAATGAATTTCAGAATCGAGACCCTCTCCCCTTTTTGATATTCCACTTATTTTCAAACTTTCTAAGACAATTTCTTTTTGTCTGTGGAAAAATTCCAGTGTCCATGAGAGTGATGCCTGTCTGTTACCCACCCACGGACAGGAGCTGTGAAACAGGGAACACTAAGATCAGCTTCCATCCTCCCCTCAACGGCCTCTAGCAACCAAGGCTCATTTCTCTGTAAATTATTACCTTTGAGGCCCTTTTTGTGGGGGGGGGGCTATTTTTAAAAACAGTTACAATCTCACATCTCTTTTGTTCGGGTTTCTAGACATTTTTATGAGAAAAGTCTACATTGTGTCATTATTAAAAGCCATAAGGGGAACTAAAACTTCACCGAGCCTGGTTTTATTTGACCCTGCCACCTCTGCCAACAGGAACTTAACATCCCCAAATAGTAACTCCCCAGAATCTCAGAAGCATGTAAGACAGAGACGGCACTGGTGCTCACAGCTTCTCCTCCACCATGAGCAATTCGTCAGGATCAAACCACCCCAAATATGATTAGACAGTTAGAAAACAACTCCAACCAAACTTTAAATGATAAGCTTTCAATCCAAACAAGACAACTTGCAGAGAACTGACTAATAATGATGGCACGACGGGCTCTTCCTCAGAAGGGAAGCAGGCGACAGCTAGCGTCAATCTGCTCAGGGAATTAAGGGAACATGAAGGCAGAATGTACAAACAAGAATCACGCCAGTTACTCATCTTGAAGGAGAGAGAAGAGTTAATCCCAGCGAAAACTCATATAAATCTTCAATTAGGCAACGGCAGTGGGGATTGGGGCCATGGAATAGACAGGTCCCGTTGTGCTGATTTGATGGGGCCTAGGAAGAAAGGCAGAGGAACCCAGAACTAAGATTCCCAGTTCCTAGCATGGCAGTTGGTTGGACGGCGGCCCAGCAGTGGATAGGAATCACAGGAGAGCGGTTTCAGGATGGAGGGGCAGTCATTCTCTTAACGACAGGCGGCCAGTATCCGGGGGAAATGTGGGCAGATGGCTAAGCAAGGGTGCAGTGCTCCAGAAAGATAGCAGGACTAGAGAGAAGGACTTGGTAGTGACCAGCAGAGATGGCAAAGGAGGCACTCAATGGAGTAAACAAACTCACCTGGAGAGGAATGAGGGTAGAGGAGGGGGAGGGAGACAGAGGTGGGAACAGCCCAGAATGCTGGGGAATGCAAACCTTTGGGGACTGGGAAGAAGGGGAAAAAAACCAAGGAAGAAACTGAAAAGGTACAGAACCAGAGAGAAGCTGAGGGAGGCTTTCAAGAAGCAGAGCGTGTCAAATACCACCAATGCGACGACGACGCAGATTGGATTTGCCAACAAAGAGTCATTTGGGGCAGGGATCAGAATATTCTCTAGAGCAGATGGGGGCAGAAGCCAGACTGAGGGCTGAAGGCTGAGCAGAGGAGACAGTCAGGAGGGCTGGGTGGCGGGCAGGAAGTGAACCCAGCGGCCCTTTCACCCCTGCTTTCGAGAAATCTAACTGCAAATATAAGAGTCCAAGCATCATTCTAAAACATATTTATTTACAATTATACAAGCAATATGTAATTATATTCTTGTTGCCAAAGAAAATGTAAGTTATAACAGATATAGATAACTGAATCCCCTTGCCCATCATTACTCCAACCCTAACTTGACTGCTTCCCAGAGGGAACCACTGTCACGCTTTCATGTGTATCCTTTTAGGCCCTTTGCTGTGTTATTCCCCTCTCATTACGTCTCACAGATTGTTGCGTGTTCAACACATAAGTCTATTTGCATCCTTTTTAACTACTATACAGAAATCCACAACCCAGACCAATCATAATTTAGTTTCTGTGACGCTAGTGGCAGACATTTACGTTGTTTCTGAGTTTTCACTCTTATAAACAATGTACAATGGATAGTTCCCATATTGTGCTTATCTCTCTCTGCACAGGTAGAGCATTTAGGAGGACTGACATCCAGAAGATGAATACTGAGTCATAAAATTGGTTAAATTTTAACCGACACTGCCAAACTCTCCCCAGGGAGGGTTTCTGAAAACTCTAGGGTTGGGGGGAACAGGGAGAACAGGAGAGAGGCACAGAGATGCCCGCAGAGCCCCCTACACACCCATCTCGGAGCCAGGAAAGTCTCTGCTGCTCCCCCCTAGGGTCAGCATCTCAGTAAGCACTGCCCCCCATAATCAAGAGAAAAGGGGTGGAAACAGGGGGGCCCTCCGAGTCCAGAAAACAAATCCACACCTAACCTCAGGGACAAAACTGCAGCTATGGAGGCCTGGACTTTGTTCTAGATGGCAAATACGGTTATTGGCCCACACTCCCTCCCACAGAATGCAGTGTCTGATAGAGAACTCTGTGTCCCCCTGAGAGGAACAAGGCCCACTGACAGTTCTCTCTTGAACACAGAGATGCTGAAGTTTCTGTTAAGAGGACTAAATGTCTAAACAGGCAGAGCTTTCTAGTCAGACCACTCATCAGTGGGAAGATGTGCTTATGGCCTAAGTGAGCACCAAATCAGCTAACTTCCTCTTGAACTTGTGAACCTGGAATAGAGTGGTTACATATCACATGCAAATCCAACTACGCTCATGGCTGTTTTCTGTAAATAATTATTAAAAGCCCAGTGAAATTAGAGTTTACGTGTGTATTCTTCATCCCACACGATATATTATATAACTGTACCTAAGCGTCACAGCACAGGGTTTGCTCGTTCCCTGACTCATTCATATCTACTATGTACAGGTACTGTTCTAGGATATGGAGATTCAAGCAGCGAATAAAACAGGCTAAAAAATCCATGCTAACAAGGAGCTACCTTTCTAGTGAAATGCTGTACACACAAAGCCATGTGTGCTCTGCTTTATGGATATTTCAGGCATTTTCATGGTTTAATTTCAACTATCCATGATTTTGCCTTAGGTGGGACACAAGAACCTAATATCCTCCAAAAGACTGAATCCTACCAAACCTATACCCTCAAGATTCTGAGAGCCCCTAGTCACCTGTTCCCCAATCCTAGTTCTGAGAATCCGGCCAGGCAGACATTTCAGTTTCTGGCCCAGCATCTTTCCCATTTTACACTGGACCAGGAATTGGGGGCCCCCAGGAGCAAAGAACTGGGGTACCCACACACTCATTTTCTCCATCCCCACTTCTTCCCAATCACCAAAATGCTTGGTTTGGCTACCTAAAAAGAAGGGCTGATGATTATTTTTTTTAACCTGTGAATGATTTACCATGTATTTCAAAAGGCCAGGAAGAGTAAGACATCATATTGTTGAACGTGTCACACTGAATTTATCCCTACATTGTTCTTGCCTAGTCAACCCAGTACATACAAGCTCACACAGCCCAGTATTTGCAACTTAATCAGGAGCTCCGGTACCCTCAGCACAAAGTTTAGGCCATTCAAGTTTCCCCTTCAGGGAGAAGGAGAGAATAACTGCATATGACAGGCACAGGGCCACTGAGGTCTACCACAGGCCAGCGAAGCAAAGGACAGAGTGTGGGTCAAATCCAGCTAGCTCCTGTTCATGTAAATAGAGAACACGGCCACGCTCATTTGCTGGCATTCTGTTTTGGCTGCAGAGTTGAGTAGTTGCTAAAGACCACAAGGCCCTCCCAGCTGAAACGTTTACTAGCTGGCTCTTTACAGGAAAAGTTTCCCCGGCCCAGGACTAGGAAGTAGAGCTGAGGAGCTGCGCTGAGCTGCTGCTGAAGCATGAATTAGCATCTCAAAGGCAAATGACAACTGGTGATGACTTACTCTACGGATCCTAAGTCAAAGGAACAGCAGAGATGCGACTGGCGGAACTTGTGCTTTAAGAGAATTAAATCGTACATCTCCCATATGTCATTTTCAGAGCTGCAGCTTAAGGATTTTAATTTATCTGCCTGCAAAAAAAAAAAGCTTTGTGGAGGAGGTGGTGGAGGACATGCCTGTGAGTTCAATGCTTTTTTTTCTGTGGGTCAGAAGCCCGCATAGTAGGAAAAAACCTCACATCTGTTATACAAACATGGCGTGTGGAACCAAAAATAAAACCCACATAGATGAAAGCCGGCATGTAGAGAGATAATTTTAGACTTAATTTTAAGACTGTATAAACAGCCTCACTGAAATTTAAAAACCACAGCCCCCCCAAATACCCAACCCCCCTTGTGATTAAGCTCAACCCTGCTTTAGAGGGCAACACACTCCAGTCCCTTTTACAAACCTCCTACCTCACCTCGGCTCCCAGTCTCCCATGTGGACGTGGAAAAAGCACTCCTGAGTTCTAACGTCACCCCAAAGGTCAACAGAAGGGACAGCTGACACCACCGTCTCCAACAGTTGCTAACGAATTCAGATTTTTGTTTGTTTGTTTTTGCGGTACACGGGCCTCTCACTGTTGTGGCCTCTCCCGCTGCGGAGCACAGGCTCCAGGCGCACAGGCTCAGCGGCCATGGCTCACCGGCCCAGCCGCTCCGCGGCATGTGGGATCCTCTCGGACCGGGGCACGAACCCGTGTCCCCTGCATCGGCAGGCGGACTCTCAACCACTGCGCCACCCGGGAAGCCCCAGATTATTTTTAACTATGCAGCCTAACGCTGGGGGCACCTTCTTTATACACTTTCCACCTGAGGCCCAATTCTCTAAGGACAACTGTATGTTACTCACACCCACATCCCCTGCACCTGCCACAGTGCCTGGCACTTACATAGGCAGGAAAGAAAGGAGGGAGGGAGGGGGGGAGGGAGGAAGGGATCAATTACGTGACTTAAAAGATATTTTAAAACATGAACTCGGATTACAGTCTAACCAAGTAACGCCATCACCCTTTAAACTCTGTTATCAAGTATCAAGACTCAACTATTCACAATATTTATGTTTCCTGCTCCCAGCGATCTGAGGCTACTGTTGTGTATTGTGCTATTTGTTCCCTCTGGCTCCATTTTTATAACAGAGCTGTTTCCAACCATAAGCTCTTGTCTGTCCCATTTATCTGCAGAGAGCTTCGCGGTCCCGTCTATGGACAGTTGCTTAACAGGTGCTTTTTTGATGGTCACAGAAAAAAGGATCAGGAAAACTTCAGTTCTCACATCTTATCATTGTACCCCTCCTACAATTGGATGGATCCTGAAATAGAGATCCTGTTAACATCCGATGCTCCCCCAAAGCTTCTGGGTAATGGATCCTCCAGACCGAGGACAATAACTATTGTTTCTTGTTTTCTGGCTCCTGGTAAGCTCATTATTACTGGACTAGGATCAAACCTCTTTGTCTTTGGTTCAGACTCAAAAAGGCTCTCAGCAGGGTTTACATTAGTTCAAATCACTGCCTGTAGAACCACACTATTTCCAACCATCACTCTCCCCGCATTCACTGAGCACAGGAGGTTGGGGCCTGAGCCATGAGAGAAGCGAGGGATGGGAGGGCTGCAGGGACTGTTTTCTCCAGGTGGTGTTATGCCTGGATGAACTTGAGACCTAAGATAAAACTGTTTGGAAACATGTGTCCCCAGAGTCACCCCAACTTAGAGAGGAGGGGACCCACAAGATTTAAGAGGTGGAACCTCACTGCCAGCGCACCCCAGGGAAACCTTGATCAGGCCACAGTGAGAATTTTCCCTCCATGTTCTACAAAGAACTTGAAGTTCAATGGCCCAGGCCCACCTTTAACCTCAGAAACACACTCGCTGATACACTGGACACATATAAAGTACAACCATACAAAGAACTCAGTTGCTGTTCAGAACGAGGACTTTTGAAAAGCATTCTATCTCAGCTGGATTAAAAAAAAATACTCCAGACTCAAATAACTGGGTCAGCAATATTTTTTTTGGCACTAATTCAACACTTGTTCTAACACAAAAGCATAAAATGCCAGCTGAGAATGGAGAGTTCTACTCCCGAAAACTTCAATGCATGATGCTACGTCTCAGGTACACAGTTCTCTTAACATGAAACCAGTAATGACCAAGATCAAAACAAGAGCCAGACTTTCCAGCTTCAGCATGAATACCTGTCATTCTATGCTGCAACAAACTACATGGTGTTTGGGATCAAACTGGAATATTTTTCATTGCTGCTGTTTGTTTACTTTGAAAAGATGGTCACACCAAACACAACTTGAAGGCAGGTTCTATTTCACATGCAACGCCAACGAATAAATAAGTATTGGATTTGTGGTTGCCCCTATTTTTTATTTCAGACTAACCATCATCCCTAGAGCCCAGCTTCTGGCTTTACAAAGGGAAGGAGGCAAGTGGGGAAGATAAGCTAAGAAAGCCACTGAGGGCCCGAGGTGGTACTATTTCCAGAGGAAATACTTCTCCCTCACCAGCAAGTCCAGAAGAAAGATCAGGAATCAAGAGGAAGGATAAGTTTGCTAAGGCTTCCTCTGCTACTTCTGTGAACATCTGAGCAACAGCCGAACCCAGTCGTACAGGCCAGAGAGGCACCCCTGGCCGGGAACCAGCACTCCTGGGTCCTTGTCCCAGCTCTACCTGGTGTCATGGCGTTGGACAAGCCACCTCCCTGCCCTGCGCCACAACCTCTCATCTGTCAAATGAGGGGGGTGGTTAGGGTTATAACTTAAGATTCTTCCACTTTAAAATCATGTTTTATCCAAAGTATACTCTAAAAAGAGAGCAATATCTTCTCTGCGTGACACCTAACATCGCATAGTACCTGCTGTCTCTTCACTGGGCAGAACACTTATGAATGGGAGCTGCATCCTTTTTTCCATCTCTTATCTGTTTAACTAGATCCTTTAACTAGTAACTTTGTTTCATGTATTTTTTTTTTTTTACCCCCTGTGATGGGGACGGGAACGGGAACGGGACTGGGAGGGCTTTCCCAAAACCAATACTTATTCTAATGCTTTCATATTCCTAATACTGTAGGTTAAAAAAAAGTAGAGTAGCTCGTTACCAAATTTCAGCATCTCTAACATGCTGGATCAAAGCTCTGTCAACTCTAGGAACCACCGAAGTATGGTTAAATGTCACTGTGAACTGACCACAGGGTGTATACTCAGGAGAGCGTTTTGAAATCTAAGTCGTTTCTAAGGAAAGTAGCTTCTGTGTTCATCTACAGTTGCTACACTGTGGGAACTCCAGAATTTGAAAATGGAGTATCATCTGGGAGACATACAAGTACAAACAGCATCCTCATGGGGTCACCCATGGGGTTAGTTATCTGGAGAAAGAAGTCTGAGGGGAAGTGAACGTGTGAAGCTAGGGACATGGGGACAATCCAAATCTAAATAAGACAATTGGAACAGGACATCAAGGAGCCTGGTGGGGTCGAATCAGGATTGCCTGAATGCAGAGTAGAAACCCAACCCTTTTATGACCTGCGTGGGTAAAGTATGTGGTCAGCACTGGACCTAGAAAAAAGGGGGAGAATGGATCTGTCCCCAGCACTGTCCTGAGAAAAGTGTGCCTCAACCAGCAGATAAACATTAGGAATAACCAAAGCAGAAAATGAAAGCACGGCTCAGGGAAAGCAGGCAAAGGAGAAGGGCTCAGGCCAGGAGGTGACCACTACACTCGCGGGGGGCGGGGTGGGGGGAATGGATGGCCAGATGTGGATATGGCCTCGGAACGAGCCTGGCTATAAACAGTCCTCCTTTATTTCATTTTCATCCACTTATGTCCACATAATCTTATGTTAATACAGCTAATGTACATGAATTTCCCATTACCACATCTCCTTCTTCTAATGAACAGTGAAAATGACTGAGAAATACAGACCAAAGCTAATTTATATATCACCTCCAGGGAATGTGTTGAGAGAGACTGGATTTTCTGAATAAATAGAGAAAAGTCCTTTAAGCCCATCCTGCTACCTCTGTTCCAGGGGCCTAAATCCACAGTTGGCAGCCTCAACATCCATCCCTGTTGCCCTTCCCTGGCAAATTTTGGCCTTCATGATAACTGTAGAAATCGCGAGTAGAATACCTACTTAAGATTTTTTTAAAGGGGTGGGGGGAGGTGATGACTGTAACTTGGAAATGTAACTGAAGGAGGGGCAGATTTAGATCCAAGCAGCGTCCCACCTCCACTTAGTCCTGTAACTGAGTGGTCCATTGAGTCCAGTGGACCAAAGTGACCAGAACAATTTCTAAATAGTTACTTGGATAAAAATGCCAGATTCCAGCGTGCCAAGGGTAGACGAGTTACGGCAGAGACAGGCTTCTCGGGCCCTGGCCTGGGGCTGTGCGTAAAGATCTGCAAAGACCACTGGAGCACATTAAGCAACCTCCCTACTGCTCACCGTCAGGGGTGGGTAAGAAGCCTGGTGTCCGTTCTGACATTTACAGTCTTTTCAGAAACTCATGAACTCAGAGAGTTTAAGCTATTTCAGGAGTTTCAAATCCAAATGCTATTCTTGGGGGGCAAGAAGTAAGGGTAAATGTATGGGACCTGATGTAAGTAAACATCCAGTGATGGGGCCTGTGGCGAGCTACAGCATGCTAGCCCCTTACTTCTTGCCAAATGCAAGAAGCAGGCAGCTAAATGCACATTAAAAACAGAAAAATCTGCTGGCCAAACAAGAGCCTGTAAGCCAACTTAACAATGCCTGAGCTAGGAGATTTCCAGGCGCACCTGAAGTCTCTGGGTGTATCACTGGCTAGTGGGGGAGGCTGGAGCATCAGGGGTTCTACCATCAAGAGCTGGTTTTCATTAAGTCCAGGGAGAGAATGGAATTCAGAAGCTGCTTTTAAGACACTGAGGAGACTGCAGCCCTCAGCCCCCCTCAACTCTGGGTCCTGTCAGATCTTGTCCAACCCTCCTTTGAAGCCCACTCTACCCTGCAACATTATCATCCTGTGCTGAAAAGAACGGAAAAGCTCTTCTCATCCAATCATAGGAATGGTTCAATTTCCACATTCTTACTCAGAGGAAAACTGACCCAAACTCACGAGCAGAAAATAATGTATAAAGCAAACCATGTCTCCAAAAGAGATTCAGTAAGAGTACAAACAAAACATTAACACCTTTTAAAACAACTGAAGGGGGCTTCCCTGGTGGCGCAGTGGTTGAGAGTCCGCCTGCCGATGCAGGGGACACGGGTTTGTGCCCCAGTCCGGGAAGATCCCAAATGCCGCTGAGCCTGCGCAACGGGAGAGGCCACAACAGTGAGAGGCCCGCATACCGCAAAAAGAAAAAAAACAAAAAAAACCCTGAAGGAACAAAAAAAGATTGCTATCAAAAACAAACATCATAGGAGCTTCTCCTCTCAATACAAGGAATGATTCTTCAAGATTTAAATTTCAAGCAAAGAAACACACTAGAACAACAACACAAACGCGTCTTCCACGATGTGGGAAGTATGTTTTGGTTCTGGAAGAAAAAAAAAAAAACAACGCAAAGGTTCAGGTACTACCTACCACCCATGTCAATGCCTCAGAGCAGCCTGGGCACCAAGTGGAACGTGGGATGGAGAAAATGGATTCTTCCACTCAGGAACCTTTAGGGCTCTTCTTCCCTCGGCCTGGCACACAGCTCGCAGGAAATAAGCCTTGAGAGCCACGTAGATGTCCTGTCCTCCCTTTCCCAGTGCAGGCTTAGTCTTAGAGGCTCCTGTCCCACAGGAAACAAGAAGAGCCTTCCTTTCTCCTCCCTCCCCAAATGCCCGTGCAGCTTCCTAGGACGCCCAAACTCAAAGTGTCATCATTGGTCTCCACACAGAAGTTACACCTTGATTTAGTGGTGCCGGTCAGGAGGCTTAAATCTCTCGCCCATTTTGTGGTTGCTGTTCTACATTCTAAAATGGATTTTTAATCCCCACAAGCATCAAATATCTCAAGACTGTTCCTGCGTGAATTACATGGTCACTGACAAGAATGACCTGCAATAAAATGGCTGGTATGTTTTGAGATGGGAAAAATGCTCCAGGAGAAGACAGAAATCGCATCCCATTCAACCAGCACAGCAGAGCCAAAGTTCTCACGGGAAAGAGGAGTTTCCTGAGAGAGAACAGGCGGGACGAAGTCTGGCCCAGCAGTTCTTTGCAGTTCCCTCTGGCTCAAACTACAACACAGGCCGCATTGGGAAGCCAAGGCAAAAACTGAAAACAACTGAAAAGGCACTGCCTTGTGTTCAAAATCTGCACACCAAAGGCCACGTGGCTCCGGACGGAGCCCTGGCCACTGCGCAGGAATGCAAGGATGCCGGGTAGGAGGCAATTGTGCTCTCCCATCTGGGCTGTTACAAGGATATGTGCTTCCCCTCTTCCTGTCACACCCTCAACCATTTCCCCAGGCCAACAAGGAGGTTGGACTGCAGCAGAAGCCCATTGTGCATCCCCCAAGGGACCTTTCAGCGCCCCGCCCTCAAGCACCGCCTGAGGGTGAGGCCAGCCTCTATTCTATAGGCCCAGAAACAAGCTGACTTGGTGACCAGCTGGCTGGCCCCCTGTGAGGCCTTAGAGATGGGAAAGTGTTGGTTTCACCCACAGGGGCCTCATTCCCTATTCAGGAAGCCCAGCCAAACCATTTTCAAATCAGTACCTTCAGGGGACAGGCACAGAAACATTTACAAGAGCCTCTGTGAGGCCTCGGGGTTGCTCCTTCCCTCTCTCCCTCCCTTCCTCCTTCCCTCTGCTCTGACCCCAAGTCACACTGCACACACACCACTGCTGGGCTCACCTCCCTGAGTATCTCGGCCTGTTTCTATGACAACAGCCTCCTACTCAAGAATCTATAATGGCTTCCCACTTGCCATGAGACCACGGCCAAATGCCTCACCTCAGCACTGAGATTCCTGCACGTCATTCTACCTGCCCATGTTTCCTCCCTGTCCTTCTACACATGCGTTGTCCTTATTCTACCTACAGAACCTAGTCACTAAGAACTCAGTCAGCCTGGATTCAAATCCCAACTCCACCACTTAGAGCTGGAGACCTTGGGCAAGGTACTTAAATGACTCAGTACCTCAGTTTCCTCATCTGTAGAGCAGGGATAATACTGCTCAGGTGAGTACAGTGGTCATGAACTGAGATGATAATGTAAAATGCTTAGAATAAAACCTGGCACGTGGTATCACCCAACAGATATTAGCAATTGAAATATTCATTATTATCACACAAGTCACTTCTTCCACGAAGCCTTCCCTAGCAACACCAGTCAACACCTTCTGTTTCCCTTCTTTCTTTTCTTTTTTTCAAATCTTCTGTTTCTTAAATGTTCTATGAACAGTCAGATACTGACTGGAGTTGTTAGGGACTGTTCCATGCGTCAGGTTACTTGGATGGTAATCAAATGTTAAAATTATTATTATGAAAGTCATATCCTAAAATAGGTCCTGTGGTTCCCAAATTATCTTTACCTCCAGTAACAATGTTTCTGATGGGTTCATCTCTAAGAGGTACTATACATTTGTAGTTTCAGATTGTGTTTCTGGGATCCAAAGCCTAATTCTACGGAGACTGAAAGCTTCTTAAGAGCACTATGGACACACTGGCAGTTCCTATCACAGTGACACACTGAGGCCTTTTTTTTTTTTTAATTTTTCCTTCCTTCCTTCCTTCCTCCCTCCCTCCCTCCCTCCTTCCTTCCTTCCTTCCTTCCTTCTTTATTTATGGCTGTGTTGGGTCTTCGTTGCTGCATGCAGGCTTTCTCTAGTTGCGGCGAGTGGGGGCTACTCCTTGATGCCGTGCGTGGGCTCCTCATTGTCGTGGCTTCTCTTGTTGCGGAGCACGGGCCCTAGGCATGCGGGTTTCAGTAGTTGTGGTACATGGGCTCAGCAGTTGTGGCTCACGGGCTCTAGAGCGCAGGCTCAGTAGTTGTGGAACACGGGCTTAGTTGCTCCGCGGCATGTGGGATCTTCCCGGACCAGAGCTCGAACCCGTGTCCCCTGCATTGGCAGGCGGATTCTTAACCACTGAGCCACCAGGGAAGCCCCACAGTGGGTCCTTAAGCCAATGCTTGTTCATTTAAAAAGAGAATATTAAGTTACCTGAAAAGCTAAGGTAAGAAGTGGGAGATTAAACAGACCTTCAGAATAAGAGTTAAACTCTACCCTTTCAAGTATTCCTCCTCTCAAACTTCTTGTCACAAACATTTAAGATTAAACCAAGTTAAGAAGAAGAGAAGAGTGGAAACCACCACCGAGATGGAGTAGGACCTGGTGTAGACGAACAAGGCAGCCTTAGCCCTTGGTCTCCCTGCCTCCAAACTTCCACAGCACTTCATGCATCCTCTCATAAGACACAACTTCTACCTGGTTTTAAGCCTCAGAAGACTTCATACCTGTCTCTGGGTTAGAAGCTCCTTTTCTCTCAAGTTTGAATGACCCATGGCTCCCACTGCAGGGCCTTACTGAACAGAGATCCACTGTTTAAAGCAATCAGAGGAGAATCTAAATTTCACAAGTTTTCACATTAGTTCCAGTATATTCCAGATCATACCACCACAGTTATAAAAGCATTACCCAACAGAAAGCTTCAAAGGGACTACTTTAACTAACGGATAAGAGTATAACAAGTGCTTCTAAAAACATGGTTGTTCTGAAGCCCTTGAGTGCATTTAAAATAGTCTGCAGTTTCAGCATAAGGTTGGGGAGAACAAACACTTCCTCAGGAGTTGCTCCTGGCGATGCCATCTCCAGGCTTCCAGTAGGGCACTGCCCTGACCTTGTCCCCCCCTCACTCTGCTGGCCCCAGGAAGATGCAGTGCTCAGCACTAAGGCTGTGGGGCAAATGGGGTCTGGCTGGCTAGCCTTTCCTCTCCCGCTTTCCCTCTGAGGAGAGTTGCCCCCAGAGAACACGCCTGCAGCTCTTCCCAGCAAACTGTGCCCCTGCAGAGGAAGTGCTCCCTGGCTCAGGTGGGGTCCCCAAATGGGTTAAGTCTGACTCATTTTGGGGTTCAGTAGTAGGAAGACCACTTCCTTGCAGATACGAATCACAATGTCTTACATCGACTTCTGGGGGGATAAAGGTGATGTTTGGCATTTACCCGCTGAAACTGTAGTCTTTTTTGTCAATTTGTTCAAAACCTCCGAGGGGAAGGATGGTGTTATTTACTGGGCTCCCTCAGAACCCCCAACACCTCCCCCCATAATCAGGCCTACTATGAGGAAATTCCAGAAAAAGGCCCTATATATGTCTCTATCAGCATCACGTACCAGGGATAACTTTGTAGACACTGCCCAGGAAACGGATGGAAGCAAATCCGTCCCTCACCCCTGGAGACACCCACCCCACAAGTGACATGTCCAGAAAAGTAAAACTTGGCCAATAGCCCACTCCTCATTATCTGTGGGATTATGTAGGCTTTACCATACTGGCCGCATTAAGTGTTTATATATAACAGCTGCTACTAGAGACACTGGCAGACAGCCTTAGGACAAGGGAAGAGTACAAAAGTCTATAAGAAAAGACTACACACCTAATCAGGAACGGCCATCAACAAGGCTAAGATGGGACTTCCCTGGCGGTCCAGTGGCTAAGACTCCGTGCTTCCACTGCAGGGGGCGTGGGTTTGATTCCTGGTTAGGGAACCAAGATCAGGGAACCAAGATCCCACATGCCATATGGCATGGCCAAAAAGGAAAAAAGACAAACAAAAAAAACCCAAAATGAGGCCAAGACAACACACACAATCTTCTGCACCACAAGCATCAGATGGCATCTGTCCTTCTACTAAAATAGAGATGGTGAAGGGTTCGCCCACTTGGAAGGAAAGCACTGAAGAGGCTTCAGGGCAGTTTAGGGAGAGCGGGTATAACCCTAAACCACCCTGGGTGGGTGGGCCCCATCCTCTAAACTGAATGTTTCCCACACACCCTCATCAACCGTTCATCAGCAGTAGGAAGAGGTGAAGGGCTGACTTACATGCTCCCTCATCTCGCTGGCCACGGTGTTGGACATCATGATGCAGCAGATGACGACGACCAGGATGAAGTAGAGCGCGTACATGAAGCGGGTGCTCCGGGACTGGCGGATCTTGGGGCAGCAGCCACAGCAGTAGGAGCAGCCAGCATTCCCACAGCAGCAGGCCAACTAGGAAAGGAACACAAAACACCCTCTCGGAGCCTCTCCTTCACAAACCTGCTCACCCCAGACCTCTGCAGGTGAGCTACCATTCCTCCAAGGCGTCCTGCCCATAGGACATGTGTGAACAGTTGAGTGCGTGAACAAAGTTTTCGCCAGAATTGGTCTGACATTGTCTTTAATAAACATGATGGCTTGGGAGATGCCCAATACTTAAACAGAAAAGGCACACTTCACCTGAAGCACTGTGATCACTCTTAGACGAAAACCAATCAGGGAAGAGCAAGAGAAGAAGCCAAGAACTAGAAAAAGGACTAAGTGAAGTGGGAAGGACGGGAATACCAAGAAGTTGGGCCCAAGAAAGGGACCTGTCAAAATCCATGAGCCAAAGAATGAACTGCATTGGTGGGGGGGGGGGGGTAACTTGAAGCACAAAAGGCACAGGTGCCTCTTACACGTTGTTGTTGACCACAGCTTCACGCCCCTAAGGGTAGGCTTTAGGCTAATGAGTGGGGGCAGGATTGGGCTTTACTGGTCAATGCAACCGGACATAATTTTATTCGAGAATATTAAATAAAATAGGGAATTAAGTTTTCAGGTTTGGATCTGGTGTTAATTTTTTTCTTCTTCTTAAAGAGTTTGTTTCTTTAGAGTAGTTTTAGGTTCACAATAAAACTGAGGGGAAGGCACAGAGATTTTCCATACGCCCCCTACCCCTACACTTGTATAGCCTCCCCCATTATCAATATAGTCACCAGAATGGTACATTTGGGGTTCACTCTCGGTGTCCTATACTGAACAGGTTTAGATAAATGTATAATGACATATATGCAACATTATGTATCAGAGTATTTTCACTGCCCTAAAAGGAAACTAGATCTGTAAGCCTGGGTTTGGGGCCTGGCTCTGCCACCTACCAGCTATAAGCATTTTCAAGACTCAGACTCCTCATTATTATTATTATTATTTTTTGTGGTACGTGGGCCTCTCACTGCCGTGGCCTCTCCCGTTGTGGAGCATAGGCTCTGGACGTGCAGGCTCAGCGGCCATGGCTCACGGGCCTAGCCACTCCACAGCACGTGGGATCTTCCCAGACCAGGGCACGAACCCTTATCCCCTGCATCGGCAGGCAGACTCTCAACCACTGCACCACCAGGGAAGCCCCAGACTCCTCATTTTTTAAAGTGAGGGTGCTGACAGTACTTAGTGTACTCGGTGGTCTCTTGCACAACCTAATCAGACACACCTGGTGTTAGGGAGGGATATCCGTTTAGCAAATAGGGAATAATACAAAAGAGATTACCATAAACCACGAATAACAACCAAACCTACATGTATTGACACTATACACAAAACCTAACAATGCAATCTCTCGATAATGATTTAGCAGGAAGTTCAGAGCTTTGCATGGCTTCAAAACAAGCATCAATTAGAAGACTACACTATAAACATCACTTACAGTAAGAAGAGATCACAGGTGTAAGACCACAACAGGTTATAATCACAATGACGTTAGGACGGATCTTGGAAACATACGCATTTCCCAAGATATTTCATCTACTTCATGGAAGCGCCATTGTGGGAGCCCTTTGTCATTCTGTACTATTTCATTACTTTAAATTTCTTAATGTACTCTCTCCATCTTACATTCAGTTTTCTAAGCCATTTTTCTCAAGACTCTTCTTGCCTCAGAAAGCTGGGCTACTGCTTTGCAAGACAAGCTATTCTATTGGGCTGAGCTAACAGATCACACAAGTGGGATCCTAACACTGCTGCCTGTGTGGTGTTCTTACAGGCCACCTTCCTTTACAGTTCACTCATCCATATTCTCTGTCCCTGATTTTATTGATCCCTTTCCACTCATATGCCCCAGTTTTTCTTTCCTCTCCCTCCCCTGCTCCCTCTTCTCCGCTCCCACTGGCTTAGCTGGCTTCTGGCCCGGACCCGCCTCCCTCCTCCTCTGCCTGCCAAATTCTTTCCAAACTGCCTCATTCATGGGTTGCTAACTCTTTAAGCTCTATGGTCTTAGATAACCAGTTTTACTGTATTTCAAATGTGATCAAATATTTATCCTATCTGGAAAAAGAAATATTTAGAAGCAGTTGATACATCCCATGAGAGAACTTACCCATAGCAGAATCAACATTTACACTTACTATCTCCACAGAGGGGAAAAATGAACACAGACAGACATAAAGTCAGCCTCAGTGGTCATTTAAAGACAAATAGTGACAGAGGAATGTGATCATGGAAAACGTGAAGAGAAAATCACATTGGTTTAATCCTACTCTGTCATTAAAGTCATGTGTCGTTGTATGAATCTAATTTTTTAAACTCTCCTTATTTTTTACTTTCACCCTACATATAGTGCTATGATATTTATGTGTGTGTATACATATATACAGACAAGTGTACATACATACACACATGCCTAATATCAGAATCAAAGAGCACTTCTCTACTAACCTAAAAGTTATGAAAGCAAACTAAGCCAATCACCAATACCATAGTACAAGTGCATTATCTTAAGCTAAACGCTGATATGGAAGTGGAAATTCAAAACAGCATCCACACAAGCAATGTTATGTTAGCAGTGAGGAAAATCTCACAGCCCTGCTGACTTACTACTTCTTTCCAGAAGAGCATAATTTAGAATAAAATGGGTTTACCTTTTATTCCTTGCCACTTACAGCTTTATTTCTGCGAGCATGTCGCTCCCCTACTCTTCACCCTCAAAACTGGAGAAAGCAACTCCTGGCCAACCTAACTTCTGGGACTGTCACAAGCTTGGAGAGAAGCGCCTCTGTCTTGTTACCCCCAACTCCAGAGGACCTAAACAGTTTACTGAACAAGTCAAGGTACAAAAAACAAAGGTAGAATGTACAACACCAAGAGTGAACCCTAATGTAAACTATGGACTTTAAATAATAATGATGTGTCCATGTAGCTTCACTGGTTGTAACAAATGTACCACTCTGGCGAGGGACGTGAATAATGTGGAAAGCTGTGCGTGTGTAGGGGCAGAGGGTATATGGGAAATCTCTGTACCTTTCTCTCAATTTTGCTGTGAACCTAAAATATCTCTTAAAAATAAGTCTATCAAAAAAAAAACAACAACATATGAACAAAACAGTGCCCATCAACGGCTCAATAAATGTTGAATGAATAATATATGATAAAGTCATAACAGCAACACTCCTCAAACAAAAGGGCTGGCAATCCCACTCCACAGGGCCAAGGGCACAAGTCATGTGCTGCACTCTGAATTTCTCACACCCACATTGTATCACAAAGAGTTCATTATTAAGGGCTTTAATTTGTAGATACTGCACACAATCTTCTTCCACAAGAAATCAGTATACATTCAAGAGGGACCCAGGACAATCTTTTGGGAGGACGATGTTTGCAATTCTTCTAGAAGTTCACCCTGCAGGTATACTTACACAAGGGCACAGAGATTTAGGTATAAGGTTGTTCATTAAAAGCATAAAAATGGGGACTTCCCTGGTGGCACAGTGGTTAAGAACCTGCCTGCCAATGCAGGGGACACGGGTTCGATCCCTGATGTGGGAAGATCCCACATGCCGCAGAGCAACTAAGCCCGTGCGCCACAACTACTGAGCCTGTGCTCTAGAGGCCACGAGCCACAACTACTGAGCCCATGTGCCACAACTACTGAAGCCTGCACGCCTAGAGCCCACGCTCCGCAACAAGAGAAGCTACCGCAAAGAGAAGCCTGCGCACCGTAACGAAGAGTAGCCCCTGCTCGCCGCAACTAGAGCAAGCCTACTCTCAGCAATGAAGACCCGACGTAGCCAAAGATAAATAAATTTTTTTTTAAAAAAGCATAAAAAAGGTCTTATTCTCCAGCTACACAGGGGCGGAATGAATGAATTATGGACTATCCATACAATAGGACATAGTTTAAAAGAATAAGACAGTGTTATGGGCTCAACTGTGTCGCTGCCCCCGCCCCTCCAGTCATATGTTGGAAGTCCTAACCCCCTGTATCTCCAAACATGACTTTATTTAGACAGACGGCCCTTAAAGAGGTAGTTAAGATTCAATAACGTCACTGGGGTGGACCCTAATCCAACATGACTGGTGTCCTTGTAAGAAGAGATTAGGACACAGAGACACACAGAAAGAAGACCATGTGAAGACACAGGGAGAAGACAGCCATCTACAAGTTAAGGAGAGAAGCCTCCTTAATCTCGGACTTCTAGCTCCCAGATCTGTGAGAAATTAAATTTCTGTTGTTTACACTACCTGGTCTGTGGTACTTGGGTTATGACAGCTCCAGCAAACTAAGACAGCCAGTATGCCCGGATATCTTATACGTATGCATATGTGTATGCAGGGAATATGTGTGTGGACACAAAGACCGCTAACATCGATCACCTGGGCCTAGATGAGTGGGGAGGAAACTAAGACAGCCATGTCTCACTGTTCTGCTCTCCTGTCTGGGTTTTTATCATGTGCATGTATTACTCTCATGATTAGAAAAAGAAAATAGACTATTTAAGAAAAGTAAGTTTCAAGATAATGATACAGAAGTATTTGCAATGTGGTATTGACTTGGGTGATTTCTCTCTTTCTGAAGAAACTTTCCCTCCCCCAAATATACTGAAAAAGAAAAATTTCAAAGAGCTGTTCACACCCTCTATCTAACTTACTTTGAAATAGCAACAGCATGAATAGCAAAGGCTTTTCTAAATAAGAGGTGCTTTGTCCTTGCCGGGGCAGAGTCCAAATGAAAGGATTAGCCAGCCTCTTGCTGCTACCTGGAGCTGGGCCTCCCCCTTAGTGTTAGTTTTCTTCTCCTGTCTAAGGTGTGTGCCTGCGCGTGTGCGTGTGTGCGCGCATGCGTGCACGCGCACGTGCGCACACACACACACCACCACCACCACCACAGTAAATAAATACACAATCTCTCTCCTTGTCCTCCCCACTGGCCTTGGGCTGACAGTTCTTCTAAGGACTGATGCCAGGCAAGTGAGGAAGTGATCACAGAAGCGAAACATGAGCTAGGGCTGGTAGTAACTTCCGGGTTCTTTTGTTAAACTAAAAAGCACAATTCCTTTATTACCTAGAATTCCCTGCTGACAACACCACCAATTGGAAATAGCAAAGAATCAGGAAGAAAGCCAAAGAGATGTCATAGAATCAGCACAAACACATGCCCATGTATCTTGTGAGAGCTCCCCTCTTCCTCCCTCAGGTCTTTTTTTCACAGTTCCAACAGGCTTGCTTAAGCCCACTGGTGGGAAGAGTACAGGTCTGAGAACCAAAAGGCCTGGATTCTAACTCTGTGCAGCTCTGGGTCTTGGTTTTCCTCACTTGCACATTGAAGGAGCGTAGGCAGATGACAGATGATAGGTAAACAGGTTTCATCTGACGCTCAACTCATTGGCAGTGGCGGTCTTGAGGTAGGTTCTAAGGCTGAATGTCTCAATCCACAGAGAAAATGCAAGGACCAATGAGCACCATGTGCATGGTGGCACCCATGCTACAGTCTGGTCATCCCTGTAAGAGGTGGTCTGATTGATCCCTACCATCCACAAGTTCTTAGATGTTGAAAAATGTCCTGCAAGAGGCAAGCACACTGGGTTAAACCCAAAGCAAGAAGAGAGAGAGAGAAAAATCGATCAGAAAGAGAAGAATTAAAAAGTGGAGCAGTCCAAAGCTCTTCAAGCGGGCACGGGTTCTATGAGCATCACTCCACTGCTTCCTGGGCTGCATTCTGCGATGTTCAGCTCCCGCGGCAGTGAGATAACTCACACTCATCATAATGGCTCAGGCACCCCATTAACTCGGGGTCCCTTCGTTCCACTTAGGAAGGCAAACAAGTTGCGTAGGACACTTCTGTCGCAAGAATCACCCCAAACACGGATCACAGTTTTTTCAGTGCCAATGCTTTAGTTTGGGGGAGTGTAAATCCCTCAGCAAAGTGGAAAACATTCATTCATTCAGACTTATTCCTCGAGAGCTCTGGACAGCCTAGTTGGCTTTAGCACGTCAAAACTGAGTTGAAACCGCAAAAGGAAAGATTGCTTCAAACCTGACATGGACCTTCATTCAGTCCCCTTTCCTGACTTGGAAATGCAGGAGCCCTAGCAGAACTGAGGAAAGACCTAAGAGATTGTTTGTTAACTACAATCATTACAATACTGTCCCTTAATAAACGTTGAGGAGGCGGGGCAGCAGTAAGGAAGTTCCTAAAACACTGAAGTTGTTGAAGCTGCTGGAAGCAGAACCCAGGTGTTCCTGTGCGAGCTGGGGGGAGGGGGTGGTTAATACCAAGGAAACAGAAGAAAAACACACAAGACATAAAACCAGGTTCAGAATATTTTATTAAAGTGAACGGTGCTCTCTATCTTTTAATTTCCATTTCCACATCTTTCAGTAACACACAATACTACTCATGCCATGTCACAGCCCACTTTCCTTCCTTCTCCTTTGAGGTTTTAGAATTATCTATGAATCACCAGCGCTCAGCAGAGAGGTAATGAACAATTGATTCTACTTTGATAGCAGTATTTATTTAAATTCTGGACTACATAACCAATATTTTGCAGCTCATTCTCCTCACTAGATGCTCAGAAACAGCTTCCCACTGAGCCTATACAGACCTTTTTCTCCACTACAGTCAGGAGGCAGAGGGAGTGGTAAATAGCAACTCTTGCCACCGTGGTGCCATGTGCTGCCCTTTACCAGTAGCTATACGAGAGGATGATGCGACTTGAAAGCTAGGAGAATAAGAACACGCAAACATGCAATTCCTCTGCTCAATAAAGGCGTATCTTACTGCACAAGAAATATAGGTGGCAGGTAGTCGCTAATTCTCAAAAGGACTGTGTTTTAGAAACCTCAACACGTATTATACATGTGTTAGTAAGTTGGTTTGTTTGGAGCTTACAGTGGATTTCTCCCACACAAAAGAATATAGGGGAACCTAGTAAAGCTTACTTAATCCATAATAACATTAGCTAACCATAGCTAACACTTACTAATCCCTTGCTCTTTGCAAGGTACTACAACTTATCATTAGCTGTTATATCAACCCCACCGGACAGAGCTGGTGAGTCGTAGAGCCAGGATTTGAATCTGTAGGCTCTTTGCTATTCTGATCTATTCACTGCTGGTATATACAGAGGGTGCACTGGACAGACAACACTGGCCTGAAACCTTTGTTTCCTACAGAAGGGAAATTGGCTGTGTGGGAAGGAAGCAGCAAAATGAGGAAGCAGTTTTTCTCTCCTGCCCTCAGGGGCACAGTAAGCATTCAACTGGTATCTGAAGAAGGCATCTCCCTCTGTGTGCCCCTCCTCTCTCCTGGCAACCTCTGGCTGCAGTGGATCTGGATGCCCTCTATTAGCACCCTGCCAGAGAGGCTCAACCACTCCCATTACCAAGCTCCCCGCTCTCTCACCCCCAAGCCCTAGCCCACTTTAAAAGCCCTACGCCTGGAGCTTCTCTGGTGGCGCAGTGGTTGGGAGTCCGCCTGCCGATGCAGGGGACACAGGTTCGTGCCCCGGTCTGGGAGGATCCCACATGCCGCAGAGCGGCTGGGCCCGTGAGCCATGGCCACTGGGCCTGCGCGTCCGGAGCCTGTGCTCCGCAACAGGAGGGGCCGCAACAGTGAGAGGCCCGTGTATGGCAAAAAACAAAAACAAAAACATAAAAGCCCTACCCCTAATCCTATGGAAATAACCAGGCCATTCATTCACTCAACTAATGGTTAGTATACTACATACCTACTTGTGCAATGTTAATTCCCGGGAATGCAGCAATAAACAACAGACCTTGTTTCTACCCGTGAAATGACCCTATGGGGCCTCCCCCAAACCCTCTGCTTCAGCTCCTCTCTGAAGTACCTAGAGAACAGCATCTAATGCACATTCCTGAGTTGCTGTGCAGATGTGAAAAACCTCCACCAAATGGAAGACGTTAACTACCTGATGACCATGAGCACATAGCCCCCAGACCTATTGGTGCCTAAGGACTGTTAACCTCTGTGACACTGCCCTGTTACCTCACCATCAGCCAATCAGAGAACTGTGCACAAGCTGATCACATACCCTGTGACTCCCTTCCCTCATCTGGCCTTAAAAACGCTTTGCTGAAACCCTTCGGCAAGTTCGGGGTTTTGGAGGGGGCACGAGCCACCCGTCTCCTTGCGTGGCCCTGCAACAAACCTTTCTCTGCTCCAAACTCCGATGTTTTGGTTTGTTTGTCCTCACTGTGTGTCGGGCACATGAACGTGCTTTAACATAACGAGTTGTTTAGAAGAGAGGAAAGTGGATGCTCCTTTCTGTACTGGAAGGAGTACTGATCACTGACATAATGGTGCATTCATATCATTGAATCCAATGCACCCACTGAAATGACTATACAGGAAAAGTTACCACCATGGAAAGATGTCCACATTGCATTAACTGAAAATAGTTAATAACACAACAGTATAGAGCATGATAGCATTTGGGGTAAAATTATAACAAGACATAGATCTGCAATAACAACAACAAAAAACAATCTAAAGGATATACCAGTATGTCAATGGTAGTTAACAGAATTGTAGGATTATGAGTGACTATGCTTTTCTGTATTTTCTGAACTCTTTGTAACCAGCACATATCTTGTAATTAGAAAAAACACTTCAAGTTTCTCTTCTGGAAGAAAACAAAACGACATTTCTCTTCTACCTTACAGGTAGTAAGCACTCAAGTATTTGCTAAACGAATCAGCCAGCGAGTAAATGAGATCTACTTCTGCTATGTGATTGGTAGAAAACAGCCAGAGTGAACTATCACTGTAACTGAGGCATAAAACTAGAAAATTCTACTGTGCTGTATTTTTAAGTATGGTTAAGATGGTGAATTTTGTTTCTACCTCAATTTAAAAATTCTTTAACCCTTATAATGTTTTTTAGAGTTTAACTGCTATAAATAAACCTCTACTTGGTAGAATTTGAAGCAAATGAAAATGAAATAGGAAAACTTAAATGGCTACCTAAGAGTGCAAGTTGAACAAGAAGCCGTGTATTTGCCTGGCCCAGAAATTGGCTCTTGTGTTTCCTTCATTTCAGGTTCTTAAGTTTTTCTCTTTTGAGTTCAGAGAATCCCTTAAAGCTCCAAGGTTCTCACAATCTTTCCATAACTGTCACGACACGATTCTGGAGGACTGTCGGAAAGGAGTTTGGGACAGGAGGTTTCTCACACAGGTTTCAACATTCTAGAACGTGCTGGTTTCAACAGCATTTCCATGAAAAGCATTGTCAAGGGTCAGTGTCCTTCCTTCATGAGCACTGAGTACCCACAGTCACTGGGACCGAATCTGAAACAGGCAAAGGACAGGTCATCAACACCCACCAAGCCAGCACTGGCTTTTGGGTTACAACGAATCTGGACACAACCGTTCCCCCTGGTTGGGAGTCTCTTTCTCACGAGATTAGGGTTACTTACAGCACCAAAAGAATGCTGATTGAGTTGTCTGTTCTCAGATAGCAGTTGGATTCTTTGAGTCATTCCCTCACACCACCCTCCGCTTATGCATCTTCTAAAAAATACCACACTAGATATACTTTAGTAAGTTGGTAGAGAGAATCTATAAGGTTTAAGGTTAAAAGGTAAACGAACTGTTTTCTGTTGAACTGCCAGAAAGCGGAAACACTCGTGGGAGACAGATCATTTAGAGCAAAGTGTGTCAAACTCTGCACCACTGGGAGCCCCGTAATTGTTTGGGGGGGGGGGCTGTTGCTGTCCTGTGCACTGTGGCATGTTTAGCAGCATCCTTGGCCTCTCCCCACTACATATGAGTAGAAACCCCCCTCTTCTCCCTCACAAGTGGAGATGATCAGAAATGTCTCAGGCAAATGCCCTCCCCCCTTCTCGATGGAGCCAGGCTGTCTGGGTTCACACCCAAGCTCTAATACAGCCCCGGTTAAGCGGCCTTGGGACAATTCTTTACCTCTCCAGGTTTCAATTATCTCATTGTTAAATGGGAATAAAAATACCTACTTCACAGGGTTGTTGTGAGGATTAAATGAGTCAGTTCAGGAGAAGGTCTCAGCACAGAGCCTAATACAGGGTACCCACCCACTTTCCCAAGAGAGCCACCTGGACTTATCATCCACATCATCAATAGTCATGTCCCTCCTCCCCAGAGAGGCCCCCCTCCTCAGTCCATCAGGTAGATATGGAAAGAGGTAAAGATGGGAGGGGGGTGGGATCAAATCATTACTACCTCACTCATAACAATGCTTTCATTTTTCTGCCCTAAGGTGAATGATAAATGCATCTGTTGAAGGAAAATACTTTCAGAAATAAAACTTCTGAGATCTAAACCCGGGAAAGCATCCTAGCAACTTGGGGAAAAGTTGTCATGTGTGTGGAAGCACTTCCCACATGCCCTCTTTATTTCCACCGAGGAACAAGCAAGGCAATCAGAACATTCATTTGCACCCACTGAAGCCACAAATACCTGCAGCAGAACAGTTCTGAGAAAGATGAGTTAAGCAAGTTCCAGAAAAAAAATGCTGTAGGAAAACAAAACCTTGAAATTCAAAATGGAAAAGTGTAGGATGATGGGAAGAAAAGTGCTCATTAGGTTTAAACCATTTTAAAAAGTCAGTTTTAAGGCTTCTCATCAAAATGAGAGAGGGGGAAAAATCCTGCTTTTTCCACTTAATAATAGCTTATCAACAAGCAGTTAATGAAACACAAAGCCCAAAATTTGCCTGATTGTGTCATGGAGATTATGCCGCAATGGAGAAATCTGCCAAGCCCTTTCTAAGAGGTGCTTTACGCCAGCCCCATCCCCAGACGCTGCCAAGCCTGGTGATGGAGGCCACAGAGCCAACTAGATCCAAGTGTGCTCTGGGAAGGAGAACAGAAATGGGCTCATTTCACAGAAAGTTCCAGCAGGCATGACCTCAGAGCTCAGGTGGGCCAGCAGTTTCAAGGGGTTAGCAGTGCACTCCTTTCCCTACCAAGTGAAATCCCATGTGCAACTCCAATGTATAAAACATATGGATGCACTAAAACACTACAAATGTTCTTATATATACATACAACACATATTTATCAAATGCTTACTAGTGACCAGGCACTGTTCTAGGAGCCAGTAGTACAGTCGCTGCCTTCATGAAGCTTACATTCTAGTCGATTTATATCAAACACGGCAGCCCCCAAATTCCACCCAAACTGGGACATGTCGCAGCACCTAGGTTGAAAACCTCTGATCCAGTCCAGTCCCCTCATTTTCCTGATATGAAATCGGAGGCCCAGAAAGGTTAGGTTATTTGACTGAAGGACACATCTAGTGATGGGCATCAGCGGACCAGCAAAAAACACACCATTTGAGACAATTCAGCAGTCTGGAGGCAGGACGAGCTAAAAACTCAGCCTGTGGGTCCCAGACTCCTGCATCCAGAGTGCAGTCAACTCACAGACACGCAAACCCACTAAAACATGGCACCATAAGTAGTTTAAACAACACTGTCGACTCTAGCAAGAAGGCAGTAAGTGTCTAAGTGTCTAGTACAGTTTGAAAGGTTTCCATCACAACACAGTTAAAGTGTCCGCATTTTATGGCTCACGATGAGTCAGCCCTGGGGTGGCCACAGCTGAGCTCTCTGGAAGCTACAGGCTCCTGGCTGCTAAGTGCCCAAGCCCCTGAGGCGCCTCCCTCCCTACTCCTGAGAAGCAGGCAAGTCCCTCCCTGCATCCCTCACACAACCTCAGGGTCAACTGCTGGTCGCTCTCCCTCCCCGCCGTAGGAAGAGGCCACTGCTCAAGACACCTCCGACCCCTGACAAGTGACAAGCTGGCTATCTCTGAAGGTGAGACTAGCTGCAGTGGTTCTGTGCAAGAACAGACTCACACATGCCTCCTGCCCTAGATTTTCCAGCAGTCAGGATGTCATATAATCCTATTCTTTAGGATTCCCAAAATGCCTGATAGAAGGTGACGTTTTAAACCTGTTTTCACATAAATTAATAGAAAAACTGGAAAGAGAAACGTCAGACAAAGGCCTCTGGTTTGGAAAACCCCGTTCCAGTATGGCACCAGCCCTCAGGGGCAGGGAAGGGAGAGAGAAAGGGCCGCAGTAGCTCCTGGTTCTCACGGGGACCCTCCTACAGGGTCGCCCTCACCCGTCTCTCCACATGAAAGCCTGGTGGCCACATGAAAGGTCCTGGTCTCACAGCCTTTTCTCAGAGCTGGAGTAACAGCTGCACTGTTTTCCTACAGCTGAGAAAACACCTTCTCACAGTTGAGATTGCCCTTCCTCAGTCCCTCAAAGATTCAGGAAGCCTTCTTCCCAGGCCCCCTCTCCTTCCATCCCCAAAGTTTACCTCCTCCTTATACTTGTAGCTTGAAGAGGAAGGAATGAATAGGTGTGTATCCTTCCCCCAGGCAAATATCCGCAGTTAACTGTCTTTTTTGGTTGAAGAGCTGCCCAGGGGCCCAGTGGATCTTATCAGCAACCCGCCTACCCTCTTCTGAACCTGGGTCTCATGAGAAGGCCAGCTGGCACCAAACCCTAGGTGACAGGGCTTGTGAGGTTGCTTTTTTTCAGCGACAGGCAGCTTTCATCACACCAGCCGGCAGAGAACTCTCACACACGTGCAACTCCCCCCCTGCGACCGCGCCCCCATCCTGAGAAGCTTCCTGTTAATGTTCTTAAAATACCTCTGCAAAAGGAACCGAGGCCACACACGAAGGAGCCCATGAATCACATTTTTTTCTATCAAAATATCAACAGAAATGAAAATATTCTTATATAGCACTCCCGCCCCAACCTTCACCTTCATATTTTTAATCCATCAGAGCCCTGGCTGTGCCAGCAAGGAGGGCAGAGGTGAGTCTAAGGGAGGTTCTCCCAGGGGCATTCTTTTCAATGAAAGAAGTCACTTCCCAAGTTGGGAGTGGTGTTCCCTCTGCCACTTAAAACTACAAAGATTGAGTCCTTCTACTGGCCCTACACTGTGGAAGAACAGTACCCCGGCATCAAAACCAAACGCCACGGATCAAAAAGCTAGGCTGAGGCACATACTCAATGAACGGTTATTGGGCTGCAAGGTAAATAGGCCCAAGGGGTAGGCGGTTCAGGAAATGGACCTGAATTACTGTGATTTGTTCAGTCATACCTGGTGTTTCTCAAGCCAGCTGGGTGGAGTGGATAGGACAGACAGATTAGAGGGTTCCCTGCAGGAGTCTGGTCTGTCTCGTCCCTCCTTCCTTCCCCCAGGGAAATCCAAGGGTCAAGGGGCCCAAGTGGGGCAAATGCCAGGTTGGGGCCAGGGCAGGACGGACAGAAGGTGCCTCTGAAGCGGGACCCTCCACGGAGAGAGAGGGAATCAGCCAGCCGGAGGCCTGAGCGCCCACACAGGAAGCTGGGGGGACGGGGGCAGCAATGAAGTCGAAGTCGCGAAGAAACCTTCCTGGCCCCTGACTTGGTGGTGGCAGGAGGGGGAGGCCCAGGAAGCCAAGAGCTGCTGGAGTGACAAGAGCGCATCTGGTGGGGATGTGGTGAGAGCACAGGACTATGGACAAGAGCCTGGATGAGGGGATGGACAGAGGAAGTGCAGGAAGGCCCCCAAACAGACAGGCCCAGAGTAAACTAAGGCACAGACTGCTTCACAGCAAGAACGGAGAGCGCTCGGCAAATTCTGAGGTGCCCGAGCTCGAGGTGCCAAGTGTGGCTCCCGGGCCAGCAGTGTGGGCATCGCTGAGAGCCCATCAGGTCCCAGCCCCCAACTACTACTCAGAACTGGAACCTGCACTTATTCAATAAGCTCCCAGGTGATCTGTGGCTCCTTCAATGCTGTACCCAAGCTCAGGGAACTAGGGTGAGGGCTTTCCTTCTGCAGCAGCAGGGCCTCCTCTTCCACGGGTCTGGAACAAGCCAATGGCAAGTGCGGGTGTGTGTTTAAGGAAGACATTTCACACCCCTCACAGAAAGTTCCTGAGCTCTCCACTCAGGAGGACTCTTCGGGGATGGCAAATAGGGAACACACATTTCCAGGGGGATCAAACACTGCTTCAATATGACGAGATAAGGGGATTGCGACAGACAAGTATGCGGTCCCTGAAAAAGATGTCGTTAAATAATTTAATATGGGAAAATGCTCATGGACACATCCCTAGGAAAAGACAGAGTAAACACACTAAAATATTAAGCAGAGCTGTGATTTTTAAATCATCTTTGTGTTCTTTACCTTGTCCTGATTTTTCCAGGTTTGCAACATTAGGATGAGTTTCATAATAAGTTCTTTTAATTAAAAGAAAATTATGCAAAATTTTAATCAGTGAAGAATAAAAGACTAGAAGTCTTCCGACCCGGAAAAAAGTACAAAGTCCATTTAATTTGCTACCTTCCACATATGCTTTGACTTGCTATCTAGCTGTCTATTTTCTTTATAAAATTCATTCTAGGAATTCCCTGGCAGTCAGTGGTTAGGCCTCCGCGCTTCCACTGCAGGGGGCACGGGTTTGATCCCTGGTCAGGGAACTAAAATCCCGCATGCCGCGCGGTACGGCCAGAAAACAAAACAAAAAAAAAAGAGAGAGAGAGAGAGAAATTCATTCTCTTGGGGTACATTAAAAAAACAAGACAACCTTGGCAAAATCAAAGAATATCAGAAGGGAAGAAATACCATAAGCAGCTCATGAAGCTCAATATCAAAAAAACAAACAACCCAATCCAAAAGTGGGCAGAAGACCTAAATAGACATTTCTCCAAAGAAGATATACAGACTGCCAACAAACACATGAAAGAATGCTCAACATCACTAATCATTAGAGAAATGCAAATCAAAACTAAATGAGGTATCACCTCACACCAGTCAGAATGGCCATCATCAAAAAATCCACAAACAATAAATGCTGGAGAGGGTGTGGAGAAAAGGGAACCCTCCTGCACTGTTGGTGGGAATGTAAATTGATATAGCCACGATGGAGAACAGTATGGAGGTCCCTTAAAAAACTAAAAATAGAACTACCATATGACCTAGCAATCCCACTACTGGGTATATACCCTGAGAAAACCATAATTCAAAAAGAGTCATGTACCAAAATGTTCACTGCAGCTCTATTTACAATAGCCAAGACATGGAAGCAACCTAAGTGTCCATTGACAGATGAATGGATAAAGAAGATGTGGCACATATATACAATGGAATATTACTCAGCCATAAAAAGAAACGAAATTGAATTATTTGTAGTGAGGTGGATGGACCTAGAGACTGTCATACAGAGTGAAGTCAGAAAGAGAAAAATAAATACCGTATGCTAACACGTATATATGGAATCTAAAAAAAAAAAAGGTTCTGAAGAACCTAGGGGCAGGACAGGAATAAAGACACAGATGTAGAGAATTGACTTGAGGACGGGGGAAGGGGACGAATAAGCTAGGACGAAGTGAGAGAGTGGCATGGACTTATATACACTACCAAATGTAAAACAGATAGCTAGTGGAAAGCAGCCGCATAGCACAGGGAGATCAGCTCGGTGCTTTGTGACCACCTAGAGGGGTGGGATAGGGAAGGTGGGAGGGAGATGCAAGAAGGAGGAGATATGGGGATATATGTATACATATAGCTGATTCACTTTGTTATAAAGCAGAAACTAATACACCATTGTAAAGCAATTATACTCTAATAAAGGTGTTAAAAAATGAAATAAAATTCAAAAAAAAAAAGAATCCAAAGAATTATATGCTGTTCTGCCATCAAAACACTGAAAATTAAAGCTGGGAATGTCTTAAAAAAAAAAAAAAAAGACTGAGAGTGTCTTAATCATCCAGGGAGATCCTTCTACCCAGTACTCATTATAAATAATAGTTACCTACCATTTCTTAAACACTTCCTCTGTATCAAGGCACTACACTAAGGTACTTTCAAGACACTCTTTGATTTAATCTTTTTTTTTTGGCCGCAAGGCATGCGGGATCTTAGTTCCCCAACCAGGGATTGAAACCGTGCCCCCTGCAGTGGAAGTGCGGAGTCCTAACCACTGCACCGCCAGGGAATTCCCTGATTTAATCTTCAGAAAAGCCCTACGATTTAAGTATCACAATCCCCATTTTACAGATAAGGAAACCTCAATCTCTGATTGCAAAGCCCATCAGGATTCCGAAAACTGTTGTTACATCACCACATCCCCAGGAGACCTGGAGTACACTGTTTTGAAGCCTCCTCCACCCGCCCCCATACAAAAACATAAAATCAAGAAAGACCCAAAAGTACCTAAATGCATACAAGACCTGAGGCAGTCAGAAGGGCCCATTAGATATGCATCGTCCTCACAGGCCCTCACTCAGCACCATTCCAAAGGCTTGCTACAGTATAATACAGCCAAGGCCTTCAGCATCAAGTATCATTCTGAAAGACATTTGGCAGTGTTTATTCTTCTTCTAAGTTGTGGTAGCGGTAGTAATAATAATTTTCTTAATAACAGAAAATTGTATTATGTATTCTCTAGGTGCCAGGTAGGGCCCTAAATTCCTAACACAGATTCATTTCATCCTCACAATCCTGTGAGGCAGATAATGATTTACGAGTTTTTCACTGGTATTTTTGCCATCTTTTCACAAATGAGAAAGTATTACTTAATTTTTTGGCATGAGAACGTACCACTTTTAGAATCAGAGAAAAAATGTATAAGTTATGCTGACTTTGAAAGAGTGATGTAAAGACAAAAGAAGAAGTAGAGGAAAGAAGGAGAAAAGAGAGAAAAAGGAAAAAAGAATGTCGATTCCATTTTTTCCACAAGCGAGAAAACTGGTGTGGACAGAAGTGAGGCAACTTTCCTGAGGTCCTGAGATGTGAGCTCAGTCAGCCAGGTCCTAACACTCAAACCCAAACCTTTATGGTGCCATCTCTAGGATGGAGCAGCCATCAAGAGTTACTGGCATACACTCAGGAAAAAATTATAGTCTACAGAGAGGGATGATGTTTACAAGTTTCTAGCAATTATTTTGGACTCTAGCTTTAAAGACAGACACTAAGCATAAAACAGAGTGAAACTGAGTTTGGCACTTTGCAGCAGCCTAAAATCTGAACTACAGTCCAAATCTCCTTTTATCATTCGCCTTCTTCTTTCAACTATTACATTAAGGAAAAAAATTTCAGGTTGCCTACATTCTCAATCATTATGATACCGCACAAAATGTCCACTTCTAAACTGTCCCATGATTCACATTTTTCCCATTGCTAACATTAGAACACCTCCCACGCTTTCTAATAGAAATAAAAAGATCATTCTGAACTCTTCCAAACGAATTATACAACAACAAGATACAGAAGCAAAAGACAGAAAACAAAAATTACATTTAGGCTTAAAGTAAATTTCATGGTAAGTTCAGAAGACTCCCTTTCCCTCAAAATATCACACAGAAACTTTTCTTTTTTTTAATTTAACTTCTTGGGATCATCTCTTCAGAGACTGCATAAAACAAAATAGTTTTTCAACCAACCTTTGAAGTTATCAAATAACTGAAAAGTGATCAATATAAACAAACAAGAATTTGAAGTCACCTACATTAAACATTCACAGTTTAAGAGAACACTAGGCAAGAGTAAAAGTAAACAAACAACAGAAACTTGCTCCCTAACGTAGGTAGGAATCCCTTGGCCAGTGGAGCAATGCAAACAGACTTGTTCCCCCGTATCAAGGCGATAATGATGACATTTTAAAGGAGGACATGAGATCAGCCATGTAAAGTGCTCAGCCCACGTGCCTGGCACATAGTAAGTGTTCAACATTAGCTTGTATTAAATGCTCATCCCATCAATACAAGGTTACTTATCAGCTCTGCACCTCAATCACCTCATCTACAAAATAGAGATAATAGTAGTTCCAACATCATAGGATTGTTAGGACAGAAAATGTAGTAAAGCACTTAGAACAACAATGTTAATTACCAGTATTATTCTTAGCGCCCTCAAAAAAGAAGCTGAGAGGCTTACAGGGCTGGGGTCTGAACCCAGTAGCTCCAAAGTAGCTAGCATCTCATTTCCTCAAACGCAAAGCTGGAGCTGACGCTTAGGGAGATTTACCCGGCTGCCAGCTCTCTTCCCACTGCACAAGTAACCAGGGGGCAAGGAACCTGTGGAAGCTTGTTCTCAAAGGACAAGGAACCTATGGGCTCCCTTCTTCCTGGCAGCTCCACCTGCTCCAGCAATGTGCAGCTTCAGCATCCTCAGCCCCATCACCCAAACCTCACATCTAACCAAAAAGTTATTCCCCTTTGCATTTCTGTTTGCTGACTTTTTCCAAAAGGATTTTGTTGGGGGGTGGGAGGGGGGTGTTTTGTAACTATGTAAACAAACAACAACAACAAAGGCAACTGCTCCCATTTCTGCAGCACTTACTCCCAAATGCTAGGATGGACTCTTAGGTGTGGACAGTTTCTCCCAACCTGTGAGATACTTACTTTTGTTATTATCCCCACTGCAGCAATGAGAAACTTGGGCTCAAGGAAATAAGTTGCCCAAGGTCACAGCTCATTAAGGGTGAGGACAGGGCCCAAACCCAGGTGTGATTTAAAGTCAGCATTCTTAACTGCCTCACCAAACTAAATGTGGAAAAGAAAAAAGGAAAGAGGGATTAGCACCTTCGAAAAACAATAACTCTTTTGGAAAACCCAATCAAAATTCATTTTCTAATGACGTTATTGCTTAATAAATGAAAATATTACATAAAGAGCTGGCTAGTGCTGTATACAGCAAGGAAGCGTACTTTAGTCCAGACAACTCCATGACTCAGAAGCACAGTTTAACAGTGATATAGGGACGACTCCAGTTTCCACTGACACAGTATTTATACTTTGTGATTTGTATAAACAAAACCATCTCTCATGCCTCCAACATCTACCACAGCCTTGTGAAACCTACAGTTAGAAATCTGAAAATATTTAATCTCATGACCACATAAAGAAATGAGCCAACCATCTAAGACTGACTGGTCACCAGTCCCCAAACTGCAACCTCCAGCCCACTGACCAACAGTCCCACTGTGTCTAAATCCCAGATGGATAATTCCTCCAATGTAGGATCAATTTTTAAAAATTAACAGAATTGAGAGCCCAGAAATAAACACTAACATTTATGGTCAATTAATTTCTGACAAGTGGGCCAAGTTAATGCACTGGAGGAAAAAAACAGTATTTTCAATAAACAGTGCTAGAACTATTGATAGATACCCAAATGCAAAAGAATAAAGCTGGACCCGTTCCTTATACCATACACAAAAATTAACTCAAAAAATGGACCAAAGACCTAAACATATGAACTAAAACTATGAAACTCTTAGAAGAAAACACAGGACTAAATCTGCATGACCTTGGGTTGGACAAAGCATTTTTTAGACACAAGATATAGCACAAGCCAGGAAAGAAAAAATAGATACATTGGACTACATCAAAATTTTTAAAATTTTATGTTGCAAATGATGCCATCAAGAAAGTGAAAAGATAACTCACAGAATGAGAAAACATTTGCAAATCACATATCTTACAGAGCTGGTATCTAGAATATAAAAAGAACTCAATATTCAATTTTGAAAAAACAACCCAACTTAGAAATGAGCAAAGGATCTGAACAGACATTTCTCCAAAGAAGATATGAATAGACAATAAGCACCTGAAAAGACGCTCAACATCATTAGTTATTAGGAAAATGCAAATCAAAACCAAAATGAGATAGCACTTCACAAACTAGGGTGGATATAATTTAAAAAAAAGAAAAAACAGACAATAATAAGCATTGGTGAGGATATGGATAAATTAGAACCCAAATACACTGCTGGTAGGAATATAAGATGCAGCAGCCTCTTTGGAAAATGATTTATTTAAAACAGCCATAAAGTGGAAACAACCTAAACAACCATCAACTGAAAAATGGATGAGTTAAATCTGGTATACTGCATAAAAAGGAATGAAGTACTGACACGTACTACAACATGGATGAGCCTTGAAAACATGCTAGGTGAAAGAAGTCAGTCATAAAAGCCACATATTGTACAATTCCATTCACATGCAATGTTCAGAATAGGCAAATCCATAGAGTCAGAAAGTAACTTAACAGTTGTCAGGGATCTGAGGAAGTTTGGGGAGAAAATGGGAACAACTGCTAATGGTCACAGAGGTGATAAAAATGTCCTAATATTAGACTGTAGTGATGGTTATACAACTTTGTGAATATACTAAAAACCACTGAATTTTTACACTTTAAATGGATGAGCTAGGGACATCCCTGGTGGTCCAGTGGTTAAGACTGCACTCCCAATGAAGGGGGCCTGGGTTCGATCCCTTGTCAGGGAACTAGATCCCACATGCCACAACTAAGAGTCAGCACCCCACAACTAAAAGATCCTGCACACCGCAACTAAGACCCAGCACAGCCAAATAAATAAATAAATAAATATTTTAAAAAATAAATAAATGGATGAGCTATATGGTATGTGAACTATATCTCAAAACTAACTTTTTAAATTTTATAAAGAATTTCTTTAATTAAAAAAAACTAATATAGTCATTTTTATAAGACAAATAAGGACGTATCCAAAAAAAGAAAAAAGAGGAAACCTAAAATAATAATTTTAAAAGGCTGGACATTTCTGCTCAACAGAGAAGTAAACGCTTGGGCATTGCTCCAACTCACTTTAAGGATAAAAATAAAACTATGAGGTTTTTTTGAACACCTGTTAATTTAAACAGGAATAAAGTGTCCCCAAGGGCAAATTCCCAGAACTTTGGAGCTGAAATTGTTCCATGTGATTCTTAAATTATTGGTCAGCTATAAAATGCTTTGTAAAGTTTACATTAAGTATTTCATGGATCTTTCAACATTGAGTTTTCTTAAGAGACTGCACATTGGAAATGGCTGATTCTTAGTACTGGAGCTCCCATTCCTCTAACAATTTTCTTGTACCAAAAACAGCCCTTTCAATACTTCCTAGTAACCCATAGCCAGCAGCAGCACCCTGACAAAGACTGATTTGACAGCTTAACTATAATCTTGGCACCCGCTTTTATGGGTGGCACACTTTTTTTTTTTCTAGTTCTATTCACTTCAGTACACTTTAGTCAAGAAAAGTCTACATTTACATATGTAACTCGTGGGTAATGCAGATAATAATAAATTATACCACACATCCTTATCAACAGCACAACCAAACTGATAATCTCAGTTTCCTGTCTCTGTGGACTCAGGCTTCTTGTCACCAGAATTGGCTCTTAATTATTCAACTGTACTGCCTCTGGACTATCCACAAAAAAGCTTACAAAATGCATACCGGAAATATATCTAAATGAACTCTCTCACCATAAAGCATGCTTTTCTTTCTCCTATGAAACACATAACTTTATCTAACTAGCTTAGCTTAAGTACTCAATCTTTTTTTTTTTTTTTTGCGGTACGCGGGCCTCTCACTGTTGTGGCCTCTCCCGTTGCGGAGCACAGGCTCTAGACACACAGACCCAGCGGCCATGGCTCACGGGCCCAGCCGCTCCGCAGCATGTGGGATCTTCCGGGACCGGGGCACGAACCCGTGTCCCCTGCATCGGCAGGTGGTCTCTCAACCACTGCGCCACCAGGGAAGCCCGAGCGCTCAATCTTAATATGACACTTCTGAGCAACATTTAAAGTAAACTACATCCAAAATACAACCTGCTGTCTGTATGTCAAGTTTTGAATGCATGTTATATAAGTCAAGGCAGTGCTGTGGTAGAATCATCTACCTTGCTTATCTGTGTCTTTTTTCCTCTCCGTATGTACTACTGGAAGTAGGATTCAATCCATTTTGCAGTTCTAAACTCCATGGAAAATTATCAAGGCCAAACCACCAAGTGGTTCTTATCTGGGCAGCACCATCCTCCCTCTGTGGCCTTGTGGGTTTTGGCTTATAAAGGTGGAGACTGTTTTCATAAAGACTGGTGGGTGCTACTGATATCTAACTGCCTTAGCTTAGGCACTAAATCTTAATGTTATCAAGCATACTAAATACCAGCTCAGGACTCCCTCAAGAGAAAGAACTGCTTCACCCAAAATTCCACCAGCACTGCCCCGGGGACCCACTAGTTAAAGATCATTCCTCCCAAATGCCACAACTCACTTAATTAGTTATAGCTTTTTCTTTAACTCTTCTAATAAAAGCCCAATAAAATAGATACTTTTTTTTGATCAGGAGCTCCCTCCCTACTTTCTCTTAGTACCTCAAGCATTTTTATTACTCTCAGAGTCTTAGAAAGATCGGGAAGGGGGAATGGAAGGACAGTGCTGAGTGGAGGAGAAGAGGGGCATCTCTCTAAAATCTGGGAACTCGGTCAGGTCAGACTCACAATGAAGGGGAAATGGGATAAGCATCAGCCTCTTCCAGTGCTCTGTGCCCTGCTTTCTTTCTGCCATGTCACAGCAGGAAAATGAAGTCAGAGACTCAGCTCTGCTGCACCTCTAGCTTCCAAGAAAATACAATCCCATGACAACCCTCATCCCTCTCCTCCCCCCATCATAAGGAAATAATTTACTGCTTCATGCTTTTCAAAGCCTGCAGCCAGAAGCCACTGCTGGGTATAACAATTTGCATAGAGCGCCTCATTGGTTAACCAGCTCAATCTAAATGGCCTAATACCCCTTACTCAGCAACCTGCAACTTTCACAAACTACATGGCTTGGTAAGAAATAAAAAAGCACATTCTTAAAAACTGCTTTCTGCTAAAGCCCATGATCCACAGATGAAGCAGAACTTCCTGGAAAAAAAAAATTCAAACAACTGCTTGGGAGTTTAAGAGAAGAGAGAGGACAAAAGGTTTAAACTGATTTTACTGCAGCAAAATACAGTGGAAAAAAACCAATGTGAGATTTCAACCATAAGATTATGTTTAAAATCTGCAGCCATGAGCTCTCTGTTGAACTGCAGATGTCTTCAGAAAAAGCCCAACACTCACCCATTCTCTCTCTTGTCATTTACCAAATGTCCACTGTGTACAGGTCACGGGGGCACACCAAAGGCCACGGTAGCAGGCCAGGGTGGCAGTCCCTGCTGCACGCTGATTAGCTGTGTGAACCTGGAAGAGGGCCTGAGCTCTGCGGGCCTGTCTCTTCTTCAATAACAGGAGAGGGTGGACATGTCACTCCCTTAAGGATTCATCTAGCTCCAGAAGATGATGGTGTAACTAACCAGATTCTCACAGTCCATATGGTCCCTGAGAATGGTAACCCACCAAAGGAGTGACAGGCATCACTCACATCAGAAATCTCATGGTCAGCAGTGAGACCTTCTCTGGCTTGCTGCCAACCAAAAACTTCCCATGATGGTTCTAATTTCAAACTGCCTGACTGTTATCCTTAAAAACTATTTGGGAGTGCTAGAAGTTCCAATAATTTGGCTTCCGACTGAAACTTCTCATACTCAGAGGGACAATTCCCCTCTGTCAGCATGTCCCAATTTTCAGTTTAAGGTTTGGGTAGACAGTGAGGATTTTCATAACCAGGAGAGCTGCGTCAACCCAACTGTGGTCCTCTATTCCCCAGGAGCCAGAGCCCATTCCCACCTTCAATGCTGCCTCTTCTACTCTACAAAACCACTGCAACTCTCTCCAAGCTCTGGGCCAGCAAGTCATTTGAGCCTGGGGAGGCTGGCAGGAAGAGGAATTCAACCAGAGCTCCCTAAAATGAAGTAGAGCTGTTTCCAAAGATAGGAAGAGTTCCTATCTCTGAAGCTGTTCACTTACTATAGTACAAGAAATCTGAGCACAGCTGGGTAGGAGGAGCAGGAGACACTTCCAGCCACTTCCATCCAGTACCAACTTTCTGGCAGTTGGTCCAAAGACAAGCAGCGGGCCCAGCTCCTCCCTCACGCAGCTAACAGGCATACGAATTGGTCGGCCTTTCTGAAGGAGGTTTGCCATGTCCTGTCCAGGGTTTCTGACCTATGCATTTTATAGTTGGTTCTGCTATACTTGCTCTGAAAATACAAATTTGTTCCAACAGGATTGATATGGAAGGAGTTTAGAGCATCTCACCCCAGGATATGCCACTTTGGCATATTGATTATTTTGAGTTAAGGCACCTGAGAAACAGCAGGTGCAAGAAGGGCACTCTGACCTTCATGTTTCTTCCTGAAAGCAGGAGATGACATTCCCACATGAGAGGTGCCCTCCCTGTACCAGAAGGAAGACATTCTTAACAAGGACAAGAAGTTGAGATGGAGAGAATTTCTATGCAAAGAGACCTTATTAAAATAATTGTTATCTTCCTTTCACCTCCCCACATAATTTAGTCATTTTTCCACAACTGCCTCTCTTTGTTCAATCTAATATAAAAGTAGGTTTCACTATTTCTTGGTTCTTCATTTCCTTATGAGGGCTCCCGGGTCACATAAAACTTGTGTTAAATAAATGTATGTTTTTCTCCTGTTAATCTTTGTCAGTTTAATTTTCAGATCCAGCCAGAGACCCTAAAAGGGTCAAGGAAAACTTTTTCCTCCCCTACCATGTTAGGGAACAATATGAGCAAAACAGGACGTGCAGTTTTGTCTGTGAGAAACATATACTGAAGGCAGAACACTGTGCCCAGCTGAACTGAGCTACACAGAACACATGAAACACACACTCCTCCACTCCACCTGCATTATGAGTCACTCAAAAGCACATCTGGTGTTAAGAACTTTCCATCCAATTTCAGATGACCCTCCATCCACCACTTCACAACTCACAAGCTGCAACTTTCCAACACCTGTTTCCACAAGCAAATTTCAGGTCTTTTTCAAGGTCAAGGGCCAAATTTTCATAGTATTACATATCTCTTAACCATTTAACATTTGTAAAACTGTAATATCATTTTTACCAGGTTCCCTTTTGTGTGTGTGTGTATCACTGACAAAACTTTCAATGCTGTGCTCCAACCCCATTTTCCCCACAAGGCCTGTGGTTTTTGCTGTTCCATTTTGCATAGTGTGATTTTTAGGAATGCATATTCATGTTGTGTTACAGAAGGACTATTTCCAGAGCTCTAACCTAAAGAGGCATGGGACTAAAAAAAGATTACATAGGGCTTCCCTGGTGGCGCAGTGGCTGAGAGTCCGCCTGCCGATGCAGGGGACACGGGTTCGTGCCCCGGTCCGGGAGGATCCCACATGCCGCGGAGCGGCTGGGCCTGTGGGTCGTGGCCGCTGAGCCTGCGCGTCCGGAGCCTGTGCTCCGCAACGGGAGAGGCCACACCAGTGGGAGGCCCGCATACCGCAAAAAAAAAAAAAAAAAAAAAAAAAAAAAGATTACATAAGAGTTACTTAAGTTTTTTGGTTTTTTTAAAAATGTACTAAACATTTAATAAAGGGTAAATAGTGAAATAAATGTCCATGTGATCAATTAAGTGTGATACTGCCATTAAAATGTTCTCATTCTTACGATATGTGGAAATGTCCATAATGTTGTGTGAAAGTAGTTAGGATATAACAGTACATAAAGCATGATCTAATATTCATTCAGTTATTCATTCATTCATTCATTCTGCATGGCTTGTGGGATTTTTAGTTCCCTGACCAAGGACTGAACCCAGGCCATCAGCAGTGAGAGTGCAGAGTCCTAACCACGGGACTGCCAGAGAATTCCAATCTAATTTATTTTAATACTAGAATGAAATAAAACAAAATACTAACAAGGGTTTGTTCTCTCTAGGATTATAAATGATATTCATTTTCTTCTTTATAATTTTCTTATTTCCCAAATTTTCTATGATAACTATATATTATTTTTATAAAGCAGAAAGTACTGTTTGTTACTTGTCATTTGCTAAAAAGAGTCTAGTAAACTGACCCACTCTTATCCTTTCTTCAAGATGCTATAATACATACTATAATCTTTACAAAATTTTAAGGAATAAAAAGGCAATAAAGAAGATAGAATACTGAAAAACATTTAATTAATGCCCATCCTACCCCCCCTCCCAAGAAAAGGTAAGAAAGAACAAAGAACAGATGAGGAAATGGAAATGACCAACAATATATAGCCTGAAGTTCAAGCATGAATAATTACATTAAATGTAAATGATCTAAACATCCAATTAAAAGGCAGAGACTGTCAGAGGGATCAAAAAGCAAGTCCCAAGTACATGTAGTTTATAAGAGCATTTTTAAATCTAAGACACAGATGAGCTGAAAGTTAAAAGGGTAGTATGGCCATCAGACAAAGACATGAAAACTAAAAGCATTGCCAGAGATAAAAAGGATCATTTTATAAAAGGATCAATTCATTAAGGAGACATAACAATCCCAAGTGTGTGTATACATAACAGAGCTTCAAAATATACCAAACAAAAACTGACATAACTAGTGGCAGAAAGAGACAAAAACACAATCATATTTGAAAAATTTAACACCCTTCTCCCAGTAATTGATAGAATTAGACCCCTCTATCAGTAAAGACAGAGAAGATTTGTACAACACTAGCAACCAACTTGAACACTATACCCAACCTGCTGGTAGTACGGAAAAATGAGCAGGCAGCGAGACTAGGAGAGGAAAAACAGTTTACACGATACGCATTTCCATCTTCCTGCCTTTAAGTCAACCCCCTCAACACTCTGGCCTTATTTGTAAGGCTGTCATTTGGTCAAGCCACAATGGGCACAGTAACTATCCAATAACTGTAGAAAACATGTTCTTTTCAAGAGCACATGGAACATTCATAAAAATGTATCATTTTCTGAGCCATCAAAAAGAAATACATATATACAGAATATGTTCTCTTATCACCACAAGCGTAAACTAGAAATCAATAGCAAAAATACGCCTGCAAAATCCTCAAATACTTGGAAAATAACAACACACTTCTAAATAACCAACAGGTCAAAGAAGAAATCACAAGGGAAATTAGAAAATATTTTGAATTGAATGATAATGAAAACAAAGCATATCAAAATGTGTGGGATGTAAAATGATTTTAAATATTCCCTTGAGAGGAAAGAAAAGATTTAAAATAAGGGTTTACGTTTCTACCTTTAAAAAAATCCATAAAATAAGGGCTTCCCTGGTGGCACAGTGGTTGGGAGTGCGCCTGCCAATGCAGGGGATGCAGGTTCATGCCCCAGTCCGGGAGGATCCCACATGCTGTGGAGCGGCTGGGCCCGTGAGCCATGGCCGCTGAGCCTGCGCGTCCAGAGCCTGTGCTCCACAACGGGAGAGGCCGCAGCAGTGAGAGGCCTGCATACAGCAAAAAAAAAAAAAAAAAAAATCCATAAAATAATTTAAAATAAATAATAATAGATTAAGCTCAAAGTAAATTACAAAAGGGGAAAAAGACCAGAAATCAATGAAATAGAGAATAACAATTAAAAAATTGTTTCTTTCACAAGATTAATCAGATTGATAAACTCCTAGAGTCATTAAAAAAGAATAAAGAACACAAATTACTAATATCAGGAATGACTGAAGAGACGTATTAAGCACATTGTTTTTTAGAATATAAGTTATCTCAATACAGACCACTAACAGATTCCTACAAAAGACTTGCAGTTAGAAAATCCACTACGTTAACCCCAATGGTGTTGAAAAATCAGGCAGGGGATGACATGATTAGGACTACACTTTGGTACAAGGATCAACCTGCTGGTAGTACGGAAAAAGGAGCAGGCAGCGAAGAGACTAGGAGAGGAAAACCAGTTTGCACGATAACGTATTTCCATCTTCCTCCCTTTAAGTCAACCCTCTCAACACTCTGGCCTTACTTGTGAGGCTGTCATTTGGTCAAGCCACGATGGGCAGGAAGTACAGCACTCACTAGGGTTATTACACTAGTTCCTCCTAGCTTGTGCTCCACAGGGATAGTTCTCTCATTCAGCCTACATTCCTACCTTCTTCTATGGGTCTTCCAGTACTGAAGAATCTGGAAAATGTAACCACATTTCTCAGACTCCTTTGCTGTTGGAGACCTGACAATTAGCAACACTCACAATATTTGGAAGGTGAAAACAAGGTGGGGGCCATCCTCCTGCTGCAGTGTCTGCTTCCCAGCAAGGTCCTAGGACAATGGCCAGACTTGGGGCTCCCATGTTAAGCCACCAGCTGTGTGGGTGTCAAGAGGCGGGGGGCAGCAGCCTGGGCTTTCAGACTTCTGGATTACTGCTGGAGTGGTGTGCCCTTAAATCCAAGAGTTCAAAGGCGGCCCCCTGACTCCTGCTCCTCTAGCTCTTTAATTTCTTCAACAGTTAATTCCCTACATTAAATCGTTCGGCTTAAAATACCCCAAGTGGTCTCAGTTTCCTGCATTGAACCCTGACACACCTGCATCACCCAATTACAGATAACAAAGAGTCTTAATATTGTCTTGTTTTCATCCCTTTCAACAATCATATAAGGGAGGCAAGACACAAATTTCCCCCGTTTGATGAACAAAGAAACCAAGGCTCAGAAAACTTAAAAACTGGCAACGGTAGTGAGCTCCCCAACGCTGAAGAGGCTCAAACACACCAGAGGTACACTTAGGAGGGGCATTTTTACAAGACACCTAAGCTTCAGATGGGGAATTAAAAGGGATGCCTTTTTTAAATAAAGGCTCTTCCAAAAGTTTCTCTGACTCCATGATTTGCCTCATCAATCACCACACAAATAGCCCAACCTGGGCTAAGGATCAGAGCATTAGGCAACTCAGCTCTCCATTAAATTACTGAGATACAATGCAAGAAACAAAACACTGGAAAATAAATCCCGTAAAGACCTCATGAGCTTTGTTTCAAAGAGCAATTGGCTAGTTTATAAAAAACGATATTTAAACAAACATTAGCCTGATTTTCCATCTCTCCTAGTTATCTCTGCATAAATAAGATTTAAGCGGTTGTGTGTATGTGTTTTTCCTACTTTTGTTTAGACAAGACAGTTTTCATGAGGGGGAAAATGCTGTCTAATCACTATATTTTGTAACCTTACTTCAAACCGAAATTGTTTCAAAATTTATTCTGTGATAAGAACCCACCCTAAGTTTTTCCATAACAGCTGCTTTCCTTAAACATCGGCTCAACTTTAATCTCACAAGGCAAGCTACAGAAGAAAAGCCAAAAGTAAAGTCCTATTTCCTTCAAAATTCAAACAGATGTTTTAATGTAATCAAACAAATGCATTGTTTGAATTTCCTACACACACACTACACTGACTCCCAGATTATGTTCTAAAATCTTCTAAAATATCATTAATACACAAGCTAGAAAATAAGAGGATGTCCCCTCTGGAAATGTTTAAAATTCATTTTAACAAGGGTTGCAAAGGTTCACTTTGGACCACTTGAAAAACCTGATCGTTAGGGACAATCAAGGTGGTCTAGATGAGTAACCTGATCCATTGGATGCTTGCTCTCAGCATCCTATCCCAATCGCAAATTCAACTAACAACGGCAGTATGTAATGACAATTCACTAACAATGCTGTTTGACTCAGGACACTGAAAGAACACAAGATCTTTATCTATAATTACCATTATAATTAAAGATGCAGAAAGCACTTTAGTCAAAGGGTAAAATGGAATTGTGTCCAATGGCTAGTTCTGCAGACATACCATGTTACATGAGGACTTTCTTTTTAATGGTAATTATCATAGGTGAACAGGTCACATACTGCTCTCCTGCTCAGAATACAGGTAGACAATGCCATCGTTATTGCTCTGTCCTTTCTAAAGGCTTCTAAAAGACGACTTACATTAAAACACCTGGGAAACTGAAAAGTAAACTTCTGAGTCTCACAGTTAACTCACTCCCAGATATTCAATATCTCTGGGAAATTGACAGGCGATATTCATAGAGAAAACGGGGGGTGGGAAGCAAGCAGTGGGCAAGGGGGTGTTAACTTTTATCTCATTAGCAGAGAGATGAGTCAGAGGCTGCCCTCTACTCCCTACAGATGGGCCCTCCCAGTAAAACAATCCCACTCAGACCTGCTGCAGCCCAAAGCTATTTGCCAGCCTGCCCAGGTCAGCTCTAAAGCCACCCAAGAAAACAAATCTGAATGAGCAACCTTCATGCTGACTCTCCACCTACAACGGCAACCTTCACTCTCTTCATTGTTCAAGGTCAGTGACAAACATCTTTCCAACAACGTGAACTTGGCTAACTACACAGAGGCATCTCCAAACCACTCTTTCTGTATCAGCAACAGTTCAACATCAGCCGAATCACCACCACCTTTGTCAGTATGGTAGAGCAATGATGTGGCCATTTTACTGCAACTTGCCCGCATTTTATAAAACGAATAGAAAAATAAAACTGCCAATACTAGTGATAAGCACAGGACTCAAATTTAATGCAACTGAAACAGAGAAGGGCACCTTTATAGAGCAAGAAAACAGAGACAGAAAACACCATCTAGACAGATGGTATCCGCATAAGTGACTGTAAAGAAAAAGACCAAAGTTAAAGATGATGTTGAAAATGGTTATTGTCGATGGCATCTAAAGGAGGTGTAGCTGGGATTTTCTTCATTATTTTTAGTCTTTTCGGAACTGAAACACGCACACACACTCATATTAACACATAAGCCTATTAACTGACTTTCACATATTTACGTTTACTTAATACCTCTGGAAAAATTGCCATGTTTGAAAGCAGAGGACTGCACTACTTTCTGGGTATAAGCCCAGAAAACATAGCTGCAAATGAGTGGCTGGTGCACTTGAAAAACTCCTGTAATTCAGCAGAGTTGAATCAAACATAGCACCTACAACATAATCCCAACTCCACAAAGTAAAATCATATATATTAAATGTGAGTGACTGTTATAAAATATCAAAATATGGTTCTCTCTGGGTGATACATATTTCACAAATGCCCCAAACTGTTCAAAAAAGCATCAGTCATGCAAAGAATGAACTTTTGTGCCTAGATCCCTTCCAAGGGTGGAAGCAACACGTGATATAATGAGGACCTAACATTTCCCATCACTATAAACAAAGAGCTGTAGGGAAAAAGTTTTGTAACCAAAAGCACACAACACGGGGTTCAGCTAGGTCACAGCACATGCTCTGTCTAGGAGAGAGGAAATGCACCCACACAGTAACCAGGAAACAACTCCAGTGCATCAGATGACCACATACTAGGTGGTGTGGACAAGTTTTGTGTGCAAGTTCTGAGAACTCTTAAAGCAAGGGGAAGGTCATTTCTTAGGAAAATGCTTCTTAAGCTTGGCCTTAAAAGCAGAGATTTGGGTTTTATAGAGAAGGAAGGACATCTCAGGGAAATCAGTACTTTTATGTGGTATGTAATTTACTTTTTAAAGAAGTCTTCATGGATTGTGTGTGTGTGTGTGTGTGTGTGTGTGTGTGTGTTTTAAGCTACAGTCTAGAGGTGATCAGATGCCCTGATGAGGAAGACCCATTCCAGCTAAAACTTAACAAAAGCCAACCTCTAAAAGCCTCCTGCGTGGGCTTCAGTTACTTCTAACTCCAATGACACCAGGCTTTGTTAACCAGCATAATGATGAGACATGGTGAAAACTGCAAGAACTCTCAATACACAGCAACTCTGCCCAAACCCCTGCACGAAGGACTTGACCAAACTTTAACAGGCTTCTAGTAGCCTGAGGCTGCATCCCTGGGAGGACCTAGCTGCCTTTTGCCTTTTTGAGTTCTTGTCTGGAAAAGTTCAGGGCTGTAAAAAGAAATTTACTGTTTGTTCTAGCCAGCACCTAAGATAGGCACTAACCTCCCTTTTTTTTTTTTTAATTTATTTTAGGCTGCGTTGGGTCTTCATTGCTGCGCGCAGGCTTTCTCTAGTTGCGGTGAGCGGGGGCTACTCTTCGTTGCGGTGCACGGGCTTCTCATTGTGGTGGCTTCTCTTGTTGCGGAGCAAGGACTCTAGGAGTGCGGGCTTCAGTAGTTGTGGCTCGTGGGCTCTAGAGCACAGGCTCAGTAGTTGTGGCACACGGGCTTAGTTGCTCCGTGGCATGTGGGATCTTCCCGGACCAGGGCTCAAACTCGTGTCCCCTGCATTGGCAGGCGGATTCTTAACCACTGCACCACTAGGGAAGTCCCTAACCTCCCTTTCTTAAGAGCATTTCTAAATAGGGCTAATAATTGTGAATCCTTCCTCTGCCCCTGAGGAGAAGGACAGATAGGACACGTTTCCTACAAGTCTGGAGTGTCTTTCTCAAGGACTTAAATGCCATTCCTTTGAAATGTAATCATCAGGACGGATAGGGTCTCTCTCCTAGTCCCGGTGGAAGGACAGAATCTAACCTGCCAGCTATCAGACCCAGCTGGCCTCATCATCCATACTCCAAACAAACTCTGGAACGTCTCACTTTCCTAACTCCACTTGGGCCTCCACTCACTCCTCCCTATTCCCTGATCGTCCCTTGAAAACTCCCAGTGATCTGTGCTAATCAGGATGGAGCTCAGGTCTTTCTGTCAGTGAGTGGTTACTGAATAAAATCTGTTTTCATTGCTTTAACTAACATCCAGCTTTATTTATCTTTGACAGTGGACAGTCCCTGGTGGCATTCTGTGGCTTTATCAATTAATATAACAGACGTTAGAAATTTGCTTTCGTTGGGGAAAATCTCAGGGATCAAGTAACACAATCTGGCTGGAAACACCCTGGCGTGGGCACTCCCACCCTTATATGAACTGGCTACAAGGACAAGGAGTCTTCTGCCTGAGAGTGGTACCGTGGGCTTGATCCATCCATGAGGTCCTGTGCTTCAGCAGTCTTGGTCAAGTTCTTCCTTCTAGAAGGTTGTCACACCTGCCTCAGGGGAACATGCAAGTTGCGTGTCAGTGCACCAAGAAGGGCAAAGAGCTGGAACTTCGTGAAGCCACAGATCAGGCTGTGTAACTGTGCTGTGCCTGCCTGCCAAAAAATGCCTGCACAAGTGACAGAATTTGGTCTGAGACTTGCTGTCATTATAACGTGGACCAGACTGTGAGGAAGAAGCTAAACCCCACCCACTGATAACTCCTGGCAACCACCAATATCTACCAAGACAGCCTCACAGCTATGCATTCAAAGCTGCCTTAGGGCCATTATAAGCAAGAACAATGAGCAACAGTTCCTCATGATTTATTCATACTGTATTTAGAATAATAAGGAATAACAGTTTCCCAGTTAGGAGCTCCAACTCAAGTCAGCTGGACCAGTGTTGAAGGCCTGGCTCCACCACCATGTAAATATCAGTCAAGTTAATTTATCTCTCTGCACTTCAGTTGCCTCACCTGCAAAGGGAGGCCAATTAGAACATTCCCCGACCCCACAGGGCTGCTGTGGAGAATAAGTGATATAACGTAGGTAAAAACAGCACACCTGTGAGCATGAAATAAGCTTCAGCTATTGTTACTATTATCATTAATGCTTATGCTTGCCTGGAGTCAACCCTGCCAAGCCTTACTCTCAAATTGCCTTGACGGGGTGTCTAGATCTTCCAATTACACATCTCATTTCACCTCTGACAGGGTGTCCTGTCACTTTCTGTAGTGAGCTTCCCCCACACTTCCAATCCCCAACTAGCCCTTAAGTTCCAGGAGAGTAAGGACGCACTTTGTTAATCACCCAATGCCCAGGGGCCTTACCACAGTGCTGGGTACCCAGAAGGTGTCCACTGTCCTGTGACCTCTGCTTCCATTAGCATCGATCAGCCAACAGCCTAAGCAAAGTCTATCAGGGTCAAGGCAAAGATAAAATGACCCGGAGACTGTCCAGGTAGAGGTGGATAATGGTCACTAAGATTTTGGGGGTTCCTTACTCTGTGCCAAACCCTGTACTAGAGACATTATCTCATGTAATACTCATAATAACCCTAGGAGGTATTATCACACCCATTCAACCACGGAGGAAAACTGAGGTTAATTGAGGGTAAGTGACGTGCAGTCACACCACCCCTCTGTGTCCAGATTTCCCAATTCAAATCCAGACTTGAGTCCAAAGCCCAGGTTCTTTTCTGGGTTACACATTGTTTTTGACAGTATCAGTTAAAGTCCCCCAAATTTCTATTTCCAACCTCAAACTTCTCCCAACTTAAAAATCGAACCGATGACTGGCCATCTCCATTTAATTTATAATAGGCATCTCAACTGCGACAGAGCTAGAAGAAAACTATGGGTTTTCCTTGCCAAATGTCTTCCTCCCTTCAAGCCTCCTACCTCACCTCAGTGAGGCACTATCACCTATCCAGTTGCTCGGGTCATAAACCGAATCTCTCTCATCCCCACATCCCACTTCTAACCCATGTAAAAGTCCAGCTCTACATCTACAATATGCCCAGAGGCCAATGACGCCCCACCGTAAGCACCACGACGCCCTAAATTAAGGTACCACACTCTCCCCTCCTTGGCCTAGGGCAACAGCAGGTTGCCAGGATTCAAGCTCCGTCAAGAAGAATTCGGGCTCACTGTGGAAGCCCAGACCACTGCTCACACGCAGGAGGAGGCAGCTTAAAAGTATTCACCGGGTGGCCAGCTCTGACTGCTCTCCCACCATGCCAGTCCCTGACAGTCAAGTCTTCACAGCACCCAAGGTGACCACTTCTGTTCCTCCAACACCCTGGAAGACTCCCTACCCAGGCCCTGATGTGGGTGCCTCTCCTCCTTTATCAGTCTCAATTCCCAGGGCATCTTCTCAGACAGACTTCCCCAGCAACCCTACCCAAAGCCACTCTGCCACCAGGACCTGTGGCAGTACCAGCACTTGCTGTTTCGCTGCTTCCATGCTTATGAAATGCCGCCCCACCCCAGTCACTGAGGGCAGAGATGACGTTTGCCTGGCTCACTGCCGTATCTCCAGCTCTTGGCACACAGGAGGTGCTGTGATGTTGTGATATGAACAGAAATATTTATTCGGTCTTCCACACAGGTGTGGGAGGCCCAGAAGACTTGGGATTGGCAGCTGGAGTGTGCGGGGGAGGGGAGGGGAGGAAGGCGGACCCCTAACCTGTGGGATACTAACTCCAGGTAGTGTCAGAATTGAATTGTTGTACAGCCAGTTACTATCCGGGGAGCTGGGGAACTGGCTGGTGCGGGGGTAAAAACAAAACAAAAAACCCGTACACTGATGTCATAAGTGATGTAGGTAAAAACAATGCACAGGTGCTCAAAAAATTTTTTCAAAGGATTCACAGACTTAGATATCTTCTGACAGTGCTGCATTTTTTAAATGCAAACTTAACAGCTCCATTCATACGAAATTATAGTGTCATCACCCCTTCCCTGCGTTGAAAGCCACCACAGTGAAGCCTCAAGCAGTCCCTACAAAGCAGAAGTTAATTTTCCTGTGATGAACGGCCAGGATTTGGTTCTTTCCAAAGTCCTGAGAGGGGGATTTCAGAAACAAGTCACGAGGACTTCCCTGGTGGCGCAGTGGTTAAGAATCCACCTGCCAATGCAGGGGACGTGAGTTCGAGCCCTGGTCCAGGAAGATCCCACATGCCGCGGAGCAACTAAGCCCATGCGCCACAACTACTGAGCCCGCATGCTGCAACTACTGAAGCCTGCACTTCACAACAAGAGAAGCCACTGCAGTGAGAAGCCCGCGCACCTCAATGAACAGTAGGCCTCGCTCGCACAACTAGAGAAAGCCCGCGTGCAGCAACGAAGACCCAACGCAGCCAAAAAATAAATAATTTTTTAAAGTTCTCACTTTAAAACAAACAAAAAGAAACAAGTCATGAAACCCTGCCAAATATCAACCATACCAATAATTCTTTTACAAGACCCACTTGAGTACTGACAATAATTTTCAGAACCCTAAATCACCTGCTGGGAGCCACAGAAAACCTCAAGGGTCTCTCAAGGGACTGGAGAACAGGTGCCCCGAAATATCTGTAACGTAATCACTATATAATGAAGTGTCACATCAAATTAGAATTATCTCAAAATAACAACAATGAACGATTTGCAAAGCTTTCTTGAGATTTGGAAAATCCTGAAAACAGCGTTTTCCCGTCCACTTTGGTCTCCAAAGCCCTGAGAAGGTGTTAAATGTCCTCCTGTCGCCTTGCCTGACTCAGGGCAAGGCATTCCACCTCAAGTTAAAAACCTCAATTTCCTCATCTCTGTAAAGGCCAGCTTGAATGCATGCCAAGTACAGTATTAGACCTCAAAAACCAAGTGATAACTTCACACGGCCACTGGAAAGAGGACGGATTATCTACCAGTGTAATCAGCGGGTTAGAGAAACCCACAGCTTAACCCCTGCATCAGTTACGGGCTGGCCTCTGATTGTCGCAAGGCTCAATGTATTAAGAAGCAAAAACAGCCCGGTATGCCCTCCGGAGTTAGACTCATTTGAGAAAACGCACCATTAAAAACTATACAGAAATGCCGATAATCAACACGGCTAGGAAGAAGGGAGCGCGAAGTGCGCAAGGCTTTACCTACTTTTTTTTTTCTAACTCTGCAGGAAGGAGTGAAATCAACATTAAAGGTTAAAAACTACTACTAATTCTGCCCTGATGCACTACTACCCGGTAGAAGACGCCCATCCCAAGCGGACACAGGTGTTTTAAGATCTCATGAGTTAAACAGGCGAGAGTTACAAAACAGGCTCGGGCAAGTTCAGCTGAAACGAGGGATGGGAAGCCTCGCGCTCTACCCAGTCAGCCGCGTTTGGGTCCAGCCAGGGTTGGGTCGGGAGACTCAGGAAGCAGGGCTGAGTCTTCCCAGCGCCCAGACCTGAGCACCGCGGTTTGGAAAGCAGTCTTCCAGACTTTCTCGAAGAAAAACAGCCAGTGCTCCAGAGCCTGGCGAGATGTCAAGTGCAACTCGTCTGGGCCATACGACCCGAGTTTCGTTCAGGGCATGGAAAAGGAGTGGCTGCCCAAACCCACGTCTTCTCCTGGGTTCATCGGGTTGGCAGAGCCAGGTGGCCTACGGAGCCGAGCACCACACACTTGTGTTCTGGGGAGGAGGCGACACGCTCCTGAAACAGTCGGGATCCTCCGCCCGAACCCTGCCCGCCCCGCCCTAAGCGAAGTTCCTAAGGCCGAACGGGAAGACCTCGGGGTAGCCTCTAGGGCTTCCCCGTGTCCCTCTGGCCCGCCCGCCGCAGCACACGGTTTTCCCCGAAGGCCGAGCGCCGCGCTCCGGCCCGGAGCACTCACCCAGGCGGCGCAGGGTCACCCACCCCACTTTCGGCGGCGGAGCTGGGACGTGCACCCAGAGAAGCCCGCGCTGCCTCGGCTCCTGGCCCGGTCTCCCGACCTGTCTCTCCCCGCTCACCTGGCCCGCACAGCACTGCGCTGACATCGTGGCGACCGACCACCACCAGCGCGCTTGCCGGCTCCCAGCTTCCCTCTGGCCCTCCTGGCTCCCTTCGGCCTCGAGCGTCCCCCTGCGAACCCGCTCACGCTTCCACGCGGCGCCCAGCTGAACGCGATGCACTGAGGCCTTGGTAAAAACAACTGCAGCCAAACCCCGCCCCGCCACCACAGGCCCCGCCCCACTCGCTCGCTCCAGCCGCGGCGGCCGCCCGCAGCCCCGCCCCGTGCCCGCCCCTTCCCGGGCGCACCGCCTCCGAGCCTGCCAGCTCCGGGCTCGCGCTTCCGCTGGCGTCAGGCGGTGGGCGGTGGCCATCATCACTTCCCGGTGCAGCGCTGGACTGCGAAGGCTGTCCTCCAACGCGCCGGCCAGGTATTACCCGGCTCCTACGCCGGCCTGGCGGCGCTCGGTCCCCGACCCAGGAGAGCGCGGCGCCCCTAGTCCCCGGCTCTGGTGGAAGAGCTGATTGCTGACTCCAATAAATCTTGGAGCCTTTAGTGAGCGATTCTGAGTGTCCTGCACTGCACAGGCGCAATAGGAGTGGCCGGGTGCGCTGGTCTGTGCTGCGCCTCGCGCCAAACTGGGTTATCCACGGGATCCCTGTTCCAGAAATCCCTTTATCTCCCCATCTGCCAAGAAAATTTCTCAACTTTTGGGAAAGTTCCCTCGGCCCAAGCTTCGAATCCCTGGGCTTGGCTGTTCGGCCCTGACGTTACCACGGCACTTGGGGGATCCTGGGAGAACCCTTTCTGTGCTTCCCTGGATATTGATCTATTTTCTAATCTCTCCTCCACCACCCGCGTAAGAGCGCATCCCAGCCCAGGGACTTGGTTTGCATCCCTACTTCCTCTCGCCTAACTCCACTAAAAAAGGGTTCCCTATGTTTGTTTGTTACATGCAGAAGGCAGAGAGGGTGCCCCTAGTTTATCTCCCTACCCAAATCTTCTCTCCTCGCGGCCACTTCCCCAAGACGAGGAATTTATGTTACTACAAACTTTGCGCCAAGGCCTTTTTACTCCTTAAAATAAGCATTACTGTATATATTTTAGAAACGAGGCAACTGAAGCCCACACAGGTTAAATAACTTGCCCTAAGCTTAACAGCAAAGCTGAAGAAGCAATACTGGGACTGGAATCCACGTGTCTGATCCCCTCGGGCATGATACAAAGCTTGACCTTAAGCCTTTGGCAAAGTAGTGTCTTTGAGGGCAGTTTAGGAGGTGGAGACTAAGAGGAAAGTCGCCTGGAAACCAATCCTTGGATTAGGAGCAGCACAAGATCTCCTAGAATTGACCCAGGCTGGGAACTGGGATCCTCTACAAGAGCGCTTGCACCTGGACAAACATCTCCTTGAGCAATAGGATACAAAAAATTATAAGTGACTAAAAATAACTGCGCACATGCACAGTTGAGGCAAAGCTGAGCAATAGGATACAAAAAGACCAGAAACAGGGCTTCCCTGGTGGCGCAGTGGATGAGAGTCTGCCTGCCGATGCAGGGGACGCAGGTTCGTGCCCCGGTACGGGAAGATCCCACGTGCCACGGAGCGGCTGGGCCCGTGAGCCATGGCCGCTGAGCGTGCACGTCTGGAGCCTGTGCTCCGCAACAGGAGAGGCCACAACAGTGAGAGGCCCACGTACCGCAAAAAAAAAAAAAGATCAGAAACAAACTACAAGTTGTTGAGGTGCCAGGAGCTAAAGCATGGTACTGTGCATGATCCTGTCCACTGCACCACCAAAGAGGTGGACAGACCACGTAATGTATGCCTCCTGCCAAACCCACCCATCCATTCCTGTTGTTACCCCATTTAAGGACCCAAGCAGCTTCACTCCGAGAGCTGGCAAGGGTACCTGTTTCTTTTTTTCTTTTTTTTGTGGTACGCGGGCCTCTCACTGCCGTGTCCTCTCCCGTTGCGGAGCACAGGCTCTGGACTTGCAGGCTCAGCGGCCATGGCTCACGGGCCCAGCCACTCTGCGGCATGTGGGATCTTCCCGGACCGGGGCACGAACCCGTGTCCCCTGCATCGGCAGGCGGACTCTCAACCACTGCGCCACCAGGGAAGCCCAGGGCTACGTGTTTCTTGCTTTTGCTCCCTGATGCTGCAGCTCCAGCCCCAATAAAGCCTTGCCTGAAATTCTCCTCTGACCTCTTACCAACTTCTATTGATTAAAGGGTCCAAGGGCCCGGGTGAGTAACAGAAGCTCCTAGAATCTCAGCTGCCAGCGTTTAGAGGAAGAGAAATAATGGAGCAGGCCCTATTCAGAACCATGGAAAGTAATGAGAGTTGGCTCTAACTAAAATTTTTAAAATAATAGTATTAAAAAGAAAAAAAAAAGGGCTTCCCTGGTGGTGCAGTGGTTGAGAGTCCGCCTGCCGATGCAGGGGACACGGGTTCGTGCCCCGGTCTGGGAAGATCCCACATGCCACGGAGCGGCTGGGCCTGTGAGCCATGGCCGCTGAGCCTGCACGTCCGGAGCCTGTGCTCTGCAACGGGAGAGACCACAACAGTGAGAGGCCCGCGTACCGCAAAAAAAAAAAAAAAAAAAAAAAAGCATAAGCAGTATCAGACCAGTGCAGCCACCTGCCTGGTGGCAGCCTATGATTCATCAGAAGCCAAGGATCTCACCAAGACTGTCTACTTAGGTTCACTGTCGGCTGGCGTGGTCACTCTGACCCCATTTCTTGCCCTGGGAGATTACTTGCATGCCGGGAGATTCCGCTCCCCTGGGAAGAGCCAGGCAGCTTCTGGGGAGGGGGAAGATGTTAAATCTACCTACGTTGGAGCCTGCTGGGACTACAAGGTCTCCTCACCTTTTAGGAGGAGCTCAGGAAGATGAGATCCCTCATCAGGCACCACTGGGTTACATGCAGAGCTGGTAGTAGGATCCAGGCCTCCTGAATCCTGAACTCTTTTCTTCCAAATGGATGCCAACGTGGGAGGATTCTGTGACAATATTAACATCAGCCTGGCAAAGAAAGAATATGACTTAATAACTGGAGGATTTGTAGACTGTGCCCAAGGTACCCAAAAAGCATAGTAGAAGCCTGAGCTTCTGGAGCCATAAAGTTGTAAATTTTAACTCCACCAAGAACTCGCTGGGTGACCTCTGAGCCTCAGTTTCATCATCTGCAAAATGGGGACCAATAGTGCATTAAACTCACCCCTACAGACCATGTGGTACAGGGCCTGGCCTTCATAAGCACTGACTAAATAGTAGCCCTGACTGGTATTAACAAACGAGTTAAAAAGACAATAACAAATAATCTATGCAGGCTGATTCCTCCTCCCTGCTGGAAAATCTCAAAAGAATATGACTATTGTTGACCAAAAGAAAAACTACAAAGTAAAGTGATTTGAGTTGTATTCAGAGGACTTACTGTGGACCATAGCCCAGGAGACAGCCTCTCAGATAACTCCAAATTGGGGAATTGCTCCAAAGAGATAAAGGAAGAGCCAGGATATATGTGAAGTTTTTGCTGGGAAAAAAAAACAAAACAAAACATGTAGTCAAACATAAAAATATTACTGCTAATCACAAAGAACAGACATCTCAAGTTCATTATTTTAATACTTTTCTATGAATGGGAAGATACAAGAATCTGGGGTTCTTGAAATTTTTCCGTAGATGTGCTTCTTAACTATATAGGGGCCAGGATGTTTTTTCCTTAGATACGCATCTTAACTATCTAGGGGCAAAATGCAGAATGCTTCCTGTTTTTCTCCATCCTGAAGTCCCCTCAGGGTGCATTGTTGGTGGGTGACAGTGGCTAATGGCTTGATCCCTGTAGAAATGGAATGGCTGGCAACATTTTTTTCTTTACGCTAGGTCTGAAGGTTTACTTCTTTCCTGGCTCTGAGGGCTTCGTACTTACTATTTAAGGTCCGGTCCATAGCATCCTTTGCTTCTGTGGTCAGTTAAAACAAACAGAGGTAATGTCAGTAGACATAACACAAAACAGTGGCACCTTAATTTTATTTTAAGTGCTCTGCAGGCCTTTTCAAGAAAGACAGTTGTACGCTGTTCCTAACAGAAAGGTAATTTTACAGTCCATCCCTTTTGATGTGGATTTTTCAGGAACAAGCAGTAATAGACCTGTTTCAATGGACTGTAGCTCTTGGCAGACCATGTGAAATATTCCCCCCACAAAAATGTTCTTAAATTAACTAAATTAGCTCCTTTTATACGATTTAATTATACACGTATATTTATGACATATTATAAATAACCAGCTTATAATTTGCTTTTTTCCCCTCCTGAATTTAAAGATTTTTTTTGGTTTTTCCTTTTTAGGAAGGAGAAGCCACTGTTGAGCTTAAAGACACCACTCACTGAACTGAAAACAATAGTTATATATATATGTTATTAAAGAAAAGAAGTCATACATTTGCTTTTTTCTAACTTTGAATTTAGAAAACTTCATTACAAATTTAATCTCCAGTTCAAGAAATGGCTTAAAAGCCAATAAAATTAATTATTCTAATTCCCTAAAATTTTCTCAACTTAAAAAAAAAAACCTAGTGATGTGTTATTGGTATTTAAATATAAAAGAAGAAATTTCTCCAATCTTCACTTATAAAGCTCTAGGGATCTCAGTCTAGTAGTGAAAGCTTAATTAATTTCAGTTACAAGTAAACAACGAAGTATTCATTTAGAAACAAATAGCTATAACTTTGGGACCCAGGCAAAAAATGATCGGCATGCTATAGTGCCCCCACCCAACTCCTTATGGTAATTGCATTCTCCTTTATTTCTATTAAATTAATATATGTACAATGTATTTTAAATGTCACAAATATTACAAAACATAAAATAAGAAGTAGCATCTCCCTTCTCCACATCCTTTCTTTCAGTCCCTTCCCCAGAGGCAACCACTTTCAATTACTTTAGCAGTTTTTCCTTATTACCTCCATATTTTTTTAACATTTATTATTTTATTATTATTATTTTTCATGCCACACGGCATGAGGGATCTTAGTTCCCCAACCAGGGATCAAACCCATGCCCCCTGCAGTGGAAGCATGGAGTCTTAACCACTGGACTGCCAGGGAAGTCCCAACTCCATATTTTTAAATAATATTTTTATGCTGTTATTTCCTGATCTGTTGACTATATTTATTGTGTATTATCTTTTATGTTCCATGTGGGCTGAAATCTTAACCCACTGAGCACTTCTATCTGCTATCTTGCCAATCTAATTTATATCACTTTTCATAAAATAATGTGTAATTAATTTCATAAATTAATATGTAACTCGGCTAGTAAAAATTATTCATTGCATAGCCACATAGTGTATAATAATAGCATTTCTTTCTTGTCTCTTTTTATTTTTCATTCCCATCTCCCTTTCCTGGAGAGGCAGTATATTTAGTGGTTAGGGTTAGAGAGTCTGGAGCCAGACCCTGCGATCAGACCTTTGCTTTTGTCGCTTATTAGGTCTGTGATTTTAAGCAAGTGACTTCTCTCTGTACTTCAGTTTCTTCCTCTTTAAATGCGGAGGATTAATAAAAATATACAGCTTAAAGCACTTAAATAGCTCCCAGCATGTATTAAGTGTCTGGAGTTGTGTTTGACTCGCATGGTTTTCTTTCTACCTAATCTTGATTTTTCTCCATTTGTCCATCTGATCTGTCATAATTCTTTTCTCCCAGATAAGCAACCATGTCAGATAATCTATCAATTCCATTTTCCCCAAGAGTCCTTTCTTTCTCACAGACATCTCCAAGCTACTGAAATCTGGATCCCTCCAGGCTGCTACTGATGGCTGCCATCCTGGCATTCCCCTAGCTACTCTCTTCCTGGATATCTGGCTTCCGGGAGTCCTCTTTCTTGATTTTCTCCCTTGCTTTGGTGAATACATCAGCACTTTGGGACTCCAAACCCCTTCTTTTAACCCTATATTGACCTTCCTTGACCTGCTTAACTTAAAATAAAATTTATTCATCTTTATTTTTAACTCTAATCATTCTGTTGTACCCTCGTCCTACCTTTGATTCCATTACCTCCTGTCTCCTTGACTTTCTCTCTTCCAAGCATTTTAAGCCTTTGCTTTCTATTGAATCATTCTCAAGCTCCAAACATGGTCATATTTCTCCTAAATTAAACAACAAACGAAAACCTCATTTCAACTCAGGGACCACCCTTTCCTCTTTTCTTCGTCTTAAAACTTCTAGAAAACAAAGTTTGGTGCTCCACTCTCCTGAACTCTCTCTGGCCTGGCTTCTGTCCCTCTAGGCCACTGAAGCTGCAGCTTCTGAGGTCACTGGGGCCCCCAGCTCCTGTTCCTAAGCCTCCTATTTGCTTTAACTCCTGCTTAAAATCATTTTCTTTTTATCTCTTTATCCAAACACAGAAAGAAAATTGAATATTACTCCACTAATTCCCGTTTAGAGGAATTTTTAAAGAAGTGTGCTTTTATTTTTCCAAATTCAGCTAATGACAACAAATAAACTAACAATGTGTTGCCTGGTCAAGATTTTTAGGGTAAATGCTTTGGGAAACCAGAGAAATCTTTTGTAATCATCCTCAGTTATTTTGTACTTAGAGAAAATGAATGATTCTTCAGCACTCAAATGGGTGCTTTAAAAGTTTTATCTCAGTATTTTAAAGATTCTCCCTTTAATCCATTTCACATTATTAATTTGCTTGGAAAGTCCTTGGAGTGTAAATAATACAAAGGAATATACTCCTATATAACACCCCAGGGAACCCAAATTCCAAGTTAATGAAGAGGGTAGAGCGTTGTTCAACAGGTTTTTCAGCATTGCTCAACCCTTCTGGGAACAAATTAATGTTTTTAAAGTCCTCTTGGACTAAGGGCCTAGTCTTCATATCAGTGGAAAGAATATATATGTATATTCTTCATATATAATATGTATATATTTCCCACACACCCCCATCTCTGAGATGTATCATTTACACTCAGATTTTAAGTTACCTCTGTCTAAGAAACCTCAGTAGGAATGTTTAGAGAGGCTTTGCGTCTCTAACTTAATTAAACTATATAGTTGTCTTTGAGTAGATTTTTGAAAGGTTCCAATTTCTTCTCTTAGAGATAAATATTTGGGTAGATCAGGCAAATAATTATTACAATCACTATTCAATCGTATTATGAACTTTAATGAACATTTCTGAAAACAACTCATTTCTGTTCTTCTGCATACCAAGGAAAATTATTTTGACTTCTTTGGTTTTAAAACTCAATCCAGAAAACTTTCCACTTCCTGATTTCAAGTAAACACATTCAGAAAAGCTTGAGGTTGGAGGTTGGGGTTTGGGGTGCTGGGAGGGGGACAAAAAAGAGAGCAGGCGTCCTTTTCAGTTTTCCTGGTTAATCCATTCTGATTAATTTCCTGAGCAGAAGAACAAGAGGTGAGCCCATTTCTTCAAATAAGAGCACTTTGTGTTGTCTTATCTTTTTAATGTGTATTTAAAGGGACTACTCCTGCTGGTTTGTTTTAAATTTGCTTCATAAGATGCATCCTTTGAAGTAAGCGATCCTTGGAGGTGATTGGTTTTAAAAGAATCACGGCCAGTTAAATGCCTGTGAAACCATATAGTTTCATGAAAATCAATAAAAGGCTTTCATTGAGGGTTTCACTTGAAAGGTGTTTACATTGCTCTGTGAAGACTGGAAAAGCAAAAGAAGCTTCCTGAGGTTCCACAGAAAGACAATCCAGCTTCTTTATTCATAATAGGATTTCAGTTACAGAAGAGCATTTTAGATTCAACAGTAGGGGAATTTTAAATGGCTGAGAAAAATTGTAAGAAAAACTTCAAAGAACATTTCATTTTTGTTTCCCTCTTTAATGCGAAAGGAAGGGAAATACACCCAGTGAAGAAAGTCAATAACTCTGAAGCCCAAATGAAAAGTTTTATAAAACAGCTGCTTTAAGGGGGAAAAAAAGAATGCATTTATTGAACTGACATCATCAATCAACAATTTTCAATATTTTTCTGTGTTTTCTCCTATGCTGATTCTAACAGGTTGAAAGCAAGATTAAACACTCCTATTCCTTTGCTTTATATAAAAGCAGTGGGCTTCTATTCCATAATTGGACTACATTTTTTGAAGAAGCAAATGGAGCCTTAGGCACATTCATTTCTGACCCACCCCTCAAAGTATGAAATCCAAATGGGGGTGTGTGGCACAGTAAACTGAGGCAGGGAACAAGCACCAATTTTGATTTATTTATTTATTTTGCTGGGACATAGGGACAATTAGTAGAAATGCAGAGTTAAGGCCACATTGTAGACTTGAAGCTGGAGAGGTAGAGACAAGGGAAGGAGGAAAGCAGAAGACTGTCCATTTAGCAGAGAAAAGTCTCGACTAAAATATCCCCCAAGGAAAACCTTAGAAACCAATTTGTGAAAGGCCTGTGCTGTACGTAGTCTGTCTCCAGATTTACCTTCTAGCCCTGGAAAGGTTCATAGTGATGACTTCATACCTTTATCATGAGATAACTTGGTGAGATATTCCCTTTTAGAAGTACTAGGTTTCCTGCTGCTGTTATTTTTAAATTCCTCTGGAACACAGAGACTTTTGGAAAAGTAGGAGACAGAGTAGAATGTTTTAGCTTCTACCCTAAGAATAGGTGTGAGGTTCAGTGACTGGGAGAAAAAAATACCAGTAGATGTAAAGCCTTTTGGCTTTTATGTCTTTAAGAATGCCAGATGCTGACCCTACCTATATGTCCATTGCAACCATATGCACGGTGGCGATCAGCCTGGACCCTGGTCCATAGGTGATGTTGTCACCATCTTTCCTCAAGCCCTGCTCCATGGGAATCTCCAAGAGGTGACAATACTTTAACCCTGTCACCTGAAAAAAATGCACAACCTCAAAATTGAAAATGATGTCTTATTTGGCAGACCAAACTGAGGACTTAAGCCCGGGACACAGCCTCTCAGATAGCTTTAAGGGACTACTCAGAAGAGGTAAGGGAGGAGCCAGGATATATAGGCGTTTTTGCAAGAAAGACCAGGTAGTCACAACATTAGAAGATTACTGTTAGTTAAAGAAAACCAGCCATCTCAAGTTAAGGCATTTAGCGCTTTTCTATGTATGGGAAGATGCAAGAGTCTGGGCTCACCGAAATCATTCCTTTGGTATACACCTCAGCTATCTGAGTATCCTGTGCCAGTATCCTGTGCTTTCTCATCCTGAGCCTCCTCAGCGTGCACCGTCCAGAGTGACTGCAGCAGTTGACTGCTAGATGGCAGGCATCCTGTTTCTATCCTGAGTTCCCTCAGGGCTCACTCTTGGGGCCCTGTAATGTCATGGCTTGATGGCTGTAATGTAATGGCTTTGATGGCTGCAATATCCTTTGTTTACTGATATGGCGGGCAACATTTTTTCATTGATAACCTAATCAGAGTTCTCTAACTTTGGGGGTCAGTTACACAGGGAGTGCTCGGGGGCAAACAGGCCTTTGAACAGCTGTTAGTTTAGATGGAATCAAAATGTTAAGGTATAAACTCCTGGGCACCTCTTTTACCATAGTTGATACTGGGGCCCCTGGGTTTCAGGGAAGTGCCTGAGCCAAGAACTACCAGCTCTTACGTGATGGGAGGCAGGGGTAAGGGAAACCCATCATGTCCCATTGATTTCCAAACTTAAACATAGTGCCTTATTTCCGCTCTTATGTCCAAATCAGGACAAAGGGTCACAGGGCACCTCAGGATGAGGACAGCTCATACAGTGAGGCTTGTCTTATATTTTTGTTCTGGTGAAATAATTTTAAAACAAAAGGGAAGAGGTTTGGGGTTCAAAGTGGCAGATTTAGTGATAGAATTTATCTCCCCTCTTTCACAATACCTACATTTGTTTTTTCTGTAAATTCAGTTTTATTAGATTCCATATACAAGTGAGAGCATACAGAATTTGTCTTCTGTCAGATTTATTTCACATAGCATAACACCGTCAAGTTCCATCCATGTCACAAATGGCAGGATTTCCCTTTTTATGGCTGAATAATATTCTATTATATATCTCACAGCTTCTATATCCATCCATCCATTGATAGACATTCTGTTTTTTTCCACGTCTGGACTATTATAAATAATGCTGTGATGAATATGAGGGTGCCGGTATCTCTTCCAGATAGTGATTTCACTTCCTTCAGATATATACTCAGAAATAGAATTGCTGAATCATATGGTAGATCTATTTTTAATTCTTTTTAGGAACATCCATAACGTTTTCCACAGTGACTGTACCAATTTACATTCTCACTAACAGTGTAGGAGGGTTCCCTTTTCTCCACGTCCTTGCCAGCACTTGTTCTCTTGTCCTTTTCATAACAGCCATTCTAACAAGTGTGACAAGATATCTCACTGTGGTTTTGATTTGCATTTCCCTGATACTTAGTGATGTTGAGCTTTTCATGTACCTGTTAGCCGTTCAAATATCTTCTTTGGAAACATATGTATTCTGGTCCATTGCCCATTTTTTAATCAAATTATTTAATTTTTTACTATTGAGTTTGAATGCCTTGTATATTTTGGATACTAATCTCTTATCAGATGTATGTTTTGCAAATATTTTCTTCCAGTCCATAGGTTGCCTTTTGATTTTGTTGGTAGTTTATTTTGCTGTGCAGAGCTTTTTAGTTTAATATAGGCCCATTTGTTTTTTGTCTGTTTGTTTGTTTGCCTTTGTTGTTTGTGCTTTAAGTGTCATATCCAAGAAATCATTGCCAAGACCAAAGTCAAGGAGTTTTTTCCCTATGTTTTCTTCTAAGAGTTTTATGATTTCAGGTCTTTTATTTATTTATTTATTTATTTATAATTCAGAATTCAACTATTTTTTTAAAAAAATATTTATTTATTTATTTTGGCTGCACTGGGTCTTAGTTGCGGCACGTGGGATCTTCGTTGAAGTATGCAGGATCTTTAGTTGCGGCATGCGGACTTCTTAGTTGTGGCACGTGGGCTTCTTAGTTGTGGTGTGTGGACTCTTAGTTACGGCACGTATGCGGGATCTAGTTCCCCGACCAGGGATCAAACCCAGGCCCCCTGCACTGGGAGCACAGAGTCTTACCTACCGGACCACCAGGGAAGTCCCAAGTCTTATATTTATATCTTTAATCAATTTTGAGTTATCTTAGTGGTGTAAGATAGGTATCTTACATTTATTCCTTTAAAATGAGAGTAAAGGAATAAAAGGAATGAGTTCCCCACATTAAAGCAAATAAGAGTGGATGAGAGATATGGACCGTTTCTGAAAGATAGAAAGCTGGAAGAGGAAAATGGTGGTGCCTGAGGCTGGGTGGGGAAGCTGCTACGTACAGTACAAGCCACAAGCCAGGGAGATGCTCCCAGGGCGGGCACTAGTTTGACATAAAGAACCCTGGAGAGGCCCTTTAGAGACAAGAGAGGGCCAGGGAAAAAGCAAGAAAATTAATAGAAATTCCTAAATAGCAGTAAATTACTCCCATCATCACCCCCACCCAAACTCCTGTGGATAAAATACTTTGGAACAGCATTCTCCCTACCCCTACTCCCCCAGATAAAATCAGGTTAGCCCCAGACATCTCATTTGCAACACTGGATGTTAGTAACACAGTGGAGAAATACCTTCAAAATTCTTAGGGGAAATTACTTTGAGCCTAGAATTATACAGTACAATAAAGTAAGGTACTGATATTTCAGATTTTAGAATGAATCCATGAACGTACTACAAATGGTTTAATTATGGGTACAGAACAATATGTAAATGACAGAAAGTTTGGTGATGTCTAAGTGTAGATGAGAGAAGTCAGAGGATGGGAGGCTTGAGGTGAGGGGGTTAAAGGGAGAGTGGAGCCATTAATATCCTTGTCTTACTGAGTCGGGAGTTGTGGTAGGCAGACTAATGGCTCCTCAAAGATGTCCACATCCCAATCCCAGGATCCCATGAATATGTGAGGTTACATGGCAAAGGGGAAATAAGTTTGCAGATGGAGTTAAAGTTGCTAATCAGCTGCCCCAGAGATGAGGAGATTATCCTGGATTATTTGGGCAGGCCCAATGTAATCATAAGGCTCCTTATAAATGGAAGAGGAATGCAGAAGAGAGAGAGCCAGAGAGATGGCAGCATGAAAATACCAATACATGGGTGTTAGTTTTGGTTAAGGAGGTAACAGTCCAAAGAGCTAAAACAGAAACACTGAGATTCAGAAAGTTGTTCCTGAGGAAACTTTGTGCACTGGTGGTGGGAATGTAAACTGGTACAGCCATTATGGGAAACAGTGTGGAGTTTCTTCAAAAACTTAAAAATAGAACTACCTTATGATCTGGCAATCTTGCTTTTGGGTATATATCCAAAGGAAATGAAATCTAGATATGGAAGAGAGATCTGCACTCTCATGTTTATTGCAGCATTATTTACAATAGCTAAGATATGGAAACAACCTAAATGTCCATTGATAAACGAATTGATAAACAAAATGTGTATATATGCACAACAGAATAGTATTCAGCCTTAAAATGAAGGAAATTCTGCCATCTGAGACAACATGGATGGACCTGTAGGACATTATGCTAAGTGAAATAAGCCAGGCACAGAAAGACAAATACTGCATGATCTCACTTAAATATGGAATTTAAATAGTTAAACTTACAGAAGTAGAGAGTAGATGGGGATTACCAGGGGCTGGAGGGTGGGGGTGGGGATAGAGGAATTTGGGGAGATGTTAGTCAAAGGGTACAAAGTTTCAGTTATGCAAGAAGAATAAGTTATGCAACACTGTATTGTATCCATGAAATTTACTAAGAGGGTAGATCTTAAGTGTTCTCACCACAAAAAAAGAAAGAAAATAAAAAGAAAATGGTAACTATGTGAGATGATGGATATGTTAATGAGTTGGATTGTAGTGATCATTTCACAATGTATACATGTATCAAAATAGCAAATTGTACACCTTAAATATGTATAGTTTCTATTTGTCAATTTTAAAAATAGCTTGAAAGAAGTTGTCCCTGTGGAGCAAGACAGTAGTGAGAAGGAGTGGGGTAGAGGAAGCTGCTTTTTAGTATCAAACTCTTCTTTTAAGGTTGAATTTTTAGACATATGCAGATGTGACTTTATAAAACAAAGGCAGGAGGGACAAATACTGGTTTCAGAAGGGACATCACAAAGGCCCAAGGAATGTCAGATTTTCCAAGTCCCAAGGTTGAATGGGCACTTCTTTAAGAGGAGGTTGATCTTACACCTGGGGACCACAGAAACAATCAGTTCTGATGTCTATGGCAAATGGTTCATCATTTAAGAGTTAACAAACCAGTATTTGATAACATTTTACTTTAAACAATTAATTAGAGTCATTCTAGATTATCTGTCCCTCAGTTGCATTCCCAAGTGTTTTGTTGGGTGGACAAGAAAGGGATGGAGCCTGAATTTTGTACTGCCCACATGGAACATTCTCTAGGACTGACTGCATACTAGGACACAAAACAAATGCCCTGGTATGCCATGTGAGGTGTCCCAAGAGTCAATGCCATTCCTCATGGGTCTCAAGGATCAAAGCCAGAGAGCCACTGTGCCAGAAGACTTACCCTAAATAATGAGCTGGGGTTAAAAATCCACCCACCCTAAAACAGTCCTCAGGAGCTTATGCTTTGGGAACACCCGTCTACATGTGTTTAACTGTGAAATATAACAGTCATTTACTTAAAGTAAATCAGTAGCAGTTTAAAGAATAAAGGGAACACCTGTGCATGCCCTTCCTTTCCCCTCCAAAGTTAATGTGTATCCTCAGTTTTATCTTAATTATTCACTTCCTTTTCTGTATTGTTTTACCAACTATGCATGCAGTTTTTTTTGTTTTTTGGGGTTTTTTTGCAGTACGCGGGCCTCTCACTGTTGTGGCCTCTCCTGCTGTGGAGCACAGGCTCCGGATGTGCAGGCTCAGCGGCCATGGCTCACAGGCCTAGCCGCTCCGCGGCATGTGGGATCTTCCCAGACCGGGGCACGAACCCGTGTCCCCTGCATTGGCAGGCGGACTCTCAACCACTGCACCACCAGGGAAGCCCTGTATGCAGTTTTGAATGTTCTATAAATGAAATCTCATTGTATATATTCTATGAATAGTTTCTTTGGCTGAAAATTATGTTTTTGAAATTAAATTGTATTATGCATGTAGTTATAGTTCATTAATTTTTACTGCTGTATAATATTCCCTTGAAAGAATAAATTGTAATTGATTTATCCATTCTACTGTGATGGACACTTAGGTCATTTCCAAGTTTCTGCCATTCTGAAGAATGCTGCTGTGCACATGATGGGACAGGTAATCTACCTTGAGCCCAGAGCATCCCTGTACATTCCATGCAAGCAGGAATACAAGGTCCTGATTGCTTTTTGCTTAGGCCATTTCTTAGGGTTGTGCTTACAGCCAGAAACCTTAAACATGTGAAATACTGTTTCCTTCCAGGACAAAGAACAGGCTCACTGTAAAAGAGGTTAATTCCTCTAGCTCAGCATTCCTCAGCTGTGATGTAAACCCATTATGTGTCACATCCATCTGAACCCCTCCAGTGTCCCTTCCTTGGGACTTGGGGACAAGGAGAACTTGTACGAACATGATACTCAAGCAGCTTGCTGTGCTATGAATAATAAAGTCCTTTGTCTCTGACCTAAGAATCTCATTTTCTGCCAGTATCCATAAAACAAGTTAACTTAACCACCCAAAGATCTGAAAACAGAAACAGACTGAGATTCAATTAGTTGTCCCCAAGGAGCAAGACCAGTGATGAGGAGGAGTGGGGTAGAGGAAGCAGTTTCAATATCAAATTCTCATTTCATGGTTGAATTTTTAGTCATCTGCAGGTGTGACTTTATTAAAAAAAAAACAAAAACAAAAAGCAAAAAACAAACAGGGGTGGAGGAGTCACAACCACTGATTTGAGAGGGGACATCACAAAAGCCCAAGGAATGTCAAAATCCTTATAGGATAAAGTCGCAGACCCTGACAGCACATTCTTGTCCCTTTCTCTTAGTGAACACGTCCAAGGGAGTGTAGAATTGCTGGGTGGTGGAGTTTGCATTTTATTAGCTAAAGGCAAACTCTTCCCATAGTGGCTGTACCAACTTTTTTTTTTTTTGGTCACACCATGCAGCCTGCAGGATCTTAGTTCCCCGACCAGGGATGGAACCCGTGACCCCACTGCAGTGGAAGCATGGAGTCTTAACAATTGGACTGCCAGGGAAGTCCCTGGTGATACCAACTTTTATCCCCACCAGTGCAGATGAAGAGTCTGGTCTCTCTAGAATTTATGAATTAGTAGGGTTAGATGCTATTATTATATCCTTTTTTTTTTTTTTTTTTTTTTTTTTGTAGATGAAGAAATTGAAGCTGAGAGAAGTTAAGCAACTTGCCCAACTTTGGCATGCAAGCAGTAAGTGGAAGAAACTGGGATTTGAACCCAGGCAGTCTAGCTTAAGCATGTGTGTGTAACAACTGTACTACACTGCCCTAAGTAATATGCTGAGTGATTAAAGACATATAGAGTTTAGGGGCTTCCCTGGTGGCGCAGTGGTTGGGAGTCCGCCTGCAGATGCAGGGGACACAGGTTCGTGCCCCAGTCTGGGAGGATCCCACATGCCGTGGAGCAGCTGGGCCTGTGAGCCATGGCCGCTGAACCTGCGCATCCGGAGCCTGTGCTCCGCAATGGGAAAAGCCATGACAGTGAGAGGCCCGCGTACCGGGAAAAAAAAAAAAAAAAAAAAAAAAAAAAGACATATAGAGTTTAGAGTGTTTAAAGAACTTTTAAGAAGTTAATGAGACAGGAAATTGTACGTTTTAAAAATTGGGGCAAGGGACTTCCCTGGTGGCACAGTGGTTAAGAATCCTCCTGCATTGGCAGGGGACACGGGTTTGAGCCCTGGTCCAGGAAGATCCCACATGCTGTGGAGCAACCAAGCCCGTGCACCACAACTACTGAGCCTGTGCTCTAGAGCCTGCGAGCCACAGCTACTGAGCCTGCACACCACAACTACTGAAGTCCACACGCCTAGAGCCCGTGTTCGACAACAAGAGAAGCCACCGCAATGAGAAGCCCACGTACCACAACAAAGAGTAGCCCCCGCTCGCTCCAACTAGAGAAAGCTCGCGCACAGCAAAGAAGACCCATCTCAGCCCAAAATAAATAATTTTTTTTTTAAAAACAAAGAAATAAAATAAACTTGGGCCCAAAAGGCATTTCACTGAGGAGGAAACAGGAATGGTCATAAACACAAGATAAAATGTTCAAATTATTTAATAATCAGAAGACGCAAATTGAAATCACAATGAGATGCCATTTTACACCCACCATGTTGTAAAAATTAAAAATACAATGACAAGTATTGAAAAAGTTGGAAAGTGCTTAAAAGAGTGCCTGACATATGCTTTACATAAATATTTGCTATTATTGTTATCACCATCATAGTCATCATCATTATATTAATACTACTACCACTACCTTTATTAACCTTTTGTCAGTTATATGTGTTTTCTCCTAGTGTATGGCTACTGTCTTTATGATGTTTTTGATTAAAAGAAATTATTTATTTTACTATAGTTGAATGTGTCAGTCCTTTTAAGAAATCCTTCCCTACATGAGGTTATAGATATTCTCCTGTATGAGAATAAAGATCTTCTCCTTGTATATATTTTTAAAGTTTTATAATATTGCTTTCAGTCTTTAATCTCTCTTCTGTAACTTATTTTCTCATATGGTTCCAGGTAGGGATCTAATTTTCTTCCAATATGGCCAATGAATTGTCCCTATGCTCTTTATTAAATACTTTATGCTTTCTTTTTTTTTCAGGTTTATTGAGATATAATTGACATATAACATTGGGTAAGTTTAAGGTATATAATGTGATGATTTGATACATGTATATATTGTGAAATGATTACCATAATAGGGTTGGTTTACACCTCCATCACCTCACAATTAATCTTTTGAATATGTGGGGTGGGAACATACTCTTAAGCAACTTTCAAGTATATAATACAGTATTGTTAACTATAGTCACCATGCTGTACATTAGGTGCCCAGAACTTATTCATTTTATAACTGGAAGTGGGTACCCTTTGACCAATATCTCCTCATTTCTCCCACCCCTCCAGCCCCTGGCAACCACCATTCTACTCTCTGTTTCTATGAATTCAGCTTTTTTAGATTCCACATATAATCGAGATCATACGGTGTCTGTCTTTCTCTGAATTTCACTTACCATAATGCCCCCAAGGGCCTATCCATGTTGTTGCAAATGGCAGAATTTCCTTCTTTTTCATGGCTTAATAGTATTCCATTGTATATATATTCTGTATCATCTTTATCTATCTGTAGATAGACAATTTTAGATTGTTCCCATATCTTGGCTATTGTGATGAATGCAATGAATGTGGGAGTGCAGATATCTCTTCCACATCCCGATTTCATTTCCTTTGGGCATACACTCAGAAGTGGGATTGTTGAATCATATGACAGTTCTATTTTGAATTTTTTTGAGGAACCTCCATACTGTTTTCCATAGTGGCTGCACCAATCTACATTCCCACCAAGAATGTACAAGGGTTTTCTCTACATTTTCACTGATGCTTGCTGTCTCTCTCTGTTTGATAACAGTCATTCTAACAGGTGTGAAGTGATTGAGCTGATAACTCATTGTGGTTTTGATTTGCATTTCTCCAACAATTAGTGATGCTGAACAATTTTTATGTGCCTGCTGGCCATTTGTATATCTTCTTTGGGAAAATGTCATTTCAAATCCTCTGCACATTATTAAGTCAGATCTTTGATTTTTTGTTTTTTGGCTATTGTTTTTGTTTTTGGCTATTTTGTTTATTGGCTATAAGTTCCTTATAAATTTTGGATATTAACCTCTTATCGGATGGATGGTTTGCAAATATTTTTTCCCATTGTGCAGATTGCTTTTTCATTTCGTTGTTTCTTTTGCTGTGCAGAAGCTTTTTAGTTTTATTCAGTCCCACTTATTTATTTTTGCTTTTGTTGCTTGTGCTTTTTGTTGTCATTTTAAAAAAATCATTGCCAGGACAAATGTCAAGGAGATTTTCCCCTACTTTTTCTTCTAGGAGTTTTATGGTTTCAGATCTGATGTTTAAGTCTTTAATCCATTTCAAGTTATTTTTGAGTGTAAGATAGGGGCCCAGTCTCATTCTTCTGCATGTGATTATCCAGTTTTCTGAGCATCATTTATTGAAGAGACAATTCTCTCCCTATTGAGTACTCTTGGCTTCCTTGTCAAGTATTAGTTGACCATAAATGCATGGGATTATTTCTGGACTCTCTGCGCTGTTCTATTGGTCTCTGTGTATGTTTTTATGCCAATACCATACTGTTTTTTTAAAATTTATTTATTTATTTATTTATTTTTGGCTGCGTTGGGTCTTCGTTGCTGCATGCGGGCTTTCCCTAGTTGCGGCGAGCAGGAGCTATTCTTCCTTGCAGTGCGTGGGTTTCTCATTGCGGTGGCTTCTCTTGTTGTGGAGCATGGGCTCTAGGCACATGGGCTTCAGTAGTTGTGGCACGTAGGCTCAGTAGTTGTGGCTTGTGGGCTCTAGAGTGCAGGCTCAGTAGTTGTGGCACACGGGTGCTCAAACCCGTGTCCCCTGCACTGGCAGACAGATTCTTAACCTTTGTGCAACCAGGGAAGTCCCAATATCATACTGTTTTGAATACTAAACCTTTGCCACACAGTTTGAAACCAGGAAGTGTGATGTCTCCAGCTTTGTTCTTTCTCAAAATTGCTTTGGTTATTCAAGGTCTTATATAGTTCCATACAAAGTTTAAGATTGTTTGTTCTATTTCTGTAAAAATGTCACTGGAATTTTGAAAGAGACTGCATTGAATCTATAGACAGTTTGGGGTATTATGGACATTTTAACAATATTAATTGTTCTGATAAACATTGGGTTATCTTTCCATTTATTTATGTCTTCTTCATTTTCGTTCATCAAACTCATAGTTCTCAGTGTACAGATCTTTCACCTCCTTGGTTAAGTTTATTACTAAGTTTTTTGTTTGTTTTTGATGCTATTGTAAATGGAATTGTTTTCTTTATTTCTTTTTCAGATATATGTTGTTATTGAATAGTCTGTTCTTTTCCCATTCATCTGCAATACTCTCTAAGTCACGAATCAAGTTTTTTATATATGTATGGATCTGTTTCCTGGGCTCTTCACTACAATCCATTCATGTAATTGTCTATCTTTGCACTGTATATGCTTTTTAAAATTCTTTGCCCTCCAAATAAGTATTGATGTATGGTAGATTAAGTCCCACCCCTTCTTCAGGAACGTCTTAACTGTTCTTGGCCTTTTGCTCTTCCATGTAAATTTGAGAATCACCTTATAAAGTTTCATGAAAAGCCTGTTAGAATTTTTATTGTAATTTCATTGACTCTGTAGATTGCAAAGAATTGACATTTTTATAAGAATGACTTCCTATTCAAGGATACAGTATATACTTCTCTATTTGTTTGAGTCTTTATAAACTTTCATTAAAATTATATCATTTTCTCCACATAGTTTTTTATTAAACATAATCTTGAGTCCTTTTGTTTTGTATTGTTATTGCAAACCATATATTTTTTATTGTAAAATTAAAAGTAGCTATAGTGAGTATATAAACATATATGTACAGTTTAAAGAGTAATTATAAAGCCACAACTCATGTAACCTCCATCCAAATGAAGAAATGAAACTTTGTACTATAAAAGTTCCCTGTGCCGGTCTTCAGTAACATCTTCCTTTCTCCACTCTGGAAATATTCACATTCCTTGCCTCTCTTTATAGTTTTATTACCATTGTATGCATCTCCAACTAGTTTAGTTTTGCCTGTTTTTGAACCTTGCAAAAATGGCATCATACTGTATGTATTATTATAGACTTCTCTTGGTCATTGCGATTTTGTGATCCATTTTAATACATCTAGCTGTTTTCATTCATTTTCACTAACATATATTTAATTGTGTGAATATACTACAATTTGTTTACCTATTCTACTCTTACTGGGTATGTCTTATTTCCAGTTTTTGGTTATTAAAAACAATGCTGTTATAAAAATTCATGCTCATAAGGTTTGTATGTATCTTCTGGGTCAGAAGTACATATATTTTTCTAGGTCAGTGGTTGTTAAAATGTGGTCTGAGGGCACCTAGGAATCCCTGAGACCCCTTCATGGCAACTAGGAGGTCCTCCCTTTTCCAAATATATATCTTTCTGAGTTCAAATATTCTTCATATCCTTCAGCCAAAACAGTATACCACCACATATTAAAAGCAGAAGCGGATATGAGGATCTAACTGTCTTCTATTAAGCAAACATTAAAAAGGTCTTTAAAAATGTAAAATAGTAATTGTTTTGTAGAAGATAGTTATTTTACAAAAATTTTGTTACTTTTGCTAACATGCAATGGATTTATTATTTTTTTAAATGAATTACATAAATACTTAAAATCTGTATTAATTACTTATACAGTAAATAGCTATAACCCAAATAAACAAATGCTATTTGTTGTTCTCCACAATCTTTAAGAGTGCAAAAGGGTCCTGAGTTTGAGAACTGTTCTTCTAGGGCATGGTCTTCAACCTGGTTGCACTATTCAAGGTGTATACAAGGTACAGATAATTTAAAGAGTCTGTTTCCAGATCCCTAATGTCCAAACGTGCTGTGCCTAGTTTCATATAGCTCTCCTTTCCTACCTCCCCCTTCACAAGTGACAGTCTTGCCAGAGTTGTCTTTGTCTGACACCTTCTGGTCAAAACAAAAAGTGCCAGCCTCAAACTCTAAAGAACAAATAACAACTTAGAGGAAAACCCCTGAGACCACAGAGGAGCAGTTTTTTTTAGGAAATGCTGCTTCACCAATGCTCTTGATGCCCCTGACCCCTGTTGTATGGGACGAAAAGGACACTGACTCCAAGTGGAAGTCATGATTCGTATGAGCCACGCTGACACAGTTATTTATTTTACAAGGTTAAAAAAACTATATCAGTATTTTTAAAGCTCTTTCAATAAGTATAACATTTCAATTTTATATCACTAATAATTGTAACTTATAAAACTTAGATCTTTATGGTCACAGGAAATTAAAATGAATATTTCAACTTATACACACATTTCTGTTGCAAAGAATTATGAGAATTGATAAGAAAAACTTTCAAGCATAAATACATGTTACATTAGGATAAAATTCTGGGGAGGGGGTGGATTGGAAATACAAATACAAGGATAAGGAGTGATACAAAATTTCCCATTGTTAAAGAGAAGCTTGTTTGTATATTTTTTAAGTGAATGGTGGTGCATATCAAAATCACAATAGTGTTTAGAGCCTATTGGATACATTTAAAAGAATGATGTAACAGTTAAATCTATGTCAAAACTTTAACATGCAGGAATAATATCCTATGTACTTAAATGAAATTTGATGAGAAATTTTAGCTGTCAAACTAGAAATGTGTGAGGAAATACATACTTCAAAAAACTTTTATGTGCAGTGTTCTGAGCCTGGAGATAGATGGGTTCCAGGCTAGGCATTTATAACTGGCTTCCCGTTTACATTTCTTGGCGAGAAAAAGATGGGCTTTAGGCCGGACACTTACAACTAGCCTCCTGTTTGCATTTCCTGAGACAGGACATAAGTAAGCTCCAGGTTAGATATTTACAACCAGCCTCCAGGCTTTGTCTCCTGAGGACACTTGAAGATAACAGTCATGGCAGGAACAGAGGGGCTAAACCTTGTTTGATTAAAGCATCAAGAGGTCACATATTTCCCATCCTTGGGGCAAGGGAGACACTGCACGTGCACAGAAAGGCTCCTTGGGGGTCAAAAAGGAGGAGGCATCACCCCAGAATAGACGATGCCAAGTCCCCCCAAAGCCCTCTGGGCTGGAGTCCACCTTGGAAAAAAGTTGCACACGCATGTTGGGGAGGGCCCTAGGGCAGGTCAGGTGTGGGAAAAGAAACCAGATGATTGGCCAAAGGTAAACAAAGGCCTGGAAGAACTGCCCTATATAAATGATGTAACGGCCTCTTTACTGTGTTCCTCCTCATTAGGGAGGATGCCCACACCCCTTCTCTCTGGGTGTGTATCTCTGCCTTGATTCTGTCTTAACTAAACAAACAGTTTCTCTGTGCTCTCCCACTTGTTGTGCTGTGTCTCTAATAATAAACTTTGTACCTGTTTTTACCGTTTTTGCCTTCTTGAGAAATGCATTTTTCAATGGGGTAAGAGCCAGGAAAAATTTGCTTCTAGCCTCTAGCCCTTGCTGGCCTAGTGGCTAGGATTCCTGATTTTCATCCAGGCTACCCAGGTCCAATTCCTGGGCAGGGAACTAAGATCCCGCTTCAAGCCACTACTCACTGCTGCTGCCTCTCTGAGATCAATACTAACAAAGAGATTTGAGGACTAATAACGTAGAACATTGACAAACATGTAGGTGTTCACAGGATCCAACCTAGTGATCGGAAAATAAGGCATGTATCTGGACCAGTGGAATTCAGTGGGGTTGGAAGGTGGGGTTATGCATATTTTATCTTCTACTTTTTGCTGGTATTTGAATGGAGTCCTTATGTCAGCAGTTCCTCCCAGATAAAGGAACTCATTAAACTGCTCCACTCCAGCTCAGACCAGCACTGTGGCCTTGAGCCCAGGGCTCTGCCAGTGTGAACGGGGGAGGCCTGGTTTGCTCAAGAGCAAGGCACATGATTAGCAGTTAATATGAAATGCCTTTGAGGGGCACAGAGGCAGGTTAAGACAAATGAAAGGAGGAACTGAGGAAGGCAGAAGACTGGATTTAGGTTGAATTCAGGCCTATTTGAAATAAGAGCTGTGACAAGCACATCCAGGAAAAGAGATCATTCAAGAAATATTTAAATTGTATTGGATCTCTGCCTTACACAGACAAACACACTCACATTTTTTTTCTCCTTTCTGAGTAACTCAACCCCAAACTCCCCCCACTTCTAGCCCACAAAATGCTCCAGATGACTTTGCATTGAAGACAAAAATAATTCACTTCATCTCCCTTCACATCCCATCACTAATTCAGCAGCTATTCTTTTTCAAGGCAGCTACCGTTGCTGAAACTTAGACAATCTCAGGGCTGGGATTTTCCTTAAAGAAGAAGCATCCTTCCTGCTCAGGTGAAAATTCTGTTTCTGTGACACCCCGCTCCATGTCTCATTCACCTCTTGTACCAGGACAGCAGAGACTGCTAGTTGGCTACCTCAATACCTTTCTCCCTTTCTGAGAACTCTCAAACCAGACAAGGTCAGCCCAAGTTAAGAACATTAAAAATCAATCTCATTTATGAACATACATGGAAAAGTCCTGAATGAAACACAAGCATCACTTTCACTTACATTCCATTGGCCAGAGCATACAGTCACATGACCATGTCATGTTGCTAAGAAGACTGGAAAATATACTCTGTGCCCCCCCAAAATTGGTTTTAAATTCTTGAAGAAGTCATTTCTATCTCTCTCCACTCAGCAACAAGATCAAGATAAGCAAGTTTCCTTACTGGCCCCCTGCGTGATGTGCATTTATTTCTACTTTACCCTTACACAAAGAGCTTAGCATTTTGCAGACCCAGATTTATAGAGAAGTCTTCTATTAGACTCTGAAATGGGTTTTGTCACCTATCCTCCTGCATTAGACTCAACTGTCAAAACTGAAATTTAAGTTTATGAGGATTTGAATATGCCCTGAAGGAAGAATATGGTTTCTTGTTTTTTCTAAATTCCTACTTTCCTTTCTCTTTTGAAATTTTTTTTTTTTGCCACCTCAGCAAGACAGTTATATAATTTTAAAAACATTTACTCCTGCCCAAGTGGAAGTTCACTCTGGTATTTTTAGAGGTTTGTTTAATAAAACTTCAAAGGACAGCTAATTCAGAGAACAGAAAAGAAGGAAAGTTACACAACTCATTTTAAAAGAGTTGTTTAATTGTGACACCAAAACCAGGTGCTGACAAGGTCAGCACAAAAAGAGAAATTTAAAAATCATTCTCACTTATAAACACGGAATTCTCAGTTAAATGGGCTAATAAGTTCTCTTTTGTGCTTAAAACATGGTTTATAAACATAGATGGAAATGTCCCAAATAAAACATAAGCAAGGGACTTCCCTGGTGGCACAGTGGTTAAGAATCCGCCTGCCAATGCAGGGGACATGGGTTTGATCCCTGTTCCGGGAAAATCCCACTTGAGCAGAGCAACTAAGCCTGTGTACCTCAACTACTGAAGCCTGCGTGCCTAGAGCCCGTGCTCCACAACAAGAGAAGCCACCGCAATGAGAAGCCCACGCACCGCAACGAAGAGTAACCCCCGCTTGCCTGCAACTGGAGAAAGCTGGAGTGCAGCAACAAAGACCCAACACAGCCAAAACAAAAACCAAAAAACAACCATATGCAAATCCAGTCCAATAGTGTATTTAAAAAGAACATGATTCCAAAATAATTCAAGGATGGTTGAATTACACTGATAGATTTTCTAATATTAAACCATAAATTTCTTATGGCAGCTTAACTATCTCCTTTAAATATTTTGGGCTTCTATGGACACTCATAACCTCGGGGATTTACCTTTTATCTCAAGTAGCAATAGTGGCAGAGGCTGGAGGAAAGGAGGTCAGCAGAAGGGTTAAATGAACTGGAGACCTTCCCAGAAGGAAAGCGATACCTATTTTTAGGATCATTCTAGCGTAGGGAGTTAGAGAAGCCCAAGGGGCCTCTGGAGAAGGAGGTCCCACCGCAGGGTGCAGGAGGGGCAGACCACTCTGTCTGATTGTGCAGGTTGGCGATGGCATGACTTAGTGGGTACCAGTCACATCATACTCGTTGTGGATTTGTGCATTTATTACAACCATCTTGAGGCAGATAGCAGGACAGTATCCTGGAAGGAGTGTCTGTTTCTAATTTCTACACAGGTGCCACTGGGCTACCTGTACTGCTGAGGAGAGAGTCTGACTATGGCAGGGCTGGAATAAGATCTGGAGATGGACCAGCCCTGCCTGATTCTGGAATTAAGATCTGGGTGTCAGGGCCAGACGCTGTACAGCAGGAGGTCCTGGGGGACCAATGAATCCTGAGCTCCAGCTCTTCCTGGACTTTTCTTCTCAACTGGCTCTGCCAGGAATCTGCTTCATCTGGTATACCCACTGCCTGTTTTGGGCCGAGGCTCCTATCTTTGGCGCCTGCTGGCCTCAGCATTCTCTCTTCTCTGCCTTATCACAGTCCCCCACTGCAGCCTCCATAGCCTGACTTTCAATAAGTGCCTTCAGAATCTATAAGCATAACTGTCTTACTAAGAAGTAATTACTTTGGCATTTTCCAGGGGGAATGCTTCTGTCAATAAAGAGAAAAAGATATGAAATGACTGGCGGCACACTGCAGAAATTTAAAAGCCTCTTGGGGGAAAAAAGAAATTCTTAGAGTTGTCAGATTATCAACTGAACAAAGCTACAAAGATGTTTTGGGGGGAACCCAAGATACAAATAAGAATCTCTTTGAGGAAATGGCCTTAAAGATGCAATCAAAGGGCTTGGGGGAACAAATCAAATGCCAGTGGTAAATCCACTTGTTATTTTAGGCCCCAAGAACAGGAATATAAAAACTGGGATAAAATATTAGAATGCAAGAACTCAGTGGAAATATTACTCATTTTTACAAGAACTTTTGCAAACTTTCAGAGTTGAAAAGAACCTTTAATGAAGTTAATTTTAGTAAAGGGACAAAACCTGGATTCCCAAGGGTTAAAAAAAGAATATACTGGACTTAAGAGACTTGGACACTTACAACTGGGAACAGAAAACTGAAAGGAGCTGAGTGATATAATCAAACATCGTCAGAAATTTCCAAAAAGACAAAGCAAGTGGTCTTGCTCACAAAGAAAATGAAACGCAGGTTTTGAGTAATGATATTGTGCAGCGGAAGTAGCTGGCAGGTGACCAGACTGAGAAGTTAAAAACAGATGATAGATGGCTCACAAAAGGAGCCTTTGTTAACAATAGTTGAAAAAGATAGAGGCCATTTCCAATCTAAACTAAATGCTGAGATGCTAACTTGGCAAGGGCTGGAAAACAGAGATGTTGGAACACGAATCTTGCTGACTTATTTAAGCCAAAGTTCTACTGGAAAATGACTACAGAACTTTGCATCAGAAAGCTGATATTCTTAATAAACTCTTGGGCAGAAAGGCAGCATTCTTCCAAAGAAGCTGTTTCAGGAAGAATAAGAAAAGGAAGAGAGAAAGCAGAAATACCAGCTAGAGAGTAAGTAAGATTCCATAGGCAGAAAATTCAAGAAGTGGAGGATGAAGTACAGAAAACAAAGATCTTACAAAACCCAGATTTCCCTTCATGATAAGAAAGGTCATGACAGCTGGCTGATTGCACATACTGCAGAATGAGCTCTAGCGAGAAGAGGCAAGCTGCTAGCCCAAGGCAGATATTAATATGTGTGCATCAAAGGACAATAATTTTTCAAAAGTCAGTGAATGTCCAACCAACCCCAGGAATACCATAATGATAGAAACTTTCAAAGAGAGAGTTACTAATCCAAGATCAGTCTTTTGGTCCACCCGTTGAAACTAGTGAAAGCCTCTGTTTTATTGGTATTGTTTCTACCTGGAATTTCTTACTCTTGTCTTAATGGCATAGATCTGTAAAAGTGAACCTGTGTCTGTCATTGGTCCTATAGCTGATCCTAGGAGGCCATTTCAGGTATCTGAACTAGTATCTATTTCTTATCTGCATCTTGGTATAGCTTCACCAGTAAATCTTACCAGGGAAACTCACCATGATCTCACATGTATTCATTCATTCCACAAATATTTAAGTATCTTTCATGAGTCAGGGATTTTACAAATGTCAGAAATACAACAAAGAACAAAACAAAAATCTTGCCTTTGTAGAGCTTACATTTTAACAGAGAAAACACGTAGGTAAAAAAGAAATTAGAAATTAATCATATAATGCCAGGTAGGGATAGGGCTACAAAGGACAACTAAGCAGATTGAAGGGGTAGTCACGGGAGCACCACTTTACATATGGTGATCATGGAAGGCTGCATAAGGAGATGACCTTTGGGTAGAGGCATGAGTGGAAAAAAGGAGCGAGCCATGTGAAGATCTGGGAAAGATCCTCCCAGGCAGAGGGAATAGCCGTGCAAAGGCACTGAACCAGAAGCATGTTTGTTGTGCTAGAGAAACAGCAGGAGTTTCAGAAGGAGAGCACTACGTGTCTGAAGGCTGAGAGCTGAAAACTGAGAGAGAACATTCTATGTTCTCATATATATGAGAAAATAAAACTTCTAATGGCTCCAATAAGGTAAGCAGGGAGTTATAAGTGAAGACGGTAGAAGGGTAAACCCCTACCAGATGCTATCGTACATTATGAGTCATGTTAAAAAGTTGAAACTTTAGCCTTAATAACATATTCTGTCAATGTAATAAATACTAGGATTTTTCTCACTTGATCCTCATAAATATTCTATGAGTTAAGAATCAATGTTATTTCAATGTTAGAGGTGAGGAAACTGAGTCACAAAGTGGATAAATCATTTGCCCAAACACCCAGAGCTACTAAATAGCAAAATTGGCATAGGAACCCACATCAACTTGAGTCCCAAGCCTGAACTCTTGTCCTCCACTATTCCATATTTTTATTTATTTATTTATTTATGGCTGTGTTGGGTCTTCGTTGCTGTGCACAGGCTTTCTCTAGTTGCGGCGAGCGGGGGCTACTATTCGTTGTGGTGCGCGGGCTTCTCATTGCAGTGGCATCTCTTGTTGCAGAACACAGGCTCTAGGGCACGTGGGCTTCAGTAGTTGTGGCTCACGGGCTCTAGAGCGCAGGCTCAGTAGTTGTGGCGCACAGGCTTAGTTGCTCTGTGGCATGTGGGATCTTCCCGACGTAGGACTCAAACCGGTGTCCCCTGCATTGGCAGGCAGATTCTTAACCACTGCACCACCAGGGAAGTCCCTGTAAAGCTGTTATTTTAATTTTATTTTATTTGGCCAAGCAGCATGCGAACTCTCAGTTCCCCAACCAGGGATCGAACCCTGGTTCCCTGCATTGGGAGCACAGAGTCTTAACCACTGGACCCCCAGGGATGTCCCTATTCTGCACTTTTAAATGATCCATGTGCATGTAGTATAATGGAGGCTATAGAGTGGGAAGGAAACCCATTAGAGGTGGGGGTTAAAGGGAGAGGGGATGGTAATGGGACCTTGGTAATAAGAGTGGGGTTGAGAAGAAAGAGATGGGCTTGAGAGAGGTTTAGAAAATGGAATGATTGGGATTTGGTGTTTGATTGGATCTGAGGAGGGAAGGAGGAAGGGAGGAGGTGGGGGGAGTCAAAGATGATTTCCAGATTTCTGGCTTATGAAACTCTGTGGTTACCATTTAAGGAGACAAGAAACCAAGCAGGAAGGGCAGTTTGGGGCTTAGGGGGAAGATGATGAGTGGTTTTAGATTAAGGATGGTGGAATAAGGACCTCTGAAAATCCACTCCTCCATGTAAGCAACAAGATCACTGACCCAAAAAAAAAAAAAATGTCAAAATCAACTTTTTAGAACTCGGAAATTAACCAAAGGCTTGCAAGAATCCAAAAAGCATTTATTCAAGAAAAATGACGAAACCTCAGTAGAAACAGTGAGCTTTGTACTGGGGCAAGAAGGCAGATTCTAGCGGTTTGAAGAGTGAGCAGGAGTGAGGAAACCAAAATAGTGTTCAGCCCTTTGCTTGGAAAGACAACAGAGATGGGGCTTTAGCTGGAGGATGGGTAAGGATGCAGTGTTCTTTTTTATCTTGTAGAGATGTAAATAGTGCAATATAGCTGGTAAAAAGCCTGGTCTTTCAGGAGGTGAAAAGGCCTGGCATCCTGATAGGCAAAACAGCTGAAATCTGACACCTAGAGACAAGCTACTCAGGTTTTCTTAACTTTATTCTTGGATTGATTTCACTGTTTGTCCTTTTTGCACTAGAGATAGAAGCTTGTCTTTAAAAATTAAGAAAAAAGGCAGAATTGATGACCAAGAAACATCATTGTGAGGGAAGATTAGTTATTTACATAATTCAAGTTCTGTGCAATTCTTTTAATGTAGTTACATAATCATTAGTCTTATCAATTTCCATAAAGGTATGCCAATGTTAGGTTTATAGCATGTCATCTTGACAATCTGTCTTCAGAACATCCTAGGGATTCTCAAACACCATATGCAGGAGTTGGAAACTGCTTGGTCTAATTGGGCAAGCATTGAGTTCTAACTGAAAACCAGGGTAAATAAGTCTAGAGATCTAATGTATAGGCATGATGACTATACTTAATAACACTGTGTCAACCAGAAAATATGCTAAGAGAATAGATATCAGGCACACTCACTGGACAAAATGCTAACTATGTGAGGAGATGATATGTTAATTTGCTTGACTTTACTACTTATTTCACCATGTATATGTATATCAAATCATCATGATGTACACCTTAAATATATATACAATTTTTATTTTAAAATACATAAATAAAAAATAAATCTATTCATTAAAAAATAAAACAGAGGAAGGACTCTACTTGTTCTCAAACTTGGCTGCACATGGAAATCTACTGGGAGCTTTAAAAAGTACTGATGCCTGGGTTCCAACCTAGAAACTGCATTCAAATTTAGTTTCATGTCTTCTAAAGGTCAGGTTCTTTTTCAGTTCAGGATCCAATCCAGGATCACATGTTGCATTTAATTGTCATGCCTCTTCAATCCCCTTCAGACAAATCCAGTCTTTCTTTGCTTTCATGACTCTGAGCTTTTTGAAGAGTATAGTCTATTTATTTCACAGAAAGGTCCTTCAATTTTTGTTCTTCTGATATTTTCTCATGTTCAGATTGAGATTATGCATTTCTGGCCATGAATACCACAGAAGTGATGGTGTGTCTTTCTCATTGCATTCTGGAGGCACAGAAAATTTTATTTGTCCCATTACCAGTGATGTTAACTTCAGTCACTGAGGGGGTACATGCTATTGACATGACTCAACACTGATGATGTTAATAGGCCCAGATAGTTTGCCAGCTTTCTTCACTGTAAAGTTACTTTTGCTCTCTCTTTCCATACTCTACTCTTTGGAGGCAAGTCATTAAGCATTGTCACAATCTGCGTTTCACCCCTTGTGTCTTCTGACCTCTTGGTTGATTTAGAAAAAATTTTATACATTACAGTTTACTCTGTGCTGGTAAGTTTTGAGAAATGCAGAGTCATATATCTATCACTCCAGTACCATACAGGTTAATTCTATCACTCTAGAGATACTCTGTGCTTTCCCTAGTTAACCCCTTCTTCTCCTGGAAACCATTGATCTGTTTTCCATCCTTACAGTTTTGCCTTTTCTAGAATGTCTCATGAATGGAATCATTCAATATGTAGCCTTTCCAGTCTGGTTCTTTCAACTTAGCAAAATGCATTTGGGATCCATCTACATAAATTTGTGGATGAATAGCATGTTCCTTTTTTCTTGCTGAATAGTTTTCCATCATGTATACCACAGTTTGTTCATCTATTCACCTATTGAGGGACATCTTGCTTGCTTCCAATTTTTGGTGATTATGAATAATGCTGCTAAAAACATTCACATGCAGCTTTTTGTATAGGCATAAGTTTTCAATTCAGTTGGGTAAATACCTAGGGGCATGAGTATTAAGTCATATGGTAAGTCCATGTTTAACATTATAAGAAACTGTCTTCCAAAGTGCCTGTATCATTTTTGCTTTCCCACAGCTCTTGTTCCAAATCTTTGACTGCATTTGCTATTGTCAGAGTTTTTTTTTTTAAATACTCAAATGGTATGTCACAGCATCTCATTGTTTTGCAAGTTGCCTTCCCTAATGACAAATTATATTGAGCATCTTTTTATGCTCAGTGGTTTATTTGCCATCCATATATCTTCTTTGGTGAAGTGTTCTGGTTAGATATTTTGTCCAGTTTTATTTATTTTTATTTTTTTAAAATAAATTTATATATTTATTTATTTTCATTTATTTATTTTTGGCTGTGTTGGGTCTTTGTTGCTTCACGCAGGCTTTCTCTAGGTGCGGTGAACGGTGGCTATTCTTCGTTGCAGTGCATAGGTTTCTCATTGTGGTGTCTTCTCTTGTTGTGGAGCATGGGCTCTAGGCATGCTGGCTCCAGTAGTTGTGGCTCGTGGGCTCTAGAGCACAGGCTCAGTAGTTGTGGCACACGGGCTTAGTTGCTCCGCGGCATGGTATCTTCCCGGACCAGGGCTCGAACCCGTGTTCTCATCTTAACCACTGTGCCACCAGGGAAATTCCTGTCCAGTTTTTAAATTGAGTTTTTTGCTTTCTTATTGTTGAGTTTTAAGAGTTTTTTATGTATTCTGGATACAAATCTTTCATTTCATATGTGATTTACAAATATTTTCTCCCAGTCTGTGGCTTGTCATTTCACTCACTTCAGCAGTATCTTTCACTGAATGAAATATTTTAATTTTGAGAAATTCCAATTTATCAAACTTTTCTTTTGTGGATTATGCTTTTGGCCTCATATCCAAAAACTAATCACCAAATACAGGGTCATACAGATTTTCTCCTATGTTTTCTTCCATAAATTTTAGTTTTGCATTTTACATTTAAGTATAAAATCCATTTAGAGTTAATTTTTTTGTAAGGTGTGAGTGAGTGTCAAAATTTATTGCTTTTTTTCATATGGATGTCCAATTTGTCCAGCACCATTTATTGAAGCGCCTTTCTGTCTTTGATAAAAATCAGTTGACTATAATTGTATGGATCTATTTCTGAGCTTTCTATTTTGTTCCATCTATCTATGTCTATCTTTTCACCAATTCCACACTGTCCTGATTCCTATATCTTTAGAATAAGTCTTGATATCAGGTTATGTGAGTCCTCCTACTTTGTTTTTCTTTTTCAAGATTGTTTTGGCAATTCTGGATCCCTTGAATTTTTACATGAATTTTAAGATCAACTTGTCAATTTCTGCAAAAGAGGCAGCTGGGATTTTGATAGAGATTGTGTTGAGTCTGTGGATCAATTTGGGGAGTATTGCTATCTTAACAATATCAAGTCTTCAAATCCATGAACATGGGAGGTTTTCCACTTTAGATCTTTAATTTCTTTCAACAATACATTGTAATTTGCAGAGCGTAAGTTTTGCACTTTTTTGTTAAATTTTCCCCTGCATACAGCCACTGTCATTATTTGCAGCAGTTTTGTTCTATAAGGTCGCTGCCAACATTGAATTAGCCAATACTTGAATACTGCTTCTAAGGGAAATGTGGACAAGGTTAGATTCTTGAGAGTCTCTGGTCACATTTTCCATTTTCGTCAGTCAAAATACCATTTGCATTATGTAGATTTGTTTGCCATCATTCTTGCAAAACAAGCCAGTCTCAGCAGCTGTGAAAACCTGTTCTTCCACGTAATTCTTTTTTCTACTAAACGCGTAGCAGAAATTGAAAAATTCTTCCACAGCCTACCTGGCTTCCTGGGCAAGTTTAACGAGTTAAGGCAGGAGGGTGGCCTCTAATTCCAGCTCTCATCATAACTAGCTGTAACTTTGGGCAAGTCACTTAGAATCTCCACTCTAAAACGCTGATAAAATAAGACTGTGGATGAGATTATCTCCATCGTTCCACTCATTCTAGAGTCCTATACTTAAAAAGGGGGGGCGGGGAAATGGTGGGGGGAGGGGGGAGGTTATATGGTAATTTTTAAAGCCCACTGCACCACCTGGTGGTCAAAGAGAAGAAAGACTGAGGAAAAGTGTTACATCTACATTTTGTTACATAGTGTTACGTCTACATTACAGCTACATCTACATTTTGCTTGTATGAAGATTTCACATTTTCAGACAATTTCTCCTCTAAAATGGCAAAACACGTACAATGATACCTATAAAAACAGTCATACGGCATTATGTTTAAAATCACACCCTGCATAGAATGCCTTGTAAATATAAAGACTCTAACCCTTGAATAGCCATCATTACTGAGCTATTATTATGCTTTGGTGAAAACAAAAACAAAAACAAAACAAAAAACTACTGAGCAAGTAGAAGAATTACATGAAATAAAAATATACTTCATTATACCAAAAAATCCATCATGTTAAAATTATTCACACATAGTTGAGTAAGAAAATAATAGTATTCAATTATAACCTCCCCCAAATAAAATATCTGTGAGTCCATATGTATATAAATACATAGGTGAATGAATGAATGAATAAAATGGAGCTGTAAATACAGGAAAAGAGACAGCTCTTCTTTACAAAATAACTCTAATCAATAAATATAAAAGGAATGAGAGAAATAGAAAATCACCATTAGATTACCACTGTAATAAATGCTGCAGGCAAGATTCACTTCTGTATACTAAAATTATACTGTATAAGCAAACGTTTGAGGAGAAACAGGATAATTTCCTAGTCTCAAAACATCTTCCCCAGGATGTTTATTAATTATAAAGGGAAAGATAGTAACTTCATAGTAGTTTAATTCAGCAGATATCACTTAATGAAGTGACCAAGGTTAACATCACCTGAAATAAGACATGTTGATATCATGTACCCTTTGATATGATTTCTATTCTTGTTAAGGCAAACTGGTTTTAAAAAGAGAGAAAATTCTATGCATGTTTTCTCTCTAAGAGCTTTTTGCTCTTCTTTTTCACATTTCTTTTTTTTTTTTTTAAGTCATTAAGATAAGGACACTTAGTAGATAGCAATTGTAAGACAATCCAAATGTGTTTAACATTCATAGTTATCCACTAGGCTTACGGGTCAATAAAGAAAAGAAGACCACTCTGGTGGCTTTTCAGTATCTACAGTAAACTCAAATTTCAGTAAAATTCACAGAAATTTTATTTGAAATTCATTGTATTTGTAAGGAGGAAGGAAATATTTAAATCCCCTTTTGATGAAAAGAGAATTCTCATGGTATCTTGACCAAGCTACCTTCAAACCAATTTCCAGAAAAATCAAAGACAGGGTAATATCAGATTTATGTCCAAAAGCACAAAAAAAACTGCAAGCAGAAGAAGAAAATAGAGAATTCAGTTTCTTTCAAGTATCCATAAAATATACATGAACATTGTTAATCTATTAAGCCAAAGAGAAAATATGAATTTCAAAAGTAGAAATATTATGTTTTCTGTTACAACACAATAAAGCTAGAAATTAATTACCAAATCAGGAAAAAAAAGTTTCCTTGTCCTGGAGATTTAAAAAGTATCTTAAATGATGGCTTGAGTCAAAGGGAAAAACCAAAATATCAATCAAAGTTGGACCTTATGAGATGGATTTAAAGCATAAGGGCAATCTCTAGCCTCTGTGGTATCATTGTGTGTGGGTCAGAAAAGTGTTCCTTCTTCAAGTAAAAAACAAGACCAACACAACTGCATCTGTGGATGGTCATGAGGTGATGGCTCTGAGCCCAGCTGGCTGGAAGATGAGCATGACACTCAGGGAAACTAAAATCAAAGTGAGTTGGGAGCTGTGAAAGAAAAAAAATGTAAATTTCTCTTCTCTAAGGAAAAAAAAAAAACCAAACTGCTAGATAATGAGTTTTCCCTTAAGATTAGAAGCAAAATTCTAGTTAGTAAAGTGCCTGCTAGCAAGATTTTGAAGGCCAAGAAAAAGTCTCACCTAAGGAATGTTTTCTTTGTTTGAACTTAATATTCTCAAGGTCCTGACTCCTAAGGACAAAGAGACAAGAGTACACTTGGTTTAATACTCTTCAATTACTTTTCTATAAGCCACTATAGGATTTAATTGTTTCAAATACTTTAGGTAAATTATGCCATTTTAAACAAGTTCTTGTAAAGAGTAATTAAAGTTTTATATCCCCTGATGTAAATGATTCAGGAGCAAGCTTACTAAGCCTGTCCTAAAGGATGCCTGAATTCAGGGCATCCTGGTGGTCTAGTGGCTAAGACTCCATGCTCTCAATCCAGGGGGCCCGGGTTTGATTCCTGGTCAGGGAACTAAGAGCCCACATACCGCAACTAAAGATCCTGCATGTGGCAATGAAGATCCCATGTGCCGCAACTAAGACCTGGCTCAGCCAAATAAGTAAGTAAACATTTATTAAAAAAAAAAAAAAAGGATGCCTGCATTCCAAGCCAAGAAAAGTCTCAATTTGTAATTGTGTTGTTAAGAAACCATTCAGATACTCTCTTACTGCATTAGAATATTTTTTAATGGAGCGATTCCTGATGTTATTTCCCTAAAATCACAGAAAGATTGCAGCACTTTTTGGGTTCTATTTTGTAAGGATGACTTTCTTTTGCAGTAGCATCTCTCCTAGAATGGGACCAATAAGGGCTCCAGGTGCTATGAAAGAATGGGGACCCTCACCAGGGACGACTTCTCTCAGCCATGCACCTAAGTGTTAGAAAAACATACCACAGTTGACAACATGTTGTATATGGTGGGGATGAGAGGAAAGTCAATGAATATGATGAATATGAAAGTCACTGAATGAGATGAATAAAAACCTAGAAAAGTAAGGAAGGGAAGGACTGCTGTAGAGATCTTTCTGGAGTGGGGAGTAGCTTTAGGTTTTGAGTCACTGGGTGGGAGTTTAAGAGGTTTCTGTTGTGACTCAAAGGAAACAGAATCTGGGGACAGGCCACAATGGTTCAGTGACAGAATAAAGATCTGGTTGCCAGGATCAAGGAATAAACACCAGAAGCCTGGAGGAGGAGAGATGGAGCCCTAGCTCCTGGTCCCCTTTCCCACCCTCCTTCCCCCTAAGTTGTGTAAGATGTTACCTTCCACCTAAACATCATCTTCCTGGTTTCAGACCTTAACTCTGGTCTCTGAGTTCTACTTAGTTCCACATTCTCTACCCATTTGCACAGAGGATCACCACCTTCCCTTCCTGGAATCTCTAAGGGTTTTCTGCTTTGTTCATGCCCTGGTCATCAGCCCTACTAATTCAGTCTGAGATGGAAGTGCCCACCCTCTCCAAAAGGCTTAAGTCTCCTGATCTCAGTGAAGAGTCTTTGGACCCTAGGATTATCATTGCCTTATTTGAAACTGGATCACTTCCCCCTGTTTCTTGCAGTTCTCTCCCTTCCCTAAAAAACAGTGACCATGAAGCAACTGAACAACGAATTGCAAAGAAGTTTGAAAACCTCTTAAAAGAAATTAAAGATATTGTTAAACATATGACAAGTTATGAAGAGAAGGTCATAGAAACAAAAGAATCTTTTGAGGAAACCAATATCTATGAGGATGTGTCAGAACTTAAAGAAAAAAATCAGGGAACTTGATAAAATAAATAAAGTACTATTGGAAAAGCTGCTTGCTAGTTGGGACTTAGGGAAAGAACAGAACTCAAAGAAACAGGAGATGATGTTGGAAAACCAGAATTCCAAGGACACCATGCAAGGTTGTGCAAGGGATTTGGTATATTGTTCAGAAGAAAAAAGAGCCTTTCATGAAACTCAACTAAGTAAGGAAAAAGCAAAGCACAGATTCCCTCTTGTTCAAGAAGAAAATATCAAACTGAAGTACAACATGGAGCAGTTACTACAGGAAGCAAAACACTGGAATGTGCAACATACTGAGCTCAGTAAACTAATAAAATCCTATCAGAAATCTCAGACAGACATCAAAACTCTTGAAAATAATGGCGCCCATTCCCCAACTCAAACGAATAATGGGGTGTCAGCTAAGCATGAGCTGGAAGAACAAGTGAGGAAACTGAAACAAGACACATATTCACTGCATTTGATTACAGCTTTGCTGGAGAATGAATGCCAACTCTTAGAGCAGAGAGTAGAGTTTCTCAAGGAATTCCATCATCAGAAAGAGGGACCTCTACAAGGGGAGCCAATTCAGATAAACTATGAGCAGAACAAGAAAGAACAGAAGCTATCAAAGGCAGAGAAAGTCAACATACATAAGCAAAACATGCAAGAAATGTTTCAAAAAGGAGACCAGTTCTATAGAAGCCTGGGTGTTTGTCATAAAAAGAAAGCTCGTAATAATTTGTTCAATACTCATATTGCAAGAAGAGCTCTTGTAGGAAAAAAGAGGCCAGCCAGCAGCCTAAGTTAGACAATACCAAAAGTAGAAGAAAAGGCAGTTCTTTAAAAAACGACAGTATATCTAGCTCCAGGCATGTCAGTCATCAAACCTAGGATAGACCTTTTGGTTCAACCAAGAAATAGCTATAGAACAAGAAGATTAACATTTAACATTATTCATTACCTCAGTGGTTAGGTAAGTTTGGTCTTTAATGACCATCAGTGTCAACTTTTGGTCACATTTGTCACCTTTACAATGTTTTTGTAGTTATTAGATAGAGATCCTATGACACTTAAACCAAAAGTGAGAATTTACAGGTCCAAATAAGTAAAGATCTAAATAAAAACCACAACAAACAAAGGAAAGGGGTTTATTTATTTATTTATTTATTTAATCATTACCTTGGGGAGGAAGTTCCAGGGAAAAAAGTATATAACACTTTAACTGTGAACCTTTAAAGCTCCCTTTTCAAATGCATATTCCTTTTCCTATTTATTGATATTATCCACTGAAGTGTGGGCAGTAGTTGAGTTAAAAAAAAATAAAAAGCTGATGAGCCACCCCTAAACAGTTTTTCTCTTCTCATAAATCTCCTTATTCCCTGGATCTACTGTTACTAATATTCCTCTCTTGCTCCTCAACTAGTAAATGGTGGGCATACCAGGCAGCAGAGGCCCTTGGGGAAGGACACCTTGGCTTCTTTAGAAGAATAGATGTGTGTCTAGATTTTGTTCTGTGCTGGAAAAATTCGTCTCATTACTCCAGGTGGGGACAGTAGAGTTACTCAGGGAAAAAAGCAGTATCTTCCGTTAAGTGAGCTGAACTTTTTGGTTCCAGAAAAGATGGAGCAGAATCATTTCGCCCTATTCCTCCATTAAATAAGCTAAAAACCCTGGACATTATGTATAAAATGAAGGTAAGAAGACCCTGAAAGAGGGAGATAAGGAGATGTACTGGCCAGGGACCTTGAGATTTAAAGAACAGCATAGTGTTAAGTTCCCTGAGATTTCTTTTTGTCTCTTATATATGCTGGGAGCCAATAACCCAGAAATGCCAATGCATTTAGACAAAAAATGCACGTGCACCCACCCCCACAAGCCTGCTTTCTCTTGCTAAGGGATGAGGAAACAGTCTGGCAAGACAGAAACCTTTTTTAAAAACTGCCCTACTCTGGCCAAACTGCATAAAAAATGCCATGCCTCCACTCTCAGCCCCATCAGCAAATACTGAGCAGAGACACTAGACTTTCACACTTGCCTGGGAGTAATGAAGCACTCCTATTTCTTTCTTCTAGGGTGGTACATACAGAGGTGGCAGAGAAGGGACCTTGGAGTTCCACTCCCACCTGATGGTAACAAGGTGTTCCTCCCTGAGCCCCTTCTCCCAGAGGAGTAAAATGTCAGTGAAGGCCACATAGGTAGCCTAGATTTCTATACCCTTCCCCTGCTGGCACAGCACAGCCAAAGCCTGCTAAAAGAGAAGATTTAGCTAGGATCCAGGGTCTCAAAGCATAATGCCCCAAATGTCCAGAAAACATAGAAAATCACTCATCATATCAAGAATCAGGAAAATCTCAACTTGAATGAGAAAAGACAATCAACAAGTGCCAACAATGGGATGGCACAGATGTTGGAATTATCTGACAAGAATTTTAAAGCAGTCATTATAAAAATGCTTCATTGAACAATTACAAGCACACTTGAAAAAACAAAAATAATAGAAATTCTCAGCAAAGAAACAGAAAATATAAAGAAGAAACAAATGGAAATTGTAGAAATGAAAAATATAATTTGTAAAATAAACTCAATGAATGTGCTCAGTAGTAGAATGTTGATGTCAGAGGAAAGATTCCATCAACATGAAGATAGAGAAATAGAAATTACCCATTCTGACCAACAGAAAAAATAGGCTGAAAAAAAAAAACCACAGTCTCTGGGCTTCCCTGGTGGTGCAGTGGTTGAGAGTCCGCCTGCGGATGCAGGGGACACAGGTTCGTGCCCCGGTCCGGGAAGATCCCACATGCCGCGGAGCGGCTGGGCCCGTGAGCCATGGCCGCTGAGCCTGCGTGTCCGGAGCCTGTGCTCCGCAACGGGAGAGGCAACAACAGTGAGAGGCCCGTGTACCACAAAAAAAACAAAAAACAAAAAACCCACAGTCTCAAGACACTTGGAATAAAAATAGATCTAACACTGGTGTCATCAGAGTCGCCCCAAAAAGGGTAGAATGTGGGCTGAAAAAGTATTCATCAAAAAAAATGGCTGAAAATTCTCTAAATTTAGTGAAAGGCATAAACCTACAGATTCAAGAAACTGAGTGAACTTCAAATAGTATAAATTCAAAGAAGTTCAAGGCATTCATAATCAAATTTCTGAAACCTAAAGACGAAGTGAAAATCTTGAAAGCAGTTATAGAGAAAAGGCTCATTCGATGTAGGGGAACAACGATCCAAATGACAGTGACTTTCCCATCAGAAACCTCAGGGGCTAGAAGGAAATGAAAGTTTTTCAAGAACTGAAAGAAATGTCAACCCAGAATTATTTACCCAGTGAAAATATCCTTTAGGAATGAAGGTGAAATCAATAAATTCTCACGTAGAGGAAAACTGAGAGAATTAGTAACTCATTTCTCATTTGTTGAAAAAGCCCATTTGGTTATATAACTAACCCTCACTTTTTTACATTCAAGAAAATGAGTGTTCCCTCTAGCCTCAGATTTTGTCTTATTACATTTCCAAACAGGAATTTCACATAGGAGATGCTAAATTAATGAAATGAGAAACTACAGCATAGTTGAACGAAACAATCACTTCTTGTATTTCAGCTTGTTCATATGCATTACCTAACAAATTCTGTCAGTGTCATTTATCTGTCAAATGTTAAGGGGCAAAAAAAAAAAAAAAAAAAATGTTAAGGGGCTAACTTTCTAGTTCCTTGTCTGTGCACTAATGTTCCCCTGGTTCCACAACAAACAAGAGAACTGCAGGATCTTCCAATTTTTGAGAGAAACACTGCAATATGCAACATCTGTTGCACACAATACAAACTCAAGTTAGTCATAGTTTCAACTTTAGATTGATGTAGCACTGTACCCAGAAGTAAAATTTCCATTGGTGAGAACTCAGTCACAAGGCCACACCTATCTGAAAGCAACTGGGAACTGAGGTTTTTAGCTGGATAACCATGTTGCCCAGGCAGAAGAAGAATTACTTTTGGAACACTGTGAGGTGGAGAGAAAATATTTTTGTTTCTGCACAGTTAGGGCATTCTAAGCAGATTTTATGGAAACTTGAGACCCTGGACTACAAGCAAGCTCTAGAAGATATTTTCCAACTGTATAGAAAATAAGTGTTCAAAAGACTTACCTAACTTTAGAGATGTGTGTTAACATTTTAAATTGCGGGTGAGGCCTGGGATTGGGAGACTCCTCTGGGTTATAAAACTGGAGACACTGGACTTATATAACCCCTGGAGAGATTTATTGGCTTGGCCAAAAAGTTCGTTCATGTTTCTCCATAAGACGTTACAGAAAAACCCAAAGGAAAATTTTGGCCAACCCAATACAGTATAAAAGGGTTATAGTGAGAACCCAGGATCCAGAGGGTTTTTTTTCCTCCCTCCTTTTAGAGGGGGAGGAGGACAGCTGCCTTTCTTTTCTACATAAAAGCCTGGATTCCTTTTCTCATCATTCCTCCCTTATATTACAGGCCCTGTTTCATGTAGGGTGACATCTGGTTCTCATCTCTCTCCAGGGGTAAGAATTGGAGCAAGGGGAACTAGCACAATTATTATTATGTAAGTAATAATAATCTGTCTCTGATTAAAAAACCTCACGTGTGCATTCAGGATAAAAGAGAGATGAATATTAAAAATCCAACAAAGACAATCACAATCTCCACCACAGGTTCTATTATGAATGAAGCATAGGGCATGAGAAATTTTCGTATGTTGGAAGTACAAAATATGCAATTTGAAATATTGCTCCCTACTCCATAAATATTTCTTTCTCATGTCTGGAATATGTATCACTTTATAAATAATCTAAGAGACAAAATTTTCCTGTTATAGCCCTTAGTAAAAGAAAAAGATTCCCAGTTAAACAGTATTGGGGCTACTAAAAGAAGCACATATTTTTTCCATTTGCCTTTCCCTCTAATGGAAACTACCATCTACTCTATTCTGTTTTCCAGCCATCTTGGTTAACAAAACATTGTGCAGTTCATTCTATACTTTACCAAATATGTGCTACATGTTACCAAGAAAAAAAATTTTGCTAAAATAAATTACAGCTTTTTAATTGTCAGATACAGCAAGTGATCTCTGCTATATCAGACCCTCTAGATTTGGTATTGACCTTAAGATTTTATATGTGTGATAAAATTGTTCTTCTACCACAAGGTCATATATATATATTTTTATCCAATTCCTAAACATGTAAATGAAAATTTCTGAAAACAAGGCATTTTTAAAGGTGTTTCATGTGGGTTCCAGTGGATAACAATCTATTACATACTTTCAGTTAATGTAAATTTATTTGGAGAAGTATCGTGGCATTTTATACATGGAAGGATCTTTAGGCCATCACTTGTTGGCAGTGAAAAGCCAAGGTGTGAAATAAGTGAAATCTGGAACAATAATTAGTATTGACCTAGTCCAGAGTTCTTTAACCCTATATTTTCTCATACCTGAGGGTCAAATTCCAATAAAAATCAAACTGTTTTTGAAACTTGTAGATGTCTAGCCCTATCATCAGTATACTTCTGTCCAACAGCAACAGTAACTTTTAAGATATATATTTTTGGATAATCCTCTTAGGAAGAAGGGAAAACCCATACAAACTTCTTTGTCAAATAAATTTTTCCCAATAAATTCTTCATAGTAATGAACTAGATTCTTGATTTCAAAGTACTTGGATCCCTAAAAGTTTTCCCCATCAAGCCATAGCAGTTCCACAGATTTTTTTTAAAGTTCTTGATAATAGTGATATTTTAGTAAAAATAAGTACCTTGTTTCCCCTTTAAAATATATTCCATGAGCCAAATATTATTTTTTAAAATTTGGTTTCCATTGAGATCAAAATAAGAGTTTATTTACTACCTTTTAACTGTTTAAAAAATTATGAAATATGACAAATATACAGAAAAACACATAAAACTTATATGTACGATTTAACAAATGATTAAAAATTAAAAATCTATGTAACAACCCCTTGGATCATGTCATACTGCTTTCTAAAGTGGTTGTACCAATTTACATGCCATTCATTACTGTAAGAGTGTTTCTATTGTCCTAAATTTGCACTTAAATTTAGTATTGTCAGACTTTTTAATTCGATGGTTATGTAATAGTACATCTTGGTGGTTTTAATTTGCATTTCCTTGATTACTGAGTTTAGTCAGCTTATTATGTTTGTTAATCATTTGTGTTTTGCTTTTTATGAAGTGCCTATCTTTTGCTTCAAATTATTGATTTATAGGAGTGTTTTATGTATTCTGAACACTAGTCCTGTGACAATTATGAGTTGCAAACATTCTCTCCCACTCTGCGGCTTGGCTTTTTTACTTTTTTGTGGTTTCTTTTGGTGAACTGAAGTTTTTTGTTTTTTTTTTAACATCTTTATTGGAGTATAATTGCTTTACAATGGTGTGTTAGTTTCTGCTGTATAACAAAGTGAATCAGCTATACATATACATATATCCCCATATCTCCTCCCTCTTGTGTCTCCCTCCCACCCTCCCTATCCCACCCCTCTAGATGGTCACAAAGCACCAAGCTGATCTCCCTGTGCTATAGAGCTGTTTCCCACTAGCTATCTATTTTACATTTGGTAGTTGAACTGAAGTTCTTAATTTCAATGTAGCCCAGTTAATTAAACTTTTCCCTTTTAATTGTGGCTATGTTTTATTTAAGAAATCCTTACCTATATCATGGATAAAAGTTTTCTAAATTTCTTTAATTTCTTGTCTTTCCTATTTCTTTCTTTAATCTCTGAATTGGATCTACACAGAGAGATTCATCAATGTATTTAGGTTGGTTGTCCAAGGATTCTGCAATTATGGATATTTTCATTCCTTTTTTCATGTCTATGCTTTGGGGGCACTTTTTGATCTTTCCAATAAGAAAACTATGAGAATCTTTATATTAAAAAAAGTAAGGATGGTATAATGAAAGAAGCATTGCACAAATAGGGAGGTGATTCTGGATCCTAACTCATCTGGGTCCTAACTCATCTGTTCCTTTTACAAGGTGGAGATAGTAACTTTCTTTTGGACCAAGGACCAATGGTCAAAGATTCTCTGGCTCTCTCTCAGCTAAGGTCTTATTGCTCTCTGAGGAGTAGGAACAGATTAGATGAGAGAATTAGAAACTAACCAGAAGCAAGCATGCCCCAAAAGGAAGGGAACAATAGCAAATAATCCAGGTATACAAGATGTCCAGGAGTTGGGGTCATTGATATTTTGAAAGTAAAATAGAAAGGTAATTTTACATAAAGGAGAAAGGTGTACCAGATCAAAGTGAAGTAGAGGAGTGGATTTATCATCATCATGCAATCATCATTATTATTTCTAAAATGTTCCCCCACAAACCTGATCAATGTAGAAAGTAATGTTTAAAATATTTCTTAACACAAATAAGGCCTCAGACAAAGATTCATCATAGGAGTGTCACAGTCAGTTGAGTGTTCTTTTCTAACAATTACAGTTTTCTCGAGGAAACCACTAACCACTAATCCATATTTAATTAAGTCTTCTCTCACAGGGAAGCATACTGTACAGCATTTTGCTTGGCACTGGTCTGTTATGAAGCTTCATTTTATGAGGAAGTAGGTGCTGATATTTGCATTCTATTTTTATTTTAAGAATTTTTTTTTTAATTTAAGAGAAACGTACCATTTAGTAATTCTCAGACTTTTCTGGGGAAATATCCTATTTTGTTTATTTGTATCTTTACCCTTTTTCTTGATCTACCACATTAGTCTTTTCCAAAAACTGGATTTGGGTTTGTTAATCTTCTTCATTATTTTTTTATTCCATTTCAATAATTTCTGTCCTTATTTTGATGCCCCACCTTTTTTTAGTGTTTTGTTGTGCTTTTTCAATTTCTTGAGTTGAACCCTTACGGTGTTTATTTTTAACCCTATTGTTTCCTCAAAAAAATATTAAAAGCTATAAATTTCCCTGTATACACTGTGGATGTAGATAATAAATATTCATAAGAAATGCTTTCATTATTATTAATTTTAGTTTTAAAAAATATTTTTAAATTATTTCCTTTATAACCCAAACATTATTAAGCAGGTCAGTAGATACACTGCTATGACTTTAAGTATTATTTTTTAAGTTATACATAGACATCATATGTTGTCCTTTGTGTGTTTGATATATTTCATAGGAAAAAACTTATAATGAAAAGATACTTATAGCCCAGCAATTTTACTTATAAACTCTATAGAAACTCCTGCACATGAGCAAAAGTAGACTGTACAGTAATATTCTTTGCAACATTGCAGTATTGTGGGAAATAAACCCTAATCTATCAGTAAAGAATAATTAAATTGGGCTATATTTTGAAAAGTAATAGTATGAAATTAAAATGAACTAAATTTACATGTATCAGCATGCAGAGATGTTTTTTGACATCTTTGGTCAGAACTCTGGATTGATATCAATTACAATATCTAATCAAAGGAAGCATATTTTCTTATTAATCTAAGAATTTTAATAAAACTAACCACCTAAAGTTTTACATATCTTAAATAAATACAGTGTTTACACAAGTATTTTTATAATGTTATCATTTTTCATTGTTTTTCTTATATATTTCTGTCAACAGTAAAATACTATCTAATATTCTTTTATTTTCTTTCTTTCTTTTTTTTTTTGGCTGCATTGGGTCTTAGTTGCAGCATGCAGGATCTTCATTGAGGCATGCAGGATCTTTCATTGCGGTGCGGGCTTTTCATTGTGGCTTGCAGGCTTCTCTCTAGCTGTGGCGTGTGGAATTTCTCTCTCTAGTTGTGGCATGCGGGCTCCAGAGCACCTGGGCTCTGTAGTTGCGGCACGCAGGTTCTTTCATTGAGGCATGTGAGCTCAGTAGTTGTGGCGCAGGGGCTTAGTTGCCCCATGGCATGTGGGATCTTAGTTCCCTGACGAGGAATCAAACCCGGGTCCTCTACATTGGAAGGTGGATTCTTTACCACGGGATCACCAGGGAAGTCCCATTATCTAATATTCTAACATATTTTTAAGTCACTTTTTTAAAAGGGACAATCCCCTGAGGAAGAAAAGAGAATGGCAACTTTAACCAGTCATCGTATTCTAAATATATTGCTGTCAGTTATGACCATACTTAGATGTTCCGATAGTGTCTTCTGAACACCAAGTTCATTGGTGAAAATTATTTTTAAAAAGAGGACATTGGCACCTCTAACACGCATACACCCAAATATGCCTATAACTTTTTTTTAAAGTCTTTATTGAATTTGTTACAATATTGCTTCTGTTTTATGTTCTGGTTTTTTGGCTGCGAGGCATGTGGGATCTTAGCTCCCCAACCAGGGATCAAACCTGCATCCCAACAGTGGAAAGCAAAGTCTTAACCACTTGACTGCCAGGGAAGTCCCCTATAATTCTTAATTATGAAAAGCAACTAGTAGACAATATAATGTTCTTAGCTAACGTCCAGTCATTAGTTCTGTTTCAGTCTTGAAATCTTCTGAGTTCATGCATTTATTATTAACATAGGAGTTTTGCCTTGTTATAAGCTTTTTAAAATACCTTTATTTTGTTGCCAGGCTGGGCTTGGCTCCTCCTCATAGGCAGCTGTGTCTTGGAAGACACAAACTTGTGGGAAAGCATTCAGCCTTTTGCCACCGAATATGAGGTTAGTTGTAGAGTTTTGTAGATATTCTTTATCAAGTAGGGAAGTTTCCCTCTATTCCCAGGGTCCTGAGGGTTATCAAGTATAAATGTTGAATATTGTCAAATGCTTTTTCTGCATCAGTTGAAATGACTATGTGATTTTTAAAATTCGCCTGTTAGGGCTTCCCTGGTGGCGCAGTGGTGACACGGGTTCGTGCCCCGGTCCGGGAGGACCCCACATGCCTTGGAGCAGCTGGGCCCGTGAGCCATGGCCACTGGGCCTGCACGTTGGAGCCTGTGCTTCGCAACGGGAGAGGCCACAACAGTGAGAGGCCTGCGTACCGCAAAAAAAAAAAAAAAAAAAAAAATCGCCTGTTAATCTGGTGGATTACATAGATTGATTTTTGAATATTGAACTTGGCTTGCATCCCTGAAATAAACTCAGTCGGTCATGGGATTTTTTTAATATTACTGAATTATATTTGATAATATTTTGATAAGAATTTTTGTTTATATTCATAAGGGATATTGGTATTTTGTTTTCTTTTTTGTACTGTCTTTGGTTTCAGTATTAAGGTAATACTGGCTTTATAAAATGAATTGGGAAGTGTTCCTTTCTTTTCTAATTTCTGGAAGAGATTGTGTACAATTGATGTTAATTCTGCTTTAAACATTTGGTAGAATTCTCCAGTGAAATTATTTGAGCCTAGAGTCTTTTGGGGAAGATTTTAAATTATGAATTCAATTTCCTTAATAGTTATAATGCTATTCATTTGCTCTATTTCATATTGAGTTGTGGTAGTTCGTGTTTTTTGAGGAATTAATCCATTTCATCTAAGTTGTCAAACTTACATGTGTAGAGTTGTTTGTATTATCCTTTTTTTTTTTTTTTTGCGGTACGCGGGCCTCTCACTGTTGTGTCCTCTCCTGTTGTGGAGCACAGGCTCCGGACACGCAGGCCCAGCGGCCATGGCTCACGGGCCCAGCCGTTCCGTGGCATGTGGGATCCTCCCGGACCGGGGCACGAACCCACGTCCCCTGCATTGGCAGGCGGACTCTCAACCACTGTGCCACCAGGGAAGCCCTGTATTATCCTCTTAATTATTCTTTTGACATCTCTAAGGTTTTGCAGTGATATCCCTTGTCCCATTCCTGATATTGAAAATTTGTGTCTTCTCTGTTTTTTTCCCTGTTGGTCTTAGTAGAGGTTTGTCAATTTTATTGATACTTTCAAAGAACCAGTTTTTTGTTTCATTGAATTTTTCTCTTTTCAATTTCTTTGATTTCTGCTTTTCATTATTTCCTTCCTTCTGCTTGCTTTGGGTTTATTCTTGCTCTTATTTTTCTAGCTTTTTGAGGTGGGAACTTAGATTATTGATTTGAGACTTTTGAAAATTCCGTATAATACAAAAATCATAAACTGAATATATGATTGCTGTACAGCAATTGGTAAACTTTTCTTTTTATTAAGTATTGAAGGACATTATTTTTCATGTTTTCCTAATATTTAAAGAATGTTAGGAAATATTATTAAATTATAATTTTATTATATTCAATATTTCAGTTGAGATTATTGCCCTAGTATTTAATTTTATCAATAAAACTATCTGTATGGCAGGATCTTGTGAGTACAAGAATATAATAAGAATAAGCCTTACACAAAAGCTACTAAGTCTTCTTGTAATGTACTGAAGATAGAATTCTGGGAAAAAGTTTTGAAGAACATCAGCTCTCACACTCTTTCCTCCAAGTAGCCCCCCTTACACAGACTTCTCATCAACTATTTTCTGGTGTCATCTCCCTTCCTTACACTGGAATTCTTGCTGAATTTTTGTTGTTGTTGAATCCATTGGCATTTTGCAATCATTTTTTTAATTGTGCTCTATGTGGCCCTTGACACCTTTGATCCTGCTCCTTATGCACTGACTTTCCTTAGGGTTCTGTTCTTAGTTCTAATCTCTTCTTATGTGATCTCATTAGTACACAAGTCTGCATTAATCCAGACACCCCACCTCAAACCCTTAAAAAGAGTGCTTAAAGTAAAGAATAGACATAGCAGGGCCAAAAAAGTAGGGATGAATATGAGATTCCATATCTCATGGGCTATATGTTCAGTATGACTTGGTGAGGATATGTGTAGTTGGAAGAGTGAGGGTGAGGAAAAAGGAGGAGCTAACGATAAGACCTAAGGTTCCAACTTCAGCCCTGGGTTCCATTCACTAAGCTAGAAGGTGAACCAGGTTTGGAAAGAAATATAATGAGTCAACCTTTGGATGTGAAATTTCTGTTTCTTTGCTGTTTCCCACAATGCACAAACAACTGAAGGCATATATTTGAAAAGAAAATAATTCCATAAGTGAAAGTTCTATATGTCTACCTTTTAAATAGAAATATGTAGGCATATTAGTCAACAAATTTTTATTAAGCACCTATTTTGCACCAGGCCTTAAGTAAGGTATATGTTAAAGAAACAGAGAGACAGAAAGATGTTTTGAGAGACAATTCTTCTTGCATTTTTGTGGTCTTGTGGCAGCTTTTTTCTGAATCACCTGTTCAAGGATGTTTGTATAGCAAACAGCCTTGCAAGATTCAAATAGCGTTTCCCTCCAGGGCAAAGAGCAGGTATGTTTGCTGTCTAGTATATTGAAGATAGTGTTTTCCTCCAGGGCGAAGGTTGGGTAGGTTAGCTATTAGCAACTTTTAAAGATTGGGATTTCCTAAATTCAAATTTCCTCATCTGGGACATAAATCAATTACATGTGCAGAATCTATCTGAGTCTTTCTCTCTACCACCCCCATGGGATCTTGGGGAACAAAGGAACAGATGGAAATATGAGGTTCATGCTGCCTCTGCTATGAGTTATAAAGTCCTTTGTTTCTGACCCAGGAGTCTCATGTCTTCAGCCAGCACCTGTGAAACTGTGACACGTTAACTAGTTAGCTTGAAAGTAGGGTAAAATCTCAGACCATTCATAGTTCTTGACAATGTCCAGCCGACAGTTGGATAAGAGATCTTGGGTTTCTTCTGAACTCAAGATCCTGAATCCAACTGTCTGCTGGACATTGTCCAAGATATGGCTTTGGGTGTCATCAGCATATAAGCGGTCATTAAACCATGGTAGTGGATGTGATCATCTAGGTTAGTGTTATCAGGAAAGGAGGACTTAGTACAGAGCTTTGAGGAACTCCAGTATCTAATAATCTGACAGAAGAAGGGGGTTCAAGGGAGTCTTGAAGAAGACTTCAGGGCTTCCCTGGTGGCGCAGTGGTTGAGGGTCTGCCTGCCGATGCGGGGGTCACGGGTTCGTGCCCCGTTCCGGGAGGATCCCACGTGCCGTGGAGCGGCTGGGCCCGTGAGCCATGGCCGCTGGGCCTGCGCGTCCGGAGCCTGTGCTCCTCAACGGGAGAGGCCACAGCAGTGAGAGGCCCACGTACCGCCAAAAAAAAAACCCCCCCAAAAAAAAAACAAAAAACAAAAAACAAAAAAAAGAAGACTTCAGGTCAGTGTGATGCCATGGAACCAAAGGGAGAGAGAGCTTAAAGGAGAGAATGGTCAAGTGTATCAGATGCTGAGAGACCGCATAAAATGAGAACTGTAAACGTCCATTGAATTTAGCAATTTGGTCACCGTGACTTAACAACAGCCGTAAGAGCAGTTCAGTGGAGTAATTGGGTGGAATCCTAACTGGAGGAAATGGAGGCAGAGTAAGGGCCAACAGCTCTTTCCCACAGAAGAGGAAGGGGAGGAAGAGGGTTCACGGAAGAGCCTTTGCTTTCAGCTTTATTGGCAAAGATTATGCAAATAGCAATGTGATCACCACCAGTGCTTTTCAGGTGAAAATACTTTCTCTGCTTTCAAAAACTTGCTGGTAGGACAGGAATAAAGACACAGACATAGAGAATGGACTTGAGGACACAGGGAAGGGGAAGGGTAAGCTGGAACGAAGTGAGAGAGTGGCATGGACATATATACACTACCAAATGTAAAATAGATAGCTATTGGGAAGCATCTGCATAGCACAGGGAGATCAGCTTGGTGCTTTGTGAGCACCTAGAGGGGTGGGATAGGGAGGGTGGGAGGGAGGGAGATGCAAGAGGGAGGAGATATGGGGGTATACATATAGCTGATTCACTTTGTTATAGAGCAGAAATTAACACAGCATTGTAAAGCAATTATACTCTAATAAAGATGTTTAAAAAAAAAACTTGCTGGTCTAAAAACAGTCCTTCAGTTTGAGGCTGAATAGAGTCTGTTGAGCCAGTGTGTACTAAATTAGAAAAGTTATACTTATTCCAAGAGATCTTCCAATGCCTCCATTGGAAGACCTCTTGAAATAAGAGACAATAGGAAAAATTCAGAAATGGACTTAATGGGGATATAGGCCATTAAAAACTGCAAAAACAGATAAAAAGCTAAGAATGACAGCCCCATTTTGGGAAAAAAGTGTATGAGGAAATTTAGTGTCATCAAGATAACTAAAGTCCAAATGGCCTGCTTAGGAGCTCTTGGCATTAAAAGGACACTGATAAAGAGATGATCATATAGGGAATTCCCTGGCAGTCCAGTGGTTAGGACTCCACGCTTTCACTGCCAGAGGGCCCGGGTTTGATCCCTGGTCAGGGAACTAGGATCCCAAAATCCATGCAGCATGGCCCCCCCCCCAAAAAAAAAGAGAGAGAGAGAGAATCATAAACAAGGAGAAAATGCCAAGGAGGGAATGAGGTCCCAAATAAGCTAAGTCCCTCTGTAAACTGAGCACCTGTTGCAGTCACCCTGTAAGAGGAGAGGCATAGACAGAAAGTTTCCGTTTTTCCATTTAGTGCATACTTTTCTTTAACCTGTTTGTCAGATTTTTTTGTTTAATTTATATTGTATATTGTTTAATTTATATTGAAAAGCCATGTGTCTCTATTGAGATTTATTTATCCAATGAAGATGGGATGAAATCAATATTAAGACATTATACAATATGGAGAAAAAATACATCTAGTGCCTCTTAGAGTCTATTCTTAATCTGAAGGAATAAATTAAAGATTACTGGCTACAACACCCAAAGAGCAGAAAGTACTAATAAAGATCAGTGGGGATGTTCCTATAGAGGGAAGTATTCTGCTCTTTTTCAGTCTTCTTTATTGAGAGATTAAATTCCATATTTAATGGGCACTAAATGGTAGGGTACAAAAAGTCACAAACCCTTACTTCCCTAAATCAAAGGTATCTACTTTGAGGAGGGGGAAAGTCAACCTCAGCTATTTGAGGACTCCTTTCGCTCCCCAGGATTACACAAGAATTCTGGGCTCCTGCCTCTCAGAAAATGGGTTAGGACTGGCTCTTTGTCCTCGGTGGTTGCATCATTGTCATTGCTTTGAAGACTCTGCAGTGCTGCTATAGAGCCTGGTCCCAGCTACTGTTTTTTTGGGCCCTGAGGCTCCAAGCAGCTTTCGGCATGAATCTCACCTTATTCTTCCTACTGACTCCAGGACATGCCCCTGTTCTCTGGTTCCCTACCACTGGGTGGTCCCTGTAGTTTCCTATTGCCTTCCAAGGCCTGAAAGAAGCTTAAAGCTCTCTTTCTCTGTCCTGAGAAACATAATCCATCTTTGTAGTGGTGGGGATGAGCAAACAATAGGCTAACTCCAGTTGATTTTAAAAAATAACATATCTAGTTTAATTCGTATAACTCAAAGTTTATTTTAGTCTTTTTTTTTTTTTTTTTTGCGGTACGTGGGCCTCTCACTGTTGTGGCCTCTCCCATTGCAGAGCACAGGCTCTGGATGCGCAGGCTCAGTGGCCATGGCTCACGGGCCTAGCTGCTCTGTGGCATGTGGGATCTTCCCGGACCGGGGCACGAACCCGTGTCCCCTGCATCGGCAGGCGGACTCTCAACCACTGTGCCACCAGGGAAGCTCTATTTTAGTCACTTTTTTCATCCTTCTCTCTCACAAAATATATTTATTGAAGAAAAGATAACTGATTTGAATTTCACTACTTTTCCTGGCTTCAGTGTTAAGAGGTGACTGTCAGGAGAATTCGTTCACCAACAGTTGGCTGTTCTCTATAGATTTGTTATAAGCCTGGTAGTAACTGTGCCATTTTGGGTCCAAGGGTGAGTGTCTTGGTACTCAGCTTTCAAGCATTCAGTTCAGATGCTCCATAAGATAGTACAGGGAGAGCGGCCAAGATGGAGGAACAGAAAGACCCTGAACTCACCTCCTCTCAAGAGCACACCAAAATCACAACTATCTGCAGAGAACAACCATCGTTGAAAAGGTGTGAAACCTACCAGAAAAGATCCTCTACATCAAAGGACATAAAGAAGGAACAACAACAAGATGGGTAGAAGGGTCATACTCTTGATATAATCAAATCCTACACCCCCTGGGTTGGAGACCCACAAACACATATTGCAGAGATTCTCTCACAGGATTGAGAGTTCTGAGCCCCATGTCAGATTCCCCAGCCTGGGGGTGTCCAGCACCAGGAAGACGAGCCCCCAGAGCGTTTGGCTTTGAAGGCCAGTGGGGCTTAATTGTAGAAGCCCCACACTGGAGAAATAGAGACTCCAATCTTCAAGGGTGTGTACAAAAGCTCACATGCACTGCGACCCAGGGCAAAAGCAGTAATTTGATAGGAGCTAGGGCCAGACATACCTGCTGGTCTTGGAGAATCTCCTGGAGAGGTGGGGGGTGGCTGTGGCTCACCCTGGGGTCACAGACACTGGTGTCAAGACATATTGGGGAACATTCAGCTGCATGAACACTGCTGCTGCTGGCTGCTAACATCTTACCTCATTATCACCAAGATCTGGCTCCACCTAAGAGCCTGCAGGCACCAGTGCTGGGATGCCTCAGGCAAAACAACTAATGGTGTGGGAACACAGCCCCACCCATCAGCAGACAGGCTGCTTAAAGACTAAACAGCTTCCCTGGTGGCGCAGTGGTTGAGAATCTGCCTGCCGATGCAGGGGACAAGGGTTCGAGCCCTGGTCTGGGAAGATCCCACATGCTGCAGAGCAACTGGGCCCATGAGCCACAACTACTGAGCCTGCGCGTCTGGAGCCTGTGCTCCGCAACAAGAGAGGCCGCGATAGTGAGAGGCCCGCGCACCGTGATGAAGAGTGGCCCTCGCTTGCCACAACTAGAGAAAGCCCTCGCACAGAAACGAAGACCCAACACAGCCAAAAATAAATATACATAAAAAACAACTAAAAAAAAAAAAGAATAAAGAGCCCACAGTGGCCTCTGTATTCGCCCCTAGACATGGCTCAGCCGACCAGAGGGTCAAGACCCAGCTCCACCCACCAGTGGACAGGCACCAGCCCCTCCCACCAGGAAGCCTGCACAAGCCTCTAGGCCAGTCTCACCCACCAGTGGGCAGACACCAGAAGCAAGAAAACTACGATTCCTGCAAAGCAGGTCAGACCCTACCCTGGGACCAGCTGGGCCCTGGCCAGACACCCTGGGCCCCATACCCAACTGTGCCAGGAACTGACCCTTCCCCCCACCCCCCACCCCTCCAATGATCTGAAACAAGCTCTGTGATCCTGGGGTCCTGAAGTCAGACTCCAGGAACCAGCTCTGCCTGTCACTAGACTGGCACTAACCCCAGGATCTGGCTTCACCTGCCAGTGGGTGGGCAACAGCCCCAGAGTCTTTGGGACCCTGACTCTGCCCACCAGTGAGCCAGCACTAGCCCCAAGGGCCCCCCAGGATTCCACAACCAGCCACCTCATGACCAGGCCCCACTAAACAGCAGCTAGCAGCATCTGCACAAAGCAGGGCCTGGCAACCAACCAGTCTAGAAGTCCACCCACTATGCAGGTGGTCTAGTTTGGTTTTCCAGAAGGAGCTCATAATAGAGGACTCCCTTCCAATCCCACCATATATACAACATCACCTCTTTGGATGAAGACCGGCCTTTGGTGTGGTTGGTGGTGATTCATTTCACTTGCCCCATGATCTCTTCCATTCCACATTATTGTACAGTATACACTTTTCATTGCCTGTCACAATTTGTTTTAAAAACAGAACGTTTTCATTACGTTTAAGTAGAGAATCACATGTGGAAATACGGTCAAGAAGGTTTTTTTTTTTTGCTTATGTGGAACCCAAACATCAAAGCAATTAACATAATCAAGCTGGTGCAAATGATTTTCAATGCTTGATTTGGATATTTTGAGTATGTTGGCTATCTCCCACATGGTATAACTTTGATTGTTCTCAATTAATGTCTCAATTTGATCACTATCAACTTCAACTGGTCTACCCAACTGCAGAGCATCATCCAGTGAGAAATCTCCAGCATGAAACTTTGAGCCACTTTTGACACATTTGATCAGCCACAGCAACTTCTCCATACACTGCACAAATCATATTTTGTGTTTCAGTTGCATTTTTACCTTTCCTGAAATAATAAAGTATAATATGCCAAAAATGTTGCTTTTTTTCTTCCATCTTCAATATTAAAATGGCTATACAAATATTCACCTATTTTGATAAGTTTTTTAAAATAAACGCTGATATGGCAACTGTCACAATACCATTTAACAAAATTGTTTCAAATGAAGTTAAAGACAACTAAGCACTACTAGAGCCATCTTAGGAGAAAAACCAAACTTTTTGGCCAACCCAGTACAAATAGCAACTTAGACAAAATGAGGCAGCAGAGGAATATGTTCCAGACAAAGGAACCAGATAAAACCCCAGAAGGAGAACTAAGTGAAGTGGAGATAGGAAATCTACATGAGAAAGAAGTCAGAGTAATGATCATAAAGATGATCAAAGAATTTGGGAGGAAAATGGACGCACAGAGAGAGAAGTTAGAAGTTTCAACAAAGAGTTAGAAAATATAAAGAACAAACAAATAGACATGAAGAATATAATACCTGAAGTGAAAAATACACTAGAAGAAATCAATAGTAGACTACATGATTCAGAAGAATAAATCAGTGATCTGGAAGACAGAGTAGTGGAAATCGCTGCCACTATACAGAAAAAAGAAAAAGGAATGAAAAGAAATGAGGACCATTTAACAGACTTCTGGGACAACATCAAGTGTACTAACATTTGCATTATAGGGGTCCCAGAAGGAGGTGAGAGCGAGAGAGAGGACTTGAGAAAATATTTGAAGAGATAATAGCTGAAAACCTCCCTAACCTAGAAGAAGAAAGAGTCACCCAAGTCCAGGAAGTGCAGAGAGTCCCATACAGGATTAACCCACAGAGGAACACACCAAGACACATTGTAATCAAAATTATAAAAATTAAAGATAAAGGGCTTCCCTGGTGGCACAGTGGTTAAGGATCCGCCTGCCAGTGCAGGGGACATGGGTTCAAGCCCTCGTCCGGGAAGATCCCACATGCCGTGGAGCAACTAAGCCTGTGCACCACAGTTACTGAGCCTGCGCTCTAAAGCCTGTGAGCCACAGCTACTGAGCCCACGTGCCACAACTACTGAACCTCATGCGCCTAGAGCCCGTGCTCTGCAACAAGAGAAGCCACCTCAACGAGAAGCCTGCGCACCACAACAAAGAGTAGCCCCCGCTCGCCACAACTAGAGAAAGCCCAAACACAGCAACGAACACCCAACACAGCCATAAATAAATAAATAAATAAATAAATAAATAAATAAATAAATAAATAAATAAACAAACAAAATTAAAGATAAAGAGACAATATTAAAAGCAACAAGGGAAAAGCAATAAATAACATACAAGGGAACTCCTATAAGGCTATCAGCTGAGTTTTCAGCAGAAACTCTGCAGGCCAGAAGGGAGTGGCACACAATACTTGAAGTGATGAAAGAGAAAAACCTACAACCAAGAATACTCTACCCAGCAAAGCTCTCATTCAGATTTGATGGAGAAATCAAAAGCTTTGCAGATAAGCAGAAGCTAAAAGAATTCAGCACCAACAAACCATCTTTACAACAAATGCAAAAGGAACTTCTCTAGGTGGAAAAGCCCACAGCTAGAAACAAGAAAATTACAAAATGGAAAAGCGTACTGGTAAAGCCAAACATACAATAAAGGTAGGAAACCATCCACACACAAAGCTGGTAGAGAGGTTAAAAGACAAAAGTAGTAAAATCATCTATATTCACAATAAGTAGTTAAGGGATATACATAAAATAGTACGTATTTGAGAGGGCATGTTACTTCTAGACCTCGGGGCTGGAGGCCCAGCCCTGGCTCCACCACTCCTCCCAGAAGGGACTGGACCATCCAGTGCCTGTGTCCGTCCACCCAGGGTCTCCAGCGGGCCTTTGGGCCAAATCCCTGGGCCTCCCTGGCTACAAGTCAAGGCTGAGTCGTTCATCCCCAAACCCCCAGACGGCAGTGTCCAGCCCCTGCTGTTTGCTGCAGCTACTTGGTGATTGTAACAACCTCTGGTGCTCGGTCAGCTGCCTTTCTCCATTTAATCCCCCCTTCCCCCAACCCTGCTGCTTTGGCAAAGAAAATGACATTGGGAGGGGAGGTGCCTCACCTCTTGGCTCGCCAAGTGTTCTCATAGATACTGGTAATCTGTAAATGAAGAGGTAATTCTCTGTGTGTACCCACTCCTGCAGAATGTCCAAGAAACCATTTTGTTGTTAGTATTAATGCCAAAAAATTTTTTTAATGTTTTGTATTCAGCACATCATATGAACACATGTTCTTTTGGTCATTTCAGGGCAAATCGACTGGTGGGGAGCCCTTGTTATGTGCTATTTTAAGCAGTGTGTCATTGGCCAAGTTGCTTCCCATGTATGCTATGATGTGTTTATATTGTCCAGAAAGTATTGTTGAGGCTTTAAGCAGATGCAACTGGCAAACCCTGGAGAGAGAGTGCCTACTGTCTTGACCAACAGCCTGTCTCTTCTCTTTCTTGTTTAGTTACTTAAAGCAATAAATCATCTATGAGTTTAAAAAAATAGTGCATATTTGCTTGATAGTATATATGTTTGTATATTATTTTTAATACATATGACATATTAAGTATAATACATAACACATATACATAAGACATATTAAGGTAAAAGAAATACATATACACTGGTATATGTATTAAATATATGTATTTGTATGTGAAAGTGTATATGTATATAGCTTCAAAGATATATATATATGTTTTACACCTAACCTTAGATGTGAAAACAAGCTTATATTTTTGAAAAAGTTTTTTTTTTTTTTTTTTTTTTGCGGTACGTGGGCCTCTCACTGTTGTGGCCTCTCCCGTTGCGGAGCACAGGCTCTGGACGTGCAGGCTCAGCGGCCATGGCTCATGGGCCCAGCCGCTCCACGGCATGTGGGAACTTCCCGGACCGGGGCACGAACCTGTGTCCCCTGCATCCGCAGGTGGACTCTTAACCACTGCGCCACCAGGGAAGCCCTGAAAAAGTTTTTATATTGAGCACTTTGTGTAAGTAAGTGGAGAAAATAGAAATCTAACAGATTCATAACTAGACCCTATTCACATTTGAATTTTACTGACTGTATTGCCTATTTATGGTAATTATGATTTTGAATTGGTATTATGACTATGGATACTACTATAATGGATTATTATATATATTAGGTATTTGGATGAAGAATTGTGAAAATGCTTAGCCATATTAAAGGTACAAAATTAGATGGGATGTCTGATAACCTGGGGAACTGAATTAGAATTCAATTGACCCTAAAAAATAGTACTAGTGAGGGGAAATTTATGTAAAATATACTTACCTGGAAAACTATAACAGGAATAAGTATAGGGTAATTTGCTTATGAAGGAAAAAAAAGAGGTTTAGAGAAAAAAAAATGAGAGGGAAATGCTATTGCATCATGTCTCTCAAAATATATTTTGGGTGATTCAGAGATCTTGTGTAATGATGTTGAAGTAGTATGTACTAAAAACCTGCTGAAAATATAGCTATCCATCATTCTAGATTCTATGAACATAAGCCCAACAATATATCCATCATTCAAAGACAGCCGTAGTTAATGATGTAATGTATTTCCTCCCCTCCTTTTTGTCTGTTGATTTCATTTTACATAGCATAATCACACTATATATTCAACTTTTGGTTACCTGTGTATGATTTATATATTTTATGGATTATATACAGGAAAATTTTTATCACAGTTTAGCTTTTCTTTCATAACAAGCTAAGCTCTTAATTGTTATTTGTCAAAAAATAGAAATAATTTTAATATGAAGAAAGTAACTGGACTGACAAAAATTCAAATGTCTTTCGCAAACAATTCAAATAGTTCATTAAATGATTCATTTACTATATCACTACTTCGTGAGTACTTACTGTATAAAAGGCACTGTGCTAGAGTCAGTGAGAATCAGAAAGATAAGATGTTTTTGTCCTGGAGGAGTAAAGGATACAGTGTATTATAACATTGTGACAATTGCTTGGAGTTAATGATTATTTTTCTCACCAACATGAATATATTGGGACATGAGTTCAGATTCTTTTCAGATTTGGCCAATTAAATGTTCTGTTATTTCACATGATGATTGAAATGAAGAAATTTGTACATCAGATGTAGTACTAAATCAAAAATTAATGAAAAAGAATTCCTTAGTGTAATTTGAGAAATAACTGCTAAGAATCCTTCCAGGGAAGATCTCCTTATTTCTAAGCTAGCATTTGGAGCACTTGAGGAATTCATGCCAAATTTAAAGTATTTCACCAATTTATTCCCTCTCAAAACTAGTTGTAACTTTAATCATCAACAGCTTCACTATTTTGAATGGTAGTCAAATCTTGTTGATGATTTTAGGAAGCTTAAATTACATAGTAGCAAAAAAAAAAACCAATTACATAGTAGCATGTCCTTCCAAATTTCTGAATGTTTTACCCTGAAAACCATATTATTTGTAAACAAGCTATTTTCCATTTGGGTGTAACCTGGATGTAGAACATACCAGGAGCATATAACACTGAACTATTTATAGTTTTCCCCTCAATGTTTATTGTTTCTTAAATGGTTTTACTATAATAAACATTTTAAAGCAAGGAATCAATGCCGTGAAAAAATAGAATATGATCTGTAATTTTATTTTTGGATTTGTACTTGGCCATTGGATTTGATAGTATTTTTTTTAAGCAGCATATGTTTCTTTGAAAACAACTGTATTTCAATACAAACAGCTAAAATCATTTTCTCAGAAGAAAGCACCCTTGTTACAAAAAATCTTCTGGTCCTGGGATAGTTCTGTTGGTTAAAGCAGTGATATTTAAGAAAAATAGCCATGGTTTTGATGACCACAAGAACTTTTAAATTACCTTTACTCAGTGCCAAAGCCACAGATTGTTAACTGTAACTACATTTTCTGAAACAAGCATGTTACAAAGTAATGCAAGATGAGTGAAAAAAACCACTGTCTATATCTATCTATCTATTATTAACTAAAGTCCATACTTTATTCAGATTTTCTTAGTTTTTAACCTAATATCCTCTTTCTGTTGCAGGATCCCACATTCCATTTAGCTGCCATGTCTCCTTAGGCTCCTCTTGCTGTGACATTTTCTCATCTTTCCATGTTTTTGATGACCTTGACTGTTTTGAGGAGTTTTGATCAGCTATACGACAGGATGCTCCACTATTGAACTTCATTTGCTATTTTTCTCATGATTGGACTGGGTTATGGGTTTATGAAAGGAAGATCACAGAGGTAAAGTGCCATTTTCATCACATCATATCAAAGGTACATATTATCAGCATAATTTGTAGCTGTTGATATTGGCCTTGATCACCTGACTGAAGTAGCATTTCTCAGGTTTCTCCACTGGAAAGTGACTCTCCTCTGGCCCCCTTTCCACTCTGTACTCTTTGGAAGGAAGTCACCATGCACAGCTCACACTTTCACCATTTTCTTTTGGAAAACAATTTAACGTGCATGCCTTTCTGATTATAGATTAGTAAGAGACTTCTGTTTCAGTTCCAATAAATTAAGGAAAACTCAGAGTTTGGGTAGAACATTATAACTGAATACTAGAATGGATCTGAAGAAAGTTTCCATTTATCCACAACAGCTGAGGAGTGAGTCACAATATGTAATTTGTAAGGATTATTAATTTCCAAAAGTGTAATAATAAAATACCGTTACCCTTAAAATTACACACACCTTTATGTATCTATTTCTTAGTTGTTATGATTTACAAGGTACTTCAGGACCTTGCAGTGCATGCACCAGGATCATCAACAAGAACAACAATTTAGGGACTTCCCTGGTGGCACAGTGGTTAAGAATCGGCCTGCCAATGCAGGGGACAAGGGCTCAATCCCTGGTCAGGGAAGATCCCGCATGCCACAGAGCAACTAAGCCTGTGCAGCACCACAACTACTGAAGCCTGCACTCTAGAGCCCACAAGCCACAACTACTGAGACTGCATGCTGCAACTACTGAAGCCTGCGTGCCTAGAGCCCGTGCTCCGCAACAGGAGAAGCCACTGCAATGAGAAGCCCACGCACCGCAACGAAGGGTAGCCCCTGCTCGCCGCAACTAGAGAAAGCCCATGTGCAGCAATGAAGACCCAACACAGCCAAAAAAAAATTAAAAAAATTTTTTTTAAAAAAAGAACAACAGGGCTTCCCTGGTGGCGCAGTGGTTGAGAGTCCGCTTGCCGATGCAGGGGACATGGGTTCGTGCCCCGGTTCGGGAAGATCCCACGTGCCACAGAGCGGCTGGGCCCGTGAGCCATGGCCGCTGGGCCTGCGCGTCCGGAGCCTGTGCTCCACAACGGGAGAGGCCACAACAGTGAGAGGCCCGCATACCAAAAAAAAAAAAAAAAAAAAAGAACAACAATTTAACAAACAACAGATATTAGTTGACTTGAATAACAGATATTCCCACATTTCACTGAATATGTAGGCAATATAAAAGTTTTGCATAAGCAACATGGATGGACCTAGAGATTATCATACTAAGTGCAGTAAGTCAGAAAGAGAAAGACAAATACTATAATATCACTTATATGTGGAATCTAAAATATGACACAAATGAACTTATCTATAAAACAGAAACAGACTCGTTCAGACATGTGGTTGCCAAGGGGAAGAGGGGGTGGGGGAGGGATGGATTGGGAGTGTGGGATTAGCAGATGCAAACTATTATATATAGAATGCATAAACAACAAGGTCCTACTGTAAACACAGGGAACTATATTCAATATCCTATGATAAACCATAACGGAAAGGAATATGAAGAAGAATGCATATATATGTATAACTGAATCACGTTGCTGTACAGTAGAAATTAACACATTATAAATCAACTGTACATCAATAAAATAAAATAAAATACATTTTAAATAAATTTGTTCTAGATGTGACTACGAGGAAGCCAATAAAATAATTGGCATATCTTATCTTGTTTACTGACCCCAACCCCTCCGACCCCCCAAAACCTGGTTATTTGCACTTTTTGATATTTGGAGTGTTGAATGTATAAGGACACACTCTGTTACTCTTTCCAAGGATCCTCAGTGATTGCATTGTGGACATTACAAATGTGACTACCCTTAGAGCATCAAAATAAGCTCTTGTAAGAACCAATACTAAATAATAGTGTCTGGTTGAATTCTCTTATTTAATCAACAACTGTTTTAACACCAAGAATAATTACTGATGCATAAATTTGGCTCACAGCTGAAGACCAAAATTGTTCACAATCAGGACTTTGTAAAAAGGCACAATGAGTTAGCTCTTGTTATGAGTATTTTTGCATATAAAGCTAATGACTGTAATCAATGGATAATAACTACTTTAGCTCTCTTTTGGCATATTGCTTCTTCACGAACTTGCCATCAGAGATTAACAGTTTGCTGTTAAAGTTTATGTGAAATAACTTGGAAGAAAGGCCTATTTGAGTTGTCACTGGATTACTGTTTTATTCCCATGCAGGGACTAAAAGTTGAAATCTGAGTTCCTGAATGTAACTATTTTGCCTGTTTTGTCAAGGCCAGAGTGAACCACTTTTTAGAAATTGGTAAATATATTTCAAATATAATTATGTCCATGTCCTTCGGCCAAAATCCACCAGGAATACACTTAGAGTTGTGTTGATTACTCATTGTAAGTAAGGGAGAGGCAACACCAAGGGAACTATAGCAGGTCACAGGAAAAGGATGTTAGAAAAAACTCAGAGGATTTGGGCTTGTGTTAGGTGATGTTGGAGGGTGTTTGAGGAAGCAGGGATTTGCTCTGGATTGGAGACTGTTGGGAAGGGGGAGTAATTCTATGATTAGGTATCTTAGCAAACTTATGTAGGAGAAGAGAAGACCAGACCCCCACTAAAGCTTTAATTAATAGAGGCAACACTCGTGTCAGCCAGACAGGGAGGTGTTTGGTATTTTTGAGGCTTGGACAATTTCATGTTTTCTCTATATTCAGATGTGATTATGGGGAGGTCTTATTTTTGCCTTGATCCATCATGGCTTTATATGATATTACTATTCTGTGAAATTTTTTATGTTCAAGAGGAGAACACCATGGCCTAATTGTGAGTGCCAGGCCATCTCCCAGATGTGGGGAGATGATTTACTTAACTGTTAGGTCATTAAATAACTAAAGTAATAATCACTGATTTCGAAGACTTTTTTCAATATTATACATGTGAATGAAATTCAATATCTACTCAAAATATGAAACAGACATCACTATACTTCTAAAGATTTACTAAACTGTTGCAATGTATTTGGTCAACTTCAAAATTAAATTTTCTTTTTTTAAAAAATAAATTTATGTATTTATTTATTTATTTTTGGCTGTGTTGGGTCTTTGTTGCTGCACGCAGACTTTCTCTAGTTGTGGGGAGTGGGGGCTACTCTTTGTCGCGGTGCATGGGCTTCTTATTGCACTGGCTTCTCTTGTTGCAGAGCATGGGCTCTATGCATGTGGGCTTCAGTAGTTGTGGCACATGGGCTCAGTAGTTGTGGCTCGTGGGCTTTGTTGTTCCATGGCATATGGGGTCTTCCTGGACCAGGGCTCAAACCCGTGTTCCCTGCATTGGCAGGTGGACTCCCGACCACTGCACCACCAGGGAAGCCCCAGAATTAAATTCTTATCATTAAGTTCTTTGGCATTAAATTTGAGAGTCAAGGAGTATAAATTTTGTGTTTGCTAATTTTTTATTTCTCATTTTAAAAGATTTTTATCTGCATAAGGTGGCAATCCAGTGGAAAATCAATGTGTCCAGTGTCTTGTCTTTAGTTTATTTGTTGTTGTAGTTGTCTCTAGTTTTATAGACTTGGAAATTCAGTGTATTAGAATATCCAAGTTAGATTGGGCTCTAGGGCACATATGCACACTAACCAAAATCACAAAAGACTAACATATCTACAAGAATGCTAATGCATTAGTTCACAGTGGGAAATATAACCATCAATAGTAATAATAGCTAATTCTTATTGAGTGCCTACTACAGTAAGCTTGTGATATGAATTAATTTGTGAAGCTTTCACAACAACCTTATGTGGTAGTCACTGGTCATTTGGAAAACACTAGATGAGACAAACTCTGCATGCCCCTCCTCTTCCTCCAGGAGCCTCCTAATTTCCTAACTTCTCTCTCTCTCTCTCTCTCTCTCTCTCTCTCTCTCTCGCTCTCCCCCCGCCAACTCTCATTTCCAAGAGTTGTTGGATCTGTGCTACTATTATCTTCCATGCTGCTGCTATACCCATTTCCCACTGGTGTATTCTATCATTTAGAGCAAAATGTAGTGTGTTAAAAACTGAGGGGTCCTTTCCCACCTCTTTTTCTTTGAAAAAAAAATCTGAAAGATGACCAGAATTTTATAGTATTTACTTATTTTTATTTATATCACTACAAATTCTTTAGTTATGACAGATTAGAAATTAAATGTGTTGGTGTTTTATGCAATTTTGACTTGAAACTAGACTCACAAATGAGACAATCCTATGATAATCTCTTTTTATTAAAAAATAGCATTTATCACCTTAATGTGTTTTATCCTTTTGCTCAGTCATGCATCTCTAATGCATCAAAATCAGGTTTAAGGAGTTGATCTAGATATTCATATATATTGTAGCCTGGGGTTTTTTGGGGGGTGAAAGAAGGTGCTTTTTAATCGTTATTTTTATAATATATGCTTATGGTTTAAAAAAAATTGAAAAGTACAAAGTAAGCAATGTACAAAGAATAAAGAAGGAAAATAAGCCATAATTCTCCCACTTAGAGGCAAACAGTTACCAACATTTTGTGTTGAGTCCTTCTACGTGTTTTTCTAGACAATTGGCATTGTAATGTACCTAAAATTTAGTTCTCTACTTTTTTTCCCACATAGCATCACAGTACAAGCTTTTCCATCTTTAAAAATGCAAACAAAAGATTTAAATATGCATGTAACACATGAATAAAATATCTCCTTTTTCACATATTAAAATATTTAGGTGTAAGGATATGTACCAATTTAATTTTTTTTATTTATATATTTTTTTATTAGTTTCTGCCCAATTTAATTTTTTAAAGATTTTTTCTTAGAGCAGTTTTAGGTTCACGGCAAAATTGAAAGGAAGGTACAGAGATTTACCATATATACCCTGCCCCAACACATGCAGAGCTTCCCTGTTAACAGTATCTCCCACCAGAGTGGTATATTTGTAATAATTGGTGAAATTATATTGACACATCATAAGTAACCCAAAGTCCATAGTTTATATTAGGGTTCACTCTTGGTGTTGTACATATTACTGGTTTGGATAAATGTGTAATGTCTTGTATCCACCATTATAGCGTCACACAGAATACTTTTACTGCCCTAAAAATTCTCTGTGCACTGTCTAGTCATCCTTCTCCCCTCCCCCTCCTCTCCCCTCAACTCCTGACAACCACTGATCTTTTTATTGTCTCCACTGTTTTGTCTTTTCCAGAATGTCATATAGTTTGAATCAAACAGTCTTTTCAGATTGGCTTCTTTCACTTAGTAATATGAATTTAAGATTCCTCTATGTCTTTTTATGGCTTGATAGCTTAGATATATGTATATATTTTTTGGTATTTATTTTTAACATCTTTATTAGAGTATAATTGCTTTATAATGGTGTGCCAGTTTCTGCTGTATAACAAAGTGAATCAGCTATATGCATGTGTATATACCTATATCCCCTCCCTCTTGCATTTCCCTCCCACCCTCCCTATACCACCCCTCTAGGTGGTCAAAAAGCACAGAGCTGATCTCCCTGTGCCATGAAGCTGCTTCCCACTAGCTATCTATCTTACATTTGGTAGTGTATATATGTCAATGCTACTCTCTCACATAGTCCCAAATTTCCCTTCCCCAACCCCATGTCCTCAAGTCCATTCTCTACATCTGTTTCTTTATTCCTGTCCTACGCTCATCAGAACCGTTTTTATTTTTAGATTCCACATATATGTTTTAGCATACGGTATTTGTTTTCCCCTTTCTGACTTACTTCACTCTGTATGACAGACTCTAGGTCCATTCACCTCACTACAAATAACTCAATTTTGTTTCTTTTTATGGCTGAGTAATATTCCATTGTATATATATGCCACATCTTCTTTATCCATTCATCTATCGATGGACACTTAGGTTGCTTCCGTGTCCTGGCTATTGTAAATAGTGCTGCAATGAACATTGTGGTACATGTCTCTTTTTGAATTATGGTTTTCTCAGGGTGTACACCCAGCAGTGAGATTGCTGGGTCATATGGTAGTTCTATTTTTAGATTTTTAAGAAACCTCTGTACTGTTCTCCACAGTGGCTGTATCAATTTACATTCCCACCAACAGTGCAAGAGGGTTCTCTTGTCTCCACGCCCTCTTCAGCATTTATTGTTTGTAGATTTTTTTTTTTTTTTTTTGCAGTATGCAGGCCTCTCACTGTTGTGGCCTCTCCCGTTGCGGAGCACAGGTTCCGGATGCGCAGGCTCAGCGGTCACGGCTCACGGGCCCAGCCGCTCCGTGGCATGTGGGATCTTCCCGAACCGGGGCATGAACCTGTGTACCCTGCATGGGCAGGCGGACTCTCAACCACTGCGCCACCAGGGAAGCCCTGTAGATTTTTTGAAGATTGTCATTCTGACCAGTGTGAGGTGATACCTCATTGTAGTCTTGATTTGCATTTCTCTAATGATTAGTGGTGTTGAGCATCCTTTCATGTGTTTGTTGGCAATCTGTATATCTTCTTTGGAGAAATGTCTATTTAGGTCTTCTGCCCATTTTTGGATTGGGTTGTTTGTATTTTGATACTGAGCTACATGAGCTGCTTGTATATTTTGGAGATTAATCCTTTGTCAGTTGCTTCACTTGCAAATATCTTCTCCCATTCTGAGGGTTGTCTTTCCGTCTTGTTTATATTTTCCTTTGCTGGGCAAAAGCTTTTAAGTTTCATCAGGTCCCATTTGTTTATTTTTGGTTTTATTTCCCTTTTTCTAGGAGGTGGGTAAAAAAGGATCTTGTTGTGATTTATGTCATAGAGTGTTCTGCCTATGTTTTCCTCTAAGAGTTTTATAGTGTCTGGTCTTACATTCAGGTCTTTAATCCATTTTGCGTTTATTTTTGTGTATGGTGTTAGGGAGTGTTCTAATTTCATTCTTTTACATGTAGCTGTCCAGTTTTCCCAGCACCACTTATTGAAGAGGCTGTCTTTTCTCCATTGTATATTCTTGCCTCCATTATCAAAGATAAGGTGACCATATGTGTGTGGGCTTATCTCTGGGCTTTCTATCCTGTTCCATTGGTCTTTATTTCTGTTTTTGTGCCGGTACCATACTGTATTGATTACTGTAGCTTTGTAGCGTAGTCTGAAGTCTGGGAGCCTGATTCCTCCAGCTCTGTTTTTCATTCTCAAGATTGCTTTGACTATTTGGGGTCTTCTGTGTTGCAATACAAGTTGTGAAATTTTTTGTTCTACCTCTGTGAAAAATGCCCTTGGTAGTTTGATAGGGATTGCACTGAATCTGTAGATTGTTTGGGGTAGTATAGTCATTTTCACAACATTGATTCTTCCAATCCAAGAACATGGTATATCTCTCCATCTGTTTGTATAGTTTTTAATTTCTTTCATCAGTGTCTTATAGTTTTCTGAATACAGGTCCTTTATCTCCTTAGGTGGGTTTATTCTTAGTATTTTATTCTTTTTGTTGCAATGGTAAATGGGAGTGTTTCCTTAATTTCTCTCTCAGATTTTTCATCATTAGTGTATAGGACTACAAGAGATTTCTGTGCATTAATTTTGTATCCTGCTACACTACTAAATTCATTGATTAGCTCTAGTAGTTTTCTGGTAGCATCTTTAGGATTCTCTACGTATAGTATCATGTCATCTACAATGACTGTTTTACTTCTTCTTTTCTGATTTGGATTCCTTTTATTTATTTTTTGTCCCTGATTGCTGTGGCTATAACTTCCAAAACTATGTTAAATAATAGTGGTGAGAGTGGGCAACCTTGTTTTGTTCCTGATCTTAGAGGAAATGGTTTCAGTTTTTCACCATTGAGAACGATGTTGGCTGTAGGTCTGTCATATATGGCCTTTATTATGTTGAGGTAAGTTCCCTCTATGCCTACTTTCTGGAGCGTTTTGATCATCAGTGGGTGTTGAATTTTGTCAAAAGCTTTTTCTGCATCTATTGAGATTATCATATGCTTTTTATCCTTAAATTTGTTAATGTGGTGTATCACATTGATTGATTTGCATATATTGAAGAATCCTTGCATTCCTGGGATAAACCTCACTTGATCAGGGTGTATGATCCTTTTAATGTGCTGTTGGATTCTGTTTGCTAGGATTTGGTTGAGGATTTTTGCATCTATGTTCATCAGAGATATTGGCCTTTAGTTTTCTTTTTTTGTGACATCTTTGTCTGGTTTTGGTATCAGGGTGATGGTGCCCTTGTAGAATGAGTTTGGGAGTGTTCCTCCTTCTGCTATATTTTGGAAGAGTTTGATAAGGATAGGTGTTAGCTCTTCTCTAAACGTTTGATAGAATTTGCCTGTGAAGCCATCTGGTCCTGGGCTTTTCTTTGTTGGAAGATTTTAAATCACAGTTTCAATTTCAGTGCTTGTGATTGGTCTGTTTATACTTTCTATTTCTTCCTGGTTCAGTCTCAGAAGGTTGTGCTTTTCTAAGAATTTGTGCATTTCTTCCAGGTTGTCCATTTCATTGGCATATATTTGATTGTAGTAATCTCTCATGCATGATCCTTTGTATTTCTGCAGTGTCAGCTGTTACTTCTTTTTCATTTCTAATTCTGTTGATTTGAGTCTTCTTCCTTTTTTTCTTGGTGAGTCTGGCTAATGGTTTATCAATTTTGTTTATCTTCTCAAAGAACCAGCTTTTAGTTGTATTGATCTTTGCTATTGTTTCCTTCATTTCTTTTTCATTTATTTCTGATCTGATCTTTATGATTTCTCTCCTACTGCTAATTCTGGGGGTTTTTTGTTCTTCTTTCTCTAATAGCTTTGGGTGTAAAGTTAGGTTGCTTATTTGAGATGCTTCTTGTTTCTTGAGGTAGGATTGTATTGCTATAAACTTCCCGCTTAGAACTGCTTTTGCTGCATCCCATAGGTTTTGGGTCATCGTGTTTTCATTGTCATTTGTTTCTGGGTATTTTTTTATTTCCTCTTTGATTTCTTCAGTGATCTCTTGGTTATTAAGTAGTGTATTGTTTAGCCTCCATGTGTTTGTATTTTTTACAGATCTTTAACTCTAATTGATATCTAGTCTCATAGTGTTGTGGCCGGAAAAGATACTTGATACGATTTCAATTTTCTTAAATGTACCAAGGCTTGATTTGTGACCCAATGTATGATCTATCCTGGAGAATGTTCCATGAACAGTTGAGAAGAATGTGTATTCTGTTGTTTTTGGATGGAATGTCCTATAAATATGAATTAAGTCCATCTTGTTTAATGTATAATTTAAAGCTTGTGTTTCCTTATTTATTTTCATTTTGGATCATCTGTCCATTGGTGAAAGTGGGGTGTTAAAGTCCTCTACTATGATTGTGTTACTGTCGATTTCCCCTTTTATGGCTGTTAGCATTTGCCTTATGTATTGAGATCCTCCTATGTTGGGTGCATAAATATTTACAGTTGTTATATCTTCTTCTTGGATTGATCCCTTGATCATTATGTAGTGTCCTTCTTTGTCTCTTGTAATAGTCTTTATTTTAAAGTCTATTTTGTCTGATATGAGAATTGCTACTCCAGCTTTCTTTTGATTTCCATTTGCATGGAATATCTGTTTCCATCCCCTCACTTTTAGTCTGTATGTGTCCCTAGATCTGAAGTGGATCTCTTGTAGACAGCATATATACGGGTCTTGTTTTTGTATCCATTCAGCCAGTCTGTGTCTTTTGGTTGGAGCATTTACATTTAAGGTAATTATTGATATGTATGTTCCTTTACCATTTTCTAATTGATTTGAGTTTCTTTTTGTAGGTCTTTTCCTTCTCTTGTGTTTCCCACTTAGAGAAGTTCCTTTAGCATTTTTTGTAAAGCTGGTTTGGTGGTGCTGAATTCTCTTAACTTTTGCTCTATCTGTAAAGGTTTTAATTTCTCCGTCGAATCTGAATGAGATCCTTGCTGGGTAGAGTAATCTTGGTTGTAGATTTTTCCCTTTCATCACTTTAAATATGTCCTGCCACTCCCTATTGGCTTGCAGAGTTTCTGCTGAAAGATCAGCTGTTAACCTTGTGGGGATCCCCTTGTATGTTGTTTGTTGTTTTTCCCTTGTTGCTTTTAATATTTTTTCTTTGTATTTAATTTTTGATAGTTTGATTAATATATGTCTCGTCATGTTTCTCTTTTGGTTTATCCTGTATGGTACTCTCTGTGCTTCCTGGACTTGATTGACTATTTCCTTTCCCATGTTAGGGAAGTTTTCAACTATAATTTCTTCAAATATTTTCTCAGACCCTTTCATTTTCTCTTCTTCTTCTGGGACCCTTATAATGCTAATATTGTTGTGTTTAATGTTGCACCAGAGGTCTCTGAGACTGTCCTCAACTCTTTTCATTCTTTTTTCTTTATTCTTCTCCCTGGCAGTTATTTCCACCATTTTATCTTCCAGTTCACTTATCCGTTCTTCTGCCTCAGTTTTCCTGTTATTGATTCCTTCTAGGGTAGTTTTAATTTCAGTTATTGTGCTGTTCATCACTGTTTGTTTGCTCTTTAGTTCTTCTAGATCCTTGTTAAATGTTTCTTGTATTCTCTATTCTGTTTCCGAGATTCTGGATCATCTTTATTATCATTACTCTGAACTCTTTTTTAGGTAGGTTTACTACTTCTTCTTCATTTATTTGGTCTTGTAGGTTTTTACCTTGCTCCTTCATCTGTAACATATTCTTTTGTTGTTTCATTGTTTTTTCTTTTTGATGGGTGGTGCTGTATTACTGTCTTACTAGTTGCTTGGCCTGAGACGTCCAGCACTGGAGTTTGCAGGCAGTTGGATAGAGCTGGGTCTTGGTGCTGAGATGAGGACCTTCAGGAGGCCTCACTCTGATTGATATTCCCTGGGGTCTGAGGTTCTCTGTTAGTCCAGCGATTTGGACTTGGAGCTCCCACCACAGGAGCTTGGGCACAACCTCCAGTCTGGGAACCAAGATCCCGCAAGCTTTGTGGCACAGTAAAAAAAAAAAAAAAAAAAAAAAAGGAAGAAAGAAAGAAAGAGAAGAACAATACAATATCAAAAAATAAAAAGCAACATAAATTTAGTAAGATAAAAAATATATTAGGAAAAATAAAAGTATAATTGAAACAACTGCATTAAGGTAAAATAAAACCACAGCAGAAAAAAATTTTTAAAAAGGGGGTGGGGCAACAAGCCAAAAGGAGAGATCACTAACAAAGCATAAAGAATAAAATAAAACTAGAAAAATAAAAGATTTATTAGGGAAATAAAAATATAAAAGAATCAACAGCAATGAATCAGGAAGGTAAAACAGAACTGCAATCTACAAGAGGAAAAAGGAAAAGAAAATAATTTTACAAAGCTGTGGCTATGGGGGCAGAGTTTAGGCAGGTGGGTGGGGGGGTGGGGGGGTGAAACTTAGGCAGGGGTGGGGTTTAGGGTGGGGCAGGACCTAGGTGGGTGGGGGTTTGAGCGTGGGGTGGGGCCTCTGCTTAGGACCTGCGAGGAAGGGGAGAGACAGCACTTAGAAAGGAGGGCCTCTGGAGCATGGAGTTCCAGAGTTTGGAGGTAAGGCCCTGAGTGAGGGTGTGTGGGTGGGGTTTAGGCCCAGCGCGTTGGAGGGGGTCTCCGAGTGCAGCGGTAGGGCCCTGGGTGGGGGTGTAGGGGTGGGGCTTTGGCTCTGCAAGTCTGGAGGGAGGCTCCAAGGGCAGAGGATTAAGCCCAGGAGCCCAACAGGCTTCCTGGTGCCTAAGTGGACAGGGAAAGCACAGGCCCCATTCCCTTCCGTTCCTTTGCACCCCTCCCCCACTGTCTCCCCCAGGGTCTCCCCCGTCGCCTCTGGACCCCTAACCATGTGTGGGTCCCACTGGGTGTAGGAACTCCTCCCCTCCCCCAGCCACCCTTCAGGGGTGCCCATCCCAGAGTTCCGGCTCCCCCTTCCTTCCCTCCCACTCCCTCAGGACCCGCGTGGCTGGAGGGGGCCTAGGTGGGCAGAGGATCAGGCCTGGGATCTCAGCAGGTTCCCAGGGGTCCAAGTGGGCAGGGGAATCCTGACCACACTCCCTTTTGATCCTCTGCCCTTCCAATGGTTCCCCAATTTCTCCCTTCGGGCATGGGATCCCTTCCCCTCCCCCAGCTGCCCCTTAGGGGCGCCAGTCCCTTCCCACCTCCACTTTTCCTCACTATTCACTCCCCCCACTCCCCACATCCTACCCGGTCACTGGGGTTTCCTCCCATCCCCTTAGGTGTCCATGGTCCCCCACCGGTGCCTGGTAGGTGCCCTAGTTGTGAGGAGACGTGAATTTCGCATCCTCCTAGTATGCCATCTTGACTCTGCTCATATCTTTTTGATGCTGAATAATACTCTATCTTCTGGATGTATCACAGTTTATCTGTTCACCTACTGAAGAACATCTTGGTTGCTTCCAAGTTTTGGCAATTACGAATAAAGCTGCTATAAACATCTGTGTGTGGGTTTTGTATGGACATAAGTTTTCAACTGCTTTAGGTAAATATCAAGAAGTGAGATTGCTGGATTGTATGGTAAAAGTACATTTAGCTTTGTAAGAAACTACCAAACTTTCTTGCAAAGAGTCTGTACCATTTTGCATTCCCACTAGCAATGAATGTGAGTTCCTGTTACTCCACATCCTTGTCAGCATTTGGTGTTGTCAGTGTTCCAGATTTTGGCCATTCTAATATGTGTGTATCTCATTGTCATTTTAATTTGCATTTCTCTGATAACACATAATGTGGAGTGTCTTTTCATATGCATTTTCATCTGTATATCTTCTTTGGAGAGGTGTCTGTTAAGGTCTTTGGCCCATTTTTTAATTGGGTTGTTTGGTTTTTTATTGTTGAGTTTTAAGAGTTCTTTGTACATTTTGGCTAACAGTCATTTTGGCTAATCAGATGTGTCTTTTGCAAATATTTTCTCCCAGTCTGTAGCTTGTCTTCTCATTCTCTTGACATTGTCTTTTGTAGAGCAGTTTTTAATTTTTCAATTTAATTTTGAACACCACTCCTGATTAGAGTATTCCTCATATGAAAATTCCACTGTTTATTTTGTCATTGTCCTGAGTTATTTCCATTATTTTCCTAGTCAAACACTGTTACCATGAACATTCTTTGACATATCGTTGATATATGTTTCTTCAGGGTAAAAGGTAGAAATGGAATTTCTGGGTTATAAGGTATGAAAATTATTTAGTTATAATAGACATTTTTCATGCTTAAATAAAAATCTATTGTATGATTTTAATGTTGCACTTTAAATGCTCTGTTGAAAATATCTTTGTCCACATACTTTTGTGCTTATTTTATGTTATTCCCTTAAATTTCTAAAAGGAGAGCTACTCATTCGAAGGGTATAATAATTTTGAGACCTCCTGATACATAGCATCAAATTGTTTTCCAGAAAGATTACTTTAGTTTATAACCTCAGTATGAGTGTATGAGATACCCATTTTACCATCCAATTAAACATTAGATGTTATCACATTAAAAATATTTTTTTTTCAATTTGATAGGGATGAAAGAGTTGTCTGCCTGAGAATCATCTGTTCTTCCACCACTTTCTAAAGAAAAATTTCCCTGCATCCCTCTTATATCAAAATAGGGATTTTCCTCCTTTGATGATACAATACACGTTCATTTATCACTATGTAAACTGTATTAATTTACTTTAAAACACTTTTTATTACTTATATCATCTTGTTTTCATTGTTCTATTGGTAGATTTTTCTATTTGTGAAAAAATTGTTTGGGTGTTTTGAGATGGGATAGACTACATCATCAACTTCTATTAAAGTTAACGGAAATACCTTTTCATTTAATGGCATGATCTTCAGGAATGAAAGAAGTCATTAATTGAGGGCTAACTATTAATTTATTTGTATATTTTGTAAAAATGAACAACCCATTTTGTATCCTGCCCTTTTCATGGGCAATGTTTTTTAAATATCTTTCTATAGCAGTATACATAACTCTATGCATAAAGATTTTAAAGCAGATTTTTGTATGTAGTCTTGTTTAGTGCAACTAAGCTTTAAATATTATTTCTTCTAAAATCTCCTTTTTAGTGTTAATTAATCCTGTTGTTCATGCCTTTCTTCTAGGTACTTTTCAATATAATAAAATCCCTGGTTACTGGGCTTATCATATGTATCTAGTGACTTGTGACTTAAAGGATACACAAAGGTTAGTAATGTATGACTTGCTTCCGATCCATTGTAGAAATTTCCTCAAAGAACATGATATTTTTATATTTATGGGTGGAAAGTTATAGAGTGCTGACTTTTTCTGATGGCTGTGTGTTTTATGTTTTACTTCAAATCATGAGGCCCAAATCAACCTCAAGATTCTTCTCTGTAGATAAGCAAAGGAAGCTACCATTCATATTTAAAGCTATATACTTCTTCTATTACTGTTCTGACTCTGCAGTCCATTTCTATTCTTAGAATATGTAAAACAGACGGGTCTTAGTGTGCTAAAACCACATCATAAAGCTGTTTTGCTTCATGGCTCAGAAATTCTGCTGCTTATCTAGCTCTTAAGAAAAATTCCTGCTTCTGAATAGCTTCATACCTCACTGTGACCCCATATATATACGTAAAGAATAATCTTAAACTTTCCATTTTTCAAGCCCCTGGGGAAATCATTCACCTAGTCCATAGACTTCAAAAAAGATATTGTAAGGGCCTCCCTGGTGGCGCAGTGGTTGAGAGTCCGCCTGCCGATGCAGGGGATACGGGTTCGTGCCCCGGTCTGGGAGGATCCCATATGCCGCGGAGCGGCTGGGCCCGTGAGCCATGGCCGCTGGGCCTGTGCGTCCGGAGCCTGTGCTCCGCAGCGGGAGAGGCCACAACAGTGAGAGGCCCGCATACCGCAAAAAGAAAAAAAAAAAAAAAAAAAAAAAAAAAAAAAAAAAGATATTGTAAGAGTGAGGTGTGAGTATATCATATTCTAGTTTCTTGGTTCAATTCTGCAAGATTTATTACTAAACAATTTAAGTTTTAGTCAAATATTAAATTATAGACATTGACAAATGTCTTTATTGAGGCTTCAAGAGATGTTTCATATGTTTTATCTCTAATGTGATAGAATAATGTGTATTAGCAAGTATAAATTTTTTTTTGCTCCAAATCATTTCTATCTGGTAATTAAATTTTTTTCACCAGCTAGTCACACATGTTAAATTAGCTTATCAACATTTTCCATGAGCCTATATTTTCTCTATATAGTAAATAAATGTCTTGCAATAGGAAACAAAATTTGAACAGAATAGATTTAAAAACAGAGGAGGGACTTCCCTGGTGGCGAAGTGGTTAAGAATCCACCTGCCAATGCAGGGAACATGGGTTCAAGCCTTGGTCCGGGAAGATCCCACAGGCGACTGAGCAACTAAGCCCATGCTCTGGAACTACTGAGCCTGCGTGTTGCAACTACTGAAGCACACACACCTAGAGCCCATGCTGCGCAACAAGAGAAGCCACCAGAATGAGAAGCCCATGGACCGCAACAAAGAGTAGCCCCTGCTCACTGCAACTAGAGAAAGCCCGCACGCAGCAGCGAAGACCCAATGTGGCCAAAAATAAATAAATAAATTTTTAAAAAGAAAAAAAATAAAATAAAAACAGGAGCCTTGAACCCCATAAAAGACAGATTTGAATGTTATTTCACATTTTCTATTTGTAAGTCTATTTCATACACACACACACAGTCAGTCAGTTGTACCTGTAGACATTTGTCCTACATCATCTAACTGTAAATTTTACTAATTTCTATTTTTCTCCATTTTATCAACTCATGTTTTCCTGTTAGTACTCATTTTCATCCTTTTTTTCTCAATGAAAAATTTCTACCTATAGAATGGACTTCCCTGTGTTTACCATCTTAAACACATTTCTACAGTTCATCTAAGAGAAGCATTCTCCATTCACTTTTAGCCATGGGACCATTTGCATTTTTCCCATCCAAAATCTTATAATGAGCTGTTTTATAGTATAAATTTAATTTATAATGTCAAATTATAGCATTTCATTTATTTACTTTTTTATTTCATTTGATGCAACTTTTAAGATGGAATTCTGGGATGCCAGATCTTGTTGATGAGGAATGTTGTATACATTGCTTATAAGAAATTATTATTCTTTGTTGGAGCAACTAGCATATGTAACACCAGTTAGAACTTCTTAACTAATTCTTTCTAATCTTTCACTTTCTGTTTTGAATCAAGAGCATTTGGAGTTCCTTGCATCATTTGATTTAAAAAAGAAGAAGGAGCAGAAGGAGGAAGTGGGGGCAGAAGAATATTTAGGAGACATTTAGATGTTTGTAAGATTGCCTTTGCACAGGTAACAGGTCTCGAAGTATCTGAGTTAACTATAAATTAAAAAAAAAATTTTCTTGTTCTTCCTCTTTTGACTTTTTTGTCAAATTGTTGAAGTGTAGAAAACCTTAGAAATTTGGGACTGAGAGTATAGGTGAGTACTTCCCACTTTGCTGACACCATGTCAGCCATGCATAAAGTTCTCAAGTTTTAAAGAATGGGTAGATTCCCTAAATACATTTCATTATTTCACATGAACCCTGTGAATGACATGTAGCTGTAGTTATCATCCCATTGTACAGATGTGGAAACTTAGAGAAGTTAAAGCACTTTCCCAAGATGACATAGCTTAGTTAGTGGTAGAGACAGGTCTTAAACCAGATCTGCTGACTGCTGACTAAATGCTAGATCTTTAAAGGATGCATTGTTAACTCCTGCCTGGAATGCTAAATGCCTTAGCACTATGATGTTTTTGAAAAGAAAGTAAATCTCAGCAAAAAGCGTCCTGGGGTAAATCGAACAGGATTAGCTGTTCTCTTAGAGGCAGCACTCAATTATGAGAGGTTATGAAAAAGTCTTCCCTAGAAGTCTCTAAAAATAAGATTATGTTTTGTAATGTCAACTACAAATTGGCACCTGCCATTGGCACTTGCCATCTACCTCTACAAGGATTAAATCATGTGCTGCAGCTGCTGACTTTCAACACACCCCTGAAAGGAGCTTAGAGTGGAGAGCAGAAATGAGGCACTCTGTGCTCTGGGAAAAACTGGTGGAACAGGTCTTCAGATAGTTAGATATTTTCAGGAGCTGATTTTATGACCCCAATTCTTGTATCTTCTCATATCTGTAAAAGCACTAAAATCTTTCATGGTGACGTCTGCTCATTGTGACTAGCAGAAACCTTCTACAAAAAAATATGGTGCTTCAAAAACAGAAATATACATCAATGGAACAGGATAGAAAGCCCAGAGATAAGCCCACACACATATGGTCACCTTATCTTTGATAAAGGGGGTTAGAATACACAGTGGAGAACAGACAGCCTCTTTAATAAGTGGTGCTGGGAAAACTGGACAGCTACATGTAAAAGAATGAGATTAGAACACTCCCTAACACCATACACAAAAATAAACTCAAAATGGATTAAAGACTTAAATGTAAGGCCAGACACTATCAAACTCTTAGAGGAAAACATAGGCAGAACACTCTATGACATAAATCACAGCAAGATCCTTTTTGACCCATGTCCTAGAGAAATGGAAATAAAACCAAAAATAAACAAATGAGACCTAATGAAACTTAACAGCTTTTGTCCAGCAAAGGAAACCATAAATAAGATGGAAAGACAACCCTTAGAATGGGAGAAAACATTTGCAAATGAAGAAACTGACAAAGGATTAATCTCCAAAATTTACAAGCAGCTCATACAGCTCAATATCAAAAAAACAAACAACAAAATCCAAAAATGGGCAGAAGACCTAAACAGACATTTCTCCAAAGAAGATATACAGATTGCCAACAGACACATGAAAGAATGCTCAACATCATTAATCATTAGAGAAATGCAAATCAAAACTACAATGAGATATCATATCACACCAGTCAGAATGGCCAACATCAAAAAATCTACAAACAATAAATGATGGAGAGGGTGTGGAGAAAAGGGAACCCTCCTGCACTGTTGGTGGGAATGTAAATTGATACAGCCACGATGGAGAACAGTATGGAGGCTCCTTAAAAAACTAAAAATAGAACTACCATATGACCTAGCAATCCCACTACTGGGCATATACCCTGAGAAAACCATAATTGAAAAGGAGTCATGTACCACAATGTTCATTGCAGCTCTATTTACAATAGCCAGGACATGGAAGCAACCTAAGTGTCCATCAGCAGATGAATGGATAAAGATGATGTGGCACATATATACAATGGAATATTACTCAGCCATAAAAAGAAACGAAATTGAGTTATTTGTAGTGAGGTGGATGGACCTAGAGTCTGTCATACAGAGTGAAGTAAGTCAGAAAGAGAAAAACAAATACTGTATGCTAACACATATATATGGAATCTTAAAAAAAAAAAAAAAAAGGTCATGAAGAACCTAGGGGCAAGACGGGAATAAAGACACAGACCTACTAGAGAATGGACTTGAGGATATGGGGAGGGGGAAGGGTAAGCTGGGACAAAGTGAGAGAGTGGCATGGACATATATACACTACCAAACATAAAATAGACAGCTAGTGGGAAGCAGCCGCATAGCACAGGGAGATCAGCTCGGTGCTTTGTGACCATCTAGAGGGGTGGGATAGGGAGGGTGCGAGGGAGGGAGACGCAAGAGGGAAGACATATGGGGACATATGTATACGTATAACTGATTCACTTTGTTATAAAGCAGAAACTACCACACCATTGTAAAGTAATTATACTCCAATAAAGATGTTTAAAAAATATATATATGTACTTGATTTTATGTACTCCCCCTTCACCAAAATTACACATATACTGACCTTCCCCCCTACCTCTTTGAAGCAGTTTCTCAGAGCTACCTGAAATGCTGTCTCCCAGGCTATAGTCCTTATTTTGCCCCAAATAAAACTTAACTCACAGCTCTCACATTGCGCAGTTTTCTTAAGTCGACAGTAATGAACGTAGTTTATAGTCAGTAGATGTCTAGAAAATAATTTTATAATAAGTTCTACATGAAAGCATTTGAAAGGTCTGGCCTAAAACAGTAAACAGAATGTCCCCATTAAATGGTAGAAATCAGATTTTTTTGAAAAATAAAAATTTATTTTTTTTCTGGGCTTCCCTGGTGGCGCAGTGGTTGAGAGTCCGCCTGCTGATGCAGGGGACGTGGGTTCGTGCCCTGGTCCAGGAAGATCCCACATGCTGCGGAGCGGCTGGGCCCGTGAGCCATGGCCGCTGGGCCTGTGCGTCCGGAGCCTGTGCTCCGCAACGGGAGAGGCCACAGCAGTGAGAGGCCCGCATACCGCAAAAAAAAAAAAAAATTATTTTTTGTTTTCAAAATCAGTATCAAATGTAGAATTTTTTATTTTTATCACATCTTTGGTGAGTTAATCAGAACTAAACTCTATGTACCTTTACCTTGCATTGGGATAAAGAATGATATAGAATTAACTTCTGATCATCTGTGCTAATATAAGGGATCAGGGGCACAGGCATTCCATTTGTCTTAAAAATGTATAATGAGATTGTGCATTGTGAAGTGGTTTTGTTTGTTTGTTTTTCAGGTGAATGGGATTATAGGATACTTGTGTTTTACTCAGCTATATAGTATAAGCCATTTGTCTTTTTTTTTTACATCTTTATTGCAGTCTAATTGCTTTACAATGGTGTGTTAGTTTCTGCTTTATAACAAAGTGAATCGGTTATACATATACATATGTTCCCATATCTCCTCCCTCTTGCGTCTCCCTCCCTCCCACCCTCCCTATTCCACCCCTCTAGGTGGTCACAAAGCACCGAGCTGATCTCCCTGTGCTATGCAGCTGCTTCCCACTAGCTATCTATTTTATGTTTGGTAGTGTATATATGTCCATGCCACTCTCTCACTTTGTCCCAGCTTACCCTTCCCCCTCCCCATATTCTCAAGTCCATTCTATTTGTCATTTTTTAACATATAGCAGCCAATATTGGAAGGAATTGGCAACAGTGAATGCCAGGCATCAGTGAGAAACCAGTATGAAATGCCAATTTGTCACAGGAAAATCCACAAAGTACAAATCTACTTGTGGATATACCCGAGTGTCATCTGTGAAATTAGACCATATTCCTTCTGAGGATTTGTAACTATTGAAGGTAAATGCTGGGGTTCAGGGATTTAACAGCCAAAAGGGGAAAGTTAGGATCATGTTTCACTTTCTATTTCAAGTGGTATCTATTCTTTCCTCATTTTTTGTTAATTCCCACTTGAGATCCTGGCCTCAACACTTCTTTGGTTCATACTTTCTAGTTTTTGTGGACACGGTGCTTGAAAAATAATATACAAACTTGTGTGTGCACATTCTCATCTTTGTGAGCAAATAAGGTACTTTTTGGATTGAAATCTTGCAGTGCTTGAGAACTGCCTCTATTATAGGCTCTGTTTCTTTGCTAAAAATGGCAGCTTCTCTTAGGAAGTAGCTTCCTGCATTCAGAACAGAGGTTCAGTAATTAGGTAAAACAGCTACTTTGGTTTTGCTTCTCCATTTTTTGTAGAATAAATGGAAGTATCTGTTTTGGGTTAACTTAATTGTGGAGCTCAACGGATATTGAAACATATGATTGGTTTTACATGATAGAATCAACTCATTAATTAGATTTTGTTTCCATCGTTCAAGTGTACAAATAGTAGTTGGAATGACAGTTGAAGCCATGTACAAATGTTGATCTAATCAAGACACAATTGGTTCCCTATGTTGGTATTTAATATTTCCTAAATTCATGTATCTTTCATGTGGCCCTAAAATTACTATGAAAGTATATAATAAAACCTATTAGGGCTTCCCTGGTGGCGCAGTGGTTGAGAGTCCGCCTGCCGATGCAGGGGATACGGGTTCGTGCCCCGGTCTGGGAGGATCCCACATGCCGCGGAGCGGCTGGGCCCGTGAGCCATGGCCGCTGAGCCTGTGCGTCCGGAGCCTGTGCTCCGCAACGGGAGGGGCCACAACAGGGGGAGGCCCGCGTACCATAAAAAAAAAAAAAAAAAAAAACCTATTAGTGCTTATTAAAATCACAAGGATGAGCAAACAATGATTAACGTGAAGGTAGGCATGTTAGAAAGGTGGAGTGCGGCAGTGGAAAATGGTCATATCAGACAGATACGTGTGAAGCCAAACCTCACCACCTATGAGCTATGTAATCTTGGTCAAGTTACTTCATTTCTCTGTTCCTCAGTTTTCTCCTCTGATAAGTAGGGAGTAGTAACTACCTTGAACATTACTGTAAGGATTCGAGAAAATATTTTCAAAGTGTCTAGCTAGCTCAGTATCCAACACTTGATAGGGATTCACTAAACTGGAAGCTGCTATCTCTGGTCTTGAGAAATAAATCATTTAGACTACGATTCTAAAAATATTTCACTCTTATAGAAGGTGAACAATTTTCCTTTAAACTTTCAGAGTATATATGAAAACAAACAAATACTAGCAATGCAGGGGGAAAGTCTGGTTATAAGCATAAAACTAGAGCAGGTATTAGAAGCATCTGGCAGGACTTTGAAAGGTGGCAGCATCTGTCAGGTTCTAGGCAGAAAAACAGAACTGAGATATTTTAATAGAGAAAATTTAATGTGGAAAACTAGTCACAAAAGTGGTGGGAGAGCTGAGAAGGCAATCAGAGGTCAGTGAGGTAACACAAAGTTACCAATGGTAGGAAACAGCTATTGCTCCCACAGCCAGAGGGACAGAGGGAGGAGGTGGTGGAACCAGAGCTGAGGAAGCCTAGAGAGAGATGGAACCTGCCTGACATGTTACACAAAGCAGAGAGAGAAAAGAGAAGTACCTTGGTTTTCCTACTTCTCACCCTTCAACCTCCAGTCATTGTCTCCTCAGTGGTTCATCCTAATAGAAATCAGTTGTCAAAGAGCTTGCAAAATGCAGTTTGCAGCAGTGAGGGTCCTGCAATACAGAGCAAAACAGGGGAAGGGCAGGGAATAGATCTGAGGACAAATAAACCAGATAGCCAGCACAGGGACATTCACAGTTATTTTCTGAAGAATTTTTTGCATGGCCTGGGACAGAATTGCAAGGCAGATAGTCTACTGCTTTTGCATTTTTCCTTTCCTTGCCATCAGTACCCTCCCTCCCTGGATTTGGTGTAGGGCAGGTCTAAGGTAGTGAAATCCAAAACTGTTATTAGACCAGAAGGAGGCTCACAGGCACCACAAGTCAGAGTCGTTGGGGTCATACCCAGAGCAGAAGGCTATGGCAAGAAAAAACAAAGGCAAGTAGGGTTTATTAGTCCAAGCAGATAAACTAGATTCATTGTTGGCCACAAATCAAAAGTCAATGTTAGTAGAACAATCTGCAATAGACTAAAGATCCTGGTAGCTCACCCCAGATGGTGAGAAATGGATATATTTTGGGGGCGGAGCCAAGAGGATTATTGATTGATAAATATAAGTGTGAAGGGAGGGAAAAAAAAGAGGAGTGAAGGACGATGGCCAAGTTTATTCTGAGCCAGGAGGATAAAACTGCCGTTTATCAAGGTGAGCAAACTGAGAAGAGAAGGTTTGGGGAGGATAGCGCGTTTGACTTTTGATATGCTGAATTTTAGAACCTTTTGTTTTCAAAAGTTTCTTTTAAAAACTGCCCTTTTTGTGATTTTTTTTAACATAATGCAGGAGGCTCAGTACTGAAACCAGGGAAATTATTAAGTGGAAGTCTATACATCTAATAGTGTAACCTCATCTTTCTATCTTCTTTGATTCTGAGAAAGCTGGCAGACAAGGTTTACCCACACCCTGTCCCCCAACTCTTCCCTCAACCCCAAGAGATTGGTATATTACTCTTTGGGATAATTGGTTAGCTCAAGAGAAAATCCCTGTAGATACCAGTAATTAAGGATTTCCCTCAGGAATATCTGAATCCACAGTGACTCCAAGGTAATTCCTTATAAATCCCCAAGGTCTGACCATGCACACTTCCATCATGTTGTTAATTCAACACATACACCAATGGACAGTCAAAGGTCAGCAGACTTACCCTAGGCACAATGTTAGGCCCTGTGAGAGACTCAAGGTCAGGAGACCACATCTGCTTATCAGTCTCAGAATTCAGGCAAGAGTTATTCTGGGTTTGTCTCTGACATCTGGTAAACATTCTTTCAAAAACATTGAATACATGCCTGTTCATAGCAGTGTTATTCACAATGGCTAAAACATGGAAGCAACCCAGTGTCCATCAGTGGGTGAATGGATAAGCAAAATGTGGTACAAACATGCAATGGAATATTATTCAGGCTTAAAAAGGAAGGAAATGCTGACATATGCTACAATATGGATGAACCTTGAGGACATTATGGATGAACCTTGAGGACATTATGTTAAGTGAAATAAACCAGTAACAAAAGACAAATATTGTATGATTCCATTTAAACAACGTACTTAGACTAGTCAGAATCATAAAGACAGAAAGTATAATGGTGGTTGCCAGCGGTTGGGGGAAAGGGAGAATGGGAATTAGAATTTAATGGGTATAGAGTTTCAGTTTCACAAGATGAAAAGTGTTATGGGGATGGGTGGTAGTGATGGTTGCACAACAATGTGAATATATTTAATACCACTGAACAGTTCACTTTAAAATGGCTAAGATGTTTAAAAAAAAAAGTTGGGAAAAAGAAAATACTTGGAACTTCTGAAGAAAAGAGGAGTTACTATTGTATAATGGCAGATGTTCTCCAAACTGCCTTTGACCAACAATTGATCAAGAAAAAGAACCAGGCACTAAAGTTGGCACAAATGGATGAAAGGTACTGAAAGAAAACCAGAAAAGATAAATTAGAGCACCTTAAAAGGAATGTTAGGGCTTCCCTGGTGGCGCAGTGGTTGAGAGTCCGCCTGCCAATGCAGGGGACACGGGTTTGTGCCCTGGTCTGGGAAGATCCCACATGCCGTGGAGTGGCTAGGCCCGTGAGCCATGGCCGCTGAGTCTGTGCGTCCGGAGCCTGTGCTCCGCAACGGGAGAGGCCACGACAGTGAGTGGCCCGCGCGCGTGTACCACGAAAAAAAAAAAAAAAAGGAATGTTAAAATATTATTCTAATAACAATGACCAAGTATAATCTTTATATTTTTATTGTTAAACATAAATACATTTATTTCAGTCATACTCAGTGTAAGCAATGCTATAATTATGTTTCACTTACACTTGTGATCCCATTTAACCATGCAGTATTTATGACCAGAATAACAAAGGAGGTCATTGGAGGTTAGAGCTGCCAATGACCTATTGTAATAATGAAATCATCTTTTAAAATTAACAGCAGAATTACTGCTTTATACTCTATTGTCTCATGTAAACAATACCAGATTTAGTGGAAAAAAATTAACAAAAGATGTAGATGATTTAAAGAGAACTCCCCAGAAACAAATAATATTGATAATATTGATAAAACCCGCAATTGAATATATCTATTTAGCCAATACTGAATGTGTATACTGATACATATAATGCATATATTTGTTCTCAACTATATTTAAAAATTCTCTATAAAAGAGACATTGTCTTTAGTTTCTATTCTTAAATCCTCAATAATAGGTAGGGAATGTGTCTGAGAAAGAGCAGATATGTAATTATTTATATTAGTTGACAGTTTGAGGAATGAAAGACTAAATACTATGATGATAAGCTATAATAATATTTTCTCTTAATATGGCATACAGTCTATGGTTTGCTGACAAGCTCACGTGTTTTTTAAAATTTCTGTGCATTCAGATGGGTAATAAAGAACCAGCTTTGGCTAATCAAAGACAAGTTAGTTGTTTGCTCAGACACTGAAAGAAAAGGAAGATACTGCAAAGCAGAATAAAGATCAAATTACAGATGTAGTTTTGGGGATCCTCAGCACATGTGATAATTGAAGCCTGCAGTAGATGAGTTCATCTATGTGTAGTGGTGGAAAGAAGGACTTAGAACTGAGCTCTTAGGAGATCCACTATTTTGTGTTCTGATAGAGGAGAAGCTCCAAAGAGACTTACATGGAGCTTCTGGAAGAGTGTTGTGTCATAGAATCCAACAGAAGCGAGGGTTTCAAGAAAGAGGAAGTGTCAGCTTTGCCAGATGCTGAGAAGCCAAGGAAGACAACAGAAAAACACCCGATTAATTTAGTTTCATAGCGTCACTGTTAGTGTTTGCAAGAACAGTGGAGTATTCAGGGACAGTCCATTCTAGAGAAGGTTGGAGATAAATAAAGGAGGTGGGGAAGTGAGTCAGTGAGAGCAAACACTCCTTCTAAAAATGTGACGAGGGGAAGAAAGACAGCGAGGGTTGGAGGGACAGTTTTGTTTTTGATTGCATTGACAATGCAATCATTAATAGTGTGTCCCAGTGTGATCGAGAGGTCAGCCTTTATTCTGGAGTTGCAAGTATCATGCAGAGCCTGTTCAGATCCATGCTATTTGATGAATCTGTGTTCTTGCAACAAGCGAGCTCCCATGGTTCAGTTAGAGTATGGCAGAAATTGCTATTTCTTCCCAATATCCATTCTCCCATTAGAATTTTCAGCGAGGCACAGGGCCCTCCAAAATAAAGACACACAGGGCTTCCCAAAATAAACAACTCCCCAGTCTTCCTTGTAATTATATATGGCCAGGGGAATAAGTCCTAAACAATGCAGATAAGCAAGAGTATCCTGCAGCAGCTTCAGAGAACCTTCCTTAAGGAACAGCTTACATGAACCCTTTGACCCACTATGTCACCTTCCTCTTCCTAGCTAGTTGAAATATGGACATGATAGATGGAGCTGAAGAGCCATCTTGGACCATGAGGTGACCTTGAGAATAGAGCCCACAGTTGATAGAGTAAAAACCTAGAAGAATCCAAAGTATGTGTTGACTTCATAGAACAGAGTTCTATGGAAGCCCTAGACCATCTGTATCTGGATGTTAAAGCAAAAGGAAAATAAGCATCTAGTATAAGCCTCTGATATTTTGGAGGCTATTAACACCCTTAGTCAAATCTAAATCTAACTAATATATAGAAGGACAGCAAGAAAAGTGCAGACTGTAATAAAATTGACAGGTCATCATTGAAATGAAAACAGATTAAAAGTAATTGAAGAGGGACTTCCTTGGTGGCGCAGTGGTTAAGAATCTGTCTGCCAATGCAGGGGACACAGGTTTGAGCCCTGGTCCAGGAAGATCCCACATGCCGCAGAGCAACTAAGCCCGTGTGCAACAACTAATGAAGCCCGCGTGCTACAACTACTGAAGCCCATGCACCTACAGCCCATGCTCCACAACAAAAGAAGCCACCGCAATGAGAAGCCCGTGCACCACCATGAGGAGTAGCCCCACTTGCCAAAACTAAAGAAAGATTGCAAACAGCAACAAAGACCCAACATAGCCAAAAATAAATAAATAAATAAATTTATTTATTTTTTTTTAAAGTCATTGGGGCTTCCCTGGTGGTGCAGTGGTTGAGAGTCTGCCTGCCGATGCAGGGGACACAGGTTCGTGCCCCGGTCTGGGAGGATCCCACATGCCGCGGAGTGGCTGGGCCCATGAGCCATGGACACTGAGCCTGCGCGTCCGGAGCCTGTGCTCCACAACAGGAGAAGCCACAACAGTGAGAGGTCTGTGTACCACAAAAAAAAAAAAAAAAGTCATTGGAGAAAATTCTATTTAGGAAAAATAATAGTGTTAATTTAAGACCATGGATATTGTCCAGGAGTCGATGTCAAGAAGGAAATGGAGAATGAAATTTTGCCATTTGCAGCAACATGGATGAACTTGGAGGTCATTATGCTAAGTGAAATAAGTCAGACAGAGAAAGACAAATACTGTATGATATCACCTTTATGTGGAATCTAAAATATACAACAAACTAGTGAATATAACAAAAAAGAAGCAGATACAGATATAGAGAACTAGTGGTTACCAGTGGGGAGGGGAGGAGGGGGCAACATAAGGGTGGAGGAGTGAAAGGCACAAACTGTTGGGTGTAAGATAGGCTACAAGGATGTATTGTACAACATGGGGATTATAGCCAATATTTTGAAATAACTGTAAATGGAGTGTAACTTAATTTTTTCTAAAAACAATAAAATCATATGAAAAATAATTTAATAAAATAAATTTAAAAAAATTTAAAAAGCCATATACAAAAATAAACTCAAAATGGATTAAAGATCTAAATGTAAGACCAGATACTATAAAACTCCTAGAGGAAAACATAGGCAGAATACTCTTTGACATAAATTACAGCAATATTATTTTGCATCTGTCTCCTAGAGTAATGAAAATAAAAGCAAAAATAAACAAATGGGACCTAATTAAACTTAAAAGCTTTTGCTCCACAAAGGAAACCATAAGCAAAACAAAAAGACAACCTATGGAATGGGAGAAAATATTTGCAAACAATGCAACTGGCAAGGGATTAATTTCCAAAATATTCAAACAGTTCATACAGCTCAATATCCAGAAAACAAAAAAATGCAACCAAAAATGGGCAGAAGACCTAAATAGACATTTCTCCAGAGAAGATATACAGATGGCCAATAGGCACATGAAAAGATGCTCAACATCACAAAATTATTAGAGAAATGCAAATCAAAACTACAATGAGGTACCACTTCATACCAGTCAGCATGGCCATCATTAAAAAGTCTACAAATAACAAATGCTGGAGAGGGTGTGGAGAAAAGGGAACCCTCCTAGACTGTTGGTGGGAATGTAAATTGATGAAGCCACTATGGAGAACAGTATGGAGGTTCCTTAAAAAACTAAAAGTAGAGTTATCATATGATCCAGCAATCCCATTCCTGGGCATATATCCAGAAAAGACAAAAACTCTAATTCAAAAGGATACATACACCCTGAAGTTTGTAGCAGAACTATTTACAATAGCCAAGACATAAAAGCAACCTAAATGCCCGTCAACAGATGAATGGATAAAGAATATTACTCAGGGCTTCCCTGGTGGCACAGTGGTTGAGAGTCCGCCTGCCGATGCAGGGGACACAGGTTCATGCCCCGGTCCGGGAAGATCCCACATGCCGCGGAGTGGCTAGGCCCGTGAGCCATGGCTGCTGAGCCTGCGCGTCCGGAGCCTGTGCTCCGCAACGGGAGAGGCCACAAGAGTGAGAGGCCCGTGTACCGCAAAAAAAAAAAAAAAAAAAAATTACTCAGCCATGAAAAAGAATGAAATATTGCCATCTGCAGCAACATGGATGGACCTAGAGATTTTCATACTAAGTGAAGTAAGTCAGACAGAGAAAGTCAAACATCACAAGATATCACTTATATGTGGAATCTAAAAAAAATGATACAAATGAACTTATTTACAAAATATAAATAGACTCACAGACATGGAAAACAAACTTATGGTTACCAAAGGAGAAAGGGGAAGGGATAAACTTAAAAAAAAAAAAGGAAATAGGCAGGAAAATGACCATAATAGGAAGAAAATGTCACATGAGGAAATGTGGTCCCATATTATCCAGTCTCCTTGTATATCACTGGTCAATCACAGCAGACATTCTTGCAAAGTCTTACTTCAAGAGAAAAAGTGAGGTAGATGATGATTCCCTTTTGCTGTTTAGTATATACTTTCATACTTTCTTTTAACCTGTTTAACTGTATATATATTTTAATTTGTTTAACCTGCTTGACTGTGTATCTATCTTTCTATCTCAGATGTATAAATATATGTGCGTGTATATATACACATATATAGTTTAATATGAGTTGTAAAAGTCTCAGAGTCCATATGAGTCTATTGGTTTCTTTTTAACGTTAAGGAAAATTGTAAATTGTGCAGAAAAGTTTCTTCTGGTTATCTCTCTTTCTTGATCTGAAGGAGTAACTCAAAAATATTTTAAATGAGAAAATTCACTTTTGAACTGATTATCAAATCTGTTACCAAAAAGAGCTAATAAAAACATCATCATCTCTCATAATAGAGGACAGGATTTCCATTCTATTTTTATTGAGAGATCACCATTATAAAACTACATATAGTGGGCATGAATTTTATTACACAATGCCAGGATACAAGATATATCACATTTCCCTATTTCCTAAATCAAATGTAATCTGTTCTGAGGTTGGAGGGAAAATTCAACCAATCATTTTTGGGATTCCCTTCTCTTTCTTGATGGGGTCCCGCAACAATCCTAGTAATGTCAAAATCAGGAGGTTAGCTGTCCTTTGCTCTGTGCGGTTGCCAGATTTGCTGTTGCTCTGTTGACTGCAGGATGCTGCTATACAGCACTGGAGCTGCCTCTTGGGCACTGAAGATCAGGCAGGCCCAGAGATACATCTTACAAGGGATCTTTTCACTGACTTCAGACTGTGCCTCTCACTGCCAAGTTCCTGAGGTCACTGCATGCCTACAAGGCTTGGTCTCTGCTACCCAGTGGTGGGTTCCTGGTCTTCTCTCCAGCTGTAGAAAATTAATACTCTCCTAGTGTTTGGAAATGTGATCCCTTTTCTTGAATATATATAATGAAAGGAGCTGGTAACCCCAGTTCATTTTTTCACCTAATTATACACAATGTTAAACTTATGTAACTCAGAAAGTATGTCAACTTTTGTTTTGAGCTTGTTCTCACAAAAATATAATTATTTAAGTGACTAAAAAGTAGAATAATTAATTTCACTTCTCTGATTTGAATTTCAGTTCCCTTTCTGGCTCCAGTTTACATGCTAACTGGCAGTGGAATTAGATCACTAACAGTTGTTTCTTCTCTCTCTATATTGCCTGATATTGTCAATTGCATCTTAACATATTTGAGCTTTGGTGAATTTCCTTATGCCAGCTTCCTAAACATAAAATTAGTATAACTGTGTACTAATATGATATACCTATATCTTTGAAATTTTTGTAGATGAATTCAATTGTGACTATCCTTAGATATAGTATAAAAGCACCTAATAGTTTTGATAACCTTTTCTTATTGACCTGTTTTATGACTTTACAGAAAAAAGTAGAAATCTAACATTAGAGTTATAAGTATATCCTAATCTGATTTAAATTTAATTATAATTCCTTGGACCATTTTAATAATATTTTTAGTATCATGATTTTGGCAATGGGTATGATGTGTTTATTATAGTATTAAACATTGGGATGTACAATGGTGAAAATGCTGAAATGTGTTTATTAAAAGCTAGAGAACTGGTTTAGTATCATATATATGTAGCATATGATACATAGTATCATATACATACATACATTTAACTTACATATATTACCCACACACACACACACACACACCATTAGTCTCCTTTAGAGGGTACAAGGGAACCAACTCATTCTTCTGAAAATGGTCAGTAAAGTAAAAGGTTGAATATTTAACTTCTCTTTCCTGTATGAACTTTATTTCAGGAAAACTAAATTGTTATTGAGGGACATTTTTCTTTCCCTAGAAAAATTCCAGCCAATAAATAAAAAAGAAATGATAGATTAGAATGTCACCGTTTTGCAAACTCCAAATCAAAGGATGAATCCAAGTAGTGATTATCAATGGTTGTTAACATCACTGAAAGAAGCCAACAAGGTATTATGTGTCTCCTGATGGAAGTACACACCATCTATGAAGTAGCCTTGCCAAAGAAACTGGACTGTATCAAACCAAGCCTCTAGATCTAGCTACAGTTTACAGGTTTACAAGTTTACAGGAAACACAGAGGCAAGAGACACGTGTTAAAAGATACTATGTGGAGGGAGGTGCAGAAAAGTCCAGATACTGAAAATTTTATAGGCTAAAAGACATGGTTTTTTAAAAAAACCAAATTGCCAGGAAAAAAAAGAAAGAGGGAATTTTAGTAGACATCAATCAATCTCAATATGTTGACCTTATTTGGATTTTGATTCACACAAGCTATTTAAAAATGATGACATTTATGAAACAATTGGAAATATAGACAGCAATCCTTAAATATTTGACATTATTGAAGAATTACTGTTAAATTTTTCAGGTGTAATAATGGTATTATTAATATATTTTTGTGAAGAGCTATTTTATTTTAGAAATACATACTGAAATATTTATGAATGAAATTATATGACATGAGATTTTCTTCAAAATAATAAGGTTGGGTAAGGCTATAGATAAAACAAAGTTATTCATATTGAAGTAAGATACTAATATTGGATAGAAAACGATTTCATTGCATTATTATTTCTACTTTGTAAAGTGCTTATCTTTTAAATATACGTGTAGAAAAAATTTAGAGATGAAAAGATATGATAAATATAGCAGAGGGAGGAACACTCCCAAACACATTCTATTCTATGAGGCCACCATCACCCTGATACCAAAACCAGACAAAAATGTCACAAAAAAAGAAAACTACAGGCCAATATCACTGACAAACATAGATGCAAAAATCCTCAACAAAATACTAGCAAACAGAATCCAACAGCACATTAAAAGGATCATACACCATGATCAAGTGGGGTTTATCCCAGGAATGCAAAGATGCTTCAGTATACACAAATCAATCAATGTGATAAACCTGATTAACAAATTGAAGGAGAAAAACCATATGATCATCTCAAGAGATGCAGAAAAAGCTTTCAACAAAGTTCAACACCCATTTATGATAAAAACTCTCCAGAAAGTCAGCATACAGGGAACCTACCTCAACCTACCTCATAATAAAGGCCATATATGACAAACCCACAGCCAACATCGTTCTCAATGGTGAAAAACTGAAACCATTTCCTCTAAGCTCAGGAACAAGACAAGGCTGCCCACTCTCACCACTATTATCCGATATAGTTTTGGAATTTTTAGCCATGGCAATCACAGAAGAAAAAGAAATAAAAGGAATCCGAATCAGAAAAGAAGAAGTAAAGCTGCCACTGTTTGCAGATGACATGATACTATATGTGGAGAATCCTAAAGATGCTACCAGAAAACTACTAGAGCTAATCAATGAATTTGGTAAAGTAGCAGGAAACAAAATTAATGCACAGAAATCTCTGGCATTCCTATACACTAATGATGAAAAATCTGAAAGAGAAATTAAGGAAGCACTCCCATTTACCATTGCAACAAAAAGAATAAAATACCTAGGAATAAACCCACCTACGGAGACAAAAGACTGGTATTCAGAAAACTATGACACTGATGAAAGAAATTAAAGATGATACCAACAGATGGAGAGATATACCATGTTCTTGCATTGGAAGAATCAACATTGTGAAAATGACTCTACTACGCAAAGCAATCTACAGATTCAATGCAATCCCTATCAAACTACCAATGGCATTTTTCACAGAACTAGAACAAAAAATTTCACAATTTGTATGGCAACACAAAAGACCCCAAATAGCAAAAGCAATCTTGAGAAAGAAAAATGGAGCTGGAGGAATCAGGCTCCAGGACTTCAGACTCTACTACAAAGCTACAGTAAACAAGACAGTATGGTACTGGCACAAAGACAGAAATATAGATCAATGGAACAGGATAAAAAGCCCAGAGATAAACCCACGCACATATGGTCACCTTATTTTTGATAAAGGAGGCAAGAATATACAATGGAGAAAAGACAGCCTCTTCAATAAGTGGTGCTGGGAAAGCTGGACAGCTACATGTAAAAGAATGAAATTAGAACACTCCCTAAATGGATTAAAGACCTAAATGTAAGGCCAGACACTATAAAACTCTTAGACAAAAACACAGGCAGAACACTCTATGACATAAATCACAGCAAGATCCTTTTTGACCCACCTCCTAGAGAAATGGAAATAAAACAAAAAATAAACAAATGGGACCTAATGAAACTTAAAATCTTCTGCATAGCAAAGGAAACCTAAACAAGATGAAAAGACAACACTCAGAATGGGAGAAAATATTTTCAAATGAAGCAACCGACAAAGGATTAATCTCCAAAATTTACAAGCAGCTCACGCAGCTCAATATCAAAAAAACAAACAACCCAATCCAAAAATGGACAGAAGATCTAAATAGACATTTCTCCAAAGAAGATATACAGATTGTCAACAAACACATGAAAGGATGCTCAACATCACTAATCATTAGAGAAATGCAAATCAAAACTACAATGAAGTATCACCTCACACCAGTCAGAATGGCCATCATCAAAAAATCTACAAACAATAAATGCTGGAGAGGGTGTGGAAAAAGGCAACCCACTTACACTGTTGGTGGGAATGTAAATTGATACAGCCACGATGGAGAACAGTATGGAGGTTCCTTAAAAAACTAAAAATAGAACTACCATAACACCTAGCAACCCCACTACTGGCCATATACAATGAGAAAACCATAATTGAAAAAGAGTCATGTACCACAATGTTCATTGCAGCTCTATTTAAATAGCTAGGACATGGAAGCAACCTAAGTGTCCATCGACAGATGAATGGATAAAGAAGATGTGGCACATATATACAATGGAATATTACTCAGCCATAAAAAGAAACAAAATTGAGTTATTTGTAGTGAGGTGGATGGACCTAGAGACTGTCATACAGAGTGAAGTAAGTCAGAAAGAGATAAACAAATACTGAATGCTAACACATATATATGGAATCTAAAAAAAAAAAAGTGTTCTGAAGAACCTAGGGGCAGGACAGGAATAAAGACACAGATGTAGAGAATGGACTTGAGGACACAGGGAGGGGGGAAGTGTAAGCTGGGACGAAGTGAGAGAGTGGCCTGGACTTATATACACTACCAAATGTAAAATAGATAGCTAGTGGGAAGCAGACGCATAGCACAGGGAGATCAGCTTGGTGCTCTGTGACCACCTAGAGGGGTGGGATAGGGAGGATGGGAGGGAGACACAAGAGGGAGGAGATATAGGGATATATGTATATGTATAGCTGATTCACTTTGTTATACAGCAGAAACTAACACACCATTGTAAAGCAATTATACTCCAATAAAGATGTTAAAAAAGAAAGATAAGATAAATGAGATTCTCCTCAAAATAATTCAGTTGTGGGGGGAGGGATAGAGTGGGTGAGTTTATAGGTAAAATAAGATCTGTGACCATGAATTGATTTTGAATCTGAGAGTTCTATTGCACTAGTCTCTGTACTTTTATGTGATTGATGTTTTTCATTAAAAAAAAGTAAAAAAAATTAACTATCATTCTTAGTAGTAGTAGAGGTTAAACATGTGTTTACAACAAAATGTATTTACCTGGTAAATCATAATAATTGTAAGTACAGAATAATTTATTTGTGAAGGCAAAACACATTGGGAAACGATGCTGCCGTAAATAGCGTCATTGAGACACCACCCTGGTATATGGCTCAGAATAGCACGCCCAAATCTCAGAGACATAAAACAAAGTTTATCTGCCGTGACAGGCTAAGTAAACTATGTTGCAGTAACAAATTACCCCCAAATCTCAGTGGCATATAACAACAAGGTTTATTTCTTGTTCTAGAAGTGCTCTGGAATCCCTCAAGAACTCACACTAATGGAGTGGCCACGGTATCAAGTCTGGTCTATTGCTGTGCCAGAGGGAAAGGAGGCTCTGGAGTGCCTCACATTGGTAAGTAAAATATCCAGTCTAGAAAGACACGTGTTACTTCTCACAGTTCATTTGCCTCAACCAGTCACTTGGCCCTATTCAACCACAAGGGGGCCAGAAGATACCCTGCCATCACAGGCCCAGAAGAGAGAAGAACTAGAAATATTTGGCAAAGAAATCTGACCCCCCTCAACAAGAGAACCCATGTCATGATGTTGAAGCTGTATCAAACCTGAGCCCCGGGGACTTCCCTGGTGGCGTAGTGGTTAAGAATCCACCTGCCAATGCAGGGGACACGGGTTCGAGTCCTGGTCCGGGAAGATCCCTCATGCTGCGGAACAACTAAGCCCGTGCGCTACAACTACTGAGCCTGCGAGGCACAACTACTGAAGCCTGTGCGCCTACAGCCCGTGTTCCACAACAAGAGAAGCCACCGCAATGAGAAGCCCGCACACTGCAACGAAGAGTAGCCCCCGTTCGCCACAACTAGAGAAAGCCCGCGCAGCAATGAAGATCCAACGCAGCCAAAAATACATAAATAAATAAATGTATTAAAAACAAAACAAAACAAAACATGTGCCCTGGGAATCACTGTACCTTGCACCACCTCTAAGACAGTATCCAGACACAAGTGCTCCTCAATCCTTTCGGGTATATTTCTCTCTGATGACTCACAGTCATGCAATATATTGTATGCAGAGATTGCATAATGAATATAAGATAATTGGTTGGGTCAATTACGAATTCAGCAATACTTTTAAAAAGGAATCATTCCATTTTTCCTCTTGGATTATTAAAGTAATATGTTCTCATTACAAAAAAACTTGGAAAATATGGAACACTCGAAAGAAGAGGGAGAAATCACTCATAATTTCACCTTCCAAAAATAGAGTTAATATTTTAGTGGAATTCCTTCCAAACTGTTCCTATGCATTTTTAAAAACTAGTTCGCACGGTCACCAAAACTATAACCATTTCTTCATTGGTGACTTTGTTCCAAATAGCTGATCCAATTGGCCCTAGACCAGCAGACAATTTTTTACAAAGCTGTTTCAGCTCTTTTCCTTGTAACATGGGTGTTTTAGCATGGTTATATATCACTTAAATGCAGATGGGTAACTAACAGTTGCATGTCACATTCTGTATTTTGGAGCAATGAATCCCTAGTTCTAAAACTGCTTGTTAGTCTCAGACCAGCCATGAAACAAATGAATAATTGTAATAGTTATTTTCATTTGCTTCTGGTATTTTCTCCACCCAGTTTACTTATGAAAAGGGAACAGCTTTGGAAGTTCATATTACAATGGAATTTAAGCCTCTTAAAATCATCAGAATCCTGGTTACCTTTCAAAATAATAAAAACTGCTGATGATCCAAGTGATGACTAGTTAGTCTAAGGAATAAATTGACCAAGTATGTTATAACTAGGATGATGACTTTCCCCAAGTCCAGAAAACATTTAGTTATAAAGAGGATCTTTAGGTAAAAGATGATACATTGAATATTTCAGTAATATTACTCAACTTTTGCCAAGGACTCTTTTTCCTTAATATTTTATCTGACATTGCATTTGATGTGTAGCTTTCTTCTTTATTTCAACCAACAAAGGAAATCACAGAAAATTTGACCAAGAATCTACACAAAGCTCTTGTAATTTTACTATACTGCAGCAATCTCTCAGCTATTTATGTTAATAAATAAAAGAATGACACAGTGGATTGTGAACTTCTTCAGGGCAAAAATCATAAATTATCCATCATTACAGTCCTTACAACTCCTAGCATAATGCACTGTATAGAGGAAACACCCATAAACAAATAAATGTGATACAAAGTACAATTTATATGTGAAAGGTAATTGGGTTTCGGTACCTTGTTTATTTTCCTTATTGTTACTCATCTAAATCTTTGTATTCTGAAATATCTCCTTATAATTTCCAAAACAGAAGTTACGGAATTAGGTCATGTGAACATTTCTTGATATGATTTGACAAGTAACTTTCCAAAATCTTTGTCTTAATTTATATCCCCAACAGGGTATGAGTGCTCATTTCATTCTACCCTCACCAATGGAGTCTATACACAATGTAAACAAACTAATTAGATCCATGGGAAATAATACCTCTTTTGTCTTCTTTTCATTATTAATGAGTTTGAACATTAGTAAAATATGCAGTAGGCATTTAAATTCCTTATTTTGTGAATTGACTGTTCATGTATATACTTTTCCCATTTACCTGTTTAAGGTCTTAGTGTTTCCTATTTCTAGTCTTTGTCCTCACACTGTGCAATATAAATACTTCTATCTCAAATATGTACTTGTATACATGCATCTTTGCTGTAAGACTGTGTTTCTATAAGGGTAGTGACCCCATTTTATTTATCTGTGAGCAACACCGGACACATAGTAGAGAAAATGCATACTGTTCTTCGTAGGATTATTCTTAGGATTAAATGAGATGACCTAACCAAAGCATTTAACACAGTGTATGTCACATAGCAGATGCTCAATAAATTATTTTAAGCAATCAATACAAGTTTCACCGTTGAACTAAAGCCACACCATTTCATTTCAGAATTTGGGGAAATCAAGATGAAGTATGTTTGAAAGATCAGTAACCATGCTTGTCCAATTTGCATATTTGGGATTTGAACGCTGATTCTCAAATCTTTCACCGCAAATTACATCAGACTTACATATTCCTGAGATACTAAAACTCTTGAACTTTTTGAAAGAGCAGTATGAATTCTGAACCAGTAAAACCTTTTGGCAACCGACGGATTCTTTTCCCCAGTCTGTAATAAATACCCTGACCTCACACAGATGTCTCTTCTTCCCTCATTTAAGTTTATAGGAAACTTGTGGTGAACACAGTAAAGCTCAAACAAGCACAAATATACATCACATGATTGACATTTACTTCTCCGGATGAGTTAGCTTTTGTTTTCAGACAGGGGAGGCAGCTGTTCTCGCGGCCATTGTCAGAAAAGCAGAACTAAGGCAAGGAGAGGCAAAGGCAGAGCCCTCGGGAATGGCCAGCCGGCTGGAGGGCTTAAGGCTTGTTAGGGGGGTAGGAGCATTTTGGTTGCTGCCAGGGTGTGAGGGGGAGGGGGGCTGCGGGTGGTTGCAAAACCAGCCCAAAGCAAAAAAAGTGAGTTTTTTTCCGGGAAGACAGCAGCGCTGGGGGGAGCAGGCCGCGCTGGCTGCCCAGCAGGCGGGTGTGTCCAGTACAGGCCGCAGGACGCCGGAGGCTGGGGGCGGGGGAAGCTGCGTCTAGGTCAGCGAAGGGCAGAGGAAGCCGGACCCGGACGCAGTCGCCTCCCGATCCCGGCTCCAAGGCTTCTAGTGGGAAACCGAGTCCCGACCTACGGCCGATCTTCAGGAGCCCCAGTCACCCCAGTCACCCCAAAACCTCCTCAGGCCTTTCCGGTAAGAAGCCCGGCGTCCGGGGCTTAGAACGGGCATGGCAGCGCGCAGGCGCCTCGTGAGCGGGGAGGCCGCGGACGCAGAAGGAGGGGGCGTGTGAGGCACAGAAAGCCTTCTCTGCGCCTGCGCTGTCTGCTCTCCCTAGGTCGCTGGGGTAGGGGGGCAACAAACCTTGAGCCGACATCGCGCACACCCTGGCTGGGGTCGCTCTTCACTCTTTAACGCGGCGTCTCGTCAAGCCTCACAGAGCTCCGCAGGGGTGTGGAGAGGTAAGAGCCCCCTGGAACAGGCGTCTTGGCCTCTCCTCACCCCTGCTGCCCTCGGGGAGGGGGCGGGGTGACCAATGGTCGCGCTGCCCTAGGCGCTGGGTCTGGCCCTCCTGTTCCTCCAGGCGCTGAGCCTTGAGCCCCCGACCCATTCCTTTTCCGAGCCCCCCTGAGCTGGCTGGGAAATAAGGACTCTCAAACCTCGAGGCTCCTCGGTAAAGCCTGTTGGGCCGGACCAGGCCAGGATGGCAATCACGGCCGCTGTTTGCCGGGTCCCACCCACCCGGGCCTCCCGGAGTGCTGGGCGCTGCCGGGGGAGCAACCCCCGGGCCGCGGCGGATGGAGGGAGAAGAGCCCCCAGGGCCGCCTGTCCCTCCAGGGAAGGGGCTGAGCCTGCAGGAGGGGCTGTCGCTCCCGAGGAGTGAGTGGTAGCCTCTGCGCTGAAATGACTCTGCCCCCGCAGAGGAATCTGTCATCGCCGCCCGTGCTCTAGCAAAGCCCATTCTCGCACCGATGCATTTGCTCATCGTTTTAGACCAGAAGGACGCGCTAGTCCCTTCGTCTACCTTTTCTTTAGTACCTTTGAAAAATGATAAAAGATGATCTAACTTTTAAACTATAAACTTATTTGTACTACCGTGACTGCATGATATTATATACCAGACTAAGGGAGTTCTTGTTAGTTTGACTCGTGTGGAAACCAGTCCATACATTTGATAACTTAATATTTTTCCTTTAATAAAATAGGCAGTTTGTTGATCGAATTAGGTTCTTTAATTTATTATTTTGAGCTTGTCTTTTGAATTGGCACAAGTTCAGTGGTTTGATCTAGTAGAACTATATATAATTTGTCACCTAATTTCTTCCCTTTTTTCTCCTCTGGATATTAAACCGCATGTTTAGTGTAAAAAAATTAGATATAATAAAGAATAAGGAAAAATAATCAACTTTAATTCCACATTTAAAGGTAATCAACAATAGTTAATTTTGACTTTTCACCTGAGTCTTTTTTTTTTCCGGTGGCATTTTCTTAATTGAAATAATGAGATTTTATATACAGTTGGATTGCCTGCTTTTCTTGCTTAAAATTATATTTTAAGCATTTCCCCATGTTTTTAAAAAAGCTTCACAGACATGACTTTATGATTTTTGATCACACAACTGATACATGAGCAAAGTGTCTTTTGAAACAGTTACATTACAGATAAAAATAAATTCCCTTTTAATTATCATCCTCAGTTATAATATTACATAATATGATGGTATCACAGTTTATTTAATCCAGTGGGTCTCAGGATCCCTTTATACACTTAAAAATTATCGAGGACTAGAAGAGTTTTTGTTTTCTAATGCAGTATATATATACCATTTTAGAAATTAAAACTCAGAAAATTAAAAAATTTTTACTTATTCATTTAAAAATAACAATAACCCATTATATATTGAATTAAATTATATTGTTTAAAGTAACTATTTTTAAAAAAAAAATTAGTGAGAAAGATGGCATTGTTTTGCATTTTTTGTAGATCACTTTAATGTCTGGCTTTATAGGAGACGGCTAAATTCTCATATTTGCTTTGCCCTTCAGTCTGGTGCGCTACCTTGTTTAAACTGAAGCATATTAAGAAAATCCATCCTTGCACAGATCGGTATTTGGAACAGGAAGGCCCTCACCCTCCAAAAGCTCCTGGGGTCTTTAGGGGTCCTCAGACCACAGTTTTAAAAAGCTGACTTAATCATTCTTGTATTGATGAGCTGTTAGGTTCTTTGCAATTTTCACTATTACAAACATTGCAACATTGAAATTTCTTTATAATGTGTTCTTGAGCCTCAGTACTAGTGTTTCTCTAGAAGTGGAATTGCTAGGTCATAGAGTATATATTTAAAAAAAAAAGTTTTGATAGACATAAACATCACTTATGATGCCTACATAATTTTCTGTCCTAATATCAGAGTTTAGATTGTTTCAATTAATGATTTGGCAAAATATCTTTGCATATTTTCAGTTGTTTTGGATTATTGTCTTGAATTTATGAAATGAGAATCGTTAGATCAAATGTTAGGAATCTTTTTGAATCGATTGATGCATATTATCACATTGTTCCCCTGAGTGAGTATACCAGTTTATTTCCTATCAGCCGTGTCTGAGATGCTCTTTTTATCAAACACTTACCAACATTGAGTACTTTTATTATTAAAAAGATCACAGTCTGATCTAGTAGGCAGTGAATGGTATGTATTCTGATTTGTGTTACTTCAGTAATGCAGGTTGTACATTGAATGTTTTTTCATAATCTTACTAGTTATCTGTTCATATTGTTTGCCCATTTATGGTCCAGTGTCCAAGTGTTTTTCTAACAGATTTGTATTATCTTTTTACATTATAAGGATACATGCTATCTTTTTTTTTTTTTTTTTTCGGTACGCGGGCCTCTCACTGCTGTGGCCTCTCCCGTTGCAGAGCACAGGCTCCGGACGCGCAGGCTCAGAGGCCATGGCTCACGGGCACAGCCGCTCCGTGGCATGTGGGATCTTCCCGGACCGGGGCATGAACCCGTGTCCCCTGCATCGGCAGGCGGACTCTCAACCACTGCGCCACCAGGGAAGCCCGCTATCATTTTTTTGAAGGAAAGGAACAAAATTATCTTTTTTCCTGTTTATAGAAGTAGTATATTTTTGTTTAAAAAATACTATAAGAACATGTAATATAGATGTTATGCTTACATAATCTCAGACACCATTATGAATAGTTTGGTGTTTGCTCCTCTGTATTTCTTTTTCTTATGACTTTGCTAATACTTCAATTTTTTTTTACAACTTATCTGTAAAAATGGATTTGTACTATGCATGAAGTTTTACAATTTGATTTTTTTGTCTTTTAGCATTATATATTGGATATTTTTTCATGGAAGTACATAGAACTATGGGCAAAGTTTTTTCAGAGTGGCTTTAGGAACACCAATTGTGACCTTTAGTTATCTGATGTCAGGCTCCTGTCCTCTTCTATATTCTCTTCCTAGGTGATTTCATCTATTAACAGCTATGTGCTGCCAATTCCCAAATCTTTATCTATCTCAGACTTCTCTCCTGCATTCCAGATCCTTACATTCAACTGCCTATCGGACATCTCCCCCAGGATGTTCTCAAGGTACTTCAAACACCAGTCCAAACGTGAACTCGTGTTTTCCCTCAGTCCTGCTCCTCTTTGTATTTCCTGTTATGGTCAGTGCTACCTCCGTCTACCCAGTCACTTGAGATGGCAACCTGGCAGTAATCCTAGCTTTCTCCCTTGCTTTCACTCCCCAAAAGTTCCCATTCTTTAGCCGCTTTTATATGTTTCCTTTCCATCTGCCCTGTCTCAGTTCAGGCCCTCATCATCTCTCACCTTAACCATTTTAGGAGTCTCCTTACTATTGGTTTTGTTGTTTTCTGACAGATCTTCCATGTTGTTGCCAATTTGGTTTTACTCATGAAGAGATTTTTAAAAATCATTTTTGCAGAGTAAATATTGTAAATATTTGTTTATAAAATTATGAATACACAAATGGCCAAGTGAGTAAAGACACTACCTAAAACAAGTTATCATATGCACACATAAATAAACTTCCTTAGAATAGGGAGTATATCTTGCATTTCTTTTGTGTCTTCTGTACAAGGGTAGATTACTGGCACAATAAGTAAATCTTGATTGAAATGGGAAGTATGTGCAGTTTAATAAGATTTCATGTCAAAAGATTTCAATGTCATACCTTTTACAAATTGTTAGATTATATTATTATTTAATTATCCTACCTTGTTTTGTATCTTTTAGGTGACTCAAAGAACATAATACTTAGTAGTACATTGCTATTTAGATAGAAATACTGCTTAAGTAGATATTATTTAATAAATTCTATAATTTTTAAGAAAAATTATTGGGCTTTTTCTAATAAGAACTGTTTCTACACCTTTGAGTTCTGTGCTTTATTTTTCTAAAATACATTTTGTATTCATAGTTCCTTTATTACTTTTTGCTATTTATTTTAAGGTAATGTTTATGTTTATCAAAGGGATACCTGTACATAATTTAAAGAGTCAAATAATCCTGCAAGACTTACAGTGAAAAACAATAGCCCTCTGCCCTCATCCTTCTCTCCCTGAATCCCACTCTACAGAAGCAGCTTTTCGAAGTGTTCCTCATTGGAATCACAAACACAGAAAATAACTTGAGTAACTATTTTCTCAGTTCCCCCAAGGGTGATTTATAACTACAGTAGACCCTTGTACAACACGAGTTTGAACTGCAGGTCCACTTATACACAGATTTTTTCCAGTAGTAAATAAATACTACAGTACTACACCATCCTGCTTGGTTGAACCCATGGATACAGACAGGAATCTCACATACTGAGGAACTGTGGATACAGAGGGCTGACTGTAAGTTATATAGGACTTCGTGAAGAGTCAGCACCCCATTGTTCAAGGGTCAACTGCCGTAACACTTCAGATGCATAGGAGAAATGTTAATTCATTACGTAAAGTGGATGCCTTAGGGGCATTAAGGCTTAATTCTCTCACAGAACCCTTACTGAGAAAGGCTGCCCCACAGTCAGCAACTATTCAACTCTTTCACCTCTAGGTTTTTAAATAACCTGCTCTCATATACAGCTATTTCTCCTGCCTACCCCCATCCTACCATAGTTTTAGACGTTATTTACCAATTTCCCATTATAGAAGATGGAAATTTATGTTTGTTACACCAGCCTCCACGTTTAAATACTGTACTTCTCTCCTCCTTTACATGTGCAAATTAGTTATATATTAATTTTTAGTGAAATTATTATTTAGTGTTTGCATCATTTATGTAAATATTGTGTACAGCTGAGCCAGGTAGTATATTGTGATGATACTTCCTTTCTTATATAATTCTGTGTTTTTCCTAGAGTTAATAATCATGTTGGTTTTTTAATATATCTTTTCATATCTTTTATTTAATCTATTAACAACCTTTCAGGCAAGATGTGTAAATCTTCTGTTGGTAGATTCACACACATCAGATAATCTGTTTGTTTATTTTGCAACATCTTTCCTGTAATTGTCTGTCACCCTGCCTCCATCTTGATGGGTTGCTCTCTAGGCCTGTTGTACAGCTATCTTCCTGAAGTGTCCTTTTATGCTCATCTGTGAATTTCATTTTTCTCTCCCCTGTGTGGGATAACCTGTTTCCAGGATGTCAGGTCTTTTTTCTTTCTTGGTGTTGCCTTCATGTTGGCAAAGTACATCTTCTAGTAGTTTCCTGAGAAAGACTGAATGGGAGGCAAATTTTGACATACCTCCTTCATTATGTGTGTGCATGTATGTGCACATGCATTTCCTTACTTTCCAGCATTATAAGATACTCCATGCTCATCCTGTATGTTTCCTGTCCCAGTCTTAACAATCAGCAATTTCCCCAAGGAGCCTTGGTTCCTTTTGTTGGAGAAACCAAGATCTGGGCACTAGTGTGCTTGTTGCCACTAAGACGTCTTGCTTTTAGGCCCTTTCAGCTGATGGAGCAAGAGATACGGTTTATGCTAATATCTATAAATATTTCAAATAAAAAATTATTACAAATGTGTAACCATCTGTGTCCATATTAAGCTAAACATGAATTTATACTGATGTCTCCAACTCAAATTCATTACCACATGGATCATTCTAGCTTCCTCCCCTTGCTTATATATAACCTTCCCCTCCAAAAGTGGAAACCTCCCTCCCACCATCAGCCATCCATTTATTTAATTTCATTTCTAGCATATGTGTATGATGGTTTCAGAATTAACCCATACCCCCAGGAGAAACAACTTTATCAACTAGAGTACACTGCTTGTGTTGCCTTTAGACTCCACTTATTTCCAAAGGTAGAACTTTATTTGTCCACCCCCTTCAGCACGGTTGTTTTATACATTCATAATGCATTTAGACTTTTTTTTTCACATTCTGCATTCCATCTGAGTCCCCCAACCTTCTAAACATTTTTAAAAATTTGCGTACATTGAGGTTATTCTTTGTGTTATAAAGTTGTATGGGTACTAACAAATGCTTGATGTCTTGTATTCACCATTATAGTATTATACAGAATAGTTTCACCACAAGATCCACTTTGCTTTACCTGTTCAGTCCTCCCCTACTCCAAAGCACTGGCAATCACTGATGTGTGTACTGTCACTCTAGTTTTACCCATTCCAGAATGTCATAAAATTAGAATTGTATAGTATAGAGATTTTTTAGACTGCTTTCTTTCACTTAGCAATATCCATTTAAGATTCATCCATCTTTTTGTGGCTTGATGGTACATTTCTTTATATCACTGAATAATATTCCATTGCATGGATGTACCAGAGTTTATTTAGCCATTCACTTACTGAAGGACATCTTGGATGCTTCCACATTTTGGCAATTATGAATAAAGCTGCTATAAACATTCACATCTCAGTTCTTGTGTGGACATAAATCTTTAAATCAGTTGGGTAAATACCCAGTATTATGATTGCTGGTTCTTATGGTAAGACTATGTTTAGTTTTGTGAGAGACTGCCAAGGTGTTTTCCAAAGTGGCTGTACCATGTTGCATTCATATCAGCAATAAATGAGAGTTCCTGCTGTTTGGCATCCTTGGGCATTTGGTATTGTCAGTTTTTTGGATTTCAGCCATTGTAATAGATAGGTAGTGGCATCTCATTATTTTAATCTGTAGTTCTCTAAAGATAAATGATATTGAGCATTTTATCATATGCTTATTTGCAAATTTTATATCTTTTTAAATTTTTATTTTATATTAGAGTATAGTTGATTACCAGTGTTGTGTTAGTTTCAGGTGTACAGCAGAGTGATTCAGTTATACATATACATGTATCCATTCTTTTTAAAATTCTTTTCCCATTTAGGTTATTATAGAGTATTGAGCACAGTTCCCTATGCTATACAGTAGATCCTTGTTGGGCAAACTTTATATCTTCTTTGGAGAGGTATCTGTTCAGAACTTTTGCCCATTTTTTAACTGGATTGTTGTCTAATTATTGAATTTTAAGAGTTTTTTGAGGACTTCGGACACAAGTCCTTTATCACTTATGTGTTTTGCAAATATTATCTCCCACTCTGTGGCTTGTCTTCTCATTTTCTTAACAGTGTCTTTTTCAAAGCAGATGTTTTTTTTTAACTTCAATAATGTCCAACTTATCAATTTTTTTCTTTCATGTCTCATGCCATTGGTGTTATATTTAAAAATTCATCACCAACCCAAGGTTATATAGATTTCCTCTTATGCTTTTTCAAGAAGTTTTTAGAATATTGCATTTTATATTTAGTCTCATCCATTTTATTTTTAATTTATTTCTTCTTCCAGTTTCATTGAGATAAAACTGACATACAGCACTGTATAAGTTTAAGGTGTACAGCATAATGATTTGACTTACATACATCGTGAAATGATTACCAGAGTAAGTTTCATGAACATCCTTTATCTCATATAGATACAAAATTAAAGAAAAAGAAAAATTTTTTCTCCTTGTTATGAGAACTCTTAGGGCTTACTGTCAACAACTTTCATATATAACATACAGCAATGTTAATTATATTTATCATGTTGTACATTACATCGCTAGTACTTATTTATCCTATAACTGATGTTTGTACCTTTTGCTACCTTCATCCAGTTCCCCCTCCCTCCACCCCCTGCCTCTGGTAACCACAAATCTGATCTTTTTTTCTGAGTTTGTTTGTTTGCTTTTGAAATATAAATGATCTACAATACTATTTTAGTTCCTGGTACACAACATAGTGATTTGATATTTCTATACATTTCAAAATGATCACCACAGTAACTCTAGTTACCATCTGTCACCATACAAAGATATTAAATAATTATTGACTGTATTCCCCACACTGTACATTTCATACCCATGACTTATTTATTTTGTAACTGGAAGTTTGTACCTCTTAGTCTCCCTCATCTAGTTCTCTCCTCCCCCCATCACCCTTGCCTCTGGCAAGGGGGATTTGTTCTTTATATATATGACTCTTTCTCTTTTGTTGAGTTTGTTCATTTGTTTTTTAGATTGTACATATAAGTGAAATCATATAGTAATTGTCTTTCTCTGTTTGACTTATTTCACTTAGCATAATACCCTCTAGGTCCATCCATGTTGTTACAGATGGCAGTTTTGCCATTTTATTTCCATATGTCTTTGTTCTCTTTGGGTTGATCTTGTTTGGGACTCTCTGTGATTCCTTGATTCTGTGGGTTCTGAATGTCTGTTTCCTTTCCCAGGTTAGGGACGTTTTCAGCTATTATGTCTTCAAATATGTTCTCTGCCCCTTTCTCTCTCTCTTCTCCTTCTGGAACTCCTATAATGCAAAGTTAGTACACTTGATGTTGTCTTAGAGGTCTTTTAAGCTGTCCTCTTTATTTTTTTTTTAATTCTTTTTTTCTTTTCTTGTTCAGCTTGAGTGATTTCTACTACTCTGTCTTCTAGTTCGCTGATCTGTTCCTCTCTATCATCTAGTCTACTGCTGATTCCTTCTGGAGTATTTTTTTTCTTTCAGTTATTGTATTCTTCAACTCCATTTGGTTCTTTATATTTTCTAATTCTTTGTTGGAAACTTCCAACTTCTCACTGTGTTCATCCATTCTTTTCCTGAGCTCTTTGAGCATTTTTATGATCATTACCTTGAACTCTTTATCAAGTGGATTGCTTATCTCCACTTAGTTCTTCTTCTGGGGTTTTATCTCGTTTCTTCATTTGGAACATATTCCTGTTTCCTCATTTGCCTAATTCTCTGTTTTTATTTCTGTGTATTTGGTAGGTTGGGTATGCTTCCTGATCTTGGAGAAATGACCTTATGTAGAAGATGTCCTATGATGCCCAGCAGCATACTCCCCTCTCATCCCCAGACCTATCTGCTCTAGGGAGTGCCCTCTAGGTGGACTGCATGGGCCCTTCTGTTTTGTTGAGGTGACTGCTGTGGGCATCCTGGTAGGTGTGGCTGACCCCTTGTCTGGTTTGGTTGCCAGGCCCTGAGTAGTGTGAAGACTGCTGGCTGCTGGTGGCAGGGCCAGGTCCTGACATGGCTGGCTGCATGGCCTGTGGTGTCCCAGTCCTGATGCTAGACTGCTTGTGGGAAGGGCTGGGTCATGAGGTGCTTGGGCCAGGACTAGTGCTGGCCATTAGTGGGCGGAGCCAGGTCCAGGGCTGGTTCCTGACATGGTTGGCTGTGAGGTCTGGGATGTCCTGGAGCTGATGCTGGCCTGCTGTTGGTTAGGTCCAGATCCCATGGCTGATAAGCCAGAGGGAGGATTCCAAAATGGTTCTTGTCATCACCAGTGTCCTTATGGTAGAATGAGCTCCCCAAAATGACTGCTGCCAGCATCTATGTCCCCAGGGTAAGTCCCAGTTGCCTCCTGCCTCTCCAGGAGTCTCTCTAAGATCAGCAAGTGGGTCTGACCAAATCTCCTTCCAAATTACTGCTTCTGCCCTGGATCTCAGAGCATGTGTGATTTGGTGTGCACACTTTTAAGAGTGAAGGCTCTATTTCCCCCAGCCCTCTGGCTATCCTGAATGTAAGCCCAAAGCCTAATGTTTTAGGAGGCTCATTCTCCTGGTGTAGGACCCCCAGGCTGGGGAACCTGATATGGAGCTTAGGCCCCTTGTTCCTTGGGGAGAACCTCTGAAGTTGTAATTATCCTGCTCCTTATGGATCACCCACCCAAGGGTATGTGTCTTGACTGTACCATGTCTCCACCTCTCCTACCCATCTTGTTGGGGTTCCTTCTTTATATTAAGTTGTAGAAGATCTTTTCTGCTAGTTCTCCTCATTAGTTGCTCTTTAAGTAGTAATTTTGGTGTGCCCACAGGAGGAGGTGAGCTCACGTTCTTCCTATTCCTCTGTCTTAGCCACTCCCCCTCTATTATCCATTTAAAATACATTCTTATGTAAGGTGTAATTCTTGCAGTATTTCATACTTTTCATTATTATTATATTTGTTATGGTGATCTTGGATCAGTGATCTTTGATGTTACTACTATAACTTGATGAGGGCCTAGATGACAGTTAGCATTTTTAGCATAAAGAATTTTTTAATTGAGGTGTGTACATTGGTTTTCTTATACATAATAGTATTACACACAATAAACTATAGTATAGTGTAAATCTTTAAATCATTTGGACAAATACCATATAACTTTTATGTGCACTGGGAAACCAAGAAATTTGTGCAACTCACTTTATTGTGATATTCACTGGTCTGGAACCAAATCTACAATATCTTCAAGGTATCCCTGTATTGTGTTGACTGTTATAGGTCCTTTGCCTCTCCATATACACTTTAGAATCAGTTTCCTGAGTTCTACAAAATAGCTTACTGGGATTTTGATTAGGATTGCACTGAATCTACAGATCAGGTTGGAAGAGCTAACATCTTAACAGTATTGTCTCCTTGTCCATGAACACGGACTATATCTCCATTTATTTAGATCTTCTTTGATTTTTTGTCAGCATTTTGTAGTTTTCCACATATAGGTCCTGTATATATTTTATACTTATATCTAAGCATTTAATTTTTGAGGTATATTGTAAAAGCTGTTTTTTAAAATTTCAAATTCCAACTGTTCCTTGCTCATATAGGAAGCATTTGACTTTTGTATATTAACCTTGTATCCTGCATCCTTGCTATTACACTCACTTTTCCATATTGGAGGATCAGTTTGGGGAGATTTTCTACATTGAAAATCATGTCATCACAAATAAAGACATTTTTATTTCTTCCTTTCCAAACAGTGTACCTTTTATTTCCTTTTCTTATTACACTAGTGAGGGTTTCCGTACTATGTGCAATAGGAGTGGTGAGAGAAGACATTCTTTCCTTGATCCCAGTCTTTGGGGGTAGGGCATCTAGTTTCTCATCACTAAGTATATTGTGTAATGGTAGCTGTAGGTATTTTGTGGATATTCTTCATCAAACTGAAGAAGTTCCCCTCTACTCATAATTTGCTGAGAGCTTTTATCATGAGTAAGTATTGGGTCTTGTCAAATGCTTTTTCTTTTGCATCAGTTCATATGATTATATGATAATTTTTCTTTAGTCTGTTGATGTGGTATATTACATTGATTAATCTTCAAATGTTGAACCCGCCTTGCATACCTGAATAAATCCCACTTGGTTGTTGTGTATAATTTTGTTTATAATCGCTGAATTCAGTTTGCTAATATTTTGTTTTGGGTTTTTACTTCTGTGTTCATAAGTTATATTGGTCTGTAGTTTTTCTTTCTTGTAATGTCTTTATCTGTTTTTGGTATTAGAGTAATGCTGGTCTTATAGAATGAGTTAGGAAGTGTTCCCTGTGCTTCTTTTTTCTGGAGGAGACTGTGGAAGATTTGGATCATTTCTTCATTAAATATTTGGTAAAATTCACCAGTGAACCTATCTAGATCTGATGACTTTTTTTGTGGAAGATTATTGATTATTGATTCAGTTTCGTTAATATACATAGGACTGTTCAGGTTGTCTGTTTTTCCTTGTGTGAATTTTGATAGTTTGTGTTTTTCAAAGAATTGGTCCATTTCATCAAAATGATCAAGTTTGGGGGCATAGAATTTTCATAATATTGCTTTATTTTCCTTTAAGTGTCCATGGTATCAGTAGTTATGACCCCTCTTTCACTTCTGATATTGGTTATTTGTATCCCTCTTTTTTTTTAATTAGCCTAGTTTATTTTACTTTTTTCAAAGAAAGAGTTTTTGGTTTCAGTGGCTTTTCTCCATTTCTCTATTTTCCTGTTTTTAATTTCATTGATTTCTGCTCTGATCTTTGTTACCTTTCCTTCTACATACTTTGGGCTTAAGTTGTTCTTTTTCTAGTTTCCCAAGGTGAAAGCTTAGATTATGGATTCTTAGATCTTTCTTTTTTTAATATATGCACTTAATGCTATAAGTGCCCCTTTAAGCACTGCTTTTACTACATTCTGTAAGCCTCACTTGAATTTTAAGATTTGTGTTATCAATTTTCATGATCTTTTTTCTCACATATTCTTTACGTATGGCTTCCTGTTGCTGTTTCATAGTTGCATTGCTTTTTTTTCCTGAGAATATTAGTTTTTTTGAAGTTTTCTTCTTCCTATATTGTCTCTTCCTCCAGGTTCCTTTTATTGGTTTTGGTGCCTATGTGTTTTCATGTACTTTTGTATATGTATGGTATAAATAAAATTTAAAAATGGAAATAAAAGAATAATATGCTTTAATGAATAGGATGGCATACCATTGTCAATGAGAATTGTTCTGAAGTTTACCTTGTGCTAGCGTAATTATTGTTTCTTTGAAGATGAGATTTTCTCTCTGGCTGTTCTATCTTGGAGTTCAAAAGTTTCACTATAGAGTATTTAACTGTTGATTTCTCTTTACAGTCGACCATTGAACCATGTGAGTGTTGGGGTGCCGATTCTCTGCAAGTCAAAAATTCACATATAACCTATAGTCGGCCCTCCGTATCCATGGTTCCTCCATATCCATGATTCAACCAACTCTGGAGTATTGCAGTATTTACTATTGAAAAAAATTCTGCAAATAAGTGAGCTGTGCAGTTCAAAGCCCTGTAGTTCAAGGGTCAACTGTATTTATATTGCTTGGTAATGGGTTACCTATATGTGTTGTGTTTTTCATCAGTTCTGGAATTCCTGGCATTATCTTTTCAAGCATACTTGTTCCATGCTCTGTTCTTCTTATGGGGCTCCATTCTCATTCTGTCATCCATGTTTTTTAACTTCTTTTTTCATATTTCTTCTTCCTCATCTCTCTGGGCTACATTTTAGGTTATTTCTTCAGATAGGTCTTCCTGTTTGTTCAATTCTCTTAAGCTCTGTCTAATCTTTTTTAACCCATCTTTAAAGTATCTCATTTTTTCTGAGCCTCGTGTGTCCTCAGTTCATGGTGACCATCATAAGTGGCTCTAGTAAAGCCCTCTCAGTAGTTTATTGTCTTTTATCCTTCATTTCCCACTCCTATTCCTTACTCAGGGCACCATTCAAATGTGTTTAATAATCTATATCTTTTTGTTTGTATATTATTGCAAAATTTGTATTGTTTTATTGTGTTTTACAAAAGTAGCAGTTTGTAACAGACTGGAAGTTTAAAAAAAAAAAAGTCATTCACTATCAACTGTTTAAGGAACATTGCTGAAAAGTGTTCCCCCTTCTGGATTTAGCCAGTTGCTTTCTTTTGATATCATTTAACTTGTCCCTCTATCCTTGAATTTCCTGTAAATATGCAGTTAGTGCTAAAAACTTGATTAGATTTGGATTCAGGGTTTTTTTGTGGGTTTTTTTGTTTGTTTGTTTGGGCAGGAATATTTTGTATGTGATTCTATGTCTTCCACATTAATTGATGGTGAAATTGGTCACTGGATTTAGATGTGTTGACCTGATCCCACCATTATAAAGTTCCCCTCAACCTTTCATCTAACAGTTTTAACATCCATTGATAGCCATTGCGTAGTCCATTTATTGCTTTAGGGACTATGAAGAAATGATTTTAAAATTTTTAATATCTTTCTGCATTTATCAACTGGAATTCTTATCTAAAGAATTCTTCCTCAGCAACTGTTTTCTTATCCTAAAGTACATTTTGTAAATAAAGGAAAGGATAAATTCTTAGTTCTTTTCTCTTAGTATATCAATTTTCAGAGTAAAGGGTTACTGCCCTAGCAACTCTCTAATGAGTGGTGGGTTTTGTTTTTAGTATCATTATGATCTCTTGGTTTGTTTGTTTTTTTTTAATCCATTTGATTTGTGGTCAGTCCTTTGTAGTCTTCATTTATTTGAGGTTCATTTGTCCCATTTAAGCCAGTGATACTTAGCTCCTGTGTCCTTTTTATATTGTCCCATTAGTCATTGATAGATTCCTTCAAGGTCTCTCAGGCTTATTTGATGGAGCTCCTGCCACAGATCAGAGGTTCACCTACTTTATTCATAAAACTAACTTTTAGTTTTCTTGTACCTCTCTCATATGCTTGTTTTCTATTTCTTTAATTTCTGCTGTTAGCTTATTTGTTTTCATTCTTTGTTTTCTAGTATAAGCATCTAAGTCTCTAGGTATTTGTCTTTAAGTATTCTCTTTTGCTGAATCTTGCAAGTTTTTACATGCAGTATTTTTATTTGTGTATAGTATATTTTGTATTATTTGATACGTGGTACTTAACAACTATTTATAGCTTTCAACTATGCATTCTTTGACCCATGAGTTATTTAGATAAGTATTTTAAATTTTAAATAGTTTATGTATGCATGTTATGTTGTTAGAGTTTGTTTTCATGTCATTTTTGTATATATAGAGGAATTTCCCCAACTAAATTACAGATTCTTCAAAGCAATACTCTTAAGTTTTATTTGTGTCTATTCCCTGGCTGTGTTTCTTGGCATGCAGTACATGGTATAATATTTATATGTCAGAGAATTAAATGAATTATCATACTTCATATTTTCTAGGCACACAAGAATTAAATTCTGAGTAAGTCTACAAGTAGGATGGACAGTTATTTTAAAGCAGCAGTCAGTGACTTGGACAAACTCCTCGATGATTTTGAACAGAATCCAGGTTTGTCCATTTTTCATTTTTACCATTAATGTAATTTTAAAATGTCCATAATTAGTACTCTTAGCAAAACTTGGTTTCAGTTTTGGTCACATGGTTATCTTCTGTAAAACATTCACTTATTGTAATGAATTAGTGTATTCTTATACTGAATAGAACCAATAGCCAGAAACAGAAGTAAGAAAGGTAGAAGTTTCTCTCCAGATACATGTTTAGGTAAAAGAAAGACCTTTAAAAACAACATACAAGGGCTTCCCTGGTGGCGCAGTGGTTGAGAGTCTGCCTGCTGATGCAGGGGACGCGGGTTCGTGCCCCGGTCCGGGAGGATCCCACATGCCGCGGAGCGGCTGGGCCCGTGAGCCATGGCCGCTGAGCCTGTGCATCTGGAGCCTGTGCTCCACGTTGGGAGAGGCCACAACAGTGAGAAGCCCACGTACCGCCAAAAAAAAAAAAAAAACACAACATACGAACCAGCTGAAAGCAACCTGAAAGTTCTATATTAATTGGTATTTCATTACTATGAACGATAGTATTTTCCTCATCTTAGGATGAAGACTAGGAAACTGGAGGGCAGAACAAAGAAGTTAGATTGTTTTTCAGCTCTTCCTTAGTCTGGTTTTTATAGTGCAACTGAGTTATTTTGAGTAGAATTTCTATCATATTATGACATCTACATTAAAAAGTAAAAACCCTAAGTAGTTTAAATCCAAGTGAAAATAATTTTGGAGGTTATTACTATTTTGCAGGAGAGTAATATATTTCTGGTCTAAAAAAAAGTTTAGAAGTCGTAGAAACCATATATTTTTGTAATAATTTTGATTTGGGTCTCCTGACTAACATTATATTTCTATTTTAATTAGATGAACAAGATTATCTCCAAGATGCACAAAATTCATATGATTCTAACCACTATTCAGTCTCTTCAGAGTTGGCTTCCTCACAGCTAACTTCACTGCTACCAAAGGATCAACAATGCATTAATTGTTGTGCCTCATCAGAAACAGGCTATGAAACAAATCAAATTGCCCTGAATGAAAAAACACTTGAGGGACAAACTTCTATACAAAATGAAAAAAATGTAACAGGACTTGATCTCCTTTCTTCTGTGGATGGTGGCACTTCAGATGAAATCCAGCCTCTATATATGGGACGATGTAGTAAACCTGTCTGTGATCTGATAAGTGACATGGGTAACTTAGTTCATGTAACTAATAGTGAAGAAGATATTAAAAAATTATTGCCAGATGATTTTAAGTCTAGTGCAGATTCCTTGATTGGACTGGATTTATCTTCAGTGTCAGAAACTTTCTGTGTTTCTTCAACAGACCATGGTAATAATACAGTCAGCAGAGAGGAACAGAATGATGTTAGTTCTGAATTGCAAAACAGAGAAATCAGTGGAACTAAAGAATTTGGTGTAAAAGTAGATACAACACTTTCAGATTCATGTAATCACAGAGGAAAAGAAAATTTAGAGGATAAAAAGATCTCTAATCAGTTAGAACCAGTTGTTGATTTTAACATGCCATCTGCTTTGACTCAACAAAGTTCCAAAATGTTTGATGCCAAAGACCACCTACAGTACAAGAACCAGCCATGTGAATTAGTAAAAGCTGATGGCTGTTTGGTAAAAGAGGAGGTAGATGTGCCAGTCATAGCTGCCCCAGAATGTTTAAAAGAAGGAGGCAGCACAAGTCCTTTGTCTTGCAGTCTTCCAAAAAATGGAGGTTTATGCTTAAATGGTTCAAATTTAAGAGATGAAAATTTCAAGTTACCTGACTTTTCCTTTCAGGAAGATAGGACTGATATATTTATAAAACAATCTGCAAAAGAAGACTCAAGAAATTTAGAACTTAAAGATAATAAAGATGAAATCCAAGATTCTGCTTCAACTTTACATGTTTCAAGTGAAAATACATATTCCTCATTGTCCTGTCTTCCAGTACCTGGGTCTTTGTGTGGATCATTAATTGAAAATAAAGCTCATGGTGATTGTTTACCCCAGAATGAATATAAAAATAATATAAAAGATGCAGTGACTGTGCATGAAGAAATACAGAAGAATATAACTTCAGGTGGGGAACCTTTGAAGGAGACTGATCTTTTGAAACAGGAAAAATGTGAAAACATACCTCATCAGCCATTAATTGAAAAGATGGGAGATAGAAAGGCAGATTCTAACCAGATGGTAGTTAGAGTTGAGTCTTTGGATTACCCTGATAACACCAGTTCTTCTACAGCTGCAGAATCTCAAATAGAGCTTTCTGGTGCGAACGCCCCAGAATCTCCTGATTGTTGTGAAGGTTTCACTTTTTCAAGCAATGATATCAATGGACAAGATTTGGATTACTTTAATATTGATGAAGGCATGAAAAGTGGTGCACCAGTTAGTGATGCTGAACTTGATGCCTTTCTAACTGAACAGTATCTTCAGCCTAGTAACATAAAATCATTTGAAGAAAATGTAAATGACTCAAAATCTCAGATGAATCAGATAGATATGAAAGGCCCAGATGATGGAAATGTCGATAATATATATTTCAATGCTGAAGCAGAAGCTACTGGGGAAAGTCCTGGTATTAATATGATTTGCGAAATGGTTGATAAACAGAATACAACAGAAAATGGTAGCCTTTCTTTAGGGGAAAAAAGTACAATTCCAGTTGAACAAGTGTTATCTAGCAGTAAGTCTGAGATTACAAATGAATTATCAGTCTCTGTTAGTAACAGTCAATCTGTTCATGTTGGAGGTGCCAGACCTAAGCAACTGTTTAGTGTTCCATCAAGAACAAGTTCAAAGGAACCAAATAAGCTGGATGTTCCAAATATGCCTGAAAGTGAACCCAGAATAGCAAATACCATTGTTCCAACCACCTGTGCTACAGATTCTGTGACGGATCCTCAGGTTAGCTTCAATTCTAATTACATTGATATAGAAAGTAATTTTGAAGGTGGATCCAGTTTTGTAACTGCAAATGAAGAATCTGTGCCTGCAAACACTTGCAAAGAAGGCCTTGTTTTGGGCCGGAAACAACCTACTTGGGTTCCTGATTCAGAAGCTCCAAATTGTATGAACTGCCAAGTCAAATTTACTTTTACGAAACGGCGACATCACTGCCGAGCATGTGGAAAAGTAAGCTATAAAAATCTTTGTCTTTTATTCTTTTGAGACATTTTAAATGAAATTTAATGTGCCAAAAAAGCTGATAAAGAGATGATTACAAGATTCAGTTAGTTTAAAATCATCGTTTTTCACCTACGTGGAAGTGTATAAAGCACTGTCATTTTACAGATTGCTTGAGGTTTGAATAAATGTCACATTGTCATGGGTATTACATACTGGGAAATGAGGAACACTAATTTTTGTGAAATCTAAGAATACGTTTCATTCTCTCTCTAACATGAACACGTCAAATGTACGGAATTCAGTCAGCTTCCAGTTTATCCTTGAATACTTAATTTCAAGACTACTCTGCAGCTAGTGTTATGCTCGATACTTGAGGTAAACACTGAGAAAAAAGCAGATTGGCTTGCACAAGGTTCAGAACACTGAAGCTGTGACCTCATTTGTGTTCTGACTATCTTAATAGTCTATGGACTCTAAGAGTTGCCTCTAGAAATAACATTGCATTTTTTTCAGCATTTTCCAGTAATATGTTAGTCTCAGATCAACCCTACTCTCTTTTAGAAAAATAACATTCTACTTGTTTTCCTTTTTTTTTTAATTGAGTATAGTTGATTTACAATATTATGAAAGTTTCAGGTATCGAACATAGTGATTCACACTTTTTAAAGATTATACTCCATTTGTAGTTCTTATAAAATACTTGCTATATTCCCTGTGCTGTACAATATATCCTTGTAGCTTATTTATTTTATATTTAGTAGTTTGTACCTTTTAATCCTCTAACCCTATCTTGCCCTTCCCCACTTTCCTCCTACTGATGGTAACCACTAGTTTGTTCTCTATATCTGTGAGTCTGTTTCTTTTTTGAATAACATTCTCCTTTTAAAAGTTGTAAAGGAGGGGGACTTCCCTGGCGGTCCAGTGGTTAAGACTTTGTGCTTCCACTGCAGGGGGCACAGGTTCGATCCCTGGTCCGGGAACTAATAAGATCCCGCATGCAGCGTAGCACGGCCAAAAAGTTAAAAAAAAAAAGTTGTAAAGGACCACAGAAAGCTTTTTAAGTTATGAACGTATTCATTAAGAAAGTTTTTGTTCCCTTCCAATTAACATAATTGATTTAAAGGAATTCTCATCAGAGATACAATTTTAAATTACAGAAACCTCATTTAAGTAAAATAATAAAAATAAAAAGAATCATTTAATAATTACCTATGATTATGGTGATTAGAAAACTTGTTTATGTAATCAGAAAAATGGATTTTGGTTAGAGTTTGGGTCTCTCCTCTCCCTGCCTCCAGTTGGTATAAACGTGCTTGAAACAAAATCAAATTTGATATTTTGTCCTTTATAGGTATTTTGCGGTGTCTGTTGTAATAGGAAGTGTAAATTGCAGTATCTAGAAAAGGAAGCAAGAGTATGTGTAGTCTGCTATGAGACTATTAGTAAAGGTGAGTATTACCCTGACATATCTTCTTCCAGTAATTGAATATATCTTAAAAACAACTGGATTGTGACAAAGATAAACTTCTTTATTTTCTTAAGGCAGGGACCTAGTGTTGACTTATCTGGCTTAGGTGGGACATCCCAAGGCTTGGTTTCTCTTCTTTTTATTCTACTCTCACAATTATTACTACCAGTGTGGAAAGGAAGCGTTCAGTTTCTGGAGTGGCAGTTCATTAACTTTTAACAGGTACCAAGTCCCTAAATGCTGCATTTCATCTGCCTATTTGTTTTTGTCACCATCATTGTCATCCTCATCATCTTAATCTAAACATTTATAGAATACCTACCAATAAACAGTATACAGTCTTACATATTAATAGCATAAGGCAAGATAATAGTTCCCATCTTATAGAAAATTACAACCTAAAGTGGGAATAAAAGTTAAGGTATAATATTTATAATTTTTATATAAATTCATAGGACTGTCACACTATTTGCACATTTTTGTCTTTTATATATTTTTTTCCCTTCTCAATTTTAGAATTTTGTTTGTGTTTCCCATTGTTTCTCTGGCTCCCTAGCTAGCTTACTGTTATCAGCAATAATCTTACTTGAGTTCTCACAGTTTTGTGTGTGTGTGTGTGTGTTTCTTCAAATACACGTTTGTTTTTTTGAGTACTTCTTGGCATTTTCAAAGATTTGTTGACAGTTTAATTCCCAGCAAATATTACTTGGGACTTTTAAGACCAGGCCTGTGCGCTAGCCCAGGTGCTGCTTCCTGTTAGCCAGGAGAATAAATACCTGATAATAATTTGTTTTTCTCTTTTGAATGAAGATAAATTTTTTCAGCAATTCTTCAAAAAGCTCTGATGTGAGTCTGTTAGCCTGAGGTAAGCTGCTTTACTCCCTGCTGTTGACCTCTGCTCTGGAAGATAATAGAGTGTAAATCTTCTTATATTTCCATATTACCACCAGTGTTTATGAAGGATTTAGTTTAAGTGCTTGTACTTGTTTTGTTTTTTGCTTATGCTGTTTCAGTAGCCTTTAAGACTACCCCTGGTGCTGTTAGCCAAGCAACCTGCTAGAGTTAAGAAATCTTAGAGCAAGCTCCCACATAATTATCTCTCCCCACTTAAAAAATAAAACAGCCATGAAGATTTGAAACATTATTTGAGTTGACAGGTCAGATTTTTAGGTGAACATTAAAACATATTGACCATAAGGATCCAGGAGAGGAGAAGATTTAGTCACTGAAGAGACTTAGTAGGATAGTGAGATCAAGCATTGGTTTATCAAAGAAAATATTTGGAATGGATTTATTTAGTTAGTTACCTGTTTTATTTATTCTGTTTTGATATCTTATAGCATGTAACTTCATTTATGGCTCTGTTTATCATTAATTTATACACCACAGGAAAATGTAAATAAAAGTTATCTTAACTCCAACTTTAGGGTTGAATACAGTAGACATGATCATTTAAAATAATGTTACTAATAAGAGGAGAAAGATGGCTCAAGGGTTATAAGACGAATTCCACAAAGAAGAAAAGATAGTTTCATTAGAGATTGTGGATAATGAGGAAGTTGTGCTGAGACTTACATAAACTTAGAGGAAGTTGGAAATTACTTTGAAACTCAAAGTACTATGTTTGGATTTTACTTGGTTAGCGGAAGCCATTGCATGAGCGTGCTAATTCATTGGCACTTGAGGAAAGTTATTGTAGTAGTGGCAGCATTTATAGCAGATCAGTTTGGAGAAGTGCTGAAGGGAGAGGTGCCAGTGCTGTTCCGTGTTATTTGGATGAAAAAATCATTCAGCAGTATTCAGGCACTGTTCTGTGCTTTGGAGCTCCAGCTGAGAACAAAATATATTCCCTGTTCTTATGGCGCTTTTGATCTCATGGACCTTATGAATGTGAGGAGATGTGGACAGAAAGCAAAGAGAATATCAGATGGTGATAATATTCTAAATGAAAATAAAAGATAGTAACAGACTGGTGGCAAGAGGTAGTAATTTTAAGTGGTGGTCAGAATAAGGGTTTATGATAGTATGATGTGTAAGCAGAGACCTGAAGGAAGTGAGAGAGTAAAGCCATGTGGAAGAACTTTCCAGGCAGAAAGAATAGTAAGAGCAAAGACCCTAAGCTAGAACAGTGCTTGCTTCCCTTGTTGAAGAACAAGGAGGCCTCAGTGGCTGGATTCTAATGAGCAAGTAGGATTTTAGTGAGAAATGATGTCAGACAGCTAACTGGGAAAGCAGAGGAGGTAGAAATGCAGACTATGTAGGGTCTTGTGGGCCATTGTAACAACTTAAATTTTCATTCTAGTTGGGAAGCCATTAAAAGATTTTAAACAGAAGAATGATATGATATGATTTATGTCTTAAAAGAATCACTAGGAGCTATATTGGAAATAGACTATAGGAGTACAAGGGCAAAATCAGATGGTCATATTAAATAACAATGATTTTCTTTAGTAGATATCAAATATATGCCAAAATTATATTGAAATAACTAATTGGTAGCTTATACTGAAGTGGAGTGCTGCCAACTAAAGTAAGGATATTATCTTTGCCAAATGTCACTTCTTAGTTAGCCATTAATTTCTTTCTTCTTACAACTTGAAAAATAGAATATTTATCATGATTTACTTTGAAGTTCAAAAACCTGAGATCAAGTTTTTTTTCCCTTTATAGCTCAGGCATTTGAAAGGATGATGAGTCCAACTGGTTCTAATCTTACATCTAATCATTCTGATGAATGTGCCACCATCCAGCCTCTTCAGGAGACTCAAACATCCAGTATATCTTCACCTACAACTTTACCAATCTCAGCACTTAAACAACCAAGTGTTGAAGGTAACTTGAAGAAAATGTTGTGTCTAATATTAAAGATAAATGATCAAAGTAGAAGTTTTCTCGTATTGACAGGATCTAGTGAGAAAAGAGAAACCAGACTAGCTACTAGAAGGAATTTAATACAGGGAACTGGTTATACATGTACGTTAGAAGGGTAGAAGAACAAAAAGGGCATGCTCAAGTGACTCAGAGATTAGTAAGTACAGGAAGCAACCACCATCCCTAGGGTTGGGAGAATGCAAAGGGAGAGGCAGTATTACTAGAACCCCGTGCAGGAACACCAAGAGATGCTTGGTTCTCAGACCTAGTATTCAGGGATTAGGGTACCACGTCACATGACTAGTACTGTAACTTCTAGAGGAACAACAAGTGGCAAATGCTGGGACCATCAAGGAGCCTAACAGGGTTGGTGTTCAGATGACAGAAGGAGGGTCCCAGGCTTGATGTAAGGAGTACTGAAGATCACAGGACATGTGGGTGTATCTGGTGGTGCCGCTGCTGCATAAGTCCTGGCAGGGACTAGAAACAGAAAGAATTCCTTCTTTTCCCACCTTCCAGTCTCCAACCAGTGCCTGTCACTGCTGGAATGTGACCAGAACCAACTAGCAAGGGGGTCTGGGAGTTGCACTTTCCAGACTTCCAGCCTGGCGTCAAAGAGCACCATGTGGAAGGGTGGGCTTGGGTTTGAGAGACAATAGGTAAATAATTGGCATGTCTCCCTTTCCTTAAAAATCTATTTTTAAATGTGTATTTTACCACAATAAAAAATGTTTCTTAAATCCTTTAACAAACTTCTAAAGATTTAAAAAATCTTTGGGCTCTCTGTTTTTTTATAGCCTATTGTAGTTTAGGATCTTGAGTAAAGCCTGTGTAGACTTTTTTTTTTTTAATTTTTAAAATTGAAGTATAGTTGATTTACAATGTTGTGTTAGTTTCAGGTGTACAGCTCAGTGATTCAGTTATACATATACATATATATATCTATTCTTTTTCAGATTCTTTTCTCTTATAGGTTATTACAAAATATAGAGTATAGTTCCCTGTGCTATTCAGTAAGCCTGTGTACACTCTTAAAAATAAACTATTAGTCTGTAACATGCTAGAAAATAACTGTAATTGTCAGTTAGAGACAAATTCAAGTATTTCAACTATTTTGGATTTCACTTATTTCTCACTTAATAGCTATTTTCTGTTTATCATTATGACTTAAATAATGAGTTTTAGCATATATGGTTGTATATTATAGCTCTAAAGATGAATGAATCTGCTTTTAAAAATATTTATTCTCTTATATTGACTTTTAAAATTATTAAATTATAAAGTATTGCAAATACAAGAAAGATACCTTATTTAATATGTCCACCCATGTTGCAAAAATTATACATATATGATTCCAATTTTTTCAGTGTTATCTGGATTATGATATGGAAGGTAGATGTTGGTCCTTTTGATGTTTATATGTTCTAAAATCATCTGGCAGGAATTTTCATAACCTTCCTCCGTGGATGCTTTTTAATAAAAGAGAACAAATATTTATGCTGACATCTAGTTATTTCCTCCACGTTTGAAAGGAAAATATTAATAAATATTAATAAATTTCAATATCAACATTATAAGAACAAAGCATGTTATGCTTCTCTTGTTAAGTAAGTTAAAAGTAGGAAATGACCTCTGATGCACAAGTGATCCTGTTTCTTTCTTTAGACTTTTTATGCTTCTTTCTTCTGTTCTTCATACTTTTTTCCCTTTGCTTGTCTACCATGCTCTGGTCTATTCCATTTTTCCTCCCTGTGCCTTAGTCCCTAAATTTTATTCCACACTCACAAAGTTAGCCTTAATAATATAGGCTTTAAATCTGCCTTCAATGTCTTTAAGGTATAACCTCTCCTGTCCACTCTTTTTCTGAGTACGGGATTCCTAGGGCCAGCCCTGCCTTTGTATGAATTAGAAAAAAACTTCTACTCTGGGTAGATGAATCACAAAAGGCCATTTCTCTAGGCCTTGAAACCCTGAGAATGCAGGGCTTGCCAATGGCTAGCAAAAAGCTTTTGAAAATGTTTCCTGACCCATTTAGTATTAAATCATTGCAATGTTATCAAATTAAAATGCTTTACTTTTTAAACTGATTCTAGGATTATGCTCCAAAGAACAGAAGAGAGTATGGTTTGCAGATGGTATATTGCCCAATGGCGAAGTTGCAGATACAACAAAATTATCTTCTGGAAGTAAAAGATGTTCTGAAGACTTTAGTCCTCTCTTACCTGATGTGCCACTGGTAAGGAATCTAAAGAATGACTTGTTAATTTAATAAAATTTTATTTTGTAAGTAATTCCTTGTGTGATTTTTTAGAGTACTTTTTTTTAAATGCTTTGAGCTTCATAAAATGAGAAACATATGATGTATGAATATATTTTAGATTTTACCTTCTTTTAATGTCATTTTAAGGCAGTGATTCTTAAACTTTTTGATCTAAGGACCCTTTATGCTCTTAAAAGTTATTGAGAACCCCAAAGAACTACAGGCTATGTGGGTTATGTTTATTGATAATTACTGATATAAAATTGATAAACATTTAAAAATTAATTAAAAATAAGCTCATTAAATTAATAGAAATATTTTTAATGAAAAGTTTTTGAAACAAAAGTTTAGTGAGAGGAATAACATTGTTTTACATTTTTGTGAATTTCTTTAACGTCTGGCTTAATAGAAGATAGATTCTCACATCTACTTCTAAAGTCAGTCTGTTGTGATATGTTTTAGTTAAATTATATGAAGAAAATCCTAGGACCTCACTGACTTCCTGAAAGGGTCTTGGGGACCCCAGAGATCCCTGAACCACATTTTGAGAACCACTGGTATGGGGAAATAGAACTGAGATTTAGTAAGTTAATTTAGACTAATTTATTTAATGATTTTCAAATATTCAGTAAAGTACCTGATGGTAGTATTTATGTTTATGTTTATACAAATGTGCTAGGTGTTAAATAGAAGATACATAATATAGAATCCCAGCCCACTAATAACTCTCATTGTAAAGTAGCAAAATACTCATAAAAGTAAGTATTAACACATGAAGTAGGAATCTTTTTCTATTCATTAAACAAATATATATTGAGCATCTCCTCTGAGCCAGTTACCTGGTTTATCTTGGGTAAAGATACATCAGACAAGATGGATATGTATCCTGCTCTCTTCAAGTTCATGTATCATATAAACTTATGTTGTTTGTCAGTAAGAGTTCACGAGCTAGGTTTTACAAGTAGCTCTAATTACCAGAAGTATGTTTCTTAGCTAGCACCTACCCTCAATCAATATTTTAACAAAATGGAATTTCTATAGAGGCTAGTATTACTTGAGTTCATAAGCAATTCTCTATTGACTTAGGTTTGGCCTGTCTAAAAAGAAAGGGGCTTACTTGAAGCAGACTTGAGGTGTAGTTTATTCTAGGTGGTTACTGTTGTGGAGCATGTCTACCATTTTGCTTCCTAACCACTCCCCTCCCTGCCTTCTCCCTTTTTCCTCTCCCTTGCCACCCCTCAGCCAGGCTTTTTTGTCTATTAGGAGGAGTGCCTTGAGTTGAACTAAGTGTGCTTACTTTGTGGTATGGTATAGGATCCTGAAGTTCTCCTTGCCTCCTTTTTCCAGTCTATAAAATTAGTCATAAATACCTACCTGAGCAGAGAGTAAAGCTAAACCTGTGCTCTTGAATTTAAAGAACCAAAATGGTACTATTTCTTGGGAAATTTGGCTTCTGAAGAAAGAAACTATGAACTGATTTGGGTTTTTGTTTTCCATATTTTACAGATGATAAACACGGTGGATCATGCCTATTCTACTACAGTGGAAAAACCAAACAGTGAGACAGGCGATATAAGAAATGAGATAATTCAAAGTCCTATTTCTCAGGTTCCATCTGTGGAAAAACTGCCTACAAACACAGGAACTGAGGGGTTGCCTACTTCTGGCTCTTTTACACTAGATGATGATGTTTTTGCAGAATCTGAGGACCTATCAAGTCCTACTGGTGTCTTGGTTAACAGTAATTTACCTGTTGCTAGTATTTCAGATTATAGGTTATTGTGTGGTATTGACAAGAATGTTTGCAATAAGATTAGTCTTCTACCTGATGATGAGGACAGCTTGCCTCCTCTTCTGGTTGCATCTGGAGAAAAGGGATCAGGTAGGATAGCAGTTATTTAAATTTAAAAAGGAGGGTTTTTTTTTAAAAGAAGAATATATTGATGAATTTTCTCTGTGATATATAAAATGTATTTTTTTTAATTTAGAAAGTGTGGTTGAAATATGTACGATGGCATGGAACTCTAGTTTACAAAAATCTTACTGTATAAAAACAAATTCTAAAAAGATCTGACCTTTTGAGTTGATTTGAATGAGATTCACTTATCTCATCTGGGTCCCTAATTTAAAATAAGGCAAAAGTCCAATACAACAGGGAAATTCATAGACTTTTAGTCCTATATTAGTTTTGACTCCATATCATTTTTTTTTTAAGGAACATAGTGCCTAAAGAAAAGAATATTTGATTGGATGACAAAGCTAGGAATTTTAGTTCCTCATCTGCTACTTAATACACATATGACTTGAAGCATGCAATTTCATCTCTTGGGCCTCAGTTTCCTTTGTAAAAGAAGAGAACTTAGGTGGTCTTTAAGGTCCTTTCTTATCTGGAGATTCTGTGGCTATCTCCCACCTTGGAGTAGTTCCCTAGGGATATATCCTTGTTACCCCAGGCATTATGCTGAATCTTACATGAAATGATTATGTTCTGTGCATGATAATGTAGGGGAATGAAGCCTAGGATCTCTGTTCTGAAAGTAGGAACCATTTCATGATCCTATTGATAGTGGCAAAAATACCTTAAGCCCTGTTCTTTGCATGCCATGTATATTTTCCTGTTGGTTGTCAAGTTCTTTTTTCACCACTTGTCACTGACATAAGGCATATGGTAACAAGCAGCATGTACAACTTGGGTCTAGACTAATTTCACAGCTGTAAATTTCAGAATTTATAATTGGAGTGGCTGGCAGATAGGAGTCCACTTTACAAAACGGTTTGTTTTAAAACTTTAAAGGTGCTAAAATTGTATCAATATGCTATTTAATCAACATATTTGTGCATAGACTATATATAATATAATTGATCAGGATTTATATGTATTGTAATATTAATATGTTTACATAAATTGAAAAGTAAAAATCAGTATATTAACAGTTGTCCAGGTGTTGATTGATTTTATAAAACGTGTTTGCTTTTGCTTTTAAATGTGATTAAGCCATTGGTGGATTTATAAATCTGTTTTTTTCATTATAGCCATATTTAACAGGAAGACATGTATATTCTAATTAATATATTATTTTCATGTTTTAGTGCCTGTAATAGAAGAACACCCATCTCACGAGCAGATCATCTTGCTTCTTGAAGGCGAAGGTTTTTGTCCTGTTACATTTGTCCTAAATGCTAATCTACTTGTGAATGTCAAGTTAGCATTTTGTAAGTAATGATTCATCTTTCTTTGCCTAATTGGTAAGCAGGATTTCTGAATAATTAATTACATTGTCAGGTTAAATTCAGACTGGCAATGGTGAAAAATAAGCAGTATTGGATATTGGTTTTTGTAGCCAAATATTAATATAAATAAATTTTGCAGTTTTATATGCAGTGGGACTTGAAGTAATAGCTTAAAGATTTTTACTAGTGTCCTTCATTCAGTCCTAGGTTAAGGCCATGGGCTTATAACAAGCTGTATTTTGATGCTCATGATACAGCTGACCATATATATATATTTTTTTGAATTTTGGAATTTAATTTATTTTTTTGTACAGGTTCTTATTAGTTATCCATTTTATACATATTAGTATATATATGTCAATCCCAATCTCCCCAGCTGACCATATTTCATATAGCTTTTAGGTAAATTGAAATTTGCTAATTGAGATAAGCAAGAATCCTGATTTAGTGGGCTTCCCTGGTGGCGCAGTGGTTGAGAGTCCGCCTGCCGATGCAGGGGACACGGGTTCGTGCCCCAGTCCGGGAAGATCTCACATGCCACGGAGCGGCTGGGCCCGTGAGCCATGGCCGCTGAGCCTGTGCGTCCGGAGCCTGTGCTCCGCAACGGGAGAGGCCACGACAGTGAGAGGCCCGCGTACCGCAAAAAAAAAAAAAAAGAATAAAGTAAATGACACTAGACTTAGTTAAAAGTAAGGAAGTAAATATTTCTTAGTAATAAATAGTCCTCAATACTCAATAATGCATCTCTTAGCTTTTCATTCTCTTTGAAACTAACCTGATTCTCACCCACTACATTTCAGCTTGTTAGTGCATCTTTTATTTTATTGTTGTTTATTAATTGACTCCATCAGATAATTTTTCATCCTTTCTCTTTTTTATATTAATCTCAAACAATTCAATTTAAAGTTTTTGTGAGGAGAATGTTGGGGAACTAAGGAGTTTAAAAAGTTGTGCTTCATGCAAAGGACAATTATATTTAATTTTTTTGGTTAATAGAAGTTGACATTTATAGTTGTACACTTTTGTCACTTAAGATTCCTCAGACAAATATTGGTACTTCTCAACCAATGGATTGCACGGCTTGGGACAGGCAGAAATTATTATTCTATTGTTACGTTTGCCAAGTGAGGATACTATTCCTAAGGACATCTTCAGACTCTTTATCACCATTTATAAGGACGCTCTGAAAGGTATACCATTTTATTTTGAACTGTTCAGACCAGGGAATGGATAAATTAAGGGCATTTTTGCTTTTGGCTATGCTAACTCTACTAAAGATTTATTTTGTGAAGAGATTGCTGATTACTTAAAAGAGCTCTGTCATTGTTCAGTCTCCTTAAATTTAGCATTTTATGAAATTAGTGTCTTTATAGTTTTTTTAATTTTAAAAGTGAAAATATATTTACCTTCCTGGTCTGTTTATGTGTCTACACAATAATCCCCCCTTATCTGCAGGGGATAAGTTCCAAGACCCCACTAGCTGCCTGAAACCACTAATGGTACTGAACCCTATGTACAGTTTTTTCTATACATACATACCTGTGATAAAGCTTAATTTATAAATTAGACACAGTACAGGAACATCCGAATTGTCAACAACACTTCTCTTGCACCTTGGGGCCATTATTAAGAAAAATAAGGGTTACATGAACACAAGCACAGTGATACTGCAACAGTCGATCATAACTGAGACTGCTACTGAGTGACTAATGGATGGTAGCATATACAGCTTGGATATGCTGGACAAGTGATTCATGGTGTGGCTCACATCCCAATGGGGCAGAGCAGGATAGTGAGAGATTTAAAATTTGCTGTTTATTGAATTTTCCATTTAATATTTTTGAACTACAGTTGACCAGGGGTATCTAAAACCATGGAAAGCAAAACTGTGGATAAGGGGGGACCACCGTATACTTTTCTGTATGTATAAGATTTGGGGGACATGATGATGACTTTTCACTTGACCATGAAGTAAGGAGAAAAATTTTTAAATACTTAATGGTTAGAAACATTCTCAAATTTTTGTTCACAATTCCCAATCTTCAGGAATAACCGAACTTTGTGCACACAAGGTATTCAGTGCTTCTTCAAGAGTGGAAATAAAGAAAAAATATTTTACATTGCTTTTATTTAAGAAAGTTTATACTGGGACATTCAAACTCATAATGCTGCTTCAAAACAACTTAAAATCTTTTTATATATGATTTTATTTCTAGGAAAATACATAGAAAACTTGGACAGTATTACCTTTACTGAGAGTTTTCTCAGCAGCAAGGATCATGGAGGATTTCTATTTATTACACCTACTTTTCAGAAACTTGATGATATCCTGTTACCAAGTAATCCTTTTCTTTGTGGAATTCTTATCCAGAAGCTAGAGATTCCCTGGGCAAAGGTTTTTCCTATGCGTTTAATGTTGAGATTGGGTGCAGAATATAAAGGTAAGTTTTAGAATAAATTACATAGGTTCAAATATACTGAATGTAAATAAGAATTTCAGATATCATTAAAATAAATTTTTAATGGATTAATGGGACTACTTTTTTTTGATGTACTTTTAAAATTCTAAAACAGCTCTCCTCTACTACCAAATTAGTCTAGACAACCTTGCTATGTCCTGAGTTTCTAGATATTCATAATTATTATATTAACTTACCTTAAAATTTTTTTTGAATTTCAGAAAAAAAACATAGAAAACCTTGAAAAGTTTTCTTAAAAGTATTTGCTATAGGGAGTTCATTTTGTTATGTTGCCTACATATTAAGAAGGTAAATTATTGCCCCCTGCCCCATTTGTGTACACCATAAAGCCAAACATAAATGTTTGTGAAATAGTGGTCCAGGATTACGTGTATGGTTATTTCTGAGTTGAAATCATTCCTGTGTTCAACTGTCTTTGAATTCGTACCCTTTCTTTATCCCTCACTTTTTTAAAGAATAATTTATTTGTTGCATGTGAAGTACATCACATCTAAGGAAAATTTAGGCATTTGATTCATGTATAATTTAATAGGTATTTTCTTGGAGGAAAATTAAATGTAGAGAAGTTATAAAAGTGACCATTACTATTTCAAAATGGACAAATTCAGTGAAAGATATACTCATTTAAATCTATTTGGCAAATTTATTAAACTCTCTGTTCTGAGGGGTTGGTCTTTACCATTTAAGATTTAAATATGGGATACTATTAAACTGTGGTGCAAGAAGTAAAAATTAACTTTCATCTCAGGTTTTGTACTGTGTGAACCAAAGAGCTTAAGAGACTTCATTCTGAGCCAAGTGCTTCATCCATTCAGCCTAACGTTTTGTCTCTGATACTAATATTTGAATGCTACTTTTATGGAAGGTTAGATCAAAATACTTAGCTAATCTTAATCAAATGGGGATTACCTACGCTTTTATGTTGAGACTATTTGGAACACCATTACATGTTGGATTAGATGATTTATGAGGTCCGTTTGTAACTGACAGAATGTCATTCTAAGCCATAACCTTTTGAAAATTACTGTTTTAGATAAAATTACCTCTACCAAGTTGCAAAGGACGCTCTCTTATTCATAAAAGATGAAGTAAAAAGTCAGCATTTACCTTATTCATATTGTTTATCATTTTAATGTGTTTTACCACTAATTTATGTTTCTTTTAGTACTCTCTGTCATCCAGATAACTTAGTTGTCCCTTTTAAAACTAAAATATATGCTTGTAATAGCAAAGATGTGAGTTGCCCTGACTTATTTTTTTTAAATAGATAGTGTCATGTGTGTTTTCTTAGACTTTTAAGGAGGTATATTTGTGTAATATGTATTAGAGAGGTTTGTTTGCTTAACCTAAGCTGAGAACTGAAATTCTCAGGTTAATTCTTGGGTTAAAAATGTGTCCGATTTTTATCATCATAGAAATAGTCTTACCTTCCTTTTTTTCACTTTCCTTTTCTTCCAGAATTCCTGCTGCATTGCCACCAAGGTACTTTTCCTTTTTGGTGCGCAATATTTATAGTGTCCTAAAGAAACAGAAAAGTAGTTAGGTGACAGACTCCATATCACGTCTTCTCTGCATTGACTTCTCTGATTCTATGTGTTCCTTTTATCATGCTGACCCAAGAGCTATAAAAGTTTACTATCACCCATAAATTCACACAATTGAACATTACAAATGCCTTAAAAATCTTGAATTCTTCATATTTTGCTTTAAATTATCAGAATATTTCTTTTTAAATTATGAGAACTTTATGTAGGTCTAGTCAGTTATGGTAATTTTCTAGCCATCATAATGTTTGGAAACAACATGTATGATGAAAGATTAAATGCTTTGGAATCAGGCCAAGCCTAGTTTCATATCTTTCACCAGTTATTTGTTTGTTTTTTGTTTTGTTTTTTGCGGTACGCGGGCCTCTCACTGTTGTGGCCTCTCCCGTTACGGAGCACAGGCTCCTGACGCGTAGGCTCAGCGGCCATGGCTCACGGGCCCAGCCGCTCTGCGGCATGTGGGATCCTCCCGGACCGGGGCACGAACCCACGTCCCCTGCATCGGCAGGCGGACTCTCAACCACTGCGTCACCAGGGAAGCCCCTCACCAGTTATTAACTTAGAAACCATAGGCAGGGTTATTAATCTGTGTCTCTACTTCCCCATTTGTAAAGTAGGGATAGACATACTTGCCTCATTGGGTTGTTATAGGGTTTAATTAGGATAATGTATGTAAAGGTCCGAGTTCAATGTAGCATCGGATAGATACATGGTATGGGTTAATGTCATTTCTTACTTTCCCCAGAGAACTGATTGGTATTTATCCGTAATGTTTGAAAAATGAAAATTAAAGGTAATAAATTTAAGACTTTTTTTTGTTTTTTGTTGATGGTAACCAGTTTTCTATTCTTGTGTATAGCATATCCTGCTCCTTTAACAAGTATCAGAGGCCGAAAACCTCTTTTTGGAGAAATAGGACACACTATTATGAACTTACTTGTTGTGAGTAATTGAACTGTTTTATTAAGTGTTCTTATATTGTTACTTTAACAATTCATTAAGCAAATTTTACATACTTATATTTCTCTATTTTAATTTGACATATTTGGTATAATGAAAGTTCATTTATAATAAATCCTAATTCATTTAACATAAATGGCCTCTGTTTTTGATGAAGTGCTTTTTAGAACATGTCCTAATTTATGTATACCTGATTCAAATTGCCTTTTGATTCATTCTGCTGCAGTGCTTACACATTTAGGTAATGTGAGATCCACACAGTTGTTGAAGCCTTAGTAAAAGAGTTAGTAAAGTCAATCAATTTGATGATTTTGAGCAAACTGTGACCCAAGTCACCTCATTTTTAATAGGAAGTATTGGATTAGATGATCTCAGGTTCCCTTCCACCTCTAATTTCTGTAATTTTGTGTTTACCTTTTATTATAGAAATTCATTTCAGTGGACTTGCTTTTTTTTTTAATTAATTAATTTTATTTTTGGCTGCATTGAGTCTTCGTTGCTGCATGTGGGCTTTCTCTAGTTGCGGCAAGCGGGGGCTACTCTTTGTTGCGGTGCACGGGCTTCTCATTGCGGTGGCTTCTCCTGTTGCGGAGCATGGGCTCTAGGCATGCAGGCTTCAGTAGTTGCAGCACGTGGGCTCAGTAGTTGTGGCTCGCAGGCTTAGAGAGCAGGCTCAGTAGTTGTGGCACATGGGCTTATTGCTCCGCGGCATGTGGGATCTTCCCAGACCAGGGCTCGAACCCATGTCCCCTCTATTGGCAGGCAGATTCTCAACCACTGCGCCACCAGGGAAGCCCAACTTGCTTTTTATTTATCCATGTTCGGTTTGAAAATCTATTGTTTTGGAAGATCTGTAACTAGAAAGAGATCACCCTCAAATGCTACAGAATTCTTCCTGAGAATGATAATTTTTATTATTATTGTGGAGTAGCTGGAAGAATTAGCTGGTTTTTGAAGTTGCTATTGCTTTCTGGATGGTGTTTTGATAGTTATGTATCACAAGTTTTAAAATGATGGATACTCTTAAAAAGGATTTAATGAATGGGTAAATGTTCATGGATAGTAGTTTAAGGTTTATGGAACTATCATTATTTTATGTAGGACCTTCGAAATTACCAGTATACCTTGCATAATATAGATCAGCTACTGATTCATATGGAAATGGGGAAAAGCTGCATAAAAATACCTCGGAAAAAATACAATGATGTAAGTATAATTGCTTTATTCAAGTTTTGAGATAATTATTGAACATTAGATTTCTTTAGAAGTGTGTTAAATTTGTTTTGAATTGGACTAATATATAATGACAAAAAAAACTTATTTTTGAAATTTTAGATTTGTTTCCTAATAGAGGATTTGTTTAATCCTATTTTTTCATTTTTTTTCTTACTGTTTTATCTGTCTTTTAATTGAGGTGATTTGATTGTAAAGCATTTGTTTCTATCACATTCTCAGGGAGTTGTCCAGACTAAAGCTTGATAAAGGTGGTCAGAAATGTGACTCTTTGAATTATTGTCACTAATAAAGGCACAAAATGTTAAAAATGTCTCTAAATGCGTATTGTTTTTCTCCAGGTAATGAAAGTAATAAATTCTTCTAATGAGCATGTCATTAGCATTGGAGCTAGTTTTAGTACAGAAGCAGATTCTCATCTAGTCTGTATACAGAATGATGGAGTTTATCAAACACAGGCCAACAGTGCTACTGGCCATCCTAGAAAAGGTGAGTATTGGTTCCTAGTCTCAATCCATAAAACCATCTCAAAAAGTAGAATTCCTTTCAAAGAGGAATTATACCTATATGTAGATACCTTACTTATTTGCTGAATTGATGGTGATAAAACAGTATGCTTTAAACTTTTAGCTATACAAACAAAAAAATTGCTTCTAATATTTGTGTTTATCTTGGAATACAGTGTTTATTTTGATGTCTTCAGGTTTAGTGTGTCCCATATGGTGGGTGTATCTGGAGTGAGGTATTTTTTGCCTTTGTTTGCTGTCTGCTCCAACTCCTCTTAGCGGGGAGCACAGGGTAAATAAGGATGAAGAATGATTTATAAAACTGTTAAGTGGCTGGGAATATAAAAATGATAAAGATGGTGATGTGAATGACATTACTCGGCTGAATGGCCTCAGTGACTGCTGTGATTACCAAATCCTTGCAGTAGAGAACCTAACAAATTGAAAGTTAAGTAGAAGTAAGTATTTCAAAAAATTAATACATTATTGTAAAATAACACATTTAAAATAGTCAGACATTCTGGCTGCTAATAAAAAATTTTCCTCTGATTATAAAAGTATGTATACTCATTTGTACTAAGCTTGGAAAATATGTTTCAAGAAGTAGTAAAAGGAAAAAAAGTGCCGAAATATGGCCTTTGTTGACATTTTAATATATTTCCTTCTTATATTGATATATATGTTAAATAGATGATTTTATACTGGATATTTACTTTTATATTGTGCTTTTTTAACTTAACATGCTATTGACATTTTTGTCATTAAAATTTTACAGCCATTTAATATTTATTTTATGAATATTTATGTAGTATAAAATTCAAAAGGTATAAATAGTCACACTGCAAAATCTCCTTTCCTCCTTAGACCCTCAGACTACCCTCTTCCCCTCCCCACAGGCAACCAAACCAGTGTTATCAGTTTCTGGTATATCCTTTCAGGGATTTCTTGCTTGTATGTATATATAAGCAAACACCACCCCACCACACACATACACACACATACACCTTTCTTCCACTTTTTTAAACAAGTCATAACATTTGTTCCATTCTGCACCTTGTTTTTTCTTTTGGAGATTATTCTTTGTTAGTATATAAAGAACTTTTACATTGCACATAACTTTCCACTTTATATGTGAACATCATTTAATTGTCCCTTATTAATGGACAGTTGCTACCAATCCTTGGCTGTTTGTAAAAATGTACTATGAATAACCTTGTATACGTGCCATTAATTCCTAGAAATGGAATTTGTATGTCAAAGCATACATGTGTTTCTAATTTTAATAGCAATTTATCAAGTTGTCCTCCATAGAGACTGGTCTGATTTATGCTCTCAACAGTAGTGGATATTTGATTTTTCACACCCTCACTTGATACAAACACTGTAAATAGTACAACAGCCATCAATTATTAGATACAAACATTAAATAACCTTTATGAAATATTTTATCGTAACTTTATTTTGTTTGGTATTTTTTGTTATTCTGATATAAGTGGTATGGGCATGGCGTTTATCAGGTACTTAAAATATGCTATGCTCCACATTATGCATTTAACAAATATCATTTAGCATACAAAGAGCAGTTTAAAACATAATTATTGTATTTTTTAATTAGTGACAGGTGCAAGTTTTGTGGTATTCAATGGAGCTCTAAAAGCATCTTCAGGATTTCTTGCTAAGTCCAGCATAGTTGAAGGTATGAGTTTCATCTTTAAGATTGGTTTAATGTAAAGATGTTTTCCGTCTCCTTTTAAAAATGTATTCGATACTTAACAAAAGAATATATGTAAGTTACAAAGCATAGTACAACAAACTTATATGAAATCATCACTCAGCCAAGAACTAGAACATGACTAACATTTGGGCCTACCTCAAGCTTGACAACTCTGCCTTAGCCTGCATTTCCTGCTTGTGCATAGCCTAAAGGTTAGTCTGAGGTGAGAGCTTAGGGTCTTCTCAGGTCTTTCCTTAGCATGCACACATCCTGGGCATGCACACAGTATTGCACATGCATGGGGGCTTCTCAATTCCCAGATATATGTTAGTGCCTTTCAAAGCCCTTATGGACATCTTATTCCCCAGCTTTTCCTTTAAGTGTTTGGTTGGCCTATCGTTTGTCTCTACTAGTATCTGCTGCCACAGGCAGCTATGATGTTGATCACTAGCCTCTAGTTGTTTTTCACAAATGCTCCCTGAGAAAAGACTTTTTTCACAGGGTAAGCTTAGAGTCTGGTCAAATAAAGACATTGTACGTGGAGTCTTCCCAGGAACCACCTGACAAGTCAAAAAATGACAGTTCTCCAGTAATGAGGTTTTGAAGGAGATCCAGCCCCATTTACCTTCTCCAGTGGATACCAAGCTGATGGTTTTTACTATGATTTCAGGCTGTTGGTTTTTAGGCTTCTGCTATGCTGGAGAGGAGGGGATGGGAATAGGAGAGTTAAAATGACACAAAACTTGCTGTTTTCAATCAAGTTCCTGCTGGGTTTTTTTGTTTTTTTTAAAAGAACCACCTTTTAGTTTTATTGATCTTTGCTATTGTTTTCTTTGTTTCTATTTCATTTACTTCTGCTCTGATCTTTATGATTTCTTTCCTTCTGCTAACTTTGGGTTTTGTTTGCTCTTCTTTCTCTAGTTCCTTTAGGTGTAAGGTTAGATTGTTTATTTGAGACTTTTGTTGTTTCTTGAGGTAGGCTTGTATTGCTATAAACTTCCCTCTTACAACTGCTTTTGCTGCATCCCATAGGTTTTGGATAGTCGTGTTTTCGTTGTAATTTGTCTCTAGGTATTTTTTTATTTCCTCTTTGATTTCTTCAGTGACCTCTTGCTTATTTAATAACGCATTGTTTACCCTCCATGTGTTTGTGTTTTTTACGTTTTTTTCCCTGTAATTGATTTCTAATCTCATAGCATTGTGGTCAGAAAAGATGCCTGATGTGATTTCAATTTTCTTAAATTTACTGAGGCTTGTTTTGTGACCCAAGATGTCATCTATCCTGGAGAATGTTCCATGTGCACTTGAGAAGGAAGTGTAATCTGCTGTTTTTGGATGGAATGTCCTATAAATATCAATTAAATCTGGCTGGTCCATTGTGTCATATAAAGCTTGTGTTTCCTTATTAATTTTCTGTTTGGATGATCTGTCCATTGTTGTAAGTGAGGTGTTAAAAGTCCCCCACTATTCTTGTGTTACTGTCGATTTCCTCTTTTATAGCTGTTAGCAAGTTGCCTTATGTATTGAGGTGCTCCTATGTTGGGTGCATATATATTTATAATTGTTATATCTTTTTCTTGGATTGATCCCTTGATCATTATGTAGTGTCCTCCCTTGTCTCTTGTAACATTCTTTATTTTAAAGTCTATTTTATCTGATATGAGTATTGCTGCTCCAGCTCTCTTTTGATTTCCATTTGCATGGAATATCTTTTTCCATCCCCTCACTTTCAGTCTGTATGTGTCCCTAGGTCTGAAGTGGGTCTCTTGTAGACAGCATATATATGGGTCTTGTTTTTGTATCCATTCAGTGAGCCTGTGTCTTTTGGTTGGAGCATTTAATCCATTCACGTTTAAGGTAATTATTGATAATGTATGTTCCTATGACCATTTTCTTAATTGTTTTGGGTTTGTTTTTGGAGGTCCTTTTCTTCTCTTGATTTCCCACTTAGAGAAGTTCCTTTAGCATTTGTTGTAGAGCTGGTTTGGTGATGCTGAATTCTCTTAGCTTTTGCTTGTCTGTAAAGCTTTTGATTTCTCCATCGAATCTGAATGAGATCCTTGCCTGGTAGAGTAATCTTGGTTGTAGGTTCTTCCCTTTCATCACTTTAAATATATCATGCCACTCCCTTCTGGCTTGTAGAGTTTCTGCTGAGAAATCAGCTGTTAACCTTATGGGGGTTCCCTTGTATGTTGTCATTTTTCCCTTGTTGCTTTCAATAATTTTTCTTTTCCTTTAATTTTTGTCAGTTTGATTACTATGTGTCTGGGCATGTTTCTCCTTGGGTTTATCCTGCCTGGGACTCTCTGCGCTTCCTGGACTTGGGTGGCTATTTCCTTTCCCATGTTAGGGAAATTTTTGACTATAATCTCTTCAAATATTTTCTCGGGTCCTTTCTCTCTCTCTTCTCCTTCTGGGACCCCTATAATGCTAATGCTGTTGTGTTTAATGTCCCAGAGGGCTCTTAGGCTGTCTTCATTTCTTTTCATTCCTCTTTCTTTATTCTGTTTCATGGCAGTGAATTCCACCATTCTGTCTTCAGGTCACTATCTGTTCTTCTGCCTCAGTTATTCTGCTATTGATTCCTTCTAGTGTATTTTTCATTTCAGTTATTGTATTGTTCATCTCTGTTTATTTGTTCTTTAATTCCTTTAGGTATTTGTTATTTACTTCTTCTAGGTCTTTGTTAAACATTTCTTGCCTCTTCTCGGTCTTTGCCTCCATTCTTTTTCCAAGGTCCTGGATCATCTTCACTATCATTATCCTGAATTCTTTTTCTGGAAGGTTGCCTATCTCCACTTCATTTAGTTGTTTTTCTGGGGTTTTATCTTGTTCCTTCATCTGGTACATAGCCCTCTCCCTTTTCATCTTGTCTATGTTTCTGTGAATGTGGTTTTTGTTCCACAGACTGCAGGATTGTAATTCTCCTTGCTTCTCTCCTGCTTTTTTTTTTTTTTTTTTTTAATAAATACTCCCCAGATTGCTGCAAGCCTTTGGTTAATTTCAAGAGTTTCGAAAAAGTTTCTTCTGACATTTTATCAGTTTCCTTGTTGTTTTTATGGAGTATTTTCGGAAGTTCTTAGTCTTCATTTTCACTAATATCATCCTCCATACTATCTCAGTTACATAGCTTTATAGGAAGTCCTCCCATCTCTGATGCCACACACATGCCTTATTCCTCATTTTAGTAGTGTTCTGGCCAGTCTAAGCCCTTTGTTTTATCATGTTAATTTTAGGATCAACTTGTCAGGTTCTAAAAGGTCCACTGGACTTTTCATTGGAATTGCATTATATTGCTAGTTTAATTTTGAGAAAATTGGCATATTTTCTGTTTTCATTGTTTCTATCCATGTACATTGGCTACCTTCAATTTATTTACATAATACTTAATAATATTCATTTCCAATAAAATTTTATAGTTTTTGTATAGGTTTTCAATATCATTTCTTATTTATTCCTGTACCTCATAGATTTTATTGCTAATGTAAATGGTATCTATTTATTTACTTATTACAATTTTAGTGTAATGTAAATGCCATTATAATTTTTTTAATTAATTTTTATCGAGGTATAGTTGATATAAAATATTATGTAAACTTCAGGTGTACAACGAAGTGATTCACAAGTTTTAAATGTTATATTCATTTATAGTTATTATAAAATATTGGCTATATTCCCTGTGCTGTACACTATATCCTTGTATCTTACTCACATTTTACATACTAGGTTGTACTTTTTAATCCCCTACCCCTATATCGCCCCTCCCTGCTTACCTCTCCCCACTGGTAACCCCTAGTTTGTTCTCTATATCTGTGAGTCAGTTTATTTTTTGTTATATTCACTAGTTTTATTTCTTAGATTCCACATACAAGTGATATGATACAGTATTTGTCTTTCTCTGTCTGACTTATTTCACTTGGCATGATACCCTCCAAGTCCATTCATGTTGTTGCAAATCACAAAATCATTCTTTTTTATGGGTAAGCAGTATTTCATTGTATATATACCACATTTTCTTTATCCATTCATCTGTTGTTGGATACTTAGGTTGCTTGGAAACTGTAAATAATGCTGCTATGAACATTGGGGTGCATGTATCTTTCTGAATTAGTGGTTTTGTTTTTTTCTGGATAAATACGCAGGAGTAAAATTGCTAGGTCATGTAGTAGTTCTGTTTTTAGTTTTTTGAGAAATCCCCATTTTGTTTTCCACAGTGGCTGCACCAATTTACATTCCCACCAACATTGTAGGAGGGTTTCCTTTTCTCCACATCCTTTCCAGCATTTGTTATTTCTGTTCTTTTCGATGATAGCCATTCTGACAGGTGTGAGGTGATATCTCATTCTGGATTTAATTTCCATTTCTCTGATTAACAATGTTGAGTATCTTTTCACATGCCTTTTGGCCATCCTGTGTCTTCTTTGGAAAACATCTATTCAGGTCTTCTGCCCATTTTTTTTTTTTTTAAAGAAGATGTTGGGGGTAGGAGTTTATTAATTAATTTGTTTATTTTTGCTGTGTTGGGTCTTCGTTTCTGTGCAAGGGCTTTCTCTAGTTGTGGCAAGCGGGGTCCACTCTTCATCGCGTTGCACGGGCCTCTCATTGTCGTGGCCTCTCTTGTTGGGGAGCACAGGCTCCAGACCCACAGGCTCAGTAGTTGTGGCTCACGGGCCTAGTTGCTCCACGGCATGTGGGATCCTCCCAGACCAGGGCTCGAACGTGTGTCCCCTGCATTAGCAGGCAGGTTCTCAACCACTGCGCCACCAGGGAAGCCCTTCTGCCCATTTTTTAATCAGGTTTTTTTTTTTTTGATGTTGAGTTGTATGAGCTGTTTATATATTTGGATATTATCTTGTTATTGGTCATATCATTTGCAAATGTTTTCTCCCATTTGGTAGGTTTTTTGTTGTACTGATGGTTTTCTTTACTGTGCAGAAGCACTTTTTTTTGTTTTTTGTTTTGTTTTGTTTTTTGCGGTATGCGGGCCTCTCGCTGTTGTGGCCTCTCCCGTTGCGGAGCTCAGGCTCTGGACGCGCAGGCTCAGCGGCCATGGCTCACGGGCCCAGCCGCTCCATGGCATGTGTGATCTTCCCGGACCGGGGCATGAACCCATGTCCCCTGCATCGGCAGGCGGACTCTCAACCACTGCGCCACCAGGGAAGCCCTGTGCAGAAGCTTTTAAGTTTGATTAGTTCCTGTTTGTTTATTTTTGCTTATATTTCCTTTGCTTTAGGAGACAGACCCAAAAAAATATTGCTGCAGTTTATGTCAGAGTGTTCACCCTGTGTTTTCTTCTAGGAGTTTTATGGTTTCTGATCTTACATTTAGGTCATTAATCCATTTCGAGTTTTTTATTTTTTTGTACATGGTGTGAGAGAATGTTCAAATTTCATTCTTTCCTAGCACCATTTATTGAACAGAGCATCTTTGCTCCACTGAATATTCTTGTCTCCTTTGTTGTAGATTAATTGATCATAAGTGCATGGGTTTATTTCTGAGCTCTATTCTATTCCATTGATCTATGGTTTTGTTTTTGTGCCAGAACCATACTGTTTTGATTACTGTAGGTTTGTAATATAGTCTGAAGTCACGGAACATGATTTGTCCATTTCTGTTTTTCTTTCTCAAAATAGTTTTGGCTCTTTGGGTTCTTTTGTGTTTCCATACAAATTAAAAAATTATTTGTTCTAGTTCTGTGAAAAATGCCCTTGGTATTTTGATAGGGATTACATTGAATCTGTAGATTGCTTTGGGTTGTATGTTCATTTTAACAATATTAATTCTTCCAGTCCATGAACACTATATCTGTGTTCCATCTGTTTGTGTTGTATTCAATTTCTTTTATCAGTGTCTTACAGTTTTCCAAGTACAGGTCTTTTACTTTCTTAGGTAGGTTTATTCCTAGGTATTTAATTCTTTCTGATGCAGTTGTAAATGGGATTATTTCCTTAATTTCTCTTTCTGATAGTTTGTTGTTAGTGCATAGAAATGTAAGAGATTTTTGTACATTAATTTTGTACCCTGCAACTTTATCAAATTCATTCATGAGCTCTAGTAGTTTTTTGGTGGCATCTTTGTTATGTTGAGGTATGTTTCCTCTATGCCCACATTCTGAAGAGTTTTTTTTTTTTTTTTTTTTTTGTCTCTTTTTTTTTTTTTTTTTAATTAGTTTCTGCTTTATAACAAAGTGAATCAGTCATACATATACATCTGTTCCCACATCCCTTCCCTCATGCATCTCCCTCCCGCCCACCCTTCCCATCCCACCCCTCCAGGCGGTCACAAAGCACCGAGCTGATCTCCCTGTGCTCTGCGGCTGCTTCCCACTATCTATCTACCTTACGTTTGGTAGTGTATATATGTCCATGCCTCTCTTTCGCTTTGTCACAGCTTACCCTTCCCCCTCCCCATATCCTCAAGTCCATTCTCAAGTAGGTCTGTGTCTTTATTCTCGTTTTGCCCCTAGGTTCTTCATGACATTTTTTTTTTAAATTCCGTATATATGTGTTAGCATACGGTATTTGTCTTTCTCTTTCTGACTAACTTCACTCTGTATGACAGACTCTAGGTCTATCCACCTCATTACAAATAGCTCAGTTTCGTTTCTTTTTATGGCTGAGTAATATTCCATTGTATATATGTGCCACATCTTCTTTATCCATTCATCCGATGATGGACACTTAGGTTGTTTCCAGCTCCGGGCTATTGTGAATAGAGCTGCAATGAACATTTTGGTACATGTCTCTTTTGGAATTATGGTTTTCTCAGGGTATATGCCCAGTAGTGGGATTGCTGGGTCATATGGTAGTTCTATTTGTAGTTTTTTAAGGAACCTCCATACCGTTCTCCATAGTGGCTGTACCAATTCACATTCCCACCAGCAGTGCAAGAGTGTTCCCTTTTCTCCACACCCTCTCCAGCATTTATTGTTTCTAGATTCCTTGATGATGGCCATTCTGACTGGTGTGAGATGATATCTCATTGTAGTTTTGATTTGCATTTCTCTAATGATTAATGATGTTGAGCATTCTTTCATGTGTTTGTTGGCAGTCTGTATATCTTCTTTGGAGAAATGCCTATTTAAGTCTTCTGCCCATTTTTGGATTGGGTTGTCTGTTTTTTTGCTATTGAGCTGCATGAGCTGTTTATAAATTTTGGAGATTAATCCTTTGTCAGTTGCTTCATTTGCAAATATTTTCTCCCATTCTGAGGGTTGTCTTTTGGTCTTCTTTATGGTTTCCTTTGCTGTGCAAAAGCTTTGAAGTTTCATTAGGTCCCATTTGTTTATCTTTGTTTTTATTTCCATTTCTCTAGGAGGTGGGTCCAAAAGGATCTTGCTGTGATTTATGTCATAGAGTGTTCTACCTATGTTTTCCTCTAAGAGTTTGATAGTTTCTGGCCTTACATTTAAGTCTTTAATCCATTTTGAGCTTATTTTTGTGTATGGTGCTAGGGAATGATCTAATCTCAAACTTTTACATGTCCCTGTCCAGTTTTCCCAGCACCACTTATTGAAGAGGCTGTCCTTTCTCCACTGTACATTCCTGCCTCCTTTATCAAAGATAAGTTGGCCATATGTGCGTGGGTTTATCTCTGGGCTTTCTATCCTGATCCACTGATCTATCTTTCTGTTTTTATGCCAGTACCAGACTGTCTTAATTACTGTAGCTTTGTAGTATAGTCTGAAGTCAGGGAGCCTGATTCCTCCAGCTCCGTTTTTCGTTCTCAAGATTGCTTTAGCTATTCGGGGCCTTTTGTTTTTCCAAACAAATTTTGAAATTTTTTGTTCTAGTTCTGTGAAAAATGCCATTGGTAGTTTGATAGGGATTGCATTGAATCTGTAGATTGCTTTCGGTAGTAGAGTCATTTTCACAATATTGATTCTTCCAATCCAGGAGCATGGTATATCTCTCCATCTATTTGTATCATCTTTAATTTCTTTCATCAGTGTCTTATAGTTTTCTGCATACAGGTCTTTTGTCTCCTTAGGTAGGTTTATTCCTAGATATTTTATTCTTTTTGTTGCGATGGTAAATGGGAGTGTTTTCTTGATTTCATTTTCAGATTTTTCATCATTAGTGTATAGGAATGCCAGAGATTTCTGTACATTAATTTTATATCCTGCTACTTTACCAAATTCATTGATTAGCTCTAGTAGTTTTTCGGTAGCATCTTTAGGATTCTCTATGTATAGTATCATGTCATCTGCAAACAGTGACAGCTTTACTTCTTCTTTTCCAATTTGGATTCCTTTTATTTCCTTTTCTTCTCTGATTGCTGTGGCTAAAACTTCCAAAACTATGTTGAATAAGAGTGGTGAGAGTGGACAGCCTTGTCTTGTTCCTGATCTTAGTGGAAATGGTTTCAGTTTTTCACCATTGAGGACAATGTTGGCTGTGGGTTTGTCATATATGGCCTTTATTATGTTGAGGAAAGATCCCTCTATACCTACTTTCTGCAGGGTTTTTATCATAAATGGGTGTTGAATTTTGTCGAAAGCTTTCTCTGCATCTATTGAGATGATCATATGGTTTTTCTCCTTCAACTTGTTAATATGGTGTATTACATTGATTGATTTGCGTATATTGAAGAATCCTTGCATTCCTGGGATAAACCCCACTTGATCATGGTGTATGATCCTTTTAATGTGCTCTTGGATTCTGTTTGCTAGTATTTTGTTGAGGATTTTTGCATCTATGTTCATCAGTGATATTGGCCTGTAGTTTTCTTTCTTTGTGACATCCTTGCCTGGTTTTGGTATCAAGGTGATGTCGGCCTCGTAGAATGAGTTTGGGAGTGTTCCTCCCTCTGCTATATTTTGGAAGAGTTTGAGAAGGATAGGTGTTAGCTCTTCTCTAAATGTTTGATAGAATTCACCTGTGAAGCCATCTGGTCCTGGGCTTTTGTTTGATGGAAGATTTTTAATCACAGTTTCAATTTCAGTGCTTGTGATTGGTCTATTCATATTTTCTATTTCTTCCTGAGTCAGTCTTGGCAGGTTGTGCATTTCTAAGAATGTGTCCATTTCTTCCAGGTTGTCCATTTTATTGGAATAGAGTTGCTTATAGTAATCTCTCATAATCTTTTGTATTTCTGCAGTGTCAGTTGTTACTTCTCCTTTTTCATTTCTAATTCTATTGATTTGAGTCTTCTCCCTTTTTTTCTTGATGAGTCTGGCTAATGGTTTGTCAATTTTGTTTATCTTCTCAAAGAACCAGCTTTTAGTTTGGTTGATCTTTGCTATCGTTTCCTTCATTTCTTTTTCATTTATTTCTGATCTGATCTTTATGATTTCTTTCCTTCTGCTAGCTTTGGGGTATTTTTGTTCTTCTTTCTCTAATTGCTTTAGGTGCAGGGTCAGGTTGTTTACTCGAAATGCTTCCTGTTTCTTAAGGTGGGATTGTATTGCTATAAACTTCCCCCTTAGAACTGCTTTTGCTGCGTCCCATAGGTTTTGGGTCGTCGTGTCTCCATTGTCATTTGTTTCTAGGTATTTTTTAATTTCCTCTTTGATTTCTTCAGTGATCACTTCGTTATTGAGTAGTGTATTGTTTAGCCTCCATGTGTTTGTATTTTTTACACATCTTTTCCTGTAATTGATGTCTAGTCTCATAGCATTGTGGTCGGAGAAGATACTTGATACAATTTCAATTTTCTTAAAATTACCGAGGCTTGATTTGTGACCCAAGATATGATCTATCCTGGAGAATGTTCCATGAGCACTTGAGAAAAATGTGTATTCTGTTGTTTTTGGATGGAATGTCCTATAAATATCAACTAAGTCCATCTCGTTTAATGTATCATTTAAAGCTTGTGTTTCCTTATTTATTTTCATTTTGGATGATCTGTCCATTGGTGAAAGTGGGGTGTTAAAGTCCCCTACTATGAGTGTGTTACTGTCGATTTCCCCTTTTATGGCTGTTAGTATTTGCCTTATGTATTGAGGTGCTCCTATGTTGGGTGCATAAATATTTACAATTGTTATATCTTCTTCTTGGATCGATCCCTTTATCGTTATGTAGTGTCCTTCCTTGTCTCTTCTAATAGTCTTTATTTTAAAGTCTATTTTGTCTGATATAAGAATTGCTACTCCAGCTTTCTTTTGATTTCCATTTGCATGGAATATCTTTTTCCATCCCTTTACTTTCAATCTGTATGTGTCTCTAGGTCTGAAGTGGGTCTCTTGTAGACAGCATATATATGGGTCTTGTTTTTGTATCCATTCAGCCACTCTGTGTCTTTTGGTGGGAGCATTTAGTCCATTTACATTTAAGGTAATTATTGATATGTATGTTCCTATTCCCATTTCCTTAATTGCTTTGGGTTCGTTATTGTAGGTATATTCCTTCTGTTGTGTTTCTTGCCTAGAGAAGTTCCTTTAGCATTTGTTGTAAAGCTGGTTTGGTGGTGCTGAACTCTCTCAGCTTTTGCTTGTCTGTAAAGGTTTTAATTTCTCCATCAAATCTGAATGAGATCCTTGCTGGGTAGAGTAATCTAGGTTGCAGGTTTCTCTCCTTCATCACTTTAATTATGTCCTGCCACTCCCTTCTGGCTTGTAGGGTTTCTGCTGAGAGATCAGCTGTTAACCTTATGGGGATTCCCTTGTGTGTTATTTGTTGTTTTTGCCTTGCTGCTTTTAATATGATTTCTTTGTGTTTAATTTTTGACAGTTTGATTAATATGTGTCTTGGTGTATTTCTCCTTGGATTTATTCTGTATGGGACTCTCTGTGCCTCCTGGACTTGATTAACTATTTCCTTTCCCAAATTAGGGAAGTTTTCAACTATAATCTCTTCAAATATTTTCTCAGTCCCTTTCTTTTTCTCTTCTTCTTCTGGAACCCCTATAATTCGAATGTTGGTGCGTTTAATGTTGTCCCAGAGATCTCTGAGACTCTCCTCTGTTCTTTTCATTCTTTTTTCTTTATTTTGCTCTGCATCAGTTATTTCCACTATTTTATCTTCCACCTCACTTATCCGTTCTTCTGCCTCAGTTATTCTGCTATTGATCCCATCTAGAGTATTTTTCATTTCATTTATTGTGTTTTTAATCGATGCTTGATTCATCTTTAGTTCTTCTAGGTCCTTGTTAACTGTTTCTTGCATGTTGTCTATTCTATTTCCAAGATTATGGATCATGGAAATAGAATCTTGGATCAGCTTTACTATCATTATTCTGAATTCTTTTTCAGGTAGACTGCCTATTACCTCTTCATTTGTTAGGTCTGGTAGGTGTTTATCTTGCTCCTTCACCTGCTGTGTGTTTTTCTGCCTTCTCATTTTGCTTATGTTACTGTGTTTGGGGTCTCCTTTTTGCCGGCTGCAGATTCGTAGTTCCCGTTGTTTTTGGTGTCTGACCCCAGTGGCTAAGGTTGTTTCAGTAGGTTGGGTAGGCTTCCTGGTGGGGGGGACTAATTCCTGTGCTCTGGTGGTTGAGGCTCGATCTTGTCTTTCTGGTGGACAGGTCCACGTCTGGTGGTGTGTTTTGGGGTGCCTATGGCCTTATTATGTTTTTAGGTAGCCTCTCTGCTAATGGGTGGGGTTGTGTTCCTGCCTTGCTAGTTGCTTGGCATAGGGTGACCTGCACTGTAGCTTGCTGGTCGTTGACTGAAGCTGGGTGCTGGTGTTGGGATGGAGATCTCTGGGAGATTTTCGCTGCTTGATATTATGTGGAGCTGGGAGGTCTGTTGTGGACCCGTGTCCTGAAGTTGGCTCTCCCACTTCAGAGGCACAGCACTGGCTCCTGGCTGCAGCACCAAGAGCCTTTCATCCACCCGGCTCAGAGTAACAGGGAGAAAAAGTAGAAAGAAAGAATTAGTAGAAGAAAGAAAGAGAGAGGGAAAGAAAGGAAGAAGGGAAGAAAGGAAGGAAGGAAGGAAGAAAGAAAGGAGGGAGGGAGGGAGGGAGGAAGGATGGAAAGAAAGGAGGGAGGGAGGGAGAAAGGAAAGGAAGAAAGACAGGAGGGAGGGAGGAAGGAAAGAAAAAGAAAGTGGAAAGAAGAAGGGTGGGAGGGAGGAAAGAAAAAGAAAGAAGGAAAGGAGGAGCGGAGGGAGGGAGGGAGGAAGGGAGAGTAGGAAAAAAAGAAAGAGCAGGTAAAGTAAAATAGAATAAAGTATGAAATATAGTAGCGTTATTAAAATTAGAAAGTAATTATTGAAAAAAAAAAAAAAAAACCGGACCGATAGAACCCTGAGACATATGGTGGAAGCAAAGCTATACAGAGAGAATCTTACACAGAAGATTACACATACACATTCACAAAAAGAGAGCAGGGGGAAAAATCAAAAATCTTGCTCTCCAAGTCCACCTCCTCAATTTGGGATAATTCGTTGTAAAAAGAGGAAAAGGGCGAGAAGTCTGAAATCTTGCTCTCTAAGTCCACCTCCTTAATTTGGAATAATTCGTTGTAAAAAGAGGAAAAGGGGGGAAAGTCTTAAATCTTGTCCTCAAAGTCCACTTCCTCAATTTGGGATGATTCGCTGTCCATTCATGCACTCCACAGACGCAGGGCACATCAAATGGACCGTGGAGCTTTAATCCGCTGCCTCCGAGGCTGCACAGAGAGATTTCCCTGCCTCTGCTCTCACAGCTCCCGGGTCTCAGCCTTGGACCTGGCCCCGCCTCTGCGCGTAGGTCGCCGGAGGGCGTCCGTTCTTCGCTCAGACAGGACGGGTTTAAAGGAGCCGCTGATTCGGGGGCTCTGGCTCACTCAGGCAGAGGGGAGGGAGGGGCGCGCAGTGTGGGGCGGGCCTGCGGCGGCAGAGGCCGGCGTGACGTTGCAGCAGCCCGTGGCGCTCCGTGCGCTTTCCCGGGAAAGCCGTCCCCGGGTCTCGGGGACCCCAGCAGTGGCGGGGTGCACAGGCCCCCCGGAAGGCGGGGCGGACAGTGACCCGCGCTCGCACACAGGCCCCGCGGCGGCGGCGGCGGCGGCGGCGGCGGCGGGCCGCGGCGGGCGGGCGGCGGCGGCGGCGGCGGCCCACGCCCGTCTCCGAGGTCCGTGCCTTACCCGCGGCTCGTGCCTGTCACCGGCGCTTCCCCAAGCAGCCCTCTTAATGCCCTCTCCTCGCGCACCAGGAAACAAAAGGGAAAAAAGTCTCTTGCCTCTTCAGCAGCTCCAGACCCTTTCCCCGGACTCCCTCCGGGCTAGCCGTGGTGCACTAACTCCTTCAGGCTCTCTTCCTGCCGCCAGCCCCAGTCCTCTCCCTGCGCTCCGACTGAAAGCCGATACCCGAGCCTCAGCTCCCAGCCCCGCCCGCCACGGCGGCCGAGCAGACAAGCCTCTCGGGCTGGTGTGTGCCTGAGGGCACCGGTCCTCTGTGCCAGAATCTCTCCGCTTTGCCCTCCGCACCCCTGTTGCTGTGCTCTCCTCCGCTACTCCGAAGCTTTCCCCCTCCGCCACCTGCAGTCTCCGCCCGCGAAGGGGCTTGTAGTGTGTAGAAACCTTCCCCCCTTCACGGCTCCCTCCCACTGGTGCAGGTCCCGTCCCTATCCTATTGTCTCTGTTTATTCTTTTTTTCTTTTGCCCTACCCAGGTATGTGGGGAGCTTCTTGCCTTTTGGGGGGTCTGAGGTCTTCTGTCAGCGTTCAGTAGGTGTTCTGTAGGAGTTGTTCCACGTGTAGATGAATTTCTGATGTATCTGTGGGGAGGAAGGTGATCTCCGCGTCTTACTCTTCCGCCATCTTCCTCCGGGGTCCTGAAGCATGTCCTTGCCTCCCATCACACTGGAATCCCATCAAGCCTTCAGGCTTCCTACCAGCTTACAGGATGGAATCTGCTGGCGTCTCCCCGCTTTTCCCCTCCATTAATGGCAGGGTCCCAATGTGTACTTGCGACCCATGCTTTTCTCAAACCAGTGCTTCTCCCGTTTAGCGCGCGCCAACCCCCCTCGCGGGCTCCTTGCTGAAGAGTTTTTATCATAGATGGATCTTGAATTTTGTGAGAAGCTTTTTCTGCCTCTATTGAGATGATCATATGGTTTTTATTCTTCAGTTTGTTAATGTTGTGTGTTTCATTGATTGATTTGCAGATACCGGAAAATCCTTGCATCCCTGAGACAAATCCCCCTTAGTCATGGTATATGATCCTTTTAAAGTATTCTTGGATATCTTTTTAAATTAAAAATTTTATCTTTTGTTGCTGGAAAATAGAAATTAATTGATTTCTCTATTTTTATCTTATAACCAGCTATATTGCTAAACTTACATTATTTAAAATAATTTATCTATAGACTCTTAGAGTTTTTTTATAACTACAAATAATGATAGTTTATTAATAATGATAGTTTTGCTTCTTTCTTTACAGCCATTATGGCTTTTTAATTTATTTTTCTTGTTTATTGGCTAGTACTTCCAGTGGAAGCAGTGATTGTAAGTGTTCTTGTCTAGATCCATGTTTTTCAGTAATACCTTTTAAAAGTAAGTGAGCTTTATGATTCCATTTTGTGTGCCATATCTGTCTTCTGATGATGGAATGTGATATATTGAATTATATTTCTTATATCACATTACATGTGATAAGAAGTAAGAAGAAATACGTTTTATTTTTGTTGGGTTGTTTGTGGTAGGTTTTGATTTTGCTCCTTTTTTCAGGGCAGCAGTTTGCCCTGGGACATCAATTCTTTGATAGATCTAAGAGTTGTTCATTTTATGTTTGTTCAGCTTTTTAATTTTTTAAAATTTATTTTAAAAAATTTTACTGAAGTATAGTTGATTTACAATAATGTATTCGTTTCAGGTGTACAGCAAAGTGATTCAGTTTTTCATATGTATATATATATTTTTTTACAGATTCTTTTTCATTATAGGTTATTAAAAGATATTGAATATATTTCCCTGTGTTATACAGTAAATCCATGTTATTTTATCTATTTTATTTATATTAGTGTGTATCTGTTAATTCCATACTCCTAATTTATCCCTCTTCTCCCTTTCCCTTTTGGTAACCATAAGTTTATTTTCTATGTCTGTGAGTCTGTTTCTGTTTTGTAAATAAATTCATTTGTATTATTTTTTAGATTCTGCATATAAGTGATATATTTGTCTCTGTGTGACTTCACTTAGTGTGATAATCTCTAGGTCCATCCATGTTGCTGCAAATGGCAGTATTGCATTCTTTTTTTGGCTGAGTAATATTCCATTGTGTGTGTGTGTACACACACACACACACACACACACCACATCTTCTTTACCCATCCATCTGTTGATGGATACTTAGATTGCTTCCATGTCTTGGCTATTATAAACAGTGCTGTTATGGACATTGGGGTACATACATCTTTTTGAATTAGAGTTTTCATCTTTTCTGGATATATGCCCAGAAGTGGGATTGCTGGATCATATGGTAGCTCTACTTTTAGTTTTTTAAGGAACCTCCAGACTGTTTTCCATAGTGGCTGTACCAATTTACATGCCTTCCAACAGTTTAGGAGGGTTCCCTTTTCTTAATACTCTCTCCAGCATTTATTATTTGTAAACTTTTTGATGATAGCCATTCTGACTGGTGTGAGGTGATCTCATTGTAGTTTTGATTTGCATTTCTCTAATAATTAGTGATACTGAGCATCTTTTCATGTGACTGTTGGCCATCTGTATGTCTTTGGAAAAACGCTTCTGCCCATTTTTTGATTGGGTTGTTTGTTTGATATTGAGGTGTATGAACTGTTTGGATATTTCTGAAATTAACCCTTCATTGCATCATTTGCAAATATTTTCACCCCTTCTGTAGGTTGTCTTTTCATTTTGTTTATGGCTTCCCTGCTGTGCAAAAGCTTTTGAGTTTGATTAGGTCCCATTTGTTTATATTTGCTTTTGTTTCTTTTGCCTTGGCAGACTGACCTAAGAAAATATTGCTATGATTTACAGCTAAGAATGTTTTGCCTATGTTCTCTCCTAGGAGTTTTATGGTGTCATGTCTTATATTTAGATCTTCAAACCACTTTGAGCTTATCTTTTTATATGGTGTGAGGAAGTGTTCTAATTTCATTGATTTACATGAGATTGTCTAGCTTTCCCAACACCACTTGTTGAAGAGACTGTCTTTTCTCCATTGTACATTCTTGCCTCCTTTGTCAAAGATTAATTGACTATTGGTGTGTGGGTTTATTTCTGGGCTCTGTCTTTTGTTCCATTGATCCATATGTCTGTTTCTGTGCCAATACCATGCTATTTTGATTGTTGTAGCTTTGTAGTATTATCTTAAGTCTTGGAGGCTTATGTCTCCAGCTTTGTTCTTTTGTGAGGATTGCTTTGGCAATTCTGGGTCTTCTGTGGTTCCATATAAATTTTAGGGTTATTTGTTCTAGTTCTGTGAAAAATGTGATGGGTAATTTGATAGGGATCACATTAAATCTGTAGATTGCCTTGGATAGTATGGCCATTTTAACAATATTAATTCTTCCAATCCAAGAGCATGGGATATCTTTCCATTTCTTTGAATCATCTTCAGTTTCCTTTATCAATGTTTTATAGTTCTCAGCATATAAGTCTTTCACTTCCTTGGTCAGGTTTATTCCTAGGTATTTTTTTAATACAATTTTTAAAGGGTTCTTTTTTTTTTATTTTCTGATATTTCTTTGTTTAAAGTAATGCAAAATATTTCTGTAAATACTGTAGCCTGCTACCTTGCTGAATTCGTTTATCAGCTCTCATAGTTGTTGTGTGGAGTCTTTAGAGTTTTCTATATAGAGTATCATGTCATCTACATATAATGACAATTTTACCTCTTTCCTTCCAATTTCGATACCTTTTCTTCTTTTTCTTGTACAATTGCTGTGGCTAGGACTTCCAGTACTATGTTGAATAGAAGTTAGGTTTATTCCTAGGTATTTTATTGTTCAGCTTTTTTCTTGTTGTGAGGATGGAAGTGACATGTTCCAAGCTCTTTACATGGAGCAGACACCAAGAAGTCATTAGTATTTTTTGTAACACAAGTTGGCTGGCTTTCATTTATCTAATGTTGTCTTGCTTTTCATTTTTCTGCAGCTGTCTTTATTTCATTTTCATTTTTTATGGGTATTTTTGCTAGGTATAAAATTCTGCTTTGAAAGTCTTTATTTTCTTTAAAGATGTCATTTCATTGTCTTTTGGCCCTCATTATTTCTAGTGAAGAGTCAGTAATAGTTTTTATATTTGTTTCCTTGTATTTAATGTGCCCTTTCCCTCAGTCTGTTTTCAAGATAGCCTCTTTATTTTTGGTTTTCACCAGTTTTACTGTGGTGGGCCTCAATGTTGTTTTCTTTGTATTTATCCTATTTGGCATTTATTGAACTCCTTGGATGTGTGTGTCAATATTTTTCATCAAATTTGGGGAATTTCTTACCATTTTTTTAAATGTCCTGATCTTTCTTCTCCTTCTGGGAGATAGTCTATCTATGTATATGTAATCCATATCTGTATTAGACTGTTTTATACCATCCCATGGGTCTTTGATGCTCTTTTTATATTTCTTCATTCTTTTTTCTCTGGGTTCTTCAGATTTGATCACTTTTGTTGACCTTTCTTTATGTTCTCTGATTCTTTTGCCATCTTCAATCTACTATTAAGCCTATCCATTAAGGTTTCTATTTTAGTTGGATTATACTTTTCAGTTATAGAATTTGGGGGGAGGGTTTTCCAGTTTCTATTTCTCTGTTCAGATTTTTAAAAATCTGTTTATACATTTAGCCAGTATTTGCTTTTCATTCTTTAAATGTGTTTTCCTTTAGGTCCTTGATTATATTTTAGAATAGATATTTTAAAGTGTTTTGTGTTTAATCCAATGTCTTGGCCATCTCATGGTTAGTTTTAGTTTTATAGGGGCTCACATTTTCCTGTCTTTGGTAATTTTTTATTATGTACTGTCATTATTGATATGCTTTAGAGACTTTAGATTCTTTTAGCTTTTTTTAAAGGGATTTTTTTGCTGAAGAAGGCTTATTTATGTTTAAGCAGGTATTTTATGTCTGCTTACCCTGAGCTTGTGTAGTCTTTATTTTTTATTTTTTTAACAGATGGATCTATGGATATCCTAAGGTGTTTACAGTCTGGCAGGACTCATCCCCCAAATCTGTTTTGCCTGTAGATTTTGTAAGATCTTTGATTTGGCATTGCACAGTTCAGGTTAATGAGGTGCTAATGTCTATTTTGGTTGGTCTAGACTACCAATATCCCCCAACATTGCTTGACTTCTATTATCTCTATTCTGTTCCCAACCATATAATAGCCATTTTCTGTTATGCCTCATCTAGGGTCACTCTATTAATGTGTTCTCAGTTCTGGTCCAAGGACTCAAAAAGTCCTTGAACACAGTCTCCTGATGCTCCCCTTTTTAGTGTCTTATCTCTGACTTCTCAGCCCAGTAGAGCAATTGTAGGCTTACTGGTCACCATGCAGAAATTGTCCCCAAGCAGAGAGCCTGGGCAGTTATGGGCTCACCTATTGAGTTTTCCTATAGGGACCATGTATTGTACTTCCTATTGTCCAGAACCTGAAAACAATTGCCTCATACATTTTGTCTAGTTTTATGGTTGGTTACCATAATGAAATGGCAGTTTGGCATCATTATTTCATCATAGCCAGAAGTGGAAATTCTCACCTTTGTTTGTTTAACCGTTAAAAAATAAAAAAAGAATCCTTAACATTGTGAAATATTTTTCATATTCCCTAACAGAAAACAACCATCAAGATGATTTAACAGATGGTCTAAAACTTGCACGGAACATATTTTGATAGCAAAATTTATGGCTTAGACATATAAATTTATATTCAGTAAAAGAAATGTGAAACATAACTCTCATTTTTAGATGGCTTAATGGTACAAATAACTCCAGAGACCATGGATGGCTTGCGGCTAGCTCTACGAGAACAAAAAGACTTTAAAATTACATGTGGGAAAGTTGATGCTGTAGACATGAGAGAATATGTGGACATCTGCTGGGTAGATTCTGAAGAAAAAGGAAACAAAGGGTAGGAACTTTTTGTTACCAAAATGTAATTGATTTGATGGAGGAGAAAGGATAAAAACATCCTGTTAACAAAACTAAATATTTTATAAATAAATATAGAATTATACCATTAATTTAAATGCATATACTCCAATTAATAAATGCAGTCTGGTTTTTTCAAAAATGTACCTAACCAGCACCATGTATGTTTTCTTAGTCAGGATGTTGTAAATTATTAAAGGGTGGTCAGTTTGGGAGGGGGCAAATGATAAAATGTGCATTGTGTAGCGGTGTAGGCTTGATGCCAGGTCTGAGAAAGACAAGATACTTTGTCTGTTATATGGTACATTGAGGCACACACATATTTCCCCCCCCCAGACTGCCTTTTATATACCAGATATGTATTTTCATGGAATTATTTTTATCAAATAAGTAATGGATTCCCTTTGGGTGTTTATTCTGTATTATACTGATGCACTGTAAATGCAAACAACTGAATTCAATAATATGTACATTAGAGGCCTTACAGAATATTACTGCCATTCCCTCCTCTCTTTAGTTACCCATTTTCTTTCTTTTTTGGAGACTGGCTAAGGGATCTGGAGCAAAAAAGGAAGAGGAGGGCTAATGCTGAAGGATTCCAAGATAGAGTTTTGAAATTCATGAGACAGCTTTTCTGTTAGGAGACTAAGGTATTTTAAACCTCAGGTCTGAATTGGGCATATGAAAAAGTAGATATAATTTGCTACACAATCAAGAAATCTTGGTAAATGAATATGAGCTAAGTTTTAATTATTTTTTTGTATAATTGAGATGTCTTACTGCTGCTTTAAATTTATAGCTTTCATAATTTTTATCCTTATTCCATTTGTTCAAGTCTAATAATTTACTTCATAGAAAGTACTTTGGTATTAAATAAATCTGTTCTATTATATTTTATTCTGCAGTGTTATTAGTTCAGTGGATGGAATATCATTACAAGGATTTCCAAGTGAAAAAATAAAACTGGAAGCAGATTTTGAAACTGATGAGAAGATTGTAAAGTGTACTGAGGTAACTTAGAAAGACGTTTCCTTCCATTTACCTGCTGTGTTTGGATATGTTTTTGTTAATTTGGAGATTTCGCAGTACTCAACCTCTGAATGTTTAAGTGCAGCGTATTACACTTTCATTACACCTTGAGACACACATATCTCCACCCCAGACTGCCTTATATACACCAGATTTGCATTTCCATAGGATCATTTCAGGTTATTGTATAGTGGTACTGCCTGTCAGCTCACAGTTAAGTTTTCACAGGATTGCCATCTTTGTACAATAACATGTTATTTGACCATGGTGTTTTCATTTTTCTCTTATTTTACAAAAAATAAAATATTTTATAGATATCAGTTAATCAGCACTCACATATGAAAGTTAGTTTTGCATGTTCCAGTTTTTTAAAAATGAGAGAATATGAAACTGTAGCCTCACAGCCCCTTAGTCTACCTCCATTCTCCCCCTCACTCTACCTCCTGGGTCAGACAATCAATGTTACTGATTCCTTAGGTATTCTTTGTGATTTTACACATGTAGAAGATAGAAACTATAGAGGGTATAGAAATTATAGAACATTATTTCTTTGTTTGATCTTAACTTCATTATTATGTCCTTATGGGATGGTGATCTTATAGGGTGGGCTCATTAGTACCCTTCTTTAAACTGAGTTAACAAAGCTTTTGTTGCTACAAGTTAACTTTAGGCAAAAATAGCTAAGTCATTCCCATATTCCCTAATCTTTGGTTTTAAGTTTTTACTTATGCTATAGATCAGGCTATATATATAGTGTGTGTGTGTGTGTGTGTGTGTATATATATATATATATATATATATATATATATATATATATATATATATATACATACTATATATGTAATGTTTCTAACTAGTGAATTTCATGGCACTAACATTGGAATTTTATAAAGTTGGAGGTAGCAATTGTTGCATTTTTAAAGCTACTTTTAATCATGACTTGTTTCCTAATTAAATACATTTCAGGTGTTCTACTTTCTAAAGGACCAGGATTTATCTATTTCGGCAACTCCTTATCAGTTTGCAAAAGAAATAGCCATGGCTTGTAGTGCTGCACTGTGCCCTCACCTGAAAACTCTAAAGAGTAATGGGATAAATAAAATTGGCCTCAGAGTTTCCATTGACACTGATATGGTGAGGCATGTTTTTGTGATGTATTTTTGAAATGAATATATCTTATATTAAAATAATCAAAAGTTTTTCTTTAACCTTTTACTATGAGATCACTGAAGAGAACTAAAGTTTGTTGAACATTAATGTTCGGTACACACTTCCTGTACATTATCTCCTTTACTGTCCACAGCAGGGGCCAGCAAACTATTTTTGGGTCAGACAGTAAATAATTTAGGCATTGCGGTCTGTCAGATTTCTTTCACAACTACTTAACTGTGCCATTATAGTGTGAAAGCAGCTGTAGACAGTATGTAAACTAAACAGCTTAGCTGTGTTCCAGTGAAACTTTGTTTACAAAAACAGTTGGTGGGCCACATTGGCCCACAGGCCATAGTTTGCTGACCCCTGCTCCACAACATTCCTGCTTGATAAGTAGGTTTTTAAATTATGCTGACTGAATTCTATATTCATGTGACTTAAAATTACAAAAGTCTAAAAATGTTAAAAAAGGAAAATTTTCAGTTTTTTCCTCCCATGTAGGGAAAAACCTATTTCTTCCCTCCTATGTCTTTCCTGTGTGTCTCTTTCACTACTCACGGAAAACACTTCTGCTCACCAGATGTGTGGAGGCTTTCCCCTACCCCAGCAAGCAATTCTCAGGCACAAGCAGGGTGTCCAAGAATTCAACTCAATTCTGACTTGATCTACCTGGAGATAGCATCAGATCCTACAGCTCTTACAAGACTGCCTCCTCCCCCACTTCATATGCCAGTCAGTTATCACCTGTGCTTCTGACCAACCATTTATAGATCAGAGCTTCCAATGACCCCCTCCTCCTTGGGTTCAATTAACTTGCTTGAGCGGCTCACAGAACTCAGGGGAACATTTGCTTATGTCTGTCAGTTCACTAAAGGCTATACAGATGAACAGCCAGATGAAGATATACATAGGGCAAGGTCTGGTAGAGTCCTGAGCAGGAGTTTCTGTCTCCGCGGAGTAGGGGTGCATCACCCTCCCAGTGTGGATGTATTCACCAGCCTGAAAGCTCTCTCAACCCACTTCTACTGAGATTTTATGGAGGTTTCCTCATGTAGGCATGATCAATTATTAACTCAGTTTTTAGCCCCTCTCCCCTCTCTGGAGAATGAGGGGTAGGGCTGGAAATTTAAAACTTCTAATCATGGGCTTGGTCTTTCTGGTGAACAGCCCCTATCTAGGAGCCCATCGAGAGTTGACTCAAAAGAACAAAAGATGCTCCTCCCTCTCTTATCACTTAGGAATTTACAATTTTTTTAGAAGCCCTGTGTCAGGGATGGGATCAAAGATAAATATTAGAATAAGAGATGTTACTGGTATTCTTATCACTTAGGAAATGACAAGGGTTTTAGGAGCTTTATGCCAGGAATTCGGGTCAGAGACCAATATATATTTTCTATTATCTCACAGATGTGTATATATTGGGACCACCTCATTAAACATGCTAGAGAGCAGCATTCACACAGTACTCTATTTAATTGGTGACCTCTGGAGATATTAACTCCAGGCTACAATGTAAATGGTTCCCAGTAGAGTTGCATCAGGTAATAGCCTTGGAAAGATCTCCTTCCTACCCTTGACTCCTAACCCTTCAGTCCACTTGCATACTCCCCCTCATCCTCCCTTCTTGGTCAGGCAGTCAAATGTTATCCATTTCTATGTATTCTTTGTAATTTTTTGCATGTATGAGCAATTAAGTTTGTACGTCCTTTTTGTTCTCTTTTCACTTTTTTTTAAACAGTGCTTCTTTAACTTAATATATCTGAGAGATATTTCATATTAACTACATATTCTTTTTAAAGTTGCACAGTAGTAGTTGATTATATAAATGTACCATAACTTATTTAGTGTTTATGCATGTTTGGTATGTCCTGGTTGATATTTAAGGTATCCACAATATTTTGTTTTTGCATAGGTGTGAGTATATAAGAAACATTCCTAGAAGTAGAATTGCCAGGTCCAAGTATGTACTCAATAGATATTACCATATTGTCTCAAATAGAGGTTATGACAATTTATATTTCTACCACAATTTATGAGTGTTCTTTCTCTCACATCCTTATCAAAGCAGTATATAATCAAACTTTTGAACTTTGCCAATTTGATAGGTGAAAAGTGGTACTCCAGTAGTATTTTTTTTACTATTTATTTATTTGGTTGTGCCAGGTCTTAGTTGCAGCCCATGAGCTCCTTAGTTGCGGCAGGCATGCTCCTTAGTTGTGGCACATGGGCGCCTTAGTTTTGGCATGTGAACTCAGTTGCGGCATGTGGGATCTAGTTCCCTGACCAGGGATCAAACCTGGGCCCCCTGCCTTGGAAACGTGGAGTGTTAACCACTGCACCACCAGGGAAGTCCCAAGCCAGTAGTATTTTAATGTGCCTTTTAAACTGTTTTTGACATCCAGTATAATAGATTTCAGTCCAGGTTGTTCATTAGAATGGTCAATCTTTTTTTTTTTTTTTTTTTGGCGGCACCACGCCGCTTGTGGGATCTTAGTTCCCCGAGCAGGGATCGAACTCACGCCCCCTGCAATGGAAGCGTGGAGTCTTAACCTCTGGATCACCGGGGAAGTCCCAGAATGGTCAATCTTAACATGAACAATTTCATATGTTGAAGGTTTGCTCTTCTTCGGGCAGGATGTGTTACAGTTCTTATTGGAAAAAAGAACTTACATTTTTATCTCACTATTAAAAGTTCCTTTTTCAAGGAAGCACCTGATAATTATTTGAGTAAGCATTGTTAATTTTTTTAGTCATATGTATTAAAATGTAATTTTCACCAGCAAAATTAAATTCAAATATTATTTTATGATAAATTCAAAATATTTTTAAGTAGATCTTTTTTTAAATACCAAGGGGTTTTTATTTAAGTCATGTTGACAATTATTCAAAACCTTGGTCCGCCAATGTGTTTACATGTTCATTGAGAAGAAACCTGAAGTATGAAGTAGTGGCAATTTTATTTTCATAGTATCTGTGGACGGGACAATTATAATTTATGTAGTAGATAGAAGAAATAAAGGGGAATGTAAAACATTATTTTATGAACAAAATATCAAGTATTTTCTTAACGTGCTTAAATTGAATGATATTCTTAAATAGTTTATTTTATATTCATCTGCTGAACTAAACAAGATTGCTCACTTTCTAGGGTTGACTCATCAAGATTTTTTTTTTCCAGGTTGAATTTCAGGCAGGATCTGAAGGCCAACTTCTTCCTCAGCATTATCTAAATGATCTTGATAGTGCTCTAATCCCTGTGATCCACGGTGGGACCTCCAACTCTACTAGTTTACCATTAGAAATAGAATTAGTATTTTTTATTATTGAAAATCTTTTTTAGTGAAAGGACGTGAGTCGTATTATATTGCAAACTGATTTGTTAAAACTAACTCCAGCACTAAAGCTGAAATGCCACAAACACTAAAAGTAAATATGTTTGATATTTGAAACATGTTAAGCTTTGCTTTTTAGGCAGGAATGATCTTTTAAAAATCATTAGCACAATATTAAATATCCAAAAGCTTAAGAGATGCACAGTTTTTGAAGCTTTTACACTTTACAAGTACTGAAGAAGACAAGGATTTCTTCTGTCTTTAAAAAATTTGTAGCATTTAACTGTGTTATTTAAATGCTAAGCCAAAGTATCTGCATTTAGGTATACCTCTTTATGCCAAGAATGATTTTAATGAAGGCTCTTTTCAGATGTAAGCTTATGAAGGAACTACCTTTTTTGTTTATATGCCAGTTAAATTACTGGTTTCTAAAGTCTGTTAAAAATGTATTTCAATGGCACAGACCAGTTTCCAGATCTTAGACTTATATGGTAATTCTTTGAATAAGGCAGATAACTTATTTGTATAATTGGAGTGGAGACCTACCTCCATGATTAGATAAACTGATTGTTTGCATTAAAATCAGAATTTTGCCTTTTTTCTTTTCAAATTATTATTTTATATATACCTATATGGTTTTCTCTTTATTAAATGGGTATTCTTAAAGTAATTGTGGGTGCTTCAGGATTTTGTGCTTCTATAATTAAGTATATTGTTTTTATAGCGAGAACATGTGATTTGGTATGTGTTTTATAAATCTTTAATAATTTATAAATAGGTAATATTTTTGTATTGCAGTGCATTATTTTTCCTCCTTTCCTTCCAAAGTATACCACTGTATATACCACTTCTAAGAGTGACTGACGACAGGCCAGATGACCCTTGAAGTAGTCATTATGTAGCAATAAATGAAGCCTGAAACAGGTGTTTTTTTAACTTCTTTAAACCTTAAAAGTTTCTTGGAAAGCCTACATATTTTCATTGACACCAATGTATTAAATATAAATTTTAATGAACTACTTACTTTTGCATATTTTAAATTCTTTATATGGTAGTTATTTTTTATAACAGGATATTAACATAAGTTAAATTCTATGTATTTGAAACTGTTACAGAACTTTCTTCTTTACTTCAAATAGAAAGAAATTTTTAAAGTACGTTGTGTTAAAAAAAGTAATGGTCATATTTTAGTTAATCCTGTCATTTAACTTATTTAAAATAATAATCATTATTTTAATGCTTTTTTTATTCTAATGTGGAATATATATGTTTTTGTATCAAAAACACTCCTGTGTCTCAAGAAAAAGAAACTACACTAAATAGCCCTGTTTTAAGAAAGTATTTATGAAGCATCTCAACCTGAAGATGAAGTCAGGGTTATAACTCAGGTTCTTAGGTCTCAGGCTAGGAAAAAACTGAGAATTTGAATCAGTTTGGTCATATGATTCCTACTGAATCACATCTGTAGTACTAGCTAAAGACACAGCATGGAGGAAAATATCAGTCTTTTGGAAGTAACTACTTTATAAACAATGTAAAGTGTTGCAGACATTAAATAAAATTAAGCAACATGTAATAACTTGTGAAATTTGTTGACATCATAAGCAATTGCATATCTAACTCAATTTGTTTTCTTTATATTTTTGTTTATTTTGCAGTATAAGTTAAGGGCACAATCTATGAATACTGAAGTTACTTTAAAATAACCAGAAGGTAGAGGACTCTTCCCATGATGGGATAGCTTTGGATTTGTTTCCCTAAATTCTCTACATTTAATAAAAATTGGAGTTACTGTGCCTTTGGAGGCACGTTTTAAAGTATTCTTTGTAGATGTACAATATGTTTCTGAATGCACTTGGTCATGTTCTTCCCATTGATAATTTAAAATTTTAATTTTTTTAAAGGTGAAGAAATAGAATGGTTCTTTGTACTCAGTCTGCAATGATCTATTTTTGGTCTATGCCTTTTAAGAATACTGTCGTTCCAGAATTTTGAAATATTAAGTAAAATTTAGCCCATTTGCTTTTGCAGCAATCCAGCAGACTTCGTATATGCATATATGCTTTCTATACGCAGAGCACTTTAGTAGTAGGCTTCATTGATTGAAAGATGAATAAAATAGTTCTTTCCCTCTTGGAGATGAATGTGTGAAGCAGATAATTAACAAAGTAAAAGTAGTTGCTAAAATAGAGATATGACTTCTGAGTAGCTGGTTGGAAAACAATCCAGGAGGATAGCCATACCAGTAATGAGAAGGTGTGGGCGTTAAACTTGTCTAGGCAAGAGCTGAAAATCTGAAGAGTCAGTAATATGTCAAAACATTCAACTTTCCCTTTTAAGGCAATTTACTTTAAAGAGTCTTCTGTGTTGTGTGAATATCTTACCTTATTTAATCATAAAAGTCATAATCATAAAAATCATAATTTAATCATAAAAGTAGTAGCCTGACTATGGTGCCTCAGTTGCCTAAGTTTATAACAGCCTAGATTTAAATATTGTTTTATAAGTAAAGAATACAACTCTTCTTTTTTTTAAAGTAATATAACTTTGATAACTTGACTCAAATTTTAAAAGAAAATATCTTGAAATAAACCGGAAACCTCTAAACAGTCCTAGGTTTTAATTTTTTTCTTTGTGATTAAAAAAAATGCTTCATATGTGTAATATATAAACATTCAAAAATCAGAAAGAAATGTTAAAAACTTAATATAAGCCTTACTACCCACCTTGTATGCATCTACCTTGTTCTTCTCACTCTCCAATCTCAATAAGAAGTGATTTTTATTATTGTGTATCTTTCCAAGGTTTAGGTGCAGTAGCAGCAAATATATTTTTATTATCTCCCCTCATTTTTTATACAAAATATAGTGCGCTGTTTACACTGAAGAACACAATGTCATCTCAATTACTTTGATTTATGTGGCTTCTATTTAGAATCTTAAAGTTTTCACTGCTTCTCCACCCACTGTAATTGATAAAAGCAATCTTAATTGCAGAAAAGCAAGAAGAAAATCTATTACTGGAATTATGACCATATGTTTCCATAGGAGGACTGTTTTTCTTGTAACAAATTTTTATGAAAATACTTGCAATGTTATTTTTTATTTGAGCTATATTTAAAACCTTTATTTTTTTTCCTACCCAACACTAAGCCTCACCATCTAAATTTATCTTTTACCACTTAATTGACATTGGTGTTCTTTTTGGTTTTTTTTTACATCAGGTTTTTAGTAGTTTTAAATCTTCTCTTTATATTCTATGTTTTGGATTTAGCTTGGAATGATACACAATTTAATATTTAACACCTTTTGGGAAACATTTTCTGTATTTGCATTGATAAAATTACAGCCATATTTTCATGCTTTTTACAAATGAAGAAATAGGACTAATTCAAGAGCTTTATTATGAACCTCCAAATATAGTAAAGTTTTTCTTTCTTTCTTTTTTTGTTCTTTTGGTAAAATAAGGTGCTCACCAGCTTCCAAGATAGCCCACAATGATCCCTGCCTCTTGGTTATTCACACCCTTGTGTAGTCACCTCCCACACTGTACCACTGTTGGTCTTTGTGACCAACAGAATATGGAAGAAGGGATGGGATGTCATTTCCAATATTATGTTATAAAAGGTTCTATGGCTGCCATCTTTGGTGTATTTCTCCCCACTCACTGTCTTCATTTCATCCCTCTCTCCCCACCTCTCCTTCCCTGTCTGTCTGTCTCTTTCTCTTTCTCCTTCTCTTTCTATTGAGTCACTCATTCTTGGGGAAGCCAGCTGCCAGGCAAGTGGAAGGGGATCCTCCAACCCAGTCAAGCCTTCAGACTGCAGCCCCAGCCACAGTTTGACTGTAGCCTCATGAGATCACCCAACTAAGCCTTTCTCAGATTTCTGAATCTCAGATATAAATATCTGTTGTTTTAAGCTGCTAAATTTTCTGGTGGTTTATTACATGAAGCAACTAATATTAGCTAACTAAAACAAGATACCTATATCTTAGAGCAGCTATAAGTACAAATTTCTAAAAAAAAAAAAAAGATTAATTGCTCTGAAAAAATTAAGCATAGTTCTTATCAACATTTATGGATTCCATTCCACAAGTAGTATGTGCTAAATGCAGAGAATACCAAGAGAAAGAGTAGGGTTTGGCCATGTAGGAACAAAGATGCACTTGTGGGAAACTTCCTGTTTCTGGAAATTGCATGTTAGGATATTTAGAGCTATGCCATTGATAAAAACAACCAAAGCTGATTAAAATACAAAAAGCATCTTAAAACATCAGAGATTTTTAAGACAGTATGGAACACCCAGTCCAAAAGTAAAGAGAAAAAGAGAAGTGAGCATGGGGCCCTAATATGACAGCCTAATGGGGTAAGGGGGACAGATATCAAAGTTCAAGGCCCACACAAGATGGTGAATCTAACAGGAATTGTGAATCTAACAGAAGAACTTCCCCACAGTAGGCTGAGACTCCCTCAAAGGGTTTCGGCCTTTAGATGAGGATGAATCAGAAATATAAATTATGTAAAATTGTAGCCAAGTTTAGAATTGCCTACATCACCCAAAGACTCTTAAGCATTTAACTTGCTTTAAGGTGGTCCCCCCACACACACAAACCAAAACAAACAAAAAGAACAGGCACATAAGGAAACTAGATTCCAGAGGCAAGAATTAGTAGAAACAGTTAAATTCATATAGTCTTAGGTATTACATTTATGCTTTCTGTGTTTAAAGAAATAAAGTCAAGTGTCAAATACCTGTAGAGAATTGGAAACTAAAAAGTGATGGAACTAATTTGGGAAGTAACTAAATACAAATGTTGCAAGAATATATAAAAACTGAACTTTAAAACTCAGTAATTAGGTTTAAAGGCAGAACAGAATATAACCAATTGGAAGGATTTATAAACTGGAATATAAATCAGGAGAAATTATCCAGAATGCAGCATGGAGAAACAAAAAGATGGAAAGATGGAAAAAACAGGAGACATATAGAGGATACAGTGAGAATTCCCAACATCTGCTTAATTAGCTGCAGAAGGAGAGGGGAGGCTAGAACAGAACAAATATTTTTAGATATCATGTAGACTTTTAAAAATTGATGAAATACATGACTCTACAGATTCAAGAAGTTAAACAAATTCCAAACAGAATAAATAAAAAGGAATCTACACATAGGCACTTTAAAATAGGAACTGCCAGCTGGCACAGAGTCCAAGGAACAGTCTGCTCTCCCTAGTCAGAGGACAGAGAAGGGGGTTGGGGGACTATGAGACAGAATCCTTTTGAATTTACTTACTTTATTCCAGGAGAGCTGCAGAAAAACAGCAGCACCCCTCCCTCCCTACCATGTGTAAACCCTATGGGGCAATGTGGACTTTTCCTGCCCTACCTAATCTAGAGACAGCAAAAAGGCAGCACCCCCCCCCACCCACCCACTGTGCAATGGTGGCAGTCAGTGCAGGGCAGAACACTAGCAATGTTGTGGGGAAGCTAAAGCTCTGCCTTCTAGCCAGAACACCAAGAAGGGGTGATCTTAGAACCAGAGAGTGCGGGGAAGATCATTGATAGGAGGGAATTGAAAAAAGGGAAACTCTAAATTTGTATATAAAATTCTGAGATCACCTCCACACTGTGCATGTGTGAAATTGACCAGAAGCAGCCAATCAAAGGTTTTGAAAACTGACCTACAGTATATAGCTCACTATCCAGGTTTCAGACTAGCCACTGGGTGGTGCACAATTTGGGCAGATTAGAATGGTAGTGCAAAGTCACTGAGAACTAAATTTTTGGAACAATAGCCCACAGAAAGCAGGCCAGGATGTGTGGTGTGAACTAACTGGATTGACTGCCAGCTAAAACAAGACAAAACAAAAACACTCTTCTGAAGATTTAAACAGGACTGAGAATTTCATAATATTCAAAATATCCAGGAAATAATCGAAAATTATTCAAGATGCAAAACACTAGGGAAATCTAAGTAACTCTCAAGGGGAAAGACAATGAACAAAAACCAATTCTGAGGTAACCCAAGTGTTGGAATTATCAGAAAAAGACAAAAAATTATTCTAATGAGGTTCTACAAAGCAAAGGTAAACATTATTGAAATGAATGGAAAGATAGAAGTCTTCACCAAAGAAATCAAAGCTATAAAAAGAACCAAATGGAAATTTTAGAACTGAAGAACACAATAAAAAAATTACTGGAGATGATGGATGGAAGAGTCAGTGAATGTGAAGATACATGAGTAGAAACTATCCAGTCTGAATAACAATGAAAAAAAAAGTGGAAAAAAATGAAGAGCTTCGAGGACATATGGGACAATATTAAAAAGCCTAATATTTGTGTCATAGGAGCTAGCTGAAAACTTCCAAAATCCCATGAGTCTGGGTTTTCATGATTCACTCAACCCTGTAAGTAAACACAGCTAATTGGATGAGTGGCAATAATGCCTGACAGATTTGTTAACTTAAAAAAGAAAATATTTAAGCAGCTAAAGGAACCAAGATATAAAGTAATTAAATTCTCAATCCTCAAAAACCCTTTAACTTCAAGCCTGAGGGCCATTTAAAATTCATTGAATTAGGGGCTTCCCTGGTGGCGCAGTGGTTGAGAGTCCACCTGCCGATGCAGAGGACACGGGCTCGTGCCCCGGTCCGGGAAGATCCCACATGCCGCAGAGCGGCTGGGCGCTGAGCCTGCGCGTCCGGAGCCTGTGCTCCGCAACGGGAGAGGCCACAACAGTGAGAGGCCCGCGTACCGCAAAAAAAAAAAAAAAAAAAAAAAAAAAAATTCATTGAATTGAATTAGTTTTTTGTTTGTTTTTAATCACAATTTAGGGAGTTAGTAGGATCCCTGGTTTTATCATTAAATTATGTGGAAGTAGGAATCCAGTGCAGAGACTCCCAATTTGGCAGATGACATTTAAACATATTTTGTCTGCTGAACTGCAGAATAAATCCAGGACAGGAATCAAAGTAAGTGGAAGCTATCAATGTAGGCATATTTAAAAAGAACTTTGAGGCAACCAGAGAGTAAAAATTGACTGCTTTATAGTTAGGAGAATTTGCAACTGGGCTAGCAGAAAACATGTCAATAACAAAATAGAAGCCAGAAAACTATAAAATATATACATTTAATATATATAAGTGCTAAGTGGAAAGTAAATTCTAAGGCTAGCTACACTCTTATTCAAGAGTGAATTGTATGTACTGAATCAAAGGTCACCCACAGATGACCTCATCTTATTCCACTCCTGTAATACACATAATCTCACCACCTCTACCCAGATTGGGTTAATCAGAACTAATATTATACCATTAATTCCTCTTTAAATATGTCATCAAAAGCAGCTCCAAACTATCAGGTCAATGCCCATTTTTCACATTCTGATCTTCATAAGGCTCTGTACATCTTCTTTCTTCAGTGTACCATATACCCTTAACACATGAAACCCTTCCTTTGTGCAAAAAGATTAAAAGTAATTAGACATATATTTGCTAGAAAATTTTCCAAACACTCAAAAGTAGAGAAAATGGTATGACGAAACTCCATATACCCTACCTATAACAATCCTCAGATTCAACAATTATCAAGATTTTCCACTTTTGCTTCATCTATCTCTTTATTTCTTTGCTGGAGTATTTTCAAGCAAATCTTAGACATCATTATCTCATGCCACATATTCCACTATGTAGTTCTAAAAAATGGACAGTGAAGAGTAATTTTAATTGAGCCAGTTACTGTAAAATCTATGAAAATATTGACCTAATACGGTTATCAATAGGCCATAAACACTTTTGTACTGCAACTGATATGATCTAGAATGTGAAAAGACAACCTGCAAAATGGAAGAAAATATTTGTAAATCATATATCTGTTAAGGGACTTGTAGTCAGACTTTATAAAGAATTTTTACAATTCAACAAAACCTCCACAAATAACCTAATTTTAAAAATGTGCAAATAATTTGAATAGACACTCTCCAAAGAAAATATATAAAAAGCCAAGAAGCACTTGAAAATATGTTCAACATTATTAGTCACTAGCGATATACAAATAACGACCACAATGAGATGTTGCTTCGTATCCATTTGGATGACTATAAACAAACAGATAATAACAAGTATTGGTGAGGATGTGGAGAAATTGGAATCCTCATGCACTGCTGGTGGGAATGTAAAATGTTGTATGTAGCTGCTTTGCAAAACTGGCACTTCCTCAAAAAGTTAAACATAGAGTTACCATATGAGCCAGCAATTCCACTCCTATGTATATACCCAAGAGAAATGCATCTGCATAATTCCACACAGAATTTGTACAAGAATGTTTATAGCAGCCAAAATTCATTAGTTGCCAAAAAATGGAAACAATGCAACAGTCCATCCATTAATTGATGAATAGACAAATGTATATGCAAATAATGGAAATCTGGCCACAAAAAAATTTAACAAAGTACTGATACATGCTACAATATGAACCTTGCAAACGTTATGCTAAGTGAAAGAAGCCAGTCATAACACACTGTATACTGTATGATCCCATTTAAATGAAATGTCGAGAATGGGCAAATCCATAGAGACAGAAAGTGGATTAGTGGTTCCTTACGGTTGGGGAGAAAGGGGAGTGACTGCTTTGGATGATGAAAATGTTCTAAAATTGATGATGTGCTGGTTGCACAATTCTGTGACTACACTGAATTGTACCCTTTAAATGTATAACATTTTGTATCATTAGGAAATGCAGATCAAATTCAAGCCAATCAATTGTATATCTCAAGAAAGATTTTTTTAAGGTCAATGAAGTCATTAAAATTTAGTGTTTTCTGAAACTCAAGAAATCTTTTCGATTGAGCTTGAGAAAATCCAGAGCATACGGAAGCCTTATTGAAGACATATTGAAATAATTACAACTCGTCTGGAAAGACTTACGTATATTAAAATATGAAGAGTTGGGCGAGAAGGGCTACCATTTGTGCTGTGTGTGAGGTGATGTATTGTTATCCTAATTTTACAACTGACGGATTGAGTGGTATTAGAGTTACAGAACCAGAATATGGCAGTGCTGCATTGCTAATTCACGTCAGTCTGACTCCACTGGCGCTTTTTCCAGTCCCAGCTTGGCTGTGGAAAGGAGTTAAGGAGGGCAAAGAAGGCAGTGGGTGGGAGAATCCAGCTGCTAGGAGTGTTTCTGAGTGAAAACCGGTAGAGAAGTCAAGAAGGGAAACTTCCAACTTATCACTTCAGTCTCCTTATGCAGAAACGCTCATTTTTATGGAGATAGGATTTCATGTCATTTTTTAGGATGCTACTAAAATTAAAAAGAGAAAATATATCCAATTTGGAAATTCGTACCCCACAGCAGCAACTTGGCGTCTCAACCCAGCTTCTGTCTTCCCTGACGCCGCGTTCTTTATTACTACTCATTTCCTGACTACCTTTCAAAGGAGCAACGCGCGCGACACTAGGACGCGAAAACCATCCGGGAAGACCGCGGGCTGGCGAAACTCGAGCCGCCGCCTCTGCGCGTGCGCACCGCTCCTCGGCCCCTTCCGCCTCCGCTTCGGAAGCTCCTCCTAGGCGGCCGTCGGAGGCCACGGCAAGGTGTCTTCTCTGTAGAGTCGGGTTTTCTCGCCATCTGTGGCGGGTCTTCGGCGGCACCCACCGCTCAGCGCCTGCGCAGACTGAGGACCACGGTCACCATGACAGCGACCGCCGGGGCCCCTGGTAAGCGGGGCTCCCGAGTCTCCGGGTCTGGGAAGGTGCTCCACACAGTGGGCTTGCAGTGGACGTTTTCTCCGGCCCGCTGCCGTGGTTGGGGGCCCTTTGAGAGACTCCTCTGGCGGCACTCCTTCCTTTTCTGGATCTCGTGGTCCGCGTTCTCTACGTTCTCCCAGAATCAAGCGGCCGAGAGCCTTGGTTCCCGGCGTGGGCGGTAAAGAAAAGCTTTTGGGGTGGCAAAGAATGGCAAGAATATTCTGACATTTTGTAAAGGAGCTTTGTTTGTTTGTTTGTTTGTTTTAAGATCAGTTTTAGGTTCCTGGGAATATTGAGCGGAAGACACGGTGATTCTCCATATACCCCTACCTGACATACGCATAACTTCCCCACATCAGCCTCCGCCACCAGAGTGGTACTTTTGTTACAATTGTGAGCCTACACTGATGCATCGTAATTACCCAAAGTCCATACTTTACATTAGGGTTCACTCTTGGTGGTGTACGGTCTGTGGGTTTAAACAAATGTATAATGAATGACACGTTCCATGGTAGGGTATCATACAAAATAGTTCCACCATCCTAAAAATCCTTTGTGCTCTACCGACTTATCCTCCTCCCCCCAACCCCTGACAACCACTGATCTTTTTACTGTCTCCATAGTTTTGTCTTTTCCAGAATGTCATGTAGTTGGAATTACACAGTATGTAGCCTTTTCACATTGGCTTTTTTTCACTTAGTAATATGCGTTTAAGCTTTCCGGGGAAAGACACGGGTCTTTTCATGGCTTGAGAGCTCATTCCTTTTTAGAGAGCAATAATATTCTGTTGTCTTGGTGTACCACGGTTTATCCATTCACCTACTGAAGGATATCTTGGTTGCTTACAAGTTTCAACAATTATAAATAAAGCTGCTGTAAACATAAGTGTGCAGGTTTTTGTATGGACATAAGTTTTCAACTCCTTTGAGTAAATATCAAGGTGTATGATTGCCGGATTGTATGGTAGGAGTATGTTTAATTTTGTAAGGAACTGCCAAGCTCTCTTTTAAAGTGGCCGTACCATTTTGCATTCCCACCCACAATGAATGAGAATTCCTGTTACTCCACATCCTCACCAGCAGTTGATATATCACTGTTCCGGATTTTGGCCATTTTAATAGGTGTGTAGTTATACCCTGTTGTTTTAATGTGTTTCTCTGATGACATGGATGTGGAGCACCTTTTCATATACTTGCCATCCGTCTATCTTCTTTGGTAAGGTGTCTGTTAAGGTCTTTGGTCCGTTTTTTAATGGGGTTGTTTTCTTATTGTTGAGTTTTAAGAGTTCTTTATATACTTAGGATAATAGTCCTTTATCATATGTGTCTTTTGCAAATATTTTCTCCCAGTCTGTGGCTTGTCTTTTCATTCTCTTGATGTTACCTTTTGCAGAGCAGAAGTTTTTCATGTTAATGAAGTCCAGCTTATCCATTATTTCTTTCATGGATGGTGCCTTTGGTGTTGTATCTAAAAGGTCATTGCTGTGACGTGACCGTAGATAAAAAAATCTACGAAGGTCATGTAGATTTTCTCCTATATTATCTTCTAGGAGTTTTATCGTTTTGTATTTTACACTTAGGTTTATGATCCATATTGAGTTAATTTTTGTGAAGGTATGACGTCTATGTCTAGATTCCTTTTCTGCATGTGAACGTTCAGTTGTTCCAGCACCATTTGTTGAAAAAGCTGTCTTTGTTCCATTGTATTGCCTTTGTTCCTTCATCAAAGATCAGTTAACTCTATTTATGTGGGTCTATTTTGGGACTCTCTGTTCTGTTCCATTGATCTATTTGTCTATTCTTTCACCAAAACCACACTATCTTAATTACTGTAGCTTTATAGTAAGTTTTGATGTTGGATAGAGTCATCACTTCATTCTTCTCCTTCAATATTATGTTGACTATTCTGGGTTTTTTGCCCTCCACATACACTTTAGAATCAGTTAGTCAATATCCACAAATTAACTTGGTGGGATTTTGATTGGAATTGCTTGAATCTATAGATCAAGTTGGGAAGAACTAACATCTTGACAATATTGAATCTTCCTATCCATGAACATGGACTATCTCTCCATTTATTTAGTTCTTCTTTGATTTCATTCATCAGAGTAGTTGTCCTCATGTTGATCTTGTACATATTTTGTTAGGTTTATACCTAAGTATTTTGGTTTTGTGGGTTTAATGTAAATGGTATTGTGTTTTCATTTCAAATTCCACGTTCATTGCTGGTAAATAGGAAAACAATTGACTCTTGTGTATTAAACTTGAATCCTTCAACCTTGCTATAATCACTTGTTAATTCCAGGAGGTTTTTTTTGCGGTACACCGGCCTCTTACTGTCGTGGCCTCTCCTGTTGCTGAGCACAGGCTCCGGATGCACAGGCTCAGCGGCCATGGCTCACGGGCCTAGCCGCTCCGCGGCATGTGGGATCTTCCCGGACCAGGGAACGAACCCGTGTCCCCTGCATCGGCAGGCAGACTCTCAACCACTGCACCACCAGGGAAGCCCAATTCCAGGAGTTTTTGTGTTGATTCTTTTGGATTCTCTGCATAGACAACCATATCTTTGTGAACAAAGCAGTTTCATTTCTTCTTCCCAGTATGTACACCTTTTATTTCTTTTTGTTGTCTTAGTGCATTAGCTGGTACTTCCAGTATAATGTTGAAAAGGAGTGGCGAGGAGGGAGGAGTATTACTTTTTGAGATCTTGGTTGAAATGAAAGGAATGTGACATTTACCTGACCCATAATTTCAGCAGGTGAAATGAGGAATAGTTTGAGCAGTCCTATTCCTCTTTGGCAATTGGGTGAGGATAGGAAATGTAGACAAAGTGATGTGTCCAAGCATTATTCCAGCTTTTTTTTATGTAGCCTTTAGAAGCTGGTAATTAGTGTGTCTCTGTTGTTTGACCCCAGAGCTAGAGGTGGGTTTCTTTTTTTTCACTTTTTTAAAATTGAAGTATAGTTGATTACAGTGTTGTGCCAATCTTTGCTGTACAGCAAAGTGACTCATTTATACACATATATACATTCTTTTTTTATATTCTTTTCCATTATGGTTTATCCCAGGAGATTGCATATAGTTCCCTGTGCTATACAGTAGGACCTTGTTTATCCATTCTAAATGTAATAGTTTGCATCTACCAACCCCAAACTCCCAGTCCATCCCTCTCCCTCCCCCCTCCCCCTTGGCAACCACAAGTCTGATCTCTATGTCTGAGTCTGTTTCTGTTTTGTAGATAGGTTCATTTGTGCTATATTTTAGATTCCATGTATAAGTGATGTCATATGGTATTTGCCTTTCTCTTTCTGACTTACTTCATTTAGTGTGATAATCTCTAGTTGCATCCATGTTGCTGCAAACGGCATTATTTCATTCTTTTTTTAAAAAATAAATTTATTTTATTTTTGGCTGCGTTGGTCTTTGCTGCTGCACACAGGCTTTCTCTAGTTGCGGCCAGCAGGGGCCACTCTTTGTTGCGGTGCACGGGCTTCTCAGTGCAGTGGGTTCTCCTGCTGCGGAGCACGGGCTCCAGGCGCACAGGCTTCAGTAGTTGTGGTACAAGGGCTCAGTAGTTGTGGCTCACAGTCTCTAGAGCACAGGCTCAGTAGTTGTGGAACACGGGCTTAGTTGCTCCACGGCATGTGGGATCTTCCCGGACCAGGGCTCAAACCCATGTCCCGTGCATTGGCAGGCAGATTCTTAACCACTGCGCCACCAGGGAAGCCCTATTTCATTCTTTTTTTATGGCTGAGTAGTATTCCATTGTATACATGTACCACATCTTCTTTATCCATTCATCTGTCAATGGACATTTAGGTTGTTTCCATGTCTTGGCTATTGTAAATAGTGCTGCTATGAACATAGGGGTGCATGTATCTTTTTGAGTTATAGTTTTGTCTGGGTATACGCCCAGGAGTGGGATTGCAGGATCATGTAGTAATTCTGTTCTTAGTTTTCTGAGGAACCTCCATACTGCTGCACCAACTTATATTCCCACCAACAGTGTAAGAGGGTTCCCTTTTCTCTATACCCTCTCCAACACTTGTTATTTGTAGACTTTTAATGATGGCCATTCTGACTGGTGTGAGATGGTACCTCATTGTAGTTTTGATTTGCATTTCTCTAATAATTAGTAACATTGAGCATCTTTTCATGTGAGTATTGGCAATCTGTATGTCTTCTTTGGAGAAATGTCTATTAAGGTCTTCTGCCCATTTTTTGATTGGGTTGTTCATTTTTTGTTGTTGAGTTGTATGAGCTTTTTGTATATTTTGGATATTAACCCCTTGTTAGTCGCATCATTTGCAAGTATTTTCTCCCATTCCGTGGGTTGTCTTTTCACTTTTTTTTATGGTTTCCTTTGCTGTGCAAAACAGTTAGAGGTGTTTTAAGCCAGGCAGTTCTACTCCAGAAGGTTACAGTATCTTTTACATAAACATAAGTAGTCACATCAGACAGTTTTGGTAATACATTCTTTTTTCAGTTTAAAATTTTTCCTGATTGTAAACATAATACATGCTCATTATAGAACATTTATACAGTAAAGTATATTGAAATAGGAAAACAATTTACATAGTGCCCATATTCAGAGATAGTTAACTTTTTGGTATATTTTCTGACAATCCTGACTTTTAAGAAAATATAGGGAATTCCCTGGTGGTCCAATGATTAGGACTCTGCACTTCCCCTGCAGGAAGCCTGGGTTTGATCCCTGGTGGGGGAACTAAGATCCCATAAGCCGTGTGACATGGCCAAAAAAAGATACATATAGTTAAGATTGTAGTATACATGCTACCATATACTGTGTTCTCATTTTTGTTCTTCTCCCACTTTTTTTTTAACATACAAACTAGTTTTTTAGAGCATTAGTTTTTAGTGGCTTAGAACAACACAAATTTATTATCTTATAATTCAGGCGGCCAGAAGTCTGAAATGGGTCTCAGCTAAAAATCAGTGTCAGCATGGCTGCATTCCTTCTAGAGGCTCTAGGGGAGAATCAGTGTCCTTGCCTTTTACTATCCTCTAGAGACTGCTTGAATTCCTTGGCTCATGGTCTCATCCTCCATTTTCAAAGCCAGCAGTTGCTGGTCAAGTCTTTCTCACATTGCATCACACCAACACTAACTCTCCTGCCTTCCCTTTCACTTACAAGGATCTTATAAGATGCTTAATGTGATTAAATTAGGCTCACCTGGATAATCCAAGCTCAGAGTCAACTGATTAGCAACTTTAATTGCACATGTAACTTCAATTCGCCCTTGCTGTGTAACAACATATTCACAGTTCACAGATTAGGATATAGACATCGTGGAGCGGGGGGTGGGGGTGGGGTGGGGGGATCATTATTCTTCCTACTGCAGTACCTATACATATTGTTCTCCACCTTGCTTTTTTCTCACTTAACATATCTTTGAGATTATTCTATATTACACATATGGATCTGCCTCATTCTTACTAATGGCTGCATTGTGTTCCATTGCATGGATATACCATAATTTATTTAGTGAATTCACTGTTGCTGAATATTTAGGTTATTTTCACTCTTTTGCTGTTACAAACAATGCTGCAATAAATATCCTTATATCAAATGTGTCATTTCCTACATATTACAAGCATATCTGTCAATGGGATAAGTTTATGAAAGTGGAATTTCTGGGTCAAAGGATAGATGTATTTTTCCTTTTTTTCTTTTTTTTTTACATTTTCTTTTTTTAAAACTTAAAAAAAATCTTTATCAAGATATAATTTGTATACCATACAATTCACTCATTTAAGGCATAGAATTCATTGGTTTTTAGTATATTCAGAGTTGTGTAACCATCACCACAATCAATTTCAGAGCAATTTCATCACCACAGAAAGATGTAAAAATTAGGGGAGGTCACATATAGGAACTCTCTACTTTTTGCTCAGTTTTTTCTATAAACCTGAAACTGCTCCCACTAAAAGTCTTAATTTTTAAAAATTACAAGTAATTTTGCCTTTCTCCTGGCCCTATTTTCAGAATAACAGTTTACTTAAAATAGTGATAATACCCTAGATTATAGGTAAGTAGAGTCTGAAATTCTGTGTATATGGAAAGATATATACAGTTGTGGCTAAGTGTAAGGTACAGTTTCACCCATTAACTGGGCAAGGAGAACTTTTTGCTTCAAATGTTTTTAATTTCTGGAATCATGGTATTTTATTATTAATCTGCAAGTTACCCTTATAAAAATTTTGAATTCAGTGTGTTTAGTTGGAAGGTGTCAAGGATACATCTAGCATGCACTATTAACTAACATTTAGTTTTTTTATGGTAACATGCATGATTACCATTTCTGTGAGATTTTTGGCATATCTCAAAAACTTCATTTTTAACAGCCACATCAATTACATATTTTATCATGAGGATATACTGTGATTTAATTTTTCCCATTGTTGGACATTTCTGTTTTAGCCAGTAGTTACTGTACCTTTTTAAGATGCCTAAGTTAAACATTTAAAAAAGTGATGCCCATGTATTTTCATCTGAATCTGAAAGGTCTGTGACTCTCTTGCCTATGCTAAAAAGGGGCATGTGTTTTGTATAGGAGACTGCTTGGATAGTGGATGCTACAGCTAACTGTTTAGTTTCTTTATTCTGTAGCCCAGTATGCAGAGTGGTTACTGAGTTCCATGCATGTTACTTAGAAGTTATTTTTATATGCCCCTCCATTCTCTTATCAAATTTTACTTTCTCTCAATGTCTTATCATCAGTTTATGATGGCCATTTTTAGGTTTTTAACTGTTGTTAGGTGGAATTAATAAACAAATAATTAAACGGAAGACATAATCTCATGCATAGGGAATTTGCAGCCATTTGGTAGCCACTTAAATGTTTAAACCAATGAACAAGAATTGGCGAGGTAAGATTATAGATACCTCTTTCACCGTTTTTCAGTCTTTTATCCTTCTTATATTGCGATATGGCATGATATGGAGTAGAACTGATTCAAGTATTTTAGTCTTGGTTAACTCACACATTTTAATGCCTAATTAAGAAAAAAATCTGGTCTGCCAAAAACTAGTCGATAGTTATAGGAATTACGTATATTTGTACATGCTAGATAAATCTATAAATACTAACTCAGGATTTACTTAGTCACTCATGTAAGTGTTGTTGACATTTATAATTTGAAGGTGAATATGCTTAAATGTGTAATTTAAGATTCTAAATGGTTAATATAAATATAGAATGGAGCCTCAGGTGGAGAAGGCAATTAAGTTCTACAAAATTTAGAAGTTTTTTAACGTAGCATTGGCTTTATATACATTTTACTTATTTATGGGGCCAGGATTGGAGAAGATACCATGTGAAAATTCCTGCTTTAAAATATCTGCTTCTTACCAGTTTTTTTTTTCTTCCTACATATTTCGTCACAGTTCTGAGGTTCAGACTATCCTATATGTTTACTAATTCTTACTTACATCATAAATAGCATATTTATATATAAATATATATTTTTATACTTGCCACATCTTAATACTTGTTCTTAATTTTTAAAAATCTTATATTTTCCTAGTTTTATTACTTTATTTTTCTCTATCAATATATGCTGTGCCCTTTTTTTATTAAAAAAATTTACCCTATAAAAACTTCTTTTTAATATAAATGCTGTTATTTTAGGATCTTGGAGTGAAAACATACTGGAATATTTTCTCAGAAATAACCAGATCACAACAGAAGATGGCGCCCAGATCATCTGGTATCATGCGGCTAACCACAAGGTGCAAGTGAATGAGGCACTGAGAAGTAAGTCATTAGTTACTTGTATTTACATTAGATTATAGATGAAGTCAACTCTTTTTTTAAAAAAAATCTAGTCATATTTGCAGGTGCCAGAGACTTAGATGATTCAAGTGTAAATTCTTGGCTAACATAAACATTTTTGTAAAAGATCTCATTTTATTTACAAAATGAACAAGTTTCCATAATGGAAGAATTTTCTCATTTTCCAGAAGTGATTTACCGTTTCTATGCCTTATTTAAAACTCTCATATGTTATTACATTTGCTTATATATTGTAGTGATTTAGGTAAAATTTTTAAGATCAGGTTGTATGTCGTACATACATATTTTTGTGTCTTTCACAGTGTACTAAGGAGAAGCTCAATAAATAGTTGTTGAATGAAGTCATTGAATACTGATTTATAATGCCTTGGGCAATATCTATGCCTAGGCTAGAAACCAAGCCTTTTGGTTTACTAACTCCATCTGTAATCAGATGATTACTAAAGCAGTTTAGTTAGCCTTTTGCTCTGAAGTACCCCTGTTGGCTGCAGCAGCTCAGGAGAATGAAAGCATGTCACCAGAGGGGTAGGGCACAGCTTGAAGTGCCCTGTTCCAACAGGAAGAATTCCTTGTAACCTTGTGTTTTATTGTAAAAATTTACACATTTTTTGCATCTTAGTTATGTATCTGGATAATGTATCTAAATATGTATTTCTTTTATTGTAAAGATACTCTTTTAAATTGCTTTTCTTTGTTCCTCAAAGGGAAGAACCTTGTCTTCTAATATCCCTAATACCTAAAACAGTGCCTAGCACGTAGTAACCAAACAGTGATTATTTAATAAATAAATTTTAGCAAAAGCAATGCTTCAGGAAGATGTTGATTAGTGGCTGCCTGGAGCTGATAGGAATAGGGACTAGAGAGTAAATGCTAATGGGTACAGCGTTTCTTTCTGGGGTGACAAAATTTTTCTGGAATTAAGTGGTGGTGGTGATGGTTGCACAACTTTCTGAATATTCTGCAAACCATTGAGTGGTATACTTTGTTTATTTATTTATTTGGTTGCGTTGGGTCTTAATTGCTGCGCATGAGCTTTCTCTAGTTGCAGACTTTCTCATTATGGTGGCTTCTCTTGTTGCGGATCACGGGCTCTAAGCACGTGGGCTTCAGTACTTGTGGCTCGCGGGCTCTAGAGTGCAGGCTCAGTAGTTGTGGCACATGGGCTTAGTTGCTTCACGGCATGTGGGGTCTTCCTGGACCAGGGCTCGAACCCATGTCCACTGCATTGGCAGGTGGATTCTTAACCACTGCGCCACCAGGGAAGCCCTGAATGGTACACTTTAAAAGGATGATGTTATAGTATGTGAATTATATATCAATTTTTTTAATGGAAAAAAGATAGGAATAATACAACTGTTATGTACAGACAATATGGTTGCATATATAGTAAATCAAAAAGATTCTACAGATAAATGATTATAATTCATAGGTTAATTTAGACAATCTGTCTTTTTTGACAGTACAAAATCAGAACAGAAAATGAATTTTATTTCTATATAACAACTAAAAATTTGGAAAAAATCTTAAAAATTTACAATTTGTAATAGTAAATGCAGAAGCCTCATACCTAGAAATAATTTAATTAACTATGGATCATTTACTTTTAGCCAAGTTTTAAAAATGACTAATGGAAGTCATTTCCAGTTGCTGGAAGTCTGGTGTTGATCTGGGAATTTTTTATAGGTTACTTACTTTTCAGATAATATCCTCTTTACCTTCTCTTAGGCAACAAGAGCCCCAAGTTTTATAGTTTGGGGGATGTTTTTCATCCAGTCCCTTTTCTCAGCTCTGGCTAGTCTTGCAATTTCTTTCTAGTCCAAAGGAAAGAAAACAGATTCCTGGAAACATGTATTTCATTGGTTTATCTTATTTCTCCCAGAATATTTAAATTTAGTACAACTGTTATTAATGAAGCTGTTTCTATTTTGATTAACATGTGATACTGGATTTTCAACAATGTCTATGTTTTAAAAAAACAAAGTACAGGAAGAACAATGTAAGAGTGTCATTTGGTGTTGCATTGTCAACACATCCGACCTCAGAATAGTCAAAATTGTTTTAAAAAGTTATTACATATAATGTAATTTTTTTGTCATAACATTTCTGCATGTAGATTTTTAAAATATATATTAAAAGAAACGCTGGTTAAAAAATTGAAATCATCAAGTCTTTTTGAGAATAAAAAATGTAGTTTTTTAAAAAAGGCTTTGTAACATATTTAGGAAAAGTGTGACTATAGTCATCAACTAAATGTATTAAAAAATATAATAAATTGCTGCATTAGAGCATGTAAACAGTATAGGCAAGATAGATAAGTTTAACTTCATTTCTATAAACATATTTCTTTGAGTTTTGTTTTGAGTGTGAGTAGCAACTATTTGGGATTTTCTTGTGCAGAAAATCAGAAAAAACAAAGCTGTTTTCTACTGTCTGGCTCTTGTCACAAGCTGGGGCTCCTGTGGTTGGAGTGATAATCTTGATGTGCAGACTTCCTCATCTGACTCTCCCTGAGTTGGGAAATATGGTGACCAGGCAGTCTCCCAAAGTAGAAGCATTCCCTGACCTTCAAAAGGCTTTTCTACCCAAGGACCAAGGGTGGGAGAATAGGGAGAGAAGCTGGACAGCTCACAAACATGTCTCCAGGCCAGGCCTCCCTCTCTTCTGTATTAGTCTATCCAACTGCTTATTTGGTGTTTTCACTTAGAGAGTTCTCATGCATCACAAATTTAAATTATTCAAAATGAAATTCTTAATTATATCTACTAACCTGTACTTCCTATGATCTTTGCTATCTCAGTAAATGGCAGCATAATCCACATAGATTCTTTTGTTTGTTTGTTTGTTTGTTTTTGACCATGCAATGCATCTCGCGGGATCTTAGTTCCTTGGCCAGGGCCCACGGCAGTGAAAGTGCCAAGTTCTAACCACTGGAATGCCAGGGAATTCCCCATGTATTCTTAAGCCAGAAATCTGGGAATCATCTATTCTTTGTTTTCTTTATTTCTTGCATCTGCTCTATTATCCAGACATTATAATTCTATTCCAAAATATATTTTGAATTAGTCTACATCTGTCCATCTCTGTTGTCATCATCCTAGTTCAAGCCACCGTGATCTCTTGCCCCTACTGCTTAGCTTCCATTCTTATTCTTAAAAGAGACCTTCAGGAACATAATTTACATGGGACCTGAGACTCCTTGTCACTGCCATTTAGTGATTTTTTTTTCTATTCATGGGAAATGAATGGAGTTAATAAATGGAGACACGGACTATTACTGTTAAGGAATTCCAAGGCCTATATGCTCCTTTACAACTGCATTGATAGAGAAGTTGGAATGCCTACATATATTGTGCTAAGTACCACTTTATTGAGAAGTCATGTTTGCTTAATTTTTATGAAATTAGACAAAAGCTTGACCTATTGCATCTCAAATATAACTCTGTTTAACTTTTTTTGAGAAACTGCAAGGTTTTCTGAAGCAGCTGCACCTTCTTACATTCCCACCAACAGAGTGGATGAGGTTTCTAATCTCCCCATGTCCTTGTCAACGTTTGTTACTGTCTTTTTTCATTATAGTCTTCCTAATACTTGTGAACTGGTATCTCATTGTAGTTTAGATTTGCATTTCCCTGAAGGTTAATGATGTTGAGCATCTCTTCATAGCTTATTGGAAAATAAGCTTATCTATCTTCCACCAGTTGCTACAAGTGCCAACGTTATCAAAAGTTTCACCACTACGTGAAAAGAATTTCCTCACTGCTCTTCTAACTTGCTTTAACAGTGCCTTTCTAGAATCTGCTGGATCCCGAAACCAGTGTCACAGGTTTCAGGTTTTTGTTATGGCAGGGCCCCACTTCCAGGTAGCTATTTCTGTTTGTTTTCTGTTGCTGTGTAATAAACTACCCCCAAAACTTTGTGGCTTAAAATGACATTGATTTATCATTTTTCATGGTTTTGTGGGTCAGCTAGTGGTTCTTCTGTTCCATGTGGTATAGATTGGGAGCACTCATGTTGCTGCATTTGGCTGGGAGCTCAGCTGGGCCTAGAAATTCTAAAATGGCCTCACTCATGTGTCAGAGACCTTAATGCTGTCTGTTGGGCAGGAAGTCTTAGTTTTCTTCCATGAGGCTTCTCTCTCTCCATGTGGTTTCTGAGTCTTCAGTAGTCTTACCTGAACTTCTTTACATGGTAGCCGGCTTTCAAGAGGATGAAAGCAGAAGCTGCCAGTCCTTTTAAGGGCTTGGCTTAGAACTGAGAGTTTTACTTCCACTACCTTCCACTGGTCAAAGCAAGTCACAAAACCAGCCCAGACTCAAGGAGAGGAGAAAGAGATGAGGAGAGAGGCACGTACATATGGGAGGAATTGTTGTCAGCCGTCTTTGGAGTTAGTCTATCAGAGCCTGCTAAGCACACTCAAGTGACTGGTGAAGCTCTTTACCCATTCCAGGGATGTGTGCTTTTAAATAGTAGCCAAGCTTTAGGTCAAGGAACTGAATCTATAACATACAATTTCAAACATAAACAATAAACATCTGTAGTTTCTAATTTGAGGAGTGAGAAGATAAAAGTACTATTTTTGTTCTCAGAAGCGTCAACAAATACTTATTAAGCCTCCCTTTGTATTCTCACTTTGCCATATACTGGGAAGAAATTAAATATTAGGACAACAGCTTGAGTGTGACCTAGGCAAAGGTATTGAACTCCTCACTGCCTATTTGCTCACATGTAACAAATAAGTGCAACATGTAAGGCTTGACATAGTACCTGGCACTTCGTCTTTACTGAGTAAAGTTTCTTTTCTTTCCTTCCTTTTATCTTCCTCAAAAGGATACTGAATGTGCCATCTCCTACAGTCTCTATTTTATTAGCATTAATGTAAGTTCTTTTATTTGGACAGGTACTGCTCATATGATAGAGGCTGATGTCATTTTTCCAAGTGATGGATCAGAGCATGGCCAGCCAATCATGGCTCATCCTCCTGAAACAAACAGTGATAATACTTTACAGGAATGGCTGGCTGAAGTTATAAAAAGCAATAAAGGCATCAAACTGGATTTTAAGAGGTATTTGTACAAACATGTTCAGTCTCCTAGTTGTTATAGAATAACAATATGGAAAAATGGAAAAAAAATCAGTAACTATATCTGTGCCTGACTAAATAACTTTATACTTTATCTAAACTGAAAATGGAATTGCAAACTAATATGTTTCAGGAATGGACCAAAGACACACTGAGTTGTTTGCTAAAATTGTTTCTTGGGAACCCTTTAAGGCTAAAATTAAGTTAATTTTTATAAAGGAAGTTATCATAAGTGACCATTGTAATAGTAGAATGGTAAATTTAAAGTACTTTCATTAAAAAGTAGTTCGAGAGAGATTTGGCAGTAGTTGGGGTAGTTAATGCATTTCCTACTTGATTTGTGTTACTATATTTGTGGAAGGGGAATTATCTAGAATTCTTTAATAACTGAAGAGTTTCTTAAAAATAATATTTTGGAAACATTGATAATGAAGAGAGCAAGATTAAGTGTTGTTTCCTTCCCTGTGGCTATCATGGGAAATTTTACTTCTGTGGTATTTTGGTAGTATAAAAATTATAGGGAAAGCCAGGAATTTATTGTGACACCATAAAAGCTCACCATAAGGCCCATGAAGGCAACTGCTATGAAAATCTAGGATGTGTGGTAATCCTGCCTTATCTTTGAACAATATTTTAAAATTGAATTATCTCAAGAAATTAATAAGGATTTGGAGCTCTTACAGGGTTTTTAAGATTACTCTAATCAGTTGTTGTGGGCCTGAGTGTACCAGTCAACCTCTTTACACTGTTGGTGAATGAAAGCTGTTTCAAGATCTTAAAGCTTTTAGAGTGGTGAACGGTCCAACTCCATTTTCTTGATAAAGAAACTTAGTCCTAGAGAGGTTAAGTGACAATAGCTAAGCTTGAGAGCTGAGCTAGGACCAGATCCCAAGTTTCCTGGAGCCAGTCTAGTGTTCTCTGTACTGTGAAATAAAGCATTTAACCATTAATGCTTGGTGAGCTGAATTTTAGAGCTCCTTGCATTTTCATGTGCTCAGTTTTTTTTTTTTTTTGATGTTTACTATTGCCCGTAGACTTGCTCTCTGTAATATATTGGGTTTTTTTTAATTTATTTTTATTTTTGGCTGTGTTGGGCCTTCGTTGCTGCACACAGACTTTCTCTAGTGGCGAGCAGGGGCCACTCTTCCCTGCAGTGCACGGGCTTCTCATTGCAGTGGCTTCTCTTGTTGCGGATCATTGGCTCTAGGTACACGGGCCTCAATAGTTGCAGCACGCGGGCTCAATAGTTGTGGTGCATGGGCTTAGTTGCTCCGCGGCATGTGGGATCTTCCCAGACCAGGGCTCAAACCCATGTCCCCTGCATTGGCAGATGGATTCCCAACCACTGCACCACCAGGGAAGCCCCTGTAATATATTCTTTGGCTCCTCACCAGTCAGACCAGCTCCTTCATTCCTAAACGCTAGCAGCTACCACTGAAAGGCTGTGCCATTAAAAAAAGTGTTTTGGTCATAACATATTTGAAGGGGAATGAATTTTTTTTTTACGGTACGCGGGCCTCTCACTGCTGTGGCCTCTCCTGTTGCGGAGCACAGCCTCCGGACGCGCAGGCCCAGCGGCCATGGCTCATGGGCTCAGCTGCTCCGCGGCATGTGGGATTCTCCCGGACCGGGGCACGAACTCGTGTCCCCTGCATCGGCAGGCAGACTCTCAACCACTGCGCCACCAGGGAAGCCCAAAGGGGAATGAATTTAACTAACAATTATATAAGCACTTACTGTGTGTCAGACACTGTTCTAAGAGCATTAAATGTGTAAATTCATTTAGTCTTCATAACAATCCTAAGAAGTAGGTTATTCCTGTTCTCATTTTCCAGATGAAGGAACAGAGGCAGAGAGGGGTAAGTAGCCTGCTTGTGGTCACGTAATCAGTAGGAGAGCTGCCAGCCTGGCTGAAGAGTTCACACTCTGAACCGGAACTCTGCACTACGTCTGTAAGAGTAGCTGAATGACCTAATAGTCAAATTTTAATAGTTCTTGTTTTGTGCCTCTAAGTTATTTTGTTTGTATACACGTAATAACTAAGTAATGTATGATGATTTAAAATTTTTATCTGGAATTTTACCTTAGAAAGTAATTTTAAATGGTTTATTATCATTTTAAGTATGATTTTTATTTTGTTAGCCCCAATTTCTAAACGAAGTTAATAGGAAAATAGGTACTGAGAAGTTTGACTTACCAAGTAACTTTTTAGAAAAAAAATCTATTCTATAAGAGCTAAGTTTATATTCTTCCTTGGAATTTCCTAAATAAGTACTACCAAAAAGAAATTTTAGGTAGTATACTGATCAGGACCCTCCTCTTCAAATGATCATTTTGGCAAACCTTTTGTCAGTTCTTTATGGGAAACTTAATACTAATACATGCAAGGATTGAGAATGTTATCCACTGATATTTTTAATTAGAATTACATGGAATTTATAGATTAGTTGGGAACGAGGTATAATTTTGCAATATTTATAATATTGAGTCTTCCAGGCTAGGAACATAGTATTTTATTCTTTGTAGTAAACATTGTATCTTGCTCTTGGGCAAAGTTCATCCTTAGTCTTTTTTTTTTTTTTTTCCAAAAATGTTATGGCTTTTCCTCCACATTTACTCTTCCAGAGGAATTTTATTAATTATTTTGTAAAGCTCTAGAAAATTAAAACTACCACAAAAAGTTGTTTTCTTCTTAGTAAAGTTTTGTGTTTTTCTTAATATAGGTTTTGTTTTTCTTATTTAAGTATCTGGTAAGAGAAAATGACATTACTATAGTCTATATTAGTGATAATTAAAATATTTACATATAAAACAGAATATGTACATTAAATTCTTATTTCATTACGTTCTGTGTCTTAGCTCTGTAGGTCTAACTGTGCAGTGTTTTGCATGTAGTAGACACTTAATATATGCTGGTGGAATTTCAGTTTGGGAGAGAATATGCTGAGACTAGATATTATCAGATGGCGAACCATTGTTAAACAGCCTGATGTCAGCTTACTAAATTGAGAAAGCATAAGAAGCTTCCTCCTAAACGTAAACTGGAAATTAATGTTTAACCCAACCTCCACAGACACCAGATTTCTTAAGAAATAAGAATCCTTTCTGGAAAACGAAAGGAGACATGCGTGGATTAGTTCAAGGTTACCTCCCACTCCACCCATGAAGAGCAGAGCCCCACGAGGATTTGGCTGCTGCTGTGGGACTTGCAGATAAGCAAGCTTTAGAGTAATAAATACAAGTTGTTTGCTACTAAAAATGGGGGAATTTTGTAGGAAGTACAGCTGTCCAGATCTCAGAATTGTGGTTTTTAACACGGCATTGATACCATTCAAGGCAGAAAGCATTTGAGACAGAGAATGACAGCATGTAAATTAGAGTCTGTAAGGTCTAGCATTAGAGTTTATCAATCCACTAAAATCTAGGGCCTCCATTTCAGGGGCATAAGAGTGAGAAAAAAGCAGTTTATTACATGGAGCAGAGTGAAAGAGAGGCTGGTTTCCTCTGGTTTTAGCGAATAGTATCCTTGCTCACTAATAAATATGACCCTATACATAATGAAGTTATCAGTTTCTGCTCTTAAAGTAGGAGGCCCAAAAGGAGTGAGGTGAAGAGTGGTAGAAGCATAGGCAGAAGGACTCCAATCCATTAAGAAGAAAAATGGAAATTTGAGGAGAGGTGCTGAATGTTCTTGCTTCCAGTATCCATCTCCCAGATTCTTAGCCTCCCATCACCATATTCACTAAAAGCTAATTTTCTTAGAAATGAACATAGGCCTTAAAGGTTCAGAAGACATTCAGAATTATAAGTAGAGTAGCTTTCTAATAAAGTCTGTGTATGTATTTTTAATCAGTAAAAATTATGTAAGCTGATTAAAATCTTATTGTTTCAAGATATATGTGTCCGTTAGAAAAGATGTAGGGAAGTAAAAAGACTGAAGCTGCTTTTTAGTTTAAAAGTAACTAAAATATAGTTGTCTCTTGTTTCCAGGAAAGGTGTTTACAATAAAGGAAAAAATGAAGTTTATAAAAGCTTTAAGGAAATGTTATAATTTTACACTTGGCAATCATTTTTAGAAATGTGTTTATGTGTCCAGACTCACACAAGTATGCATGAAAGAAAAGAAGCCCTTTTCTCCAAGGTCATGAGCCGGTATTAGAGACATGGGGCCTGAGTGCACTTTGGATATTTTCATAAACTTGAATTTGCAGGTTATGCGTGTATTTAATTTTTAAATCTTATTTATACATTCTCCGATGAGTGAATGTTTGTGTCTTTTCACAAATTGTTTTTATACTGAGTGATCCTAATACAGAGTTTTGAAACCTCTGTCTACATGTAGTATCCTTATTCATACATTTATAGACCATTTTAGGTACCTTCATGAATAGTAAGTATAAATCAACATTTTAAGATATGGGACATGTTAGCTTTCCCCTCTAGTGCTATCTGCTCTTTGATTTTGTTTAATTCAGGCATTATGGTATACTTTTATTATGAATTTGACAACATTAAAGCCACCAGTCTAAAAGAACTTTTAACTTTTACTTGAGGAATATATCTCATTGACAACAAATTGTTTTTAGTCTGGCAGCTGTAGAACCATCCATGATGCTCTTGGAAAATGTGAAGAGGCATCTGAAGCGTCCAGTGTGGATTAATGCTGATATTCTTCCTGGTCCAAATGGAAATAGCAGAGTAGTGGATGCAAAACCTTTTATAGACACTGTGACATCCTTCTTTCCAGATGTGACATTTTCCCTAGGTTGGACAACAGGATGGCATCCTGAGAAAGTCAATGAAGGTGATAATTTTTTGAATGTATTCCTTTTTGGTCAAATTAAAGTATACTCAAATATAAAAATAATACCTTTAATACAAAACCAAAAACACATTCTACAAAATCTAAGAGCCTAATGGAGAGAAAGGTCTGGCCCTAAAGATGTGTGTATGACTCTTCTTTCTGTTATTTCAGATAGATACTCATTCATTGGTGACATTCTCTCACCAAGCTTCCATGGAAAATATTTATTTGCAAGGTCTAGAATAACCAAAGCTGCCTCTTTACATACACAAACGAATCCTGAATTGGTCTCTTTGAACTTGTAGAACATTCTATACTCTTTTCTTCTTTCCTTTTACTTTGGAGCAAACTCCCCATGTCAGATGAAAGATAGAGAAGTGGTAATTAAAACTTTTCAAGTAATGTGAGGCCAGAAGTCAGTGGGTGTACAGTTGAACAGCACAGATTCTGTTCCCTAGACATTAGAAGGAGCTCCAAATGTAGGCTGCTGGAACCTTGGTGCCCTTAAGCTCTCTTTGGCTAGACAGGGGGTATGTGAGGCCATGAGACTCTCCTCTAGGCTGGATTTCTTCTTTCCCTTTATGTACTCTTACAGATGGACCTGATATTCAGCTTCTTTCTTCCTGGCTGAAACTTATTACGCTATTTGGATTCATCTTTCTATTTATTCATACATTCCTAGGTAGTGATTTTCCAGTAAACAGCCATTAAGCAAACAGATGCTCTGGGACACCTGAACACATGGTAAAAATAATTAACCAAGAAGTTATTTAGAGCCAGTGGAGATGTTAGCCTTTATCTTGTGTTCAGGGCATTCTTTTTACTTATTTGCTACTATTGTTTTTAGATGTAAAGTTTTAAAATCTAACATGAGATTAGAGTAACTGCTATCTGGTGAGTAGTGACATTTAGGTTATAACCCCCTGGACCAACAAGTGATATGATTGAGAAAAAAATTATATGCTTTAAATTTGTTCCATTTTAATTTTCTAATCATTTTAATTTTTATTAGTTTCAATAAAGAATATAGCATATAATTCAGAGTGTTTAAAGAAGGTAAACTAGAAACAATTTAATAGCCTCCATACTGATTCTAATCTTTTAGTCACGGTTTAGTCTAACTCTGGCTTTAATCTCAGGCTTGAGCCGAGTTAAACCATATCTGGGTCTTTAAGTTAATGTTGGTGTTGAATGTTTCCAGGCTGCTTTTCCCACACTGGCCTCTGGCCTCAGTACCAACATGTGTTTTATCCTCCCTTACTTCTTCTGCTGCAAAATTTAGAAAAGAGAGTTTATAAGTTTTTAAGTAATGTAAGTATAGCTTCTGTTAGCAACCCCTTTTTCTAATTAAAAAGATCGGGCTTCCCTGGTGGCGCAGTGGTTGAGAGTCCGCCTGCCGATTCAGGGGACGCGGGTTCGTGCCCCGGTCCGGGAAGATACCACAGGCCGCGGAGCTGCTAGGCCCGTGAGCCATGGCCGCTGAGCCTGCGCGTCCGGAGCCTGTGCTCCCCAATGGGAGAGGCCACAACAGTGAGAGGCCCGCATACCGCAAACAAAAAAAAAAAAAAAAAAGATATAATTTTCCAGATTTTAAAGGAAAGCAGACCTTTCCCTTCTTTCATGAGGCATTTAGCTGCTAAACTAATGTATTCACATAGGCTTTTTGTAAATTGTTCCTTTACTGACCAGTACTTTTTACAACCTATGAATACTTTTGATAGAGTGTAGGGGCTATTTTTAAAATATAGATTTTTTTTTTTTTTTTTTTTGCGGTACGCTGGCCTCTCACTGTTGTGGCCTCTCCCGTTGCGGAGCACAGGCCCCGGACGCGCAGCCTCAGCTGCCATGGCCCACGGGCCCAGCCGCTCTGCGGCATGTGGGATCTTCCCGGACCGGGGCACGAATCCGTGTCCCCTGCATCGGCAGGCGGACTCTCAACCACTGTGCCACCAGGGAAGCCCTTAAAGTATAGATTCTTTTCTGAAGCTGTTTATAAACAGGCAGATATGTTTTCCACGATGTCTAAACATGATTTAAAACATAAAACACATATATAAAAGTCAATTTTAACACTATTTCTATTTTAGATAAAATGTGTAAGTAATTTGGGCTAGACCCCCCACCCCCCCAAAAAATTGAAGTTAATTATTACTTAAACAGCTAGTAAATACTCTTTCTTTCTCTCAGAAAAGAAAACTTAACAACAAGCAGAAGATCTAAGTTTATCGAGAATATTAATGATGCAGAGCCTTAGAATCTTTAAATATAATGTCAGAATTTCCTTTTTTGTACTTGAGAGATTAATAAATTCCTTTCTAATGTTTTAACTTTTGGTTTATTGCTCTAGGTCACTTGTGACATGACTTTAGATTTAATTTTTTATCTACATTTTCCACTCAAAATTTTTTCTTGCCTTAAGTGGTATTTTAATTTCTCTGAATCCAAATGGAAATGTTTATGAATTACCTATGAATTTACCTTTCATATGTAATTGAGTTTTTTACTTAATTGACTTGTAGGACTTTGGTTAGAAAAGTTAAATATCTTTCTTTTCATTTCAGGTTACAGTTGGATAATGGTGAAAGAGATGGAATATATATGTAATGAACTAAACCAGCTTGTAACATTTCCTGTCAGAGCAGCATTAGTCAGGCAGTCTTGTTCTCAGTTACTTTGGCTGTTAAAGCAATCAAACAGGTACGTGTAAGTTTTACAATATAGTGTGTGCATGTGAGTGTGTGTGAGAGACAGAAAGAAGATGAAAACTGATTATGTAAAGACAACGTGTGTGAGAGAAAGAGACAGAGAATGAACACTGATTCTGTAAGTGCTCGGACTTCCTCACTGGAATGAAGATCCTTGATGAACCTTAACGTCATGTCTTTCACCTCTATTCCTCACAAAAGCTTTTGCACATAGTAGGTGCCCAGTAAATGTTTGTCATTTTTTTCATTATGTTATACATTCACAAAAAGTTATAAGTGGGTAAAATAATTTCCCTTTGAATTCTGTCATAATTCTAGAAGTCTTTCCCATATAAAAATTTTATTTATTTATTTATTTTATTTTTATTTTCTTGGCCGTGCAGCTTGTGGGATCTTAGTTCCCTGACCAGGGATTAAACCTGGACCCTCAGCAGTGAAAGCACCAAGCCCTTACCACTGGACCGCCAGGGAATTCCCAAAATTTTATTATTTTAATATGTAATAAAAATTGGTTGGACCATATATTAAATATTATAAAGCTACAGATATTGAAATAGTTTTGATACTGTCTTTTCAGTAGACTAGTCAATAGAACAGCAGGGATTGTCCAGAAATAAACCCCACTCTATCATGGAACTTAGAACAGGAAAAAGCTGGTATTTCAGATCATTGGAGCAAAAGTTCAATAACTTGTGTTGGGACAACAGGCCAACATTGTAGGAAAAACAAAGTTAACATCTTCCCTTAATCCTTCCTCCAAAATAAATTCCAGATGAATTAAAGACTTGAACAGCAGACATTAAATGCATAAAAAACCCACAAGTGATGATTCTTTTTTTATATAGCTTCAGAATGGAGAAGACCCTTCTTAGTAAGGCATAAAACCCAGAGGCTATAAAAGGAAAGTTTGATACATTTGAATACATAAAAATAGGCTCTGGTAAAACCATCCTCAACACAGATGTCAAATAGTTGTAAAGAATTCTAACAAATAAAGAATGATCACAAATCATCCAGAAAAAGACCCTGTTTGATAATTCACTATATTGTAGAGAGTAAGGAAGCATATACTCAAACATTAAAGAAGTATCCCCATTCCTGTGGGTATTGAGTTTTTACTAAATGCTTTTTTCAGTTTCTATGAAAATAACCATATTTTCTCCCTTTATCTATTAATAAAATAAATTTTATTAATATCTTATATATTGAACCATCCACACATTTACAGAATAAACCCCACTTGATCAGAATTTATGATTCTTTTAATGTACTGCTGAATTTTATTGCTAATATTTTAGTTAGGATTTCAGCATTTAAAAGTGAGATTGGTCTGTAGTTTTTTTTTCTTTCTCAGTTTTAGGTATCAATATCATGGATATTTCATTAAAAAACTAGGGACCTTTCTTTCTTTTTACACTTTCTGGGATATTAAAAGTAACATTTAAATGAGGCCTGTACCTGAGTTTTCATAAACTCAACATTGAAACCATCTAAACCTGGTGCTTTGGGGAAAGCTTAACTTATACAGTCTTTTCTATTTCTTACATGGTAAATGGTTGATTTTCTGTATGGTCGCCAATTTTGATATATTGTATTTTCCTAGAAAATTGTTTATCTCACCCAAGTTTTAAGATTTATTTACACACAGATGATTAAAATAGTTTTCTTTTGGTTTCTTCTGTGTCTCTAAAATAATTTCCTTATTTTGTTTATCTGAGTTTTCTCCCTTGTGTCTTGATTAAACTAGAAAATGATTTATCTATCTTTTTTTTGAAAATGAACTCTTATATTATTTATTTTTCTGGTTTATGATTTACTAATTTCTGCTTTTTATCTTTTAAAATTCTTTTCATGTAGTTTCTTCTAATTTCTTGAGTTAGATGCTTATTTTCATTTTTATATCTATTAATATATTTATATTTATTAACATAAATATTTAAGACTATACTTTTTTCTCTGACCACTGCTGTAGCTGTATCTTATTGTTTCTTATGTGTAGGTTTTCATCACTGTTAATTTATAAATATTCTGCAATTGTGGTTTTTTTCTCCTTTGTCTCAAAAGTTGTTTTAAGAGAAAATTTTTTAGGCACTGAGATAGTAGAATTATTTTATTTTGTATTGGTTAATAGTTTTCTAGGTTTATTGTATAGTAATCAGATAATGTCTATATTATTTCTACTTCGTAGACTTTATTAAGGTTTTATTAATGGTTTGATATATGGATATTTGTATGAGTTCATGTATTTTATGAGGATATAGTTTGGCTGTTATAACAGAAACCTAAATTAACAATAGCTTAAACTTAAGTTTGTTTCTGTCTCACATAACTGGAAAAGCATAAATAGGCCAGGGCAGATTTGTTGCCTTCACAGTGTCAGGGACCCAAAATCCTTCTGTGTTGGTACTTATTTTCCTTAGGATATTGACCGACCTCATCTTTGTGGTCAGATTGATTACTGCCATGTCTGAGTTTCAGTTGGTAGGATGGAGGGAAAAAGAGGCTCAGGGCCTGTCCCTGTTCTTCAAGGGCACTGGACACACTCATTGGCTTGCACACATTCATTGGCTTTAACTTAGTCATATGCCTATACCTAGGTGCAGGGGAAGCTGGGACATGTAGCTATTATTCTGTACAGTCTTATGCCTAGTTAGAATTCAGGGGATTGCTATAAGACAGAAAGGAGACTGGATATTAGAATAAAACTACTAGTTTCTGTGACAGGTTGATAACATACATTATTAGTTACGTTATTTAGTCTTTCATGCCTTACTCTTTGCTTTTAAAAATATTTTTAATGTAATTCTTTGAATAAGTAATATAATCACAAGGTTTAAAAACCAATGAACAGAGTTATACTGTGAAAAGCCTTTCTCCCATTCACCCAGTCCTGCCCAACCTCACTAACCACAGTTGTCAGTTTCTTGTTCAACCACATTAGTAGTTTCTTTATGCATATAAAAGTGAATACAAGTATAGATTCTTATTTTCCCCTCCTTTTTAAAACAAAAGGTATCATATTATATACCTTGCTTCTGTTCTATTCATTGCTTTTTTTTTTTTTTTTAACTTAACAATACATCTTGGAGCTTTTTTCAAGGTTCCTCATTTTCCTTTTCTAGGTACATCGTATTTATGTATGTACTATAATTTATTTAACCAGCCTCCCTATTGATGAACATAAAGGATGTTTTTAATCTTTGATATTACAAACAATGCTATAATGAAAAACCTTATGAGTGTGCCATTTTGCATGTGTTCAAATATTTGGCATCTTTAAGTTTTTGGCTACTTGCTCTCTTATGGACTAAGAGAGTTAAAGTCTCCAACTATTAAAGTGTTTTTGTCTGCTTCCTCTTCTGCCTTCATAATTTTTGCTTATTAAATGCTCATGATATGTTATTTGGGGCATATTCATATAGGTTTTATTATCTTCATGAAGAATTATACCTTATTATTAAAAGTTCTCCTTCTTGGTCTTGTTTAATGATATTTTTAACCTAAATTCACATTGTCTTTCTTTTTGTTTGGCTTGAATAACTTTGCTTTATCTTTTCTTTGAAAAATAAATTTATAAAGTTTTATTTTTCATTGACTGTTTTAAGGCTGATTTATTGTCATTAAAAAAATAATTTTAAACATACAGAAAAGTTGCATAAAACTACTACATCTCTTTTACCCAGATTCCCAAATTGTTTAACCATTCTCTCTCCTTCCATCCCTCTCTCTCCCCACACCTCTCTTTCTCTCTTTTTTTTTTTATGTTTTTTTTCTATCATGATGCCTCATATCCTTAAGTACTGCAGTGTACACTTCCCCACACGAGGATGCACTCCTGTATTACTAGTATGCAACCTTCCAACCAGGAAATCGGCATTGAGGCAACACTGCCATGCAGTCTGCAGACCCCATTCAAATTTATCAACCATTCCAGCAATCCTTCTTATTTTCTTGTGGTCCAAGAAACTCTCCAGGAACATGCATTGCATTTAGTTTGCATCAGTCTCCTTCAAAATAGTTAGTTCCTCAGTTTTTCCCTTCCTCTCGTACACATGACAGTCTTTAAGACTACAGGCCTTTTATTATGAAAAATGTCCTCAATCTCATTCAGTTCAATATTTCCTCATGACAGACCTCAGGCCTTGCATTCTTGGCAAGCTCATCACGTACTTGTCCCAGTTCTCAAATCAGTCACTTCTTCAAGGATCCCTGCTTGATTATAGCGGCAGGTGGTATTTAGAAAGCAAAATCTGGGATTTTAGTATAATCATTGCTCCTAGGGTGTCAATGCTTCCAGGACCTCTTAATGGACAGAGCTGGAAAATATATGTGTAGTTATGGTCTGTGTATGTATATATGTATGTATATAAAAACACACCTATATAGACCTACATACATATACACACCCCTACATATACATCTATAAACATTTCTGTATGTGTGTTTGTGTGTGTGTGTGTCTGTGCGTGTGTTTAACCAACCCATGAGTTCATACTGATATTTCCAATTTCAACCCAACCCCTGAAGGTTCTTTCTAGCCTGCTTTCTTTCCATGTTGTTAAATTCCTTATCAGATGCCTAGATACCTAGCTCTCATTAATCTAATCTAACAGTCTTTCTTTTAAAAGAAGAGTTTAACTTATTTACATTTATTTATAACACAGATATGTTTGGTCTTGTTTCTGTCATTTAAAAGAAAAACTAGCATATTTACTATTTCTGTAGCTTTAAAAAGCATTTCACTGTAGCTGTTTTCTTTCTTCTGTATTTTTAATTCTGAATATTTGGTTAGTTTTTTTTCCTATTGGTTATTTCTTACTGCTACTTTATAAAATATGCTTAATCTACTTCTTTACAAGTGCCCGTTAACTTCCATGAGCAATAATAAAATTAGTGTATTTCTTCACCCCCCTCTCACCTAATTTGAGTTGACTGTACTCTCTTAATGTCCAACTTTGTCCTTCATATTGAATGATAGATTGGCTGGCTGTAAAATTCTTGGCTCACAATGCCTTTTGGATTTTGAAGGCATTGCCCTTCTCCTTTCTTTTTGTTTTTATATATAAATTTATTTATGTTTTTGGCTACGTTGGGTCTTCATTGCTGTGCGTGGGCTTTCTCTAGTTGCGGCGAGCAGGGGCTACTCCTGTTGCGGTGCTTGGGCTTCTCATTACGGTGGTTTCTCTTGTTGTGAAGCACAGGCTCTAGGCGTGCAGGCTTCAGTAGTTGTGGCACACAGGCTCAGTAGTCGTGGCTCATGGGCTCTAGAGTGCAGACTCAGTAGTTGCGGCGCACTGGCTTAGTTGCTCCACAGCATGTGGGATCTTCCCAGACCAGGGCTCAAACCCATGTCCCCTGCATTGGCAGGTGGATTCTTAACCACTGCCCACCAGGGAAGCCCTGCTCTTCTGCTTTCTTTTTTATTTATTTATTTATTTTATTTATTTATTTTTGGCTGCATTGGGTCTTCGTTGCTGTGTGCAGGCTTTCCCTAGTTGTGGCAAGCAGGGGCTACTCTTCATTGTGGTGCACGGGCTTCTCATTGCAGTGGCTTGTCTTGTTGCAGAGCATGGGCTCTAGGCAGCAGGCTTCAGTAGTTGCAGCACGTGGGCTCAGTAGTTGTGGCTCACAGGCTCTAGAGCTCAGGCTCAGTAGTTGTGGCGCATTGGCTTAGTTGCTCCATGGCATGTGGGATCTTCCCGGAGCAGGGCTTGAACCCGTGTCCCCTGAATTGGCAGGCAGATTCTTAACCACTGCACCACCAGGGAAGCCCCTCTTCTGCTTTCTAATGTGACTGTTGATGTGGCAAAGTGTGAAGCCAGCCTGATTATTTGTTTGCCCTTATAAGCGATGTGATTTTGGAGGGGGAAAATGGGGGAAACTGAATGTAGAAAGGGTTCTTTATCTTTGAGGCCTAGTAATTTTACTAGAATATATCTCAGTATGGACCATTCTATACCAGTTTTTTCAGCAATATGGAGTTTTTTTCAATATATAGATTTAAGTGCTCTTCTTTTCTGTAATATTTCTCTGAATTGTATTTTTAAATACTTGTTCTGTTGCCTTTGTACCACTATGTTTTCTCTTTCAGAAGCTCCAGTTATGAATATGTAGATCTCCTTTGCCTGTCTTTGGTATCTATTGTTTTCTCTTTAGTCTTTCTTTCCATTTTATTTGTTTGCATTTTATTTTACTTTATTTTATAATTTGTCTTCTCTGACCCTTACAATATTTTCAACAATGTCTGTTCTCTCTAGTCTAGTATACCTTCAGATTTCACCATATTTCTGTAATAGTATTAATTTTCCACTTCTTTCCTAAGATCTGCCAATTAATATTTTATCATCTCTTTTCTGTTGTCTTGAAACTTCTTCCATGAATTTGTATATCTATCTGCTTTGTGCTCTTCAAAGAGGCAACTGCATCATTTAAAAAATGTGTGGGTTATGGCTTTCATCTGTTTTGTGGCTTTTTTTAAAAAAATAGCTTTATATCTGTTTCAGCTATCTGATAGTTTTTTTCTAATGATGAGGTTTTTATTTCTCCATCTGCCATGTGTTTTTCCTTATATTTTCTTGTACTCTCTTGTATAAAATCTCTGCCAAATTTATTTTGATTATCTGCTTTAAAGAAAGTGAGGTGTTTTTTAGACCAGCTACTTGCCTAAAGTTCATAGTGGAGAGGGATCAGGACTATGCTCCTTATGACCCAGAGAGTCTTACGTGTGACTTGTTTAGCCTTTAACTTCTCCCCAGTCAATGGAGATAAGCAGTTGTGGTGTCTCTAGGTAAGATCTTTCACGTGTCTCTTAAATTTAAACTTTTGGGTTTTCACAGGAACAGTCTGATTCCTACAACTATGGCTTTCCTGTTCTATTTCTTTGTCTCCACTGCTTTTTGAGACCAAATCTAATCCAGGAAAGCTCCCACTTGTAGTTCAAGGACACCATTCCCATTGTGCGAAGTGTTTCGGTGGGATATGCTTCTCATCCACAAGAGTCTCTTATAGGCTTTCTCTGTAATCTGCATACATGAGCAAACTCTCTCTACCTCCTTAACATGTGGCCTTAATTTCTGTTGCTGTTAGAAACCTTCTCACCTGTTTTGTAATTTGCACTTTCAGCTCTTTCTTAATTTCATTGAAGATGGGGTTTCTATTTTCGTTCTTTTGTTTTTGTTACTTTCAGGTGATTATAGGAGAAAAAGGAGGCAGTGCTGACTTTAGGCTGCCATGTTCAAATAGGATGATCCTGCCATCCCATTTCTTTCATTACTTACTGCCTCCGTTTCCTCACCTTCCACTTCTGTGTAGTCAATTACTCTCCTGAAATTTCTCATTTGAAGATCATACTTTGTTCAAGCCAAATTCTTAACCTCTGCAACATTTGAGTACTGCTGGTCCCCCTCTTCAGTTTGAAACTCCCTTGTCCTTTGGCTCCATGGCATTGCACTAAGTGGATTCTTCTACTTCTCTGTCTAGATTTTTTTTTTTTGGGGGGGTGGTCCTGTTTTTGTTATTGTTGATTTGTTTTGGAACTCTGTCCCTAATTTTGAGTTTCTCTTAACTTATCTCTTTCAGAGTCTTTTATTAAATATGAAAGGTAAACAACAAAGCTTTTTAAAAAAATTTATTGAAGTATAGTTGATTTACAATGTGTTAATTTCTACTGTACAGCAAAGTGATTCACTTATACATATATATATATACATATATATATACATTCTTTTTCATATTCTTTTCCATTATGGTTTATCACAGGAGATTGAATATAATTCCCTGTGCTATACAGTAGGACCTTGTTGTTTATCCATTCTGTATATAATAGTTTGCATCTGCTAATCCCAAACTCCCAATCCATCCCTCTTCCAGGCTCCCTCCCCCTTAGCAACTGCCAAGTCTGTTCTCTATATCAGTGAGTCTGTTTCTATTTAATAGGTAAGTTCATTATAAATTCTGTATTAGAGCCTTTTTGATTTACAAAAATCTTCCACAACTCTGTGCCTAACCTGTTCATGTTCTTCATGGTATCTTTTGATGGAAGGAATTTCTTAATTTTAATGTGTTCAAATTACTCGAACATATCCTTCATGGCTAGTGATTTTTGTGTCTTGTTTAAGAATTCTTTCCCATCCCCAATGTTATGAAAATTTCTCTAGTAATATATTACATTAAAGCTTTGTTGTTTACCATTAATAAAGGAAATTGAAGATGATTCAAAGAAATGGAAAGATATCCCGTGCTCTTGGATTGGAAGGATTAACATTATTAAAACGGCCATACTACCTAAAGCAATCTACAGATTTAATGCAATCCCTATCAAATTACCCATGGCATTTTTCACAGAACTAGAACAATTAAAAGACCCAGAATTGCCAAAGCAATCCTGAGGAAAAAGAACAAAGCAGGAGGAATAACACTCCCAGGCTTCAGACAATACTACAAAGCTACAGTAATCCAAATAGCGTGGTATTAGCACAAAAACAGACATACAGATCAATGGGACAGAATAGAGAGCCCAGAAATAAACCCACATGCCTACGGTCAGTTAATCCTTGACAAAGGAAGCAAGAATATACAATAGGGAAAATATAGTCTCTTCAGCAAGCGGTGTTGGGAAAGTTGGACAGCCACATGCAAATCAATGAAGTTAGAATACACCCTCACACCATACACAAAAATAAACTCAAAATGGCTTAAAGACTTAAATATAAAACATAACACCATAAAACTCCTAGAAGAGAACACAGGCAAAACATTCAACATCATTCAGAGTTTATTCTATTATTGAATGACATTTGGATTATTTCATGGTTTTGGCTATTGCAAAGATTGCTGCTGTGAACATTCATATATATAAATGTGAACACACACACACACACACATCCTGGTGCAAATGTGCCTGCATTTATAAAGGTTATATCAGAAAGGAATTTCTAAAAATAGAATTTCTAGGTCATAGGGTATTCATACTTTCAGCTTTAGTAGATACTGGTAAACTGTTTCCCAAAGAAAATGCATAAACTGTAGCTACCTGTTTTAAGTTGGATAAATGTCACAAACAATATTCAGCAAAAGAAGCAAGACCAAAAAAGTTATATCCGGTATGATTCCATTTATATAAAATTCATTAACAGGCAAAAATTAAACTGTATTGTCTAGGATGGATATATAGGTGGTAAATAAAGCAAGAAGATGGCAACCCAAAAGACAAGGTTGTGAGGACTCTGGGGGAAAGGCGAGGTTGTGATGGGGCAGTGATATACAGGTGTCTCCTGAGGTGCTTGCAGTGTTTTTTCTTGATTTGTGTTTTGTTACACTGGAGTTCATTTTATAATAATTTGTTAAAACATTTATGTTTTATGCATCTTTTCCTATACGTTACATCACAATGAAAAGAGCTTTAAAAATGAAACCTGAGAATTGATTTGAATGGGTGCATTTAAAATACCCTTAGTCAATTTTATTTTTCCTACTTTTAGTTTAAATACAGTAGCGGGAAGATTAAAAGAGGCAAAATAACACTGGAAATAAAATGAATAACTTCTTTTAACCTAAATTCATATGTCTTTTTTTTTTTTTTTTTTTTTTTTGCGGTACGCGGGCCTCTCACTGCCGCGGCCTCCCCCGCCGCGGAGCACAGGCTCCGGACGTGCAGGCCCAGCGGCCACGGCTCACGGGCCCAGCCGCTCCGCGGCACGCGGGATCCTCCGGGACCTGGGCACGAACCCGCGCCCCCCGCAGCGTCAGGCGGACTCCCAACCACTGCGTCACCAGGGAAGCCCCACATCTGTCTTTTTATAACGTTTGTCACCATGGTGCTCAATAAAGTAATAAAAATGCCATTTTAGCAAAAATATAAGTTTTTAAAGTAATTCTCATTTTTTTTTCTGTGTTCCCTACTGTAGTTTAAAATTCTTTTTGGTTTGTCACATAATACCACTATAGAACAAAATCCGAAGTACTTTCCTTTGTTACATTTCCAGAATGGTGTCATCATCCTTAAGGACAGTAATGTGTCAGTATAACAAGAATATATACATTGGTTAGACTGTTTCTTATCATTAGCAGAAGAACTGCTTTGGAGATTTTCCCTGGATTCTGACAAGTTTATGAGGAAAATAAATATGAAAATACTTAACAGCTTCACATTTCTCTAAACTCTACTAAGAGTAATGTAATAGTAATGTCACAGGAGAAATGAAAATATACGATTTAAGTAACCTTACAATTCTGAGCATATTCTTATATCCATAATAAATCTGCATATATTATTATTGTTTTTTAACTCCAGAAATAGATCTAGGTTTATTCTGTTTGGCATTCTTAGTGACATCTCTTGGCATTCTTGTATCTCATACAGAAAACCCCCGGAAGGGATAGCGGGGCCACTTTAAGTGAATATGAATGTTGGGAACGTCAGTGACATTTGTGTCTCTTCACTGTCCCTTCCAGTCGTGCTTTTGACTGTGGCCTGGCTACTGAAGAAACCAGGTTAGAGCTGTGGTTTTTGTGTAGGGAACAGATTCCTTGATCAGCAGCAACACAGTCTCCTCAGTTCTTTTGTCCAAAATTGGGCCCATTTCCAGTGCTACCAGTCTGGGTTTCTAAAGCCATTTAACATTAATTCAGATACTGTGGGACCTAATTTAGGCAACAGCAGTGTGAATTTTATTCTCTCTAGTCCCTTTGATGTTGATGAAGGAATGAAACAGGAAAATATAGTTCCACCAGTGCTAATTAATTTTTTCTTCTGTGTGAATTTGGGTTAGAGACAAATGAGAGTAACTGTTTTTACGGTTATTGGAATTCTTCATCACTGTTTCTTATCTTTCTCTTTTAACTATATAATTCTGTTTTATTTTAATGCAGGTACAGCCTGACTGTTTGGACTGGAAAAAACGATAGCTATTCCACTGAAGATTTACTTTTTATTAGAGGCCATTTTGACAAAAAAAGAGTTTTCTATGACATCTTGGAACCACAAAACCATGAATTTAAACAAGCCATTGGAATCAAAATTAATCTCTAAGATGAAAATTCTGCTAAATTATTTCATGTTTTGGTTTCATAATCCTTCTTTGCTTTGGTCTGAATTGGTTACCATATAAATTATGATGATTGATTTATGTTTCAGTTTATCCAATCAAAAAACACTTACTGAGTGCTTACTCTGTTAGGCTTATGTCCTTATAATACTGTACTTACCTAAAAGATTTGGAAAGAAGAGATTTCATTGGGCTAGTATAACAATAATTTAGGAAGATGAATCTTTAAAACTCTTTATTAAAACATTTTGGTATACTGAAGATAATTGAAAGAATCCACGTCGTACAGCTATTAAATCACATTTTGTTGGCACTAGCATTATACAGATTTCATAAAAATATGCCATCCTCTTTCCTTTTTCCTGCAGAACTAGTTATTCAGAGACTACAGAAGAGTAAGAGGCCTTTAAAAATGTTTTTAACTTTCACAGAGATGAGCAGCTTTCTTATAACAAGATCAAGTCTATTTACCGAAAACAATACGGATTAAATTAGATGTATCTAGAACTTCCATATTTTTGGGAGTATGCCGACAGCCGTATATGTTTTTTGTATTCTTTGTTTTGATAATAATATCTAGAGTAAGCAAAATACTATTGGAGATCAGAATTTTAATCCTTGTAATATATCATTTGATTTTCAAGTTTCTCACCAACATCACCTTGGTTCAGGCCCTTGTTCTACTACTAGAATTTCAAAAACTAGTTCCTCATGACTTCATTCCTCATACTCTACTCAAAGATACCCTGAATATTTCTGCTGGAAAAAAATAACTTTTAAAAAACACCTCTTTCTTTATGCCAAATCAAAAATCTCTAGGGGATTCTTAAATTCAACTTTATTGAATTTTACTCTTTCAAGACCCTTCCTGGGCTTCCCTGGTAGCGCAGTGGTTGAGAGTCTGCCTGCCGATGCAGGGGACACGGGTTCTTGCCCCGGTCTGGGAAGATCCCACGTGCCGCGGAGCGGCTGGGTCCGTGAGCCATGGCCACTGAGCCTGCGCGTCCGGAGCCTGTGCTCCGCAACGGGAGAGGCCACAGCAGTGAGAGGCCTGCATACCACAAAAAAAAAAAAAAAAAAAAGACCCTTCCTAATGTGGTCCCACTCTAAAAGTTAATTCAGTGTCCTCAACACAGTACTTCATTTCAAAAACAGCTACACCATCTGTAGTCTCCAGATCTTTAACAGTTAATTTCAACTAATAGTTTTCACTAGTTCTGTCATACATAGTAGTTATGTCTCCTCAGCTAGGTTATAAAGTCCTTTATGGTAAGAGAGCATTCTTAATTGTATTTACAGTGCCTGGCATAGTCCTGAGCAAGGTATTCAGAAAAACATGTTGCTTCTTTAATTTATTGAAAAGTAATTTACCAATGAATGTCCTAAGATATGTAATTTATCTTTTATCAACCATTTTCTCCCAGTGAATAAAGCAGTGCGATGTAGAGAAAAGAACTTGGGTTTTGAATTCAGATAGACTTCCCTTACAGCACCACCTCTGTCCCTTAATAGCCATAGATTTGGGGAAATATTTAACCTCATTGAGTCTTGATTTCTTCATCTATAAAATGGGGGAGGGGCGCAGAGGATGAGGATTCTCTTGTAGGGTTGTTGTGAAGGTTAAGGGAGATTCATGCAATGGAAGCTTGTAGCTCAACGCTCATCACATAGCAAGTGCTCAACAGATAGTTCCCTTCTTTTAGACTTATCATGTGATCCATTGTAGATAGATAGATAGCAGTAAGACATATAACATGAACATTGTATACATATAAATACTTCAAGAAAATGATCATATTTCCCCTTTAAGTTTTAGCTACAACAATGTGGTGCTATTTGTCAAATAACACCTAAAACTTCACTTTCTATGGTTGTTTGCCAACAGCAAAAGATGCAATTTCATAATTATAAAATGTTAATAATTGCAACAAATAACTCTTAAAATTATAGTAAAAAGTAATGTTTAGGGCTTCCCTGGTGGCGCAGTGGTTGAGAGTCCGCCTGCCGATGCAGGGGACACGGGTTCGTGCCCCTATCCTGGAGGATCCCACATGCCGCGGAGCGGCTGGGCCTGCGAGCCATGGCCGCGGAGCCTGTGTGTCCGGAGCCTGTGTTCCGCAACGGGAGGGGCCACAGCAGTGAGAGGCCCGCGTACAGCAAAAAAAAAAAAAAAAAAAAAAGTAATGTTTACATTATAAATGTTCTAAAATGACCATGCTTTGCTTTTACAAAGAGAGTTGAATTTATAAATGAATTGCATTTTAATTAAGTTTGAAATCAAATTCGTTTGTCCCAAAGATTAACTTTACTACTTTATCCTTCATAATATTTTTTAAAGTATTAGTGTTAAGGCAAAATGCCTTTATATTGAGAAATTTATCAACTAAGTGTCATTTAGATTAAGATTTAAAGCTATATTTTAAAGTGTTCTCAGGAATAAAAATTACATAAGAGAATTATAAAATGTATTCTGTTGAAAAGTAAATTTTTTTTTTTTTTTTTTTTTTGCGGTACGTGGGCCTCTCACTGTTGTGGCCTCTCCCGTTGCGGAGCACAGGCTCCGGACGCGCAGGCTCAGCGGCCATGGCTCACGGGCCCAGCTGCTCCGCGGCATGTGGGATCTTCCCGGACTGGGGCATGAATCCGCATCCCCTGCATTGCAGGCGGGCTCTCAACCACTGCGCCACCAGGGAAGCCCGAAAAGTAAATTTTTAAAAAAATATTTTATTTATTTGGCTGCGTCAGGTCTTAGTTACATTACGGCACACGGGATCTTCATTGCAGCATGCAGGATCTTTCGTTACGGTGCGTGGGCTCTGTTGCAGCACGCAGGCTTCTTTAGTTGTGGCGTGCAGGCTCCAGAGCACACAGGCTCAGTAGTTGTGGCAAACAGGCTCTCTAGTTGTGGCGCGTGGGCTCAGTAGTTGCAGTGCATGGGCTTAGTTGCCCCGTGGCATGTAGGATCTTAGTTCCCTGACCAGGGATTGAACCCATGTGCCCTGCATTGGAAGGCGGATTCTTAACCACTGGACCACCAGGGAAGTCCCAAAAAGTAAAATTTTAATGGATTTTGGTCCCTATGGAAAAAGGAAAACATTGATCCCTGCTTCACACCATATACAAAAAATAATTAATTAGAGTTGAATCTTAGGCCTAAAAGTGAAAGCTCTAAAACTATAAAGCATTTAGAAGAGAATAAAGGAGAATGTTTTCATGACTTTGGAATAGGCAATTATTTCTTTCCTTTTTTAAATTTCAGCTTTATTGAGATATAATTGACATATAAAATTGTAAGATATTATTAAATACCTGGGAAGAAGTTCACAGACAGAAAATAAGTAAATGTTTTAGTACCACCTATTTTTTTCTCTCCAGGTTCTTAGGTCTAATGTATTGATGTTAAAACCCCATAGCATCCAATTGCTGTTTCCCAAGCCTGCAGAGCAATCCTAGTCCTAGAAGATACTTTTGTACAACACCCAATTTTTCAAAAAATCAGAGCTTTTAAAGGTGCAGTAGCTTATGGCCCTGTAAGAGTGATGTGATTGCTAATCAACCAGATACATACTCATTTATCCAGTTGAAAACTTGCAAGTTATTCAGAACAGGTTGTTTATTTGCTTGTTTGTTGGAGCTAGGGTCTTGGATTTTTCCTTGTAATTAAAAAAAACTGGGCTTCCCTGGTGGCACAGTGGTTAAGAATCCTCCTGCCAATGCAGGGGACATGGGTTCGATCCCTGGTCAGGGAACTAAGATCCTACATGCCACGGGGCAACTAAGCCCGTGCGTCACAACTACTGAGCCTGTGTGCCTGGAGCCCGTGCTCCGCAACGGGAGAGGCCACCACAATGGGAGGCCCACGCACCGCAGCGAGGAGTAGCCCCCGCTCGCCTCAGCTAGCGGGAGCCCATGCACAGCAACGGAGACCTAACGCAACCAAATAAAATTAAAAAACAAAAAACTAAATACCTAGTGACTATATAGAAAAATGCTCTATCCCTCATCTTGAAATTTAAGATGGGAGCCTACCTAATATGAGCTTACTATCTTACAATTATAAATTAATGAATCAATGCAAGGAAAATAGTTGTGTGTTAAAAAGATGGATGAGGTCAAAGCCACTTGTGAAATTGCCTATTTCACTGTGTTGACATTTGCAGTGATGGTGGAAAAAGGAATGTTGGGTTAAATTGTGGATGCCTTAGTATGAATCAAATTCATGGCATCAACTATCAGTCATATTCTTCACTGCCCCACACACTAGAAACAAAACAAAAAAGACATAGGAATATCATCAATGATTCAGCAAAAATTATTAATTTTAGTAAATCTTGACCCGGAGTACACATCTTTTTAATATTTCATGTGACAGAATGTGAGTTAAGCATAGTACAATTCTGCTGTATACTGAAGTTCAGTGGCTGTATTAAAGAAAAGTCCTTGTTGCAAACTGAACTAGCCATTTTTTTCATGGAAAAAACATTTATACTTGAAAGAACAACTGACAGACCAGTTACTTAGTCTTGGGTATTTGGCAGATACTTTCTCAAAAATGAACAAAGCAAGCTTGTCGCTTGAAGGAAAACAAGTGACAGTATCTGCTGCCAATGATGAAACCTGAGATTTTACATGAAAAATTAGAATTTGACTAAACTTGAACCCATCATTGTGAGCTTGACAATTCCCAATACTTAAAAGACTTTGATATCAGTGGTGATATTAATGAATACTATTTCTTTATGGTATATAGTGAAATGTGTCTACACTTGGAAGGTCTGCATAACTCAAGGAATCAATATTTTCCAAATGACTCATGCACAATATTATAAGGTCTTGTTTGGGTAAGGAATCCATTCAAAGTGTGAGACAGGGCAGTGAAATTTAGTGTAACAGAAAATGGAAGTTCCTTGGTGTGATTTCAGATTCTACATTACAACTAACCTTCTAAGAAACTACCACTTACCAAGTTTGAGTATAGTATCAAGGAAGACTATCTACAATTATCTGAAAAACATATTAAGTTACTTCTTCCTTTTTCAACTGCATATCTGTGTGAAGCCATATTTTCTTCATATGCTTCAACTGAACATTACAACAGATTGAAGCAGAAACACAGAAGAGAATCCAGCTGTTTTCTATTAAGCCAAACATTGAAGAGATTTGCAAAAACATAAAACACTGCCACACTTCTCACTAAATATATTTTGGAAAATGTAGTTATTTTTCATAAAATACTTATGCTAACATAATGGGTTTGTCACTTTAAAACTATTTTAAAAATTTCTCAGTTTTAAATTTTAATGTAGTAAACATTGATACACATAACCTAGATTTAAAAAAAAAGCAAACAACAACAACAAAAACCCTTTGAGGTCCTGATTTTTAAGACTGTTAAGGACTTTTTTTTTTTGGCTGTGCCGGGTCTTAGTTGCCGCACGCGGGATCTTTGTTGCAAGGATATTCATTGCAGCGTGTGGAATCTTTAGTTGCGGCATGCAGGATCTTTAGTTCCCTTACCAGAGATCGAACTCGAGCCCCCTGCATTGGGAGCGTGGAGTCTTAACCACTGTACCACCAGGGAAGCCCAAAGACTGTAAGGAGTTCTAAGACCAAAAAGTGTGAATGTCTCAAAATGTTTTAGGTGTTCAGCATATATGGATAAAAGGTTAATGCCATTTCTGCTTTAATCATTCTAGCATTGTTTAAGCTATAAAATGTGTGTAGTACATTTAAATATATTCTGCATCTCTATGTATTCAGTTGTTGAAAAAGTTTTATTAGTCCCTTTTTTTTTTTTAACATTTTTTCATCTTGGACGCACTGCACGGCTTGTGGGATCTTAGTTCCCTGACCAGGGATCGAACCCAGGCCCTCAGCAGTGAAAGCTCAGAGTCCTAACCACTGGACTGCCAGGGAATTCCCTATTAGTCTTTAAATTGAAAAAATATATATGCAGGTGGTTTTTAAAAATTCAAACAGTGGAAAAGTATATTTAAGTTGTTTTTGAGTTAAAAGGGATATATTAAATAAATGACCTATTTGGAACTTTGTAGGGGAAAGAGAATAATTATAACCATTGTCTCACCAATTTATCAAAGTTTTCTAGTTTTTCAAAATTCCTTATCCTCATATTTATGATGATAAGAAGCAACAAAAATTTGGAGTGCATACTATATGCCAGGCGTTGTTCTAAAGAGCCTATGTGGCATGCTATGGTCACTGATGAAGACACGGTCTCCTGATACTCTTCAAAGCTGAATCCTTAGGTGCCAAAGCTGCCCTATGAGTTGGTCATTGCATGAGCCATGCAGTCCTAGTTCTGATAATGATTATCTTATTTCTGGACCATATTTTCCATTTTGATCCAATTGATACTGCTTTCTTTAGGTACTGTCTTGGTCAGAAACATTTCAGATGCAATAGAATCCTACTCAAATTAACTCCAATAACTGAGGCTAGAGAGGAAGTTACCATAAGGAGACATATCCAGAAAATTTAGGGAAAAGCTGAACACCTAGACTGCAGGAAGGCTAAGAACTAAGACCACTGTCCTAGGCAAGAACTAAGACAGGGTCCTCAGCAGTGGGAGGTCATGGACTCCAGTGCTCCACAGAACAAATTTAGATTACTGAGAGAAAGCCCCATTGGTTCATCCCAGTTTGTTCCTTTCAGTAACTTGTCCATCCTTGGTCCACTTTACTGTTGGGGAGGAAGGGAACCGGTGGGGTCATATGACACCACTTAGGCTGTCCCTTCCAACAGCTGTGGGCAGAAATGTCAAGAATGTACCTGGTGGTGTACCCCCATCTCTTCATTCTTGAGAATTCTGAGGCATTGATGCTTCTGCCTGTGTGGGATTGTGATAACCTATATTTACCACTGGCTATGATAATAGAAGGGAGTCCCCAGTGAATTGGTCAAATTCCACCCATATTCCTTCTAGCTCCTATTTGTAGTACTGAGAATTATTTCAACAAACGTCATGACTCCTTTTTCTCTTATGAAGGAGCCTGGGATGACTAGATGGTTATCACAGTTTCCATTTCAGAAGACAGTGGTAGAATCCCTTGGTGAAACTGTTCTTCCCTTGGATGTCAGATTCTTCATATTTATAGGACCCAAAGCTGCAGGGATAATATAGCAATTTTTTATTTTTTGGAAATGGAGAAGATCCTTTTTGAAATGTGTTAACTGACAATCAAAATTTAAACTTGTGCCACTAAAACTAACACTTAATAATTGTGAAAATAAAGCTAAGAAGTCATGTGGATGACTGAAATTCAAAAATGTAATTTCCAATGTGATACACCATATTAACAAATTGAAGGATAAAAACCATATGATAATATATGCAGAAAAATCTTTTGACAAAAATTCAACACCAATTTATGATAAAAACCGTCCAGAAAGTAGGCATCAAGGGAACTTACCTCAAAATAATAAAGGCCATACATGACAAACCCACAGCCAACATCGTTCTCAATGGTGAAAAACTGAAACCATTTCCTCTAGGATCAGGAACAAGACAAGGCTGCCCACTCTCACCACTAGTATTCAACATAGTTTTGGAATTTATAGCCACAGCAATCAGAGAAGAAAAAGAAATAAAAGGAATCCAAATCAGAAAAGAAGAAGTAAAACTGTCACTGTTTGCAGATGACATGATATGATACATAGAGAATCCTAAAGATGCTACCAGAAAACTACTAGAGCTAATCAATGAATCTGGTAAAGTAGCAGGATACAAAATTAATGCACAGAAATCTCTTGCATTCCTATACACTAATGATGAAAAATCTGAAAGAGAAATTAAGGAAACACTCCCATTTACCATTGCAACAAAAAGAATAAAATACCTAGGAATAAACCCACCTAAGGAGACAAAAGACCTGTATTCAGAAAACTGTAAGACACTGATGAAAGAAATTAAAGATGATACAAACAGATGGAGAGATATACCATGTTCTTGGATTGGAAGAATCAACGTTGTGAAAATAACCATACTACCCAAAGCAATCTACAGAGTTGGTGCAATCCCTATTGAACTACCAAGGGCATTGTTCACAGAACGAGAAAAAAAAATTTCACAATTTGTATGGCAACACAAAAGACCCCAATAGCCAAAGCAATCTTGAGAATGAAAAATGGAGCTGGAGGAATCAGGCTCCCTGACTTCAGACTATACTACAAAGCTACAGTAATCAAGACAGTATGGTACTGACACAAAAACAGAAATATCGATCAATGCAACAGGATAGAAAGCCCAGAGATAAACCCACACACATATGGTCACCTTATCTTTGATAAAGGAGGCAAGAATATACAATAGAGAAAAGACAGCCTTTTCAATAAGTTGTACTGGGAAAACTGGACAGGGACATGTAAAAGAATGAAATTAGAACACTCCCTAACACCATACACAAAAATAAACTCAAACTAGATTAAAGACCTAAATGTAAGGCCAGACACTATAAAACTCTTAGAGGAAAACATAGGCAGAACACTCTATGACATAAATCACAGCAAGATCCTTTTTGACCCACCTCCTAGAGAAATGGAAATAAAACCAAAAATAAACAAATGGGACCTAGTGAAACTTAAAAGCTTTTGCACAGCAAAGGAAACCATAAACAAGACAAAAAAACAACCCTCAGAATGGGAGAAAATATTTGCAAATGAAGCAACGGACAAAGGATTAATCTCCAAAATATACAAGCATCTCATGCAGCTCAATATCAAAAAAACAACCCAATCCAAAAATGGGCAGAAGACCTGAATAGACGTTTCTCCAAAGAAGATATACAGATTGTCAACAAACACATGAAAGGATGCTCAACATCACTAATCATTAGAGAAATGCAAATCAAAACTACAATGAGGTATCATCTCACACCAGTCAGAATGGCCATCATCAACAAATCTACAAACAATAAATGTTGGAGAGAGTGTGGAGAAAAGGGAACCCTTTTGCACTGTTGGTAGGAATGTAAATTGATACAGCCACTATGGAGAACAGTATGGAAGTTCCTTAAAAATCTAAAAATAGAACTACCATATGACCTAGCAATCCCACTGCTGGGTATATACCCTGAGAAAACCATAATTCAAAAAGAGACATGTACCACAATGTTCATTGCAGCACTATTTACAATAGCCAGGACACGGAAGCAACCTAAGTGTCCACTGACGGATGGATAAAGAACATGTGGCACATATATACAATGGAATATTACTCAGCCATAAAAAGAAATGAAATTGAACTATTTGTAGTGAGGTGGATGGACCTAGAGTCTGTCATATGGAGTGAAGTTAAGTCAGAAAAACGAATACCGTATGCTAACATATATATGGAATCTAAAGAAAACAATTGGTTCTGATGAACCTAGGGACAGGACAGGAATAAAGATGCAGACGTAGAAAATGGACTTGAGGACACAGGGAGGGAGAAGGGTAAGCTGGCACAAAGTGAGAGAGTAGCACTGACATATATACACTACCAAATAAAACAGATAGCTAGTGGGAAGCAGCTGCATATTACAGGGAGATCAGCTCGGTGCTTTGTGACCGCCTAGAGGGGTGGGATTGGGTGAGTGGGAGGAAGGTGCAAGAGGGAGGGGATATGGGGATATATGTATATGTATAGCTGATTCACTTTGTTATACAGCAGAAACTAACACAACATTGTAAAGCAATTACACTCCAATAAAGATGTTTAAAAAAATGTAATTTCAATCATTAGTTTTCAACTTGTCCCAATGAATCTAGAATTGTTAATAAGTAAAGCCTGTCTCAAACAACCTTCAAAATTGAAAAGACTTTAAAGATTATTCAATAAAAAGAATATCTTTTGTTAAATCTCTGATCAACATCTATCCTCAGCCTATTTCCAAAAGTGGTTCTTATCTTCCTAGGATAGACTTTTCCATAGAGGGACAGCTCTAGTAGGTAAAAGAGTTGAAATATTTCTGTAACTTCAAATTTCTGGTTCTAGTTTTTCTTAATCTGGAGGATTCAGACTAAGTCAGTCATCAGTCCTTTCAGTACTTAAGGTCAGCTGTCTAATCTCAATTGAGTCCCACAGGATAACTTTACAACTAGGCTCAAACCACCACAGCCCCTAAAATGTTCCTAGGATTGACACAAGACTAAAAATTCTTCCAAATATAGCCAACAAAGTTTTAATCCTATTAAATATTCTTTTCATGTTGGGATGAGAATAGCAACAAATGTTATTCTTTCTTAGTTTTCTATTTACTCAAAGTAACATACGTGGCACAATTTCTCTTCAGATTATGTTGAAATATTTATCATTAGTATTTGAGGTAAGTAAAAATCACTGATACTCCAAATGGCATTTAAATCTTTATTGATACCATTTTGTTTATGAACTAATCTAGCTACATATTCTTCCAAACTGTACCCTTACAACATAAAGCCAAGAACTTTTCTCAATATTAAAACTTGCGAAATGGGTTAAGGTTACCTATAAACATCAGGTACAATTCTAAGTTCTGAATCAGAAAATACTTCTAGTGCAATTAATATTAATATTTTTCAAAACATTAAATGGAAAACTTAGTTACTTTTTCAAATAAAAGCCACAAGAAATTAAATAATTACTATGTACCTAACAACTTGCTTATATCCAATTGTGAAGAAAAGCATAATGCCAGTTCCTAGGATCTCAAATTAATACACTCAGGTTTTGTACAGTTTGATTTATTCTTTGTTGTAAAACTGCTAGATTGAAATAAGGTCTCTCTATAAACACTATGCTTTGAAATCATATAGATAATATAGTCATTTTATAATATTTTATGGTTCTAACATGGTATTCATTTACTTTGTTAGAAGTTATTTACAGGTCCTAAATTCTAGATGATTGGAATGTCACACAAGGAAATTATCCTAATTATTCTAAATATATAAATGTCTAATAATTATATATCAGAAAAAAAGATATTGTTTAATATTGACCGAATATTTAATACATTTTGTAATTAAATTTCTACTGGCTTTCTTAATTTTAGCTAACCTAAAATAATCTAATAATCAATTTTTCTTTTTTACAGCCAAAGCAAGCATTTAGTTTCTATTTGTGATAAATTCCAAACTTTTTTTTTTTGGTTGTCTTTAAAAAGACAAGAACACTTTGATATAAGAAAACGAGAGATGCTTTTTAAATTTTGTATTATCTTGTTATTGGGAACCTATGAATAAGCTTCAAAAAACAATAACAGGAATTAAAAGATATGGAGAAGGAAGAATTCCATAAAATAACATTAAAAAACAAAGCAAAGCAAAAAACAGCAAACAAACACTTGGCACAGATTATTACTAGCTTATAAAACTCGGATCTGCCATTTTTGACACTTATTAAGCTGACAACACAGCTGCCTCGTCTACTAACTATAATGGTTGACCTTTTAAAATGTTAATTAGGTTGTCACCTACCTGCAGTCAACATTTTTCAAGAATTAGTTCATTATTTCTTTGTAGCTTAGGCTTATTGATCATAGAACACTTTATAGCTGTTTATGTTTTCTTTTATGCTGTTGGCATCATGGAAAATTACAATCATGAAATGCTTTTTAAAAATTCATTTGAACACAATGTTTCCTAATAAAATATTTGGCAAATCTGAAATTTTTAAAGTTATCTCCAACATATGTGACCTTCTTTCTTTGCTTATTTTTGTTTAAATTAAAAACTTGGACCACATGAAAGTTGTTAAATATTGAAGGTTTTGAAAAAAAGTTTTAATTTTGTTTGAGAGAATTCCCTTAGCAAAAGCTATCTATTATTTGTATATCCACAGTGCCTAATATGATGATACACAGTACATTTTGATACCCCTATTATGGGCTAACCACTTAAAAGATTTAAAAGGATGAACGTTTGAATTTTCTTCTCTAGTTCCATATTTCTCTGGTATAGACATGTGAACAAAATGTATTTTCTAGCCGTCTCTTAAAAATTAACTAATTGCTTAATTTGTTCTGTTTGCAATGATTGTCTCCTTAACAACATTTTTTTACTTTTGAATTCTTTGGGGAAAATAGGAACTGTTGGCATAAACATTTTTTGACCACAAGAAAGAAGGCTGGAAGTCTTGTTGCTGACATTGATATCTGAGATGGGAGGGTGAGGATTCACATTTAATGGTGGCAGAAATCCTGGTCTGGTTTGTGTAATGCTGTGATCTAAAGGGAAAGCTCCTGAACCACGCCTTTCTAAAAGGGCATGATTTCTCCTGCTCAGGGGTCCTGGTGGGATATTCTCCAACAATTCTTTGGATCCTGACAACAAAGAAGAAGATGGTGAGAGGATCTTTTTCTTTCCTATAAGTGTTTTGCCATCATCTGAAGTTGCAGGGATGAGACCAGCTGAGAGCTGGGAATCAGAGCTATAGTGATTTGCTCCTGAGTTTCTTTTTTGAACTATACTTCTTAAGGTGGAAGTAAATATTGTCTGGTTAGAGTCTGGGTCCTGGTCAACTGGGATGTCAATGCATTGCTGATTTCCTTCTGAAAAAAATGATTGATAATTTATCTCCTCATATGACATCTTTCTTGAGCTGGCCTGATCAAAGGCTCTTAACAAATGTGCAGTGTCTTTTATATCAATACTTTGGTGCCTAGTGATGAATCGCTTGGAAAGTGCCAGCCCATTGGTTTTGTAGGATAATTCTTCCTCTGGAGTAATATCCTGGAGCTCCTCTTGTAAGGAGGCCACTCTGTTCTGGTGCATTAATGAGGGGGGACTCTTGATCCAGTGTGGAGCCTGAGGTAGCTTGGGCCCATTAGGGGCCATGCAAGGCTTCCTCAAGGGGGAGCTTGGGTCCCCCATATCATCACTGCTTCCTGTGGGTTCCAGATCTTTAAAGGCAAAAAGTGTCATTTCAGTTTCAGAAGAATGTGATAGTGGCAATGAGGCTGTTTTTAAGTCTATTTCTGAAGGAGTGGCACAGGTGGCTGGGGAATAACACTCATCCATATCCACAGGAGGCATATTTAAGTACTGTTTGGTAGTGTGCCTGCCAGAGGGCGATTTTGCTGTCGTTATGATAATGACCTCTTTCCCTTTTGCCTTGCAGGCACTAAGTAGGACTTTCAGGGTCTCTCTGTCTTCTGAATTTATAGCATAAACGAGGGCCGAGTAACTAGAGTGGTCTTGCAAGCTGAGGTCAGCCCCACTCTCTAGGAGCAAAGAAACAACTTCAGAACCAGCTTTTTCTAAGCAAGCATGCATCAGAGCAGTTTTTCCAGATTTGTCCTGTATATTGGGATCAGCATTGTTTTCTAATAGGTATTTAACCATTTTGGCTTTACTGACACTCTGGTGATCAACATGTTTGGTCTTACAAGCAATCATTAAAGGTGTTTCCCCTCGGTCATTGCTCTCATTAATGTAGGCACCGCCTTCCAGCAAGAGTCTTGTAAGGCGAAGCCGGCTCTGATGGACCGCTTTGATCAGGGAATTTCCATCACTGGAAATTTCTATACCTTCATCCATCTTCAAAAGTCAGAATCAATACCTGGTTAGCAAAGAAAATGAAGAACAAAAGATTAGCCTGAATCAATGTCCCAATTTATATTCATGTTGTTATTCACAATTAATTTCTGAAATAGATAAAGAAGACAAATAAGATTATGTTATTAATAAATATAGAGCAAAATTTGAAAAATTTAGACTAGTAACAACCTTTAGGGAAGTTCGAACTAAAATTTACTTTCCCCAAATCTTCATTGAATATTTATGACATAACACTAGCCTAGTACTTCTCTAAATCCCACATCAATTAAACAATAATCCACTTAGTTTCCACCTGTCAAAAATATTTTTAAAATAATATTAAAATGCAAATTTAAGCAAAAAAGCCAAAATTCTGTGTAACTGCAACTGAATCAACTAAAATAGAGCATGTTTATGATAGCTTAATACAAAAAACTTCTTAGTATTAATTACTTAAACATGCTTTTCAGTTAAATAATGCAATTAAGATCTAAATTTTCAATTTGAGGGGCATTCGATGTTTCTTTTAAAGGATGAAAAATATTTGGACTACAAGATGTTAAAATAACTGATATAATGTCTGGAATTCACACTGAGATAGGAATGGTGAGCATGAGATTATGCAGTTTTCTCGATTCCATTACTTAAATTGTACACTGACTAAGGTTACGGGGTTAGCAACATACTATTGAGTTAAATTTTGACAGTTGCTCCAAAAAAGTTTTCTAGGCTAGAAACAAGTTAAGACATATAGACTTTAAAAACATTTTATTATCATTAAAACTGAAAATTATTTATGTTTATTTAAATAATTTAGATTCAGGATTTCCCTGGCGGTCCAATGGTTAGGGCTCTGTGCTCTCACTGCTGAGGGCCTGGGTTCAATCCCTGGTCGGGGAACTAATATCCCACAAGTCATGCGGCATGGCCAATACATACATACATACATACATACATACATACATACATACATACATACATAAAAATTTAGATTTAAACTTATTCAACAGATAATTTCATTAGGTGATAAGAATTATGTCTTTATCGAGAGCCAAGGAAATGTTAGTCTTGTAACAGTCCTTAGAGCTGGGGAGAAAAATCAAATAAAAGTTTGTATAATATTTAAATCTATTTCATTGAATTGTGTAGCTTTGAGAAATCAAGAAGTATTATTTACTCTACTCACTTACTTTTTTTTTTTTTTTTTTTTTTTTTTTGCGTTATGCGGGCCTCTCACTGCTGTGGCCTCTCCCCTTGCGGAGCGCAGGCTCTGGACGCACAGGCTCAGCGGCCATGGCTCACGGGCCCAGCCGCTCCGCGGCATGTGGGATCTTCCCGGACCGGGGCACGAACCCGTGTCCCCTGCATCGGCAGGCGGACTCTCAACCACTGCGCCACCAGGGAAGCCCTCACTTACTTTTAAAATAAAGAATATGGGATATGAATTTCTACTGTACAGTAGAATAGATAAGGGGTCCCCAATCCCCGGGCCACGGACCAGTACCAGTCTGTGCTGTGGCCTGTTAGGAAGCAGGTCGCACAGCAGGAGGTGCGTGGCAGGTAAGCAGGCGAAGCTTCATCTGTGTTTACAGCAGCTCTCCATCACTCTCATTACCGCCTGAGCTCCGCCTCCTGTCAGATGAGCGGTGGCTTTAGATTCTCATAGGAGTGCGAACCCTACTGTGAACTGCACATGCGAGGGATCTAGGTTGCATTCCTTATGAGAATCTAATGCCTGATGATCTGAGGTGGAGCTGAGGCAGTGATGCTAGTGCAGGGGAGTGGCTGCAAATACAGATTATCATTAGCAGAGAGGTTTGACTGCACAGAGACCATAATAAATCAATTGCTTGCAGACTCATATCAAAACCCCATCAGTGAGTGGCAAGTGACAAGCTGCATCTGGTGGCAGGCTTTATAGTGGCAAGTGAGTTGATGTACTTCAATTGTACAGCTGCATCTGGTGGCAGGCTTTAAGTCAGAATCTGATACTTATTTCAGTCCATGTGTGGCCCGCCCATTATTTTATTTACCACTTCCATCCGCACCTCTTTCCCGCACTGCACACTTGTCTCAGTCGCAGTTTTGGTAAGCCCGCAAGCTAACCCTAGCCGAAATGAGTAAAAACCAAAGGTTGCTGGAGAGCTTCTTTGAAAAGGAGGAAAGACCCAGTGATGAGACAGCAGAAGACTCTAAGACTGCCAGCAAGAAGAAAGCTGCATTTGAAAGAGAAGATACCAAGAGTCCTACTTAAATTATGGTTTCATCACAACAGGTGATTCACATTCTCCAAACTTGCTTTGTATAATATGTGGCGACCAGCTATGCAACGAAACCATGAAAACTTCAAAACTGCTTCGCCACGTGGAGACCAAGCACCCTGCATTAGAAGAGAAGGCTTTGGAGTTTTTCAAAAGAAAAAAATGTGAACATGAAGAACAGAAGCAATTATTGAAGGCCACCACGTCATCAAATGTGTCTGTGCTGAGAGCATCATTCTTAGTGGTTAACGGCATTGCTAAAGCTAAGAAGCCCTTTACTACTAGTGAAGAGTTGATCCTGCCTGCTGCTAAGGACATGTGTCGTGAACTTTTAGGAGAGGCTGCATGCAGTTCAAAAGGTGGCATGTGTTCCTCTTTCGGCAGCACCATAACTAGACGAATTGATGAAATAGCAGAGGATACTGAGGCACAATTGTTAGGCTTAATGAGTCACCGTAGTACGCAATCCAGGTTGACAAGTCTATCGATGTTGACAACAAGGCAACAATGCTTGTTTTTGTGTGATATATTTTTCAGGAGGATGTGCATGAGATGTTATGTGCACTTTTTTTTGCCAACCAACACCACAGCTGCAGAACTATTCAACTCTTTGAATGATTGCATATCATTTTGTGTTGGCATAGGCACAGACAGAGTGGCTGCCATGACTGGACGGCTTTCTGGTTTCACTACCTGGGTCAAAGAGGTTGCTTCTGAATGTGAGTCTATGCACTGTATCATCCATAGAGAAATGTCGGCTAGCCAAAAAATGTCACCTGAACTTAACAACATTTCGCAGGATGTGATTAAAATTATCAACCACATTAAAGTACATGCCCTTAACTCATGTCTGTTCGCACAGTTCTGTGAGGAGATGGACGTAGAGTACAGAAGTCTTTTCTTATACACAGAAGTGAGATGGCTTTCTAACGGTAGATCACTGGCCAGAGTTTTTGAGTTATGAGAGCCGCTCCAGAGATTTCTTTTAGAAAAACAGTTACCACTGGCAGCACATTTCAGTGACACAGAATGGGTCGCAAAACTTGCTTACTTGGGCTTCCCTAGTGGCACAGTAGTTGGGAATCTGCCTTCCAGTGCAGGGGACACGGGTTCGAGCCCTGGTCCGGGAAGATCCCATATGCTGCAGAGCAACTAAGCCCGTGCACCACAACTACTGAGCCTGCTCTCTAGAGCCCGTGAGCCACAACTACTGAAGCCAGCATGCCTAGAGCCCGTGCTCTAAAACAAAGAGAAGCCACCGTGATGAGAAGCCCGCGCACCGCAACAAAGAGTAGCCCTCGCTCGCCGCAACTAGAGAAAGCCCATGCACAGCAACGAAGACCCAGCACAGCCAAAAAATAAATAAATTTATTTAAAAAAAAAAAAAAAAAAAAACTTGCTTACTTGTGTGACGTATTCAACCCGCTCAACGAACTCAATCTGTCACTTCAGGGGAGAATGACAACTGTGTTCAAGTTGGCAGATAAAGTAGCAACATTCAAAGCCAAACTGGAATTATGGGGGTGACGAGGGAATGTTGGGGTTTTTGACATGTTTCAAACATTAGCAGAGATTTTGAAAGAGACTGAGCCAGGGCCTTCTTTCTCCCAGCTGGTGCATGATCACCCATCTCAGCTTTCAAAAGAGTTTGAGCATTACTTCCCAACCACAAAGACCCCAGAACTGGGAAGGAATGGATCCGTGACCCATACTGTGAATAAGCCAGGTGAATCAACTTTGTCCAAGCTACAAGAGGATCTACTGCTTGAGATCGCAAATGATGGTGGCCGTAAAAGTATGTTTGAAACAACTTCAAATCTCCATACGTTCTGGATTAAAGTCAAGGTGGAATATCCTGAGATTGCCACAAAAGCACTGAAAAGCCTGCTTCCATTTCCAATATCCTATCTTTGTGAAGCAGGGTTTTCTTCAGTGACAGCGACCAAAACAAGATGACCGAGTAGACTGGACATAAGCAACACACCTCGGGTGTCACTGTCTCCCATCATCCCCAGATGGGACCACCTAGTTGCAGGAAAACAAGCTCAGGGCTCCCACTGATTCTGCATTATGGTGAGTTGTATAATTATTTCATTATATATTACAATGTAATAATAATAGAAATAAAGTGCACAATAAACGTAATGCATGTGAATCATCCTGAAACCATTCCCTGCCTACCAGGGTCCATGGAAAAATTGTCTTCCACGAAACTGGTCCCAAAAGGTTGGGAACTGCTGGAATAGATAATAAATATAATGACTTCTTAAAGGAAAGAAGAGATAAAGAGAGCAGAAAGAAAGTGAAGAAAAAAGGGAAAGATAGACATGCACATAGAAATTAATTCAATTGTTAAACAGCTATCTATCAGCTCCTAATATGTGCTGGGCACTGAGCTACAAAGGTATAGGCCTTAGCCCTGAAGAGGTTACATAGCTGTTTGGAAGAGTTACTGTATAAGCAGCTGGTTATGAGAACACACAGACTTTAATGGTTTGAGGATGGAAGGGGCTTCACAGAGGCCAGCCATTTGAGCTAAACCTTGAAGACTGCGAAAGAGTTTGGCAGGCAGAAAAAGGAGGAAAGGAAAAGTAGAGAACACTCCTTGTGCAAAGACCTAGAGGCTTAAAATAGCACAGTTATTTATCATAAATCAGGCTTTACACCATACTACAACCAAACTTTAGGAAAATATTTTAGCAGATGATTATACTTCGATGATGTGGCAGAACACGTACATCTAATTTTGTCCCTTCCTGAAACCCCCTAAAAGTAAAGATTAAAAAAAAAAAAAAGATAGCAGGAAAAGGAGAGAAGATGACAAACAACAGTTTGGAAGCCGGAAAGCAGATGGGCCAGTGGTAACTGACTGAGCCAACCTGAAAAGGCTGTGCCTCGAGTCATTGGTGGCAGAGTTGAGAACTAAGCCCGTGTACACTACAGAATCCTCGAAAGAGGCCGCAGTAGGAGGCTCTATAACTAGGGGTGGAGAGTACAGCTAAATAAGGAGGGCTAGGAGAAAAGCTGTTAGAGAGGCAGTCGGATACCTAGGTCTTGCTCCGGGAAGTGCCGTGGTCCTACCTTGGACCAGCAGAAGCAGCACTACCTGAAACTTGTTAAATATGCAAAAATCTCAGGCTCCATCCCAGATCTATTGAGTCAGAGCCTACAGTCCAACTAGATCCCCAGGTGATCTGCGCATTGAAGTTTGAGAAGTGCTCCTCCACTCCAAGCCACTAGGAGGTAGAAGACTGCCCCTCTCCCACCTCAAAAGATGTCCAGTGGTTTATTCTCCAGAAATGGTGAAACAGAGAGTCTCTGGACTGAGAGACACTAGGCATGTTTGAGGACAAGAAAATAGGAGAATAAGTGATGGTATGTTTACTGACCACTGAGTGAAGGGACTCACAGCCTTCTACCCCAACTCAGCTCCAAGAATGATGGCAGCCATATCTTTATCCTTTAGAAGAAAACTGCTATACTCTTCTCTCAAGAATCTGACCTACCAAGGAGAAAATACCTAAGAGTACTGATCACAGGGATGCCCCAACATGCCACCCAGATCATCCCAGAGTGTGGCTTAAAGGTCACTCATGTGAAAAAGCTTCACATTAGGTTTTTAATCCAAGCCCTTTAATCATGAGCATGAAAACAAAAAAGCCTCTTACATTAAAGACAGAGAGCAGAACAAATAGAAAAATCAACTTGGAGAAGACAGATATTAGTCCGAAAAATGAAAACTTCAAAAACTCATTATCCTCAAAGGGATAAGAAGATGTTGTAACCATGAAACAGGGATAAGAGTCTATTAAAAAGAATATTCAGAGATCATAAAAAGCTCTCAAAAGATAAAAACATGATACAAACTGCAAAACTCAATAGAAGGGTTGAATAATAACATTGACAAAAATCTCTAACACAGTCAAGCAAAAAGAATAGAGAGAAAAAAAAACAAGAAAATTAGAAGACTAGATCAGGAAATCCAAGATCCAACTGATAGAAGTTCTTGCAAGAGAAAATAGTGGGGGGTGGAGAAAGGGGTGAGCAGGAGAGGAAATGATGAATAAGATCAAGGAAATTTTTTAGACATGAGGGACATGAGTTCCCAAATTGAAAGGGCCCAAAGAGAACACAGCACAATGGATGAACACAGACCCTGACCATGGCACATGGTTGTAAATTTCCAGAACACTGAGAACAGAGAAGATTTAGGCAACGGAGGAATATTTTTTAAAATCTGAAGGAAAAATTATTCCCAGCTTAGAATTCTTTATCTAGCCAAACCATCAGTCAAGAATTGGGATACACTTTCAAGAATCTACTGAAGAAAATAATCTATCAAGATGAAATGGTGGAACAAGAAAGAAGAAACGAGATCTGGAGATCATCATAGAGGAAAGGCACTGAAAATCCCCAAGAAGATGGTGAGAGGAGATGCCAGGATAATGGATGTGCACAGACATCCTCTCTGAGATCATACTGCCATTTTACCATCTTGTTAACTGAGGACCAAATGCCCAGGTAAGCCTGATCTCAGTTCTTTAACTGACTTGCTTTGTCCTGACCACATCTCTGCTCTCCCCTCCATACCCTGCTTTCTGGGGCAGCCACTGGCACTCGTTTCAGCCCTACTCAAATGTTCTACTTTGACCTGCTCTGTGATCTGGGGATAAGTCATGGTGAGCTTAGGAGGAGAAAGACTCAAAACCCATTGCCTTTGCCTATCCACTATCTGCTCTACGATGCAGCCCGCCAGAAGCCCTGTCATGGTAAGCCCCATGTTTCCCAGGACTCACTCATGACCTTGCCCAGAGGGGCTCTTGTAAATGTTCAGGAATGCTGAGCTGAACTCAGATCCAGAGACTGTTTAACTTATGTTCTCCTGAGAACTTTTGCCATATATTGTTAATATAGATCTTTCTTTATTCATCTAATTTTGTGCTTTCTACCCAGTTTTCCAAAAATAAACAATTAATTTACTTAAGGATCACATGCAAGTGGGAAACTCAGAAAACAAAAAAGCAAAGGAACGATTTACACAATAGTCAAGACTAAGTTACCTCTTGGTGAGGGTTAAGGAGAACAATGCAATTTGGGAGGGACACACAGAGGCTTTTAAGGTTCAGGTAATGTTCTGTTTCTCAACCTGGGTGGTGTGTATATAGGTGTCCATTTTATTATTATTCTTCAAACAGTATATATTTCAAGTACTCACCTGTATGATATTACTATTCTCTTTTGTAAAATGGGACATGTACACAGAAAAGAACATAGCATTTATGTAAGAATGTTTCATAATTAAAATTTATAAAGAGCCATAGTAAGTCTTAGTTTTCACAACATAAATCACTTTTTGTGGTGTTATCAATAGTATTTATGCCTAGACTTTCAAGGAATTTCAGCTAGTCAGCTCCTGATAAGCAGTATTCAAAAGAATGTACTTATTCGTTTCCACTTTAGTTTCATTCATGATGTTAAGCAAAGAACAACCACTAGATATATACATCCATAAATATAATAAAAGTTAACACATGAGGGCTTCCCTGGTGGCGCAGTGGTTGAGAGTCCGCCTGCCGATGCAGGGGACACGGGTTCGTGCCCCGGTTTGGGAAGATCCCACATGCCGCGGAGCGGCTGGGTCCGTGCGCCGTGGCCGCTGAGCCTGCGCATCCGGAGCCTGTGCTCCGCAACGGGAGAGGCCACAGCAGTGAGAAGCCCGCGTACCACAAAAAAAAAAAAAAAAAAAAGTTAACACATGAAATATATGACTTTTGTCCCCCGTGCAACATTCTAAAAAAGCTATTCCAGAGCCAGACATACCTGCAACTCAGCAACCTAGGAATTTAGGGTTGGTTGACAGATTGGGTCCCAACTCAGAGGTTTATTCTGAATGCAAAACATCTGCAAAGAGCTCACATGAGACAGTGCTCACAAAAGAAACCTTCTTTTAGCATTTTTCATATACAAATACAAAATTTTTAAAGAGATATCTATTCTGAAGAACACAGAAAACTGGCAGAGAGTTATCATCAGATGACCAATTTCAAACAAGCTGTGGAGACAGAGGCGGGTGGTGGCGTGGTAAACTGCCTTAGCATAGCAGAGGCTACAACATACAGCCCCCGGGAGGTGGCCCCCATGAGAAGGAAGCCAGCTTACCCACAGGACCCCGGAAGCTTAGGACATGGAGGTTCCAAACAACACCGAAAGTGGCAATGAGGCACAGGGCTTAACATGACAGGATGGTTGGATAGAACAACCAGACCCCCAGAACTTTACCCCACCCCAAGTAGACAACCACCCTATTAGGCAAGAAAACAAAGATTCATTCTCTGAACAGATTGATCAGGTAGGCTCCAACCTTGGAAGCCGTGTGCTGAAAACAAGAGAAACTGAGTCTACAGGCTGACTGGTGAAATTCCCAGCTACCATGGGACTGGAAGGCAGGAAAAAGAAGTAAAAAGCACTGGATCTTAGAATTATGAGCCCTATTAAAAATATCTGTCGATAAATGAAGCAATTCAAACCATAACTACATTCACCCCTCCAGACACCCACTCTACATGGAAATAGAAAGTTACCTGAAAACATTATTCAAAATTTCATACTTCACTTATGTCTTTTCTCTCCCTGGACGAGTTTTCTGTCAGCCAGCTGTCAGTTCCTACTGAAGGAAATCAAATGTATTCAGAGCTACATAAATACCTATAATTTGTTCCACACATCTCTCCCATTTGGAGTCTAGTTTTTTAATTCCTTGTTGAGAAAGACATCCCCACAGTGTTTGTGCAGTTAATCATATTTCACTGATTATGACTCTGTAAATTGTCTGGAGTGGATTCTGTGCACGGCAACCCAGTGGGGTGTGTGTGTGTGTGTGTGTGTGTGTGTGTGTGTTCAGGAAGCAGTCTACCCTGCAAGGACTGCTGCGGTTGGAAAGGCTGCAGCACTCACCTGGTCTGCCCCATTCTGTGCAGATGAGGTGGCTGAGGAGGGAAAGGTACTCTTTCTCTTACCTGCTTGCCAGGACTTAACTAGATGTTCCTGTGTCCCTTCTCTTACGTCTCCTTGCTTCTTACAAAGTAGGGTTCTGTTTTGAGTACCTAATTTGTGTGGTATCTAACATGGCAGTGCCACATGGGCCGAGGTGCTTTAAAAAGCTATCTTGGAGATGATAGGCTTGGTGTTTCCTGTGACTTTTTCTCCCCAAGCCATCCCCAGTTTTCCTGTCATTCAGAAAGAAATTTTATTTTCTTCTGAGCCTCTTACTCCACCTCCAGATAGGATGTATGCTCCCTCCCAAAAAGTTACTTATCTGGCCATGGTGGGGGAGGGCAGCAAGGGGGTGGAAATCAACAAATGGGTTTCAAGTTCAAAATTCAGCCGCTCACCTTTGCCCCAGGATGCTCTGTCTTTGTGCTGCCCACAAGGGGACCAGAGGAGGCAGCAGACTGTATCAAAGCCTGGGGCATTGTCTCCTCCCAAGTTACCGGCTCTTGAGAAGCTGTTCCTTTGAGCCTCTGTTTCCTCATTCTTAAAGTGGGGATAATACCTACTTTACTGAAGATGACTGTGAGGATTTTAGAAGATCCTAATATATTTGCCACCTAGGAATTCAATAATGTCAGGTTCTAAACATATTATCACTAAACGTGAATGCTCTGGGCTAATGGGGTCTGAGAATGGGGGCTAAGGTGCCTATACCAACAGGTTCTCCACCTTCTGTGGGCATAAGATCACATGGAGAGTTTGTTAGTAAGATTCCAGGCTCCACTCCCAATAGGGGGTGCTTCCCGTGCACGCTCGGAAAGAGTCTGTGACAAACTCTTCATTCTTCACCCCAGTCCCACTACCTATTAGCTATCAATCCCTGCCTCAGGCTCCCACCAAGCTGTCTCCATCATCACCTCCAGGCCACCTGATGCTCAACTCTCCCGCACACGAGTGAAGGGCAGAGACGCCTGCCACGCCTAGAGAGGGGCAAAGGGAGCCCACGGGCTCAGAGAAGAGTACAGCCTTGAGTTAGAACAGGCCAGGTACTGGAGGTCTGCTGTCCTACCCTTCCCAGACAGGTCTGAGAAAGTCCAGAGTTGTAGTGGGCAGCCCAGGCCAGGATGCGGAGGCCAGCTGCACCTGGAACGAGGCAAGCCTGCCTGCCACAAGCAAAATATATGTCTTCTCCCCATGCAAGGAAAGGGTCGGGGCCAGAACAAAAGATGCAGCTGCGACTGTCCCAGGAAACATAGTGACTTGCCAGGAAAAGTGTTCTCTGGCACCAGCTTGAAAGAAATATTTAGAAACTGCCCAAGAGGGAGGAGTAGCTGGTGAGGTTTGCTGTCTTTCCCACACGTACCCAAAACGGCTGGTTACTTCTAGTTACTTCAGCTGTCCCCCAGGGCCCTGGGGCTGGGCCCTGGGGGAGCTGCACTCCCACATGTCTCTGAGACACACACCCCCTTCCCAGCGCACACACATAAAGACACGCCAACCTATACCTCCAAGTCTCAGGGAACCAAGGTGATAGGATTTCTAGCCTGCTGAGGATTCTGGCAGCGTCTTCACAGTCCTCGCTGGCTCAGCTTTTCCTGAGAGCGGGGAGGGAGCGAGCCCGAGGTGCTGTCGGAGAAGGGCAAAGGAAGGTGACTGGGGAGACAGCGTCGGGACACCGACAGGGGCGGGGTGCGCGTTTCGTCGCCTCGTCTCGGAGCCAAGGCACAGCTGGAGGGCTGAGGCGATCGCCATCCACGAGAAGGGGTTCTGCCCAGAGCCGCTGCGGAGCGGTCCCCGCACCGCCCGCCCGGAGGACACGGCCCTCCTTTGGGAAATGGCACGCCCGATGGGAGCAGCCATTGCCCCCATGCTGGGGCAGGCGCACCTCCGGACCCCAGTTCTACGACAAGGGGACTGGGGTCCTGGTGCCAAAGCTGTGCGCCCCCAACAACTCCGGGGACCCGGCTGCCCGCACCTGTGTAGCTCGCATTTGTGGAGACAGTGGCTGCAAACGGCTCCGTAGCCCCCTCTGGCCCGCCCCCGCGCCCAGCCTGCACCTGCCGCCGCCAGGCGGCCGGAGACACCTGCGGAGACACGTCCAAGTCCGCCCCTCTGACCCGCGCGCTCTTGCGGCCGAGCGCGCGCCGCTCCCGCTGCGGCGCGGACCCGCGCCCGCGAGGCCCCTGCCCCGGATCCTCTCAGATATCCCGCGGCCGCCGGCTACCCTCATCACGTCCCCAGCGCTGCAAGGCCGAGAAGGAGGCGAAACCCGCATGCCGGCGGGGTCCAAGCCCGCGCCGCCGTAAAGCCCGAGCCAAGAACCGGCGGGGATTGAGGGAGGCGCGAGAATTGGCTCCGTGGAGCGCGCCCGGAATGGTGTGGCAGAGTCTCTGGACAGGGCCCTGCACCCCGAAGGCCTTCAGTGGGCGCCAGGTCTCTGCAGAGTCAGGGTGCGCGGGAGGTGCCGACTCCCAGGGCCTGAGCGTACCGGGCGGGGCGCACGGAGGCCGCTGGGCCCGGGCTGCGCTCTCCTCGCCCTCCTCCCGGCAGCCAACACGGAAACCAAAGTTTCCCTAAGTACAGCTTGCACAGCCAGGGCCTCACACTGACCTGGGACGCGCTGTCGAGTCGGCGGGGCGCCTCCTGCCTCCCCGGTTCCTCTTGGACCCTCCGTGCCTGTGGCCCCGGGGCGCCGTCCGGGCTGGGATGTGGTCTTCGGCGGCTCCTCGGCGGCTCGAGTCGCAGATCCCGGTAGGTGCCGCCGTATCCCCGCCCCCACTCGGCGGAGAGATGCGGGCGTCTGACCCCGAGCGGCGAAGCGTCGTAGCGGGGACCAGGAGGCGCGCACCTCGCCAGACGCCCGGGCTGCACGGCGTTTCCGTTGGGAGTGACGCGCCGGTTCGCGGCTGTGCTGCAGGTGTGGGCGGCGGCCCCGGGGGCCAAAGTGTGGCCTCTGAAGCCCCGCCTTCTGTCCCCACGAGTATCCGCCCTCCCCCCATTCCCACACCCCAACCAGGCCACCGCGCTTTGGCCTGAGCGACTTGGCCCAGAGCAAGGGCGGCAGCGTCTTTCCTACAGCAGGGCGTCGCCACCCCTCTATAACGGCCCTTGGTCCCTCAGCCCGTCTACATTTGCATCCCTGCCCCGCAGTTCATATCCACCCGGCTGGTCAGTGTGTCTGTCCCCTACGGGTCTCTCTTCCCCCTTCCCGTCCCTGTTCCCTCTTTGGTGAAGCCAGAGCCTCACTTCAGGTTGAGGCATTCGTGGGAGCAGCCGTTCTTCTTTTGTTTTGATGAGTTTATAACTTCATTATACTATTATTAAAATATTAATACAGGGCTTCCCTGGTGGCGCAATGGTTGAGAGTCCGCGTGCCGATGCAGGGGATACGGGTTCGTGCCCCGGTCTGGGAAGATCCCACATGCCGTGGAGCGGCTGGGTCCGTGAGCCATAGCCGCTGAGCCTGCGCGTCCGGAGCCTGTGCTCTGCAACGGGAGAGGCCACAACAGTGAGAGGCCCGCGTAACGCAAAAAAAAAAAAAAAACATTAATACATATTAAAATTCCACAGCGTATATTTCATGTATTAAACTCCACTGTGGAATTAAAGAGAGATGAAATTAAGAAGCAGCAATGATTTTAACTCATTTATAAGGGATCATCTGGTGGAGAAAAGACTGTGACCTTTTGTTGTTGTTGTTCAGATGATGTCAATTTAAAATAATTTGTAGTTTTGACTTCTCCAAGGGGGAAAGTACACTTATCTCTGAGCAGGTTTCCTTTATTTAGGAAAATAATCCGTTAAATTTGGCCCTTTAGTAAGTATATGTTAAGCAAGTTCACAGGTCATTTTTTTTTTTTTTTTTTTGCGGTACGCGGGCCTCTCACTGCCGTGGCCTCTCCCATTGCGGAGCACAGGCTCTGGACGCGCAGGCTCAGTGGCCATGGCTCACGGGCCCAGCCACTCCTCAGCATGTGGGATCCTCCCGGACCAGGGCACGAACCCGTGTCCCCTGTATCGGCAGGCGGACTCTCAACCACTGCACCACCAGGGAAGCCCTCACAGGTCATTTTAACCCGGAGTTGGTCTCTACAGAGCTGGAATCTTAGATCTGGGTTGACCCTTGCCCACATCCGTTTGTTTGGGAAGGTCGGAGATTCACAGGAGGGGATTGGGCAAACTTGCATGAAGGCACCGGTCTCCTTTCCCCCATTAAAAAAGTTTTTAATAATGTATAGTAGATGTTTAATTGGTGCACATTTCACGATTTCAATGATTTTGCTCAAACTGAATCGTTGAGATCAAGAGACAGAATATTACCAGCTCTCCAGAAGACTGTTTCATATTTCTTCCTTCCAGGGGGCAGAGTAGTGGCTGCAACTAGCTTAGATTACTTTGGCTTGTATTTGCACTTTACAGCAATTGAATCTACAGAATATACTCTGTTTCTGGCTTCTTTCACTCAACATTATGTTGAAGAGGTGCGTACTGTCTATGGATTTAGCTTGTTCATTCTTTTTGCTGTATAGTATCCCACTGTGTGAATGTACCTGGATTTACTCATTTTATTACTGATATGCATTGGGGTAATTCTCAGGTTTGGGACATTACAAATAATGCTGCTAGGAACATTATAGCAGATGTCTTTGGTGAACATATACACACATTTCTGTTGGGTACGTACCTAGGAGTGGAATTGTGAGTCATGAAGCAGGCATATGTTCAGCTTCTGCAGATATTGCCAGTTTTTCAAAGTAAATGATCTACTTTTCACTCCTATTTTATTAGTTTCTTATTGCTGCTTGTAACAATTTACCACAAGCTTAGCTTAAAACAACACAAGTTTATTCTCTTACAGTTCTGGAGGTCATATCTAAACTGGGTTTTACATGACTAAAAGTGTTGGAAGGGCTGAGTTACTTCTGGAGGTTCTAAAGGATAATCCATTTCATTGCCTTTTGCAGTTTCTAGAGGCTGCCTCCATTCCTTGGCTGGTAGCCCCTTATTCCCTTCATATCTCAGGGTCTCTCTCTCTCTCAACTCTGCTTCTGTTGTCACATGTCTTTGTCTCTCTCTGCTTCCTTCTATCCTCTTGCTTCACTCTCATAAGGACCTTTGTGATTATACTGGGCCCACTCAGATAATCCAGAATAATCTCCTATGGCAAGATCCTTAGTTTAATCACATCTTGCAAAGTTCCTTTTGTAACATATCCATAGATTCCAGGGATTAGGATGTGAACCTCTTTGGGGAGGGCATTATTCAGCCTACCACACCTGTCATCGGGGTATTGGAACATGTTGGATGGATGGAGAGAGGCTGGATTGGGGGAAAAAAGGACAATGAAGCCCTGGGATACAGTTCACCTGGAGGATTAGTGCTGTTGACTTGGGTGCTGTGACAGGGCTCATAGGCAGGAGAGGGAGGCTGATGCTGGAACATCACAATCCTGGCACCACCAACACATCTGAGGCAAGAGGCTTTCATATAGGGAATGAGAGTGCAGGTCAATTTGGGCCTGGGAACCTCGCTGAGTGAAACGTTAGGGAAGGCAGACTCTCCTTTGTGGGAGTTGGGAACAACAAGAAAACAATGGAGAACGGATCAGATTTTGCACTGTGGGCAAGGTCCTCTCAGTGGACAGTACCCCCAGCCCATGTCATGTCCCTGTCCATCCTCCAGGCCCTGGGGACTGACCTGTTTTGGGGGCTGATGGTGGAACTGTGGGGACTGACTTCCCACATAGGTGAGGTGAGGTGAGGGTGAGGTGGGATGGAAGAGCCTGTTAATCTAGGCAGGCGTGCCCTGACTTCATCGTAACTTGAATGTTGAAGGGAGATGACTCTAACAGTCAGGGCTTGAGGATGAGGACATATTGTTTCTACCTACTTCTGGTCTCATTTTAGTCCAGCAAACACACCTTGAAAGAAACAGGACAGATGTTATTATCTCCACTTTACCTATGAGACCAGCAGGGCTCCAAGAGGCCATCAGATTTACTCGAGGAGCCTCAGGAATGGAACCAAGAACAGAATGAGATTTGCAGCTCTTCCTGTTGTCCTTGGTGCTGCTCCCCTCCCTACTGTGTGAGATACACTGAGACGCAAGGTGACGGGAGCTGAGAGGCAGGACTGACCCAAGGTGTGCAAACCCAATTAAACACATCCTACTTTGTGGGTGGTAAAGTGGGATGATCTGGAATATGAAACATGCTGTCCTCATGGTTTTATACCATTAACAATATGTTTTGGTGGGGTTTTAGGAACAAGTAAAAGTTGATGCATGTGTTTGATAAGCATCTTGATCTGAAATCCATCCATCTACTTTCTGCCTTCCAGAAATAAGCTGAACACTTTGGTTTACTGGTGGAACCCCTCCAGCTCTCTTAAAAATTGTGGTTATACTAGAATTCATTTACTATCTATTTAATTCTGATCTCAAGACAGAGAGGAGGGGCTTCCCTGGTGGCACAGTGGTTAAGAATCCACCTGCCAATGCAGGGGACACGGGTTCGAGCCCTGGTCCAAGAGGATCCCACATACCACGGAGCAACAAAGCCTGTGCGCCACAACTAATGAGCCTGTGCTCTACAGCCGGCGAGCCACAACTACTGAAGCCTACGCACTGCAACAAAGAGCAGCCCCGGCTCACCGCAACTAAAGAAAGCCTGTGCACAGCAATGAAGACCCAACACAGCCAAACATAAATAAATGAATAAATAAATAAATTTATTTTAAAAAAAGTTTAACTTGTCTAGGTAGCATCAGGGAAGGCTTCTCAAATGAGGTAACATGTCCAGTGAGACCTGAAGGACAATAGGTATCATATCAGTGAAGAGTAGAGGGGCTTTTACATGGAGAGAAACAAACTTCTCATCTATTTAAGCCATTGTCATTGGAGGATCTCTGTTACATTCATCCATATCTATTTCATGATGAATATATTCTTTGTACCAGAACAAAGGGTGGACCAGTGCAGGGAGGCACTTTGTGTGCCAGGATAAAGGACTCTGGCTTGCTAGCTGCTTCTCTTTAGGGAGGTTTTCTTTGGTTGTCCCCTGAATATCTTAAAAACATAACAAAAACTAAAGGCCTCTTACTCACTGATACCCCTGCAGTTCCTCAGACAAGTTCTCTGAGCTTACTGCATATTCTGGAAGACTGTCTCAGTCCTTGAGCTTGTTGACAAAACTCTCTTCTATTACATTGGCCTTGGGAGGGGTCCCCCTTAATGGCAGCAATCCGGTGGGAACCTTCCTGCCTTCTGTTCTCAGGGTAGAAGAACTGTTTCTTAGACTTAGAGGATTTGTTCTAGAAAGAGGCTGAGAAACTTAGCTCTAGTGTCTCTTCTGACATCTGTCACCTAAACTCCAGATACCTCAGAAATCCCAACTGATCTATAAAACCAGGACAGTGCAATGACTTAAGGAAACTAACATCAGCTCTGTGAAGAACTTTAGACCAGAACGAAATACCAAATAGTATTATTTTTACTTTAAAACTCAGTGACAACCTATGTTCAGAAGGAAGATGTGCTTTTTCTTCTGATGATTCATTATTCATTCCAAATACTCATTTTGTCATGCAGATGACATGACATCTAAATATGAGCCATGTAAATATGAAAAGCCAGCTCAATAAGTCAGCATACTGGTGAATATGCTTTCATTTACTGGACCAACTACTGATTCATGTAAATCAATGAAGAGATGAAGTAATGCTGGAATAATTGATCAGATATAAACCTCTCAATAACATGATTAACCTCTTAGATACGCTTCAAGATGTGTTAAGTTTATAATCATAAGTGAGAAAACTATGTGTCATTTTGCATTGTCCAGCATCCAAACACCTTTTCTATTTTGGCAAATCCAAGATGAGTGGAAGCCAGGATCTGACTTCCCACTCTGGAACATGGACTGGAGCAGATAATTCCCCTTTGGACTCCTTAGACCTGTGTGTGGACATTTGAGCAAGGTTCAGCCAATCAGAAGCTCTTTACTGAGACTCTGAGTCTTCAGGGAATGATAACAAGGCTAGAGACAGCTAGAGATCACTCAGAGTGGCTGGATGGACTTGAGACTTCAGTGGATGGTGACAAGCGTCCAGGGCAGAGATGCCAGGGCCAGAACCCTACACTTACGGAACCTCTGGTGGGATCTTGACTGGGTCATACACCCCTGAGTTCCTGTTTCCAAGGCTGATTCTCCAGTCTTCCTGAAATTCTTTGAAATATCAGATATCTTTCAAATAAATTTCTTTTCTGTATAAGTTAGCCTGTGTTGGTTTTATTATTTGGAGAAACACTGGCTGATATACACTCTATGTGAGAGTAAGATACAGGGTATTATTCTGTACCTGGTCCAATTCTAGATCAGGAAGAATTAATTTTAAAACAACTGACAAGAAAGCATGTATTTTACAAAAGATGTTGCATTCTAATGTTTGTTCAGTGTACTTAATTGCTACTCACCCTTTTAACAGAGAAATGACTAATCAGGGACAGGCCACAAGTCTCCAAGAGCCTGACAGAAAGGCAGTGGTATTTTAGAATTCAAAAGGATCTTTGAAACTCTCATCCAAACCCCTCATTTCGCAAATAAGAAAATTGAGATTCAGGCTGGCTAAATGATTTACCCAAATTGTATAGCCACTCCGTGAAAGAGCAGGGGTTATAATCAGATACCACTCCTGGAGAAAAGATGGGGCAGGTGGGGTAGGGAGAGGCAAAGACAGGTATCCAGTTTGCGGAACTGAGATCTAAAAGTGTGTGTTTGGTTACGAGGCCAGGGAAGTCACAGAATCAGGTCACAAGGTCAGAGAATTGCCACACTGAAAAGTTGAGTAGGTGTTCAGTTGCTGCTGGAATGCAGGGTTGGCTAAAACAGGGTAGGCTCAGAGCCAGGGTAATACCTGAATTTTTCCTCTTTTCCCAAACATGTGTGGACAAGGAGCCTAAGTGTTTAAACACTTTTCTTTTTCAACCCTGTGGGAACTTGTCACCTTTATAAAACTCTCATGAATCCAGCTGCACTTCTGGAACTTTGGTCCCTTCTTTTGGTCATGATGTTGAAATGCCTAGTAGAATTTCATTGCAATTGGACTTGTCACCAGTCGGTGACACCATCTGGCCATTAGGGAGAATTATTCCTTCAGTTTGAGGTATTTGCTTTACATGTTGGGCAGATACTAGTTATATGCTCCCCCCCGCCAAAAAGAAAAAAAAAGAAGAAAGAATAGATCACTCCAAAGGACAGAATTTGTCTCATTCAGGCTTGAAAATTGGTAATTAAAATAAAACTGCTTTCTCAGGCATTACTACCATGCAGCATGCTTTTTTTTGTGTGCTTCACAAATATAATTTTTTATTTGCTATGTGGAATAAAGACTAGGGAAGGGAGACACAAAAGTTAGACACACCAGTTAAGAGGGTATTGTATTACAAGGGTACAAAATAATAGGAAAGGGCAATTACAGAGGTAATTGGGAGAGACTGCCAGTTCAGGAAATTGTATTTCTTTCTAATTGATAGACTTCCAAGAATTGTTTTTTGTTTTTCTTTTAACATCTTCATTGGAGAATAATTGCTTTACAATGGTGTGTTAGTTTCTGCTGTATAACAAAGTGAATCAGCTATATGTATACATATATCCCCATATCTCCTACCTCTTGTGCCTCCCTCCCACCCTCCCTATCCCACCCCTCTAGGTGGTCACAAAGCACCGAGCTGATCTCCCTGTGCTATGCGGCTGCTTCCCACTAGCTATCTATTTTACATTTGGTAGTGTATATATGTAAATGCTACTCTCTCACTTCGTCCCAGCTTACCCTTACCCCCTCCATGTTTTCAAGTCCATTCTGTACGTCTGCATCTTTATTCCTGTCCTGTCCCTAGGTTCGTCAGAACCTTTTTTTTTTTTCAGATTTCATATATATGTGTTAGCCTACGGTATTTGTTTTTCTCTTTCTGATTTACCTCACTCTGTATGACAGACTCTAGGTCCATCCACCTCACTACAGATAGTTCAATTTCGTTTCTTTTTATGGCTGAGTAGTATTCCATTGTATATATGTGCCACATCTTCTTTATCCATTCATCTGTCGACGGACACTTAGGTTGCTTCCATGTCCTGGCTATGGTAAATAGTGCTGTGGTGAACATTGTGGTACATGTCTCTTTTTGAATTATGGTTTTCTCAGGGTATATGCCCAGCAGTGAGATTGCTGGGTCATATGGTAGTTCTATTTTTAGATTTTTAAGAAACCTCTGTACTGTTCTCCATAGTGGCTGTATCAATTTACATTCCCACCAACAGTGCAAGAGGGTTCCCTTTTCCCCACACCCTCTCCAGCATTTATTGTTTGTAGATTTTTTGATGATGGCCATTCTGACTGGTGTGAGGTGATACCTCACTGTAGTTTTGATTTGCATTTCTCAATGATTAGTGATGTTGATTGAGCATCCTTTCATGTGTTTGTTGGCAATCTGTATATCTTCTTTGGAGAAATGTCTATTTAGGTCTTCTGCCCATTTTTGGATTGGGTTGTTTGTTGTTTTGATATTGAGCTGCATAGGCTGCTTGTATATTTTGGAGATTAATCCTTTGTCAGTTGCTTCGTTTGCAAATATTTTCTCCGATTCTGAGAGTTGTCTTTTCGTTTTGTTCATGGTTTCCTTTGCTGTGCAAAAGCTTTTAAGTTTCATTACATCCCATTTGTTTATTTTTTGTTTTATTTCCATTTCTCTAGGAGGTGGGTCAAAAAGGATCTTGCTGTGATTTATGTTAAAGAGTGTTCTGCCTATGTCTTCCTCTAAGAGTTTGATAGTGTCTGGCTTTACATTTAGGTCTTTAATCTAGTTTGAGTTTATTTTTGTGTATGGTGTTAAGGAGTGTTCTAATTTCATTCTTTTACATGTCGCTGTCCAGTTTTCCCTGCACCACTTATTGAAGAGGCTGTCTTTTCTTGTTGTATATTCTTGCCCCCTTTATCAAAGATAAGGTGACCATATGTGTGTGGGTTTATCTCTGGGCTTTCTATCCTGTTCCATTGATCTATATTTCTGTTTTTAAGCCAGTACCATACTGTCTTGATTACTGTAGCTTTGTAGTATAGTCTGAAGTCAGGGAGCCTGATTCCTCCAGTTCCATTTTTCTTTCTCAAGATTGCTTTGGCTATCCGGGGTCTTTTGTGTTTCCATACAAATTGTAAAAATTTTTTTTCTAGTTCTGTGAAAAATGCCATTGGTAGTTTGATAGGGATTGCACTGAATCTGTAGATTGCTTTGGGTAGTATAGTCATTTTCACAATGTTGATTCTTCCAATGCAAGAACATGGTATATCTCTCCATCTGTTTGTATAGTCTTTAATTTCTTTCATGAGTGTCTTATAGTTTTTTCTGATACAGGTCATTTGTCTCCTTAGGTGGGTTTATTCCTAGGTATTTTATTCTTTTTGTTGCATGGTAAATGGAAGTGTTTCCTTAATTTCTCTTTCAGATTTTTTGTCGTTAGTGTATAGGAATGTAAGAGATTTCCGTGCATTAATTTTGTATCCTGCTACTTTACCAAATTCACTGATTAGCTCTAGTAGTTTTCTGGTAGCATCTTTAGGATTCTCTATGTATAGTATCATTCTCTATGTATAGTATCATCTGCAAACAGTGACAGTTTTACTTCTTCTTTTCTGATTTGGATTCCTTTTATTTCTTTTTCTGCTCTGATTTCTGTAGCTAAAAATTCCAAACTATGTTGAATAATAGTGGTGAGAGCGGGCAGCCTTGTCTTGTTCCTGATCTTAGAGGAAATGGTTTCAGTTTTTCACCATTGAGAACGATGTTCGCTGTGGGTTTGTCATATATAGCCTTTGGTATGTTGAGGTAGACTCCCTCTCTGCCCAGTTTCTGGAGAGTTTTTATCAAAAATGGGTGTTGAATTTTGTCGAAAGTTTTTCTGCATCTATTGAGATCATCATATGATTTTTATCCTTCACTTTGTTAATATGGTTTATCACATTGATTTATTTGTGCATATTGAAGAATCCTTGCATTGCTGGGATAATCCCCACTTGATCAGGGTGTATGATCCTTTTAATGTGCTATTGGATTCTGTTTGCAAGTATTTTGTTGAAGATTTTTGCATCTGTGTTTATCAGTGGTACTGGCCTGTAGTTTTCTTTTTTTGTGATGTCTTTGTCTGGTTTTGGTATCAGAGTGATGGTGGCCTCATAGAAAGAGTTTGGGAGTGTTCCTCCCTCTGCTATATTGGAAGAGTTTGAGAAGGATAGGTGTTAGCACTTCTCTAAATGTTTGATAGAATTCACCTGTGAAGCCATCTGGTCCTAGGCTTTTGTCTGTTCGAAGTTTTTTCTTTCTTTTTTTTTTTTTTTTGTGGTACACGGGCCTCTCACTGTGTGGCCTTTCCCATTGCGGAGCACAGGCTCTGGACGCGCAGGCTCAGAGGCCATGGCTCACGGGCCCAGCCGCTCTGTGGCATGTGGGATCTTCCCAGACCAGGGCACAAATCCGTGTCCCCTGCATCGGCAGGTGGACTCTCAACCACTGCGCCACCGGGGAAGCCCTGTTGGAAGATTTTTAATCACAGTTTCAATTTCAGTGCTTGTGATTGGTCTGTTTATACTTTCTATTTCTTCCTGGTTCAGTATCGGAAGGTTGTGCTTTTCTAAGAATTTCTCCATTTCCTCCCGGTTGTCCATTTTATTGGCATATTGTTGCTTGTAGTAAACTCTCATGATCCTTTGTATTTCTGCAGTATCAATTGTTACTTCTCCTTTTTCATTTCTGTTGATTTGAGTCTTCCTCCTTTTTTTCTTGATGAGTCTGGCTAATGGTTTATCAATTTTGTTTATCTTCTCAAAAATCTAGCTTTTAGTTTTATTGATCTTTGCTATTGTTTCCTTCATTTATTTTTCATTTATTTCTGATCTGATCTTTATGCTTTCTCTCCTTCTGCTAACTTTGGGGTTGTTTTTGTTCTTCTTTATCTAATTGCTTTAGGTGTAAGGTTAGGTTTTTTATTTGAGATTTTTCTTATTTCTTGAAGTGGGATTGTATTGCTATAATCCTCCCTCTCAAGACTGCTTTTGCTGCATCCCATAAGTTTTGGGTTGTCGTGTTTTGATTGTCATTTTTTTCTTGGTATTTTTTGATTTCCTCTTTGATTTCTTCAGTGATCTCTTGGTTATTTAGTAGCGTATCGTTTAGCCTCCATGTGTTTGTATTTTTTACATTTTTTTCCCTGTAACTGATATCCAGTCTCATAGTGTTGTGGTCAGAAAAGATACTTGATATGATTTCAATTTACTTAAATTACCAAGGCTTGATTTACGACCCAAGATATGATCTATCCTGGAGAATGTTCCACAAGCACTTGGTAAGAAAGTGTATTCTGTTGTTTTTGGATGAAATGTCCTATAAATATCAATTAAGTCCATCTTGTTTAATGTGTCATTTAAAGGTTGTGTTTCCTTATTTATTTTCATTTTGAATCATCTGTCCATTGGTGAAAGTAGGGTGTTAAAGTCCCCTACTATGATTGTGTTACTGTTAATTTCCCCTTTTACGGCTGTTAGCATTTGCCTTAGGTATTGAGGTGTTCCTATGTTGGGTGCATAAATATTTACAATTGTTATATCTTCTCCTTGGATTGACCCGTTGATCGTAATGTAGTGTCCTTCTTTGTCTCTTGTAATATTCTTTATTTTAAAGTCCATTTTGTCTGATATGAGAACTGTTACTCCAGCTTTTTTTTGATTGTCATTTGGATGGAATATCTTTTTCCATCCCCTCACTTTCAGTCTGTTTGTGTCCCTATGTCTGAAGTCGGTCTCTTGTAGACAGCATATGTACGGGTCTTGTTTTTGTATCCATTCAGTCAGTCTATGTCTTTTGGTTGGAGCTTGTAATCCATTTACATGTAAGGTAATTATTGATATGTATGTTCCTATTACTATTTTCTTAATTGTTTTGGGTTTGTTATTGTAGGTCTTTTCCTTCTCTTGTGTTTCCTGCCTAGAGAAGTTCCTTTAGCATTTGTTGTAAAGCAGGTTTGGTGGTGCTGAATTCTCTTAACTTTTGCTTGTCTGTAAAGGTTTTAATTTCTCCGTCAAATCTGAATGAGATCCTTGCTGGGTAGAGTAATCTTGGTTGTAGGTTTTTCCTTTTCATCACTTTAAATATGTCCTGCCACTCCCTTCTGGCTTGCAGTTTCTGCTGAAAGATCAGCTGTTAACCTTATGGGGATTCCCTTGTATGTTATTTGTTGCTTTTCTCTTGCTGCTTTTAATATTCTTTCTTTGTATTTAATTTTTGATAGTTTGATTAATATGTGACTCGGTGTGTTTCTCCTTGGATTTATCCTGTATGGGACTCTCTGTGCTTCCTGGACTTGACTGACTATTTCTTTCCCATGTTAGGGAAGTTTTCGACTATAATCTCTTCCAATATTTTCTCAGACCCTTTCTTTTTCTCTTCTTCTTCTGGGACCCCTATAATTTGAATGTTGGTGTGTTTAATGTTGTCCCAGAGGTCTCTGAGACTGTCCTCAATTCTTTTCACTCTTTTTTCTTTATTCTGCTCTGCAGTAGTTATTTCCACTATTTTATCCTCCAGCTCACTTATCCGTTCTGCTGCCTCAGTTATTCTGCTATCGATTCCTTCTAGAGAATTTTTAATTTCACTTATTGTGTTGTCCATCATTGTTTGTTTGCTCTTTAGTTCTTCTAGGTCCTTGTTAAACATTTCTTATATTTTTTCCATTCTATTTCCAAGATTTTGGATCATCTTTACTATCATTACTCAATTCTTTTTCAGGTAGACTGCCTATTTACTCTTCATTTGTTTGGTCTGGTGGGTTTTTACCTTGCTCCTTCATCTGCTGTGTGTTTCCTTGTTTTCTCATTTTGTTTAACTTACTGTGTTTGGGGTGTCCTTTTCACAGGCTGCAGGTTCATAGTTCCCATTGTTTTTGGTGTCTGCTCTCAGTAGGTGTGGTTGGTTCAGTGGGTTGTGTAGGTTTCCTGGTGGAGGGGACTGGTGCCTGTGTTCTGGTGGGTGGGGCTGGATCTTCTCTTTCTGGTGGGGAAGTCTGCATCCAGCTGTGTGTTTTGGGGTGTCTGTGAACCTACTATGATTTTAGGGAGCCTCTCTGCTAATGGGTAAGGTTGTGTTCCTATCTTGCTGGTTGATTGGCATGAGGCATCCAGCATTGGAGTTTGCTCGTCATTGCATGGAGCTGGGTCTTAGCATTGAGACGGAGATCTCTGGGAAAGCTTTCGCTGATTGATATTACATGGGGCCAGGAGGTCTCTGGTTGTCCAATGTCCTGAACTCGGCTCTCCCACCTCAGAGGCTCAGGCCTGACACCAGGCCAGGGCACCAAGACCCTTTCAGCCACACGGCAGGTAGGAGACAGCTAAATATGCAAGTATCTCAATGGCTTCTTAAGTGATGGTGAAGATGTGATGCATGAAGGAATCCAACTCAAGTCTCACAGCTTAGTTCTGTGATCTTGGACCAGGTAGTTAACTTCTGTGTGCCTCAGATTTCCTTACGTGCAGCACCTCCTCACCCCAAAGTCCCAGTCAGGTGCGAGGGAAGGGCTGTAACTCCCAGGCTGTGCAGGGAGGAAGCCCGGGAGGCTGGCACAGGACCAAACTCCAGCATGCTTTAATGTTACATTATTGACAGATAGGGTGTGTAGAAATCCCTGATGTGCTTCAGGATAGCTCATCTCTTCTGCATGCTCTTGCCATTTAGAGTTTCTTTTTGTTTATCATTTGGTTTACGTCCAATATAGATCTTCTTACTATTTTTTAAAGTTACATTGCTGGATGAGCAAGCAATCTGCAGTGGAAAAAAAAAACCTCTTTCCAAACCAAGCTGGTGACTATGTAGGGGATGGTGGTAGCCCAGTACAGAGAAGACTAGAGAATCCTGGCAAAACTAGGACAAACTTTAGTGGGAAAAGTCCAGCAATATGTTACTCCAGGAAAAAGGAGAGTTCAAAGAAGAACCATTCCTGCTGACGTTTTACCTCCTACTTAACAAATACGTAGAAGGAAGAAAGAAAACTAAGAAATGATCACCTGATTAAGATACAATATTTTAAAATATTTTTAAACTTTGAAAATATTTGGTGAGTGTTTTTACATCACAGTGTGATGAAAATAGCTGTTATATTCTGTATTAAAGTAATGTTTAGGTGATAATAATCATTGAGGAATATGATACTTCGATAGTTCATGGATTTAAGTCAAGGATGTGCTATTTCTTAAGCAATGGGGAGTTTAATAACTAGAATATTAAGAATTAATGTTGCTTTCAGTTTTGTTTCTAATTCAAGGAAATCATTTTAAGCATGAAATGTTAAAATGGATTATGAGGCCTTCGTACTAATATAATACAGTCCATGTCTCTAAGTTCTGTGGGAAAATACACAGAACATGTCAATGCTTCTTGGAAAAGAAAACAACCTTTTCTGTGATTTTCTGGTGGCTGAATTTTAAGCGTTCCTTGATCCCAGTTAAAACTGATTATGCTTAGGTAAGAGAGTTCACCCAGGGTATTCTCTGTAGACAGTTTTCAGGATCTTATGCAAAGTAAGGCAATGACTGAATTGTAATTTGAAAGGAACAGGAAGATGTTTCCAACATACTAACTGGTTCTGGTTTACCGTCATGAGCAGCATTCAGTAAGGAGTTAGTTAATGAGTATGGATGGAGTCACCATCGCCACTGGTTAAGTCATTTCTTGGAAATGGACCGGACATGTTCCTTCCTCTGGTCCTTTGCTTGCTCATTTTGTCCTTTCTGCCCCCTCTTTTCCTCTCTACTTTTCTAAATCTTACATATCTTTGGAAACCTAGCTCACCTCCTCCATGGAGCCTTGGCCAGCCATCCCAACCACCATGGTGTATCCCTTTTTAGAATTCCTATGATACTTACATGGTAACAGTCATTTGGTCTTTAGTTTGTATGTAGATTATTCTTTATGTGCCTTACTTTCTTAGCAAAATTCTAAGCTCTTTAAGGTCCAGAGTCATATCTTAGATCTCTGAATCACTGCTGGTGCCACCTCAATACAGGCAATGAGCACTGGATGACTGATCAACAACTCCATTCAGCATGATGGTTCATTTTAAACTCTGCAGAGAGAAGAAACCAGCATGCAGGGGGGAGAGCTGCCTTCAGATTTCCAAATCCAGACTCAGCCTAAAAGTCATGTTGGAATTCCTGAGATATCCCCACATAATAACTACCCCCTTAGCTTAAGCTAATATGAGAATGTTTCTGCTATTTGCTTCAAAGACACATGGAACTGACAAAATTAAATTAGGTCCTGGAATGTAATTGTAAAAGGCAATGTACAACTTCTCAGCTAATCTTTTTTTAATATAAATTTATTTATTTTATTTATTTATTTTTGGCTGTGTTGGGTCTTCGTTGCTGTGCACGGGCTTTCTCTAGTTGCATCAAGTGGGGGCTGCTCTTCCTTCCGGTGTGCAGGCTTCTCACTGTGGTGGCTTCTCTTGCTGTGGAGCATGGGCTCTAGGCCCACGGGCTTCAGTAGTTGTGGCTCGCGGGCTCTAGAACATGGGCTCTAGAATGCAGGCTCAGTAGTTGTGGCGCATGGGCTTAGTTGCTCTGCGGCATGTGGGGTCTTCCCGGACCAGGGCTCAAACCTGTGTTCCCTGCTTTGGCAGGTGGATTCTTAACCCCTTCGCCAACAGGGAAGCCCCTCAGATAATCTTTGAAAATATCACTGTTGGGAGCAGGAAGCTTTGGGGGGTCCTGGAATAGATTAAATGACTTGGAAAGCTTTTCCTGAGAGTCTTTTGAGTGTGGGGCAAGATTTTAGGTATGAGTATAGCAGATGCTTTTGGTGCCCCATGTCACATTCCCTTGGATCACCTCTAATTTCAGCCAGGTCTCCATTACCTAATAGTGACCTTAGGAGTGTGCCCTTTAAATACTTCTGTCCTTTCTTGCTTTATTCTCTCACTTCTTCTTCCTAGGATTGCATTCCACCTGTTTCCAGACCTTGTCGAGGGGGAATTTGAACTATGACAAATAAATATATAGGATATGATATTTGCCCATAGACATCTTATAAGTTTAGATGGAGTATTTGGACACACATTGTTGGAAACAGTAAAATGAAAATAAAAGGCAGACTTCAATTCAATGACACACAAGTAGTACAGGGTCTAGTCCTTTATAGTTGATATAGATTTTATTAAATTTTAGTAGTAATTCTTACAGCTCTGATAACTCTAACCAGGAAGATTTGGTTCTTCCAGAACTATTATTTCTTTTGATATTTTATTAATTTCATATATCACTGAAGCACTCTGTTCTTAGCAAAGTATTAAGAGGTAGAATTGGGTACATTTTGAACTGTATCCTTAGTGATCTGTAATTATATCCTGCCATTCAAATGCTATTCTATTCAACTTTACAGAGCTTAAACATCCCTTAACATTTTCCTTTTCCTAATACTAAATGGAACACTTAGGTCTTCATAAAATTATCTTGGAACATGTCATGGGAGTAATCAAAATGATTTGAAGTTATTATTTTGTACTTGGGAGCAATTGTTTTAAAGGAAAAAGAAAAGGAATTTAATTTTTTGTTGCCAAACCAATATAACAATATTAAGAACAATTTGATGAATAAAAACATCATCAATAGAGAAAACATACTAAACTTGTTATTTTAATTTTATAGATTTTTGTGCTTGGCCATGATACAGATGTACCTTTTACACAATTGTAGCATTCATAAAATTTTGTATTCAGTCCTTTATTGAGAGAATTTTGGAGCATTAAGAAGTCATCTTGATAGATTTGCTAGTCACATGTAGTTTCCTGGGATTATATATAGTCAGCAGTCCTTCATCATCAAGGCTATTTTCCTGATAACCTTTCTTGAATCACCTAATCTGTTTTATAGTCTCGCTTAGATCAGGGAATCTTGGTTTTCATATTTATGAAAGAGGTCACTATAGAATGCCTCAAAATAAAAAGCTTTCAAAATGTTTAAATATTTTTTTAGTTTTGTTGAAGAGAAATACGTATTATGAAAGCAGGACATTGTTTGGATTTGCATTTCAGAGTGTGGGCAAGACCCTTCTTTACTGCTACACTTTGATTTTTACTTTCTTCCAAATCCTATGATGATAACTTATCATCAGAGACAATGATGTGCCTAACTGTGAGTCTTTAAAATTTATTTTTGCTGTGCTTTCAGTGGTAGGACCTTTTACTATGAACACTCCCATCCTTCAATTCTAGGAATTTTTCTTTCATTATTTCTTTGATAATTTATTTGTTTCCTCTTCTCTGTTCTATTTGTCTGGGTCTCCTATTTTTAGCATGTTAATATTGGATTAATCATATATATAATTTCTCTCCTATTATTCATCCCTTTGTCTTTTTCTACTTTTGGTAGGATTTACTCATATTTATCTTTCACTTCATAAGTGGTTGTTTTCATTACTAATGTCATATTTTAAATCTTTATTAGTTTGTTTTTAACAACTGAGGTTTACTGAAAATATCAAATGAAAGTACTTCATACACACAGTTGTCAGCAGAACCCAGGCAGCTCAGCAGTATAATAAAAGGTGGTTTATCCAGAAGTCTGTTGAAGGGGGATGCTGCTAAGGATGCTTGAGCATAGCCATAGTACATTTGTGTTGTGTTGTGTGTGTGTGTGTGTGTACTATCATCATATCTTTTAATTTCCAAGAACTCTTTTTTGGCATCTGAATATTCTTTTTCTATAGCATCATCCTCTTGTTTCACAGCTATATTATCGTATTTAATCTCTAAGGCTATTAATAAGATCATTTTGAAATTTTCTTTTTGTTATTTCCAAGTTCATATTTTCCACATCACATTGTCACAATTTTGAATCTAATGGGAGAGTCTTCAAAAATGTAAGGAATATTCCCAGAGTTTAATCTCATTACCTCTGATTGGCTCAAGTCGGGTTATTTGCTTATTCTCGAACCAGTCACTGTGTAGGGCAATCACAGTTTTCCATTTGATTGGGAGTGGATCGATGTTCTTTCCTAGAGCTAGACAGAGAGTTGGCTCTATCAGAACTGAGAGTAAGATAGACGTAGGCCTTCAAAGAAAACTAGGGGGCTGTTACTAGGAAAAGAACAAAGGGATATTGGATGGTCACAAAAATAGCAAATATGCTTAACACAGCACCTGGTACAGGGGTTTCTTCTGTAACAACCTGGCCTAGAGCTCAAAAGTTAGTGTCAGGGGCTTCCCTGGTGGTGCAGTGATTGAGAATCCGCCTGCCAACGCAGTGGGCATGGGATCGAGCCCTGGTCTGGGGGGATCCCACATGCCGTGGAGCGGCTGGGCCCGTGTGCCACGACTACTGGGCCTGTGCTCTGGAGCCCGCGAGCCACAACTGCTGAGCCTGCATGTCACAACTGCTGAGGCCCACGCACCTGGGGCCTGTGCTCTGCAGCAGGAGAGGCCATCACAGTGAGAAGGCCGTGCACCACAACGAAGAATAGCCCCCGCTTGCTGCAACTACAGAAAGCCCCCATGCAGCAATGAAGACCCAATGCAGCCAAAAATAAATAAATAAAATAAATTTATTAAAAAAAAAAAAGCTAGTGTCAGAATTCCTGCAGTGACCAGCTACTCACAATTTCAAGGCAACCCAGTCTATTCCCAGATAATATTGCTTTTTTAAGAACTGAGGTATAGTTGATATACAATATTATATAGGTTTCAGGTGTACAACATAGTGATTCACAATTTTAAAGGTTATATTCCATTTATAGCTATTATAAAATATTGGCTATATTTCCTGTGTTGTACACTATATCCTTGTAGCTTATTCATTTTATACATAGTTGTTAGTACCTCTTTATCTCCTAGCCCTGTCTTGCCCCTCGCCACTTCCCTTTCCCTACTGGTAACCACTAGTTTGTTCTCTATATCTGTGAGTCTGCTTCTTTTTTGTTATATTCACTGGTTTGTTTTATTTTTTAGATTCCACATACAAGTGACATCATATAATAATTGTCTTTCTCTGACTTTTTTCACTTGGCATAATGCCCTCCCAAGTCCATTCATGTTGTTAAAAATGGCAAAAATTCATTTTTCTTTATGGCTGAATAGTATTCCATTGTGTGTGTGTGTGTGTGTGTGTGTGTGTGTTTATCTCCATTCCTTAGGTTGCTTAGATGGACCCTTAGGTTGCTTCCATATATTGGCAATTGTAAATAATGCTGCTATGAACATTGGGGTGCATGTATCTTTTTGAATTAGTGTTTTCATTTTCTTTGAATATATGCCCAGGAGTGGAATTGCTGGGGTCATATTGTAGTTCTATTTTTAGTTTTTGAGAAACCTCCATACTGTTTTCCACAGTGACTGCGCCAATTTATATCCCTACCAGTAATGTATGAGTGTTCCCTTTTCTCCACATACTTGCTAACATTTGTTATTTCTGCTCTTTTTCATGATAGCCATTCTGACAGGTGAGAGGTGATATCTCATTGTGGTTTTAATTTTCATTTCTCTAATGATTAATGATGTTGAGCATCTTTTCATGTGCCTGTTGGCCATCTGTATGTCTTTTTTGGGAAAATGTCTATTCAGGTTTTCTGCTCATTTTTTAATCAGGTTGTTTGTTTTTTTGATATTGAGTTGTATGAGCTGTTTATATATTTTGGAGAGTAACCCCTCATTGATCACATCATTTGCAAATATTCACTCCCATTTATAGGTTGTTTTTTCATTTTGTTGATGGTTTCTTTTGCTGTGCAAAAGCTTTTAAGTTTAATTAGGTGTCATTTGTTTATTTTTGCTTTTATTTCCTTTGCTTTAGGAGACAAATCCAAAAAAAATTATTGCTATGATTTATGTCAAAGAATGTTCCACAGATACACTGCTTTTTTTTTTTTTTTTTTTGGCCTTGGAACAAACTTTTTTTTTTTTTTTTTTGCTTTATAACAAATTTAATCAGTTATACATATACATATGTTTCCATATCCCCTACCTTTTGCGTCTCCCTCCCACCCTCCCTATCCCACCCCTCCAGGCGGTCACAAAGCACCGAGCTGATCTCCCTGTGCTATGCGGCTGCTTCCCACTAGCTATCTACCTTATGTTTGGTAGTGTATATATGTCCATGCCGCTCTTTCACTTTGTCACAGCTTACCCTCCCCCCTCCCCATATCCTCAAGTCCATTCTCTAGTAGGTCTGTGTCTTTATTCCTGTCTTACCCCTATGTTCTTCATGACACTTCTTTTCTTAAATTCCATATATATGTGTTAGCATACAGTATTTGTCTTTCTCTTTCTGACTTACTTCACTCTGTATGACAGACTCTAGGTCTATCCACCTCATTACAAATAGCTCAATTTCATTTCTTTTTATGGCTGAGTAATATTCCATTGTATATATGTGCCACAACTTCTTTATCCATTCATCCGATGATGGACACTTAGGTTGTTTCCATCTCTGGGCTATTGTAAATAGGGCTGCTATGAACATTTTGGTACATGTCTCTTTTTGAATTATGGTTTTCTCAGGGTATATGCCCAGTAGTGGGATTGCTGGGTCATATGGTAGTTCTATTTGTAGTTTTTTAAGGAACCTCCATACCGTTCTCCATAGCGGCTGTACCAATTCACATTCCCACCAGCAGTGCAAGAGTGTTCCCTTTTCTCCACACCCTCTCCAGCATTTATTGTTTCTAGATTTTTTGATGATGGCCATTCTGACTGGTGTGAGATGATATCTCATTGTAGTTTTGATTTGCATTTCTCTAATGAGTAAAGATGTTGAGCATCCTTTCATGTGTTTGTTGGCAGTCTGTATATCTTCTGTGGAGAAATGTCTATTTAGGTCTTCTGCCCATTTTTGGATTGGGTTGTTTGTTTTTTTGTTATTGAGCTGCATGAGCTGCTTATAAATTTTGGAGATTAATCCTTTGTCAGTTGCTTCATTTGCAAATATTTTCTCCCATTCTGAGGGTTGTCTTTTGGTCTTGTTTATGGTTTCCTTTGCTGTGCAAAAGCTTTTAAGTTTCATTAGGTCCCATGTGTTTAGTTTTGTCTTTATCTCCATTTCTCTAGGAGGTGGGTCAAAAAGGATCTTGCTGTGATTTATGTCATAGAGTGTTCTGCCTATGTTTTCCTCTAAGAGTTTGATAGTGTCTGGCCTTACATTTAGGTCTTTAATCCATTTTGAGCTTATTTTTGTGGATGGTGTTAGGGAGTGATCTAATCTCATACTTTTACATGTCCCTATCCAGTTTTCCCAGCACCACTTATTGAAGAGACTGTCCTTTCTCCACTGTACATTCCTGCCTCCTTTATCAAAGATAAGGTGACCATATGTCCGTGGGTTTAACTCTGGGCTTTCTATCCTGTTCCATTGATCTATCTTTCTGTTTTTGTGCCAGTACCATACTGTCTTGATTACTGTAGCTTTGTAGTATAGTCTGAAGTCAGGGAGCCTGATTCCTCCAGCTCCATTTTTCGTTCTCAAGATTGCTTTGGCTATTCGGGGTCTTTTGTGTTTCCATACAAATTGTGAAATTTTTTGTTCTAGTTCTGTGAAAAATGCCAGTGGTAGTTTGATAGGGATTGCATTGAATCTATAGATTGCTTTGGGTAGTAGAGTCATTTTCACAATGTTGATTCTTCCAATCCAAGAACATGGTACATCTCTCCATCTACTTGTATCATCTTTAATTTCTTTCATCAGTGTCTTATAATTTTCTGCATACAGGTCTTTTGTCTCCTTAGGTAGGTTTATTCCTAGATATTTTATTCTTTTTGTTGCAATGGTAAATGGGAGTGTTTCCTTGATTTCACTTTCAGATTTTTCATAATTAGTATATAGGAATGCCAGAGATTTCTGTGCATTAATTTTGTATCCTGCAACTTTACCAAATACATTGATTAACTCTAGTAGTTTTCTGGTAGCATCTTTAGGATTCTCTATGTATAGTATCATGTCATCTGCAAACAGTGACAGCTTTACTTCTTCTTTTCCAATTTGGATTCCTTTTATTTCCTTTTCTTCTCTGATTGCTGTGGCTAAAACTTCCAAAACTAGGTTGAATAAGAGTGGTGAGAGTGGGCAACCTTGTCTTGTTCCTGATCTTAGTGGAAATGGTTTCAGTTTTTCACCATTGAGGACGATGCTGGCTGTGATTTGTCATATATGGCCTTTATTATGTTGAGGAAAGTTCCCTCTATGCCTACTTTCTGCAGGGTTTTTATCATAAATGGGTGTTGAATTTTGTCGAAAGCTTTCTCTGCATCTATTGAGATGATCATATGGTTTTTCTCCTTCAATTTGTTAATATGGTGTATCACGTTGATTGATTTGCGTATATTGAAGAATCCTTGCATTCCTGGAATAAACCCCACTTGATCATGGTGTATGATCCTTTTAATGTGCTGTTGGATTCTGTTTGCTAGTATTTTGTTGAGGATTTTTGCATCTATGTTCATCAGTGATACTGGCCTGTAGTTTTCTTTCTTTGTGACATCCTTGTCTGGTTTTGGTATCAAGGTGATGGTGGCCTCATAGAATGAGTTTGGGAGTGTTCCTCCCTCTGCTATATTTTGGAAGAGTTTCAGAAGGATAGGTGTTAGCTCTTCTCTAAATGCTTGATAGAATTCGCCTGTGAAGCCATCTGGTCCTGGGCTTTTGTTTGTTGGAAGATTTTTTATCACAGTTTCAATTTCAGTGCTTGTGATTGGTCTGTTCATATTTTCTATTTCTTCCTGATTCAGTCTTGGCAGGTTGTGCATTTCTAAGAATTTGTCCATTTCTTCCAGGTTGTCCATTTTATTGGCATAGAGTTGCTTATAGTAATCTCTCATGATCTTTTGTATTTCTGCAGTGTCAGTTGTTACTTCTCCTTTTTCATTTCTAATTCTATTGATTTGAGTCTTCTCCCTTTTTTTCTTGATGACTCTGGCTAATGGTTTATCAATTTTGTTTATCTTCTCAAAGAACCAGCTTTTAGTTTTATTGATCTTTGCTATCGTTTCCTTCATTTCTTTTTCATTTATTTCTGATCTGATTTTTATGATTTCTTTCCTTCTGCTAACTTTGGGATGTTTTTGTTCTTCTTTCTCTAATTGCTTTAGGTGCAAGGTTAGGTTGTTTATTCGAGATGTTTCCTGTTTCTTAAGGTGGGATTGTATTGCTATAAACTTCCCTCTTAGAACTGCTTTTGCTGCATCCCATAGGTTTTGGGTCGTCGTGTCTCCATTGTCATTTGTTTCTAGGTTTTTTTTTTTTTTTTTTTTTTGCGGTACACGGGCCTCTCACTGTTGTGACCTCTCCCGTTGTGGAGCACAGGCTCCGGACACGCAGGCTCAGCGGCCATGGCTCACGGGCCCAGCCGCTCCGCGGCACGTGGGATCCTCCCGGACCGGGGCACGAACCCGTGTCCCCTGCATCGGCAGGCGGACTCTCAACCACTGCGCCACCAGGGAAGCCCTGTTTCTAGGTTTTTTTAAATTCCTCTTTGATTTCTTCAGTGATCACTTCGTTATTAAGTAGTGTATTGTTTAGCCTCCATGTGTTTGTATTTTTTACAGCTCTTTTCCTGTAATTGATATCTAGTCTCATAGCATTGTGGTCGGAAAAGATACTTGATACAATTTCAATTTTCTTAAATTTACCAAGGCTTGATTTGTGACCCAAGATATGCTCTATCCTGGAGAATGTTCCATGAGCACTTGAGAAAAATGTGTATTCTGTTGTTTTTGGGTGGAATGTCCTATAAATATCAATTAAGTCCATCTTGTTTAATGTATCATTTAAAGCTTGTGTTTCCTTATTTATTTTCATTTTGGCTGATCTGTCCATTGGTGAAAGTGGGGTGTAAAAGTCCCCTACTATGACCGTGTTACTGTCGATTTCCCCTTTTATGGCTGTTAGTATTTGCCTTATGTATTGAGGTGCTCCTATGTTTGGTGCATTAATATTTACAATTGTTATATCTTCTTCTTGGATCGATCCCTTGATCATTATGTAGTGTCCTTCTTTGTCTCTTCTAGTAGTCTTTATTTTAAAGTCTATTTTGTCTGATATGAGAATTGCTACTCCAGCTTTCTTTTGGTTTCCATTTGCATGGAATATCTTTTTCCATCCCCTTAGTTTCAGTCTGTATGTGTCTCTAGGTCTGAAGTGGGTCTCTTGTAGACAGCATATGTATGGGTCTTGTTTTTGTATCCATTCAGCCAATCTGTATCTTTTGGTGGGAGCATTTAGTCCATTTACATTTAAGGTAATTATCGATATGTATGTTCCTGTTCCCATTTTCTTAATTGTTTTGGGTTCGTTATCGTAGGTCTTTTACTTCTGTTGTGTTTCTTGCCTAGAGAAGTTCCTTTAGCATTTGTTGTAAAGCTGGTTTGGTGGTGCTGAACTCTCTCAGCCTTTGCTTGTCTGTAAAGGTTTTAATTTCTCCATCAAATCTGAATGAGATCCTTGCTGGGTAGAGTAATCTTGGTTGCAGGTTTTTCTCCTTCATCACTTTAATTATGTCCTGCCACTCCCTTCTGGCTTGTAGAGTTTCTGCTGAGAGATCAGCTGTTATCCTGATGGGGATTCCCTTGTGTGTTATTTGTTGTTTTTGCCTTGCTGCTTTTAATATGATTTCTTTGTGTTTAATTTTTGACAGTTTGATTAATATGTGTCTTGGCGTATTTCTCCTTGGATTTATTCTGTATGGGACTCTCTGTGCCTCCTGGACTTGATTAACTATTTCCTTTCCCATATTAGGGAAGTTTTCAACTATAATCTCTTCAAATATTTTCTCAGTCCCTTTCTTTTCCTCTTCTTCTTCTGGAACCCCTATAATTCGAATGTTGGTGCGTTTAATGTTGTCCCAGAGGTCTCTGAGACTGTCCTCTGTTCTTTTCATTCTTTTTTCTTTATTTTGCTCTGCAGCAGTTATTTCCACTATTTTATCTTCCACCTCACTTATCCGTTCTTCTGCCTCAGTTATTCTGCTATTGATCCCATCTAGAGTATTTTTTATTTCATTTATTGTGTTTTTAATCGATGCTTGATTCATCTTTAGTTCTTCTAGGTCCTTGTTAACTGTTTCTTGCATTTTGTCTATTCTATTTCCAAGATTTTGGATCTGGGAAATAGAATCTTGGATCATCTTTACCATCATTATTCTGAATTCTTTTTCAGGTAGACTGCCTATTACCTCTTCATTTGTTAGATCTGGTGGGGTTTTATCTTGCTCCTTCTCCTGCTGTGTGTTTTTCTGTCTTCTCATTTTGCTTATGTTACTGTGTTTGGGGTCTCTTTTTTGCAGGCTGCAGGTTCGTAGTTCCCGTTGTTTTTGGTGTCTGTCCCTAGTGGCTAAGGTTGGTTTAGTGGGTTGTGTAGGCTTCCTGGTGGAGGGGACTAGTGCCTGTGTTCTGGTGGATGAGGCTGGATCTTGTCTTTCTGGTGGGCAGGTCCACGTCTGGTGGTGTGTTTTGGGGTGTCTGCGGACTTTTTATGATTTTAGGCCACCTCTCTGCTAATGGGTGGCGTTGTGGTCCTGTCTTGCTAGTTGTTTGGCTTAGGGTGTCCAGCACTGTAGCTTGCTGGTCGTTGAGTGAAGCTGGGTGCTGGTGTTGAGATGGAGATCTCTGGAAGATTTTTGCCGTTTGATATTATGTGGAGCTGGGAGGTCTCTTGTGGACCAGTGTCCTGAAGTTGGCTCTCCCACCTCAGAGGCCCAGCACTGACTCCTGGCTCCTCAATTTGGGATGATGTGTTGTCTATTCATGTATTCCACAGATGCAGGGTACATCAAGTTGATTGTGGAGCTTTAATCCGCTGCTTCTGAGGCTGCTGGGAGAGGTTTCCCTTTCTCTTCTTTGTTCTCACAGCTCCTGGGTCTCAGCTTTGGATTTGGCCCCGCCTCTGCGTGTAGGTCGCCGGAGGGCGTCTGTTCTTCGCTCAGACAGGACAAGGTTAAAGGAGCAGCCTCTTCGGGGACTCTGGCTCACTCAGGCCGGGCGGGAGGGAGGGGCACGGAGTGCGGGGCGAGCCTGCAGCGGCAGAGGTCGGCGTGATGCTGCACCAGCCCGAGGCACGCCGTTCGTTCTCCCAGGGAAGCCGCCCCTGGATCCCGGGACCCCGGCAGTGGCGGGCTGCACAGGCTCCCGGAAGGGCGGTGTGGACAGTGACCTGCGCTCGCACACAGGCTTCTTGGCGGCGGCAGCAGCAGCCCCAGCGTCCCACGCCCGTCACTGGGCTCCGCGCTTTCAGTCGCGACTCGCGTCCGTCTGTGGAGCCCCTTTAAGCAGCGCTCTTAATCCCCTCTCCTCGCGCACCAGGAAACCAAGAGGGAAGAAAAAGTCTCTTGCCTCTTCGGCAACTCCAGAGTTTTCCCGGACTCCCTCCCGGCTAGCTGTGGCACATTAGCCCCCTTCAGGCTGAGTTCTCGCCGCCAGCGCCAGTCCTCTCCCTGCGCTCTAACCGAAGCCCGAGCCTCAGCTTCCAGCGCTGCGCGCCCCGGCGGGCGAGCAGACAAGCCTCTCGGGCTGGTGAGTGCCGCTCGGCACCGATCCTCTGTGTGGGGATCTCTCCGCTTTGCCCTACCCAGGTATGTGGGGGGTTTCTTGCCTTTTGGTATGTCTGGGGTCTTCTGCCAGCGTTCAGTAGGTGTTCTGTAGGAGTTGTTCCACGTGTAGCTGTATTTCTGGTGTATCCGTGGGGAGGACGGTGATATCCGCGTCTTACTCTTCCGCCATCTTACCCGGAAGTCTCGATACACTGCTTTTTAAGAAAGTCTTACATTGCACCAAAATATAGCTTCCTTTAGCTGTCATTCATGACTCTAGCTCTGCCCTTTGGTGTACCCTTGAATTATGTGAAGGCAGCTCTTGGGTTCCAGGTCTTTCTTTTTGGAATCAACATCACCTGTTGCTATAGCAATTCCTAATCTGACAGCATTTTGAATCCTTTCTCCATCTTAGACCCTTTCTTTCTTCCTCTAGGTTTGTGCATTTTGGTATAGCGTGAGTGGCCTAGATTATGAGTATCCACCATTTAGTACAGTTGATTCAAATTAGTTTCTGCATGTAATCTAAGAATATGTAAAGAGTTTACATATATGGTGCTTCTATTACAATAATTCCTAAACCTTTGTTGCATAAAAGAAACTTAAAAATCCTGATACCAGACCAACATTGGACTTTCTGGGATGGGGGATGGAAATTCTTGCACCAGTGTTTTTTTTTTTTTTTAAATAATAATTTCCAGTTCTCTGCTGAGATTTTCTATCTATCTATCTATCTATCTACCTATCATCTATTTGTTTTGGCTGTGCTGGGTCTTAGTTGTGGCATGAGGGATCTTTGTTGTGGCGTGCAGACTTCTTAGTTGCGGCATGAGGACTCATGTTGGAGCATGCATATGGGATCTAGTTCCCCAACCACAGATCGAACCCAGGTCCCCTGCATTGGGAGCACAGAGTGTTAGCCACTGGACCAGCAGGGAAGGCCCATAGCACCAGTGTTTTGTTAAGATCTCCAGGTGAGTCTAATGTGTAGCCCAAGCCAGAAACTGCTTTACTATGTGACGGACCTCCTTAAAAATATGCTCTCAATGGTTAGAGGTTTCTTTAAGGTATGCTTTTAAGAAAATGAATTTGAGGCATATCTCCATTGTTTGCCTTCGTCTAACCTTGTTCACTTTCTGTGAAGGATTATTCATCAAATCACATCAGAGGAAACAACCTGGGGCAAAGCAGTGATTTGGCCTTATGTAATTATTGAGGTTTCTGGGAAAACTGTTTATATTAATCCTAGGTAAAACCATAATTTTTATGTAATTTTCTCAGTTTGTTTGATAACTCCTGGAGAACACTGCCTGAGTTTATTCAACTGACCTCATGCAGCATCAAAAGTAGCATTATGTTCTGGTGGGAACTTAAGAAGAGCTTTTGAAATTATTTTCAACCAAAAAACTGTAGTGTTGTCTTTTATGAGTGTGGATTAGAGGCCATCTGTGAAGCTGCTGAGTTTTACAGAAAAGCCTTCATTTAGACCGACATTTATCTTGTAATGTGGCAGTAGAAAAAATTCTGAAACATTTTCAGAACAAAGGTTAAGGCCAAACTTTCTCAGTATAATGTTTATAGAGGATAAATCTCCACAAAAAAGGGTAGATTTATTATTTATGTTTAACTACAGTGGCTATTGTGTGTAAAAAAATCTCATATTATGTGGAATCTAAAATATGACACAAATGAATTTATCTACAAAATACAAATAGACTCACAGACATAGAGAACAGACTTGTGGCTGCTAAGTGGGGGATGGTGATAGAAGGATGGATTGGGAGTTTGGGATTAGCAGATACAAGCTATTATATGGAATGGATAAACAACAAGGTCCTATTGTATATCACAGGGAACTATACTCAATATCCTGTGATAAACCATAATGTAAAAGAATACGAAAAAGAATGTATATATATGTATAACTGAATCATTTTGCTGCACAGTAGAAATTAACACAACATTGTAAATCAACTACACTTCAATAAAATAAATTTTTAAAAATCTCATGTTAAATAAAATAGATTCACTGAGAAAAAAAGGAAAGGAGAGAGGTTGAGAATAAGAGGGAAAAAATCTAGTGAATCTTCATAGGAGCCTTCTTTGAACTGTCTCCTGACACTTCTGACTTCAGAGCATTTTCCCCCATTTTTATTTTGAATATTTTCAAACATGTGGAAAAGTTGAAAGAATATTGCAGTGATATCTGTATATCCTTATGTATCCTGAAGGCCTGAAAATCAGGAGAGCTGATGGTGTAGTTCTTCTTCAAAGGCCAGCAGCCTTGAGACCCAGGAAGAATGGATGTTTCAGTTTGAGTCTGAAAACAGGAAAAAAAATGTAATGTCCCAGTTCAAAGACAGTCAGGCAGAAAGAATTCTCTTACTTGGGGAAAGGTCAGCTTTTCTGTTCTATTCAGGTCTTCAACTGATTGGATGAGACCCACCCACATTAGGGAGAGCAATCTGCTTTACTAGGTATACCTATTTAAATGTTAATCTCACCCAAAAACACCCTCACAGAAATATCCAAAATAAAGTTTAACCAAATATCTGGGGACCCTATGGCTCAGTTAAGTTGACATAATTAACCATCACACCTGTGTTAGTTTTCTATTACTAACAAAAATATCATCACAAATTTAACACCTTAAAACAACACATATCTGTTATCTCACAGTTTTTGTGATTCAGGATCTTAGCATGGCTTAGCTGGGTCCTGTTCTTAGCATCTCTCAAGGCTGCACAAGGTGGTGACCAGGGCCATGGCCTCATCTGAGGCTCAACTGGGGAAGAATCTGCTTCTAAGCTCACTCAAGTTGTTGGCAGAATTCAGTTCGTTGAGGGGTTCAGTTTCTTTCTGGCTGTCAGCTGGAAGTCATCTTCAGATCCTAGAGGCTACCACAGTTCCTTGCCATGTGGGGCACCCAACATGGCCACTTGCTTCCTCAAAGCTAGCAAGGGAGAGAGAGACTCCACTAAGACAGAAACTGGAGTCTTATGTAACTTAATCACATAATCATGTACACATAAATATGTGCACCCTACATCTTTGCCATATTTTATTGTCTACAAGCAAGTCACAGGTCCTGCTCACAGTCAAGGACAAGGCATCACAAAAGAGCATGAACTCCAGGAGGTGGGGATCATGGGAGCCACTCCAACTGTGCACCACAATTCTCTATTTAGATTCAAGAATTGTTAACCATTTTGCCACATCTGCTTTCTCTCTGTCTCTCTCTCCATACATATATACATACAAACACATACACATGCATACAGTTTTGTTGAACTGTTTAAAAATACTTGTCATGATTAACATTACTCTCTAAATAAACATTTATCTCCTCAGAGTAGTACATTTTTACATAACTACAACACTATTATCAAACTGTTTTCAAAAAATTAATAATTTCCTTTAATCATTTAATATTCAGGTCATGTTCAGATTTGCCAATTGTAAAACAGGTCTTTTGTAAATATTTTAAAAGATTCAAGATTCAATAAGTTTTCATGCATTACATTTGGTTATGTCATTTTAGTCTCTGTTAGTCTAGCTCAGTTATGCCACTAAATTAAAAAAATTTTGAATTATACTGTACATATAGAAAAGTAAAAAAATCATTGGAAGTTGTAGCCTGCATTATAAGCTAGAAAAATAAATAAATAGGTGTAAAGTTTGGAAAGGAAGAAAGAAAACTATCTTTACTTACAGATGATATGAATATATACAAAGAAAACCCCAAATAATCTATAAACTATTAGATTAAACAAATTCATCAAGGTCTCTTGATATAAGGTCATTATTCAAAAATAATTTCTAGGGACCTCCCTGGTAGTGCAATGGCTAAGAATCCACCTGCCAATGCAGGGGACACAGGTTTGATCCCTGGTCCAGGAAGATCCCACATGCTGCGGAGCAACTAAGCCAGTGCACCACAACTACTGAGCCTGCGCTCTAAAGCCCACGAGCCACAACTACTGAGCCCGAGCACCTAGAGCCCTTAACAAGAGAAGCCACTGCAGTGAGAAGCCTGTGCACTGCAACAAAGAGTAGTCCCTGCTCACCACAACTAGAGAAAGTCCGTGTGCACAATGAAGACCCAATGCAGCCAAAAATAAATAAATAAAATAAATTTATATTAAAATATCATTTCTATATACTAGCAACAAAAAATGAAAATGAAAGTAAAAAATTTAATTATAACACAATCAAAAAACACCAAATTCCCGCAAGCAAACCTAACAAAAGATGTAAAAGACCTCTCCTCTACACTAAGAAGTATAAAATGTTGATGAGAGAATTAAAGAAGACCTAAATAAATGGAAAGATGTTAAATCTACATAGTTAATCTTTAGATCCATAATAATTCCAATTAAAATGGAAATTGACATGGTGATTCTAAAATTTATGTGATACTGCAAAGCACCTAGAATAGTCAAGGCAATTTGAATAAGAAACAAATTTGGAGGATGTGTACTATAAGATTTCAAGATTTTCATTAAAGGAAGAATAATCAAGATAGTGTGATATTAGCTCAAGGAAAGACAAATAGATCAATGGCATAAAACAGGGAGTCCAGAAATGTATGCAAACACATATTGTCCCTTGATATATGATAAAAGCACTACTGCAGTCATGTGGGGGAAAGTATTACCTTTTTAATAGATGGCCTTGGAGCAATGGGGTATTTATATAGAAAATAAAATAAAATTGACCCCTACCTCACACGACATACAAAAATTAATTTAAGGTTGATCATAGACCTAGGTGTGTCAAGTGAAACAATAAAGTTTCTAAAAGACAACAAAGAAAAATGTCTTTCTGTCCTTAGGGAGATAAATATTAAACAAAAGCATTAACCTTAAAAGAAAAAGAAAACCTGATAAATTGGACCTCATTAAAATAAAGACTGTTCATCAGAAGACACAATAAAGAAAGCCACAGATGAGAAGACAGCTTCAGTGCTTGTATTTGACAACTTTCTGAGTTTCAGAATATACAGAACAACTACAAATAACTAAACAAAACAAAACCCAAGCTTTAAAAAAATGGACAAAAGCATTAACAAGTACCTTACAAAAAAGATATCCAAGTGACTAATAAACATATGTAAAGGTGTTAGACATCATTAGTCATAAGAGAAATGCAAATTAAAACCACAGTGAGATACGATTATCCATTCATCAAAATAGCTAAAATTAAAAAGATGACAAATCCAAGAGTTGAAGAGGTTATGGAAATATTAGAATATCTCAAATATGTCATATATTGCTGGTAAGAGTAAGGCTGGTACAATTACTTCTGAAATTGTTTGGCAGTATCTACTAAAGCTAAACATAGGTCCACTCGATGACTCAGCAAGTCCACTCTTAGATTTATAACCAAAGAGAAATGAGTGCCTGTGTCTGCCAAAGATATGTACAGGAATTATTCCTAATTCAACACTAGAAACAACTCAAATATCCACCAACAAGAGAATCAAGAAACATAATGTGCTGTATTCAGACAATGGACTATTATACAACTTTAAAAAAAACTATTGACACATGCAGCAGTCAGGATGAACTTCACAGGTGTTATGCTGAGCAAAAAAAGATCAGACACAGAAGTCGGATGAAGTTCAGCACATGAAAAACTAATCCAATATGATAGGAGTCAGAATAGTGGGTGAGTGTGTGATATTTAGATGGGAAATGGGCATCACGGAACTTTCTGGGGTGTTGAAAATGTTCTATATCTTGATGTGGGTGGTGGTTACAAGTTGCATATAATTGTAAAAAATCCATCTAACAGTATGTATTAAGATTATTACTCTATGCCCTTCACTGTATGTGTACACCACAATTTTTTTAAAAAAAGTTTTAAAAGAAAGAAAAATAGACAGAAGTTTATGACTGAATTTTCACAAACTGAACAGCCCTGATCTCTTCCCATCACTATCCCCCTCAGTGTAACCAGGATCCTGACTTAAAACACCATAGATTAGTTTTGCCTGTTTATGAACTTTATGTAAACTGAACTGTAGCTTAATGATTCTTCTGTTTCTGTTTCTTTTACTCATCATTATATTTGTGAAATTTATCTATTCTCTTGTGTGCAGTTGAAGTTCATTCATTCTTGCTGTATAGCATTACAATATAGGATTGTACCAAAATTTATCCATGCCACTGTTGATGGGTATTTGGGTCATTTCTAGTATATAGTATTGATGTTTTTCAGAGTCCAATCTAGCTTTCTTAAAAAATATTCAACACTCTGGTTTTATGATGGTGCGATTTGACTTGTTCCTTTATCCTCTGCATTCTAATAAATTAGAATTTGGGTCTGGAGGCTTGATTCAATTCAGATTAAGTTTTTTGGCAAAAGACTACATACGTAGTGCTGTTTACTTGACTCTGCCAAATTTCCCTCCATGGGAGTTGTACCAGAGTATGCTGTCAAGCTTTTCAGTTTTATCGTGCAATTTTAATTGGCATTTTTCTTGTTTTTAGTGGTGTGCAGCTTTTCACATATGTAAGGTCCATTTGTTTTTTTCCTGTGACCTTTCTGTTCTTATCTGTTGCCATTTTTCTATCAGCGCTTTGCTCCTTTTCTTCTTTATTCTTCAGTACTTTTTATATATTATGGAGACTGAAACTTTTTTTAAAAAGGTACGTGATTGCCCAAAGCTCAATCAATCCTTGTGTTTTCTTTTAGTATTCTCTATGATTTATTCTGGGTTTATTAAAGGAGAAATGATGACTTTCCCTGCATCCTTTTCTACTGAAAAACTGGAATATATGAGATGTCTACTTTCATCCCCAACTATACATGACCTTGACAGATGCTGCATACACTACTGCAAATATAGACTGGCTTGTTCTTTATATATCTATGACCCCTCGTCAGTTCCATGTCACATTGCTGCCTGTTTTGGAGCCCACATGGCATAAGCATGTGCTCTTTCTTCTCAGAGAGGCTTGCTCCATCTCTCCATATTCACAGGGATTTAAGCTCTGCATATGAATTATCTTCAATTACACATATGACTTCCTTTCCTTCACTTACCCTGCAAGCTGGACCCCCCTTCTGGCTCCTTCCTCCTTGCCACCTGCTCTTCAGGATCAGCCCCCTCACCTCTGCTCTGAAGCCTTCAGGGGCGTCCTCCCTCTCCATCACTTCCCTCTCTCACTTTTATCTACCTTCATTCTCGGCTTCATTGACATCTTTCCTTTCAGCTAATCTAAAATACATGTTCCCCCCACCTCCATCTTAAATCCTTCTCTAGAACATGTTTGCCAGGACAGTTTCTTGTGTTCACAATGGGGATAGCCAAGTATATTACTAGGCAGAGCACTGGTGGTTCTGGACTGGGCTAGAGACTCAGGAAGCATAAGAAAAACAGCACATTACTGAGCCTTTCAGAGAACATCTACCCCAACTGCTACGTAAACACACACACACACACACACACACACACACACACACACGGCTAAAACTTTGAAACTACAGCTTATCCTTATGTTGGTCCAGAGCAAATTCTTAGTTAAGGCAAACACCTCTAATCTTTGTCAGAGAATAATGATTTGTTCTGTCTCTGTCCAGAGCATACTCCTGAGTGGCAGGATGGGAGTGAGCAGCTAGTCTTAGGGACGGTGGGGTTTTCTTCCAATTAATGAGTCTCCCTCACCCCTGCAGACAGGTGTCTGCCCAAGGTCCCTACCATGAACCATCCCTCTCACACTCTACCTTCTCTGGACCCATCGTCTCAGATGCTTTCACATTTTGATGTCTCCACATCTAGACCTCCATTGCAGCCTCCTATGATGAGCAACAGGCTGGCACATCCAGCTGCAGAGTCCCTCAACATCTCTGCATGTTCCAGAGGCACCTCAAACTCCATCTGTCCCAACGGAGGTAGCGCCTCCCTGCTTGCTTCCTTTCTGAACTCCTTCTCTGGGGCTCAGCACTCCTCTCCTCCCTACACCCTCAAGCTAGAACCCTGGGAGTCATCTTCTCATCCCTTCTCTTCCCTACTTTCAAAACGATCACCGAGTTCTGCAAATTCTACCTTCTAAAACTCTCTGGAGATGCTTACGTCCTCTCCTACCCACTCTTCCCTCATCAGATCAGGTCCTCATTGTCTCTCCTTGAGACTCTTCTATCTCTTCTTTACCACATCTCTGCCTCTGTTCTTGCCCCTCTCCAATCCAGTCTTGCTCTGTCCCCCAGCTTGCTCGTTGTAAAAAGTAAATCTGAAATGACTCCGATTAATGACCGAGATTGATCCACTAATCTAAATTCTTTCATGACTCCCCAAAGGGCATGGGATAAAACTCAAACAACTTAGCGAGGCATCCAAAATTCTACATGATTATTTGGCCTTTGCTACTCTTCTAGCTTCATTTTGGGCCATATTTCTTAAATTTCAGGTTCCGGCAATCCTAGAGTGTTTCTGTTTTTGGAACTCCCCATAATCTCTACAACCACTGTGCTTTGCATGTTATTTTCTTTGCTTGGAATGTCCATAGTCCTTCCTACCCCCCTATCCTACCCCCTTCCACTGCTTGAACATCTGACAAATGTCTCCTCGTCCTTTATATCTCAGCTCAGGTGTCACCTTCTCTGAGAAGCCTCCTCTGACTTACTCAGCCAAGCTGAGGTTCCTTTTTCCCTACCTCATCTGCTACCTGCTAACTTGTGCTTCGGCACCATCACTGTTTTCTTGCATGTTTGTTTCTCAAATAGAGTGTGAGCTCCTTGAGATCAAAAACCATGTCTTATTTATCTTTGGATCCCTAGTGCTGCTATGACTTACAGTACATGCTTATGAAAAAGACTGAAGGAAGGCATCTTAACACTAGGTCTGCAGTGGGGCTGTAGGTGGGACGGTTGGGGCTGCTTTCACAGATACGATCTTGTTTGATCCTGGATGGTCAACTCCATGAGGGCAGATATACATCAGTTTTATTCACTCTTGTAACCCCATTGCTAAGCACAATGCCTGGAAAGCACTCAATCAAAGTGCTTCATATAGAAGCTCAGTAAATGCTTTTTTAAAATTTTATTTTATTGAAGTATAGTTGATTTACAATTTTGTGTTAATTTCTTCTGTACAGCAAAGTGATTCAGTTATACATATATGCAAATATATGTAAATATATATATTCTTTTTCATATTCCTTTCCATTATGATTTGTCACAGGATATATATTTTTTAATATTTATTTCTTTATTTGGCTGTGCCGGGTCTTAGTTGCGGCACACGGGCTCTTTGTCGTGGCATTCAGGATCTTTAGTTGCAGCATGTGGGATCTTTAGTTGTAGCATGCGAACTCTTAGTTGTGGCATGTGGGATCAAGTTCCCCCACCAGGGATTGAACCCAGGCACCCTGCATTGGGAGCATAGTCTTAGCCACTGGACCACCAGGGAGGTTCCTGTCACAGGATATTGAATATAGTTCCCTGTGCTATACAGTAGGACCTTGTTGTTTATCCATCCTATATATGATAGTTTGCCTCTGCTAATCCCAAACTCCCATTCCTTTCCTCCCCTACCTCACCTCCCCCTTGGCAACCACAAGTCTGTTTGCTATATCTGTGAGTCTGTTTTTGTTTCATAGATATGTTGATCTGTATTGTATTTTAGATTCCACATATAAGTGATATCATATGTTATTTGTCTTTCTCTTTCTGACTTACTTCGCTTAGCATGGTAATCTCTAGGTCCATCTCTAGGTCCATCCATGTTGCTGCAAATGGCATTATTTCATTCTTTTTTATGGCTGGGTAATATTCCACTGTATATGTATACCACGTCTTCTTTATCCATTCATCTGTCTATGGACATTTAGGTTTTTTCCATGTCTTGGCTATAAATAGTGCTGTTATGAACATATGGGTGCATGTATCTTTTCTAATTATAGTTTTGTCTGGATATATGCCCAAGAGTGGGATTGCTGGATCATATGGCAACTATATTTTTAGTTTTTTGAGGAACCTCCATACTGTTTTCCATAATGGCTGCACCAATATACATTACCACCAACAGTGTAGGAGGGTTCCCTTTTCTGCACATCCTTTTCAGCATTTATTATTTGTAGACTTTTAAAAAAATTTATTTATTTTATTTATTTATTTTTGGCTGCATTGGGTCTTCGTTGCTGCACACAGGCTTTCTCTAATTGCCACAAGCGGGGGCTACTCTTTGTTGAGGTGCGCCTGCTTCTCATTGCAGTGGCTTCTCTTGTTGTGGAGCATGGGCTCTAGGCGCGCAGGCTCCGTAGTTGTGGTGCACAGGTTTAGTTGCTTCGCGGCATGTGGGATCCTCCCAGACTAGGGACCGAACCTGTGTTCCCTGCATTGGCAGGTGGACTCTTAAACACTGTGCCACCAGGGAAGCCCTGTAGACTTCTTAATGATGGCCATTCTGACTGGTGTGAGGTAGTACCTCATTGTAGTTTTGTTTTGCATTAATACATGATTTTGAACGCACGAGTGATAACTCTGTTGGCTGCGCAGGTGCTAGCATCCTAATACAGTTGAGGAACGGTGGTCTGGGAGAGGTTAAATAACCTGCTTAAGTGTGTTGGACAAGCCAAGCCTCAGAATGCCTGGCCCGCCACATCTCTTTAGAGAAGGAAGGAAGTGAGCTGCTCAAGGCAGCCGATTGACCAGGGGAGGGCCCTTGTCCCAAAGCAGCCAATCCTTACTGGGCTATTGTGAGGCCTGACTTTAAAAGCTGGAATTATCATATTATTGCTTGGGAATTTGAATTAAGAAACGTGGAAATTGAGGAGTTAGTTAGTAGTGGGATCCCAAAAAAAGCCTTTGGGGATGGTAGGCTGGAGTTACAAGGGGCACACAGAGGAAATCAGACAGCAGGAAAAAAAACACAACTGACAATCAGCACAGCTCCATCCCCCCACCCCCTTCCCTACCCTGCTTCAGCTTCCAGATGGCCTTCACCTTCCCATGTCAATCTGTGTGTATCTTTACAGTCAATACCCTGTCCCACCCAATCACATGAGGTGATTCCAGTGAGGATCTGTTCCTTGCAACTAAGGTTTTTAATGAACATTCCAGATTGTAACCCAGGCCTTCTTTCCCTGAGTCCAGTGCTCTTTTCACAATTTCAGGGCTAGGGATGTTGCCTTTGTGCAGATTTTAGCAGAGGGCCATGGAAAAATGGTGCATATTAAATGTATTTAATGAAAATGAAAAGAGCTGTAACTGACTATGAATGGGAGGAAACAGCCAGTGAGGAGCACCAAATCCTCTCTCTGTTTAAGCTAGACCAGTAGGACTTCCCTGGTGGTGCAAAGGTTAAGAATCCACCTGCCAATGCAGGAGACACAGGTTCGAGCCCTGGTCCGGGAAGATCCCACGTGCAGCAGAGTAACTAAGCCCGTGCACCACAACTATTGAGCCTGCGCTCTAGAGCCTGCGAGCCACAACTACTGAGCCCGTGTGCCACAACTAGTGAAGCCCACGTGCCTAGAGCCCGTGCTCTGCAACAAGAGAAGCCACTGCAATGAGAAGCCCATGCACCGCAACGAAGAGTAGCCCCTGCTCACCACAACTAGAGAAAGCCAGTGCGCAGCAAGAAAGACCCAACGCAGCCTATATATATATATATATATATATATATATATACACACACATATATATATATATAAGCTAGACCAGTAGGAGGGTCCCAAGAAACCAGAAACAGGCCTTTATCGGAGTGCTTGTTTGTACAATGCATCCATCTTCTCTGCTCTCTTTGGACCTAAATCCCTGGGTTTCCAGCTGCCCCCTCCCACCACTTCCACATGCTACCCGGCTTGCCAGGCAGGCCGGTAGGAGAGGTTGATAGGTGGCCACCAGGGCACGTGGGCTTCTGCCCTTGAAGTCTCAAGGCTGCAGAGTGCAAAGAAATACCAAGATTATGGTTTCTATCCACGTGTGGCCTTTTGACACACAAGCTAATGAATATATTCCAGGTACAGATCGTTCTCTCCCATGAGCTATTTCTGCAGGTCTCCAACGAGACAATTACTGGTTCCACTTAACAGAGTGACTCAAGGATGGATCTGACGGCTGGCTTGTACTGAAGCCTGGTTGTTTTCCTGCCCTCTTCCCTGGCTTTAGAATTTGTGTTGAAAAGTTACAGTACAAAATGCTGAAGCACCCCCACGCACAGGTTCACGACTCTGGGCAGTGACAACACAGGCCCAGAGGGGTTTGCTCACCCCTGCGTTTCTCTGAAAAGATGCCTCTACTTGACGATTACCTACCTGGGGATCATCTTTTGAAACCGACTGAAGAGAGCTTATTTCATAATCAACATTTCCCAGAAATCACTCACAAGCCACAGGCTATGAAAAGAAACAGATTTTGACAAACTTCATTCAATGTACATTATTGTCAAAAGTTTGCAGAGCTGAAGGCCAGCTCTTTGAATGTTTTCAGATTTGATTTTCCAAGGAATGTTTTTTGAAGCTACAGATACCTGGAGGCGTTGATAAAAAGCAAGAGTGAGATGTTGTGTTGGAGTTGGATTTTCACGGGCAAGGGGAGACAACCTGAAAAGTTAGAGTTCACTTTTTATTTTTAATCTAAGCTTGAAGCATCACTGAACTATGGAGGAGGTGACAATTAAGACCCAATCATAAATCAAAAACCTCCAATCTGGTTGACATTCCATTTAGACTGAACCACAAACTCTTTAAGAAAAAGCATCCTGATAGACCAAGAAGTGTGACATTAGTGCTTAAGAGACTGTTGCCTTTATTTCAAAAAGCTTCCTGAAGTGAAAAGCAAATAACTGCAAGGAGGCATATGGCACAATCACATTATTGATTACTTTGATTGTAAGTTTTCTGGGTTAACTTGGCCAGGCTGTAGTACTTGGTAAGTTAATCAAACATGAATCTAGGTATTGCCATAAAGGTGTTTTGTAGATATAGTTAACACCCACAATCAGTAGACCTTAAGTAAAGGAGATGACCGTTAACAACATGGGTGGGCCGGATCTAATCAGTTGAAGGCTTTAGAGCAAAAGCAGGTTTTTTTTTTTTTTCTGCCCTGATAATTTTTTTAAATTGAAACATAGTTGATTTACAATGTTTTTTCAGGTGTAAAGCAAAGTGATTCAGATATATACATATTCTTTTTCAGATTCTTTTCCATTTTGGTTATTACAAGCTATTGAATACAGTTCCCTGTGCTGCACAGTAGGTCCTTGATGTTTATCTATTTTATATATAGTAGTGTGTCTGTTAATCCCAAACTCCTAATTTATCCCTCTCAGTCCTTTCCCCTTTGGTAACAATAAGTTTGTTTTCTATGTCTGTGAGTCTGTTTCTGTTTTATAAATAAGTTCATTTGTATCATTTTTTTTAAGATTCCACATATAAGTGATATATGATATTTGTCTTTCTCTGCCTGACTTACTTCACTTAATGTGATAATCTCTAGGTCCATCCATGTTGATGCAAATGGAATTATTTCATTCTTTTTTTTCCCCTTTTTTGTTTTTTTAATTTAATTTAATTTTTATTTATTTTTTTTACTTTTGGCTGTGTTGGGTCTTCGTTGCTGCATGCAGGCTTTCTCTAGTTGCGGTGAGCGGGGGCTACTCTTTGTTGCGATGCGCAGGCTTCTCATTGCAGTGGCTTCTCTTGTTGCAGAGCATGGACTCTAGGCACGCAGGCTTCAGTAGTTGTGGCACATGGGCTTCAGTAGTTGTGGCCCGCAGGCTCTAGAGCGCAGGCTCAGTAGTTGTGGTGCACGGGCTTAATTGCTCCGTGGCATGTGGGATATTCCTGGGCCAGGGATGGAACCCGTGTACCCTGCATTGGCAGGCAGATTCTTATCCAGTGTGCCACCAGGGAAGCCCATTTCATTCTTTTTTATGGCTGAGTAATATTGCATTGTATATATGTACCCCATCTTCTTTATTCATTTATCTGTCGATGGACACTTAGGTTGCTTCGATGTCTTGGCTATTGTAAATAGTGTTGCTATGAACATTGGGGTGCATGTATCCTTTTGAATTACCGTTTTCATCAAAAGCAGGGTTTTTTGAGAAGAAATTTTGTCTCAAGACTGCAATGTCAACTCCTTGGCTGGATTTCCAGCCTGCTGGCCTGCTCTGCAGACTTCAGGCTTGTCAGTGCTCACAATTACATGAGTCAATTACTTAAAATAAATTTCTCTCTCTCTCTCTCTCTCTGTATATATATATATATGTGTGTGTGTATATATATATACACACATATATATACATATATATATATATATATATATATATGAATTGACATATATATTTCACATTCTATGGCAAACTCAGACCAAATCAATCGCATTTTTGTACCTGAGTAATAGCTGGAGTTTTTAAGATGGAAATTCAGAACCATTCAATCTGGATGAACTTTCTTCTTGCCCCTCCGAGTTTGTACTAAATGAATTGACAACATTCTTAATTTCAATTCAGATGCTACAAAGTCCTGTCTGAGGGAAGTGAGAAAGATGATTGGATGTCAGGCTGCCTGGAGATACAAGAGAACTCTAGGGAGTGAGAGGACCAGCAGGGAGCATTCACCGAATGAGACCCACAGAGTTCAGACCCGATTTCCACTCACAACCTGAAATCTTACCCCTTCCAGGTGTAAGTTTTGAGGACAGAATGTGGAGAAGTCTATGCTACTAATGGCGTGTTGGGGAAGGACAGGCTTCCTAGTCTAGATGGAAGAGCCAAACAAGAATATGTTCCACAATAGAAGAACACTTTTTACCAAATATAATGACATAGGCAATGAGAATATAGGTAGTATGGAACTAAAATACAAGCCCAATCTGTAATGTTAATAAAAGGCTCTAAATGACAAAGTTATTTCCATGTGCAAAGACTGGTATTACTCTTTCCATTCTTTACAAGAGATCTAGTCTCCGCCCATGAATGAGTCACTTTCCTAAAATATGGAGTTCTTTCCTAAGAAGACCTGAACTCTGCTTATATTTCTCACAAACATTAAAGAACAATTAGCATTAACTCCTTCTAGCCTTCTATTTTCAAAAACTTCAAGGACCCTTACTAGAAACAAGAGGCATTTCCATACTATTCACCCAAATCTCTTAACCCCAGAACAAAGATGCAAAAATAGAAAAATGGAGAAGCAGAGGTGAAGTTATAATCCTGGTATCTTTTCTTTTCCTTTCTACCTAGCTGTTCACCAAATCTGTTTCCTTTATCTCCTGGTCCACAGCTAGACTACAGCCTCCCTGCAGTTGGGTGTGGTTATGACAAAGTTTTGGTCAGTGGAATGTGAAGGAAAGTCCTGTGTGCCACTTTGCAGCCTGCCCTCCCCGTCAGACCTCCCACATGTGATCCTCCATGCTCTTTCCTTTTTGGCAACAATCTTGGAAATCCCTAGCTGAAGCTAGAAGCCACAGGATGGAATGACCCTTGATCCCTGAATCACCACCTGGAGAGCTGCCTGCTGATCAGAAACACCTGTGTTGGACTTCATCTGAGCAAGAAATAAACTTCCATTGTGTTAAGGCACTGTGATTAGGGGTTTATCTGCTAAGGCAGTGAATTCTTAATCAACACAGTGAGTGAAGAGCATTGCTGTCACCTTTAATGTACTGCAGGGAAAGCGCACAAGTTTATTTTAATCTATTGATTGGGAATGTCATTTATAGCAATGTGGCTGATATAATGAAATGCCAAATCAGCCCAAATGTGGATGCCACATAGAATGTATTAAAATGAGATTGAATATATGATAGAAATTAAATATGACTTTTCAATCCTAGATTGCAATTCCCTCCACCCTCCAAGAGCTGTGTTGGTGTGTTAAGCCTTCGTGGCGTGGAAATTTTTTTTTTTTTTGCGGTACGTGGGCCTCTCACTGTTGTGGCCTCTCCCGTTGTGCAGCACAGGCTCCGGATGTGCAGGCTTAGCGGCCATGGCTCACGGGCCTAGCCGCTCCACAGCATGTGGGATCCTCCCGGACCGGGGCATGAACCTGTGTCCCCTGAATTGGCAGGCGGACTCTCAAACACTGCACCACCAGAGAAGCCCTAAAGTTTTAAACCTCACACCGTTCTGAGTAGTGTGATGAACTCTCACACGGTGGCCCACTTTGTCCCTCCCAGGACATGAATCATCCCTTTGTCCTGCCTGTTAGGACTTAGTAGCCAACTCAATTATCAGATCAACTGTTCAGGTGTGCATCACCCCTGATTATTTGGCTGAGTATAGATTTATCAGTTGAAAATAACTTCTCTCAATTTTGAAGGCATGGTTCTATTATTTCAGTTTTTTTTAATTCCCTCTCTCCTTCCTTATTTCCTTCCTTCTTTCCTTAAAAGTATCTCAAATTCAGTGGGTCCAAAGCCAAAATCAAACTCCACCAGAAAATCCTGTTACCTCCAACTTTTTAAAAGAATTTAATTTTACTTATTTTTGGCTGCATTGGGTCTTTGTTGCTGTGTGAAGGCTTTCTCTAGTTGTGACGAGCAGAGGATACTCTTCGTTGCTGTGCACGGGCTTCTCATTGTGGTGGCTTCTCTTGTTGCAGAGCACGGGCTCTAGGCGTGTGGGCTTCAGTAGTTGCAGGAGACGCATTCAGTAGTTGTGGCACATGGACCCTAGAGTGCATGGGCTTCAGTAGTTGTGGCACGCAGGATCTAGGGTGCAGGCTCAGTAGTTGTGGCACATGGGCTTAGTTGCTCCATAGCATGTGGGATCTTCCTGGACCAGGGATCAAATCCATGTCCCCTGCATTGGCAGGTGGATTCTTTTTCTTTTTTTTTATTTTTTTATCTCTGTTTCCACCTCTTCCTTACGTGGGCTTGTGTTAGGTCTGCCAAAACCTGGGACTCCTCCTCTGTGAGTGCAACTCACAATTTGATTCTTTTCATCACAATGAGAGGATAATGTCAGGACATCAAACTGTAGTATCAAGAAATGCCTCTATATTCTAAGCACGCGTCCTGCCCTCTTTCTGAAGGTGGATGTCCTTGAGCATACAAATGGTTCAGAGACTCACAATAGGTTCAATTTACTTGGTCTTTGAAGGCAGATGACAGAGGAGATGGCGGCCATGTCTGTAGCCATGTCGCTGCCATTATACCCAGGGGTCTACCTTGAAGGAGGGAAGTGTCTTGTTGACCCTTTTTATTGTTCTCAGTGCAGAAATTGTAGACTACTTGTGTAATTCAAACATAAGTCTCTTACATGATTTGAAGCAAGTTTTATAGGGGCCTCTCATCCCACTTTGCTTTTTAAAATTCTTATTTTGACACAGAGACTTTCCTTCCCTATTCTTTTTTTTCTTTATTTTTTATTTTTTTTTGCTTTATAACAAATTTAATCAGTTATACATATATACATATGTTCCCATATCCCCTCCCTTTTGCGTCTCCCTCACACCCTCACTATCCCACCCCTCCAGGCGGTCACAAAGCACCGAGCTGATCTCCCTGTGCTATGTGGCTGCTTCCCACTAGCAATCTACCTTACGTTTGGTAGTGTATATATGTCCATGCTGCTCTTTCACTTTGTCACAGCTTACCCTTCCCCCTCCCCATATCCTCAAGTCCATTCTCTAGTAGGTCTGTGTCTTTATTCCTGTCTTACCCCTATGTTCTTCATGACATTTTTTTCCTTAAATTCCATATATATGTGTCGGCATACAGTATTTGTCTTTCTCTTCTGACTTACTTCACTCTGTATGACAGACTCTAGGTCCATCCACCTCATTACAAATAGCTCAATTTCGTTTCTTTTTATGGCTGAGTAATTTTCCATTGTATATATGTGCCACATCTTCTTTACCCATTCATCCGATGATGGACACTTAGGTTGTTTCCATCTCCGGGCTATTGTAAATAGGGTTGCTATGAACATTTTGGTACATGTCTCTTTTTGAATTATGGTTTTCTCAGAGTATATGCCCAGTAGTGGGATTGCTGGGTCATATGGTAGTTCTATTTGTAGTTTTTTAAGGAACCCCCATACCGTTCTCCATAGTGGCTGTACCAATTCACATTCCCACCAGCAGTGCAAGAGTGTTCCCTTTTCTCCACACCCTCTCCAGCATTTATTGTTTCTAGATTTTTTGATGATGGCCATTCTGACTGGTGTGAGATGATATCTCATTGTAGTTTTGATTTGCATTTCTCTAATGAGTAAAGATGTTGAGCATCCTTTCATGTGTTTGTTGGCAGTCTGTATATCTTCTGTGGAGAAATGTCTATTTAGGTCTTCTGCCCATTTTTGGATTGGGTTGTTTGTTTTTTTGTTATTGAGCTGCATGAGCTGCTTATAAATTTTGGAGATTAATCCTTTGTCAGTTGCTTCATTTGCAAATATTTTCTCCCATTCTGAGGGTTGTCTTTTGGTCTTGTTTATGGTTTCCTTTGCTGTGCAAAAGCTTTTAAGTTTCATTAGGTCCCATGTGTTTATTTTTGTCTTTATTTCCATTTCTCTAGGAGGTGGGTCAAAAAGGATCTTGCTGTGATTTATGTCATAGAGTGTTCTGCCTATGTTTTCCTCTAAGAGTTTGATAGTGTCTGGCCTTACATTTAGGTCTTTAATCCATTTTGAGCCTATTTTTGTGGATGGTGTTAGGGAGTGATCTAATCTCATACTTTTACATGTCCCTATCCAGTTTTCCCAGCACCACTTCTTGAAGAGACGGTCCTTTCTCCACTGTACATTCCTGCCTCCTTTATCAAAGATAAGGTGACCATATGTCCGTGGGTTTATCTCTGGGCTTTCTATCCTGTTTCATTGATCTATCTTTCTGTTTTTGTTCCAGTACCATACTGTCTTGATTACTGTAGCTTTGTAGTATAGTCTGAAGTCAGGGAGCCTGATTCCTCCAGCTCCTTTTTCGTTCTCAAGATTGCTTTGGCTATTCGGGGTCTTTTGTGTTTCCATACAAATTGTGAAATTTTTTGTTCTAGTTCTGTGAAAAATGCCAGTGGTAGTTTGATAGGGATTGCATTGAATCTGTAGATTGCTTTGGGTAGTAGAGTCATTTTCACAATGTTGATTCTTCCAATCCAAGAACATGGTACATCTCTCCATCTATTTGTAACATCTTTAATTTCTTTCATCAGTGTCTTATAATTTTCTGCATACAGGTCTTTTGTCTCCTTAGGTAGGTTTATTCCTAGATATTTTATTCTTTTGTTGCAATGGTAAATGGGAGTGTTTCCTCGATTTCACTTTCAGATTTTTCATCATTAGTATACAGGAATGCCAGAGATTTCTGTGCATTAATTTTGTATCCTGCAACTTTACCAAATTCATTGATTAGCTCTAGTAGTTTTCTGGTAGCATCTTTAGGATTCTCTATGTATAGTATCATGTCATCTGCAAACAGTGACAGCTTTACTTCTTCTTTCCCGATTTGGATTCCTTTTATTTCCTTTTCTTCTCTGATTGCTGTGGCTAAAACTTCCAAAACTATGTTGAATAAGAGTGGTGAGAATGGGCAACCTTGTCTTGTTCCTGATCTTAGTGGAAATGGTTTCAGTTTTTCACCATTGAGGACGATGCTGGTTGTGGGTTTGTCATATATGGCCTTTATTATGTTGAGGTAAGTTCCCTCTATGCCTACGTTCTGCAGGGTTTTTATCATAAATGGGTGTTGAATTTTGTCGAAAGCTTTCTCTGCATCTATTGAGATGATCATATGGTTTTTCTCCTTCAATTTGTTAATATGGTGTATCACGTTGATTGATTTGCATATATTGAAGAATCCTTGCATTCCTGGAATAACCCCCACTTGATCATGGTGTATGATCCTTTTAATGTGCTGTTGGATTCTGTTTGCTAGTATTTTGTTGAGGATTTTTGCATCTATGTTCATCAGTGATACTGGCCTGTAGTTTTCTTTTTGACATCCTTGTCTGGTTTTGGTATCAAGGTGATGGTGGCCTCGTAGAATGAGTTTGGGAGTGTTCCTCCCTCTGCTATATTTTGGAAGAGTTTGAGGATAGGTGTTAGCTCTTCTCTAAATGCTTGATAGAATTTGCCTGTGAAGCCATCTGGTCCTGGGCTTTTGTTTGTTGGAAGATTTTTTATCACAGTTTCAATTTCAGTGCTTGTGATTGGTCTGTTCATATTTTCTATTTCTTCCTGATTCAGTCTTGGCAGGTTGTGCATTTCTAAGAATTTGTCCATTTCTTCCAGGTTGTCCATTTTATTGGCATAGAGTTGCTTGTAGTAATCTCTCATGATCTTTTGTATTTCTGCAGTGTCAGTTGTTACTTCTCCTTTTTCATTTCTAATTCTATTGATTTGAGTCTTCTCCCTTTTTTTCTTGATGACTCTGGCTAATGGTTTATCAATTTTGTTTATCTTCTCAAAGAACCAGCTTTTAGTTTTATTGATCTTTGCTATCATTTCCTTCATTTCTTTTTCATTTATTTCTGATCTGATTTTTATGATTTCTTTCCTTCTGCTAACTTTGGGATGTTTTTGTTCTTCTTTCTCTAATTGCTTTAGGTGCAAGGTTAGGTTGTTTATTCGAGATGTTTCCTGTTTCTTAAGGTGGGATTGTGTTGGTATAAACTTCCCTCTTAGAACTGCTTTTGCTGCATCCCATAGGTTTTGGGTCGTCGTGTCTCCATTGTCATTTGTTTCTAGGTATTTTTTAATTTCCTCTTTGATTTCTTCAGTGATCACTTCGATATTAAGTAGTGTATTGTTTAGCCCTCATGTGTTTGTATTTTTTACAGCTCTTTTCCTGTAATTGATATCTAGTCTCATAGCATTGTGGTCGGAAAAGATACTTGATACAATTTTAATTTTCTTAAATTTACCAAGGCTTGATTTGTGACCCAAGATATGATCTATCCTGGAGAATGTTCCATGAGCACTTGAGAAAAATGTATATTCTGTTGTTTTTGGATGGAATGTCCTATAAATATCAATTAAGTCCATCTTGTTTAATGTATCATTTAAAGCTTGTGTTTCCTTATTTATTTTCATTTTGGCTGATATGTCCATTGGTGAAAGTGGGGTGTAAAAGTCCCCTACTATAACTGTGTTACTGTCGATTTCTCCTTTTATGGCTGTTAGTATTTGCCTTATGTATTGAGGTGCTCCTATGTTTGGTGCATAAATATTTACAATTGTTATATCTTCTTGGATCGATCCCTTGATCATTATGTAGTGTCCTTCTTTGTCTCTTCTAGTAGTCTTTATTTTAAAGTCTATTTTGTCTGATATGAGAATTGCTACTCCAGCTTTCTTTTGGTTTCCATTTGCATGGAATATCTTTTTCCATCCCCTTAGTTTCAGTCTGTATGTGTCTCTAAGTCTGAAGTGAGTCTCTTGTAGACAGCATATATATGGGTCTTGTTTTTGTATCCATTCAGCCAATCTGTGTCTTTTGGTGGGAGCATTTAGTCCATTTACATTTAAGGTAATTATTGATATGTATGTTCCTATTCCCATTTTCTTAATTGTTTTGGGTTCGTTATCGTAGGTCTTTTCCTTCTGTTGTGTTTCTTGCCTAGAGAAGTTCCTTTAGCATTTGTTGTAAAGCTGGTTTGGTGGTGCTGAACTCTCTCAGCTTTTGCTTGTCTGTAAACGTTTTAATTTCTCCATCAAATCTGAATGAGATCCTTGCTGGGTAGAGTAATGTTGGTTGCAGGTTTTCCTCCTTCATCACTTTAATTATGTCCTGCCACTCCCTTCTGGCTTGTAGAGTTTCTGCTGAGAGATCAGTTGTTATCCTGATGGGGATTCCCTTGTGTGTTATTTGTTGTTTTTGCCTTGCTGCTTTTAATATGATTTCTTTGTGTTTAATTTTTGACAGTTTGATTAATATGTGTCTTGGCGTATTTCTCCTTGGATTTATTCTGTATGGGACTCTCTGTGCCTCCTGGACTTGATTAACTATTTCCTTTCCCATATTAGGGAAGTTTTCAACTATAATCTCTTCAAATATTTTCTCAGTCCCTTTCTTTTCCTCTTCTTCTTCTGGAACCCCTATAATTCGAATGTTGGTGCGTTTAATGTTGTCCCAGAGGTCTCTGAGACTGTCCTCTGTTCTTTTCATTCTTTTTTCTTTATTTTGCTCTGCAGCAGTTATTTCCACTATTTTATCTTCCACCTCACTTATCCGTTCTTCTGCCTCAGTTATTCTGCTATTGATCCCATCTAGAGTATTTTTTATTTCATTTATTGTGTTTTTAATCGATGCTTGATTCATCTTTAGTTCTTCTAGGTCCTTGTTAACTGTTTCTTGCATTTTGTCTATTCTATTTCCAAGATTTTGGATCTTGGAAATAGAATCTTGGATCATCTTTACTATCATTATTCTGAATTCTTTTTCAGGTAGACTGCCTATTACCTCTTCATTTGTTAGGTCTGGTGGGTTTTTATCTTGCTCTTTCTCCTGCTATGTGTTTTTCTGTCTTCTCATTTTGCTTATGTTACTGTGTTTGGGGTTTCCTTTTTGCAGGCTGCAGTTTCGTAGTTCCCGTTGTTTTTGGTGTCTGTCCCCAGTGGCTAAGGTTGGTTTAGTGGGTTGTGTAGGCTTCCTGGTGGAGGGGACTAGTGCCTGTGTTCTGGTGGATGAGGCTGGATCTTGTCTTTCTGGTGGGCAGGTCCACGTCTGGTGGTGTGTTTTGGGGTGTCTGCGGACTTTTTATGATTTTAGGCCGCCTCCCTGCTAATGGGTGGCGTTGTGTTCCTGTCTTGCTAGTTGTTTGGCATAGGGTGTCCAGCACTGTAGCTTGCTGGTCGTTGAGTGAAGCTGGGTGCTGGTGTTGAGATGGAGATCTCTGGAAGATTTTCGCCGTTTGATATTATGTGGAGCTGGGAGGTCTCTTGTGGACCAGTGTCCTGAAGTTGGCTCTCCCACCTCAGAGGCACAGCACTGACTCCTGGCTCCTCAATTTGGGATGATTTGTTGTCTATTCATGTATTTCACAGATGCAGGGTACATCAAGTTGATTGTGGAGCTTTAATCCGCTGCTTCTGAGGCTGCTGGGAGAGGTTTCCCTTTCTCTTCTTTGTTCTCACAGCTCCTGGGTCTGAGCTTTGGATTTGACCCCGCCTCTGCGTGTAGGTCGCCGGAGGGCGTCTTTTCTTCGCTCAGACAGGACAAGGTTAAAGGAGCAGCCTCTTCGGGGACTCTGGCTCACTCAGGCCGGGTGGGAGGGAGGGGCACGGAATGCGGGGCGAGCCTGCAGCGGCAGAGGCCGGCGTGACGTTGCACCAGCCCGAGGTGCGCCGTGCGTTCTCCCAGGGAAGCCGCCCCTGGATCCCGGGACCCCGGCAGTGGCGGGCTGCACAGGCTCCCGGAAGGGCTGTGTGGACAGCGACCTGCGCTCGCACATAGGCTTCTTGGTGGCGGCAGCAGCAGCCCCAGCGTCCCACGCCCATCACTGGGCTCTGCGCTTTCCTTGGCAGGTGGATTCTTAACCACTGTGTCACCAGGGAAGTCCCTACTTCCAACTTTTAAATCTATCGTAAATCAAATATTTTTACTATGCCCAATCCTCTAGTCTGAATTACCATCATTCCTCTCCTGAACTTCTGATTTTCCTGATTCTGTATATTTTAAAATTGTAAAATATTTCAAACAAACTATGCATGGCTTTATACTTTTTACTATATTAAAAAGTATGAAAATCTTACATACACAATCATAAACATATGGAATTGCTTTAAGTGTTTAGCATTCGCTGTTCCTATGCATGCCAGCAGCCTCTTATTGCAAACACCTGGGACTCTAGCAGTTGGAGTGTTCAGCCATACACAGGTCAGGGAGCTGACAAACCTGGGAGCAGCCCCAAATCAACGAGTTGGGGATAAATACTCCGGATTTCCTCCCCTCCATTTCCCAGATATCTCAGCACTATTGAGTTTGTTACCCAATGGGAATCTGCTCACTGACCTTGAACTGGCCTTCTTACCTTCCCTGTTTTACTTTTCCACACACCAATTGGTTCTTTCTGGTGTCACCTATCAAATAAACTCCTTCATTCAAATTCTAGTCTCAGGATCTGCTCTGGGAGAAACCCAATGTAAGACAGTAACCTACTCATTTTCTTGTCATTGGACTTGCAGGTTGTTTTGTTTTTCACTGTTACAAACAAGGCTGCAACATTCTTCTACAAACTTCTCAAGATTTATGTAGGAGGTTTTCTCTTGGTATTGAGTGGAACTGCTGGGTCAAAGGGTATGTGCATCTTCATCCTTAATAAATATTGCCAACATTTTAACAGCCTGACAATGTTAAGTATTGGAGAGAATGCCACATCTGATGGTTATGGATGGTACCTTGCTGTAGTTTCATTTATTTTTAAAAAATTTATTGATTTTATTTTTCTGTTTTTGGCTGCACTGGGTCTTTGTTGCTGCACGTGGGCTTTCTCTAGTTGTGGCGAGCGGGAGCTACTCTTCGTTGTGGTGCATGGGCTTCTCATTGCGGTAGCTTCTCTTGTTGTGGAGCACGGGCTCTAGGCATGCAGGCTTCAGTAGTTGTGGCATGTGGGCTCAGTAGTTGTGAAGCACAGGCTTAGTTGCTCTGCAGCATGTGGGATCTTCCTGAACCAGGCTTGAACCCATGTCCCCTGCATTGGCAAGCAGACTCTTAACCACTGTGCCACCAGGGAAGCCCTCACTGTAGTTTTAATTTGCATTTCCCCAATTGCTAGTGGGAAGGTACAACTTTTTATATATTTTTGGCCCCTTGAGTTTCCTCTTCTCTAAATGGCTTGTTTCTTTTTCTTATCAGTATCTGATATCTATAAATTCTGGATACTAATAGTTTTTTCTGGTTATATTCCTTGCAGAGCGCACCACTGTCTTCTTGTGGTTTGTAAGTCTTAGTCAGTATTGATTCCTGTTCTTCTGTGTGATCTGTTTTTTTCCCTGTATGGAAGATTTTCGGACATTTCTTTTTATTCCTGATGTTCTGTAACCTAATTTTACTGCTAAGTATAAAGGGCTCAATTTATCATTTTAAGTAATTTTTCATGAAAATAAGTATATAATGCTACAAAAAATCTAATCACAACAGACATACCTAACGCAGAAAATAACACTCCCAACTTTGATACTGTCAACAGTTTGCAGCATGCTTTTTCCCACACATGAACATTTATTAAACATTTTGAGTATTATACACAATTTGCTTCTTTTATTTAGCAATTTTTGGCATTTTCCTGTCAGTACTTCATTCTTTTTAACTGCTGCAGATGTTACGTTTTATAGACATATTGGTTAGTTATTTCTTATTAATCAACATTTGGGCTGTTTCTAAGTTTGAAAAAAAAGTTGCAACAAATACTCTTAGGTCCATTTCTTTGTTCAGGATTAATTTCTAGAAGTGGAAGTTCTGGGTCCAAACCCAGAATATTTTGAATTTTAATTGATATTGCTAACTTACACTCTAAAAAGGTTGTACCAATTTATAAGGCAGAAAATGCTATTTTTTTTGGATACTTAATCTAAATTTTTGCTAACGTGATGGGTAAAACATGTTTTAATTTTCATTTTTTAGTTCTGTGAAGTTTAGTTTCTAACTTACTAATTTTGGTTTCTAGCAATATTCATTCTCAATTTATTACCTCTATGAATTTTTAATTTTAGCCATTATGTTTGATATTAGATTATTCTTTTTTGTAAAGAGCAGCCAATTCTTGTTCTATCATTGTAACATCCCATGCAATCTCAGTGAAGATCAGGAACAAAGTTTTTTAAGGTCTCAAACCTTCTCCTTTAACCACCGAAAAGGTAGTCTCGTACCTGCCTCTTTACTATCCCTGTGGAATATCCTGGATTTTTCAACTTATTGACTCCTGGTTTGAGTGAAGAGAATTTTTTTCAGAAGTTGATATAAAGTAATTCACAGTCCCTCTTTTGATCTAATTTAAATAACTGAATGCTAGCTCTTCTGTTTATAATCCATTTCTGACCTTTGGACCCATCTGCCTAGCTCCTAGCTCTATAGGCTCTGGTTTCAGCTCATGCTACCAGGGCACTCTCCCATTTTGGGCTGTCTTGGTAGATATTCTACCCTAGGCAGGTGCTGGTCACCTATTCTTGACTGTTGATGGGCATTCAGGAAGTTACAGCAAGAAATGTTTCACAGATGGTACCTGATACAGTCTAGTTAAGATTAATAGGGAATAAAAGTACTTTGCTTAGAAATAATTATCCATAGATCTAAAGTCAACAAAAGTCTCTACAACAAAAAATACATAATTTTGCTAGGGGAGGAGGAGGCTTGAAATAGATCAGAAAACACTTTCACATTAATTGTTCTTTTCATATACTTCAAATTTGTACTTAATGCCTTTCTCCTCCTGGACATCAGAAGGAACACCTGGATATCTGTAAAAGAAAAAGATGTATAATTAAATATTATGCAAATATACTACACATGCAAATAGTAAGAAAATATTCAAACTACAGAAAGTTAGAAAATAAAAAGTATAATTCTTCTTCCTTTCCTTCTAACTCCTAGTTTTTCTCCCCCAAACTAACCACTGTTAGCAGTTTCTCTTTTATGTTCCCACTCTGTCACCCAGCTAATATGAAATTTCTTAAGAACTTTTTGCAAGTCTTACATTTGGTATCAAATCTCTTGTGTGAGCAGAGAAAAAATAAAACACAACCTTTAACTGTTAGAGTGGAACTGAAGTTGTGTGTGGTGCATGGGGATTCTTGATTTCTGTTTAATCAGTGGACACCACACTGCTCTAATTCCCCACTGTGTGGCTTATTTCATATCCTTTACTAGAATCACTGTTTATCTGATCTTTTCTACTCCCTAACACTCACTTAGGTGTGTGTTTCCTTCAGCTTCTAAGTCAAAACCCAGGCCCTCCTTTGGGTATATACTTAGAAGTGGGATTGCTGGATCATATGGTAGTTCTATTATTAGTATTTTGAGGAAACATCATAGTGTTTTTCATAGTGGCTGCATCATTTTACATTCCTACCAACAATGTACAAGAGTGCCAATTTCTCCACATCCTTGCCAACACTTATCTCTTGTAGGATATTTGCACTTCCATGTTTACTGCAGCGTTATCCACAATAGCCAAGATATGGAAACTACAGTGACAGATGAATATGTAAAGAAAATATGTATACATACAATGGAATATTATTCAGCCTTCAAAAAACAAGGAAGTCCTGCCACATGCAGCAACATGGATGAACTTGGAGGACATTATGCTAAGTGGAATAAGTCAGTCACAGAGGGACAAATACTGCATGATTCTACTTATATGAGAAATCTACAGTGGTCAAATTCATAGAAACACGAGAGTAGAAGGGTAGTTCACAGGGGTTGAGGGAAGGAGGAAACAGGGAGTAGCTGTTCAAAGGGTATATAAAGTTTCAGCAAGATGGGCAAGTTCTGGACATCTTCTGTGTAACGCTCGGCCTACAGTTTACAATAGTGTATTATACACTTAAGCATTTGTTGAGAGTAGATCTCATGCTGTGTTCTTATGACAACAAAAAAATTATTTTTCACTGAACACCACTGCCGCCACCCCCCCCCCGACAAAGAAAACCCCAAACCTGGGTCTTCCACTGAAGGCTCTTCTGACCACTCTTGTCCACAACCCTAATCTTGGTGTACTTCCATAGGTTTGTGCTGGCTGTATCCACTGTGCTCAAGATGAGGGGTCAGGAAGACTTGCTTTAGTCAGGCTTATGTTTGAATCTGGTTCTGCTGTGTGACACTTAGCTATCAATAAAAAGTCTTCATCCTTATAGAGAATTTAGCACTGTGCCTGCTATATTAAGTGCTCTACAAATGTTACCCATTAATGATATTAGATTGTTTTGTCCCCCTATTTTCTAACCTTATTGTAGGCAGAGATAACATAGAAAAAAAATTTAAATCTCTTATGATACCCAACAGAATGCTGAGTAATAATAGGAATTAACCTTTTGTTAACCAATTAGAGATTATGCCATTTTGAAAAAAATATAATTAGAAACATGAAATAACAATAGCATAATAATATGTAAGAAAAAAAAAGGAGAATACATTTCAGAGGAAGAAGGTATGTTTCTATTTACTAACCATTTCCTAAGCTGTTTCTGTTCTACTGTTTTAGTAGCAATATAGTTTTTTCTTTGTTTAAAGAAATGATTTTACTAGGCCAACCTTAAACCACAATTTTGCTTTCTTAGATGAGTCACCAAAAGCAACATTTACATTTGTGTGTGTGTGTAAAATTCTCAAGAGTATCAAGATTGTCAGTTAACAAGATAAAAGCAAAGTATCAAATCAAAGCTATTTCTAACACCATGAATAATAATGATTTAGAAATAACTATGCTATGGGCTAGATATGGTCACTAGTCATGGTAATAATGTTTATTTTCTCTGTGAAATGAAAATTTAATTCTGCTTAAGATTAATTTTACTTTCCACAATATTCACATATTCAGTCTGTTTTAATAATGATAACTACCTCATAATCATAATTCCAAACTTTTCTGAAGAACAAACTGTCTAAGAGCAACCTTTGAACTCCAAGTTTAAGTCTAACAGGATTTGGAAACACCACCTATTTATTATGAACCGCCCAGATAGATGGTCTTTTCTAGAATCTTCAAGCATTAAAGAAGCAAATGAATACAAATAATCATAAGATCTGAACTGACAAAGGAGCATGAGAATAATGCAGAGATGATCTGATGGAAGGTCTAAAATAGAGGTAAACAGAGTTCCTGGAACAGGTATCTATAAGAACTAAATCATAACTAAAAATGATGACTCTATAGGAAGCACAGGCTCAGGAGGAGAGGGATCCACAAATAATATGGACAAATATGCCAGGATCCTGTTGGACAGTCAAGAAATAATGGGAACGGAAGAGGAAACATCAGCCCATCTAAATCTTACTTCAAGTGTCTACTGGTGAGGAGCATCTGTCCCAGCTCTGGAGGCAATTACTGCCTCAAAGGCCTCTTCTGGTCTTTAATCCTATTTGACTACATGATCACATGAAAGGTTGTTAACTAGAAGGAGAAGTCTGTTTGGGGCTCATTAAGTGGGAAAACTGTTGCTATAAAGTATTTTGCTCCGATGGTTTGGTTGGATCCTAGTGTGAAATAGTCTGAGATAGAAAGACTTCTTCCAGGCAAGATGAATAAGGGCAGAGCCTTAATGGACAGGCTGGCATGGTGCTGTCAAAAAAAATGATTGCATTGACAATGACCCACTGGGAAAAAAGGGAGACACAAAGTAAAACCATCTTACTTCGTTAATATTCTGCTTTTAGACTTCTACCACTTGTGGCTTCATCTACATTTTAATTTATTCTCTTCTTGCTTCACAGTAGTCCTCTTTCATTTTTATTTCATTATACTGGTGCTTTTATTACCAGGAAGTTTGGTGTTAATAAAAGATACTGTGTTTGAACTGAAACCTATGTAACCACAAGAGGCCTAGGAGAGGGATAATGGAAGTCTAAACAAAGTGGGTAGCTGTGGGGAAAGAATGAAGGGGAGTAAGGAATGATCAGAACTCATTTCTGGACAGTAGGGAGCAATTCTAAGTTGCCCAATGTAGAGAGATTTGGAAAGAAAGCTCCAGAATTGAGCAATGTTACAGACGTCCAGGGACAAAGCATATTCTCTTTGCTTCAGAGGTTTCCTTTTTCTCTATTTCATGAAAGATTTATACTACTTCATATCTCCCTTATCCCTTAGGGGATTCCCTCCATCCCATGTTAAAGAGGCTGTTACTACGTTGCTACAGGCTTGAAAGTACAGATGACCATGATGTGCTGCAGTGGAAGAAAGGACTTTTTGTTTTCTTCCATAGCCTTGTTTAGAATGTCCATTTTGGAGCAATTTCTTTGAATTTTGGCTTTGGATAGCAATTTCCTATCTCAGTCTATTCACCATTAAAAATTTCTCAGACATTTAAAGAAGAATTAATACCAGTCCTTCACAAATTCTTCTAAAACGTAGAAGAAGAGAGAACACTTCCCAACTCATTCTGTGAGGCTAGCACTATCCTGATAGCAAAACTAGATGAAGACATTACCAAAAAAAACCTACGGACCAATATACCAATATCCTTATGAATATAAATGTAAAAATCCTCAACAAAATATTAGCAAATGGAATTCAGCAACATATAAAAAGGATTATACATTACTACCAAGTGGGATTTATCTCAAAAATGCCAGATGGGTTTAACAGAAAAATCAACTGATGTAATATACCATATTGATAGCGTGTTATTAATTATATATTTTGTCTTATTAATGACAAAAACCACATGATTATCCCAAGAGACTAAAAAAAAAAGTATTTGACAAAACCCAATACCCCTTCATGATAAAAACACTCAATGAATTAGAAATAGAAGAGATCTTCCTCAGTGTGATAAAGGGCATGTATTAAAGACCCACAGCTAACATCAAATTTAATGGATGCTTTCTCTCTAAGATCAGGAACAAGACAAGGATGTCTGCTCTTGCCATTTCTATTGAACATCATACTGGAGGTTCTAGCCAGGACAATTAGGCAAGAAAAAGAAATAAAAAACATCCAGATTAGAAAGGAAGAAGTAAAACTATCTCTATTTGCAAATGATATATTCGGTATCTGGAAAATCTGAAGGAATCCATTTACAATCAGAATAAATGAGTTCAGTGAGGTTGCAGGATACAAGCTCAATAAACAAAAATCAACTGTATTTCTATATATTAGCAATGAACAATCTGAAAATAAAATTAAGAAACAATTTGATTTACAATAGTATTAAAAAGAACAAAATATTTAAGAATAAATTTAACAATGAAGTGCAAGGTTTGTACACTGAAAGCTACAAAACATTGCTGAAAGAAATTAAGGAAGATCTAAATAAGTTGAAAAGACATCAAATGTTCATGATTTGGCAGTTAATACTGATGTGATGGCAATACTCTCCACAGTAAGCAATCTCTATCAAAATCCTAGCTTGCCTTTCGGCAGAAATTGACAAGCTGATCGTGAAATTCATGTGGAAGTGCAAGGAACACAGAGTAGTCAAAACAACAAAGAACAACAAAGCTGGAAGACTAGTACTTCCTGATCGCAAAAGTTATTACACGGCTGCAGTAATCAAGACAGTGTGGTTCTGGCATAAAGATACACATGTAGATCAGTGGAACAGAACCGAGTGTCCAGAAATAAACCCTCACATTTATGGTCAACAGATTTTCCACAGAGGTGCTAAGACAATTCAGTCGGGGAAAAGAACAGTCTTTTCAACAAATAGTGCTAGGACAACTGGTATGCTGCTTACCAAAGAATGAACTTGGACCTCTTCCTTATAGCATATATAAATTAACTCAAACACATCATAGACTTAAATTAAGAGTTAAAACTATAAAACTCTTAGAAGAAACACAGGAAAAAATCTCTGTGAGCTTGGATTAGGTAATGGTTTCTTAGGTATGAAACCAAAAGGACAATTGACAAAAGAAAAAAATAGAAAAATTGGACTACATAAAAATTAAAAACCTTTGTGCTGCAAATGATTAGGAAAAGTGAAAGTCAACTAGGAAAGTGAAAAGACAATTTAGATAATAGGAGAAAATATTTTCAACTCATATATCTGATAAAGGACTTGTATCCAGAATATTCAAAGAACTCTTAAAACTCAGTAATAGAAAGATAAATAACCAAATTTTAAAAATGGGCAAAGGATGTGAATTGATATTTTTCCAAAGAAGATACAGTATATAAATCTCCAATAAGCACCTGAAAAGATGTTCAACATCATTAGTTATTAGGGAAATGCAAATCAAAACCACAATGAGATACCACCTCATCCCTACTAGGATAGCTATAACCAAAAAGGCAGACAATAACAAGTGTTGGCAAGGATATAGAGAAACTGGAACCTTTGTATGTTGCTGGTGGGACTGTAAAATGGTACAGTCACATTATCAAAAGTTCAGCAGTTCCTCAAAATGTTAAACTATATGACCCAGTGATTCTTCTCCCAGATTATACCCAAGAGGAATGAAAATATACATCCCCACAAAAAACTTGTACATGAATGTTCAAAACATATTACATTAACCAAAAAGTGGAAATAAATCAAATGTCTACTAATTGGTGAATGGATAAATAAAATGTAGTAAATCTATACAATGGAATTCTTTTTGGCGTGAAGTACTGATACATATTACATCATGGGTGACCTTGAAAACAGTATGCTAAGTGAAAGAAGCCAATTCCATGAAAGAAGCCAATTCCAAGAAGGACTTCATATTATATGATTCTGTTAACATGAAATATCCAGAATAGGCATATCTATAGAGATAGAAGATAGATTTAGTGGTTCCTAGAGCCAGCAGGGGAAGGGAATGGAGAGCGACTGCTAATGTGTACAGGGGTTCTTTTTGGATGGTGAAAATGTTCTGAACTTAGGATTGTGGTGATGGCTGCACAACTCTGAATATACTAAAATCATTGAATTATATACTTCGAATGGGTGAATGTTGAGATGTGTGAATCATTTCTCAGGAGATGTTAATATTTTCTTTTCTAAGAGTCAAAGAGCCAGAATTGTATTTGTTTTAAGTTATCAAGGATCTTGAAGGGTCATAGCTTTGGAAAGAGGTCTAATTGAGAGTAACAGGGTTTACAAAGGTATTTAATATGAAGCTGATTCACACAGTAATGTATTCTTTTTGTTAGTAGCAAAAAGAAAGGTAAGAAATGAGGGATAGCAGAGATCAATATCCACATAATGTGAGAATCAGCAATCTAAGCAGTACAAGAGAAAATAAGGTGGGACAAACACAGCTGATTAAAAAAAAATATATATATATATATATATGAAATCAATGTGATTTTTCTAAGTAGTCACCTTTGGAGACTATAAGCAAAAGCCTGTACTTTAGCTGTTTAGAAACTTTTTAGAGTTCTTAGAATTTCCAGTTTTCTTTAGACCTAGTTAAGAGCCCAAGAAAATCAGTCACAAACTTCATTTGATTTGAGACCATTACCTATATTACTCTGTAAAGTAATATACTTTATTCTAAAGCTTGGCCATCCATTTATTCAGACATGGCTCTGAATGCTGCTTTTAGGAGGTATTTCCAAAATCAAACTTGCACTCAAAGAATGACTGTTTTCAACTGAGAGTGTTTGAAAGAATGAGTTAAGAGCTGGTCTAAAAGTGTTGATATAATTATCTTCTACTCTGCATAGCCAACAGCTGAAAAGCACTTTTAAACTAAAATGTTTTCAAAAGCAGACAGTTTCATGCTAAAATCAAAGTAAACTACAGAGTAAATCAAGTGTAACATCTTCTTCCACCTCCACCACTAAGTTAGTTCCTTCATCTTTCGCCTGAACTACTGTAACTGGTCTCCCTGCTTCACTCTTGTCCCCTCCAGCCCATTGCCCATAAACAGAAGAGTATCACTCTCTATTCAGAACCCTCTAAACCTGCCCTGGGTCTGATCCCTCTTGATCTCCCCCTCGTTCACAATGCCCACCATGGCTTTCAGGTTCAGGGAACACGCCAGGCTTCTTTCTGCCCTCAGTTCTCTGCGCTAGCTACTTCTGGTTTCCGGAATGCTCTCCTCAGCCCTTTGTGTGGCTGGCTTCTTGCCATTTAGATCTGGTGTAGACATCACTCTTCAGAGAGGACTTCTCAGACTACACAGTATCTACCACATCACAGTATTTCAATCTACCACACATCAACTCTTTGGATGTTTATCTATTATTTGCCACCCTCCTCCTCTACTATAAAGGATGTAATCTCCTGGAGAATAGTGACATCATCTGTCCTGGTAAACACTGTATCCCCAATGCCTAAGACAAAGTCTGATGCTAAATAAGCACTGATCTTACAGAATGAACTAATGCTTATTCTCCAGATTTCAGTGAAGTCATTAAAACCTGAACATTCCCAAGTCTGTTAAAGCAGATATCCAAAAATTCCTATAGTTTTTGTCTATAAAACACATTGCTACATCGAATTCAATCTGAAGAGACATTCTCTTTTCTATAATTCTTTTTTTTTTGCGGTACGCGGGCCTCTCACTGTTGTGGCCCCTCCCTTTGTGGAGCACAGGCTCCGGAGGCGCAGGCTCAGCGGCCATGGCTCACGGGCCCAGCCGCTCCGTAGCATGTGGGATCTTCCCGGACCGGGGCACGACCCATGTCCCCTGCATCGGCAGGCGGACTCTCAACCTCTGCGCCACCAGGGAAGCCTTCTTTTCTATAATTCTTAAGCAGGAAAGCCAAAGGTGCTTCAGACCAATGAATAACATTTTACTTACTCTGGGATAAGTTTATATTTTTCCAAATCAATTTCTGGGAAAAATGTGTCACTTTCAAATTCCTGCATGATCCTTGTCACAAATAGTCTAAGATGGCCTGGCTTGTTCATGGCTTCCTTTGAAATAAAACAAAAGGCATCAATCAATTTCCTTATTTATCTGTGTCAAAGGTTATAGAAACTCTAATATTTTTGCTTTAATTACATACTGAAGTTTGTACTAGATATTAGAGACATGCTACATATCTTGTTACCTCCAAAGCATGCTATTTAATTATCCTATTCTTTAGTTTGGGACCCTGCAAAGTATGACTTAGTTGGGAATGGCCCTAATCATTTATCAATAATTACAAGGGTGAGTTCAAACATACTCTGGGCTCTAGTTTGCTTACATGAACTCTTTTTTTCATTTTAAGCATTCAATTTTGTCTTTTATCTTTGGTTGTTGTTTAAGAATTAAAAACCCCAGATTATCTAGTTACCCTCCATAGAAAAAATTTACATATGTATATATGGATAGGATAGTAATTTCATGAGACCTTGACTAATGAAAATCCCAAGGGCATACTTAGTACATATACATAAAATTTAATGCCTCAATTTCTCAGCAGATAGTTACAATGCTAGTAGGTAATTTATTCTGTCTCTTGTTGCTAATGATTGCATTTGGCATTATATTGTTAATGATTTTTCTATTACTGCCTATAGTACTATTGATAGTTTATACAGAAAAAAAACTGCCCTGGAACAAATATCTTAAAATTCTAATACAAAGTCAGGAGTCCCAACTGCAACTCTAAGAAAGCAATAACTCTTGATTTTGAAATAGCTTTTGAAACAAAACAAAAACACATACACATATAAATTCAACTGTGTGTAATACTTAAAATTCCATACAAAGGGCATAGAACGAATTTTACTTTTTATTTTCAATACTATGGCTTACATTAAATCATTTATTCTCTTGCCCCAATCAAATCAGTATTCTACCAATTCTTACTGTACCAAAAATTAGAAAAATTGAAGGGACTAATCACAGCAGCATTTGAAGATCTGTATCAAAGTTAATGATATATGGCCCAACTTTTTTCTTTTTTTAACATCTTTATTGGAGTATAATTGCTTTACAATGCTGTGTTAGTTTCTGCTGTATAACAAAGTGAATCAGCTATACATATATATATATATATCCCCGTACCTCCTCCCTCTTGCATCTTCCTCTCACCCTCCCTATCCCACTGCTCTAGGTGGACACAAAGCACCCAGCTGATCTCCCTGTGCTATGCGGCTGCTTCCCACTAGCTATCTATTTTACGTTTGGTAGTGTATATAGGTCCATGCCACTCTCTCACTTCGTCCCAGCTTACCCTTCCCCCTCCCCATATCAAGTCCATTCTCTACTACATCTGTGTCTTTATTCCTGTCCTGCCCCATGGTTCTTAAGAACCGTTTTTTGTTTTTTCTTTTTTAGATTCCATATATATGTGTTAGCATATGTGTTTCCTTATTTATTTTCATTTTGGCTGATCTGTCCATTGGTGAAAGTGGGGTATTAAAGTCCCCTACTGTTACTGTATTGTGTTGATTTCCCCTTTTATGGCTGTTAGCATTTGCCTTATGTATTGAGGTATTCCTATGTTGGGTGCATAAATATTTACAATTGTTATAACTTCTTCATTGATAGATCCCTTGATCATTATGTAGTGTCCCTGTCTCTTTAATAGTCTTTATTTTAAAGTCTATTTTATCTGATATGAGAATTGCTACTCCAGCTTTCTTTTGGTTTCCATTTGCATGGAATATCTTTTTCCATCCCCTCGCTATCATTCTGTATGTGTCCCTAGGTCTGAAGTGGGTCTCTTGTAGACAGCATATATACAGGTCTTGTTTTTGTTTCTATTCAGCCAGTCTGTCTTTTGGTTGGAGCATTTAACCCATTTACATTTAAGGTAGTTGTTGATATGTATATTCCTATTACCATTTACTTAACTGTTTTGTTTTTGTAGGTCTTTTCCTTCTCTTGTGTTTCCTGCCTAGAGAAGTTCCTTTAGCATTTGTTGTAAAGCTGGTTTGGTGGTGCTGAATTCTCTTAACTTTTGCTTGTCTGTAAAGGTTTTAATTTCTCCATTGAAGCTGAATGAGATCCTTGCTGGGTAGAGTAATCTTGGTTGTAGGTTTTTCCTTTTCATCACTTTAAATATGTCCTGCCACTCCCTTCTGGCTCGCAGTTTCTGCTGAAAGATCAGCTGTTAACCTTACGGGGATTCCCTTGTATGTTGCTTTTCCCTTGCTGCTTTTAATATTTTTTCTTTGTATTTAATTTTTGATAATTTGATTAATATGTGTCTTGGCGTGTTTCTCCTTGGATTTATCCTGTATGGGACTCTGCACTTCCTGGACTTGACTGACTACTTCCTTTCCCATGTTAGGGAAGTTTTCAGCTATAATCTCTTCAGATATTTTCTCAGATGCTTTCTTTTTGTCTTATTCTTCTGGGACCCCTATAATTTGAATGTTGGTACATTTAATGTTGTCCCAGAGGTCTGTGAGACTGTCAATTTTTTCTTTATTCTGCTCTGCAGTAGTTATTTCCACTATTTTATCTTCCAGGTCACTCATCTGTTCTTCTGCCTCAGTTATTCTGCTATTGATTCCTTCTAGAGAATTTTTAATTTCAATTATTGTGTTGTTCATCATTATTTGTTTGCTCTTTAATTCTTCTAGGTCCTTGTTAAACATTTCTTGTATTTTTTCCATTCTATTTCCAAGATTTTGGATCATCTTTACTGTCATTACTCTGAATTCTTTTTCAGGTAGACTGCCTGTTTCCTCTTCATTTGTTTGGTCTGGTGGGTTTTTACCTTGCTCCTTCATCTGCTGTGTGTTTCTCTGTCTTCTCATTTTGCTTAACTTACTGTGTTTGCGGTCTCCTTTTCGCAGGCTGCAGGCTTACAGTTCCCATTGTTTTTGGTGTCTGCCCCCAGTGGGTAAGGTTGGTTCAGTGGGTTGTGGAGGCTTCCTGGTGGAGGGGACTGGTGCCTGTGTTCTGGTGGATGAGGCTGGATCTTGTCTTTCTAGTGGGCACGACCACGTCCAGTGGTGTGTTTTGCAGTGTCTGTGAACATATGATTTTAGGCAGCCTCTCTGCTAATGGGTGGTGTTGTGTTCCTGTCTTGCTAGTTGTTTGGCATAGGGTGTCCTGCACTGTAGCCTGTTGGTCGTTGAGTTGAGCTGAGTCTTAGTGTTGAGATGGAGATCTCTGGGAGAGCTATCGCCATTTGATATTACATGGGGCCGGGAGGTCTCTGGTAGACCAATGTCAATCTCGGCTCTCCCACCTCAGAGGCTCTGGCCTGACTCCTGGCCAGAGCACCAAGACCCTGTCAGCCACACGGCTACTAGTGTTGGAGTGCTCCTGCAGAGGCGGGGGGCGGCTGGGGCTCACTGCTTGGACAAGGACACTGGCAGCAGAAGTTCTGGGAAGTACTCCTTGGTGTGAGCCCTCCCAGAGTCTGCCATTAGCCCCACCAAAGGGCCTGTCGGCTCCAGTGCTGGGTTGCCTCAGGCCAAATAATCCTGGCCCACCTTTTCTGTACAGGGTCAGATGGTAAACATTTTAGGCTTTGTGGGCCATATGGTTTCTTACCTTTGTAGGCAAAAGCAGCCATAAACAACACTAAACCAATGGGCATGGTTGTGTTCCATTGAAACCTTATTTACAAAAACAGGCTGGTAGTCCAGAATGTTCTGTAAGTCAATGTGATGTGAGGTGGATAATGCAAAAACCTACAGATTCTACTTCTTTATTATTTATGCAAGTACAGATATATTAAATTATATAAATGTATTTAAGTACTTAAATTGTTTAAAGAATACATTTTCAAGTGACTATGGTATTGAATCATTCAAAATGTGATCGGCACTCAGCAAAATAAACAACTTATTTTCTTAGAAATTCATTCTTGGCTGAAAAGATCAAAGGAAAATGTCTATTTCCCCCCTATTACAAATGGAGAACGTTAAAGATTGTAGAAACAGGAACCCAAGAAACAGAGTTTTTATAATGCCACCTAGGATCCTGGTATACTTCTTTCTAAAATGATTTCAGTGTTCATATATTACGACAAGCTATAAAGGGTAGGGGCTGATTTTTCCTCTCCAGAAATGTAAACTTTCCTCAGTGTTATAAAAGAGTTATAAAATTCTATTCATTATCCTCAAAAATTTTTAAAGCTGAAGTCATCTGGTATCAAGAAAAAGGAATATTTTCTATTTAACACAGTGTCTTCCCTTATGATACGAAATCATGTCACACTTTCCCCCTACCCTCACTTTATATGAAAATTGTTGAGGGAAAGTCTTGTGCTTTGAACAAGTTCATATACATCCAGTCAGTGTATCTCAAAGGAGGGCCACAGCCTTTCCTCAGTAAGGGACATAATAATATTTATCCTTGAGGAAAAGACGATAGCTTAGTGTATTTAGGCACATCCAGGGAGGAGAAGACAATGCAGTGCAAGTACAATTCTCAGGAAGGATTTAGAATGTTTTTAAAATTGGAAACATCAACTATTTTGAATTGAAAATAGACTGGTACAGACCTAAAAACTTACTTTAAAATTTTCATTTAGTTTGTATGATAGTATCAAAAAATGAATAGTGCAGATTGGCAATATGTCTAACTTCCAGGAGAAATAACATGCTTCCTTTGCTCATGGCGTAATTTTTTAAAGTTGAGATGGCAGGGAAGCTGAAAGAAAGAGGGTAGACTATTTCCATATAGTCACAGATAACGTTACTTACCTTATAAACAGAACTGCCTCCCACTATCCATACCATGTCCACTGTATTTGTTAATTCTGGTTGCTCAATAAGTTTTAAGGCACCATCCAAACTTTTGGCAAGAAAATGAGCTCCCTGTGGAGGTTCCCTGAGATTACAAGAAAGAATTACACATAATTTCTATAAACTCCATTCATACTAGTCAAATAATCTGACTAGGAGGCAGTAATTATAAAATTAAAATCATCATAAATATGAAAACTTTCAATAAAAAGCATTTAACATCAGTATGGCCCATGGCCAATAATTCAACCCATATTTGTGTATGTATGGTCTACAATGAATCAAAAACAGAACCACTTGTGATACTGCATGATATTTGTGGTGGAAAAAAAATCACAACAGTAGTTGTTTCCAGAGGGATGGGGTAAAGATTCACTGGGAATTCACTTGAGGCAGCTTTCTGGGAGTGACAATAATGTCCTGTATCTTTGATATGGGGTTACATAGGTGCGTATATTTGTTAAAATATAGCAAATGTAGGGGCTTCCCTGGTGGCGCAGTGGTTGAGGGTCCGCCTGCCGATGCAGGGGATGCGGGTTCGTGCCCCGGTCCAGGAGGATCCCACATGCCGTGGAGCGGCTGGGCCCGTGAGCCATGGCTGCTGAGCCTGCACGTCCGGAGCCTGTGCTCCGCAACGCGAGAGGCCACAGCAGTGAGGCCCGCGTACCGCAAAATAAATAAATTAATTTAAAAAATAACAAATGTACATGTAAGACTTGTACATTTCATTGTACATGTTTATTTCAAAAGAAAAAAATAGTAAAGTAATATTAAACTCTAGTTAATGAGATACATAATGAATTATTTAGGGGAAAATATACTAATGTCTGCAGTTTACTTGGAAAAGCATAAAAATAACAAGACTGATGGATGGTTGGATGGATGATAAAACAAGCATAGTATAAAATAATCTATGTGGTAGAATCTGTGTTGTGGGTATACAGGTGTTTACTGTAAAATTCTTTCTATAGGCTTGAAAGTCTTCATGATAAAATGTTGGAAAAAGAGTGATATGTTTGAGTGACTGTAGTTTGGACTGATATTCAAACTGTTAATATGTGGTTACCTTTGGGGTGTGGGGAAAGGATTCTCATGTCTCAAACAATATAGAAATAAATGAATTATCAAAAAATGAGCATGTTATTACTTTTGTAATTAAAAATCCCAAAGGGGAAAAGTCAATTAATTTATTGTTTATATTGACTAGCTCAGTCTCTCCCAACCTCCAAAACCGTTATTTTGGTGAGAGTTTGCAATTCCCTTTATAAACGAAGAAACATGCAGAATTGGCTTTCAGAGTAATTAGACACAACAGAAATTACAATTCAATGTCAAGTTCTTAGACTGATGCTTTTAAAAATTAATATAATTGCCTTTGAACTAGTAGTTCTAACAATGATTAACTAAGAGCTAATGGGGACTATTCATTCTCTTTGCTGCCTCCTTTCTCACCTTCTTGATATCTATTTGACTTACTTTGCTCTTTGTCATCTCTCAAGGAGTTAAGATAGCACAAAGAATGTATTTTGATTCAAAGCTGGAAGAAGACACGACTAGGGTGAAGCTAAAGGAGCCAAGGGATCCCCAAAGGTATCAGGGCAGTTGCAGTGACTAGGATGGACCAGGCCATTTGAGGGGAGAACTGAATTTAGAAGAAACAGATTTGGAGTTGGGGGGAGAAGACAGTCTAGTTAATAAACCAAGTTTACAATGACTTTGAAAGAGTCTAGATGGTTTTAGTAACTGAGGATGTTTAAGTCAGGACTGATGACAGGAGTTAAGGTAGGATGTAAATTGGTGATTTAGGAACTGACATAAGAGGAAAACCGGAAGAGGTATTCTAGAAGTAGGTGGATTACGGCAAAATGATTTAGAAGGTGGTATATGTGGTTGGTGTGGACTTCAAAGAAAAGGGACAATCTTTTTGTGAAGACTGTGGAACAATGGCTTGAGAATGATTCAAGGGATTAAGGTAAAGACTATTTCTTTGCCCTTTTGCAGTGAGTCTAAAAAGGAAAACAAAGAACAGATTAAGGATTTGTTTCAGATTTTAGTTGTAAAAAAGACATGGAGGAAATGCTTCAGCACAGTATTGCTACTTAGTGGTATAGAAATGTTTCACAAGAAACACTTGACCCTAGATGGGCAGAAAATTAGCAAAAAAATTGAGCCAATGGTTGAGTTCCTCAGCCTCTTCACAGCACAAATCCTAGAAACTAACACAATAAATACCATATAGCAAGCACTCAATATTGTTACTTATTTCATTGCTAAATTTTCTTTCTATAATTATCTCAATCCGATCCAGATTGGATTCCCTCACAAAGGACAGTTGGTATGTGGTAGCACACATACTCTACATCAAGAAGTGTGTGGCCATGATTGATATTTTGCTTGTTACCCAGAATCTTGAATTCCCTCAGAGGGTTGGCATGAAGATTAAAAGAGATAATGCACATAGCAGGCACTCCAGTGATACTTCCATCCCTTTCCTTAAAAGCCCTATTCAAGGGAGGCTGCTTTTTACCTGATGGATAGCTGTATTACAAAGAAAATATCTAACATTTATTGAGTTCTTACTTGCTCTGACAAGTAGTAGGGTCAGGCACTGCTTTATACTCATCATACCATTTAATGTTGCCAGCAGTCCTATGTAGGAACTATTATCCCTTTTTACAGATGAGGATATTGAGGTTGAGGGATTAGGTTGCCAATAGTCACACAGCTAGGAAATGGTGGACCTAGGATTTGAGTTCCAGCAGCCTGACTTTGGGGCCTGAGCTGCACTTCTTATTCAGACAATAGGCTTTCAACTGGTGGTCACGGGCTACAAAGGTGTTAGATTCTGGTTCCCTCAGGCCTCAGATGGTGTGGCCTAGTTTAGGCAGAGCCCTCAGACCAGTGTTTTCTGGCCTTAAGCTGCCTCATTTGATTACCCTGGGGTATTATATAAACATTATCCTTTCCATTGTGCCTGATGAAAGAGGATGGCAGATAGAATTCTTCCCCAATTTCCCTGAGGACTGTTGGGAAAACAGTTAAAAACAAAAACCCTAGGCTAGAATCACATCTTAACCAGAATTCAGAAATATGTTCACTTTAAGACCTTTAATACTCAGTCTTTAAAAATGTGATTTCTAGGGCTTCCCTGGTGGCGCAGTGGTTGAGAGTCCACCTGCCGATGCAGGGGACACGGGTTCGTGCCCCAGTCCGGGAAGATCCCACATGCCGTGGAGTGGCTGCAACCATGAGCCATGGCTGCTGAGCCTGCGCATTCGGAGCCTGTGCTCTGCAACGGGAGAGGCCACAACAGTGAGAGGCCCGCATACCGCAAAAAAAAAAAAAAAAAAAAAAAAAAAAAAAAAAGTGATTTCTAACTATTAAGAATTGATTCAAATATGCTTCATCCTCATAATTGAATACTATGCGGCCACTAAAAATATTTATAGAAATTAATCTTTTAATATATTGAGTGGGGAAAAGGCAGGTTACAAAGTGTTGTTATGTGGGATGATTCTGGAACCCCTACTTTGCTAGGAGATATGCTAGGTGCTGGAAATAGAGATTTAAAAAAAAATGCACTTCCTGTACCAAGAAGGTTGTGATGGCAGGCAAAAAAAGGCTCAGCAGTGGCCATAAAAGTGAAAAGGACATGCAATGGGGATGTATGAAGGATGCTAGATGGGCACAGAGGTTGTGCCTCATCTGGTTGGGGTGACAGAAAGAATTCTCTTTGGAGTCTGATCCCTTAGCTGAGTCTTGAAGGAGGTAAAAACATGAGCAAAACACAGAAGTGACAGGCCACTATAAATATTATTGAGGCTTACATTAAGGTTATTTAACACAAGGAAGCTCCAGGAAAATTGAGAGGAGAAGAAAAGTAATCTGTGGTGAGGTTTAAAATACTAAAGGGCAGTATAATACAGCAAGGTCCTGAGGACAGAAAAAAAAATGGAGTCTAGAATAAAACAGTGGAGGTGGGGGAAGGAATTGATTTTAAAAGCAGGGGATTTTTCTGTCTCAAGATTGAGGGAAGGAAGAACAAAGCGATAACGTTAAGGTGAAAATAAGATCATGAGCCTGTCCATTGTGATCTCATTAATATTAATATTTTCAATAAGCTACAAAATTATGTAATTTTGCTAAAATAGCAAGGACTGGGGGAGTAGGACCTGATATCTATAGGGTACCTTCTGTGTGCCAGAAATTTAACATATAAAATATTAATTAACCCTCAAAATCACCCTAAGAAGTTGTCATTATTAATCCCACTCAGTAGATAAGAAAGTTGAGGCTCAGCAAGGCTCAAAGTTAAAAAAGCCTAAAGCCACAAAGTTAATAGGTGCCAGAACAGGTATTAGAAGCCAGGTTGGTAAGTCTTTGCTACACCAAGTATGTGGGTGGTGGGGAGAGAACCGAAGCTTTATGAAGAGAACAAAGTTTTAATCACTGTGGAGAATATGATAGCAGGACCATAAAAAATTATTCTGCCATGAAATGTTAGACAACTTCATGGACTGAAGACAGTTTACAACATCTTATATCATGCAGGCAATTTTGGATTTTCTAAAGATGCTGCCAAAGCTGCAGCATTGCAGTAAAACTTCTTTATTTGATTTTTGGTTCCAAAGACTTTAAAAAACCTCTTTATTTTGATATAAATCACATACCACACAATTCACCCTTTTAATGTATACAATTCAGTGATTTTTTATTATGTTCATGGAGTACAGTTGTCATCATTATCTACTTTTAGAACATTTCCATCACCCCCAAAAGAAACCCTGTATCTATTATCAGTCATTCCCCACTCCCAGGCAACCAATAATCTACTTTCTGTCTCTACAGATTTGCCTATCCTGGACATTTCATTTCATATAAATGGAATCAAATGGCCATCAGTGTGTGGCTTTTTAAATTTTCACTCAGTATACTGTTTTCAAAGCTTATTCATGTACTGATTCATATCAGTACTTCATTCCTTTTATTCCTTTTATTGTGGAATAACATTGCATTGCATGGATATAGCACATTTTGTTTATCCATTTATCAGCTGATGGACATTTGGGATGTTTCCACTTTTTGGCTACTATGAATGATGCTGCTATGAACATTTGTGTACAAGTTTTTATGTAATCATGTTTTCATTTCTCTTGGTTATATACCAAAGAGTGGAATTGCTGGGTCATATGATAATTCTATGTTTAACATCTTGAGAAAATGCCTGTTTTCCAAATGTGGCTGCATAATATTTCTTTTAAAGCCACAACTTGATTGTCTAGAAAGCTTTGGAAAGACATTTTTCTATACCTTATTAAGGGAACAGTTATGCAAAATGACTAGTATCTGGCAGCAAATTTTTGGATTACTTTGAGGATTCAGTTTCTTTTTACATTGTGGGGTGGTGGTGAAAAATTGAATATCTCTGAAAGCTTGCATGAGCAAGAGATTTACATGTGTGTATCTCCCCCCCCGCCTTTTATTTAGGACCTAGCAGTGCCTGGCACATAGCAGGTGCTCAGGATATGTGTGGAACTGACCAGCAAGTAGGGAAGCAGAAGGGACAAAAAATAACTCTAATTTTTTTCTCTAACTGGTATCCCTATTTCCTTGGTGTACTTGGTGATAAAGATTTTAAATTTTCTCTCTGCCTTAAAAAAAAAAGTGAAATGCACCAACAAATGTTACATATAAATACATAAGAAACAACTGAATCCAATTACATACACCACAGGGGGGTCATAAGGAAGAAATAAGACTCATCATTTGAGGAGATATGCTGGCCCAACTGAACATCTCCCCCACTGAGATTTCTTTATGTTTGTTTTAGCTCAAGCTGGCCATAAATAAACTTGAGTAGTATTCAAGAATATGTTATTAAAGAGTCTCTGGGAATGGCAATACGGTCTGTGAATTTGGATTCTATGAAGTCAAGATATAATCAGAATATCCTAGCAACCAGGAGAAAGAGAAGAGCATGAAGATCGGGGCAGATGGCAAGATGCACATCAACATATTCCCCATCACCCAAAGGCAATCAGTGAAATATTCTGGTATACTTTCTTCCAGGTTTTTAACCTATACCATTCTAGGAGGGATTTAGGAGAAAATCTATATAAGCCTGAATCCCCTTAGGCTACAGCTGTGTAGTGTTTTTCCTTCCGTGGTTGGATAATCTTCAGGTGTTCACTTGGCTAGGCTATAGTAGTTATTTAGACACTAATCTAGGTGTTGCTGTGAAGGTATTTTGCAGATGTGATTAAAGTTGATAATTAAATGACTTTTATGTGGGTGGACCTAATTCAAGGGGTTGAAAGGCCTTAAGAACAGATCTGAGGCTTCCTTGAAGAAGAAATTTCACCAGCGGGCAGCAGCTTCAGCCCCTTCTGCAGAGTTCCTCCCTGCCCTTCCTGATGGCCTGCCCTATAGATACTTGGACTTGCCTACCCAGCCCCGTAACTGTGGAATTCCTTGCAATAAAATTCTTTTATCTATCTATCTATCTATCCATCTATCTATCTTCTACTGGTTCTGCTGCTCTGGGTGAACCCTAATGATACACATGGGAAAGGAATATTATGACCACCGTTATTAAGCAAGCAGTGCCCTAGGATGCTGCATTTTTTTTTTTTTTTTTGTGGTACGCGGGCCTCTCACTGTTGTGGCCTCTCCCGTTGCGGAGCACAGGCTCCGGACGCACAGGCTCAGTGGCCATGGCTCATGGGCCCAGCCGCTCCGCGGCATGAAGGATCTTCCCGGACCAGGGCATGAACCCGTGTCCCCTGCATCAGCAGGCGGACTCTCAACCACTGCACCACCAGGGAAGCCTGATGCTGCATTTTTTGTGTGATTATATTTTTAGTTTAAGAGAGAATAATTACCATGCCAGTCCTAAACTTTCCCTTATGGTATAATTCAGGTTCCCCTCTCCCCCCGAGAAAACTCCTGCAAAACCCCTTGAGGTTCCAGAAGTTATTTTAGTGGGCTGGGGCCAATGTAAAAAATAACAAAAAGAAACAAAATAGCAATCGGTTTGCATCACATGTAGAGTAAATGCCATGGAAGCCTTGGTGAAGGTAAAAGCACTGGAGTTGACTTGATGAAGAGTCTTAATGCTTTTACCTAAACTGCTTCCCCCTCCTCAACCTGCCAAGTCCCCAGGGCATTTCCAGGCATCCAGAACTATGTTACCTAATGTTAAATTGGTAAACAGAAAAATTCCTCCCCCAGGCCAACTAGAGACACTCCCTAGAATTCCTAGGAAATGCTTCCATTTCAAAACTTTGAAAAATTTTTTTTTTTTTTTTTGCGGTAGGCGGGCCTCTCACTGTTGTGGCCTCTCCCCTTGGGGAGCACAGGCTCCGGACGCACAGGCTCAGCGGCCATGGCTCACGGGCCCAGCCGCTCCGCGGCATGTGGGATCTTCCCAGACCGGGGCACGAACCCGCGTCCCCTGCATCGGCAGGCGGACTCTCAACCACTGCGCCACCAGGGAAGCCCAAAACTTTGAAAATTTTAACCTTCAGATGCTGGATAAAGAACACAAGCACAAAATATTATTTGGCTGTTGTGGTAAACTAGAAATAACAGGGCACAAGACTAGGACCAGTTTTTAGCCCATCCTAAAATTTACATCTTATTGCATTTAGGGCTAGGTACAGAGAGGGGATAACCACTTAAGTTTGGCAAGTTCCATAATATATGTATTTTGATTTTACGTGAAACTAGAAAAGTTTATTAAATTACATTATATAACTGATATTTAAGTCTACTGAATAATGGTTCAAGGAAACGCGCAAATCTATTACCATAGTTAGATTTAATGTAATTTGTCAAGGTGATGAAATTAGTCACTTGAGTAGAATAAGTTACTGTCATATGGCATAAATAACTGCTTCTTATTTTCTGTAATCACCTTTATGATATTAAGTAGCTTCATCCATAGTTACATTCATACTATTTTATTTTGTCCTATACTGACCTCTACCATAAGAAACGGAACATGATTTTCTTGTGGTGAATTTATGGTATAGTACTTACTTGAGTTCTCTACTGAGAACTATATTAATTCTGTCCTTTAATGGTCGATTCTTCTCTGGAATGGAGAACCAGGTTTTCCTGCCCATAATCACCAAATTCTGTTTACCTGTAAAGTCACATGCAAAAGATAAATATATTTTGGGAGTATACATATATATTTTTATATATTCATACATATATGCATAGATATGATTGTCATAGGGACACCTAGTGGATCTGCTTTAAAAAATTAAAATTTAAAACAGCTTTATCAAAATTTACCATTTGTCATCCATTATCTAAGTCTAGTAACTGTTATTTCCTTTGGCTTTAGCCAACTTATAACCAATATATAGTTTTCATCAACTGTAGTCATGTATATTATAGTAGTTAAGAGCAAAGATTCTGGGTTGAAGTGCTCAAATTGAATGTATTCTGTCATCTACTAGGTGAGTCATGTTTATCTCTTGTGCCTTATTTTCCTTATCTATAAAATGGAGATAACGATAGTTCCTTCTTGTAGAGTTGTTGTGGCGATTGAAGACTTACAATACTCAGCATCTAATATGTACTGTAATAACTGATGTAACAGTATTATTCATATTTGCATACTTTATAGATTTAAATTAGTCATACTTTTTTAAAGACAGCTGCTTAATATTCCATGCAGTTAGCTTAAAACATTATCAATTATGCCTCTGTGCATCTATTTCAAGTATAACGCATCTATAAAAACTTTACACATGTAAAGCTTCCATTTTTGTTTAATTACTTAGGAGAAGAAAACCCTTGGGAGTCAGGTATCTGGATCAAAGGAACATACTCATTTCTATGGTTTCTGATATGTTCTGGTAGACCATCAAAAGGAGTGCATGTATGTTTTCTTTTTTTTTAATGTAGTTTTGTTTTATTACTTTAAAAAAAAATTATTTATTTAATTAATTTATTTTTGGCTGCGTTGGGTATTCGTTGCTGTGCATGGGCTTTCTCTAGTTGCGGTGAGTGGGGGCTTCTGTTCGTTGCAGTGCACAGGCTTCTCATTGCAGTGGCTTCTCTTGTTGTGGAGCACGGGCTCCAGGCGCATGGGCTTTAGTAGTTGTGGCTTGCGGGATTCAGTAGTTGTGGCTCGCAGGCTCTAGAACACAGGCTCAGTAGTTGTGGCGCACAAGCTTAGTTGCTCCGTGGCATGTGGGATCTTCCCGGACCAGGGATCGAACCTGTGTCCCCTGCATTGGCAGGCGGATTCTTAACCACTGTGCTACCAGGGAAGTCCCTGTATCTGTTTTCTTAAAGAATCATCATTAGTTTGATTTTATTTAACCAAAAACACTAAATTTACAAACTGCAAGTTGTAAGACTAGGCATTTTTCAGGTTTTGTTTCACTACTCTTACCAAATATTACCTCCAAATGTTGGGAAAAAAATTTTTCCTCCAAGAATAAACAAACAAAAAACCCCCTATAATTCAGAGTACCCTTATACAATATGCACTATATTTTCAAAGACAGAGCTTTACGTGTTCAGTAAGGAGATATCAACTATTAAAGATAATGGAGCTAATAGGTGAGGAATTCTGATGAGGAATATGGCACAGACCTGACCTAACAACTAAGGTAGAGATGATGAGTGAAGGACATAGGGAGGTGTTAAAAAAAAAAAAAAAAAAAAGCCAAGACATCCTTGGTACCCTTTCATTCGTTCATCCAAGTAATACTATATTTACTGAAAACCAGCAAACAGGTCAGGCATGGGATGCTCTTCCTATTAGCAGGCCATACTTAGGATTCTTGAGAGAGGTTCATGTCAATTTTTTAGCTTCAAGCTTTTGCCATCATGTCTCCACTAGTGACTCAAGGGTCAAATTGAAGTACCTTTTATCTGCCCTGTTATAGTTATGCTGCATCTGCTCCTTTCTGATTTACTGTTTCCCTGTTTACTCTGCTATTCCTCCTCTAATGAATAAACACACATGTCTCTTAGGTTTTTTCTCCCTCATGCCCACTTTTATCCTTGGTTATCCTCTTCTCTCCAGTGGCTCAATTCACCTAGTTCCCCGTGCCTGACATTGTCCCGGATATACTACAAGCACTTTAAAATCATCATCATTACAGCTGCACGCTATTCCCCACTCCTTTATTCTCCAAGTCACCCAGACTCTCAAACTGAAAATCTGAGAGTTCATCTTTGATGCCTTCCTGCATCACCTTTGACTTTCTTATCTCCAAATTGAGTATCTTGTAACCGCTTTTTGGACTTTTGTCCTCTCTATTGCCATTCAGGCACTATCATCTCTTCCAGCAGCTATTTCAAAGGCCTGTTCTGGTTTCCTTTGCCAGCGCTAACCTCCACAGAAGCCTCTACCTAGCTTCCAATTTTGACCAATACCTGAGTTGTACGCGCGCCCACATAAAATCTCAAAGAAATTTTTTCAAAAAAAAATGTTTAATGAACCTTGGGAACTGCATACACATTTATGTTAGGACAAAAGGTCCCAGACTAACATGAAAAACTTTTACATAAAATTTGCACTGGTAAGCATCCTTAGGCAAGACCCTTCGCAAATTTGAATCACTTAAAAATCCCACATTACCTTCTACTGAAGAGGTTGTGGTCATTCTTTGGAAATACCTGTATTCATTCCTACAAGTTAGAGAAACACAAGGAGTTACTCAGAATGTGATCCCGTGGGCTTCAGCTCTAACGCACCCGACAAACGGTGCGCTGGGGGGACCTCCAGGACCGGGACTTTGCTCTGGGGTAGGACGCGGGGGAAAAAGGCCTAGCGGGGCAGCTGGAGCGGGACGGAAATCAGTAACTAGCCGCCAGGCTCCTGACGCGGAAGGAAGTCTAAGCCTACCTCCCGCCAACTCAGGTCACGAGTCCGACCCCTTCTCGCAGCGTCGACCCGGCCCGGCCCAGGTGCCCCGATTAAGCTCCGATCCAACACACTCGACCCACCCCCGGCCCAGCAGGTACCTGAGCGGGGGCCAGGGCAGGTCCCCGTTCTTGCCGATGCCCATGTTCTGGGACACAGCGACGATGCAGTTTAGCGGACGAACCATGATAGCGGCAGAAAACACGTCCGAGCTAGCACGTCACACTGACACTAGGATTACCCTCCAGCTTGGCGCGAAATTTTGGCCACCCTGCCCCCTCAGTCCTATTTGTGCAGGCGAGACCCCGCCCTCGTCCCGCCCCCCGCCCCGGCGCACCGCAAGGTTGCGACGTGCTCGCGCCCGCAGACGCCCTGGGAACGGCGGCCGCGGGCTCGCGCTGCTACCTCGTCCTGCTCCCGGGCTGTGGCTGCCTGCTCCGCGATGCCGCGCCGAAAGCCGGCCTCTGGTGGAGCCGCTCCCGCCGGCCCAGGCCCTGCAAGGCAGGCGGTTTTGAGCAGATTCTTCCAGTCTACGGGAAGCCTGAAATCCACCTCCTCCCCAACTGGTGCAGCCGAGAAGGCGGATCCTGACTCTGACTCCGCAGCGCCCCTAGCGTCCACTCTCCCGCCTCAGTTGCAGCCACACGTGGTGGGTTCGGTCCAGGACGGGGCGGGGCCATCGGGGAGTCGGCGCGACCATATGGGCGGGGGCGGGAACTGTGCGCGAGAATATGCGAGATGACTGGGCCAGGCGGGAAAGGGGCGGGACTCAGGAAGGAAAAAGAAGGAAGAGGCAGGGCCGCATCCGTCCTAGGTGCAGTTCAGACATTTTAGGGTAATATTACACTTGGGGTAATAGATTTGAGGCTAAGGTCACGCCGGCTCTTAATGGCAGACCTGAGCTCATTCTGATGAGGTTAGAGTCAAAGGATACATATTTTAATCTCCATCCTCTCCCCGCCCCCCTTTTTTTTTTCTGGATTGAGGGTTGAAGAGGAGCATTATTTATTATTTGTATGTGTTTGGTTAGCTGACCAGACGAAAACTGCCGTTAAATCTCTAGTTTTTAAGGCTGCAACAACCTTGCTTAGTATTTCAAGCGTTTACGGGTCAAAGTCATGTTGTGCAGTTCCCTGGTTACTGTACCCCTTGTAGTTCGGGTTATAAAGTCTGATACACAATTTGGATGGATAAAGTTTCTTAAGATGATACAGATGTGATGGCTAGTTGTTGTATGCTTCCTGTTGCTTCAAAATCTTGTTCCCTTCATTTATATTTCTTCCATAGATGATTGTTCCTCTCCTGTCTTTGTTTTTTGACCATAGCCTACATTTTTATGAATTCACCAAGATTTTATTTTATGCCTACCATTTAGAGGTTATTTGGTGAAGGACTTACGTTTTTGACAGGTTTTCTGCCAGCATATAGTCCATAATCTTGTGGCATTTTCAGTGGTGAACATAAATCAAGTTTGAATGTGAAACAGTTAAATGACAATTAACATTTCAAAAATGATACTGTTTTTAATTATATGTCTAAATTCAACTTTTCTAAATATCAGTTTTTTTTTCTTAAAGGTATTCTATTTAACATAGGTAAATAGGGTGATTCATAATCTGAGATAGGGGAAGGCTGATCGAGTGAAGAAAAGTAGCAGCCTTGGTTCTAATTCTAGGAGGGCTTGAGGTGCTGAGGCTCATGACTTGCCAGTCTCCACCTTGTCTTTGAAGATGGTAAAACAGTTCACCCATAACTCTAAATAGATGATTCTATGAAGGATGGATGGCAAGAACCTTGCTGTCATTCAGAAGTAAAGTTTAAATTATTTTGCATACATCAAGTTTTGAGATTAGAGATAATATCATTTTCTAACATAGGTTGCAGAAATCGACAGGAGTAAAAAGAGACCACTGGAGAGTGATGGGCCTGTTAAAAAGAAAGCAAAGAAAGTTCAAGAAAAGGAAGAAGGAAGTGATTCAGTAATGCCTGGGAACCCTGGTGAGTTCTGAAGCAATTTTTCTTCATTCTTACAAGTCATGACTCTGATATTCTCACATTCTCCTGAAGGCAGAGGAGACTGTTGGAGTATTGCGCCATTTTTTTCCTTTGTGGAGAAAGGTCTCCATTGTGCTTGAGTAGACTGGCCCCTTCATAAGGGGTGGTGTGGCTAAGAGGTTGGGGGAGTGGAGGTAAGAGCTGGAGTTCTGCAATTTGGCTGTAGTTCTCCCAATTTTCTCTCTTATTCCCTCTAGCAAATTCTTGTCTTGATTATAAAAGTAAAACGTTCTTGTTATAAAAATTTCAAACAATACAGAAATGTAGAAGGTGGACAGTAAAAGACCTCATAATCTCTCCCTTTCAGTAAGGGCTACTGCTAATTTTGGGGGGTGCTGTACAATTCTTCCAGGTTTTTCTGTTTATACACATCTATATGTACTCAAATAGACCCCCAAATTAGTTAACTAATAATAATGTTTTATAAATTGTATTATACTATATATACTAATTTGCAACTGTTTTTTTCCACTTAGCAGAACATTTTGAACAATTTTCAATGTCAGGACCTGTAGATCTACCCTGTCCTTTTTAATCATGGAGCTGCTTTTTCTGTATGCTAAAGGGTTTTGGGTAAAACCACTGTTCCTGAGCTGTTGGACTTCTAGGGGAGGTATTGGATACAGATGGTTGAGCAGATTTTTCTCTAGTTTTTGGCCTTAGACAATTTGTGATAGGGGAGGACAGAAAATGCTTCTTTCTTCATTATCCCCAGGAATTTAGGTAAAGAAAACGAGACAAAACCAAAAAAAAAAAAAAAAGTTTCAATTTAGCGTATCAAGAGGTAAAATTTGGATTTAAGGTTAACATGAAAGACTTAGTATGAAATAACTATAGAAATGGAGACGTATGGTTAAAGAGAAGGATAAATCTGATGATACCCTTTTTCTCCTCCTACCTGAAGGGGCCATGATGAGAGGCATGACTTGACAGAATTCGCATTTCCCAGGGTTGTCTACCGTTCTTTGCTTTTTTACTGTACATAGCTCTGATTATTCAGTTTTTCAGTAAATTCGTCAAGCTGTTAATGAACCCTCTGTTTGCCTGCCATTGTTCTACAGGCTTTTTGTAGTTCTTTTATTCTTCCAAACAACCCTTGCTGTCCTCCTTTTTAGAAGAGGTGGGTGATAGGTGAGGATTGAGGGTTACCACACTTAAGTAACTTTTCCAGGCACCCAGGAGAGCTGAGGTGGAAAAGGGGCAACAGACTTGGAATGTTTTGAAATAAGACCTTTGCTACTTGGTAAAAATCACACTCAGGAAGAAGAAAGAGCTTTCCCCAGTCTAACACTGGGTGATTGCTCCACCTCGGGTTTTTTTTTTTTAAATAACAGATTATTAAGATATAATCACATGTTATACAATTCACCCATTTACCATATACAATTCAATGACTTTTAGTATATTCACAGAATTGTGCAGCCCTCATTAAGTCAATTTTAGAGCATTTTCATCACCCTCAAAGGAAACTCAGTACCCAATAGCAGTCACTTCCCATTTTCCCCAAGCAGCGCCCCCCTCACCGACCTAAGCAACCACGAATCTATTTTCTGTCTATAGATTTGCCTATTCTGAACATGTCATATAAATAGAATCATACAGTATGTGGCCTTTTTGCCTGGTTTCTTTCACTTAGCCTAATGTTTCCAAGGTTCATCCATGTTGTAGCATGTATCGGTACCTCCTTCCTTTCAAAAGTTGTTTTGATTTAATTTCTTTTTATTGTGGCAAAATACACGGAACATAAAATTTTCATCTTAACCATTTTTAAATTTACAGTTCAATTAAGTGCATTCATAATTTTGTACAACCATTGCCTCCATCCATCTCTAGAATTCTTTTCGTCTTGCAGAATTCAAACTCTATAGCCAATAAATAATAGCTCCACATTCCCCCCTCCCCCAGGCCCTGGCCATCACTATTCTGCTTTCTATGATTTTGAGTACTCTAAATTACATCATTCCTTTTTATTGTTGAATAATATGCCATTATATGGATCCACTTCAGTTCTTAATTCTTCAATTTATAAGCTCTTTTTTATACCTAGGATCCACAGGGTTAAGGAAGCTTTTATACTCACAAGGAAACCTGATACATTTGAAAAGTGATTTAAATATGTGTTTTGAAAACAAATTGAATAATAATAAAAAGGTAAAACATACATTTGAAGAGAAATTCAAATATATATCTCTAAAAGAAGAGAAGTCACAGTAAACTAGGTAAAGTATATATTAGAAAAGTCCTATATTTAAGAAGAAAGGGAGTGATAGTATTCCTTCAAAGGTTCTTAACCTTTAGCATTTGTGACATCAAGGTGTTTTCGGTGTTTTTTAATTAAGGTGTTGATTTCCCTAATATGTCTTTTTTCCTCTGGCTGCTTTTACGATTTTGTATTTATCACTGGTTTGCCCACATTTGATTTTGATGGGCCTTAGTCTAGTATTTTAAAAAAATTTTTATTTTTTCATTAATCTTTATCCTGTTTGGAGTTCATTTAAAGCTTCTTGGGTTCCATGGGTTTATAGTTTTCATCAAATTTGGAAGAATTTTTTAGCCACTTTTTTCTCAAATTTTTTTTCTGTCTCTTCCCTTTCTCTTCTTCTGAGAGTTTATTAATAGGGATGCTAGATTACTTAATATTATCCCTCAAATAAGGAAGCTCTTTTCATTTATTTTCCAGTATTATTTCCCCTTCTGCTTCATTTTGGATTGATTCTCCTGCTGTATTTTCAAGTTCAGTGATATTTTTTTCCTGTAGTATCTAATATGACGTAAATTTAATTCAGTGAAATGTTCAGTTCAGATATTGTATATTTCATCTCTAGAAGTTCTGTATTGTTCTTTTTAAAAAATCTCCCATTTTTCTCTGTGAATTGTATTTCAGTAAAGCTGTTACCAAACAAAAACCTTCTATTCTGCTCCTCTTTATTTTTTCCTTTTCATTCTTGATTATATGGAACATGTTTATAATATGTGTTTTCATGTCCTTATATGCTAATTCTGTCATCTCTATCATTTCTGGTTTTGTACACCTTGACTGATTTTTCTACTTTTTGCATGTTTAGTAATTAATTATTTGGATTGTGTTTTGTTTTTTTGTTTTTTAAATTTATTTATTTTTGGCTGCGTTGGGTCTTCCTTGCTGTGTGCGTGCTTCTCATTGCGGTGGCTTCTCTTGTTGCAGAGCACGGGCTCTGGGCAACTACTGAAGTGGGCTTCAGTAGTTGTGGTGTGTGGGCTCAGTAGTTGTGACTCACGGGCTCTAGAACGCAGGCTCAGTAGTTGTGGTGCACGGGCTTCGTTGCTTCACGGCATGTGGGATCTTCCTGGACCAGGGATGGAACCCCTGTGCCCTGCATCGGCAGGTGGACTCCCAACCACTGCGCCACCAGGGAAGTCCTGATAATAAGTATTTTGAACTTTGTGTTGTGTGCTGGGATTTGTGTTTCTTTAAAGAATGTTGAATTTTGTTCTGGCAAGTAGTTAAATTCCTTGTGGATCAGTTTGATCTCTTTAGGGATTGTTTTTAAGCTTTGGAAGAGAAGGTCTAGAGTAGCCCCGTTCTTAAGCCTTGACTTCTCTAGAGTTGGGAAAGGGTGCATAGTTGCAATAGCACACCATTATATAGTATTTACACCATACAGAGACAATACATGTTAATAATCTTTAGATTATAGATAATAGTAAAATGTAATAAAAGTTTTAGGAAGCAGTGAGGTCTGAGTATTTATTACCTTTGTTTTGTTTTTTTAATTAGATGTTGGGGGTAGGAGTTTTTTTTATTAATTAATTATTATTATTATTTATTTTTGCTGTGTTGGGTCTTCGTTTCTGTGCGAGGGCCTTCTCTAGTTGTGGCGAGCGGGGGCCACTCTTCATTCCGGTGCGTGGGCCTCTCACTATCGTGGCCTCTCTTGTTGTGGAGCACAGGCTCCAGATGCGCAGGCTCAGTAGCTGTGGCTCACGGGCTTAGTTGCTCCACAGCATGTGGGATCCTCCCAGACCAGGGCTCAAACAAGTGTCCCCTGCATTAGCAGGCAGATTCTCAACCACTGTGCCACCAGGGAAGCCCCCTGTTACCTTTGTTTTTAATGTAATTCATTTAATTGTAAGTTTATATACTGTAACATACTAGCTGTGTTTTACAACTGGCTCACAAAGTTCTTGAAGATTTCACTTACCGGTATGAGCTGGCTCTGTTGTCTCTCTGTGTGGGCTAATTTGAGCTTCCTCATAGCGTGGTGGCTGGTTTCCAAGAATGAGTATCCTGACAGAAGCTGTATTGTCTTTCACAGTCTAGCTTTGGAAGTTATATAGTGTCACTTCTGCCATACTCTGTTGGTTGAATTAGTTACAAAGGCCTGTGGGGGTTCAAGGGGAAGGAACATGGGTTCAAGGGGAAGGAACATGGATTCCACCTTTCAGTGCAGGAGTGTCAGCATCACATAGGAAAAACATATGGGATGGAATATATATATGTCTGGCTACCTTTGGTAAATAAAATCTCCCCAGATTCAGACTTGACTTTTTGTTATTATTCTTATTTTAATTACAGATAAACAGTGTAGAACTCTGTCTCAAATGCATTTTGATAAATACAAATATACATTATCTTAATACTATATAAATGTGGACTTTACAAAATCAATTAAAGATATTATAAAATATAGCCAGAGTATATAAAAATAAGATACAATTTTTTAAAAAGACCCGGGAAATGTATCAAATATTATACCTTTAAACCATATCCAGAAAGTTCAAATTGAAATCTGCCTTAAATTCATTTTTTCCAGTTTACCCCAGACCATTTTATAAAAGACATCGATTAATATTTATAATTATTACACACTACAATTAATATCCTAACATCAAAGCTACTTAGTTATTTTACATTTTTTTAAATTGAGGTATAGTTGATTTACAGTGTTATATTAGATTCCGGTGTACAGCAAAGTGATTCAGTCATACATATACATTTTTTTTTTTCGGATTTTTTTCCCTTATAGGTTATTACAAAATACTGAGTATAGTTCCCTTGCTATACAGTAGGTCCTCATTGTTTATCTGTTTTATATATAGTAGTTTGTATCTGCTAATCCCAAACTCCTAATTTATCCACACCATGCCCCCCCCCCGACCTTTCCCCTTTGGTAACCTTAAGTTTGTTTTCTAACTCTGTGAGTCTGTTTCTGTTTTTGTAAATATGTTCATTTGTATCACATTTTAGATTCCACATATAAGTGATATCATATATTTGTCTTTGTCTGACTTACTTCACTTAGTATGATATCTCTAGGTCCATCCATGTTGCTGCTAATGACATTATTTCATTTTTTTTTATGGCTGAGTATAAAGCTACTTAGTTTTAGTGAAAAAATCAAATTTTTTCATGGAATCAAATATGCCATTCCCCAAATTCCCATTTTTGCATTCTGTAATGACTGCCTATTATACAGGGTAAAAAGTTTTATCCAACAAACTTTCCATTTTCATTTTATACTCTTAAAAAAAGAATCACCTTTTGACGTTTAAAACAACATGCCCCAATTTGGAATGAATATTTAAAAACAAGGGCACTAAGATTAAAAAATAAGTCTTTTAAAACAAGAGGAAGTTCTGCCCTTTACCTGGGTTTCTGTTGTTAGACAAGATTTGAAACTGCCTCTTAAATCTATTTATTTTTCTTTTTAAGACTCTCCTCCTTGACTTGTGTCTTGTTTTTATCTGCCTAAGCTTAAATATCTTCTTTTGAGCTTAAACCCTCAAAAACATTGGCTGTAAGTTATCTTCCCAAACAGAGAATTCTTGAGACCCTGAGATCTATGAACATGGATTTGTTGTTTTTAATTCATTATAGATGTTTAATACATGTAGAGAATCATAAGCTTGATAAATTTCACAAACTGAAGTCACCTATATAACCGTCACTTAGATCAAGAAACTATATTACTAGGACCCCCAGAAACCTCTCTGTGCTCCGTCCCACTGGCAACCCCTTCCCCCCACCAAGGATAACCACTATCTTGACTTCAGTATAGATTGGTTTTGCCTGAACATTGTGTTTAAATTTAACTGATTTAAAATATGTTTGTAATATTCCAGAGGTTTTTCTCTTTTTCCTTTTTTTAAGATGAATTATTTTATCTGTAAAACAGATTCTTATACAGATTTTTGAAAATCTGTTTATAGTGGCACATATTTATATTTCAGTATCTACTCTGTGCTTTCTTCTAGATTAAAATTCTTTATTTAAAATATAATTCTTCTACCTCCTTGATCCTTCATAACCTAGGCCTAGAGGAGGAAGCCTGAGTAGAGAAAGTAACTATTATGTATTTACATTTTATGGTACACAAAAAATTAAAGCTCAAACAGTGAAGGTGTTAATTCAGTGAAAGATTTTTACTGAGAAGTTTTTGGTCTATTTAACATGTTGGGACGGCAACCAATGGCCTGATTTCTGGGGCATATCCTCTTAAGGGCTCAGAGACTTTAGTGATAATGCTGGCAAGTCTTAATCTCATATTGTGGCAATTTGATAGTTCATTTCATGGCATCTTCAGAAAAGGAAATAGTATGAGGTTTTAAGTATAGGAGCAGAATATGGAGGTTGTTAAGGTTTATTTGGGTACTGTTAAACTAAAACAGGAGAACAGCAAATTATTTTACCAGCAAAATGGATTTATCTGGGAGCAGGTAAGAACTGCAATTTAGGACATGCAACTATGGCAAACCACATGCAAGTTCAGCAAGGCAAAGGAGAGGAAACTCTTTTATAGAGAAGAGGAATTTGGGAGGGTCATTGGAGGAAACTGGGAGTTCAAAGTGTAGTGGCTTTTCTTTGGCTGAGTTGTGACAGTCTGTCATTGTTTGTAATGTTGCCAGGCAAGGAGAAAATCTTCCTCCTGCTGGTGGTAGTAAGCTAGTGTCACTTCTATAGGAGATGCAAGGTAAGTCTCTTCCTGTTGGGATCTGTATTGATGCTGGGTAGTATGTCCAGGAGAGCTCTCCCTGCTGGCCTCCCAACTCCATTTTAGGAGGTTTCCCTTTTAATTTTCATAGTACTCAGTTTTCCATGAGCCAGGTTTTTCACAGTAGTTACAGTCTTCCTCAGACCTAATGGAGGGACTGGTGCCTATATCTGTGTCCCTTCTTAGGCATGAGGGTTTCGTAGCTCTTGGGGGCTTTGCACTTGAGAAGCCTTCCAATTTAGTTTTTTTCATTGAGGGCCTTATGAGGTGTTCAAATCTCTCTTAGGTATCTGTGAGGAAGGCAATGAAAGATTTTGGTTTTCCTGTGTAAGTTTCATTCTTCCCACAGATAACATGTTCATATTCCCCCCTGGTTTTCTTTTAGATGGCTCAAGATTTGATGGTCCTAGGAGCATTAAGAAAAAATTGTAATTTGGGGTAATTGCGTGTATACCAGTTCTTTCTCTTATTTTATAGTTCAGGAATCATAATGGCTTGATATAAATGAACAAGTGTGGGACACCTTCTTTCCTAACTCTTGAGCTGTGATGCACTCGTAGAAAGTCATTGCAGCCTAAGGATGAAAGATGGCTACACAGAAAAAGGAGAGAAAAAACCTTAAGAGATGTGGAAGGGTAGCAGAGAGGTTGTATTGGCTCAATCCAGGATCTTTCTGAACCGACAAAAACCTTTCTGTATTGAGCATAACTCAAGGATGGAGCTTCAAGGTGGAATCTTCCTTGGCAGTGGTGAGAGTAGGGTAGGGTGGGGAAGGATGGTAAGGAGGAGGGCAAGAAAGTGAGCCATCAAGGGCTCTTACCACATGCACGCTGAGTCCTTGCTGCACATCCAGCTGAGCAAACCCTGAAGTTTGTGGAAATAAGGCCATAGACATGGAATTTTTTGAAATATGAACTTTACTGTTTACTTAAAAAAATACATAATGGGAAGAAAAGAGCAGAGCATTCACTAGCTAGAAGAGTCCCTGGCTACTTCACCTTAGTGTTTTTGTTTGTTTGTTTGTTTGTTTTTTTGCGGTATGCGGGCTTCTCACTGCTGTGGCCTCTCCCGTCGCGGAGCACAGGCTCTGGACGCGCAGGCTCCGGACGCGCAGGCTCAGCAGCCATGGCTCAGGGGCCCAGCCGCTCCGCGGCACGTGGGATCCTCCCGGACCGGGGCACGAACCTGTGTCCCCTGAATCAGCAGGCGGACTCTCAACCACTGCGCCACCAGGGAAGCCCTCACCTTAGTTTTTAACACTTCAGTTTTAGATATTCTTTTTTCACATGAGTGCAATTCTAAGACTTATACCCCACCCCCATCCCGGGAAAGTTTTTTTTGTATCGATAGGGGGAAGTCCTTACATAATGTAAAAACTTACAGTACATGTTTGAAGAGTGATTCAAGTATACATCCTGAAAAGGGGAGAATAACAGTAAATAAGATGAATATATACATTTGAAAAGAGATTTCAAATATACATTTTTCTAGCTACAAGGTTAACAGGAGACAGGATAAAGTATAGATCTAAAGAGAGGTTTGAATATTAATATGAAAATATTTAAACTTTTAGAAATGAACAAAACCCAACTCTTGCCCTCAGAGTGTTTTTGCTTTAATGGGAAAGTAAGAGATAATAAATGCAGTCCCAGTTTCTTTATATTAAATAGTAATTACCTAATAGTATTGCTCTAAAGGGTGAAAAGATGTATTCTGGCATATAGTAGATACCCAATACATGATAGTTTCCCTTATTTTATGGGTTGCTTGCTTATTAATAACTGCTAATTGGCAGAGTGTGATAAGTGCTGTAGAGAGATGCGATCTTGCTATAGGAACATAGAGAAAGAAAAGATGACTTTAAACTGGGAGAATTAGCAGAATTTCATGAAAAAGTAGTTTTGAGATGGGTCTTGACGAAATGAGTACAATTTGCCATGTGGAAATTGGGGTCAAGGGCATTCTGGGGAGAAAGAATAGCATGAGCTGTGGAGGCAGGAAGGCACATGTCCTGGGAGTGGTGATCTGGTTTCCTTGGTGAATTCCTGGTATCAGTATCTTTAGGTCTTTCCCATGGAGCTGGTCAGTTTCCCCAGTCCAGAGTCTTGTGAGCTCCTGCCTGGAGGGAGAGCTCTGGCTGCCTGTGTTCTGAGAGCTGGTGAGAAGAGGCTGGTTTCTCCGCATACAGTAAGCCTGTATTCACATCATTCTTATGGCTCAGGCACAGTACTGCGTCTCACCTGTGCCTGTTTTGCCTTTTCCAGAGAAATCTCCAGTCTTCTTCTGAGGTAGAAGGAGGACAGTTACCCTTGAGTTTGGAGTGGGGTAGGGGTCTAGGAATTAAATTGTTTTGAACCAGTTCTGTTTATTTTAGAACCTCCCTTTTTTCCATTTCCAGAGCTACTGGTGCCCTGATCCTTGAGCCATTTAATAAGCATTTGGTGTTGTAAGTAGGATTGGTTCCTGGTTTTATATATTATTTAGGATTTAGCTTTCAGGTATGCTAAATTGGTTATTGCTTATCCATTTATCCTTCTAGCTTCAGATATTTTGTTTGCAGTTGTCACCTCTTCTTTTCTGTCTGCCCTGTTGTAGTTTTTAATAGGATTTCAGGACCAAGTGAAATTAGATCTATGTTACAATATGCCATCTTCACCCTGAACCCGAGGTTTCTTTATTTCCTTATCACATTATAGTTAGATTCATTGCTTTAGTGAGAAGCTCCCTCTTTAAAAATCCTATGCTAATTATGAATTGACCAAGTGAGATAAAATACTATTGTTATATTTTCTTCTGACTTGCTAAGAGCCAAAGAAACATCAGAGGACCAGGAACGTTTTAAAGTCTCTGGAAAAATTGAAAGAATTCTGCTGCGATTCTGCCCTTCCTCAAAATAGAGTCCAGACAGAGTCTCTTCAGAAGAGATTTGCAGTTCTGCCAAAATGTACTGATTTTGATGATATCAATCTTCTACGTGCAAAGAATGCAGTTTCTTCTGAAGATTCCAAATCTCAAACTAGTCGAAAGGTATGTAACTCTTATATAGATGAATATCCAGTTACTTAGAACTGTAGGTTCTGAAGTGCCTTTAGGTTTGTGGGTTCACTCAGGGCACTGGTTCCCAAACTTGGCTGATCATCCAAATTAGCTGAGGGAGCTTTTGCTTTTTAGTTTTAGTTTTTTTTTTTAATTCTTGGAGATTGTGATTTACTATGTATTAAGGCAGGATGAATTGGTTTTATTAAAACAACACAAAACCAAGAAAACCTCCCAGAAGATTCTGATGTACAGCCTGGATTAGGAGCCACTGACTTGGGGGGATTCTTTATTAATAATTAATACAAGCACAGTTTCTTATAGTCCTCCTTATAGTTTCCATGATTAGTCTGGAAAATCACAGTGAATAATTTATAGAGATGTTTTGAGGTTTTTAGTTGAAAGCTTGGCTGATATAATAAATTCAGAGTTTAACCAAACGTATATGGCTTTCTTAATTCTTCCACTGTTTTGTGATTATTAGTATTTTTCACCATTGCAGAATCAGGGAATTTAATTCTTGATCCATCATTGAAATCTATAATTCAGAATTAGTGGTTCTCAGCCCAGCTTTAAATTAGAATCACCTTACTGTCATAATTTTGTATGGTGACAGTTAGTTACTGGACTTATGATCACTTCATAATGTATTTGACTATCAGGTCCCTATGTTGTACCCCTGAAACTAACATAATATTGTATGTCAACTCTACGTCAATGAAAAAAATACTGATAGTAAGAACCCTTCTTCAGAATCATGTTTAGTTAGTTTTCATGAAAAACTGGGCATGGATATCGTTTAAAGGCTCTCATTTTAATGTGTAGCCATGATCGAAAGCGATGGAATTAGAGAACTAGTTCTTTATTTTTTTTTATGAGTCATTTAAATCTAATGAACACTAGGGATTCGTTACTCAGATAAATACTCAGACCAACACAATTTTGTATCTAATTTTCAGAAGTTCACACTCCTTCCCACAAAGTCCAGATTCATGAACTCCTCCTTCAGCCAGGCCATAAGATCCATTGACTTTACATCATCAGAAAAAAAGTTGCTTTGTTTTTATTTTTAATCTTTTTTTAATACTTAGAAGCAATTCACCTGGGTGTAGTGGTTATAAAGTATAGAGGTCAAAAAGTTTGTCTGTGTATGTTTACTTTATTAATTGGAGAATTTATCCTAGGGTCTCATGAGATTTACTGTTGGTTTATACATAAAATGACCAACTTGGCATTTCTGATTCACAGCACATTAGAAGTAACCAGTTAGAAGGGACACCTAGAAATAGGTCCTGAAATTCCCATTTTATTATTCTGATCATCCTCAATTGTCAAGATAAAGTTAAATTGAGTTCAGAATGCTGTCTTTGGGAATATGAAAAAGAGTATATCTGAGAAATATTTTCACCCAAATGGTGGGGGAAAAAAGTTGCTTAATACTCAAGTATTCAGATTGACTTGTTTATTCGTATCCCATATGCTTAAAACTATCTGCTGGATTCCTACTTTCATTCCATATATGAATAAGGTATAAAGTAAGAACTTTCTTTTTCCAGGAAATATATTTTTTTAAGTATTCATTAAGTTTTGCAATATGTGGTTTTCCTGAATTTTAGATAACAGTCATGGAAACGAAGTAGAAAATCCATCATAATTAAAAGCAAATGCATTCTCCAATCTGGTATATTGACCCACTTTTCTCCTGCCATGCCTGTCCATACCTTACCAGGTCTCATTGCTGATCTTTGGAGGTTTGCTTGGCTTCGCTATTCAGATAAACTGTGTCTCTACCTGCTATTCCAGCTAAGCTGAATTTTTTAAACCTTTAGCAACTGCAACTGTAAAGAACGTCTTTCTGGGCTTTCCTTGGACAGCAGTCCCCTCCCTGGGCCATATAAGACATTTCTCTTTCTCTCTTCTCTGCCTCTGCTGGTCACTAGTCTTTTAGGCCATATTTTTAATTTCAGGGGTAGCTGGTAAGTTTTTTGATGTTGGCAGTGACCCAGTGACATTTAATTAGAAGCTGGATTTATCCTTTTGACCCAAATAATTAATCAATAGTCAACTTAAGAAAGAAGTGAAAATTTTTATTTGAGCCAACCTGAGGATTATAACTTGGGAGGTAGTCTCTCAGAGAGCTCTGAGAACTGTTCCAAAGAAGTAAAGGGGGAGGCCAGCATATATGTGATTTTGGTAAAGGGGGTATGTGCACTCAAGCACACAACTCGGTAGAAGGTTGCTGCTAGTCACAAGGAACAGACATCTTAGTTAATGATTTTAGTGCTTTTCTAAGTATGGGATGATGCAAGAATCCAGGTTTATAAAAAAATTTCTCCTGAAAATATCTAACTATCTGAGGGCAAGTTTCACAAAGTGCCTCATCCTGATCTTCTTCCTGAATTCCTTTCAGGGTGTAATACAGGTCAGCAACCACAGTAGCTAATGACTTCATTCTTGTAGAATTGGTTGATGGGCAAACAGTCTTTATTTTGTAATCGGTTCCCTTTCGGTCTTAATTTCAACCAAGGTTTGGGAGGCATTTTGTGATCAATTTGTCCTATGGCGCTAGGAATACTCATTCTCAGGTCAGGCAAGGATTTTGTTGATAGGCCACTCACTGTGCTGTTACTGGACTAGGCCCTGTTAACAGTAGCCGAAAGCCTCTGAACCACCTGTCTTATAGTCTGTTACGGTCTAGAAAAAGATTCCCTCTTGTTGCTTCTTCCCATATCTAGAGTTACACTATTAAAATCACTGATCATATAGGACTGTATATTTTGTCAATCGTTTTAAGTCACCTAATCATTATTAATTTTATTGGAGGCTCAGTCATACATTTGGTAACGCAAGAAACAATTATATTATAAAATAGGCAGAATGTAAGTAATATAGCTAGTAACATTAATAAGGTCATAGGTAAGTATTTAAGCTAAGAAGACTTCCATTAGGTGCCCAGTGTCTCCCCAGGTCGTCTGACCGGTATGTTATGCACCAATGGCTATCTTTAAGGGAAATGGTATGTTGGCATTGTATATAAAGTTCACCATAGATGTCTGTGTGTACGAGGTGAGTGGTAGGTCATCGTGACCCCTTAAAGGATTGAGAAAGAAATGTTAGCTTCCAAGGAGTTATAAGGCTGGCCCCAGAAGGAGGAAAATTGATCTTAATGGTTGAGCAGGTATTTCTGCTAAACCTAAGCATAAGGCAGATAGATGCACAATGCACACTGAAGGGGAGGGAGGGGGCCAAAATGGGGAGAGAAAAATTTTATGTTTAGATTTTTCTTGCCTTGCCTTAAAATATGAATTTTTATGTCATCAATTGTACAGATTTGTTTCATTTTACCTTAATAAGTCTCAGAAGCAAGGAATTTGCTCTAAGCTGTGAACTGGATTTAATTATGGTTTTCATATAGACAGGTGGATATCAGGAATACTAATGTTGAAAAAGTAACCTTGTGCTTTATGCTTTCCAAAAGCTGTTTCTCATCTCTCTTTACCAAACAAATTGTGATTCTTTCTTGGAATAAAGATTTTGGAATATACTATCTTTTAGACTGTACTTGGAAATTTAAACATTAAGTGCAGCTTTAGCTGCTGGCATGCTTGTTCAAAGTGGTTTTGCCTTACCGCTGAGGGAGACAGATTGATGCCTGATGACTTTTTGTGCCTTATATATCTGGGAATAAAGAAAAGAAAATGGTTAATTATAATTGGTTTAATGAAATCCAATTTAAAGAGAAGTGTAGAAAGCTTTTTTAGTTTAGGCTTTCAAAATTTGCTCAAATAATTATACAGTAGTTTAGTTTGGCTCACTTTTTTAAGTCATTTACTTTGAAAAAGTTCCAAACCTGCAAGAAAAGATGCCTAATATATGATATACTCTTATAAACTTTTCACTTGGATTCACCAGTTATTAGCTTTGTGCCAAATTTACGTTCTGGAACTATTATTACAGTTAATACTTTTTAAACTATAAAAATCTTTTGGTTGCCAGGACAAGACACTCAGTCATTTTGGATCATCACATAGCAGTTATGAAAACTTACAGAAGACTTCTGATTCTAAACCGTCTAACAAACGGACCAAAAGCATCTACACCCCCTTAGAATTACAATACTTAGAAATGAAGCAGCAGCAGAAAGATGCAGTTTTGTGTGTGGAATGTGGATATAAGTATAGATTCTTCGGGGAAGATGCAGAGGTAAGTTGTTTTCTCAGACACTGTTTCCTGGTTTTTTTGTCCAGCCTTAAATATTTTCCAGTGTTTTTATTTCATTTTCTGACCACCTTATGGAAAAGCTAATGTGATCAATTACCTTCAAAAATACTTTCATTTAAAGTAAAAACTAAAAATAGACACAAGCAAACTTGGTGGATGCTAGATTTGTGGGGAAGGAAGTGAGGGGTCCCTATTGGAATGTTCGTGCTTATTCTCCATGGTGCTGGCCCAGTACCTCTCATCCATCGAAAGTCAATTGTGAATGAACCATCATCATGTGAGTATTCCTAATGAAGACTCAAACAAGAAAAAGAACATTGAGATGTACAGAAATTCCTCTTTTTACCCTTAAATTATGAATTTTCATAGCCAGGAACATAGTTAAATCTCAGTGGAAGAGCACATTAACTCTGCCAACCACCAACAAGTGTGTGAAGTCTTACAGGTCTCTGTATATCAGCTGTCTTGCTATCTTAGTCTAAGTTGGGTTTGTATTTAATTTCGGGTGTTTGATGTAGGCCGAAGTTAAGAAGGTTAAAAGTAAATTTGAGCATTTAGGGGCAAGCTTAGGCTTGGTATTGCTGGTGGTGCTGTTGAAGTCATGAATGATTGTGACGATCCCTTAGTTTTAGGCCTAGTTGGATAGTATGTCTTCAGAGAGTGATGAGGTGGCTCGTCTGCCACCTCATGGATGGGGAGTGGAGACCTGGCCAACTTTTGTTCTTCTAGTGTCCTAAGTCCTGTGGCAGGAAAGTGGTGTTCTCTAGTTCAGATGGCATGATGCTCCCTTCTGTGTCAGGGAATTAGACTTTGAAACAGCATCCACGTGTTTCCTGAGGACAGGAACCATGTGGTTGGCCTCTTATAGTTGAAAGGGTGAAAGGAAGTGCTGTTCTCTGCCCTTCTCTCTAGGTTGAGTGCTAAATTCAGCCTTGACCACAGTAAAGACTGATGTCTTCTTGCCCTGCAGCGATGAACTAATACAGTTCAGAGACGGGTGGTATAGGGGAGTGAGAGTGAAGGAATGACTCCAATTCCGTGGCTCCAGTGGGCAATATCTAAGCCCTGGGACTTTGTAGAAAAACATAGGGAATCAGGTGGTGCTGCCTGATTCTGCATTCCTATCAATTCATGCATCATTAAGTAGCTAACCAGACCAGGGGGTTCTCTTCTCACTTCCTCAAAGATGCCCTCTGTCCAAGGAGGTTCATCATTTACGTATACTCCGTGGTATCTCCTAATTTTCAGTTATTTGCATGTGCTAAGTAGCAAATTCTTATTCTATTTCAGTCTCATGGTCTCTGTGTTGTGCAGGGAAAGCTCAGCACTTTTAAGGTTTTGATAGATCTAAGGACATAAAAGAAAACCTGTCATATTTTTCTGAGTTGTTTATAAATATAGATGTTGGCTTTGAGGTTAGGCCATGGACACTGTTTAAAAAAAGATAAAACCATAGGCTTCTACACAGCGAATGTCTTTTAAACTTTTTATTGACATACCGCACAGAGAAGTGCACAAATCCTAAATGTATACCTTGATGGATTTTTAACAAAGTGAACAAACACTGCACAGGGAATCTAGAAGTAGAAATTTATTGATATTTTCTTCTTAAATTTTTTTAGATTGCAGCCCGGGAGCTCAATATCTATTGCCATTTAGATCACAACTTTATGACAGCAAGCATACCTACTCACCGGCTGTTTGTTCACGTACGCCGCCTTGTGGCCAAGGGATATAAGGTCAGCTTTGACTTCAACTTGTGGGAAAAGGGGATTAGAGTCTCTTCCAGAGAGGGAAATGTTTTCTAAGATGGTAGGCTATAACTGGTTTTGGAATTTGTTATTTTGGAGAAATTAAAATTTGTCATAATTATTGGCAGTATAGCTCCATGAGTTTTTAACATATTAGATATTTAGGGTAAAAAGTTTTTTCAACTCTGTGATGGAGTGTTTCATAGTGATCTATCCACACTTGCAATGTCCTTGTGGTACTTATTACTTAAGCCCTACCTCTGGACATTGTGGACTAATTTGTTTATTTTAAATGTTTCAGAATTAACCTTTCAACATCTGGAATTAATGTTTTGTTAACAAATTTTCCACCATATTTGATATGCAGTATTTCTTACTTTTGTTGAAGGTGGGAGTTGTGAAACAAACTGAAACAGCTGCGTTAAAAGCCATTGGGGACAACAAAAGTTCACTCTTTTCCCGGAAATTGACTGCTCTTTATACAAAATCTACACTTATTGGAGAAGATATCCTTTTCAAATAGGCATTGTTTTTCTTAAATGTTACAAGGACTTTGTTTTAAATAGCATTTTTAAAAACTGTTCTTTGATTGGGTACCTTTTTGATGAGATGAGGCAGTGTGGTTACCTTGACCTGTGATTAGTAAGGTACTGAAAAGAGAAGAGTTGATATTGGCTGGAAAGAAGCATTTTTCAAATGCCATAGTAAAAGGAGAGTTCATTGTATTTTAAGAGCAAGAAAAAAGAGAGCCTGATAAAAGATGATAGCAAGTTAGCAACTGATGTGAAATTGCATCTTTCCTAGGCCTTTGTGGGCAGTGGTTAGGTGCTTAGGGCTTACAAGCTCCTGTAGATCTTCCTAAAATGAGACCTAAAAAATAACTTATTTACTTCAAAATGTGAAAAGAAAACTACCAAGTTAACACACAGTTAACTGCTTATAAAACATAATAGTAGGTCATCCTCATTAATTGTTAGCAGCATAAGAATTTTATTACTTTTGAAAATGGATTGTAAGCTTTCTCACTTGCAAGAACCCTCAGTATATGTAATGATTGCCCCCCAGTTTATGGTCATTGATAAATTCAATGAGTTACTTGAAGCAAAATGATTTTAACAGCAAAGTCATAAAATTCTATCAATTATTTAAAAACCAAATAATTATATATCAAATATGATAAGGAAGCATTTTGTTTACTGTGGAATGGGGTCAGGTCTCTCAGAATAAAAGAATGTAGGGATAAGGTCTTAAATGATACTGTGTGAAGCTATTGCTGTTATGGTTTATTACAGATGTGCTTATTTAGAGGCCTGCTTAGCTTCTACCCAAATTCTGAAGGCTGTTTTATTCCATTAACACCATGAATACGGAACGGTTATCACTCAGAGTGGACCCCAGACCATTAATAGCTCTGTGTTGTTCTAAGCTGATCAGGCTGTAAGAACTTCATAATTTTATTGTTTCTTTTGCCCGAACTTGAGTCTCTTTTTCAAAGCCTGCTTCTAAAACAGCACCCCTCCGTGCTTCTCTTTTGCTGCTGCTGTAGCTCTTATCTGCTGATGCCCAAAGTGGATGTTCCCAGACTGACCTTGTCCAAAATCAGCTTTCATCCCTGAGAATTTATGTAATGGACTTACTGCACACACACACACACACACACACACACACACACACACGTGCACATGTATGTATCTGTTTTCTTTTTTGGTTTTCTTTTCTCATATCTTTTAAAAATTCTCTTGCTATGTCTGAGAGCTGTTAGGTACTTTAACGGAGGAAAGTAATTTACACTACTTCAGTGTATCCATGCTTTGACTTGTGGAATTAAACATCATGTGATTGTTAAGGAGTCAAGGCTCAGCATTATCCAAGTAAAGCAGAGGGTTAAAAATTGGTGCTTCCACAGGATCTGAGGCATATCATAGGCCCTTTGGAAGTGAGACGGTAATAGTTGTCTGTTCTCATGAATCTTATATCTTAGGGAAGATAAGTCATGTAACTATGATCAGAATAAATCAGAAGAATAAATGCTGTATGGAAGAGTTTTGCATAAAGCAAAAATGCCCAGGAAAATGAACCATTATTTTAAGGGAGAAAAGCTAATGGGAATGTAGCATTTGTTTTTCTTTAATGATTATTACATGTAAATCCTTTAGTCAAGCTGGATGACGCTGTTAATGTCGATGAGATAATGACTGATACTTCTACCAGCTATCTTCTGTGTATCTGTGAAAATAAGGAAAATGTTAAAGACAAAAAAAAGGGGAACGTTTTCATTGGACTTGTGGTAAGTACTTTGTAGGTGAAGAATGAATGATAGGGACTTCCCTGCTGGCGCGGTGGTTAAGAATCCGCAGGGGACACAGGTTCAAGCCCTGGTCCATGAAGATCCCACATGCTGTGGAGCAGCTAAGCCCGTGAGCCACAACTGTTGAGCCTGCGCTCTAGAGCCCGCGAACCACAACTACTGAGCCTGTGCACCTAGACCCTGTGGTCTGCAACAAGAGAAGCCACCGCGATGAAAAGCCCGTGCACCACAACGAAGAGTAGCCCCTGCTCGCCACCACTAGAGAAAGGCTGTGCACAGCAACGAAGATCCAACACAGCCAAAAATAAATAAATAAATAAATAAATAAAAAAAAAAAGAACGAATGATAGATGTTCAAGGAATCTTTAAATATGAGTAATCATGTATGGTTTATAATGAGGCTATCTGATGGGTTGTGTCCTCAAGTAATTATACTAGAAAAACATTTTCCTCCTAATTTTATATGTTAAATTACTAGTTATAATTTTCTCAGGTGGCTACTTGGCACTCTGTGCTGTGGAAGGATCCAGATAGTTTCTGTCCATGGGCTCTAGCAGTTTAGGGTTGAAGATAGACCCAGTGACAGGCATGCATGTGGACGGTGTACAGATAGCAGAATAAAAGTCAACACATGCATGGATAACAAAGGGTTTTACAAATTTCCTCTAGGGATTTGAAGTTAAACACAAATGATTATGGGATTGTCATATCTAGTTCAGAGGAAAGTTCGAGAGTTAAAGGGAAATGATAGCTGGCTAGTACAAAACTCTCTTTTTAATAAGGATTAGGAATATTTATAACCAGTCTTCCAGGTAAGTATAATTTGTGAATCATAGTTTTATTGATCTTGCCTTCTGGCAATTTGTGAGCAGATTTGCCCGTTTATAGACTTACTTGGACTCTGCTTACAATCTTAGGTTTAAGGGCCCTTTGGAACTATTAGACTCCCTTGTTCTCTTAAGCACAAGTAGGACCCTTTGCCTAATAATAACTCATTCTCTTTGTTTTTTACAAACTTCTGCAACCAGCTACCGTATCAACAAAAATTCTTACAACCCAAATGTCTCCAAAGCACCTTTTAATACCTCAGTCTGACTGCATAACTTTGTGCTAACTTGACCTTTGCTTAATCAGTAAGCCTTTCCCTCTGGGAGTTTGCATTACTGTTGGATGGCTCTAAATGATTTTTTTACCTTTGAGAAGCACTTTTTATCTAGCTGCAGGCAATTGAACCTACCTACAAGTAGTAAGGTTACTTGCTCTTAAGCTTTATCAGATGTAATGTGCTATTTTATATTTACCTGGAACTCAGTCTAAGGAGCAGAGTTGATAGTATACAGCTCCTACTTTGTGCAGTTAGACATAGGCTCTGGCCTACTGCCAGAGTTAACCGTAGTGTATGAACTGGCATGCAAAAAAAAGAAACGATAGTTCGCATCTCAGGCATTTTCTTGGGACCCATTCTTTACCTCACCAACCACTTTTGGGCTGATGACATCCGGAGGTCTGGTCCAGGCGGCACCTCTCTTCTGAGCTCCAGGCTCTTGCTTCCAACTCTTCATTGGACAAGGCACTCAAATTCAGTGTGGCTGAAATGGATCTCATCTTCCTTTACCCTATTCTTGCTGGGTTCTTCCCTGTTGTGGTGAGTGTCACATGTTCCCCAATCACTACCTAGGAGTCATCCTTTGGATTCTGGTAGCTAGTCTGAAATCAAAGGCTTTTGTGTTGTAGTGCCACTGCCATCAGGCCCGCTACCTTCAGGCTGGGCAATGCACAGCTTTATGCAGACTGACTATGGGTTTATCAATGTTACATATCACACAGAGTAGTAGATGTTGCAGGTTTTACGATGTAGACCATTTCTCTGATTTAAAAAAGCAGAGGGGAATTTATCTGGCTGATAAATTTATTACTTGAACTTCTGTTAATAGCTTTTTAAAAAATTGGGTTGTAGATTGGGAGATAAACATATATGTATGCTAATGTACTTACAGTCCAGCTATCTGGCCACTAGAGAAGGCCTCTGGGCTAGAATTAAGGAACTTCCTTGAGCCAAAAATGAGTGATTTTTTAAAAAGTTATAAAATAATCGAGGAAAAAAAATGCATAAAACAGAAATTTACAGTGTAATATGAGACAACCAGCCAGGTTAGGAAATACAGCACTGCTCACAGAAGGGCCCCTTCCCTCTGGAGGTAACCATAATCCAGACTTTAAGGTAATAATTCCCTTGCTTTTAGATACAGTTTTACTACCTTAAAAAGTATATAAATGTAAATATATTGTATGTATCCTTTTGGGTCTTGCTTCTTTGTTTACCATTTTGTACATGGGATTTATCAGATATTACATGTGTTACCTTAGTAGTTTTCTTGTTGTCATTGCTACATTGTATTTCATTTTACAGTTTTTTCATTCTTGTGGATTCTTTGCAATTTTTGCTTGTACAAAGGATACACTATCAACCTTTTTGCACATGCCTTATATATGTGCCTGAGTTTCTCAAGAGTATATAGGTAGGGGAGGAATTGCTGAGTTATAAGATGTGGATGTTCTCAGCTTCCTTAGAAAACGTCAGGCAGTTTTCTGGAGAGGCTGTGTCAGTTGACTTTCCACCAGTCATCCATGAGTGTAGGGACTGGTTGTTTTTCCTCCTGTTAGCTCATGCAGTCTGTAACTGGCCCCATCCCTTTCGTAATTGTCAGTAGTGAGTAAGAGTGTGGCTTGTGGAGTCAGACTACGTGAATCTTGCCTCCACCACTTTATTGCCCCTCGACCTTGAGTAAATTACTTAATCTTTTTCTTTTCTTCCAAACTATGATCTTTTCCAGGTTATCTTGGCTATTATTGGCTTGAGGTGATGGAGATGGCTTTTAGTTATCATAGTTGTTTCCCTGGATAAACTATGTACATAGTGTTTATCAAGTTTGTTATATTTGATCTGTTTGTGCAAAAATTATACTTTTTATTTCTTCAACGTCTTTATTGGAGTATAATTGCTCTACATTGGTGCGTTAGCTTCTGCTGTATAACAAAGTGAATCAGCCGTATGTATACATATATCCCCATATCTCCTCCCTCTTGCGTCTCCCTCCCACCCTCCCTATCCCACCTCTCTAGGTGAACACAAAGCACCGAGCTGATCTCCCTGTGTTACGTGGCTGCTTTCCACTAGCTATCTGTTCTACATTTGGTAGTGTATAGATGTCCATGCCACTCTCTCACCTTGTCCCAGCCCACCCCTCCCTCTCCCCATGTCCTCAAGTACACTCTCCATGTCTATGTCATTATTCCAGTTCTGCCCCTAGGTTCTTCAGAATCTTTTTTTATTTTTTAGATTCCATATATGTGTTAGCATACAGTGTTTATTTTTCTTTTTCTGACTTACTTTACTCTGTATGACAGACTATAGGTCCATCCACCTCACTACAAATAACTCAGTTTCGTTTCTTTTTATGGCTGAGTAATATTCCGTTGTATATATGTGCCACATCTTCTTTATCCATTCATCTATCGATGGACACTTAGGTTGCTTCCATGTGCTGGCTATTGTAAATAGTGCTGCAATGAACATTGTAGTACATGACTTTTTGAATTACGGTTTTCTCAGGGTATATGCCCAGTAGTGGAATTGCTGGGTCGTATGGTAGTTCTATTTTTAGCTTTTTAAGGAACCTCCATACTGTCCTCCCTAGTAGCTGTATCAATTTACATTCCCACCAACAGTGCAAGAGGGTTCCCTTTTCTCCACACCCTCTCCAACATTTATTGTTTGTAGACTTTTTTGTTTTTGTTTTTGTTTTTGTTTTGTGGTACGCAGGCCTCTCACTGTTGTGGCCTCTCCCGTTGCGGAGCACAGGCTCCGGACACGCAGGCTCAGCGGCCATGGCTCACGGGCCCAGCCGCTCCGCGGCTTGTGGGATCTTCCCGGACCGGGGCACAAACCCGTGTCCCCTGCCTCCGCAGGCAGACTCTCAACCACTGCACCACCAGGGAAGCCCCTGTTTGTAGACTTTTTGATGATGGCCCTTCTGACCAGTGTGAGGTGATACCTCATTGTAGTTTTGATTTGCATTTCTCTAATGATTAATGATGTTGAGCATCCTTTCATGTGTTTGTTGGCAACCTGTATATCTTTGGAGAAATGTCTATTTAGGTCTTCTGCCCATTTTTCGATTGGGCTGTTTGCTTTTTTCATGTTGACCTGCATGGGCTGCTTGTATATTTTGGAGATTAATCCTTTGTCAGTTACTTCGTTTACAAATATTTTCTCCCATTCTGAGGGTTGTCTTTTCGTTTTGTTTATGATTTCCTTTGCTGTGCAAAAGCTTTTAAGTTTCATTAGGTCCCATGTGTTTATTTTTGTTTTTATTTTCCTTTCTGTAGGAGGTGGGTCAAAAAGGATCTTGCTGTGATTTATGTCATAGAGTCTTCTGCTTATGTTTTCTTCTAAGAGTTTTATAGTGTCTGGCCTTACATTTAGGTCTTCAATCCATTTTGAGTTTATTTTTGTGTATGGTATTAGGGAGTGTTCTAATTTCATTCTTTTACACGTAGCTGTCCAGTTTTCCCAGCACCACTTATTGAAAAGGCTGTCTTTTCTCCATTCTATATTCTTGCCTGCTTTATCAAAAATAAGGTGACCATATGTGTGCGGGTTTATCTTTGGGCTTTCTATCTTGTTCCATTGATCTATATTTCTGTTTTTGTGCCAGTACCATACTGTCTTGATTACTGTAACTTTGTAGTGTAGTCTGAAGTCAAGGAGCCTGATTTCTCCAGCTCCATTTTTCTTACTCAAGATTGCTTTGGCTCTGCGGGGTCATTTTTGTTCTGGTTCTGTGAAAAATGCCATTGGTAGTTTGATAGGGACCGCACTGAACCTGTAGATTGCTTTGGATAGTATAGTCCTTTTCACAATGTTGATTCTTCCAATCCAAGAACATGGTGTATATCTCCATCTGTTTGTATCATCTTTAATTTCTTTCATCAGTGTCTTATAGTTTTCTGCATACAGGTTTTTTGTCTCCTTAGATAGGTTTATTCCTAGGTATTTTGTTTTTTTTTGTTGTTGCAATGGTAAATGGGAGTCTTTCCTTAATTTCTCTTTCAGATTTGTCATCATTAGTGTATAAGAATGCAAGAGATTTCTGTGCATTATTTTGTATCCTGCTACTTTACCAGATTCATTGATTAGCTCTAGTAGTTTTCTGGTAGCATCTTTAGGATTCTCTATGAATAGTATCATGTCATCTGAAAACTGACAGTTTTACTTCTTTTCCAATTGGATTCCTTTTTTTCTTTTTCGTCTCTGATTGCTGTGGCTAAAACTTCCAAACTGTGTTGAATAATAATGGTGAGAGTGGGCAACCTTGTCTTGTTCCTGATCTTAGAGGAAATGGTTTCAGTTTTTCACCATTGAGAACGATGTTGGCTGTGGGTTTGTCATATATGGCCTTTATTATGTTGGGGTAAGTTCCCTCTATGCCTACTTTATGGAGGGTTTTTATCATAAGTGGGTGTTGAATTTTGTCAAAAGCTTTTTCTGCATCTATTAAGATGATCATATGGTTTTTCTCCTTCAGTTTGATAATATGGTTTATCACATTGATTGATTTGGGTATATTGAAGAATCCTTGCATTCCTGGGACAAACTCCACTTGATCAGAGTGTATGATCCTTTTAATGTGCTGTTGGATCCTGTTTGCTAGTATTTTGTTGAGGATTTTTGCATCTATCTTCATCAGTGATAGATGGCCTGTAGTTTTCTTTTCTTGCGATATCTTTGTCTGGCTTTCGTATCAGGGTGATGGTGGCCTCGTAGAATGAGTTTGGGAGTGTTCCTCCTTCTCCTTTGTTTTGGAAGAGTTTTCAGAATGATAGGTGTTAGCTCTTCTCTAAATGTTTGATCGAATTCACCTGTGAAGCCATCTGGTCCTGGGCTTTTGTTTGTTGGAAGATTTTTAATCACAGTTTCCAATTTCAGTGCTTGTGATTGGTCTGTTTATATTTTCTATTTCTTCCTGGTTCAGTGTTGGAAGGTTGTGCTTTTCTAAGAATTTGTCCATTTCTTCCAGGTTGTCCATTTTATTGACATAGAGTTGCTTGGCGTAATCTCTCATGATCCTTTGTATTTCTGCAGTGTCAGTTGTTACTTCTTTTTCATTTCTAATTCTGTTGATTTGAGTCTTCTCCCTTTTCTTCTTGATGAGTCTGGCTAATGGTTTATCAATTATGTTTATCTTCTCAAAGAACCAGCTTTTAGTTTTATTGATCTTTGCTATCGTTTCCTTCATTTCTTTTTCATGTATTTCTGATATGATCTTTATGATTTCTCTCCTTCTGCTAACTTTGGGGGGTTTTTTTTGTTTTTCTTTCTCTAATTACTTTAGGTTAGGTTGTTTATTTGAGATTTTTCTTGTTTCTTGAGGTAGGATTTTATTGCTATAAACTTCCCTCTTAGAACTGCTTTTGCTGCATCCCATAGGTTTTGGGTTGTCATGTTTTCATTGTCATATGTTTCTAGGTATTTTTTGATTTCCTCTTTGATATCTTGAGTGATCTCTTGGTTATTTAGTAGCATATTGTTTAGCCTCCATGTGTTTGTATTTTTTACAGTTTTTTGCCTGTAATTGATATCTCGTTTTATAGCATTATGGTCAGAAAAGATAATTGATACTATTTCAGTGTTCTTAAATTTACCAAGACTTGATTTGTGACCCAAGATATGATCTATCCTGGAAAATGTTCTATGAGCACTTGAGAAGAAAGTGTATTCTGTTGTTTTTGGATGGAACGTCCTATAAATATCATTTAAATCCATCTTGTTTAATGTGTCATTTAAAGCTTGTGTTTCCTTATTTATTTTTGTTTTGGATGATCTGTCCATTGGTGAAAGTGGGGTGTTAAAGTCCCATACTATGATTATGTTACTGTTGATTTCCCTTTTTATGACTGTTAGCATATACAGCACTTTATGTATTGAGGTGCTCCTATGTTGCGTGCGTAAATATTTACAATTGTTATATCTTCTTGAATTAATCCCTTGATCATTATGTAGTGTCCTTATTTGTCTCTTGTAATAGTCTTTATTTTTATTTATTTATTTATTTATTTATTATTTTTGGCTGCGTTGGGTCTTCTTTTCTGTGTGAGGGCTTTCTCTAGTTGTGGCGAGCAGGGGCCACTCTTCATCGTGGTGCACAGGCCTCTCACTGTCACGGCCTCTCTTGTTGTGGAGCACAATCTCCAGACGCGCGAGCTCAGTAGTTGTGGCTCACGGGCCTAGTTGCTCCACTGCGTGTGGGATCTTCCGAGACCAGAGCTCAAACCCATGTCCCCTGCATTGGCAGGCAGATTCTCAACCACTGCGCCACCAGGGAAGCCCAGTATTCTTTATTTTAAAGTCTATTATGTCTGATATGAGAATTGCTACTCCAGCTTTTCTTTGATTTCCATTTGCATTGAATATCTTTTTCCATCCCCTCACTTTCAGTCTGTATGTGTCCCTAGGTCTGAAGTGGGTCTCTTGTAGACAGCATATGTACAGGTCTTGTTTTTGTATCCATTCAGCCAGTCTGTGTCTTTTGGTTGGAGCATTTAATCCATTTACATTTAAGGTAATTATTGATACATATGTTCCTGTTACCATTTTAATTGTTTTGGGTTTGCTATTGTAGGTCTTTTTCTTCTCTTGTGTTTCCTGCCTAGAGAAGTTCCTTTAGCATTTGTTGTAAAGCGGGTTTGGTAGTGCTGAATTCTCTTAGCTTTTGCTTGTCTGTAAAGGCTTTAATTTCTCTGTTGAACCTGAATGAGATCCCTGCTGGGTACAGTAATCTTTTTCCTTTTCATCCGTTTAAATATGTCCTGCCACTCCCTTCTGGCTTGCAGAGTTTCTGCTGAAAGATCAACTGTTAACCTTATGGGGATTCCCTTGTATGTTATTTGTTGCTTTTCCCTTGCTGCTTTTAATATTTTTTTCTTTGTATTTAACTTTTTTTTTTTTTTTTTTTTTTTTTTTTTTTTTTCTTTTTGCGGTATGCGGGCCTCTCACTGTTGTGGCCTCTCCCGTTGCGGAGCACAGGCTCCGGATGCGCAGGCCCAGCGGCCATGGCTCACGGGCCCAGCCGCTCCGCGGCATATGGGATCCTCCCAGACCGGGGCACGAACCCGTATCCCCTGCATCGGCAGGCGGACTCTCAACCACTGCGCCACCAGGGAGGCCCTGTATTTAACTTTTGATAGTTGGATTAATATGTGTCTTCAAGTGTTTCTCTTTGGATTTCTCCTGTATGGGACTGTCTGTGCTTCCTGGGTTTTATTGACTATTTCCTTTCCCATATTAAGGAAGTTTTCAACTATAATCTCTTCAAATATTTTCTTATTCCCTTTCTTTTTCTCTTCTTCTTGTGGGACCCCTATAATTCAAATTATGGTGCGTTTTATGTTGTCCCAGAGGTCTCTGAGACTATCCTCAGTTCTTTTCATTCTTTTTTGTTTATTCTGCTCTGTGGTAGTTATTTCCACTATTTTGTCTTCCAGGTCACTTATCTGTTCTTCTGCCTGAGTTATTCTGCTATTGATTCCTTCTAGAGAATTTAAAATTTCATTTATTGTGGTGTTCATCATTGTTTGTTTGCTCTTTAGTTCTTCTAGGTCCTTGTTAAACGTTCCTTGTATTTTCCTCATTCCTCATTCCTGATCCATTTCCAAGATTTTGGATCATCTTTTCTATCATTACTCTGAATTCTTTTTCAGATAGACTCCATATTTCCTCTTCATTTTTTTGGTCTCGTGGGTTTTTACCTTGCTCCTTCACCTGCTTTGTATTTCTCTGTCTTCTCATTTTGTTTAACTTACTGTATTTGGGGTGTCCTTTTCCCAGTCTGCAGGTTTGTAGTTCCCATTGTTTTTGGTGTCTGCCCCCATTGGGTAAGGTTGGTTGAGTGGGTTGTGTAGGCTTCCTGGTGGAGGGGACTGGTGCCTGTGTTCTGGTGGGCAGGACCGCATCTGGTGGTATGTTTTGGGGTGTCTGTGAACTTAGTATGAGTTTAGGCAGCCTCTGCTAATGGGTGGTGTTGTGTTCCCGTCTTGCTAGTTGTTTGGCATGGGGTGCCCAGCATTGGAGCTTGCTGGTCATTGAGTGGAGCTGGGCCTTAGCGTTGAGATGGAGATCTCTGGGAAAGCTCTGACAGATTGTTATTACGTGGCGCTCTGAGGTCTCTGGTGGACCAATGTCCTGAATTCGGCTCTCCCACCTCAGAGGCTCAGGCCTGACAGCCTGCCGGAGCACCAAGACCCTATTCGCCACGCGGCTGGAGAAGATGGGCTGTGAGTTGGGTGTCAGCCACTGCCCTGTTGTAGCTCTGTCTCAGCTGTCTCCAAAGGTCACCCAGATACATTGGGTTGTTCCACCATTCCTCAGAACTTGTATATGCCAGTCTGGGGTTTGTAGATGTCCTCCTGATACTCTTCATTGAAATACCTTGCATTAATGGTAGTGAGAGATATGCTAATAGTATTAGTTCTCTTCAGTTCAGAGACCTGGACAGTCTGAGCCTTCATGTGGCCAAGTCAGGAGCAGCTGGCCAGCGGTCTCAAAGTGATAACATGTCAGGTTCCAAGAATCTGCGTTCAGCAACGGAGACCCAATGCAGCCAAAAAAAAATCTTTTTAATTAAAAAAAACAAAAGAATGTGACTACAGTAAACAAATTAACATGCCAGAAAGAAAAGCTGTGTAGTGGATGCTGTGGTGAGCCACCCAAACCTCGCCTTCAGGACAGACATTCCCATCCCCCCTATATTTTTTATTTATTAATTTTATATATTGAAATAGTACCTTACTCCTACTCTGGTGGCCAGGTTTCTAGAAACATATCACTTCTTACTCTCAGTAATGGCAGCCACTATTTGTGCAGTACTTTATAGCTTAGAAGGTGTTCATTTGTTTTCTGATTTGACCCTTACAATAACTCTATGAGGGAAGTAGGCTGGTTTATCCCCAGTTACAGAGGAGGACCCTGAGGCCCAGGCGGGTTTAATGAGTTGTCACAGTCACTCAGTCCGGTGTGTTAGATCCAGGACTTAGTTGGACTCAGAGTGTCTCTCTAAAATCCCATCTAGCATAGTTTAGATTGGTGAGTCTGACTTCCTGTTTAAGAGTCTTGGAAAGCAGACAGGTTTTCAAACATTTTAGAAATGCAAGTACATACTTGTGAGTGTCCTCTTTACTATTTCCACGTTTATTAATGCTGTGTCATAGTTATAATGGGGAAAAATATATTTTTTCTGTGCCATTATATTTTTGTTTATAGGGAGTGCAGCCCGCCACAGGAGAGGTTGTGTTCGACAGTTTCCAGGACTCTGCTTCCCGTTCAGAGCTAGAAACTCGGATATTATGCCTGCAGCCAGTGGAGCTTCTGCTTCCATCAGACTTGTCACAGCAAACAGAGATGCTCATCCACAAGACCACAGCTGTTAGGTGAGTTGGCACATTGCTGGAAATTCATGTTGATTCTGAAACTTAGATCTGATTCCCAAACTGATAATAAAGTTGTTAAAAATGATTTTTCTTTATAAAAATATTTCAGTAGTAGTGGAAATTCTGAAAAAGAAAACCAAAATGACCCTTAATGTCACCTTAATGAAGGCTTTTAAAAGTTGCTCTTTTTAAAGGGGGTTATGATATTTAATGAAATTATTTGATATTAAAGGGCTTATGATATTATTAAATGATATTATTTGGTAATTAATCTTCAGTTTCTGCAGATAATCATTTCTTAGAAAGTTTATATAGTTTTGGAAATGCCTTATTTGTGCTGCAAGTTTCAATTTGTGGCTGAGTCCACTAGTTAAATTTACTAGATCTATGGTCACTCCTCTTATTTATGAAGCAGTATGTTAGGCACCATGGCGTATGGAGGGAGAAGATGTGCTTGTGATATGTGTCTGGCAGAGTTTATAATCCAGTAGGAGAGGCAGATGTGTAGAGACCTAACTGGATTCCCAAAACATGATGTATTGCATGACAGACATGAAGGTGCCTAGGTGAGAAGATTCTGTACTGTTACCCAAGGAGTTTGGTGGGAGAAGAGACTGAAAAGGTGGGCTGGGGCTCGGGTGAAGAGGACTTTATATATTGAGGAATTTGGACTTTAGACTAGGCCGGAGAGCCCACGAAGATTTACATTTAATAGGTTAACAAATCAGTTGGAAAATCAAATTAATTGACTCAGTGAAGTTGTGTATGTTTCTTTGTTCTTCGAGTTGAATGTTCCTTTTTCATCTGACTTGAAATTCTTTCAAAGTAGCTTTCAAAATATGTTTTTCTGATTGTAACACTAGTCCATATTCATTTAGGAAAAGTTGAGAGTTAAAAAAAAAAAACACAAAAGTAACAAGCTATAACTCAGAGATAACTACTGTTAAACATCTTGGTGTATTATTTCTGTGTATGTGTATCATCATTTTTTGTTTATAAACTTTGATTCATGTTGCAAAATCAGTTTTGTATTCTGTTTTTTTTAATTCTCCATGTATTTTTTTACTTTATTATGGAAAATTTCAAACGTATATGAAATTATACTGAATAGTTTAGTGAACCCCATGAATCCATCAACCAGCTTCAATATTTCTCAACCAGCCAATCTCATTTCATCTATAACTCTACGCTCTCCCTCCCTGGATTATTTATCTGAAGCAAATTCTAGAGAACATCATTGCATCTGCCAATATTTCAGTGAGTATTTACGAAGACAAGATGACTACATAACATTCAGTCATATCAGTGGATCATACAGTAATTTATCTATTCCCCTTTTGTTAGATTGTATTCATTTTTTTCAGTATTACAAATATTGCTATGATGAATATCCATGCATAGAAATATTTGTGTGCATTTCTGATTATTTCCTTAAGCTAAATTCCTAAAAGTGGAATTAATTGGTTAGAGAGTATAAACATTTAGAAAACTCTTGATTGCTTGCTAGAATTGGTAATATTAATTTATACTTCTACCACTATAGTATAGGCAGGTTGTTTGAGCCCTTGCTAGCATGGGAAGTGATCATTGAAATAATTTCTGCCAATTGGATAGACGAAAAATTCTGCATGAATTCCCCTTATTTTGTTCTTAATCCTTTTCTGACAGTGTTCAAACTTGGTTAATTAAAAGTCAGACAAGTAAACTGATAAGGGATGCTGCCTTTGGAGGGCTAAAAAAGTTAATAGAATCTCTAAAGATTTTAAAGACAGTCTTCTAAAACTATATTTCCCATATTTTATATCTTTGATTTTGTTAATTTTTTCCTTCATACCTGAGTGTATATTTGATTAAATTAGATGTAATTGAGATTAAAATTGATCAGTTGAATCAACACTCTCATTTTTCTGATTTCCACTTATTTTTTTAGCTTTATTTATTTATTTTCACAATTTATGATTTATTTTTAGTAGAATACTATGATTCAAACCAGTACTACTGAACAACAGCTAGAAATGAAGACCACATTAAGATTTTGAAACAGCACATCATTTAGAAATCTATCACATAAGATATTATGCCCAACAGACAAATGTATAAATTAATTTAGACAAGCGGGAATTCTTCAGTTGGCATAGATTATTGCATTTTGGTGGCAAACACTGTTTTAACTAGACAAAATATTTGAGACTATATTATCATAACTCATACTATGATTATTATTCATTCTCAGAAAAATGGATATATTCAATTCTAGCTACAGTATAATCACAGCATTCTAACTAGAAAGTCTTCTTTTTTTTTTAACATCTTTATTGGAGTATAATTGCTTTACATTGTTGTGTTAGTTTCTGCTGTATAACAAAGTGAATCAGCTATATATATACATATATCCCCATATCTCCTCCCTCTTGCGTCTCCCTCCCACCCTCCCTATCCCACCCCTCTAGATGGTCACAAAGCACTTATTTTTATAAAACAATAAAGGCAAAATTCAATAAAATATTAAAACATTCCACAAAGACATTGCCAAAATGGAATTTTTTGGCTGGCAGGCAGCATCGCCTGGGGATGTTCCTAAATGTTTACTCATCAAATGAGATTCAAAAGCCATTTGGCATACCAAAGATAGTTTGGGTGTCATATGTGGGTTTTACCAAATTTGATGACTGCCTTTGTCTTGTTTTAATTTGTATTTTTCTGGTTAGCATTGGGACTATGTAATTTTTTCTGTGTTTACTAACCACATGTAATTTTTTATTTTATTCACATAATGGACTAAACAGTAAACAATTAATCCACATTTCTGTGTAGTCTAAAGTTGATCTATATCTAGGTATAGAATGGAGCAGTAGAGATTCAAAAGTCAAACGGTCAAGCAGTGTGGCTCTTGTGACACAGGGTTTGGGTTCGAAAATTGGCTTTCCTCTTAGTGACTTTGGTTGAATTACTCAATTATGTTGTCCTTCAGTTTCCTTTTCTGTAAAATAGAGAAAGTAAGAGTGTTTACCTCATAGGATTGCTGTGAGGATTAAATAAGTTAAAATAAAGGCAAAGTGCTTGAAACAGCACCCAGCATAGAAAGCTCTCTATAGATGGAAGCTGTTTTTTCTGTTATTCCCATCTGCCATTATCTTTCTGAATACTGCCTCTCCCCTCTGCTCCACTGGACCTCCTACTAGAAGTATGTTGGACCTTCGTATTCTACTCTCTGTGCATGGCCCTTTATGGTGTCATCTCCCATCCACAGCTATGATTTTCATATGGCTTTTGGCCCTTGGGGATTTCCTTTTTTTTTTTTGACTCTCTTGAAAAAACATTTTTGATTATATATTAATTCACTGTTTCTCTGTATTTTTAGTGTACTGCCTGAACCAATTAAGCCTCCATACTTAATGGTAGCATTCCATTATTTTTATGCTTAGAAATATCTCTCCTTATTCTGAAAACACTTACATAATTACTTATATTTTATTTTAGTCGATTTATTATTTTAAAAAAAGTTTTACATTCAACTTCTAATTCACTTTTATTTTGCTTTACTGTGTGAAGTGTGGTCCTACCTTAATTTCTCCCTAAATGCTAGTGGGTCCACTTTAACATCCATAAAATTTAGCCTTTATCAACCTGAGATACAATTCCTAGCCTTGTTTAAAAAAAAAAAGAAAGAAAAAGTTAGCAGTGGGGATCGGGAATGCTTTTTTTTTTTTTTTTTGCGGTACGCGGGCCTCTCACTGTTGTGGCCTCTCCCGTTGCGGAGCACAGGCTCCAGATGCGCAGGCTCAGCGGCCATGGATCACGGGCCCAGCCGCTCCGCAGCATGTGGGATCTTCCCGGACCGGGGCGCGAACCCGTGTCCCCTGCATCGGCAGGCGGACTCTCAACCACTGCGCCACCAGGGAAACCTGGGAATGCTTTTAATTAGGGTATGAAGAACAGAGCTTGCCAAAACTCTGTTCCATATTTACTACCAGTAAATAACATAGCATTGAATTTTCAAGGAGAAAAGTTTGTTTTGTGTTTCTGGTGGTATCCTCTTCTTTGTTTTAAATAGTGATGGGTAGGTTCTTGAGTCTCAGATTTAGAATTCCTTTTTTTTTTCTTCCACTATAAACCTGAAGTTAAAACCAGCCGTTTTTGTCACTTAGTGGTTGATATTTTATTAATACTGAAGACATAATAAAGCTTTGTGAGAAAAGGCAGAATGCCTTGGAATTACAGGATATCCATTTTAAGTACGTATTAGGTTTTTTGTTTTGTTTTGTATTTTTTAACTTTGACCACAAGAGGTCTCCAAAGCATTTCATATACCATGGATAACAATTTAAAGACTACGAAAAGCTTCACTTTTATTTTTATTTGTCTAGATACAGAATTAATTTGTATTGTATGATAATTTAGAGTGAATAACTATTAGTCAGAGATAGTACTAAGCTAAAGTTATTCTTCCTCAATAATGATAAACTATCATCTTTTCTTCAGTGAATTATGTTTTATAGATAATTTATGTAAAATTTTATAGATCACTTATGTAAAGTGTGTTTATAGATTTCAGTTTGGTTCTTAGGAAATTAGTCTTACTATATTAATTGTTATCTTTTCCATTTGTTGTAAGAATGTATACATTCTTACATTCTCTCTATAGAGAGAAACAAAGGGAAAGTAATGATTTTAAGCACTGTATTAACTGCAGTTAAGATCACTTTAGCTTAGAGATGTTATATGTTTATAAAACTGGTCAAGAGGAAAGGTATAGAAAACAATAAACAAATATTAATTAATATTTACTAGTTCTCAAAGAAACTGATTTTTGAGGCAAGTCAGATGGACAGAGCAGATGATGGTCAACTTTGAATACAGAGAGGGAGAGCTTTCTGGGCCCTGACATAACCAAGGAAGGCCTGTTGGAGGAGGTTGGCTGGCATGGGGGCATTTGCAGGACAGGGGGCTTTGAATTGGTAGTGGGGAGGGAGGATAGTATGTTGTGTGTGTGGAAACGACATGAACTCTGGGGCCCACAGGCTGGAAATATTAGAGGAGGTGTGAAGACAGTGGGGAGACTTTTCTGATTGGAGGAGAACTTTCATGTTGAGAGTTGGGGGAAAGAGAGAGTCAAGGACCATAAAATCCAGCAAAGGGGTGTGGACTCCTAATGGAAGGCAGTCGGGTCTCTGGGCAAAGAATGGCATGATAGAAGAGGCCTAGTGCGAGTGTTGAGATAAAAAAAGTAAATGAACAGTTCCCATAAAAGAAAAAACTGTACAGAGAAAAGGATAAGATCAAAGAGTTTGGAGAATGTCAGTAGTTGGGAGTTGGAGGAAGAAGGATAGACAGAAACATAAAGGGAGGGGATAAAGAGCCAGATAGAGAAATAGGACAAAGTAGGGATATGTGGTTGTAGTCCATCTGTTGCAAATGATATGGTGAGTGGTGTGTATTATTTTTTTACAATATTAACTCTTAAAATTTTCTGAAGCTGCATGACATTTAGAAAATTATACTTGGCTAAAAACCAACTGTGACCAGTTGATACCATTTATCAGTCTGGTGAGAAAGGAAGTCTAGGTTCCCCCCTTGGCCTTTGCTAGCATGGGTGGAGTTGGACCACATTTTTTTTCTGTGGTGTTTGGCTGGAGTAGAGTGGTTATTGTCTGAGAGTTTTCTGTCTTGCTTGGCTGCACCTTTCCTGGGTGTTTGGGGAGAGCAGGATTGTTGGACCTTTTTTGCCTGCTCCTGTTGGCCTCTCCCGATTGTCAGCTTCTTCACCTCCAAGGCTGGGATATATGTGGCAAAAGTAAACTCAGGGGACTCACCTCTGTGTCACTCCTCAGGTCTCGAGTTCCCTGCTGGTCTGCTTTCTGTCTGCCTTTCAGAGAGTCTTCTATTTGTTTTATGTATAATGTCCAGGGAGTTGTACTCAGCAGGAGAAAGAGGGAAAGGTGTGTTTACTCCTCTTTCCCAGAGCAGAAGTGCTTCTAATCAAGATCTTATTTTAGAGATTGTTCTGAGTATGAATGAACTTTGCTTCCTTGATATTACTTTAATTAAAATAAAATTTAAAAAGCACTTGGATTATGTTGATAATCCAATGTGCAAATCTTTACTGTAGTTTTGTACGTGGGGTGAGTCTGACTCAGGGAAAAAGAAAACTCCGTTTTCAAATTTTTTATAATTTAAAACAGTTTAAAATTTGTTTTGGTATCACCTAAAGTTTAAGCATGTTAGAACATTTTTAAAAGCACAACCAATGGGGAAAGTCCTTCTTCCATTCTTTGGTGAATTAACAATCTGAGCAGACAAAAAATAACCGTAGTGAAGTTTGACCAGTCCTCCATCAGAGTGCTGTCACGAGGATTAAGTCATATTAGCTTTTTATAGAGTTTCTCCTTTATTGCTTATTACCAAAAAAAAAAATTAAGTATTTAAGTTAAAATTCGAAAAGAATTGAAGGAAACTCAAAACCAAGTGAATTCAGAGAGCCTGGAGAAGGGCATAAATCAGGTGTAGAGTCTTAGGTCAAAAGAGGAGTGGCCCTGGAACAGGGAAGGTTGGGAGTGGGTGACTCTGAGCACTGGCCACCACTGGTGGAGCCGAGTCACACTTGGTTTACTTACTTGATAGAATTCCAAGCAGTTCACAAATAAATATTCTTTACTTTCATAGTTAAATATTTATTTAAGGTATATTAAAAATGTATAATTAGTGAATCAAACCGGTGATTTCATAAATGTTTACGGCATAGGAAGATTCTTAAGTTGGTATTTGTGTTGAAAAAATAGTGGGTTGGTTTACCAAAAACTACTGAGTTGTAGTAGTGATGTACTTGCAGATGTGGGAACATTCTTTTTTTTTTTTTTTTTTTTTTTTTTTTTCGATACGCGGGCCTCTCACTGTTGTGGCCTCTCCCATTGCGGAGCACAAGCTCCAGACGCGCAGGCTCAGCGGCCATGGCTCATGGGCCCAGCCGCTCCGCGGCATGTGGGATCTTCCCGGACCGGGGCACAAACCCGTGTCACCTGCATCGGCAGGCGGACTCTCAACCACTGCGCCACCAGGGAAGCCCCAGATGTGGGAACATTCTTGAAGGTGGAGGAGGAATGACTGAGGTAGGGGAAACATGCTGGAGCACACTTTAGGGGCAGTGTATGTCATGTTTATCTGCTTCTTGTCATTTAGGTTCTGTATGAGTGTTAGAGCTAAATCCAGTATAAATAGGACCATTGCTTGAATGAAAAAAAATCCAAACCAGAGTTTAAGAGAAATACAGGTTATGTATTTGAGGTCCAGAAAGGGCATTTAAGCTCCCTGGAGTTGGGCTTGTCTCCATTTTTTATAGTAGTTGACCTTCCTAATTGAGGTATTTTATTACACTTTCAAGTTTATTTTATTAATTTAGATAGCTGGCAGTAAATTCTGATTGATTATTCTTTTCTTATCCCTAAGAAATATTTGTATTGATAGATGTTTGCAGTGGATTCTCACCTTTTGATCCATCCTCTGATTTGCACATTATTATTCATCCATCCATTCATTCATTCATTCACTCTTAAAAATATTTATTGTGTGCCAAGCTTATTACTAGATGGTGAAGATACAAAAATGAGTAAGGTCCCTACCTTCCAGATTCTTACAGTCTACAGGGCTGGTAGTCATGGAAACGAACAGTTATAACAAAAGTGCCAAATGTTATGGTCTTATAGAGTCACTGGTAGCATAAGAACACGAAGCTTTGTCTATGCAGTTAAGCGAGGCTTCCCAGAAGAGTATGCCAGAATTGAGACTCGAGAATGACAGCCAGGCTGATGGGGGTTTGAGAGAGTGTGGCTTTCTCAGGGAAAAGAAACTAGTTTGGTTGGCTGCCCTGGCAGGGTGAGTGTAGCAGCCTAAGGTAGTACAGATGTGGGGTTTGGAGAGAAAGATTGTATAAAGTGGAACTGAAAGAGAATCAAGGTTGGAACAGTGGAGAGAGAACAATATTAAGGAGGGGTTGGATTAAGAGTATCCTCAGAAAAAAACCGAGAAGGGATGGCTCGTGGCAGAAACTGTGTCATAATAATCTTTTGTGTCCCCAGGACCTATTATAGTAGCTTGAATATAGTAGGTACTTAATAAATGCTTGATGAGTGAATGACTAAACAAGTAACTTTTGGAATAAGGAGAATAATGAATATTTCCTGTTTGTTTTTCTTAGGAAAAATGAATTGGGTTTTATAAACATGAAGGGATTGTTGTAGTAGCTGGAAATTCGTACAGGATATATGATGGTAAATGTGTATTTAAATGTATGAGGATAGCCAACTCATTTTGGGAAGACCATATTAATTTCCTATCATTTGACAGCAAGGTTCCAACCTCATCTCTGGCACTTGAAACTTTTTCTACTGTGATGCTCATAGGAAATCTTTTTTTGTTTTTTTTCTCTTTCTGTTCTGTTTTTCTTGTTTTCTTTATTCCTTGTTTCTAGAGTAGAAGATAAAATGTAAAGTTGGCTCCTTTTCCATTCTGTTTCATTCTATTTATTATATAATAATTTCACTTCACTATTTAGAAAATTCAAAATTAGAATATTGATTGTGGTAGTAGATATGGTAGTGGATTAAGTAGCAGAAATAAATCTAATACACAGTAGGAAAATGTGTCTCAAGGCAAACATTTAAAGAGGAAGTCTTAATATATTAAAAATCTGTTTTATATTGATTTCCTTTTAAAAATTATATTAATTCCTTCTCTGGTAGAAATGCCATTGTATTTTCAGTAGTTTTCTTGGTGCAGATAGTTTTTACATCTCTAGCTAGAACTTTTAATGGGTAGCACTTTTTAAAAATATTTATTTATTTATTTTTGTCTGCGTTGGGTCTTTGTTGCTGCATGCGGGCTTTCTCTAGTTGCAGCGAGTGGACACTACTCTTCATTGCGGTGCATGGGCATCTCATTGCGGTGGCTTCTCCTGTTGCTGAGCACGGGCTCTAGGTGCCCGGGCTTCGGTAGTTGTGGCTCTCAGGCTCTAGAGTGCAGGCTCAGTAGTTGTGGCTCAGGGGCTTAGTTGCTCTGCGGCATGTGGGATCTTCCTGGACCAGGGCTCAAACCCGTGTCCCTGCATTGGCAGACGGATTCTTAACCACTGTGCCACCAGGGAAGCCCTTAATGGGTAGCACTTTTAACTCATATATATGAAAATCCAGAATTTAAAACACGATAAATTAATAGATATTCTACAAGAGTGTTTGTTGTGTGGTTTATCTAAATAGTGAGCGTCTTTGTGCATTTTCATTGAGTGTAAATCCTCAGGGATATCTCTATCTTAAAAGAATAATGGGGTGTACATGTTATAGGTTTATTGATAGTAGTAGAATAGGAAAAAACAGAATTTGAGCAGTCTGGAGGAATGATTACTACAGAGAACTCCCAAGGTGGGGCCAGTCCACTTGAACAGAAAGTTGGGAAGCAATTGTGTGAGATGTGCAGAATTGTTCTACTACTTTTACTTGATTTTTGTAAATTACCTGTTCGTTTGGGGTTGGAGATTTAATTTCATAAAGTCTCCTAATTAACTAAAACATTTTATTCTGAAGTTACATGATCACCAAGGTAATTAGTGGCAAAGCCCACTAGATCTCCAGTCCTATTTGATGTTGATAAGTCCACCTCCTGCCATCATTAAGATATAACCTAATAGCAATATGAAGTACAAAAATCTCCTTAATTGAACTCTTAAAAAAGGTAGCCATCTGTCCTTAGGATCTCTTCAGTTATTTTTCTTCCCTTTCCCTCTTCATAGTTCAAAGATTCATTTCACTTTCTTCCCTTCTAACAAAGCTTCCTTTCACTGTCTACCTTAAATCAAAACCTTGGTTCAAAGCGCACCCCGCCTCCCCACCAGGCTTGCTTATGTCGTAGCCTTTGTGGTTGCAGACTTATCCATTAGTCTTTTCAATGACTCCTTCCTGTCAAACCTTTCTGCTGAAAGGAGATTTCTTACTAATTTCCATTATTTTTGTTGATTACTCTGAAATTATTCCCTTATCTCTTATTTTCAGGCCAGGAAGTTCTTCTCCCTCCCATCCTCTTTTTGTGGATTCTTTTTAACCACTAACCCAAGTCTTCATCCCTAGAGCGATAAAAGTCTATGAAGTCCTGGCTTGCCTTTTCCCTCTACCATTTTTCTTCCCTACCTCCCTTTTCCTCTTCCCTTCCTTACCCCTCCTCCCTTCACCTTTTTAAAGAAAATACCTGTCTAGTATTTGATTCAATATATAATTTGATTTAATATACATAATGCTGAGGTTAATGGTGTTTCTCCAGGCTTGCTTGGGAGCCCCTTCACACAACAGCAGCTCAGAAAACTCTGACAAGTTCTTAGGACTCTTTCCCTTAGCACCATCATGAGCTCTTTCTGTTACTTTGTACCTTCAGCTCTGATCAACTCTCTTGGCCATGCTGAGCTGGGCTCTCCATCTCATGGGAGTGGACATGGGCCCTGAACACACTGTACTAGATTCTGTACTAGATTGTGTACTAAATTGCCCCCAGCCCCAACAGGAAGGCTGGTGGAGAGAAGAATTCATGATGAGTGGATCTCTGTGTCTTCCCTGATGGCCATGTTGGACCATGACCACACCACAGCGTTAGTCCTTACCTGGTGGGGCCATTGAGATCAGGGGAGTGCTGAGTATCACATGACATCTTTAAGATTGTTTGTGTCCAGCCAGGGAGGCCTGCACCTGACCCACCCATCAAGGCAGTGCTTTTGGAGCTGTGGTCACAAATCATTAGCAGACTATGAAAACAATCTTATGGGTTGCAATTACCACTTAAAAAAAAGAAATAAAATAGTGTAGAGTCAAAGATAGATGGGTGCATTGTATGTAATAAGCTAAGTATTGTTTTATGAAACTTTGTTTTGCCATTTGCTGTACATCCTAATCATGTGTTTAACCCAAGAAAAAGTTGCTTCAAAGACAGATTGACTTCTGGTCATTCCTGTTAACAGTGAATCAGGTAAGGTATACAAAACACATTAGCTAAATAATGTTTCCCTTTCCATTCAGCTTCACAAACAGTTATAGTACAGTTACCATGGATCTTCTTGAGATTAGAAGATCCATGATCTTTGCCCATTAAAGGCTACCAGTCTACTTGGAAAGCCAGCACATACACAAATCGCTGCATACAAAGTAGATTATATAGTGTGTGTGATAGGAAAGCAAACTAAATACTAAGAGAGTACATGAGAGGGAGAGGATAATTCTGTGTAGAGCAACACTGCTCAGTAGAAATGTAATGTGAATCACATATGTAATTTAAAATTTTTGGTGGCCACATTAAAAAGTAAAAAGAAACAGGTGCAATTAATCTTAATAATATACTTTATTTAATTCAATATATACAAAATATCATTCCAACATATAACTGTTACATCCCTTTTTATATATTAAATCTTTACATTCCTTTTTACAAAGTTTTTGAAATCCAATGTGTATTTTACACTTATAGCACACTTCAATTCCAAACAGCCCCATTTCAAGTGCTCAGTAGCTCCGTGTGATTAGTAGCTACTGTATTAGACAAATGCAGTTTTATGCAATGTAGGGAAGCATCATGCAAGAGAAGGCCTAGAAGGATAGGCAACACTTAACTAGACAGGTGTTGAGAAAATACATTGCACAACGAGAGAAAAGTTTAAACAAAGATGAAATAAGAGTTTGTAGGGACTTCCCTGGGGGCACAGTGGTTAAGAATCTGCCTGCCAATGCAGGGGACACAGGTTCAAAGATCTGGGAAGATCCCACATGCTGCGGGTCAACTAAGCCCGTGCACCACAACTACTGAGCTTGCGCTCTAGAGCCTGCGAGCCACAACTACTGAGCCCATGCACTGCAACTACTGAAGTCCACACGCTCTAGGGCCCGTGTGCTGCAACAAGAGAAGCTGCTGCAATAAGCCCATGCACCACAACGAAGAGTAACCCCCGCTCGCTGCAACTAGAGAAAGCCCACATGCAGCAACAAAGACCCAGTGCAGCCAAAAAAAAAGAAATTCTAAAGAGTTTGTAAAAGATAGTGTAGCTCTTACTATATACCAGGTGTATTCAATGATGATTACTCATATTAACTCATGTAATCTTCACAACAAACCTTTGAGGTAATTACTATTATAGTAATTACTGTGTAATTTATAAATTATAAATTTTTTATAGGGAGGAATCAGGCACAGGTGGTCTAGTAGCATGTATGCATATATGCATGTATCTGTCTCTCTGTCTCCAAAGATTACCTTGTCCCAAACCCAGGACCTGTGAATATGTGAGGTTAAATGACAGAGGGGAAATAATGGAGCTACTCAGCTGATTTTAAGGTAGTGAGAGTACCCTGGATTATCCAGGTGGGCTTAGTAATCACAAGTCCTTTAAATGTGGAAGGGTTGGGGGCAGAAGAGTCAGAGTGATGTGCTGTGAGTGTTTGACCCACTCATTTTGGCTCAGAAGATGGAGGAAGAGGCTACAAGCCAAGAAACGTAGACTGCCTCTAGAAACTGGAAAGGGCAAGGAACCAGATTCTCTCCCAGAGCCTTCAGAAAGGGAACACAGCCCTGTCTATACCCTGATTTCAGCCCAGTGAGACCGTTGGAATTCTGACCTACAGAACTGTGAGATAATAAATGTGTGTTGTTCCAATAAGCCACTAAGTGACAGGTGTTTAATACTGTTGAGATATAATTTTTGCAAGTAGGAATGTAAAAACTAGTTTGCTTCTGACTAAAATATTGGGAGTTTGGAAGTACTTGATAAAGTGATTACTGCCCTTTTTAAGCAATTCCTGGTTGCCAAGTCAGGCAGTCATTTATGTATCGGTAAGGATACTTTACAGTCTTTATATAACTTTTAACTCTCAACCCCCGGATATCACAGAGTTTACATGTGGGTGATTAAATTGAGCAAGACAAGAGATTGCCCACCCAGAATAAAATCCTATTTCTTCTCACTTCTGGAGAACAGTGGGAACAGCCTGGCCTTCAGGTTGATTGTCATATTCTACCTCCTTCCCACCTACTTATTGCTACAGAGAGACACAGAACTTAGCCTCTCAACACATTCTGTCATTTTTCTGGGGCTGCTGAAGAAAGAGCTTCTTTAGGTTAGTTCCAAGGCCCTGTGAGCATTAAAGTATTTGCCTGTAAAAGGAGAGAAGCCTCTCTCTCCCTCCTTGCTTGCTTGTTTCCTTTCACTTTATCTTTCCCTCTGTACTGACAATGCAAAGATTTTACTTAAAGGGTATGTGTTTTATTCAGTTTTGCCATTATCTTATATACTAAAATACTACCTTTGTCAAAATGCTGATATTTTACAATGCTCTGCAAATACATAGATAAAAAGCATTTTTTTTTTAAAGAACAATTCCAGAGTTAAATACTGGCTAAATGTTGGAAACAGTAGTGGAATTCATTGGTCCCCCGGGGCCTCAGTGATGTGAAGTGTTTATAGGTGTCTTTCCTCTAACCTCAGAAGTGGAAAAATTAGGCTTTTCATGTGTGGTGCTGTCTTTGCCCCAGGAGCTTAGTGAGTGCAGCCTCATCTTCCAGAATTCTCTTTGTAGCTTAGGGAATGTGTATGATTTTCCTGCATTCCTTCTCAGAGGCTCTAGGGCCACGCTAATTGCTCCTGAATGATGACAGGTGCTTGTTGCCTGCTAAACAATCCTTGTGTCTAAATCGTATTTTCACATATAAATAAAGAGGTGGTGATTTTGTTTTACAGATAGATTTTCACTTCCAGACTTTTCTATTTGATTGGACGTATTTAAACAACAAGTTTTGCAAGAAGGTTAAATTGATTGATTTTACAAGAGTTTGAGTTGAAAACCCATTGCGTAAGTAAGGTAACATGAAGCCAGGAGTATGGCACACTTTCTCCTGTCCAGTCCCTTGTCCCTTTCTCTGGGCTCTAGTTGCACTAGACTAATTGCTGTGTTCTAAACATGTCATGTACAATGAGAGATGGCACAGGACAGTGGTCTGAGTACAGAGTCTGGGGCCAGACAACCTGTGTTTGAATCCTAGCTTCCTTGGTTTTTTGTCTTTGTTTTCGTTTTTTAGCTGTGGATCTTATTAACCTCTCTGTGGCTCTGTTTTCTTATACAAAACCAGGTATATAATAATGGAACTTTTTCACAGAGTAGTAGTGAGGATTAAGATAGTTAATACATATAATGGGTTTAAAACAGTGCATAGAACATAGTACGTGCTCAGTAAATATTAGCTCTTTTTTTCATTCTTCACTTGTTTTTTTGCCATTCTTAAGCTATTCTTATGTGGTGTGGTGTGTTTTCTCCTCATCTGTCTTCCAAAATAGTCTGTATTTTAACAGTCTTATTGCTTTTATGAAGCTGTCCTGCAATTTTCAGTTGGGATTCTAGCCTTGGCTGTACATTGAAATCACCTGTGTATTAAATACTGATGCCTGTGTTTTTGCTCTGTGCTAGATTTGTCTTGTAGTGGCTTGTGAGAATGGATGGTTATATTTCCATGGAATTTTCTTTCAGGTAAGCTTTGGTAGCTTAGAATCATCCATGGTGAGAATATTTACACTCTTGAAATTGGCAGATACTACCACAGGCATTCTTTTCAATCTACTTGGTATTTTAGTGATTTGTTTATAAGCATCTCTAAATAGATACTGAGCCCTTTAGTAGGGTTGTGTTAGTTTGCCAGGACTGATGTAACAAAGTACCACAGACTGGGTGGTTTAAAAAACAGAAATTTATTGGTTTACACTTCCGGAGGCTAGAAATCCAAAATCAAGGTTCCAGCAGGGTTGGTTCCTTCTCAGGGCTGTGAGGGAAGGCTTTCCCAGGCCTCTCTCCTTGGCTCATAGATGGCCATCTTCTTCTTATGTTTCTTGCTACAGTCTTCCTTTTGTGTGTGTGTCTGTGTCCAGATTTCCCCTTTTCATAGGGACACCAGTCATATTGAACTAGGGCCCACCCTAATGACCTCACTTCAACTTGATGACCTCTGTAAGCACTCTGTCTTCAAAAAAAGGTCACATTCTGACGTATTGGGGGTTAGGAGTTCCACATAGGGATTTTAGGAGGACATAATTCAGCCCATAACACACAGCAAGGAACTCCTTTTTTCCTTTTTTCCATTTATTCCTGTAGTGAAGATTTGTTGAATTGAAAAGGAAACATCAGTTAGTTATTCATGTACTATGAATTCCAGATCGTCAATTTGTTGATTTTATTATTTTTTTTTTGAAGCAGCTGTTTCTTGGGATAATATCAGAGTTCGTTATTTGTAGAGAAAAATATCAGTTTAGGAAGATTGGTTATTTTAAGTTGTCTGAGGCAGGCTTGAGCTTGTTAATGAACTCAAAGGCGTATGATCCGAGTGAAATGGTCTTGATTTTGTGTCTGTCACTGAGAGAATGCTTTTAATCATGCATGAAAAAAATGTTTGAGATGAATTTCCACTAAGCTGAGAATGTTTTAATGCTGATCATTCTCTTCAGGATTATATAAGACTCTCAGAAAAGTAGGATTTCTTTTGCTTTTTCTCGAGGGCATATAATGTCAGGTAAAGATTTTGTGATTTTTGTGATTAATAAAAATGTCTTTGAACCACAGGAAGCGTAAATTATTTTGTAAAAATTTGCTTCGTGTTAGGATGATTGTGTGTATGTGAAATAGTGGATGACATTTAAACTATGATCATCTCAAAGCATATAAATATGGAATGTACTTTTTGAAGTTAAATGTTTTTCTTCAAAATGAGATCCTTCTCTGCACCATTGCTTTTTGCTGAATAAATACTTGAATTAGAATCTTATTCCAAAAATGTATTTGAAATACACACTGGCACAGGAATTGTTGGTCTAAATGTTCAGATATTTGTTTTGAATTTTATTTTATTTTTTATACAGCAGGCTCTTATTAGTTATCCATTTTATACACATCATTGTACACATGTCAATCCCAATCTCCCAAATCATCACACCTCCACCCCCACCCACCCCCGCTTTCCCCCCTTGGTGTCCATACGTTTGTTCTCTACATCTGTGTCTCAATTTCTGCCCTGCAAACCAGTTCATCTGTACCAAAATGTTCAGATTTTTTAATAGAAAATTTTTCAGCTATTAATTATATATGGCAAATATATAAAGCTTTAATTTTTAATCAACCTTAAGTATAATTTACATGCAATACAATTTACACATTTTAAGTGTATGAGTCAAATCAATTTTGATAAATATATACATCAATATAACCACCATCCCAATTAAGATACAGAATATTTCCATCTTCCCAGAAAGTTCCCTGTGCCTCTTTGCAGTCATTTTTCTCCCCACGTTCACCTCCTACTCCAAACAAATACTGATCTGATTTGACTGTTACAGAATTTCACATAGATGGAATCATTACAGTATGTACTCTTTCATGTCCAGCCCCTTTCAGCATAATGCCTGTGAAATTCACCCATGCTTTGAGTGTATTGGTAGTTTGTTCCTTTTTATTGTTCAGTAGAATTGCTACAAAACTTGTTTATCTATTCACCTGCTGAACATTTGAGTTTTTGGTACTGTGACATTGAACATGTCAAAAGTGGTTTGTGAAGTTTCGTGCTGATGATTTCTCGCTGGACGATGCTTCACCGTTGGGTAGACCAGTTGAAGTTGATAGTGATCAAATCGAGAAATTAATTGAGAACAATCAATGTTATACCACACAGCAGATAGCCGACATAATCAAAATATCCAAATCAAGCATTGAAAATCATTTGCACCAGCTTGGTTATGTTAATAGCTTTGATGTTTGGATTCCACATAAGTTAAGTGAAAAAAACCTTCTTGACCGTATTTCTACATGCGATTCTCCACATAAACATAACAAAAACGTTCTGTTTTTAAAACAAATTGTGATGCGTGATGAAAAGTGGATACTGTACAATAATGTGGAACGGAAGAGATTGTGGGGCAAGCGATATGAACCACCAACGACCACACCAAAGGCTGGTCTTCATCCAAAGAAGGTGATGTATTGTGTATATCGTGGGATTGGAAGGGAGTCCTCTATTATGAGCTCCTTCCAGAAAACCAAACGATTAATTCCAACAAGTACTGCTCCCAATTAGACCAACTGAAAGCAGCACTCTATGAAACATGTCCAGAATTAGTCAACAGAAAACGTGTAATCTTCCATCAGGATAACGCAAGACCACATGTTTCTTTGATGACCAGGCAAAAACTGTTACAGATTGGCTGGAGAGTTCTGATTCATCCACCGTATTCATCAGACATTGCACCTTCAGATTTCCATTTACTTCGGTCTTTACAAAATTCTCTTAGTGGAAAAAAATTTCAATTCCCTGCAAGACTATAAAAGGCACCTGGAACAGTTCTTTGCTAAAAAAGATTAAAAGTTTTGGGAAGATAGAATTATGAAGTTGCCTGAAAAATGGCAGAAGTTAGTGGAACAAAACGGTGAATATGTTGTTCCATAAAGTTCTTGGTGAAAATGAAAAATGTCTTTTATTTTTACTTAAAAACTGAAGGAGGGCTTCCCTGGTGGCGCAGTGGTTGAGAGTCCGCCTGCCGATGCAAGGGACACGGGTTTGTGCCCCGGTCCGGGAAGATCCCACATGCCGCGGAGTGGCTGGGCCCGTGAGCCATGGCCGCTGAGCTTGCACGTCCAGGAGCCTGTGCTCCGCAATGGGAGAGGCCACAACAGTGAGAGGCCCGTGTACCGCAAGAGAAAAAAAAAAAAAAAAACTGAAGGAACTTTTTGGCCAACCCATAGATTCTTTTCCCATATGGGTCATTACAGAGTATTGAGTAGTATTCCCTGTGCTATACAGTAGGTCCTTATTAGTTATCTATTTTATGTATAGTAGTGTGTACATGTCTAGGTAATTGGTTTTAGAGTTTAGCAACTTTTGTTAATTTTTCTAAAGGTAAACTTTAAAATTAACCTGTATCTTTTGTTTTGTCATCTTTGAAGACTGCTATTTAAGTGACCTTTGAGTGACTTGTTTCTGCCTGTGAAATGAAAATGCTTTACATCTATTTAAAGGCATTTCACGCATCAGAAGTAGGTGAGGTGCTATTTTGGGGAGAGGTAGTGGTTTCTGAAATCCCACATTAGCTTTTCCTCATCTTCATCCTGTGCTCCCCTGGAGTGAAAAAGGTACCGTTAGAGACACATCTTGGTAGCTACTGAGAATATTTTTCATTGCTGATGTGTTCTTTCCTTTGTGCCTGCCCTGCCCAATTTCATCTGTTCTAAAGCGCTCTCCCTTTTTTCCCTTTTCCTTTGAGCACATGACTATTCCTATCTTTCATTCTTAAGTATCAGTAGTAATGTTAATAATAACAGCAATAACTAACACTATGTATTAGACACTATTCTGGGGGCTTTATAATATTTATTGGCGGATTTAATCTTCACAAACCCCCTGTGAAGGAGCTACTATTCTTTTAATACAGATTTCCAGGAAACTGAGGCAGAGAGCTGTTGAGTCTGGGGTTATCCAACTACTAAGTGGCAGAACTGGGATTTGATCCAGACTTCCTGGCTCTGAAGCATAGGCTCTGAACCACTCCATTATATGGCTTCTCAGTAAAAACACACAAAGAAGCAACCATTCCCTTCTTTCACCTCTGCTTCTGGACTTCAAAATGAGTAATGTGTTATAGCACAGTTGACATTATTTTGGTTAATATTCCATGAAACTTTCATTCCTTTATAATGCATATTACAGTTTGTATTTCTATCTCTGGCAGTAAAGTTCCTGACAAAAAGCATGTGTGCTTCAAACAAAGTAGCTTTATTTCTAAAGGTATTACTTTACAAACTGCAGTCCCACATGTCCAGTAGAAAGCACAGGCCATCCTAGCATGTGGTTATTCTTCTGGGAAAACGTCTTAGAGGAGGTGAGTCTTGGCTGGCTTGTTAAATAAGTAAGAATATGTGCACAGGGCTGGGGGTATGGTATGTGGAGACGGGTGGCAAAAAGACCCAGGATTGGGATGGACTGAAAGATTAAGAGAGGATGGAGGTTTTAAAATATTGTTCCAAGGGAGTTCATCCTTAGAGAAGATTTCCAGGGTCAGGAAGGAAGAGCTGGGAGGTTATGACTGTGGGCAGAAATGATGCCTTCTCTAGGCCCTTGGGCTTTCTGCCTCCATTCCCTCCCCCTTCGTTTTTCTCTTCCCCCTGGTTCCCCAAAGTTTGAGCACTCTAATCCTCTTAGTTCTTCTGACCTCATTGCAGATAGAAGTACTTCCCTGTCAGGTTAGCAATTTCCAGACAGATGAGCAATTTTTTGTTGGAGTGTTACCTTTTTTTTTTTTCCTTAAAGTAACAACTACTATAAAAGAAAAAGTAAAATCAAAAGCTAGAGAAAATTTTAGAAAGACATGAGTTTACCTAGTGTAGACGTCTTACCTTAAGATAAGGTAAGATAAGGTAAGACCTCCTGTCTTAGTCTTACCTGTCTTAGTCTTTTGAACAGCAGGCACAGCTGCCATTCGTGCAGGCCTTGGTTACTTCCTGGGCCTTAGGCCTCCTCTGTTTGAGGCCCCATGGAGTTTGCATAGTGAGTGACGAGATTCTCAGTTCTTCTGGCTCCCCAACAGGCCTGTCCTCTGGGGCCAGGTCCTAGTGTTTCCTTACTTTGGGTCTTTCTAACCCTGCGAGGGCTTGCCCTAAATTTGCTTTTAATTTCTAGCCCCCAGTGGTAACTTGTCTAAGGTCCCTTTATCTCTGCTTGGTGGGAAAGTGTGTGTGTAGTGGTGGCCGGGGGCTTCCTGGTCTCTACAGTCTCTGATTTGTACTCTGTCTCCCTCTTGGTTTGGTCTGAAGCAGGCTCACCAGCTGAAATCAAACTGGGTCTTTCTCACCTCAGTTTACTTTTGCCCATCTGGCCAACAGTAGAGGTTGCTATCTTTCTAAGATGCTGTCTGTGTGATTGTGTCCACTTCCTTCTCTGGACAGCAAAGACTCCTCTTTTGCTTTTTGAAAACTGTATACTTTATAGTGAGTTCTTATTGAATTTTTAAAAGTGAAAAATGAACATATTGGCTCATGTAAGTGAAAAGCTTGAAGGTAGGCTGGAATTGGGCATGGATGGATTTAGGGGCTCTTCTCCTTCGTCTCTCCCTCTGGCGTTTGCCCTCTTACATTCCACAAGGTAGCAGGAAGGTTGTAGCCATTCCGTTTCCTGGACTCCTAGCCTCCCAGGTTTAAGTCCATGGAAGTGGACAAACATCTCCTGGGAGCTCCTGTGTAATAAATCCTGTAATCCACTCTTTGCTTTTTCTTTCTCTCTTCTTTTTTTTTTTTTTTTTTAATTCCTAAGAAATCTGTGCCTATACCAAGTTCATAGACATATTCCTTCATATTTTTCTAGAAGCTCTATAGTTTTAGCTTTTTATTTATTTACTTATTTATTTATTTATGGCTGTGTTGGGTCTTCGTTTCTGTGCGAGGGCTTTTCTCTAGTTGCAGCAAGTGGGGGCCACTCTTCATCGCGGTGCGCGGGCCTCTCAGTATCGCGGCCTCTCTTCTTGGCGGACCACAGGCTCCAGACGCACAGGCTCAGTAGTTGTGGCTCACGGGCCTAGTTGCTCCGCAGCATGCGGGATCCTCCCAGACCAGGGCTTGAACCCGTGTCCCCTGCATTGGCAGGCAGACTCTCAACCACTGTGCCACCAGCGAAGCCCTCTTTCTCTCTTCTAAGGAAACAATTTTATTTTTTGAATAAGTAGTATATTCCAATGGTTCAAAAATCTAAAACTCTTGTAAGGATATGGGATGAAAAGCTTTTCTTCCATCTTGTCCTTTTTATCATTAAGTACCTCTCTTTGTCTTGTTATAATGCTTTTTGTCCTGAATTTTCTCTTGCCTGATAAGAAAATCTTGTCCCATGCTTTCTTTTTATTTACACTAGCCTAATATATTCATCTGGGCAGTTTTTTTCCAGCCAACCTTTTCTTTCTAACCTTTCTGAATTACTTTAAGTTTTGCTCCTATAGTGTAGAAAGTTTTTCTTGTTCTTTTTAAAATAAATAAATTTATTTATTGATTTATTGATTTATTGATTTATTTATGGCTGCGTTGGGTCCTTGTTGCTGTGTGGGCTTTCTCTAGTTGCAAGAATGAGGGGCTACTCTTTTTTTTTTTTTAAGGTGTAAATCATATAATCAATCTCCAAAATTAAATGTTAGCGGACAGAATCCATCAGTATACTAAAAAGGATAAATACAAGATAGTGTGATTCCTTAGCTGAAGAATATAAAAACAGTTCAACATAAAGAAATCTATTAATATAACCCATCACATTAGTAAGGTAGAGGAGAAAAATATATGATCATCTAGACAGATGTGAAAAGTATTTTGATAAAATTCAACATCCATTCATCCATTATTAATTACAAGACAACACCAAAAATGACAGCAATACTTCAGGAAACTTCTATACTGTGTAAGATTATACAACTACAGCAATAACAAGCACTAATAATAGACCCAAAAAAGTCAGAAGAATAACAAGAATAGTTACTATGACCACTAGTATTCAGCATTAGGGGCTACTCTTCATTGTGGTGCACGGGCTTCTCATTGTGGTAGCTTCTCTTGTTGTGGAGCATGGGCTCTGGGTGTGCGGGCTTCAGTAGTTGTGGCTCGTGGGCTCCAGAGTGCAGGTTCAGTATTTGTGGTGCACGGGCTTAGTTGCTCCGTGGTATGTGGGAATTTCCCGGACCAGGGCTTGAACCTGTGTCCCCTGCATTGGCAGGCAGATTCTTAACCACAGTGCCACCAGGGAAATCCCAGTTTTTCCTCTTTTGTAATCCAATCCAAGGTTAATTTTCTTTAAATAAGTGAGTTTAGCCCATTTACATTTGTCATTATGGTAGATATATTTGATATTAGTTTGTCTATAATCATTTTTCTATTTTTATATCTTAAAGAATCTTCCACTATATGGTCCGTTTTCTTTGCTGTTCTTCTTGGGTTATTCTGATATTTTCATTGTAGTGGTTGTCTTTATAATTTGACATAATGCCCTCAGTCTTCCGAGAAAGTGATGGTTCCCTATTATAAGAAGTAATAAATTAATGACTTTCATCCTAATCCTGATATAGAGGCATTGTAACTATGTTACATAGTCTGTTTTATTCAATCTCGATCTCTATTGCATTCTGTCCTCAGAGGAAAGATTTTTTTTTTTTTTGCTGTACACGGGCCTCTCACTGTTGTGGCCTCTCCCGTTGCAGAGCACAGGCTTCAGACGCGCAGGCTCAGCGGCCATGGCTCACGGGCCCAGCTGCTCCGCGGCATGTGGGATCTTCCCGGACCGGGGCACGAACCCGTGTTCCCTGCATCGGCAGGCAGATTCTCAACCACTGCACCACCAGGGAAGCCCAGAGGAAAGAATTAATCACTCAACAAGCTTAGAACTCAATCCGTATTATTATTATCAATAAGTACACTGTCAGAAGAGGCCTTGGGTTTTCCTAGAGTAGATTGTCAGCCTTTAGCAAGGCTCTTTTTATCTATAAAAATTATAGTTTCAAAAGTCAGCATAGATCATAAATTGGTAAGTTGACATTTGGTCACAATTAAACATTATCAAAATCTTTGTAAGTAGTTTGCTACTCAGCACCAGAGAATCACCAAATTTATGTCCAAGTTGACATTACTGGGTCTAAAGTTCCCCCTTTTTTTAGTGTAGGTTCCACACTTGTTGAGAGTTTTATTGCCACTTAATTTTTCAAAAACAATATATCTGGCAACACAGAGGCATGTAACATAGGAAAAAAATTTTTTTAAATTAGAAATCTTGGGACTTCCCTGGTGGTCCAGTGCTAAAGAATCCACCTTACAATGCAGGGAACATGGGTTCGCTCCCTGTCAGGGAACTAAGATCCCACTCGCTGCAGGGCAACTAAGCCTGAGTGCTGCAACTACTGAGCTCGTGTGCCTCAGCTAGAGAGCCCATGCGCCACAAACTACAGAGGCCACGTGCTCTGGAGCCCACTCACCACAACTAGAGGAGAGAAAACCCGCTGCCATAGCTAGAGAGAAGCCTGCACGCTGCAACAAAAGATCCCTCATGCCTCAACGAAGGTCCCGCGTGCCGCAACTAAGACCCAATGCTGCCAAAAATAAACAAATAATAAATAAATCTTTAAAAAAATAAAATAAAATTAGAAATCTTAAAACAGTCCAGCTTTGCATACCCCATGTAGTGACTGAGACTTACATGCTGACATTAGTCCTCCCATCCAGTGCAGAAGGGCAGTTGCCACCCCAGGCCCACGGAGGAGGAGCATAGCCTCTGTTCAGCCTCTGGTCACAAACAGCCTCTGTAGAGGGTGGGAAGGTGTTTTTTTAAATAATTTTTTAAGTCCTAGGTCAATTATGGGACCATCATTGACTTCCTTAATTTTTTGGTGAAAAGATATTTACTGCTCACCTCTAATAGAGCAGCTAAAAACATAGACTGTCTTTGGAGAAGATTTATATTTCCACTTTGTACTCTAGTCCTACAATGGCTGTCAGTATTGTTCGTGTAGATGAGTGTTTTCAGTCTGCAGTTTGCCTGCGAGTCACTCCGAAAACCCTGTTGAAAATGAAAATACCCCCTCTCCTCCAGCTTCTTGCTGAATTCAGATGGAACACATTTGGGGTGTGGCATCTGTGCTTTTAATGTGTGTTGCAGGTGATTCTGATGCAGGTATTTCACAGGCTACAGTTTGAGGAAACCAAGATTGACAGTTCTCTGTTGAGTATAGAAATTTTACTAAAATCTAGTTTGACCAGTTCTGGTTGGATATTACTCTCTATGTATACAGTGTTTCAAGTAGACTTTTGTTTCAAAGATACAGTGATTTGATTTTACCATAAAGAAATCTAGGGAAACAGGTGAGAGATTTCACATATAACTGCAATCAGTTTGTGGAAAAAAATGTTTGCATGAGGGTATTTTATATACAGATTGCAGAATGTTGAAATTAACACTCTTGTAATGCTTCCATGAAAGCCTCAAGGGTAACTGACAAGTCCATTTTTATCAAAATTAGTGTGTTTCTAAATCCTTATCTGCTTCTCAAACAAAATATTAGAACAGTAATTGAGTTACCAGCTGCCTCGTGTGTTCACTCTAGGAACTTGTACAAAAGCATTGTGGAACTCACCTAAGGTCATTTGTTGCTTTTTGAGTTACTAAATAGCTTTGCAGTAGGCTTCTAAAAATCCAGGTATTAAGGGTGTCTACAGGAAGATAAAAATTGATAAGAGATTTGCAATAGTTAGTCTGATACTCTCTCCATTGGATTAAGGTGGAAAAATCCTCTTCAGCACTACAGATGGGAGAAAATCCTCCCTCTTAGATTTCTTCCTGAAGCAGCTTTTGCCTGTCTAGTCTTGCAGTAGAACAGAAAAAGCCTTTGGAGCTAGGTATGCTGGCACAGATTTTCTGGGGGAAAAGAAAAACACTAAGAAATCAAATTTATAACTTTATTTAAGCAATGCAGAACATCATGACAAGTATAATATATTCCAGGAATGCAAAGATCAGGAAATATGAATAATATCTTACCAGATTAAGTGAGAGGAAACAATATGATTATTTTAATACCTATAGAAAGAGCATTAGCTAAGATTCAGTAATCCTTTATGACTAATTTTTTTTATTTTTGCAAGAACTGGGAAACTTGCCAAACCTCGGGCTAAGTCATTTATTCCAAAACCCATTAGTAAAAATCATATTTAAGAGTCGAAACTTTGGAAGCATTCCCATTAGTATCAGTAAGAAAACAAAGGATGGCTGTTAGCCTTACATTTGTTCAGCGCAGTCCTGAAGGTCTTAGCCAGTAGTGTAGTGAAACAGGAAAAAGAAATGAAAAACAGAAATTTTCTTCTTGAAGATGATATTAATTCATATATAGACAATACAGGAAAAAAGTGTTTAGCATTGTTGCTGCATATAAAAATTTAGATTCATGTACACCAGTGATAAGCTTTTAGTCAATGTAATAGAAGAAAAGATTCCCTTCACAGTAGTATTAATCTATAATATATCTAAGAGTGAGCACAACCAAAGATATATATAACATGGAGAAAATTACAGAACATTATTGTTAGATATAAAAGACATGAATAAATAGAGATATTATGCCATCTTTAACAATAGGATATCTTGATTTGTTAAGATATCATTTCTCTCTAAATTAATTTATTGCAAATCCAGTCAAAAGCCCAATACGGTTTTTGTGAAACTTGACAAAATGAACCTAAAATTTCTAAAGAAATTCAAAAGCCCAAGAATAGCCAAGACAATCTTGAAAAGCAAGGTAGGGGCCTTGCCACAGATATTGATACCAAGCCATGGAAATTACAATACTGTGGTCCTGATACAGAGATAGACAAAAAGATCAGTGGAATAGGATAGAAGCCAGAAACAGGGTCACACGTATATAGAAATGTGGAGGCAGCATTCTAAATTAGTAGGAAAAGATGGAATGTTTTATAATGGTGCTTGATCCTTAATTGATAATCATATGGAAAATAAAAGTGTATTTCTACCTTCACACCATCCCCAGAATAAATTCAGGTGAATTAAATTTGAAAAGCAAATCTTAAAAATTTACTCAAAAATAAGAAATAATTGAAAATTTAAAAACAGATATGAAGAAACGAAATTGAGCTATTTGTAGTGAGGTGGATGGACCTAGACACTGTCATACAGAGTGAAGTAAGTCAGAAAGAGAAAAACAAATACCGTATGCTAACACACATATATGGAATCTAAAAAAAAAAAAAAAAAAGGTTCTGAAGAACCTAGGGGCAGGGCAGGACAGGAATAAAGACGCAAACGTAGAGAATGGACTTGAGGACATGGGGAGGGGGAAGGGTAAGCTGGGAGGAAGTGAGAGAGTGGCGTGGACATACATACACTACGAAATGTAAAATAGATAGCTAGTGGGAAGCAGCCACATAGCACAGGGAGATCAGCTCAGTGCTTTGTGACCACCTAGAGGGGTGGGATAGGGAAGGGTGGGAGGGAGACGCAAGAGGGAGGGGATATGGGGATATATGTATACGTATACATATAGCTGATTCACTTTGTTATATAGCAGACACTAACACACCGTTGTAAAGCAATTATACTCCAATAAAGATGTTAAAAAAAATATGTCCATCTTCATGTATAAATCTTAGAAATATAATTCTGAGTGCAAAAGCAAGTTGTAGAAGGATAGGTGTAATAAAGTACTGCTTATATGAAATTTAAAACATGAAATGGTACAGTGTATTGTGTAAAGATGCTAAAATATATTGTAAAGTATAAAAACATACATAGTGCTAATATACACCAAATTGAAGGTAGTGTTTACTTCTGAAGATGGTAGATGAATATGACTGAAGAGGGACGTGTGCAGGATACACCTGTATCTGTAATTTTTTTTTTTAGATAAAAATATTCTAAAGCAACATGTGGCAAAATGTTAAATCAAGTGAATGTCCAATAGTAAAGAAATGGTGGAATAAATTATGGCTTTTACATACTATCAAATATTTTTCAGCCATTAAAAAGAGTGAGTTGTAGCTAGGTCACTTTATATGGAGGGATTTCCAAGAGTTATTATTTAGTGAAGAAAAGAAGATGCAGGAAAGTTTGTATAAAGTCATCCCCTTTTTATAAAACAATGCATGTATGAGTAGGTGTATATGACATACTTATGTATGACCATATGAACATGAAAAAAACGAGGAAGGATTCCTCCTAGGCTGTTAACGGGTTGGGAGTGAGGTGATTAGGAAAGGAGAGGAGGGGAGGGGAGGGGAATGGGGAGTTAAGCAAACTAGAAAGTGGAAAAGACAATGATGCACTACTAGCATGGATGATGATTTGATGATTCTGTTTACGTACTTACATGATCATTTATGTATATACACACACACATATATGCATATTTTTTAAAAGTGTAGAACCACTTATAGAAAGAGTGAGAGTTGACTTAAGGGGAATTTACTATATTTGACTGGAGGCTGTGATAGAAGAAATGGACTTATTAGCATAGTGCCAACCAAAGATGCCACTTCAAAGAAATTAATGATGTATTCTGTTTCTAGTGGATTTAAACAATTGATGCAATTAAATTGATGCTTTTCCATTTTTCTCCCTTTTGTGTTTATTAAAGTAACTGACCTTAATTTTAATGAGTTCTTAATAACAATCTATATAAAGTACTCACAGTGTGCTAGGTGATATAAAATACCAGGAGTAAAAGTAATAATATTTTATGAAATGCAGGCTTTTGACAGGGAAACCTTAGCTCTTTGTCTTTTTATTTTCAACTTGGGAGAGAATAAGGAATGAGTCTTATTTATTTTGGTCAGGTCAAGGCCTAAATACAGATAGTGCAAGATTATGGATAATTAATTTTTTAATTTTGCATTTTTTTCTTTCAGCATGCGGGATGACAGAATTCGAGTAGAAAGGATGGATAACATGTGTTTTGAATACAGCCACGCTTTCCAAGAGGTTACAGAATTTTATGCAAAAGACGTAGTTGATGGTAAAGGTAAATATTTTATACATGTTAGCCATGTGTCCTCAAATTTAACTGAGTTGAGATTTGGATAAAGGTGCAAGTTTGACTAAAACTCTAATGGAAACTAGATAGTTATTGATTAATGACTGGAAGTAGAGGGAAGAGTTCACTGTTCTTGCACTCATCAGAAGCACAACTGCAGCTGCTTCTTTGTAATTATGACCATTTAGTAACTTGATGTTTTTGACATATTCATTGGAGTGTAACAAGTTAGTTACTGAAGAACCTTCCTTTTTGCTTCCTTTAAAAGATAGCCCGTGATTTTCCTGCAATTTTATAAAAAGTCTGGGTAAATCTCCTAATGAAGGCTAGCATTTCCAAAAATTGATGGCCAGAATTAAAATACCAGAACATTAGTGACAGGGTCTTAATATGTTGGATTACCATTGCTTGTCTAATTCACATTTTCTCAGCCAAGTATCTGTTTGATTTGGTCTGTACCCCTCATTCCTGCCAGTCCAGCTTATGCTAAGGTCCAATTTTATCCCTTATCACAAGCTGCAGAGCTTTCACTGTTAGACCAGCCTCCCCCAGCTCCCTCTTAGGCATCAATGTCTTGTTGGCATTTCTTTCCCCATCCCTTTTAATCTCATGGTGTCTTGGCCAAATTGAGTCAAGCGTCTGAGAGTGTAACCCACTTATAATGGCAGTCCGAGATATCACCAAGGGATCATCATCTTATGTTCAACTAAAGACAAGACTAAGTCACGAAACTATCATAAGCCACTCTTGGCATCAGATTCACTTAGAAGGATATAGGACAGAAAATCCAGTTTGCCGACAGGACGCTGTTTCTCTTAGTGGGAGGAGTCCTCAGCAGTCTTTGCAGCAGTCCACAGAGTCATTGGGTGCTTAAAATCCCCTCCCTCCTCTAGTGACTGCTCAGTTGCAAAGAAAGCAGACTTTCATCAGGGGGATGCAGGATCTGCCCTGGCTTAGAAGCCCCATGCCCTATAGGAAACCTTATCTCTTGCTGGAATTTCTCCAAAGGACATGCCAAGTTCAAAGAGTCAATGTACTCAAGGAAGGCCAAAATTCTGGAGTCAGGTATTTATAATTTCCCCTAGTTCAGATGCTGCAGTTTACTGATTTCAGGTCATTTTTACCATACGCAATGCTACCTCATAACACAGTGGCACTTCATCTTTGTCAGGTTTCCTGGGGAACAGAGCTAGACAGTTAAAAGATGAAATTCTCAGTAGAAGGGAAAAGAGTTTTGTTAACTCGTCATTTACACCTTGGTTTTATAAAAATATAAATATAGCTGAAAGTAATATATTTTATATTACAGATTTGTAGAGGATATCTTGTAATTTTTTCTAAAGGTTATAAATACCTACTGCAAAAAAAGTTAAAACATAGCTGTGTGTAAGGAAAAAAGTACAAGTCCTTCCCCTCACATCCTTAAGAATTTTTTGATGTACAGATCTACACATATACATACATATTTCTATGTATTTGTTTAATATAACTTGTATTTATTCTTTCAACTAATTTTTATTGAATGCCTATTTGAGGTATTTTATGTACTGTAAGGAATTAAACAGACAAAAATTCCTGCCCTTCTGGAGTTTACAGTCTAATAGGGGGAGGTGTACAATAAAATAGTGTTTAAAGGTGATGAGTACTATACAGAAAGGCAGGGAAGAGGTGAATTTTTAAGTAGAGTGGTGAAGGAAGGCCACACTGAGAATGTGGCAATTGAACAAAGATTTGAATGAAGATTAAAGTAGTTAAGGGGGAAAACCACATGGACGTGTAAAGGAACAGTGTTTCAGGCAGAGACAACAGTAAGTACAACATATCTTAAGTGCTTGGTGTGTTTAAAGAATATCAAGGAGCCTGGGTGCTGGGACAGAGTAAGTAAGGGGAGAATATTAGGAGGTGAGCTCAGAGGTGAAAGGAGATGGAAGGCAGGTTGTGTAGGGACTTTTAGACCCTGTACGAACTTGTGCTACTTCTCTCAGTGAGTTGGGAAATGTTGGAGGATTTGTAAGCACCGTAATCCAGTTATGTGACATACATTTTAAAAAGGATTCCTTTGGCTGCTCTGTTAAGAATACCCTATAGGGCACAGGGATAAAGGTGGGAGACCAGATGGAAAGCTAATGGGAAAGTCATTCCCATTAGTAGCTGCATAATAATCTGGATGTACTGAAATTTATTTAAGTAATACCTTATTGATGTTCAATTAGTTTGTGTCTAATTTTTTAAAAGGGAAGAGATATGGGGATATCTGTATATGTATAGCTGATTGACTTTGTTATAAAGCAGAAACTACTAGAAAAGATTTTTCAACTCACTTTCTGGTATACACATCTTTAACAAGCATTTTGGAGTATTTCTGGGTCAAAGGGGATGAGCATTTTACACTTTGAAAATAGTTGCTCTGTTGCTCTCCAAAAAGGGTCATCCACCATCAGAAAATGCCCTTTTTTCCATACCCTAGGTATTTGTAAACTTCTGTACTTTTCCAAAGGGTAATTTTAGGAGATAACGGTCTAAATTATTATTTCAAAAATCATAAACTAAATTTTATTTAACTTAATGTTTGTTTTTAATAATGAATAATAACTTTAATGAAGGTGTATATTCTGTTTTTTTTAGGTTCTCAAAGTTTTTCTGGCATCATTAACTTGGAAAAGCCTGTGATTTGCTCTTTGGCTGCCATAATAAGATATCTGAAAGAGTTTAACTTGGAAAAGGTGCTTTCCAAACCCAAGTAAGTGATTTCTCAAAAATAAAAAAAGGGTGATGTTATATTAAAAAACATTTCTTAAATTGAATTTGGTAAGTACTATTGAATTGAATTTTGGTAAGTACTAGGTAAGAAGTTTACCTGCTGTAGATAGAATATTCTGGGGCAAGAATGAGCCGTGTGGTATTGTTGCTGAAGAATATTAAAAATATTAATTGACATAAATTAAAAGAAAGCTTAAGAATTCTGTCAATTTGTATTCATGATAGCTATTGAATGTATTATAGTGTTGACTACAACACCATAATATAAAACCGTGCTTTATACTAATTCACAGTTAATTGAGAAGTAGTATTAAGAAGTGGTATTGAAAAGCATTCATAAAACTTCATCACCTTTCTTATTCTTATTATTTCACAGATCATAGAGTTGAAGATAAGGAGGACAGCTACTAACATAGACAGCTTTTTTTTTTTTTTTGGCTGCACTGGGTCTTTGTTGCTGCACGTGGGCTTTCTCTAGTTGTGGCGAGCGGGGGCTACTCTTTGTTGTAGTGCGTGGGCTTGTTGCGGAGCATGGACTCTAGGCTCACAGGCTTCAGTGGTTGTGGCAGTGGTTGTGGTGCATGGGCTCAGTAGTTGTGGCTTGCGGGCTCTAGAGTGCAGGCTCAATAGTTGTGGCGCACGGGCTTGGTAGCTCCGCGGCATGTGGGATCTTCCCGGACCAGGGCTCGAACCCGTGTCCCCTGCATTGGCAGGCAGATTCTTAACCACTGCACCACCAGGGAAGCCCCTTATAGACAGCTTTTTAAAAGAGTGATTAACTTGTAGAGTTGAGAGATTTAGCCCCTTATCTTTGGCTCTGTGAAGAATTACCCTATATCATATCGATCCTGGATAAGTAAGCTACTTCCTCTTCTGCAGAGGTGGGGTGGACAGATAGGAGCTATCTCAGTAAAATATCATTTAGTACCAAGATTGGGAAATCCTTGCCTATGTCTATTTTAATCCCACCCTGAAAGCAATACACTTCCAAGACTTCTACCCAATGCCCTAAGTATTTTGAGGTATTTCTACTCTCTTTAGTCAGAGAGCAGACTATTCTACGCCCTATGTGAACCCTTGTTCGTCCTACTGTTTCTTGTGGTTCTTTCCCTGATCTCATGTGAGGTCCTCCGCATATTTAAGGATCAGTGCTTCACCAGAGACTTTGAGGGGACCCTTCTGCATCTCTCTGTATGCAGCTCTGTCATCTCTGGCATTCTGTCTCACAACTTCTACTTTCCTTGGTCTCTCCAAGGAGTAAGTCGTAGTGTTTACCTCTTTTGTTTTTCTTCTCTCAAGGATCACAGTTCTATGCTGCCTGATGTCCAACTGCCCGAAAACAGTTTTAAATGTATATATATATGTATATGTATATACACACACATGTATGTAGTGTGTATGTGTGTGTATATATATATTTGTATAATTTTCTAGTTGTGGTTAAAGGACAGTACTCATGCAATTAATCTTTTACAAATGAAAGCAGAAGTGAGGTGCCATGATTGAACGCCATAAAAAAACAACAGAAGAGGGAGATGTGTAAAGTAACATCAGCTATCCTAAAAAATGTCTGTGTTCTGAAACATCTGGAAAACTAACTTTCACTTAAAAATTAGCAATGGGAAAAGAACCAAATTGAAATCCCATATAAAATTATAATAAAAAAGAATAAGGAGCAGGATAATGTCCTTACAGAAAGTGAACGCATGCCAGAAAGACATGCCCACAAATTAAATAAAAACTATAACCTACTACTTCAAAATGAGCTAAAAGGAAATGATGCTAAATATGAAAGGACAAATGAGAATAGATGAGAAATAGGAAAGATTTGAAATGAGGTGATAGGATTTGAGAGTGAACTATATATTAAAGAAAAAGATCAATTTAGGAATAAAGAGTAAACTAGAAGGAATACAAAGTAAATAAATACAACAGAGATACTTTTAAGAGAAACAGAATTTGAAAAGAGAGAAATGCAAAAAAAGATTAACATGGCAAACCTGATGAGACAACTATCCTTAGGAATCCCTACATGCAAGCTTGACCCTTGACTGGCATCTGAGACCTTGCCTTTGGGGAGGGTTTCCAGCATTCTCCAGTAAGAATGGCTCACTGTGCCTAAACGGTTTCTGCAGACAGTATGGTTTATGCTGAACACCTCCTTTTTTTCTGGGAGCTGGAATTTCGGTACACGGTAGGGAAGAGGTGCCTATGTGAATGCAGCCCCCAGTGAAAACCCTGGGTGTTGAGTCTCTAATGAGCTTCTCTGGTGGATATTTCACGCATGTTGCCACAACTTACTGCTGGGGAAATTAAGTACATCCTGTGTGACTTTACCAGGAGAGGACTCTTGGAAGCTTGTCCTTGGTTTCCTCTGGACTTTGCCTTATGTACCTTTGCCCTTTTCTGATTTTGCTTTGTGTCCTTTCACGGTAATAAATCATAGCTGTGAGTATGACTATATGCTGAGTCCTATGTATTCTCCTAGTGAATTGTTGGAGATCTGTTATACACCCTTCTTATTTTCTTCTTTAATATACATACTGGCAGCATTTAGAAATGCAAAGGTATTTGTTTTAATTGCAAATAAATTAGAAGTGAATTTACAATAAAACTGAATTTTTGTCATATGATACAATTTACAATTCATAAATTAACCATCAAAGGGTTAGACAAATGGTGAATGTATGAACTCTGAAAACTACATAGAGAACTATTCTCCACTATAGATTTCATATGTAATGTGGTAGGGTGTCTTTTTTTTTTTTTGTCTGTTTTCATTTTCAAATAATATTAATAGTATTTAAATAGAATCTTTGTAAGGGGTTGATCTTTCACATAAGGTTTACACCTTTGCTGCCTTTGTCTAAATCAGAAAGATTGGTTTTAGTTTTTGTTTTGTTTTTCTTTAAGTAGTATAGGGATGATGTAGAATGTTAAATTTCTTTGGCAATTTTCAGCAAGAACATTTTTCTCCCATTATAAAACTTGAGGGGGAGAAAAGCATCCTTTGTATTATTGTTGTCTGAAATATTAATGAAGTATTTTCCCATGTTACTTGGAAGATTTCTATGGAAGTTCACACAGGATGAATGCTAGCCAGGCATTGTTTATAAGGTTTATTTCAAAGCACATAAAATTTGTTTTTTTCCAAAAGGATAAATAATTTAGAATTGCTTGATCAGTGATCATATACTGTTGAATTCCTAAGGATGCTGGCAGATATAACCCTGACTTCAAAAGTATATATATAGGGCCTCCCTGGTGGCGCAGTGGTTGAGAGTCCGCCTGCCGATGCAGGGGATACGGGTTCGTGCCCCGGTCTGGGAGGATCCCATATGCCGCGGAGCGGCTGGGCCCGTGAGCCATGGCCGCTGGGCCTGCGCATCCGGAGCCTGTGCTCCGCAACGGGAGAGGCCACAACAGTGAGAGGCCCGCATACCGCAAAAAGAAAAAAAAAAAAAAAAAAAAGTATATATATAATTCCTAATGGAAATAGACACTGACAGAAGGAAATTTCTTTTGTATTTGTAAGGAAGAGTCAGAACTCCAGAGTACATTATCATCCAAACATATGGGAAACCTGAAGCATAGTTAGTTCTTACAGTTGCTTGGTAATTATCATTCCATAGGTATCAGTCTAACTTAATATTGCCCAGTGGTTGATCTCTTTTATTAAGATCATTGCAGATGTCAATGCTGCTGAATTGTGGGTTCTTGATGCCAACTAAGCATCCTTCGAGAGTCTGTGTCTGATTAAGGTACTCAGGTATTCATTAATCACCCCTAGGGTGTAGGTTAAACCTGTCAAGAACAGGGGAAGTAAATGACTTTTCTTTAAACACATGGGAACTGGTTAGATAGCAACTCAGAGTCCAGGCTAGCAATACTTCCAACTTGTATCTTTTTTTTTTTTTTTTTGCGTTACGCGGGCCTCTCACTGCTGTGGCCTCTCCCGTTGCGGAGCACAGGCTCCGAACGTGCAGGCTCAGCGGCCATGGCTCACGGGCCCAGCCGCTCCGCGGCACGTGGGATCTTCCCGGACCAGGGCACGAACCCACGTCCCCTGCATCGGCAGGCGGACTCCCAACCACTGCGCCACCAGGGAAGCCCCCAACTTGTATCTTTGACCATGAAGCTGTGTGAACATCTGTCAGCTGTACAGCAAATCACTGCCTAATTGTTTCTTCCTGAAAATAATGTTTTACATTTTAGTACTGTCTCTGGGTGTTTCACATATACATTTCTGGGCTTTATGACTGAAAGGAAACCAAACAAACCCAAACTGGCCTCCCCATAGAAAGATGGCAGACCTTTGCTGAACATATACTTTCTGCTAGGCTCTGCAGGTGCTGAAAAATGTATAAGACACAAAGAACCCATGCCTCCAAGGAGCTTAGATCTATTAATGAGGATAGCAGAAGAAGATAAATTACTGTAATCAAGGCAAATTAAGTTAACGGTTATAAGAAGGAGAGAATGGCCTACACACACCTACTATCAGTGTTGGAGTTGCTTCCCTCTAAAAATCGTTAACAAGTCATCCTTTGGAAGTTAGGTCAAACCTGTTGCAGGTAAATTACACTGCCAGGGGACAGTGTTCAGTTACTAGGCGACATCCCTAATATGCAGTAAGTTATTTCTTTTTCAGGGCTCTGGAACCTTAGTTTTGGGAGTCATCTAGAAGTGGAGGCATCTCTCAATGAGCACTGGCTCCTTGGGCTCTGATTTTAGGCTCTAGATTCCTGGATGAAAGCTTGCTTCCATAACTGGCTTAGGAAACTGGATTTTATTTACATCTTATTACGGCCATGATGAGTGGGGTTAGTTTTATGATGCAAACACTCATGCTTTCCCTCCAAATAGTTTAGTGACTTGCCATTATTTTTCTTGCTTTGAAAAATGAGCCATCAAATCTGTAAGTGCTATGGACAGAAATGTCAAATGACTGGCTTATAAAGGAAATTAATTACTGGATTAGTAATGCATTGATTAATATACTTCTTAACATGACAGACTAATAAGGACAAAATTTGAATTGTGCACACATTTATTAATCACATTGAACTCAATAGTCAAGTTTATTTGAAATTTATTGAATTTTTAATCTAGTTTGCGATAGTTACAGGGACATATGGAGAATGTGAATTCTTTGAACTTAAGGAAGTAATTTCTACTTTTTCAGTTTTATACTCTACTAAAACATTAGCCACATTAATTTGTGGTCTTAATTATAGAGTAAATAACATTTGCACATACCAGAATGTTGATTAAAAGCTTTTAAAGTGTTTTTCAGGATGATCTCATGCTAAAGAATAAGGAGGACGTTTTTAAGTGTACTGACATTTTTCTAGCAAATTGCGTAGCTTTTCCTGAAGAGACCACCACTTGCTCTGCCAATGATAAAAGGCTATGTTTGGTTCTATTAGTGGAAATATAAAAAAATTTTTAAATTGTTGGTGCCATTACTTCCCTTCCTTGTTCTTGGTTTTGGTGTGACAACAGCTGTCCTTTCACATCAGTTTACCTAACAGCGCCCAGCGTCGATAGAAGATACTCTTATAATGAATATTCTTTTGGGGTTTTTTTGGTTCGATTTCCTATCGCAGGAAATCATGTTACTGGAGTATTTCTAATGCCTAAATTAGTTTTTCTGTTCCTTTATGCACTTGCATCGTGGCTCATATTTCATTCTTTTACAGGAATTTTAAACAGTTGTCAGGCGAAATGGAATTTATGACAATTAATGGAACAACATTAAGGAACCTGGAAATCCTTCAGAATCAGGTCAGGTAAACATAAGGCCTATTAGATTCCAAATGGTTTTGAAAAATAATTTGGGATCAGGTAGCAGTCTGTTCTTAGGTATGCAGGTGAAAACAGTGTTGTCTTCAGCTGACAGCTCTGCCTGACATCTACCGGTAACTGCAGTGCTCACTTTCTTTGAGGACCAAATACATGAAATACTTACTTGGGGGTTATGCTGGGAGCTGTAGAGCTGTGCTTTTTAATGATTGAAGCAACATGTCCATCCTGATAATTTCTTTATCAAATATTTCTTTGGAAAGGCATCATCTTTGGAAATTAATGTAAAGTGGAGTTTTTTGGTCTGCTTGGTTATGTTTTTTCTACATACTTTTAACTGATTGTTGAAGTGTCTGCAGTCTTACTTCATTATCCAGCATAGAAAACAAGTTTCTCTGATACTCAGTTTGACTGTAAGATGCATAATATTTCACTTCACAAACTTCCATCATTGTTTACTTGCCCTTTATTGGTGAATGAGAAGGATAATGAAGACATTAAAATTATTGCTTTCATGTATTAAACTATCACTTGGGAATGTGAGATATTATATTATAAAACTAATGTTATTATAGCATAAAGTCACAGAAAGAAAAAGCAGTTCCAGGTCATCTGAGTAAGTAGTGGAAAAGCTGAACCATCTGCTGTGAATCACTAGAACTGCTGTGAATTAAAGTAAATGCTGAATTTATTCTCCTGACTCCTGGATTTGTATATTGCTGTCTAGTTTCTCTCACTTGGTTTCTCCCTCTGCCAGGCTGTCCTTGTATACTGGAGTCAGCCTTCCTTTTATGCAATAACATTTTTATCATGTCATTCTGTCATCCTGAAGTTGAGCATATTTCCCGCAAGTCTTTCTCATCAACTCTGTATACATCCCCGACGTAGCACACAAAAGGGCATTTCTGGGGTGAAGAAGAGCCCACAGTCAAAGCCTGCAGACACAGCCCCGGCATTCCAAGATTTCTTTACTTCTGCCACATCCTCCTCGTTCACATCCTATCACAGTGGAGTCAGTTCTGAAATCAAATTCCTAAGGCAAAAATCATCCGTCATCAGAATACCCTCTAAAATCCCTTTCTTTATCAGGACTTGGGCCCTTGTAGAAATAGAAGCTGAGAATTAGCATCTTCTGCTTGTCTTTGTGCTTCGGCTTTGGCCTCCTTTACCATAGAGCAATGGAAAGGGGTCATGAGGAGGGAGCTGGCTGTCAGGGAGAGCAAAGATATAACAGGACTCAGGTCTCCCGCAGTTCTCCCTGTCTTGTCTGAGCCTGCTTCTCCAATGATGTCAGGTAATTAGAGAATGATTCCCCTCCACCGTACTCTTCCTGGGACCCTTTACTGTGGTCCAGGCAGTCGGGCTGTCGTCTCAGGAAGGGATGGTGCAGTCACTGATGTGGATTCTCCTCATAGGTCTGCTCTGCCTGCCCAGCTCGTCCTCAGGGAGCCTTCCATGACCACTGTAGTTTCCGTGTGGGCTCTGCTTTAAACTCCTAAGGCCTGGAGAGGTTATAGCACACTTTTTATAGTTGATTTCTGCCAGGTGGCATTGTGTCCTCATTAGGAGTCTTTTCTCCCACACTTGGATGTAAGTGCCCTGAGGGAGGGACCATGTCTTAATATACCTTTGCCAGTTATTCTGCTGAGCACACAGGAGGTAGTCTGTACGTACCTGCTCGTTGATTTGAAGGAAAAGGAAAGAGTAAAAAAAAAAAAAAAAAAATCAGGTGAAAACAACTTTATGTTCCAAATAGAACTTAAACCTATTATTAGACATTTTGTACTACAATGAAACCTTGGTAAAATTTAATACCATCTCTAGTTAATTGTAAAATTTTTTAATGGCTTAACTTTAAAGTGGCAAGGCATAGATAAATTTTTGCTAAGGATTTAATAAAACAGACTAAAATCAAACCCTTCAGGGGTACAGTCCTAGAGTGCAGTACAGGTTCACTTCTCTCCTTAAACTTGTTCAGTGTTGTCATGAGAGTATCTTTCTTTAGAATGGCAATTCTTAGGTAGTGGGAGATACTGGACTGCCAAAGGAAAATGAAATTATCTTCACTGTGCTTTCCAAGGCAGGAAAGGATGCAGTTATATTTTTGAGATGTTTAGGACAAACATTTCAAAAGAGACTTCTCAATAATTTATTGTTAGTTAACTAAAAACTATACATAGACTATATCTTTCTTGTGTAAAATATAAGTACTTTGTGTGTGTATATAAGGATATGTGTATGTATACATTCATTCATCTGACATTGAATGAACACCTGTTTGGAGCTCTGTTTTGTGCTAGGGCGTAACATTTAAAATTGGGGTCTATGGAGTAATGAGGACGCATGAACAACTAGCAGTTTTGGTACAAATACAATCATCTAGTTGATAAAGCTTGTTTTCTGGTCTTTTTTAGACTGATATGAAAACCAAAGGAAGTTTATTTTGGGTTTTAGACCATACTAAAACTTCATTTGGGAGACGGAAGTTAAAGAAGTGGGTGACCCAGCCACTCCTTAAACTAAGGTAAAAGGAATTGTCTTTTGTGTGTTTAATCTGAACACTCTTTTCAATCGGGGACGATTTGATTTTGTATCTGGCAATAAACTATTATCGGGAAGATTTTTTTCTTTGTCCCTAAGAACGAGTCTGCTTTCAGTTGGAAGACATGGGGTCTGCCCGGAGAAAGTGAGTTAACCAGTTAGCTTGGGTCATCAGTAGCATAAGGGTGTAGGGAGAGAGGCTGGGGCCTTTTGTTGAGGGCTTTGAAGGCTGGGCTGAGGAGCTGGTAGCCAGAGTTTAATCCAGTGATTCTGCACATGGGAGTGATAGGATCAGAACTGGCTTGTGTGTGGGAGCAGACAAAGTGGTCATGGGTGGGGAACAAGTTAGCAAGTTCACAGAGAGGTTCTGAGGACCTGAGCTAAAGAAGTAACAGTAGGAATCTGAAAGAGGGCTTAGATCTGAGATGTTTAAGAAGGTAGGATGAGTAAACTAGGTGTGCTTTCAGGGAAGGTAGGTGAGTCTGGTGCCTAAAACACAGTGGTTTCCAGGCTTGTCTGCACGTTGGAATCACCTGGGAAGCTTCGAAATAGTTAATGCCTGTATCCAACCCCCAGATACTGTGATTTCATTGGCCTTCAGTGTGGCCTGGGAGTTGGAATTTTTAAAAGCTCCCAGATGATTCTGACATGCAGATAGATTTGGGAGCTGTGACCTATGCCTGTCACGTAATAGGAGTCCAAATAATGTTGACTGACGGACTGAATGAATGAATGCTATTATTTATTGTGCTTTTACTATGTACCAGTATTTAATATTTAGAATCATCGTCTGAGGGTGGGTCCTTGAGATGAGTAAACAGATTCAGAGAGCTTCAATAACTTGCTTAATGTTTCACAGCTGGTAGAGCCTAGATTTAAAATCAGCATTGAATCCATCTTGAACAGCTTCCCATATGGACGGACCAGAGAGAGTGTAGTGCTGGTGCTGTTAGTGGGCTCTGTCAACTGAGTCAGTCCCACTAAGGCTGCAGCTCACCACCCCCTAGCCAGCCCACCGTGTTCTCACCTTTGCGGTGGTACAGTACCTCCTCACAGGGCTGCTGTAAGGAATAGAAGGAGGCAGTAATCTTCACTGCCAGGTTTGAGCTCTTTATCATATAGCAAGCACTATGCTAGGGGCTTTACGTGCATCGTCTCTTAAACTGCACAGCAGCCTCACTAATGGCTGTATCTTATGCTGTGCTTAGTAAATAGCCATCTTTAGCAAAGGATAGCAGATGCTGTTAACTGTTAGTCCTAAGCTTTAAGATACTGTTCTGATGATGATTGATTACTAAATCACTTCAGCTTTTCATGGGTCATTACGATTTCTTTTCTTGACCATAAAGACCTTTGGACAGGGGAAACTGACTAGGTAAAGAAGGAATTCTGAAAATGGAAGTATCTACTTTGGTTCAGTATTCAAACGAGATAAAGATACCTCATGGAGCAAAAGCAGACAAGATGGCTTTCTGTAGATAGTCTGCGGACAGCAATATAAGGGGTGTTGCCTTCTGGCTGATAGAAAGGCATCTAAAGCATCCACATTATTCTTATTATTTTATTTGGTTAGTTGAAATATTCAACAGAAACAGACTTGCTAGCAGACTTTTTCATGCAAATTAAATTTTTTATTTCTGTTGTTAAATTTGTTTTGTATAAATAGGATTAATTTGAGATAAATTCAGTAGACCATGTTGTATGCTCTTTGGGGGTTGATCATGTACTCTTTGGGACCCTCCTTTCCCAGAAAGGCTGAGAGAAGGTACTCCATGCATTGAACTCCAGTGCTTTCAAGTATGAACTTTAGACCAGCGTAAAACATATATAGCTGAAAAGAGGCGCACAAAACTTCTTCCTTTGCCATTTTTATTTTAAGTCATAGTTTTAAAACTTTAAGCTTCCTAATCCATTAAAATTGAATTCAGGGACTTCCCTGGTGGTCCAGTGGTTAAGAATCTGCCTTCCAGTGCGGGGGATGAGGGTTCGATCCCTGGTCAGGGAACTGAGATCCCACATGCCGTGGGGCTGAACTCGTGTGCCACAATTAGAGAGCCTGCATGCCACAGCTACAGAGCCCGTGCACCGCAACTAAGACCCGACACAGCCAAAAATAAATAAATAAATATTAATAAATAAAAATGTGTTTATAAAAAAAATTGACTTCCAAAGAATTCCAGTTATATCTTAATTGCACTTGCCATGTCTTCCAAACAAATACCTAGAGAAAATCTTCAGCTGATTAGTCAGTAGTTCAGCTATATATTTATTGTTGTTGTTGTTTTAGTACTAACATTAGGTGCCATGCATCCAGGCTAATATTCTGTCTCTGACATAGGCAGCCAAAGGTTAGGGCCTAGTTTTTGTCTATAGTGAGATCATACAACAAATAATTGGTGACAAGGGAACTTAGCAAGATATAAGGTGGATCTCCCAAAGTTCTTCAAGAGCCCATTATTTGTCAGTCATCCATGAATTCTCTTAAATCCTTTAGGATCTTTTTTATATTTTTAACCTATTTTAGCTTCCAGGGCAATCACACAGTTCATAAATTCAGAACCAAGTGTTTCAAGTTTCAGAGGATTTTCCACTCCCACTACTTTTTATTCTATAAAATGGCCTCTTTGGTGCAAATTTTTCTAATGACTTTCTAGAAAGTATAAATGGCTTTTACCCTATACTTACTGATTCAAAGAATTCACTTGGGTTATTGAGGTCAGATGTTACTCTACTGAAACACGTTGGCTTTTATAAATAGGTTATGCTTTCTTATGTGTTGTGTCCCATACGTTTTATCAGTTCTGTAATTTTAGGCAAGAAGATTCTTCAGTGTAGGCCTCTGGCTTCTTATAACTGAATGCCATGTTGGCAAGCCATTAGTCCTAAGACCTTTTAAAATTAAATTATATTGAATTCATTTTTTTTGAGATTCCATCTTTGAATTTCTTCTGCTTCTTTTAGTTGATATGGTCTTGTCAATCTTTTATACATATACCATAGGTACTTTACTGGTTTTGTCCACAAGCCCCACAATGCAAATTCTGCTTGTAAATAGTGACTGGTTGGGAGGGGGAGGGGCAGAAAACTTTGAAAAGTGTGGGATGAGTATCTAAAATGGTATTTTAGGCAAAATATTAATTTCCAAGGCAGATTTGTTCATCTTAGAAGAGTATTCAAGATTCAGTAACTTACCCTATATTTTGAAACATTAAGCAAAGGTAAGTTCTGAGTTTTCTCCGTGAGTACCTCTTCTTCTGCCTGCACCTTAAGTGTTGATGTTACCCGTGGCTCTTTCCTGGGGCATCTTCTTACTTTCAACACTACTTAGGATCTTATCTGTGGCCATGGCTTCTCCTGTAACTCATGTGCTGATGACTTTGTCTCCATTATCTCCCGCAGCTCCAGACCCACACATCTACTAGCATGTCTCTGCCTCAGGAAATGTTCGACATGAGTATGCAGAACAAATTGGAAATAAGACATTTCCTTCAGTGAGATAGTGATTTCTTGGAAATGCAGCTGTGTGTGTGTGTGTGTGTACATGCGTGTGCAGGTGTGCATACACACTTACAGAATAGCAGATTATTAACCACAAAGGGAACCTGAGAAATCAGTTCCTCCCCTTCTAGTGGATGAACTATTTTGATCAATGATGAAAACATTGCCTCTCTGCACGAAGTAGTATTATATCATCTTGCCTTTTTGTAAAATCACTTTTTATGAAAGGCACTCAGGTGAAAGCCCTTTCATGAAAGACTTTTTATTAAGGAAACTAAGCATCTCCATGCCTCCGGTATTGCCCTTCTCTGTTTCTATCTGCATTACCCAAAGGTGATTTTTTTTTTTTTTTTTTTTTTTGCGGTACGCGGGCTTCTCACTGTTGTGGCCTCTCCCGTTGCGGAGCACAGGCTCCGGACGTGCAGGCCCAGCGGCCATGGCTCATGGGCCCAGCCGCTCCGCAGCATGTGGGATCTCCCCGGACCCAGGCACGAACCCCTGTCCCCTGCATCGGCAGGCGGACTCTCAACCACTGCGCCACCAGGGAAGCCCAAAGATGATTTTTTTTAAAAAATGTATATCTGATTATGTTTTGCTCCCTACTATTTACAGTTCTCACAGCACACTAGGGTGTGATTTATTTCTGGACCTTTGTACAGTCTGTTCCCTTTTTCTAAAGTGGAAACTACTCATTTTTGTCTCCCTCCTAACTTGCTAGCTGCTTCTTCAAAGTTTCCTTTGCTCACTGTTCATCTTCTCTGTATCTTTTAAATGTTGGAGTTCCTGAGGCCTGAACCTTAGGAGCTCAGCTTTCTTCCTTCCCTTATCCTTCCCTCCCCTTCTGTTCTCTCCAAATGAGCTTTCCTATGCCCATGACCATAAATATCAAAATGTCAGTGATTCTCAAATTTGTATCTTTGGGCCTTACTCTCCTCTATTCTCCAGGCTTATATATTCAAGTCAGGCTCCTAAACACATAGGTGTATCACAGGCATCTCAAACTTAACGTATTCAACCCTATTCCTCCTCCTGGTTCCCTGTCCCCTCCACCTAATGCGTTGCTTGGGCCAGAAACCTGGGATTTACTCTGGATATTTCCTTTTGACAACCACATCCAATCTAATACTAAGTCCTATTGCTTTTACCTCTAAAATATATCCAGAGACTGTGCATGTCTTGCCATCTTGACTGCAGTCAGTCCCACTTGGACTGCTGCGGTATCCTCCTAACTGATCTCTTTTTTGAAAATAAAAGCTGAATCATATTACTGCCCTGCCTTAAACTCTTCATTGGCTTTCCATTGTGCTTCAAATAAAATTAAAATTCTTAAACATGGCTGTTCTGTCTGACTCTCCTCTGCATTCATGCATTCGTTGTCGTCTGTTCACTCTGGCCTTCCTTTAGTTCCTGAGCATTCCAGAGGTTTTTCTCTTCTCATGGTCTCTGCATTTACTCGTCTCTCTACCTAGAATATTCTTTTCTTTCTCTTCAGTTTTTACACAGCTAACTGCTTTCTTCTTTAGGTTTTACCTTGAAGTGTTAGTTCTTCAGAGAGGTTTTCTCTGACCTCCTAATCTAAATTATGTTCTTTGTATTATTCTTGGATGGTGTATAGGACTTATTATGATTGGTATCTGTTTATCAGTGTTTGTTTAATATCTGCCTGTCTCACTCAACTGTGTGTTTCCTTTATAACAAGCATTTGATAAGTATTTTTCCCCGTGCTCATTTTTCTACATTTGCACTTTTTAAAGAAAATACGTATTATTAGTGTCAAATACACATAATGTAAAATTTATCTTAATCATTTTTATGTGTACATGTCATTAAGGGCAGTACATTCATTAAGTACATTTTAAGTGTATTAAATACATTAGTATTGTGCAACCATCACCACAGTCCATCTTCAGAGCTCTTTTCATCTTGCAAAACTGAAACTCAGTACACATTCATGAATAACTTCTCATTACTCATTTTTCCTAAACTCTGGCAAACACCATATTACTTTCTGTCTCTATGAAGTTGACTATTCTAGGTACCTCATATAAGTGGAATAACACAAGGTTTGTATTTTTGTGACTGTCTTATCACTTAGCATAATATCTTCAAGGTTCATTCATGTTGTAGCATATATCAGTATTCCTTTTTTTAAATTGAGGTACAGTTGTATAGTTGATTCACAACATTATCACTGTGTTGTATACCTGAAACATATAATATTGTAAAACGTAGTGATTGAATATTTTTATAGATTATATTCAATTTAAAGTTATTACAAAATAATGGCTATAATTCCCTGTTTGTACAATATATCCTTGTTTATTTATTCTATACATAATTGTATCTCTTAATCTCATACCCCTATCTTGCCCCTCCACCTTTCCCTTTCCCCCTTGGTAACCATTAGTTTGTTCTCAGTGTCTATGGAGTCTATTTCTGTTTTGTTATATAAATTTGCTTGTTTTATTTTTTAAATTTCACATATAAGTGATAGAGTAGAATATTTGTCTTTCTCTTTCTGACTTATTTCACAAGCATAATACTCTCTAGGTCCATCCACATTCTTGCAAATGGCAGAATTTTATTCTTTTCTATGGCTGAATAATATTCCATTGTATAAATATACCAGATCTTCTTTATCGATTCATCTATTGATGGACATTTAGGTTGCTTCTATTTCTTGGCTATTGTAAATAATTCTGCAATGAACATTGGGGTGTATGTATCTTTTTGAATTAGTGTTTTTGTTTTCTTCAGATATATACCCAGCAGGAGAATCGCTGGATCATATGGTAGTTCTATTTTTAGCTTTTTGAGAAACCTCCATGCTCTTTTCCATAGTGGCTGCACTAATTTACAGTCTCGCCAACAGTGTATTAGGGTTCCCTTTTTCCATATCCTCTCCAACATTTGTTATTTGTAGACCTTTTGATAATAGAGATTTTGACAGGTGTGAGGTGATATCCCCTTGTACTTTTGATTTGCGTTTCTCTGGTGATGAGCAACGTTGTGCATCTTTTCATGCGCCTGTTGGCCATCTGTATATCTTCTTTGGAAAAATGTCTGTTCAGGTTTTCTGCCCACTTTGGAATCTGGTTTATTATTATTTTTTTTTTGATATTGAGCTGTATGAGCTGTTTTTATATTTTGGATATTAGCTCCTTATTGGTCATATCATTTGCAAATATTTTCTCCCATTCAGTAGGTTGTCTTCTCATTTTGTTGATGGTTTCCTTTGCTGTGCAAAAGCTTTTAGGTTTAATTAGGCACCATTTGTTTATTTTTGCTTTTACTTCTTTTGCCTTAGGAGACAGATCCAAAACAATATTGCTACAATTTATGTCAAAGAGTGTTCTGCCTATATCCTCTTTTAGGAGTTTTACGGGTTCAGGCCTTTCATTTAAGTCTTTAATCCATTATGAGTTTATTTTTGCGTATGGTGTGAGGAATGCTCTAATTTCATTGATTTACATATAACTGTTCAGTTTTCCCAGCACCACTTACTGAAGAAGCTGTCTTTTGTCCACTGTACATTCTTGCCTTCTTTGTCATAGATTAATTGACCGTACGTACATTAATTGACCATGGGCTCTCTATTCTGTTCCATGGATCTATGTGTCTGCTTTCTGTGCCAATATCATACTGTTTTGATTACTGTGGCTTTGTAGTATAGTCTGGTAAGTATTTATTGAATGGATAATGAAAAGAATGACTCATTAAAGTCCTAACTCAGACTCCTCCTTTGGGAAGTCCTCCTTCTTCTCCTTCCTCCTGCTATAGAAAGTTATCTCCTCTCAATTATGTCCTGTTTCTTACTACTCCACCCCAAACACAATACACTGGCAGCTCATAGTACTTTGAATATAACAGATGATTAAGAAATTATGAACAAATGAATCCATTTGAAAATCTTAGGGTTCTCAGTAGGCTTTGAAAATAAAGGCAAACCTATATAAGGGAAGTTTATTTTTCGGAGAAAAACTTCTTGATTTTAAAAGAACCTTAGGGGCTTCCCTGGTGGCGCAGTGGTTGAGAGTCCGCCTGCCGATGCAGGGGACACGGGTTCGTGCCCCGGTCTGGGAAGATCCCACATGCCGCAGAGCGGCTGGGCCCGTGAGCCATGGCTGCTGAGCCTGCGCGTCCGGAGCCTGTGCTCTGCAGGGGGAGAGGCCACAACAGTAAGAGGCCCGCCTACCGCAAAAAAAAAAAAAAAAAGAACCTTAGAAGCAGTTTTCTTTCTTGTGATTCCTTGTTTTAGTGCCACAGAATTGGTTCTGAGAAATCATTTCTTCTCTTTTAGTGGAATAATTGCTTGTTCAGGTATGAAAACATTGTACTTAACAGTGGAAGAAATGGTGTGGCGACATCTTGCATTCTTGTCAAACCCCTAGTGGAATTAAAATAGATAGAAGTTGATCAGAGAAAGTCATGTGACTTAGTAAGGAAGCCAGGCTGGGTGACAGGAAGGGGCTATCATCCACTTCAGGCATAGCTAGTTTTAAGTATCATGTAAAAAGGTCTAGCTCATAACTCTAAACACATCTGAGTCAGAATTTATTTGCTTAGAAATATTTGGGGTCAACGTGATTTTCATGTGGCTCTTAAAGACCATACCTGTAGAATCTGAATTACATAACTGGTGATTTAGACAGTGTATTTGTTTACTATGGCCGCCGAAACAAAAGTACCACAAACTGGGTGGCTTAAATGGCATAAATTTGTCTCACAGTTCTGGAGGCTAGAAGTCCAAGGTCAAAATGTCAGTGGGCCTGTGAGGGAGAATCTGTTCAGTGTCTCTCTCCTAGCTTCAGGTGGTTTGTTGGCAATCTTTGGTGTTACTTGGCTTGGAGATGTGTTGTCTTTTATCTCTGCCTTTATGTTCACATAGTATTCTCCCTGCGTGCATTTCTCTTCATGTGGCATTCTTTTAATAAGAATATAGTCAAATTGGATTAGGGGCCTACCCTATTCTAGTATGACCTCATCTTAACTAATTACATCTAGAATAACCCTATTTCCAAGTAAGGTCACATTCTGAGGTACAGAGGTCTTCAGCATATATTTTTTGGGGGAAACAGTTCAGTCCATAACAGATAGGCTTAATTATTTCATATCTTTCCTCCTCTTGGCATGGGCAGATCAAATGTACACATCTCTGGAATGGAAACAAGTGTTTTGATGATTATTTAAATGTATCACACATTTATTCAATATTTGTAGTGAGGTTGTAAAGAACACTGAATTTTGTCAATTGCAAGCATTACGCAATTTTGCTCCCATAGTACAGTATTCTGAAAAATCTTTCATCTCCTTTACCTTTGAAAAACATTCTGGATTGTATCTGTCCAGGTGAAGGTATTTATGCAAAATGTTAGATTAATTTTAGGGATGAAAAGGAAACATATTTTTTTAAAAAAAGAAAGGGAAATGTTTTGGTAGAAAGGAGCAGACGTCCAAATCTAAGAGTTGAGGAAAGAAGAGTAGCCAAGGTGGGAAGAGGGAAGTGCTGAGGCTTGAGAGGTGAGGTCTGTTCCTCTGTAAACTAGTCTCTATGTGGGAGGAAGCAGAAGATGAAAACTCAAGAGGATCATATGAGTGGAAAGAAAATGGCAGAAAGGGAAACCAGGGTCTAACTGTGCTGCATTTTTCTTCTGTGTTATCTCTGTTCTTTCAGCTATCCTCAGAGCTGGTTACTGCTTCTATTTTGTAGATGAGAAAAACTGACACTTAGGTTCATTAACCGAGATCATCCAGCAAAGCACATACGGCCATGTCTGAAAGCACAGTTTTGGAGTTAATGAGACACTTGAGCTTGAGTTCTGATTCCCTCATTCAGTTGTGTCACTTGGGTCAAGTTATGAACTTTTGTACACCTCAGTTTCTTTACCTGTAAAATGGGAATTGCATTACTTACCCCATAGTGGTGTTGTGAGGACCAAATAAGATGGTACATATAAAGGATTACTGTGGTTCCTGGCATCAGTTGTGCAGTCAAGAAGATAGCTGTGAGCTTTGTGATACCAAAAAATTGTAAGCAACCTAGTTATTAGGGGAATGGAAAAATAGTTATCTGGTCATACATTAGAATATTATATGGCAGTTAAAATGAATGACTCAAGTCTACATGTTTCAATGTGGATAAATCTCATAAAAACAACGTTATAAAAGAATACATAGGACTTCCCTGGTGGCGCAGTGGTTGAGAGTCCGCCTGCCGACGCAGGGGACACGGGTTCATGCCCCGGTCTGGGAAGATCCCACATGCCGCGGAGCGGCTGGGCCCGTGAGCCATGGCCGCTGAGCCTGCGTGTCCGGAGCCTGTGCTCCGCAACGGGAGAGGCCAGAACAGTGAGAGGCCCACGTACCACTAAAAAAAAAAAAAAAAAAAAAAAAGAATACATAGAGCACAATAACCATTTATCTGAATTTTGTAACACATTTGTGTTGTTTAGGGGTTCAGACATAAGTGGTAGAAATATAAAAACAGGAAGTGGAAAGGATATTTACTAACATCAGGAAAATGGTCACTTCTGGGAAGGGAGGAAAGGGAAAGAAATGCAGCTGGGGTAGTGTTTTATGTGTGTTTGCAATGTTTTATTCTTAAAAGTAAATAATATAGAGAATATACATACACACACACACTCACACACACACATATACATGAAATTTTTAAATGGTACTTCTACCACCCCTTCACCACCATCCTAATCAGGTGAAAGTGAGATTCAAACCCAAGCCCATCTCTCTGGAAAGCCCATGTTAGACTTGAGAGCATCTGTTTTCCACCACATCTTGTTTTAGAAAGATGGGAAGACAGTCATAAGATGACCTGGCTGGGGGGCTTCCAGTGGTTACAGGAAGGAGGCTGGGTGCCCATGATGTCAGTTGTCCAGTATCTGTCCTGGTCAGTTCTCCTGAATCTGGTACTTCCCTGTATTTTATCTTTTGCCTATAGCTATAGTCAGAATCGTGAGGAGAATTTTCAAGGACCACTGGTAAAGAGGTAGAGCCTTTGTGTTAGTCCCTTTTCAGAATGACGCAACTATTAGCATTTGAGGACTGTCATTGTATGTGGTTGGGCTTGGATCACAGCCTTTCTCTTTTATTTAATACTTTAACTTGACTAAGTCCTGGGAATTTAGGAAACTCAACTTTCTGTTCTGATTGACCAAGTGCACATTAACACTTAGTAGTATAAGATAGTTATTTTAAACTTATTTATTTATTTTTGGCTGTGTTGGGTCTTCGTTGCTGCTTGCATTTATTTATTTTTGGCTGTGTTGGGTCTTCGTTGCTGCTTGCGGGCTTACCCTAGTTGTGGTGAGCGGAGGCTACTCTTTGTTGTGGTGCATGAGCTTCTCACTGCATTGGCTTCTTTTGCTGTGGAGCATGGACTCTGGGCGCACCGGCTTCAGTAGTTGTGGCACGCAGGCTCAGTAGTTGTGGCTCGCAGGCTCTAGAGTGCAGGCTCAGTAGTTGTGGCGCATGGGCTTAGTAGCTCCGTGGCATGTGGGATCTTCCTGGACCAGAGATCGAACCCATGTCCCTTGCATTGGCAGGCAGATTCTTAGCCACTGTGCCACCAGGGAAGTCCCAGATAGTTATTATTAATTTTGTATTATTTAGTGTCAATGACAGTGTTCCTACTCTCAAGGAGTTTCTAATCTAATTTGGTCAAGGTGTAATCTAGTGAGAAGTAGATGCAAGTGATGGAAGCTTTTATACCTAAAATAAAATGCTTGTGACTCACTGTATTGCTCAATAACGTAATTAGAACAAATGAAGAATACTTTTATAATTCAAGTTAGATTTTTATAAAACTGCTTAAGAGAATTAAGCATGCTAAGTTTATTATTGGCATTTAAATCACACCAATATTTAAGCAAATTGAAAATTGTTGGTTTTAGGAAATAGGTCCTTGACTAGATTTTTGTGTAATTTTCTAAAGTACATTTTAGTGATAGTTAATTTTCTTGAATAGTTAATTTTCTTGAATAATTAAATGACTTTTATTTTGGTAAACCCATATGTTTAGAGTATTAATATTTGTATGTCTAATTTATAGCCCTGGCCTAAATGACAAAGTAATAGAATATTATATATTTGCTCCACTTAACATTTAGTTTATATTAGCAAAGCTAAATGCCATTTTAACTCTCTGGAACTTCCTGTAATTAACTACACGAGGAGGCCCTATTTATTCTTTGTGGTTTCCCATGTTCCATGAGCCTGCCAACAGATGTTCACCTGCGGTGACGCTGCTCTTACTCAGCCCAGTGAGACACACTACTTCTCATAAATGGGAAGGAAGAGTGGTGGGTGAAACAGAACTGGGAGCTGTGACTGATTGATGTTGATGCCACGCCTCTTTTCCTTTGCTGTGTGGATGCGAGCGAGAGCAGAGAAGGGGACTGCTGCCACCAAGAAAAAAGTGACCCTAAATGCCTCTTACCCAAATGTCTGCCCTGTTATTGCATATGGATTAACCAGCATCTTTTGGGATGCAGTCTATTCAGGAACCTTTAGCTGGTCTCTGCTTTGTTCTATAGTTGCCAAGTTTCCAAGAATTCTTAACCACAGGCCCACCTTCACTCAGGTTTGTTATTCTGATTTGTTTTATCTCTGTGGTCTGGCAATTTCTAAGTTGTGAAATTTATTTAAAATTGTCCCATTGTGCGTTATGGTTCCTGGCGAAGGCAAATACAGGTCCTCCCTGAAGGGATACACTCTCATCTAGGCCTCCTAGGAATCTCAAAGAGCAAGTTCTGCTGTAAGCTCATAAACCGTAATTACAAAAGACGTGGAGAAACAAGTAATCGTGAGTTGAGTCAGCAGAAATTATAAACAGTAGACTTAGAATCCCAAGACTTTCAAATAAGGGGATTATAAAGATAAATATTGAACCACCAAGTTAAAAGAAACACAAAAGATAATAAAAACATAAGCACAGAACAAAAATACCATCAAAAGAGGTCAGGCTGATTTTTTAAGAAGAAGTACATACAACTTTTAGAAACTGTGGGTGGGTTAGACCAGAATAGATGCAATATCTGAAATCCAAGATGATATCTGAAGAAATTACCTAGAGTGTAGCACAGAGAGACAGTGTGATCAGAGATAGAAGAGATTGAAAGACAAATCAAGTCTAACATAATCCTCATCAGATTTCCAGTAGAAGAAAATGAGAATAGGAAAAGAGAGACAATATTCAAAGAGATAGAAGATGAGAGTTTCTCATATTTCATGAAAGATGTGACTCCTTAGGTTTAGAAAGCACAGTTGAATCAAAGGGCAATTGAAAACAAACAAGAAACCCACATTTTGCTAAATCATGATGAAACTACACATGACACTGAATCAGAGATAAAAATCCTATAGAGAGCAAGAGAGCAAAGAAGGATCACCTGTAAAGTAATGGAAATTATATAACTGATTTGATTTCTAATTTCTCTACCTGTTCTGTTCTTCATCTGCTTTCTTTTGACAATGTCTTTTGAATTTATTGAGTATTTTTTATCATTCAGCCCCACACCCCACAAAGCTTGGTAGTTTTTATGTCTCTTCCTGTTGTCTGTTGTTTCTATTGATTCTTACTCATCTCATTTCTTTTTATGCTTGAATGCTGGTTATATTACTTAGAAATTTTATTTTTAAGAATAAAGTGAGAGAGCAGCACTATTTACAATAGCCAAGACATGGAAACAACCCAAGTGCCCATCATCAGACAATTGGCTTAAGAAGATGTGGTATATATATATGCAATGGAATATTACTCAGCCATAAAAAAGAGTGAAATAATGCCATTTGCAGCAATATGATTGGACCTAGGGAATATTATACTTAGTGAAAGTCAGAGAAAGACAAATACTATATGGTATCACTTATATGTGGAATCTAAAGATAATACAAATAAATCTATATATAAAGCAGAAACAGACTCACAAACATAGAAAAAAACTTATGGTTAACAAAGGGGAAGGGGAGGGAGGGAGGGAGGGACAAATTAGGAGTATGAGATTAACAGATACAAACTACTATACATAAAAATAGATAAACTGTATTGCAAAGGGAATTATATTCAATACCTTATAATAACTTATAATGGAATATAATCTGAAAAAATGAAACACTTTGCTCTACATCTGAAATTAACACAATATGGTAAATCAACTATACTCCAATATAAATAAATAAATAAATAAATAAATAACACGAGAGCTAAGATGAAGGTGTCTTTTCCCAAAGAAGATTTTCATTTGCTTCTGCCAGATTCTCAGTGATACTTCCAGTCTGGGACATCTTAATTCAAGTTCAGTGTTTGACGTGTTTCAGTTCATCCAAATGATGCTCACCTACTCTACAAGTTTACCCTTACTATGAGGCCAGCTTATTTTTACAGCAGATTCTTCTGGCATATGTTTTTAGTGCAAAAGTGGTTTTGACTGCTGGATTATTTCTTTGGGTTCTTGCTTTCTTTTAGATTTTAGTATAGATTTTCCTTAAATTTTGTTAGTCTTTTGATGCTTTCATGAACGTATTTTATGTTTTGTTTGGCTTTTTGAATTGTCCTCAGTGGGAGGGATGGTCTGAAAATACCCATTCCCATTATCATCAAAAACAGAAATCATATTCATGCTCTTTTCAAAGACTCAGATTTGTGACCTGAACCAATAATGGAAGGTAGCTGTCAGAAAATTGTTCTGTTTAATATTCTGAAAAGGGTGAATTGTCTCTTGGTAAAATGCTGCCTCATTTGAACATGAGTAATAAAAATCCTTAAAAACTTGGGTGATTTACAATTTGCAACAAAGTAAATATTGAGAATAGCTCTTTAGAATGTAATTTCATAAATAAAATAAACTCTTTCATGATCTATAAGGTTTTGAGCATGATATTTGCACTCTCCATCTTCTGTTTTTGCAATTGGTGCTTTATAAGCACTCAGTAATTGTTCATTGAATGAATGAGTGAATAGTGTATGTGAAAGGCAAAGCTAGGTGGGTTCAAATAATGATGGTTAGGCCCTAGGAGAAGGCCTGTGATTCATGTTTCTACCAGAAAGTTGTTTAGGTAGTTGGTTTAGCCGTATCGCATGAGTAATGTGTTAATGTCTGAATTTAATTTACGCATTTTATATCATCTGTGTTTAGAGCTAACCTTTCAGTAAAAAATCAGAACAAACAACAACAACAAAAAACCTCTCCCCAGTAGTTTATTTCTTTCCTCCCCAAATAACCTGATGTTAGAATTATAGAGGCATCTCCACAAATAGCAACCAGCAGGTACAGACTGATCACATGTCCTTACTATGGCAGTAGCTATAGGTGATACACTGTGTTTCTGAGTGACAGCCACATACAACAGATATTAACGTCATCACTCAGTTCATTTTCAAACGTGAAGGACTCCAGCGACACCCACATTTACTCGTTGGATCTTTGGTGGTAAAGAAGAATATTTGTCATCCCCAGGACCTCACATTCATTGTTTTTTGTCATATGGAATGAAATGAATGACTCAGGTGTCCTCTTTTCATTTGTTTAGAATGTATCATGTGGTACGATCAACTGTAGAATACCACAGGGCATCTTGGAATAATATCTTTATCCTCATTTAATTGACAGTGCTATTTCCTGTTTTGTTGATCTCTCTCATTGACTGTACCAAAATAATTGTTTTCTGTTCTGGTGGTCTGACCTATTATTTTATTACGGTTATTTAGAAAGTCTTATACCTGCTAATTAAAGAACAGTTCTAAGATATACCATTTTATTTCAAAAACTTGATTAGAAGTCATTTTTTATTGATTTGCATTCTGATCTGCTTATAGGAGATAAAAGTGGAAGTATAGCTGCCCCAGTGATGAGAAATTCGTGGTGGTAAACAGTGCCTCACCCTCTCCCCGTCTCCCCCTCTCCCTGCCCGTGTTAGACATCTGTAGTTGGTTATGGCGTTCTTTCTCAATGTACCTGCTAACCAATCTTAGCACAGTACTTCAGGTCACTACTACCAGTCAGATGTAGCACTTGAGGTGCCAGAACTAGCCTTCCTTGTGTAATCCTTTCCTGTTCACTTTGCACAAAACACCTTTTTGCATATCTATGCCTAAAGGCTTGTCTACACATAGTTATTTCCAAGCTTATGTTTTGGGTGCTGTTTCTCCCTCCCCTGAGCTGTTCTCTGTGATGCCTACCAAACAAATTTCATAACCAAATAAAGATCTCTGTAATAATAGTGGTGGTAACAACTAACATGTATTGAGTAGTTACTATGTACCAGGCACTGTGCTAAGTGCTTAATGTGTGTTATTTCATTGAATTCTTGTAACAACTCTATGAGTTAGGGACCATTATTATTTCCATTTTATAGATGGAGAAAATAGGGCAAGTCTAAATTACTGGTAAATGGAAGAGCCTGGATTTGAACTGAGGTCATTTACGTTTTCAGCCCAAATTCTTAACCTCTGAGCTGTTACCTCCCTAACAAGTGAAGGCTGGGTTAATGTGAAAGTGATTCATAGTGAACGGGCTTTTGTCCGGGCTGTCACAAGGCTAAAAAAAGCTACTACCTTTCTATTTTCCAAGAAAGTATTTTTTTAAAAGTCTTTTGGAAGACTTCATAAATATGATTTAGGTTTTTATTAACCTCTTTTGCTTTTATCTTTCCATACTTCAGACAACCTTTATAATTTTTGAGGGAGTAGCTATCTGGCTGTCTTTTATACATTCACAGATGGCATTATTTTATCTGTCCTCGTACCATCTGCAGCATCAACTTAGTCTGTTTCAATTGGTGTCATCTTTCATTTGTGCAGGAGTGAGTTATTAAAATAAAACTTTATATTTGTATAGCATTTGGGGTAAACGTTGTGATAAAATAAATCAATGTTTTACCCTAACAATCTTACGCAAAGAAAATTTAATTTTTTATTTTTTCACCTCATCTTGATTTATTTTATATGTAGTCTTTGAAATTCAGTTGACTCAAATTCAACAGCTACTTATTGAGCACGTATCGTGATCTCAGAACTATGGGACTGAAGAAATGATCCCCATTCTCACCAAGCTTACTGTCTAGCGGTAAAGATAGTAGAGAAGTAAATACAGTTGTAAGTTCCACTATGGAAAGAAAACAGAGGGTTGTATGGAAAAGGATGGCAAAGGATGAAATATAGTCTAGTGAGTCTAGAAAGCCCTTTCAGAGGAAGGGTGAGAAGGAGTTTGCCAAAGTGGAAGCTGGTAGGCAGTAGGAAAGGGGAAAGGAGTCTTCAAGGCAGAGTGAGGAGCAGATGATAAAGCCCTGATGTCAGAGAACTTGGAGTGACCGAGATGTTGGGAGAAGTTCAGTCCAGCTGGAACTTAGAGTGAAAGGAAGAGAGTGACAGGTGATCTGAGATGAGACTTGCGAGGTAAGCAGGGATCAGTTGTCTTATAGGTCAGTTAAGGATTCTGGATTTGAATCTAAGATTAAAGGCAGGTCATTGATGAGCTTAAGGCAGAGGTGTGGCACGAACAGGTTTGGGTTCTAGGAAGACCACTTGGGCTACAGTGTGGAGAATGGATTGGAAAAAGGGACAGAAGTGCGCATGGGGTGGAAAGTTAGGAGGCTGATTTGGTAGAACATTTCTCTTTGTGAGAAATGATTTTTACTTAGACTAGGGTAGTGGCAGTAGACATGGAAAGAACTGAATAGATTTAAGAGGCCATCCCATTGAGAATGGAAGAATCAGCCTGGGTGTCTACAAAGCTCTAGCTTGTTCTATTTTGTCATGCTAAACCAAATGCCTGTTCTACATAGCAGAGGATGAGCCAGAGAAAAAATGGAACAAAAATGAGACCTGGGGACTTCCCTGGTCGTCCAGTGGTTAAGACTCTGGGCTCCCAATGCAGTGGGCCCGGGTTTGATCCCTAGTCAGGGAACTAAAGATCCCGCGTGCCGCAACTAAGACCCGGTGTAGCCAAATAAATATTTTTTTGAAAAATGAGACCTGAAGTTAGTATCCTGTTTTGTGAACAGGCATGACTTCACAGGATAGTTATAAGGATAACAAAGATAAAAGCACTCAATTAATTGTGAAATACTCAATAGTTATCTAGTCAGGATTCTGATATAAGGTTTGCCCTTCACATCAGTGTATATGATATCAACAGAACTTTGATAGATGTGTATTCAACAGCTAATGGCCCCATTTCCCCCCAAATGTCAGTTCATTCTTTCATTTGCTTGCTTGTTTGTTCATTCATTGATCCAAAAAGCATTTACTAAAGGCCCGTTTTCTACTAGATATGTTTACTTATTGCAGTCTTTTCACATATGGCCATCATACCTAGTGTAGGCCTTTGACGTGTATAGGTGCTGGATGGGCCTTATCTCATTTAGGACACATTTCGTCAGGTTTCCATGTTGAGTTGACAGAGTCTCACCATTTCTCCCCAAGTGGCCCATCACTTTGGGTGTAGCCATTCATAAAATCCTGCAGCCCTGGCCTCCCATGTCTCCTGATGTTTTTCCTCTGCACTTTCCTTTTTGTTTTTTTGGCTGTCCTGTATGGCATGCGGGATCTTAGTTCCCTGACCAGGGATCGAAACCCGTGCCCCCTGCAGTGGAAGCGTGGAGTCTTAACCACTGGACCGCCAGGGAAGTCCCATCCTCTGCACTTTCTATTGCTGCTCCCAGTCTTTGCCCAGGCTCAGTGTGCCTAGTCCCATTTCAGTCGAACACTTGATCAATTCAACCACCACCACCAAGTATTCTCTCAAAAAAGTTGGTTAGCTGAAAGAATTGCTTTTTGATTGAGATGGTCCATCCTTTCAGTCAGAGTAGGAAATTCATTTGCCCACTGTAGACCCATTTTATTAGCCAGGTAATACAAGCAATGGTAGCAAGTAAATTTTCAATCTCAGTTGTTTAAATACAATACAAGTTTATTTTTTGCTAATGAAACGTTCATTTGGTAGCAGATGTGGGAGTGGGGGATTTTCTGCTCTACTCACACACCCATGCTGATGGAGTCAGCAGGTGAGGGGCTCACAGAATTGCCCTGGACTCAACATCCAGTTGGCAAAGGGGGAAAGAGTGAATGTGAAAGATCACAGGAGGTTTTATGGGCCAGGGCTAAAAGTGGCGTAATCATTCCTACCCACATTTCACTGGCTAGAACTTGGGTACACGGCCATACCTCACTGCAGGGGAGGCTGGGAAGTGTAGTCTGTGCGTTTGCTCTGGAGGAAGGAAAACGTAAGGAGCCAGTCTCTGCTGGCTAGTTAATGAATAGCCATCTAGTTAATGACTTTCCTTGTCTGGTACCTGCTCTTCGATTTCGATGATAAGGGGCAGAGAAGGGCCAGAGGTATGGAGGAAGAGTCTCCTTTGTTCTTTTCTGAGTGGCTGCTCTCTCACAGTGCTGGGCATTAGAGTGGGAAATGTCTGCAGTCTGAGTTTCTAACATATCTGATAATTGCCATTACTCTGTTCTCACAGGGAGATAAATGCTCGACTTGATGCTGTATCTGAAGTTCTCCATTCAGAATCCAGTGTGTTTGGCCAGATAGAAAATCATCTACGTAAATTGCCTGACATTGAAAGAGGACTCTGTAGCATTTATCACAAAAAAGTAAGTGTGACAGAAATCGAATCTTTTAAAACTGATAATGTTCTTCAGGTTGAGGTGCAAATGGGAAACATCTCAGAGCTTTATTTTTATTTTATTTTGTAAAATCTTGCAGATAACATGAGAGAATCCTTAGAGATTTTAATTGCACAAACTGAGATTATTCCAGTTTTTGCACTGTAAATAGTAAAAGTTTGCCCACTTTTGCTAACTATAGCAATACATAGAGGCCCTTCTGTTATAATACAGGATGTTCTCCTGTTTCAACCTCAAAGTATGGACCATCATCAAAATAGGAAATTTACTTAGACCGTCTACGTTTAGAAAGAGGTGCCTTATTTCTTTTGACCTCAGAACAACTTCTTATTTGACTTAACCAAAGGAGAAATCTGCTAGTAAAATATTTGTGGTGGTATTAATATGCAGACAAGTTTGGATATTGAGGATAAGTAAAAAGCATTCCTTTGATTTTCATCACTTAAGCTTTACAGTTTGTCATAACAGTAACAAGTGAGGTTTGTTAGAGAAATAATTTGCCTTATCTTCAAAATATGCCTAAAATTTTTAAAAATTTTCAGTTGTATTTATAATTGTTTAACTTTTTATAGTGTCTTACCTACTGCAGAAGTCACTCACATACATTAGACTCTTTGTTCCTTGTAAAAAAAAATTTGGTGAGGTTGAGAAGGTTTAGCACCTTCTTACTGGTGGGAAATTATGTATATTGCTGTCTTTATATAATGCTACAACAGCTTGCATTACCTTGACTAAATGATGATGCTAAGAAGAGGGTTAGTAACTTGTTACTAAGTGACAGAATTCATATTTAAATGAGGGTCCTTGATTGGGTTTTAGTGGCTTACATTTTTGGACATTACCATTTTTGATGTAGTAGCAGTTTTGAATACCATTGCATTTTTTTCCCTGGTTGTCCCTACATAAGCAAATTTTATTTTTTGCCCAAATGTAAACCCTTGCCAATTTAATAATTTTATTGTAGAACTTTTTTTATGTGCCCAAACTTTAGTTGTGACCAATTTTTCACGAGTCTTTACTTTTTTTAGGCCTTTTCCCCCACAAAGTTTTACTAGAATAATAACTACTGCTTCCAAGAATACTTGCAGTGCCCAAGAGGACTTACGTAACTGTTCCATATGCTTCAGCTACATTTGAAAAGAAAGAACAAGTTGAAATTGGGAAATACTAATCCCTAGGGGAAAAATGTGTCCATTGGTTATGGGGTTGGCGGCATCTGTTGTACCATTGCTTGGTGCACTGTGTTGTTGTTTTGCTGCCAATAGTAGAGGCTGCCCTGGTAGTTGAAAGTCTTATGGTTGACTCTTTTGAGATTACAGAATGGATGTCAAACCATTTGTTACTTTGTTTTCGACCTTGACCCAGTGGCTGACAATCAGGGCTTATAACCGTTCGTCAAGCAACAGATCTCCAAACACATTGCCTTCACTACTTGAAAGGATTCACTGACAGATGTTAGAGGTTTTTGTTTTTCTCAAAAGAAAATAGGAGCAAAGCTGAAAAAATTATCAATTGCTAATCAGAAGAGCTGAATCAAAGTATCCACGGCATCAAAATGGATGCTGTGATTTCTGTTATGCCTTCCTGCCTCTCTTTAAACTGTACTTTAATATTTGCATTTCATAAAGTTTGTGTACTTAGAAAAGTTTTAAAACTCTGGTAAATGTCAGAATCTAGTTCTTTTTTAAATTGAGGTATAATTGATAAACAACGTTATTTTAGTTTCAGGTATCAATATATAACATAAGGATTCGATGTGTGTATATATATATATATATATATATATATATATATATATATATATATATATATTGCAGAATGATCACCACAGTAAGTCTGGTTAACATCCTTTACCATTGCATAGTTACAAAGTTTTTTTTGTTTTCTCTTGATGAGAACTTTTAAGATCTACTCTCTTAGCAACTTACAAATACTTTTCGACCATCTTCACTCATTTTGCCCACACAACCACCCCTTGCAACCACTAATGTGTGCTCTGTATCTATGAATTCGGGTTTTCTGTTTTTGTTTTTGTTTTTAGATTCCACATATGATGGAATATGATCCTTTTAAAAGTAACCAACAGGCAGAGTAGGAATGACTTTTTAGAGTTTCAAACTATACTAAAGGAACTTGTGACTCACTCAGAAGCTGTTCCTTGTTGCTGTTTTAGTGTTTACACAAGAATGTGCCTAAAGATTGATTTGAAAAGCGAAGATTAGAAATGATTTGTTAACAGACCAACTTTAGGAAGTCTGAATGCTTTAAAGCAAATTTTTGCTTTAAATTAGTTAGCTGGCTCTTGGAACATTACCATCAAACACATGTCTGTTCTTTATCATTAGATTACTCTAAATAAGCTTCTGCTGTATGCACCAAATGGTGAGTGATATCCTGGGTACAGATTGTGCCAATTATGTGAAATTCAGAAAATGGTAAGGAACACGCTTTGGATGTTGTGGAAGTGGTAGGCCTAGGCCATCTGGCTGTGTGGAAAGTGTCGTGGAATAGGCACAAATAGGTATTTTTATGATGATAATAATAGAGGATACCAAGTGGGCCGACTCTTAAATAAAATAAGCATTTCTTTTGATAGTAAGACTTCACATTTAAATCTTAGAAAATAGTGGTAGTCATAGGAATTCATATTAACTGCTCAATAACTATTTTGTAAGAAAATGATACATAAGTGCTAACGGTGGTGAATACATTTAAAGAATTATAGCACTTAGTAAATGTTGAAAGGAGAGTGTTTCCAGAATTTTGTAGGCGAGAATAGTTTCATAACTAGACTGGTAGAAGCCCAAAGCCATGTTTTCAGTACGGAGCTTAGTCTGGGGTTCTTCCAGCCCTGTGATGACCTGCCTCTGCACTTGGGCATGTGTTCTCAAGCTCTTCCACAGAGAAGGTTGCTGCCAGAAATGGGGTTGAACATGAGAGACTCCAGGAGCAACTGTTTTACCCTTATCCTCAGCTTTCTTGCAGCTCCATTGAGCCATTTTGCTTAAGAGGTTTGAGAGCAACCTGCCATGGGCACTTAGGACTTGATTGCAAGCACTTCTGGTTTTCACCTTGCTGTTGCTGACTTAAACTTTATATCATACCTGAATGTGAACCATCAATCCCCTTTTTTGCTTATCAAATTACAATAATTACAAGACATTATTATTCAGAAATTCTATTGAAAATGTTAATTTTTGCTCTTTTATTAGAATGTACTATTAAGTGACTCTAGGTCAATTCTAGGCTGTAAATTAATTCTAGGCTGCACATTTATACAAACAGTGCAGCTTCCTGTATGTATCTTTCCCAGAAAGCCATGGCCTTTCTGGAGAAAAGGTGCTTTATGATGCTTTTTTTTTTTTTTTTTTTTGCGGTACACGGGCCTCTCACTGCTGTGGCCTCTCCCGTTGCGGAGCACAGGTTCCAGACGCGCAGGCTCAGCGGCCATGGCTCACGGGCCCAGCCGTTCCACAGCATGTGGGATCTTCCTGGACCGGGGCACGAACCTGCATCCCCTGCATCGGCAGGCGGACTCTCAACCACTGCGCCACCAGGGAAGCCCTGTGATGCATTTTGAACTCAGCTTTTGTTGAGTTGGACCTAACTTTCTTTTTTTTCTTTTTGCATAATTTACTTCATTCCTTGTAGTTAATTATTATCTTTCTAAATACGTTCTTAGCATTCATCCATTTATATATATATGTGTGTATATATATATATATATATATACTATTTATGTTGTGTACTTATCATTAACTCAAACTTACATTGTCCTCTCATTTCCAGATATTTATTTTCATCAAATATTCTGTTAATTTCATTTTCTTGAGCCTTCCTACCTGATCCAACCTGGACTGGTTGCCCTGCTATACCTGTTGAGTAGCTACTTCTTAGATTCCCTTTATTTCCCTTGAATTGAATCTTCTGTTTTCTGTATTCCATGACTTCCTCTTGGTTTATTCCTTCATTTTAGTAGAGTACGTTCTCTAGAAGCATCCTGAGAAAGGGCGCTGGAAGTAAGTTTTGAAACCTAGTTGTCTGGAAATGTCTTTTTTCTTTTACTCTCACATTTGATTGGTAGTTTGGTTGGGTATAAAAATCCTAAGCTATAAATTATTTTCCTTTAGAATTTTGTGTTACTTCATTGTCTTCTTCTACTATTGTTGTTAAACAGTCTGAAGTCATACTGGTTCCTGATTCTTTGTGTTACTTTTTGTTGTTGTTGTTCTTTTTTTTCCCTCCTTCTGAAAACAGAAGGTTCTCTCTGTCTCCAGTGTTTTAAAATTTCATGATAATTTGCCGTGATTTGGTTCTGTTTTAATTCATTGTATTGGGCCCTTTCAAGCTGGCAACCAAGTTCTGGGAAATTTGGAAGTACAATTCTAAATTCAAAATTATTATTTTTTTTATTGAAGTATAGTTGATTTATAATGTGTTAATTTCTGCTGTACAACAAGGTGATTCAGATATGTGTGTGTATGTATATATATATGTATGTATATATGTACATATACACACATTCTTTTTTTAATATATTCTTTTCCATTATGGTTTATAACAGGATATTGAATATAGTTCTCTGTGCTATACAGTAGGACCTTGTTGTTTATCCGTTCCATACATAATAGCTTACATCTGCTAACCCCATCTCCCACTCCACCCCTCCCCCAACCCCCCCCTCTTGGCAACCACAAGTCTATTCTCTATGTCTGTGAGTCTGTTTCTGTTTCATAGATAGGTTCATTTGTGTCATATTTTAGATTCCACATATAAGTGATAATCATATGGTATTTGTCTTTCTCTTTCTGACTTCCTTCACTTAGTATGATAATCTCTAAGTCCATCCATGTTGCTGCAAATGGCATTATTTCATTCTTTTTTTATGGCTGAGTACTAGTCCTCTGTATATATGTAATACATCTCTGAATTATTTTTTGATGATTTCTTTCTTTCTGCAGCTCTATTATTTGAGTTGATTGAATCTTCTGGACTGATTATTGAACTTTCTTTTGTGTTTCCATCTCTTTACACTTTTGCTTTACCTTCTTGGAAATTTTATCACATTGATCTTCTGCCTCTTTTGTTGCATTTTTCATTTCTACTCTGATAGTTTAAGTTCTAAAAATTTTTGGTTGTTTTCTTGTTCTCTGAACATTTCTTTTTTTAAAAAATAGCATGCCATTCTTACTTCATGATTCACTGTTTATTTCAATACTCTTATTTCAGTATTCTCTGTTTAACTGAGGATATTGTTAACATTTTTTTTTAGAAGATTTCTTCTACCTGTATAGGCTCTATTTCTTCTAGTATTTGTTCGTCCATTAATTGATTGTTTGTTTTAGTTTTTGGATTTCATGTTAGAATTTTTAATCTGTCTGATCATTTTTAAAGAGTGGGGAACTAAAATGCTGATAGCAAGGTCTGTGTAGTTGAATGTGGCTTGCAAATTATAAGGTGAACTGTAGCGTGAACTCAGTGGTCCATTTATTGGGGGAACTCCTGGTATATGCTATCTTTAAAATTTTCCTCTTGGGCTTGTGAGATTCCCCAGGGACTCTTTCAGTTTTCTGACTGCTAATGTTCTGGGAGCTCAATGAGGACAGCTGGGAATCTCAGCATTCAGTTTGTACTCATTCCTTTAATCCCTTGCTTTTGGTGGTACTCTCATCCTTCACTGTTCCTGAAGCTGCTTCACACACCCTTTACCTTCTCCAGAGAAGAAAACTACAGTTGACCCTTGAACAGCATGGGTTTGAACTGTGTGGGTCCTCTTATAGCAGATTTGTTTCAATAAATATGTACTACAGTACTACATAATCCATGGTTGGTTGAATCCATGGATGTAGAAACACAGATATGCAGGGCTGACTGTAAAGTTATATTCAGATTTTTGACTGTGTGAAGGGTTGGCACCCCTAACCTCCACATTGTTCAAGGGTCTTATGTAGGGTAGAAAATGGTGGTTGTTTAGTAGCATATAGAGGAATAGGGGATTGAGGGATTTAATTGCTGCTTAATTCACTTTCAACCAGTTGTTTTCTCCCCTCCCAACTCCCCTACCCTCAGCTTCCACTTCCACTTTGTGCCACCAGTTCCTGAGTCTTAGGATTCTGGGTATAACTCAAGTGGGGTCCTACTTTTTCTCATAGCTGCTTAAGATTCAAATACCTTGAGGCTTCTAAGTCAATTACTGTTAGTCCATTTTCTTCGTAGCTTCTAAGGGGTTGTTGCTGTTGTTTTTTCTCCTAATTATTCTTGAGGTTTCATGACTTTTAAAACAATCTTGGTCTGTAGCTTCAAGACAGAGTGAAATTAGATGCACATGTTTAGCCCATACTCTTTATCCCAAGCTCCAAAAGTAAAAATTATTCACGTTCGAAGATGGAGTAGAAGGACGTGTGCTCACTCCCTCTTGTGAGAGCACCGGAATCACAACTAACTGCTGAACAGTCATCGACAGAAAGGCACTGGAACTCACCAAAAAACATACCCCACATTCCAAAGACAAAGGAGAAAGCACAATGAGACGGTAGGAGGGGTGCAATCACAGTAAAATCAAATCCCATTACTGCTGGGTGGGCGATTCACAAACTGGAGAACAATTATACCACAGAAGTCCACCCACTGGAGTGAAGAGTCTGAGCCCCATGTCAGCCTTCCCAACCTGGGGTCTGGCAATGGGAGGAGGAATCCCCAGAGAACTGGACTTCAGAGGCCAGTGGGATTTGATTGAAGGACTTTGACAGGACTGGGGGTCAACAGAGACTCCAATCTTGGAGGGCACACACAAAGTGGTGTGCGCACCAGGACCCAGGGGGAAGGAGCAGTGACCCCACAGGAGATTGAACCAGACCTACCTGCTAGTGTTGGAGGGTCTTCTGCAGAGGCGGGGAGTGGCTCACCGCCGGGAAAGGACACTGGTAGCAGAGGTTCTGGGAAGTACTCATTGGTATGAGCCCTCCCAGAGTCCGCCATTAGCCCCACCAGAGAGCCTGTAGCCTCCAGTGCTGGGTCACCTCAGGCCAAACAATCAACAGGGAGGGAACACAGGCCCACCCATCAGCAGACAGGCGGATTAAAGTTTTACTGAGCTCTGCCCACCAGAGCAACACACATTTCTACCCACTAGTCCCTCCCATCAGGAAGCTTGCACAGGCCTCTTAGATAGCCTCATCCACCAGAGGGCAGACAGCAGAAGCAAGAAGAACTACAGTCCTGCAGCCCACGGAATAAAAACCACAATCACAGAAAGATAGACAAAATGAAAAGGCAGAGAACTATGTACCAGATGAGAGAACAAGATAAAACCCCAGAAAAACAACTAAATGAAGTGGAGATAGGCAACTTTCCTGAAAAAGAATTCAGAATAATGATAGTGAAGATGATCCAGGACCTCGGAAAAAGAATGGAGGCAAAGATCAAGAAGATGCAAGAAATGTTTAACAAACACCTAGAAGAATTAAAGAACAAACACCTAGAAGAATTAAAGAACAAACAAACAGAGATGAACAGTACAATAACTGAAATGAAAAATGCACTAGAAGGAATCAGTAGCAGAATAACTGAGGCAGCAGAATGGATAAGTGGCCTGTAAGACAGAATGGTGGAATTCACTGCTGCAGAACAGAATAAAGGAAAATGAATGAAAAGAAATGAAGACAGCCTAAGAGACCTCTGGGACAATATTAAATTCACCAACATTCGCATTATAGGGGTCCCAGAAGGAGAAGAGAGAGAGAAATGATACGAGAAAATGTTTGAAGAGATTATAGTCGAAAACTTCCCTAAACTGGAAAAGGAAATAGCCAACCACGTCCAGGAAGCACAGTGAGTCCCAGGTAGGATAAAGCCAAGGAGAAACACACTGAGACACATAGTAATCAAATTGACAAAAATTAAAGAAAAAGAGAAATTATTAAAAACAACAAAGGAAAAACAACAAATAACACACAAGGGAACTCCCATAAGGTTAACAGCTGATTTCTCAGCAGAAACTCTGCAAGCCAGAAGGGAGTGGTACGATATATTTAAAATGATGAAAGGGAAGAACCTACAACCAAGATTACTGTACCCAGCAAGGAGCTCATTCAGATTCAGCGGAGAAATCAAAAGCTTTACAGACAAGCAAAAGCTAAGAGAATTCAGCACCAACCCCCAAACCAGCTCTACAACAAATGCTAAAGGAACGTCTCTAAGCGGGAAACACAAGAGAAGAAAAGGACCTAAAAACCAAATCCAAAATAATTATGAAAATGATAATGGGAACATACATGTCAATAATTACCTTAAATGTGAATGGATTTAAATGCCCCAACCGAAAGATACAGATGGGCTAAATGGATAGAAAAACAAGACCCATATATATGCTGTCTACAGGACACCCACTTCAGACCTAGGCACACATACAGACTGAAAGTGAGGGGATGGAAAAAGATATTCCATGCAAATGACAATCAAAAGAAACCTGGGGGCTTCCCTGGTGGCGCAGTGGTTGGGAGTCCACCTGGCGATTCAGGGGACGCGGGTTCATGCCCCGGTCCAGGAGGATCCTACATGCTGCGGAGCGGCTGGGCCCGTGAGCCATGGCTGCTGAGCCTGCGCATCCGGAGCCTGTGCTCCACAACGGGAGAGTCCACAGCAGTGAGAGGTCTGCGTACCGCCAAAAAAAAAAAAAAAGAAACCTGAAGTAGCAGTATGCAGATAAAATAGACTTTAAAATTAACAATGTTACAAGACAAGGAAGGACACTACATAATGATCAAGGGATCAATCTAAGAAGACATAACAATTGTAAATATATATGCACCCAACAAAGGAGCACCTCAATACATAAGGCAAATGCTAACAGCTATAAAAGAGGAAATTGACAGTAACACAGTAATAGTGGGGGAATTTAACACCTCACTTACACCAATGGACAGATCATCCAGACAGAAAGTTAATAAGGAAATACAAGCTTTAAATGACACAATAGAACAAATAGATTTAATTGATATTTATAGGACATCCCATCTGAAAACAGCAGATTACACTTTCTTCTCAAGTGCACACGGAACGTTCTTCAGGATAGATCACATCATGGGTCACAAATGAAGCCTCCGTGAATTTAAGAAAATTGAAATCATATCAAGCATCTTTTCTGACCACAACGCAATGAGATTAGAAATAAATTACAGGTAAAAAACCATGCAAAACGCAAACACATGGAGGCCAAACAATATGCTACTAAATAACAAAGAGATCACTGAAGAAATCAAAGAGGAAATCAAAAAATACCTAGAGAGAAATGACAACGAAAATATAACGATCCAAAGCCTATGGGATGCAGCAAAAGCAGTTCTAACGGGGAAGTTTATAGCAATACAATCCTCCCTTAAGAAACAAGAAAAATTTCAAATAAAAAATCTAACTTTACACCTAAAGGAACTAGAGAAAGAAGAATAAAAAAACCTCAGGTTAGTAGAAGGAAAGAAATCACAAAGATCAGAGCAGAAATAAATGAAATAGAGACAAAGAAAACAATAGCAAACAAAGATCAATAAAACTAGAAGTTGGTTTTTTCTTTTTTTGTGTGTGTGTGCTATGCGGGCCTCTCACTGTTGTGGCCTCTCCCGTTTCAGAGCACAGGCTCCGGACGCTCAGGCTCAGCGGCCATGGCTCACAGGCCCAGCTGTTCCGTGGCATGTGGGATCTTCCCGCACCGGGGCACAAACCCTTGTCACCTGCATCGGCAGGCGGACTCTCCACCACTGCACCTTCAGGGAAGCCCTAAAAGTTGGTTCTTTGAGAAGATAAACAAAATTGATAAACCTTTAGCCAGACTCATCAAGAAAAAGAGGGAGAGGACTAAATCTATAAAATTAGAAATGAAAAAGAAGTCAAGACAGATACCGCAGAAATACAAAGCATCCTAAGAGACTACTACAAGCAACTCTATGCCAATAAAATGGACAACCTGGAAGAAATGGACAAATTCTTAGAAAAGTATAATCTTCCAAGAGTGAACCGGGAAGAAATAGAAAATATGAACAGACCAATCACAAGTAATGAAATTGAAACTGTGATTAAAAATCTTCCAGCAAACAAAAGTCCAGGCCCAGATGGCTTCACAGGTGAATGCTATCAAACATTTAGAGAAGAGCTAACACCCATTCTTCTCAAACTCTTCCAAAAAATTGCAGAGGAAGGAACACTCCCAAACTCTTTCTATGAGGCCACCATCACCCTGATACCAAAATCAGACAAAGATATGACCAAAAAAAGAAAATTACACACCAATATCATTGATGAATATGGATGCAAAAATCCTGAATAAAATACTAGCAGACAGAATCCAACAACACATTTAAAGAATCCCAGGGATGCAAGCCTTCTTCAGTATATGCAAATTAGTTAATGTGATACACAGTGTTAACAAATTGAAGAATAAAAACCATATGATCATCTCAGTAGATGCAGAAAAAGCTTTTGACAAAATTCAACACACATTTATGATAAAAGCTCTCCAGAAAGTGGGCATTGAGGGAACCTACCTCAACATAATAAAGGCCATATACGACAAACCCACAGCAAACATCATTCTCAATGGTGAAAAACTGAAAGCATTTCCTCTAAGATCAGGAACAAGACAAGGATGTTCACTCTCGCTACTCTTACTCAACTTAGTTTTGGAAGTCCTACCCATGGCAATCAGAGAAGAAAAAGAAATAAAAGGAATATAAATTAGAAAAGAAGAAGTAAAACTGTCACTGTTTTCAGATGACATGATACTATACATAGAAAATCCTAAAGATGCCACTGGAAAATGAGTAGAGCTAATCAATGAATTTGGTAAAGTTGCAGGATATAAAATTAATGCACAGAAATCTCTTGCATTCCTGTATATTAACAAGGAAAAATTTGAAAGAGAATTTAAGAAAACAATCCCATTCACCATTACAACAAGAAGAATAAAATACCTAGGAATAAACCTACCTAAGGAGATAAAAGACCTATATTCAGAAAACTGTAACACTGATGAAAGAAATCAAAGATGACACAAACAGGTGGAGAGATATATCATGTTCTTGGATTGGAAGAATCAATATTGTGAAAATGACTGTACTACTAAAAGCAATTCACAGATTCAGTGCAATCCTTATCAAAATACCAATGGTATTTTTCACAGAAGTAGAACAAAAAATCTTACAGTTTCTATGGAAACACAAAAGACCCCGAATAGCCAAAGTGATCTTGAGAAAAAAAACGGAGCTGGAGGAATCAGACTCCCTGGCTTCAGACTATACTACAAAGCTACAGTAATCAAGACAATATGATACTGGCACAAAAACAAATATAGATCAATCGAACTGCATAGAAACCCCAGAGATAAACCCACGCACCGATGGTCAACTTATCTCTGACAAAGGAGGCAAGGATATACAATGGAGAAAAAAACAGTCTCTTCAATAAGTGGTGCTGGGAAAACTGGACAGCTACATGTAAAACAATGAAATTAGAACACTCCCGTAACACCATACACAAAAATAAACTCAAAATGGATTAAAACTTAAATGTAAGACCGGACACTGTAAAACTCTTGGAGGAAAACGTGGGAAGAACACTCTGACATAAATCACAGCTGGATCTTTTCTGACCCACCTCCCAGAGTAATGGAAATAAAAACAAAAATAAACAAATGGGATATAATGAAACTTAAAAGTTTTTGCACAGCAAACGAACCTATAAACAAGACGAAAAGACAGCCCTCAGAATGGGAGAAAATATTTGCAAACAAATCAACGGACAAAGGATTAATCTCCAAAATATATAAACAGCTCATGCAGCTCAACATCAAAAAAATAATCAACCAAATCCGAAAATGGGCAGAAGACCTAAATAGACATTTCTCCAAAGAAGACATACAGATGGCCAAGAGGCACATGAAAAGCTGCTCAACATCACTAATTATTAGAGAAATGCAAATCAAAGCTACAATGAGGTAATACCTCACACTAGTTAGAATCGACATCATCAGAAAATCTACAAACAATAAATGCTGGAGAGGGTGTGGAGAAAAGGGAACCCTCCTGCATTGTTGGTGGGAATGTAAATTGATACAGCCACTATGGAGAACAGTATGGAGGTTCCTTAAAAAACTAAAAATAGAATTACCGTATGACCCAACAATCCTACTGCTGGGCATATACCCATAGAAAACCATAATTCAAAAAGACACATGCACCTCAGTGTTCATTGCAACACTATTTATAACGGCCAGGTCATGGAAGCAACCAAAACGCCAATCGATAGACAAATGGATAAAGAAGATGTGGTACACATATACAATGGAATATTACTCAGCCAGAAAAAGGAACAAAATTGGGTCATTTGTAGAGACGTGGATGAACCTGCAGACTGTCATACAGAGTGAAGTAAGTCAGAAAGAGAAAAATAAATATTGTATATTAACGCATATATGTGGAATCTAGAAAAATGGTACAGATAAAAGAGTTTGCAATGCAGAAATAGAGACACAGATATAGAGAACAAATGTATGGACACCAAGGGGGGAAAGTGGCCGGGGTGGTGGTGGGATGAATTGGAAGACTGGGTTTGACATACGTACACTAATATGTATAAAATAGATAACTAATAAGAGCCTGATATGTAGCACAGGGAACTCCAATTCACTGTACAGTAGAAAATAACACAACATTGTAAAACAACTATACACCCCTGAAAAAATTATTCACGTTCATGTTACAAAATTACATACAACAGTATACAGGAGTGTAAAATAAAGAGTAAAAGTCTCCCTTTACCACCCTCCTGCATATCGACTACCCAGAGGTAACTAGAGAAAGTTACATGTGTACTTCCCAGAAATTTTCAATTTATACTTTTATTTCTGTAGAATAATATATATAGTTTAAAGAATCACAAATGAAATTTTACTGTGTAAATACATGTATGGTATATAGTGTAAACATATACTATGTATATTTAATATGTTGAAACTACAGAGTTCCATATCAACCTGCACATCAGTATTTACAGATGTCTAAGTTTTTTTAACTGTTTTATAGTATCACATTGAATGAGTTTTTCCTAATATCTCAATTGCTGGATACTTGTTTCTTATTCATCTTTTTAATATTATTACCAACAGTGCTACTATAAAGATTCAGATACACAGTTTTTTTTTACTACTTGTGAAAAATAATTTTAGTTAAATTCTTTAAAATGGAATTATTTAGTCAAAGGGTATATACACTTTTTATTTTAAATATATGCCAAATTGCTCTTCAGGAAAGTTATGCCTCTACTAGTAGTATATAAAAGTGTCATTTTTCACACTCTGTTACTTAGCTATTATCATACTTTAAAATCTTTGACATTCTGATGAGTGAAAAATGCTATCTTGTCATTTTAATTTGCTTATCCTAATTATATGTGACATTAATCATGTGCTTATTGGACATTTTTTTCTATGAGCTTCATATTCTGTTCGTTTAGCCACTATTATTTGGATTATTCATCTTTTCCATGTCAATTTGTAAAACTTCATATACTTGAGAGAATTTTGCCCTTTATCTCTTAAATGTTTTGCAGATATTTTCTCAGAATTATTCTTTATATTTGCGACATTGTTTACTGTATTTGTGTTATATGGTCAACATATTTTAAAATGAAAAAATACTGAACAAGTATTGGCTTTCCTATCCTTGACTCAAATTATTTTCTTTATAGCTTGAAAATATTATAAAGTACTTAAACTATTAACATTTAGGACATATCAACAAAAGCTTTATTTCAATTAACTAATTTATACAGTAAATTAAAATTTTCTTTTATTCTGATTCTACCTTTAAAACGACCACAAACTAAATTTCATTTTCACATATGTTATGCTATTTAGAAAAAATATTTCTATTTTCAGTGTTCTACACAAGAGTTCTTCCTGATTGTCAAAACCCTGTACCACCTGAAGTCAGAATTTCAAGCACTAATACCTGCTGTTAATTCCCATGTTCAGTCAGAGTTGCTCCAGACATTTATTTCAGAAATTCCTGAACTCCTCAGTCCAGTGGAGCATTACTTAAAGATTCTCAACGAACAAGCTGCCAAGTAAGTAGCAGACCCTTAGTTCTTCCTTTCTAGCAGTGAAAGTAATGTATTTGCCATTTGATGTGTGGATACTTAAGCTTCTATAGAAGTAATGAAAGAAGTTGCATGTAAAACTAGAAATGTGATCAGATACTAAAGGCTCTATATTACAGCTAGAAATAACACTTAGTGTTTAGGCAGTTCCGTCACACAGAACAAATGTGGTACTTCTCCAGGTATCAGGTGATGAAAAGATAAAGTCCAGGCCTAGCAAGTAGTAGCAGTTTATTAATCCAAAAATAGATGGCAGATGGCATCTTGTGCTTATTTGCTAGATATCCAGAGATCCTCTGCTTTATATTCAGAAACTGCAGAAGCAAAGTTATCCTCTAAGGAGTAGTCATTTTACAATTTATCCCACAAAGAACTCTAAGTATAAGAAAAAAGATTTGACAGTATTTACATTAGTGTTTATTTTCTGAATATACAACAAATGTTGAATTTCATCTCTTGGTTTCACCATGGCAATCATGAACTTGCAAAACGAAAATAATGTTAGGGTAATTTTGTCTGTCTTCAAAGAAATTAAGAAACTCACCCATAAATATTTAGTGGAAGAGCTGGAATTAAAATCTTGTTCTCCTGACTTCCCACCCTTTGGTCTTTCATTATGTTTTGAAAAATAATTGTTAATTGGTATAAGTAATATGCTTTAATATATGTATTTGCATTTTCTCATTTTTTTAGGATTGGGGATAAAACTGAATTATTCAAAGACCTTTCTCACTTCCCTTTAATAAAAAAGAGGAAGGACGAAATTCAGGAAGTTACTGACAAGATTCAAACACATTTGCAAGAAATACGAAAAATACTAAAAAATCCTTCTGCACAATATGTGACAGTATCAGGACAGGAGGTAGTATCAAACATACGTTTCCTTTACATTAGTTTTCCTCAATTGGAAAGGATATTTTAAAATGTAAATAAAAATCTGAGGATAGATGAAAGGATTATTGTTTTCTTTTTTTTTCAGATTTTCTGTTTTGTTTCTTGGAAATACATTGTAATAGCTTGTTTTGATAAGAATTTTCTTTTAATAACAGTATTTGGTTTGCTTATTTACTTTAGTCTCGGTAAAACCATGGAACTTAATGTTACATGTGTTTTAATATTATCTATTGAAATTATAGAGAACCTTGACTATCGTAAATAATAACTTTCAAGACTTCATTTACCCTAAATCCAAGAGAGAGAAGTTAGTCTTTGACTCCTGGTCTGCAGATGATGAAATGATACAAACCACCGAATGTAGTGAATAACCTACACTAATTGGATCACAAAGTGATTAAATGGCAGGGCTTCCTTTTGAAGCAGTATAGCTGCTAAAAGAACAGAAAAACAAAACTATAGCAAAAACCTACATTTAGTGGATCTTCCATAAGATTATGGTGCTGTCTAGAATGTGTTTTTTGGTATGTGTATTTCTGTTTAAAGTTTGATATTAGTATCTGAATGAGAACCAGGAATAAGTACGCTTTTTAAAGTGTACTTATATCTGTCGGTCCTATTCTAAGTCTTGAGGTGTTGCTACTTCTACATCTTATGCTTAATAAAATATAAAGATTCCAACTGAGGGAATCTGAAAAATTCTACTTTGTTAAAATAGCAAATTAGGGAATTTGTGAATAATTTCTATAGGATGAATATTTTATTCAGAATTTTTAAAAATAGATATTTTTCTAGTGGGGAAAAGCATAATTTCAAATGTTTTTAAAATATTTGGACTGCTTTATTTAGCCAAAAGTGTTGATTTGTTTGATTACTTGAATTAAGAAATTCTACAGTAAATTATAATCTTTATTAAAATGTTTATTAATGTAACAGACCAGTGATTAAGTCAGCCTGTCTTCTAGACAAAATTAAGATATTATACTAAGGCAGACATTTCATAATGCATTCCACATAGAGCTCTGTATAACAGAAAAATGACTTCACCCTACGTATACTTACTTCTCACTCTTCCCTGAACAGGCAAATACCAAATACTTAATTGTATCTCTTGGTTTCACTATATAATTATGACCTTGCAAACTGACAAGTGATCTCAGTGCCACTGTTCTGTTCTATTCGTTGAAAATGAGATGATCAAAATTGCCTGATACGTTAATAAAAGATGTTTAGTAGAAAAGTGGTTACCTGGTATTACAGTGGGGAAAGCTGCCAGTTCTACCACTTACATGCTACATGACCATGGAAGAGTCACCTCTGTAGTGAGACTACTGTGAAGACCAATTGAGTTAAAATACATGAAAGTATTTTCTAATCGGAAAGCACTATGCACATATTATTCATATAATAATAATAATAATAGTAATATAGTTACCATTTGTCAAGCACATGTTAATGTTCAGAATGGTGCTAAGTGCTTTGCATATATTATTAATCCTTGTAACAACACAGAAAGGGATTATTCCAGTTTTGCAGGAAAGGAAACTGAGACTTGGCATAGTATAGTGAGATAAGTTACCCAAGTTAGAAGCTCATTTCCAGCCCAGGTCGGCCTCCAATCTTTATACCATGTCGTTATTTCACTCAACTCACAAATATTAATACAAAGGATTATCAACATCATAGATTTTATTTGATAAAATCCAGACATTGTAGAGCTCGTACTATTCAGACTTAAATAAAGCTTAAGGCATTGGAAGACAGCCATGGATTCATTTGGCAGTTTTAAAGTAAAAATGGGGAAAACTGATTAGGAATTCATAAGGGATAGTAGATTAGTTATTTTGTGTCAGTATAGCATTGAATTTAAGAAAAAGCGCAGCATGGAGATTAAGTAATTGGATTACAAAGGATTAACAAGGAAGGTAAATTATTATTTTTAACCTTTACTAAGTTAAGTTGATAAGTTTGAGGCAAGAAATTTCTTAGTTTTTAACAATAGGATGGATTCTTGTTGGGTTTTTTTTTTTTAACCTGTAGAATCTTAGTAGTACATCAATACAGAATCACTTTTATAACATTTTTTGGGAATTAGTGATTCTGTTCATTCAAACACCAAATGAATTCTAAATAGCATTGTTATAATCAAATTCTGTTTAAATATTTGTACTGAACTTATAAGCAAATTTAGAGATACTCAAAGGAATAAGAACAGACTCCATCAAATATGATTACCTCTGAGAAGTGAAGGAGGAAAGAAGGAAAACCCTTGTTTTATATATATGTGCTTCTTATTTTATACCCTTCGGTTCTGTCTGAAATTTTATTTCCATACATTTAACTTTGTAATATATTTTTAAAAACCTGTTATAGCAGCCCTATGTGGTACATGGATCTTGTTCATATTAGTAAAAATAGATAGACTGTCAAGTCAGTGTTACTTTTGGCACCATTCATTTTTTTCACCTTTGTTCCCAGTTTTTATGTACTCATTAGAATACTAAGCCTTATTGACTATGGTGAATTATTGTGTCTGACTCTGAAAGTATTAGTTTAGAAAATAGTGAAAGAAAGAAAATCCTGGAAAGAAAATAATGAAAACAGAAATTTACATAGCTTTACATAGTTAGTTCATTGCTTCTGTGGCAGCCTCTTTCATGTTTTATGTGTGGAGAGAATTGTCTCTTAACCTTGAATCAGATATGGAATAGGCATGGGGGGATATTTAGACTTGAGGCAGTATTGATTAGTATTTTTCTTAAGGAAAAGGAAAGAAATATTAGTGGAAAATCTTTAGAAAAAATTTTATTAATTCACAGCATGCAGCGTATCCAAATATCTGCTTAACATGTTTAAGACGTGGAAAGTAATCTCTGTTATATTTTACATCTAAATAAAAAATATTTGCAAATTCCTAAGACATAGTGGGAAAGACAGTGGAGAGGACAGGAATGGGTGAAGTGTGGCCTTGGAGAAAACAGAGAGCAGTTTCTGGAGTGTGATAAGAATTTCAGCAAACTTAACAATGCTGCCAGTCCAGTGATTCTACGGGCTGTAAATTGAGTAACAATATCTGACATTTAACCAGGACAGAACTGGATCCCAGCAGAAGAATATGAGGGATTGTTACAATGAATCTGGACAGACTTCTAGCATCAACACCTAAGAAACACAGTCATGAACTATAGAGTAAGGGAAGTTGCTATGAGAACTCTCTAAGATTTCTGAAATATATGTTAATTTCCAATTTTTGTTAGTTTCCTTTTCTTTAACAATAAAGTCTCTAAACAAAAGGCCTGTCTTCTCATTCTTAGAATGTTCATGAAATAGAAAATTTCCTATTCCATAGCTAGTGTAGAACAGAAAAAAACTTTCTAGTTGATGACAACTCTGAGGAGAAACACAGGCTGAAAAGAAGATGACACACAGGAGCAGCACCTGAGGAAGTGACCCCAGGGGTTTAACAAGCAGGAGGTCCACGTAGCTTTCCTGATTCTCACTCTGTTTTCCATCCTGTATTGGCTCTATAAATGGCTTGCTCGAGGAACTGTGGTCCTTAGAATAGACCCTGGATACTTACAGATTGAACAGTTATGGTCCAAACTATTCCCAAGGTGCTCCAAAGGGAGCAGTTTGCCACTGACCAGTGGCAGTTGGTAATGAGTATAAGGCATGGATCTGAATCCAGAGCTGCCATGCTGCAGAGTTATGGTGAATAACTTAAGTACACTATCCTAGCTGGCTGCCCAGAGACCTCACTGAGGCAGTTGTAGCTTCTTTTCAAAATTTCCACCATCCTTAGGCAGTAATTCCTATGGAGCTCTGTGTTACACATGTCCTTCCCAAATATTAGTGATCTAATGTGGTCCTGAATTTTGCTGTTTGCCTTTGACATAGCTCCTCCCACAATTATTTTTTAAAAAGACCAATATGTTTTCTCATAGAACATTTCAAAATAATATTTAAGCAGAATTTTTTAGCCTACTCTTAGAGTGATTTCTCATCAGTGATATTTATTTTGTGAATTTTTGTCCTTAGTTACTTTTTTTTTTAATATGGTAATCTGAAAGTTGTTGCAAAGTATTTGATTTATTTATTTATTTTGGCTGTGTTGGGTCTTCGTTTCTGTGCGAGGACTTTCTCTAGTTGTGGCAAGCGGGGGCCACTCTTCATCGTGGTGCGCGGGCCTCTCACTATCACGGCCTCTCTAGTTGCGGAGCACAGGCTCCAGATGCGCAGGCTCGGTAGTTGTGGCTCACGGGCCTATTTGCTCCACGGCATGTGGGATCCTCCCAGACCAGGGCTCGAACCCATGTCGCCTGCCTTAGCAGGCAGATTCTCAACCACTGCGCCACCAGGGAAGCCCCCTTAGTTACTTTTCTTTTAGCCAAAGGGGACTTTTAAAGACTCTTCACTCTTAACTCTTTAACTGGATATATCAGATTTGAAATTGTATTAATTCCCTCTATAAAAGAGGACAGCATTAGTTACAAAATCTTTGCTAAGGATGAAAATTCTTAAAATTAATCATTAATTCCTATTATAATTAATGTAAAAGCTACAATGTTTCTATTAATAGAAAAGTAAACTCAAAAGCCAGGCTGATACTTTTTTTTTTTTTTTTTTTTTGGCTGCGTCAGGCCTTAGTTGCAGCATGCAGGCTCTTTGTTGTGGTGCGTGGGTTTTTCTCTAGTTTTGGAGCGTGGGTTTTCTCTCTCTGGTTGTGGTATGCGGGCTCCAGAGTGCATGGGCTCTGTAGTTTGCAGCACGCGGGCTCTAGTTGAAGCACACGAGCTCAGTAGTTGTCGCACACGGGCTTAGTTGCCCAGCGGCATGTGGGGTCTTAGTTCCCTGACCAGGGATCGAACCTGCATCCCCTGCATTAGAAGTCAGACTCTCCACCACTGGACCACCAGGGAAGTCCCAGGCTGATACTATTAATAATATGCATATTATAAATACCTGAAATGTTGTAAAACATGTGACAAAGTTCCTGTAGCCATCTCAAAATTAGTGGCTGCCGCAGAGCTTCTGAGTCCCATCCCATACAAAATAAGTGTATTTTTTATTTGTTTATTTATTTAAATAAAACATTAAATATCATTGCAATAATACAGGAAATTGAACAGGAAGAAGAGATGCTATATAACTAGTGCTAAAAATGGAAGGTGTGATTGAAGTAGTGATTTCATTTACTTCCTGGATGATTTCAGAAAAGCTTGTAGAGTACAGTTGGATCTATAAAGATATGGTTCATATAAATGAAAACTTAAAGAAGACACTCGTGAAGAAATCCCTTAATTGCTGAGGAAGTTACGTGCTTTGTCTGAGGATACTTTTAGAGGACTTAGGTTTCTTGGATAAAAACTATTACGATGAATCCTCTTCTGTTTAGAATTAGGGACTGACCATATCTCAAACTGATATAACATCTAATAATCAAATATTTTAAAATTTTATGTACTTAGAAATTTAATCTTATTACTGAGTAATAGAATTCTTAAGATAAGTGGGTAGTAATAAATGAAAAAGGTCATTAAAGAAAAATCACCATTCGTAGTATGAACATAACAGTGTTACAAACATTAAAGCTCCAAGTTATATCCTTTATTACAACCTTTTTGCTGAATACAAATTGTACTTTATCCCAAGTATTGAAACCCTAATTAGTAATATTTGGTTGTACAGACATATATGCACTCTCCCAGTAACAATACTGGATTTATTTTGAATGTTTAGATTAATATTTGCTAGACTATTATAGCACAGTTCTTTTTTTGAATTACAATCATCACATTTATTTTCTGCTATTATAGAACAATTTTGAGGAAGATTTAAAAGATTTAAAAATATAATGGTTAATCATTTAAATATCTAACCTTTATTTGTATTTATTTTAGTTTATGATTGAGATAAAGAATTCTGCTGTATCTTGTATACCAACTGATTGGGTTAAGGTTGGAAGGTAAGTTTAAAAATACGTGTTTTTTCTTATTAACGGGAATTATGACATGTGTTTACCAGCATGCTTCTGGTATGTTAATAACCACATCCTTGACATTAAAAGCCAGTTTGGCCCTTCAGTTTATTTATGGAACTTTTAACTAGATAAATAATTATCTTAAACTCTTTTTATCATGGATTTTAAAACATTTTTTCCAAAGGGTATCTTATTTGTGTACACTTGTTTTCTTGTTTGTGAACTACTGTTTTATTCTTATTCCTCAGAGAACATTTTAAACACATGGAAAAAGAAAGTTGCAGAACCTTCAATTATAAGATTAATTTGGTTGCTTGAACTTCTTGATGAATGCTATACCTGACATTTCTTTTAAGAAGCTGACATTTCATTTTATGCCTCACTGAGCTTGCTTTCCATGGCACATAGTTATAATAGTTCTTTACATGTTCTTTTTTTTTTAAGTTATACCATGAATTGATGAAAATAATTAATCAGAAACAAAATTAGAGAACCACGTTGAGACCCTGCCTTTTCTCCTTGGTTAGGCATTAATCCCCAAGAGGGGACTCTTAAAGTGGTTTTAGAGAAGTGTATTTCCTCTTGTGAGTAGCATCGTTTGTGAAATATTTATTACTACTGTTAATATGTTTGCATGAACTTGAGATGAAAATACTATATTTGCCTAAGGTAGTAGGGGACTAGTTGCTGGTGATGGTATGAAGGAACTCTATGTTAAGAATGGAAGGAAATTTTAACATTATTTTGACGTGATGTGTGAATGATTATTAATTTTAATTATTATTTTAATTAAAAAAGAAAACTATTTATTTTCCATGGCCACTGTCAAAGGATCCTGAAGGCACAGTCATGGGTTTCTTTACCTCTAATACCATCCTTTTTTTTTTTTTTTCCTATGTTACCAGAAGCTATAATTGAATTTTGGGTATTATTGACTTTAGGGAATGTTTCCTCATTTTGCAGGCATTCTTTATCTTTTTTTGTCCTGTGCTACAGCTAATGAATGGTAATATGCTTTGTGAAGAGAAATTACTAGAAATTATGTTAGTGTATCTAGAACATTCACTAAAATGTCTCACTAAATGAGTTTTGTCAGAAGAGAACTGTGATAAATATGTTTGCATAGAAATCTAGATGACATACTTTAAAAGCAATAAGCAAGGCATAAATCAGTGCCAGCGTCTTTTGAACATTTCAATGATGTAAATTGAATGAATAAATAAGATGGTTTGGGGGAAGTTTCACTGTTATTTTTTATCTGTTGTTTAGCTGTCAGAACCTTGAATAGGTTAGAATATCAAGTCAGATTTCTAATGTGAAAGGCTCACTTATAATCCAATAACTTGCCAAATTAAAGGTAATTGTGACAGCATGTTACAGGAGTGAGGGTATAAACAAAGATCAGGATACACTGTCATCACCTGCCTATCACTCAGTCTTGACCTTTTCTTCTTAAAGTTCCCATCATAGTAATAGCATCAATAGCAGTAATAACCACCACCATGGAACTCCTAACATTGAGTACTAATGACATAGGTACTCTGCTAAGCACTATCTGATCCTCTCAACAGTACCTATAAGGTAGATATTATTATTATCCCTATTTGATAGATGAGGAAAGTTTTTAGTTTAGAGAAAGTCAGTTTTATTGGCCCAAAGTCACATAGCTAGCAAGTAAGTGACAGAGTTGAAGCCCTCGTCTGGATTCTCTGACTGGGGACCCATAGCATCCCCCATTGTGTTCTGCAGCTTCTTGAGGAAGAAGCAGAGATTATATGCAAGCCCAAAAGAGGAGTACATGATATTTCTTCCCATCCAGGGTCACTGTGAATCTATAGTTAGATCATGAAGAACTCTTCTTTGACTGCCTCCTGAATTAATACATTACTATTCTTTGTAATGCTTTTTTTTCACTGAAATACTTTAATCATACAAAAAAGTATAAAATATAAAAAATAGGGCTTCCCTGGTGGCGCAGTGGTTGAGAGTCCGCCTGCCGATGCAGGGGACACGGGTTCGTGCCCCGGTCCAGGAAGATCCCACATGCCGTGAAGCGGCTGGGCCCGTGAGCCATGGCTGCTGGGCCTGCACGTCCAGAGCCTGTGCTCCGCAACGGGAGAGGCCACAACAGTGAGAGGCCCGTGTACCGCAAATAAATAAATAAATAAATAAAATATAAGAAATAATACCACCCTCACCAGTATGTCCAACTCCCTGCTTTGTTAGGACTTCCTTTGTTATATTTGTATCTGATCTTTTTTTAATAAAGCAAGCATTTTCATTTAGTATAATTTAAAGAAAAAAGCTCTTATGAAACAGAAATTCTAAACTTTGACTTTGCCATATGGGTATAACTTGAAATGAATTTTAAAAGCTTCCTGAACAAAGTCCTGTGAACTTCAAGTATTTTATTTACAACAAAGATCTTTGGAGTCAGTAAAGTTCAGGATCATAATTGAAGAATGTTCTGTATTTACAGCTATTTACTTTCAACGTTCATCAGAGAATAATAAATAAGTACTTTAATTTTCTGAAGTGATGGCATTACTGATTTCTTAGTAACCTTGATTTCCTATTTATGTTTTTTCTTCTCTTCCAGCACAAAAGCTGTGAGCCGCTTTCACTCTCCTTTTATTGTAGAAAATTACAGACATCTGAATCAGCTCCGGGAGCAGCTAGTCCTTGACTGCAGTGCTGAATGGCTTGATTTTCTAGAGTGAGTTTACAATGAAAAATATAATCTGACTTTTTGCTATGAGAAATAGACCGGAAAATCTTTCCATCAGAAAGAAAAGTAGAGATTACTGCTTGTGACCTGCCATAAAATAGTTGAGTACATGTGTTCTCTGATTTTATTTTGAATCCATTGAAATGTAAGCTCATTTTAGTCTTTAGTAAGAAACCAAATATACTTTATTGTTACTGAACTAACATTTTGTTGCTAAGGATGTTTAGTAGCGTCACTTTGAAATTCTACCTTGGACTTTGTTGACTTTTCTTATATAAAGGCTTAACATTTTCAGAGTTGGACAAGTATGGGTCAGTTATTTTGTTTTTATTATCGCCATTTAATTTTTTTCTTATATTTTTACATCCTTTACCTTTTCCCCCAAACTTTTAATTTGAAAATTTGTAAATTTGAAAATTTGAAAATTTCCCCCACCTCCCTCCCCCTTGGCAACAAGTCTGTTCTCTATATCTGAGTCCCCCTCCCCCCATATTTAAAAAACTTTCACATGTTGCATTTGGTTATTATGTTTCTTTAGTGTATTTGAATCTAGAATAGGCCCCTACCTTTCTGGATTTTTATGAGATTTTTTTTTTCGAAGAGTCCTTGCCTTTGTCTCAAAGAATGTCTCATTCTGGATTTATTAATAGTCACATGCTCATATTTAATTTAATTTGCTGGTGTGCTGGTAAACGGTTAACAGCCAACTCTCTGGAAGAGTAGTAGTGTGTGTTTGATTTCTGTTGTGTCACTACTCCCACCTGGACTGATTGCAGTCTCCTGCTGGACTGAACTGGGAAGAGATGTGGACAGCTGAGTTTCAAGAGTCCATGGGAGCTGGCTCCAGACCACCACGCATCTAAACACTTTATATATGTTAGCTCATTATTCCTCACAAGAGCCCTATTAGTGAAATATTATTATCATCCCCAATTTACAAATGAATAAAGTGAGATGCAGAAATGAAAAATAAGTTGCTCACAACAAGGGTAAGGATTGGAGCCCAGAGGCAACCCAGGGTGTCTGGTGGTAGGGTGTGTGCCCCTTACCATCAGGCTGTAGAGCCCGCCCATGATGAGTCAATCCATGGGCATCAGTCTAAACAGAAATCTCTTAGTCTTTCTCTTTAAAAACTTGAACAGTATTCAGTGAAGTCTTCAGGGAGCTTTATTCCATTTAAATTAACCAATCTGACAAGTGAAAAAAAAGGAACAAAAAAGATAATATGTGAGTTTTTAAAAGGTAGTAAATTGGTACCATCTCTTCTTGCCCAGCAGAGTTTTGAATTATAGGATCAGAAAGAGATTTTGTTACCGACCAGGGTTTTTGGCCTCCTTAATCAATAGAAATTGATCAGAGGCCTGACAAGAAGTTCAGGCAAGGCTTTATTGGGGCCCCTGCTGCAGCAGGGGGGAATGAGAACAAGCAACAGGTTCCCTTGCTTGCTCAGGGAGGCCAGGCTGGTTCCTTATACGGGGTGAGGGTAGGGGTCTGTCCAGGGGTCAGGTTGGAGGGGTGGCTTAGGTGGCTTGCCCACCCCTTAGGTGATGTTGTGAGCTGGGGGCATGTGCAGCGCCCTGCTTTTGCTCCTGACTCCGTGCTTTTGCTTGGGGCTCTTCAAAAGTAACAGTTGGGTTTTTTGGTCTCTCTGTATCGTTTGTCCAGAATTTGCCCCACCTGGGCATGTGAGCAGTTATTTTTAGTCCCATATAGTTCCTTTGTATTTTGTTGCTCGAGGAGAGGTTTGTCCAGGTGTAAGCATTGCAGCACTGCAACAAAGGGTCCCAGGTCCCAGCCTATCTCAATTCCAGTGTACTTATCCGGAATCTTTTGAGGTTCTCTTGTCTCAGAGTCTTGAATTCAGGGATGGAAATTTGGTCTGAAATTCCTTTTTCCAATTTACTTTCAATTACCTATGTTAAGGGTTTTTAGGGCCCTTGAGTCTCTCAGTTTTCCTGACTTTTCCCTTAGTAATATCACTGGGAACATGAAAATTGGACTCACATTTCCCCTTTCAAACTTTGAGGGCCATGTCCTAGGGTCCCGGGATTTGGTGAGGTTGTTCCTCTTCACTCTCTGCATACCGTACATGATTTTATAGGTCTGGGTTATGTTCCCCCTGTCCCGATTCTAGAATAAAGAAAGTTCAGGTCTTCCAGGCTAAAGATTTTGGCGGCATCTGGATTCTTTCTTTTTGTCTCTTTATCTGTTATCAAACTCCTGTTTGTCTTTTTTCTCTTTGAAATGTCTCTTTGATTTGCCCCTCCCTCTCCTGTCCTCTTCTCACACCTCACCGTTCTCACTGTGTCAGCCCTCTGCTGGGCCATTCTACCCCATTAACTCAGGAAAATCCTGCTTCCATTGTACCACACCTTTGCTGTAGTTGGGTGTGAGCTAACATTAAATAAAACATCACAGAAGAATATGATACTCATGATATATTGCTAAGTGAAAAAAGGATGGAAAGTATCAAAATGTGATGCTAATTCTGTATGTGTAAATTCACTTACATGCACAGCATACAAATCTTTGTATTTTAAAAGATTAAATATATGTGCTATTATGATTAATATGCTTATTGGCCATTTGTATATCTTTGGAGAAGTGTGTGTGTGGGGGTGGGTGGGTGTGTATCATCTCAAATATTAAGTGATTTAATTCTGGATGTTGAGGTTACTGGAAATTTAATGTACTTTGCAGATACATGATATCAAAAGTTTCTATAATATACATATATTACTTTCAAAATGAGAAAAATTTGTTAAATTTTTTTATCTTAAAAAAGAGTATTGGCTGAAATTTAGCTACAGCATTTGCAACTAGAGCCCCAACTTGAGAACAGCATTGATTGTTATGGCATACTGTTTATTGAGGTGCCAGATGGTGTGAATATAATGTCATTTCAGAAATGATTAACCTCATTGAACGTGACACCAGAGGATTGAATACCAGCTATACAAAGTGTTTTTGTCTCTTACTGAGATACTAACAGTGGTCCATTAGTCACATTACTTTTTATCAAAATATCGTAAGAAATCAAGGCTGTAAGAAAGTCTGTGAATAGAACCCTCTCTCAAAAAACTGTTTCTTCTTTTGTGTTCTAGAAGATGGGCTGTGGATATTGAATAATCTCAATTGCAGATTCTTTAAAAATTGAATTATAATACCTCTCACACAGTCATTTGATTATTTTAGAAATTCATTTGCAAATAAAAAATAAAATAGTCTCCTTTTTTTATTAACTTCAGATATCATTGAGCAATATTTGATAGTAAACATCTGATGGTAAACTGTCATAACAGCTTTAGAACACAAGTGTCTTAATCTGCTTCCCATGGACCCAGCAATATCTTTTGACCAGAGATTAAATCACAGTGGTTAGGTGAAGTTGTTCGGTGGCTTAGTGATAAAGTTGCACGTTGTTATGACATAAACCCAGTCTATCAGATTGTTATCTGAACTGCCCATTTTTCAGCTTGTCAGTTTTCTAAGTATGAATGATCTCTTTGAAATTTGGCGAAGTGTAGCAAATAGACAAAGACCGAGAAGTCAAACAAGGCTTCTTAAGAATTATGAAGTTATGATGGTGATGTTATGATAGTTAAAATTTTTTTCACATTCCTTATTTATACAGTTGACATGAAAAAGAACATTGTCGTCCATATCAAAATAATTACCTTCTCTCTGCTGCCTTTTTTGTTGTTAAACTGAAATGGTACTAACTGAGAGTTATGTTACTCATTTCAATCCTGGAAGTTAGAAGATCATCAGGGACAGTTACCCTCAACCTAAGGCTGTTGGGTAGTGGCAAATTAGGGTTTTAGTAGCCTGGACAGGACTTGAGAACAATGGAGTGAGAGTAGGAAAAAATTGGCTGCTTTTTTTTTTTTTTTTTTAAGTGCCACAGGTGCTTTGACACTCAGATCCAGAGAGGCAAGAGCAGAAACATCAAATGTGGCTGCTCTCTGGCAAAAGAGAGAGTGCCAGGATAGGAAGACCAGATGGGTCAGTAATTAGAATTAGGAACAGAGTCAGCCACAGTCCAAGGGATAGATGAGTGGTCAGATCTAAAATTGAAGCCAGACCAGAAATGACAAGGCCTGATCACTGGGCAGCCACTCAGGGGTGTTACATCCGTGCAGCACGTGGCATCTTCAAAACTAAGAGTCTTTTTTTTTTTTTTTTTTTTTTTGCGGTATGCGGGCCTCTCACTGCTGTGGCCGCTCCCGTTGCGGAGCACAGGCTCCGGACGCGCAGGCCCAGCGGCCATGGCTCACCGGCCCAGCCGCTCCACGGCATGTGGGATCTTCCCGGACCGGGGCACGAACCCGCGTCCCCTGCATTGGCAGGCGGACTCTCAACCACTGCGCCACCAGGGAAGCCCAAGAGTCATTTTTAAGGTGACAACTTGGTGCTCCTGTCTGATGGCAGGGGCCAGTCTCCTTTGTGTTCGGGATTTTGCACAGACTTTTAATACTGTTAGTAGGATTCATGTTGTTTGTTTTGATTAACTTTAATTCAGGGAGAAATAGGTAAATTGTATTCATTATGCTCCGTCTACTCAAAGTAGTTTAAAATATACTGTAAGGTAAAAATATATTTTTCAGTTCACAAATTTTTCAATTCACAAAGTTAATGCAGAAATAAAACTGGATATTTAATGTGTTGTTTCTAGTATCTGAAAAAGTCATTTACATGGAATAGATTAGTCTAATATTAATAAAAAATCAGAAATTACAGATTCTAAAAAATCAATACAGTATTATAGTAATAACTAATCACACAGTAGCTTAATCTGGATGTCGTTTTCAAGCTAGGAAGCACTCTAAAAACCTTTGGATTTAAGAAGCAAACAGACTAAATCTCTAAGTTTCTGAAACCCACAGTACAATACAGAAATATTTTTTAAGAGAAGCATTCAGCCTAACAGTCATCACTTTTGGGGGGATCTTCTTTAAAAGGGTATAAGGGACTCCTGTGGCAAGAGATAATGGGATAATCTAAGCGAAAAAAAAAAAACAACAAAGAGAATGAAACCCCCTGGATACATTCCTATATTTTTTCTTGAATAAGTCTTTCAGTAAAGTCTTTTAAGCTTTTAGATCACCAGCTACTTAATTGGCCAAAGATTTGAGTCAGTGGCAGACCTTTCGAAAAACAAGTCTAAGATTTAATTTCTATATGAATTATTAATAAGACAACTGAAGGTTACTGAAAAAAAGTACCTTTCTTCTTGCTTGCCTTCAATGAAATTTATTACAGTGTCAACTCTATGGGCTAGATGTTAAATAAGTAAATCAGATGGATTTGGGCTCTACCATCGAGAAGTTTCCAGTCAGTGTAAAATAAAGATAATAAAACTGTTATTCCTAGTTTGGATGATGCTGTGAAGGAGAAGCACAAAGGGAGGCTGACCCATTTGGGTAGTTCATGACATTATTTAAGCTAAATGAAAATGATCACTACATTAGTGTTCATTAGGTCTGAGTTGAAGTGTCATGGTCAGATGAAATGTGCAATAAGGTATTAAGAGTAGACATCTTTTGTATAGAAACTATTTTAAATATGTATATTTCTTTCCAAGTGAAACAAAAAAGCCTCAGTAATCAAGTTATTAAACAGAAAAGTAATTCACTGTAATTTCCACCTTTCTTAACTGCTAGGTATGCCTGGTTATTTTGTTTATGCTCATCTTAGCTAACAAAGTGATTACTTATTGTGCAGCTTTTACAGGTCTAAGAAATCAATTTGCTCACCTTTTTGTTGTTGTTGTTTCTGTAGGAATTTCAGTGAACATTATCACTCCTTGTGTAAAGCAGTACATCACCTAGCAACTGTTGACTGCATTTTCTCCCTGGCCAAGGTCGCTAAGCAAGGAGATTACTGCAGGTAATGTGTTTTTTTTTATTTCTCCCCTTTTCCAGTGCTTTAGAACAGATAGAATTATTCAATTAATTTTAGTGTTTTTATTGTAAGGTATTAAAATTACTCAAATATGTTGAACTCTTGGTAAAGCTGAATGTCATACACATATAGCTTGATTTAAAATTAAGAAATTCCTTTCTTGCTGTAGCATTGAGTGCAATGAAAGCAGATATTCACTATAACTAGAGGGGAATGTTACATATTTCAATTTTTAGGTTTATGTGGGTGACATTTTCATAAAGGAGCAATCCTTTCATTTGTTGGCGTTCACTGGAACACTTTATGATATGTTTAACTTTATAATTATAAAAGTCTCATTTAAATATCATCTAAGTCAGATATGGGGGAGAGTTAAGGTGTGATTCATTTTGAGGCAAATTGCACTCAGTTGCTCTTCCTTGAGTCCAAATCTTAAGCTTCAGCTAAATCTTTGACTCAGTGCTCTACCCTCTAGGCCCACTGGGGCACAAGGGTCCTGCTTTCCCGACCCACTGGGGTGGCAGTCCTGTTCCCATAGATTTGCTTGGCAAAGGTTGGGCCCCTAGGGCTCCAGGCCACCCAGCTCCTACAGTGGCTCTGTGCCTGGGCCCTGCCCATGAGGTAGGTCTCTTTGGTGGCCCCACTTCTGCTGGTGCTCTTTGCCTGAGCTCACTCTGGCAGCTGCCCCAGACCGGAATTTTGCACTGGTGGCTCTCTGTGACTCCTGTGGGCGTTGCCCTATCGGGGGCTCTCTGGGGTCTCTTTTATAAGAGTACTAGCCCATTCTTGAGGGTTCTGCCCTTATGCCCTAATCACCTCTTAGGGGCATAGTTTTGAATACCAGCCTGGTTTTTGACAACTGACCTTAAACAAGTTTTGTAACCTGTCTGATCCTCAGTTTCTGCATTGACAAAATAATACCTGCCTCTTAGAAATGTTGTACAAATTAAATGTGATAAAGACATTATGAAACTTCTAAGCAGGACCAGGTAGATGATAAACACTTAATAAACAGCAATTGTTACTCACAGATGTTTATTCAAAAATCAGAAAGAATTAAGTATTATATAACTTTTTTGTCTTTAAAAAATATCTGAGCTTAAGGGTTTTTAGTATGTTTCATACCTATAATAATTTATTTTTTTAAAATCATTTTTCGTTTTCTGTCAGTTTGCAATCTTGTCTGTCTCTTTGAATATGGTAAGCATAGTTATCTTAAAGTCTGTGTCTGATGATTCGAATATCTGTAGTCCTTGTGGGCCTGTTTCTATTGTCTGTTGTTTCTGTTCATTTTCATTCATGTATCTCCTTGAATGCCTGGTTATTTTGATTATCTTCTAGGCATTGTATTTGCAAAATCATTTGTAGAAATAATTTGATGTTTTCTTCTGAAAGAGTCACATCTCAATACACAAACGTTCTGGCATCACTTAGTCCTTATCAGGGCTTGAGGTGATTCAGAGATTCAAAGGCTCAAAGATTCAAAGGTTCAAAGATTCAGAATCTGCATTTCTCACTTCATATGCACTCTTATGCCTGATGCGCAGCCTTTTGGTGTCTCAGTCCAGATTAAAGCTGTCCATAGTGCTCAGTGTCAGCCGTTCCCTCAGTAATTGGCAAACAGTCTCCCTGACCCTCTGTTCTACCCCAGATCCTTCCCTGGTAATTCCTTGCTGTCCTGTTAGTTGTCAGGAGCCTTCAAGTAGCTGTTTTCTATACTTTATCCAACCTCTTACTTGTCCTCAGTAGGATTGTTCCAAACCACCTCTTCTATCAGGAAGACAATTTCAGGAAATGTTGCATGCTAAAATACTATTCAAATTGGATACTATATATTTTATATTAAGAAAAATCCACCTGCAAAATTTAAATGAAAAATCACACCATAACCTTTAAGTAATATACTCAGTCTCTTTTTTTAGCAGCCATAAAATTGAGTGTAAATAGCCATGAAATAGGAAACATTTATCTAAAATACCTTTTAAACTAGTACTTAAGTATCTGAAGTTTATACTTTTTTTTCCTTAGATTTCCAACTTGTTTAAAGATTTCAGTGCATCTGAGTTATTGCAGTTAAAATTGATTGTTTGGCTTCATAATTACAGTCTCTTCTTTCTAAATGCTATTAGGACACTTTATTCACTAGAGTCTAAATCTTTATGCAGAAGTTCTTATTCTAGGTCTTTCTATCCAATTCATATTCTGGACATTATATTGTTTTATTAATATGGATTATGTCTTGTTTCTCTGGGGCATTTAAAGGAGAATGATGCAATTTTAAAAATATAAAATAAGTAAATTTGTTTAAGTTTCATTCTTTTCAGGCAGAATCCAGATTTTCTCAGTTCTTTTTGTTCAGTGCCACAAAATGCCCTCAACATGATTTTCATATCTTTCTTGCTGTAGCTGTCCTGTCCTAGTATATCATCTCAGCTCTCTGAATACTCATTTGCTTCTTACTATACCAGGAAGTGTTTTGTCATTATGTAATTTTGATAGTAACAGAATAAGTAGTATAGATTTTAGAGCAGAAAAAAATCACTCAAATTTTTATTCTAAAGTGAAAACCTTCCTGGGAAATCATATCAATGTCATGAATATATGTTGATTTCACTTGGCAGAGCACTTAGAATTTTACTTTAAAACTGATATCACTTACAGTTGGTTTCATCTTTTTTCTTTTACAGTAGATTTGTAACCCATTTAGGTAAAAATTGTATTTTAAAATTATACCCTAAAATTCAAAAACCGTCCTTTTCTTGTAATTTTAAATATCCTGTTCCAAAGGATGATTTCAAATTGTTTACTCAGAAGATACTTTAGTGACTTTCTTTGAGACATGTGAGTGTACATTCTTGGGGTTTTGTTAGCCAGATATATTTAAGAAAAATTTAAGTATTTATTTAGGAAAGTAGTATTTCTTGGTGTTTTTGAATTCAGAAATGTGCTTATATGTGAAAGTTCTGAGTCTAAGCACTTGAGGAGGTCATTGATAGGATGTTAAGATGAAAAAGACCAGCAAGTGGCCAAGAAATTGATGAAAAGACGTTCAACCTTAGGAATCAGTGATTGCAAATTAAAGCAATGAGGTCACACTGTTAAAAATTAGAAAGTTTGATAATACCAAGTTTAGATAAGGGTATGAAAAGTCACCTTTCATATCCTGCTGGTGGGAGGGCAAATTGATACAGGTATCTCATCTGTTAAAAAATATGCATACCCTATGATTTGGAAATTCTGCTTCAGGAATTTCCTCTGGCTTAGAGAAACACTTGGAAATATGCACATGCACACGTATATATGGGCGTTCATTGGAGCATTGTTTATAACAGTGAAAATCTAGACAGTAAATGTTCAGTAGTGGAGAACAGCTAACTTATTATTCAGCACCTTCCAAAGAATGCTGAAGTTCTGACAAGAAATGATCCGTAATCTTCAGTATTCCATACCATCAGGGTTCACTGGACCTAATTTCAGCTTTGAGTTCTTTAAAGGTCTTCCAAAGAACAAAGAGACAATTTACCTTTTTTTTTTTAAAGGAGAATAAAATTTATTCTGTCTTGCATTTACCAGATGGGTCCATTGGACCCTTTTATAAATCAATGATGCATTTTGGGATCTTTAATGATTTTTATCTTGCTTATGTCTGTAATGCTTTACTATTTCATCATGCTAGGAATGATATCATCACTGTTTATCGATTTTTCCCAGTATGCTGTAAAAGTCTAAAATAAGGGCTTCCCTGGTGGCGCAGTCGTTGAGAGTCCGCCTGCCGATGCAGGGGACACGGGTTCGTGCCCCGGTCCGGGAAGATCCCACATGCCGCGGAGCGGCTGGGCCCGTGAGCCATGGCCACTGAGCCTGCGCATCCGGAGCCTGTGCTCCGCAATGGGGGAGGCCACAGCAGTGAGAGGCCCGCGTATTGAAAAAAAAAAAAAAAAAAAAAAAGTCTAAAATAAGAAGGAAGCTGGAGAATGATGGTGCAAAAATGAGATAGAAATCACTGTCACATCATTCTTCATTTTTCTCATTGTATTTTCTGAAGAGTTACATCATCTTTCAAGAAGGTATATAAGAAGACTGGAGATGCCACTCTTGTATTTTGCTTCTAACTTTGAGTGAACACAGTTGAGAACTCAGAATTTTTCATTTCTCACCCATAATAGCAAAGAGAAAAAAAGTGACGGAAGACATTTCATTGTTACTAGGTTATTCAAAAGATGAATGTGAAGGGAAAGATAGTAGTGCTCTAGATACTAATGATGGTGGTGAAATTTCTTGTGTAAACAAAATCTCAGATTATGTGTGTGCAGATAATAATATCCTAGGTGCACTGTCTCCAACTCAAGAATTAGTGTGTGAGTAATTTATTTGTGAGGGCAAAATGAAATGTAGTATCCTTATCCAGTTGGTTATTCCAAAGGAAACACACAGCATGCAATACTTAGTGACAAGAAATGAGACCATCCTGTTTTGCTAAAAGGACGTCTGAGAGTATTCTTTTATGATATTTGTGCGCTAAAATTTACTTGATACTGTTTGCTGGTGGATAGGTGCTGAAGGCAGGAGATTGAAAGAAAATAGATGATATAAAATAAAAATACTCATTTGATTGATTATTCTAATTGTATTTATAAACGTAAGTGCAAAAATGTTTTGCAGTTATGAAGCAAAGAAGATGGCTGTCTTCTCTTTTACAAAATTATGAGCTTTAAAAGATTTCAAAAAATTCTTCAAACATTGCATTTTTGTTGCAAGTGGTAAAAGAATCAGAAATAATGATAAACTAAAACCTATTAGAAATGTATTGAAATCTAGAATTAGTATTTATAAATGAATATGGTCCAGGTGCATGCATGACAGCTTATGAACAGTTATTTACATTCACAGTGTGTTGCCCATTCCAGGTATATATGCCTTCAAAACCAGGAAAATATAGAATAAAACTTTGAGATTTGCTGTATTTGAATTCTTACTAAAATTTGTCATGATTTTTTTCACTATTCTTTTATTCTCAGTTCTACAAATTACTTGTAAAATGACTTAAGAAATATTTACAAAATAAATGAAAGAGTCCATTGGACCCATATGGTAAATGGTGAAATCTGCCTTTTATATGTATTGAGGAATATTAAGGGGGAAAAAAAGTAGTTGTGGAATGATATCTTACAGTATGATTCTTTTTTTTTAAAAAAAAAGAAATCACAAAGCAATACAATGAGTGTATATAAACTTAAATGCAGAGAAGAAGGTTGGAAAGAGTAGACTCCAAACTGCTCTCAGTGGTAACCTCTGGGGAGGAGACTGAGAGAAGGACACTGCTCACAAGAGCTTGGATAGATAAAGCTATAGATAAAAACAGAAAGATAAAACCTTAAAAAACAAAACCAACAAGGCACACAAACATTTTTTGTATCAAAAAAAGTGAAAGATACTAAAGACCATATAAAGATGTTTTAATTAAACAGAATATGAAAATTTTAGGTCCTTCTGTCCCCAAGTCCAACACACAATTTTTATTAATGTAATAATTAAATCTAGAAATAATTTTGCATGATTTTCTTTATTTTGCTTATTACTAAAAATGATTTAAGTAGCAATAATCTGAACGGTAATTTTTATTAATGAAAATATTTTAGAGAATAGTAGAAAAATAAAAAGGATCTTATAAAGGTAGATCTCAGTTACAGAGCCATCATAAGACTCTGCTAAAGTTTGTGCTTCAGAGCACTATAATTATAATAATTGTCTTTCCAATTCTGATTCTACAGTTGAAATTTAACTTTTATACTCAAAGACTTATTCTGAGCATATGTTCTTAAAGTCCATGTTTAAGGTTTTGTTGTGTGTCTGACAGACTGGCCACAGAAAATTTCATGCTCTTAGAGATTTTTTTAAAGCCTATTTCCTTGCCTTGTAAATTGAAACATGCTTCTTTTCGCAGACCAACTCTACAAGAAGAAAGGAAAATCATAATAGAAAATGGCCGGCACCCTGTGATTGACGTGCTGCTGGGAGAACAGGACCAGTATGTTCCCAATAGTACAAATTTGTTGGTAAGTACCACATCATGGCCAAAAATAAGTGAAAGATGATAACACTAATCTCAAACTTTTAAATACCAAATAATGTTTTAAAAATTTACACAAGTTTTACCTTAGGCTTTAAATCAACTAATCCTTGGCTGTAGTTTTATATTCACCACCAAATATGGAATCAGTGCTACTTCCAGTGAAGGACTATCCATAGAGGGAACAATTTAGCAACTAAAGGATTAGTCTTAATTAGTTATCCTTGGTAATCCAGGGAAAATATTTTATATTTATAAATGCTCGCAGATACTAATGGGGTAGAATCATACCATGGTTTTGCAGATTCCTGTTGGTGTATAGTATAGGCTTTGTCTTATGCTCTACTGTTTTCAAACATTCTGTGAAAGAATCACAGATGCTTCAGCTGATTTCAGTGATAAGAATTTTTGTTATATGGGCTAGAGTTCTCTTATACTACATTAATGATTTAAAATACTTATTCATTTAACACATACTTACTGAGTTCCTATTTAGCCCCAGGTAGTGAAGCAGAGTATTAGGACAGAGAGTGGAAGGCAAGACAGAAATATCCCTGCCCTTAGAGAGCTGGTGGTCTAGCAGAGAAGATAGTTTATTACAATACAGCTTGGTCAGGCTAGGGTACAGGAGACCAGGTGACATGGAGCACGTAGCAGGTTGACCTAACCCAATGTAGGGGGAGCATTTGCGAAGTTTCCCAGGGATGAAATATTGACTGAAGAGAGTGAGTCAGTGCAGGCCAGGGAAATGGAGAGGAGTATTCCAGGTCAGAAACCAGCATGGTAGAGTCTGGGAGTGAGACAGGGTGGGTTCAGGGAACTGAAAGATGTTGAGGAAGGTTGGGACATAGAGTGTAAAGAAAAAAGTGTCAGAAATAAGGAAGAGGCCAGTTTGTTTAAAGCCATGTTAAGGAATTTAGATTTTTTTTTTTTTCCTAAAGGATTGAGAATACTAGCAAGAGAATGATTAAAGCTGGGGAAAAAAGTGAACTCTGTGTGTGTGTGTGTGTGTGTGTGTGTGTGTGTTACATAGATTTACATTGTCAAAGATAAACAGAGCCCTACACTACCACACACTAATTAAAGTGGTAAGGGTAGTTTTATTCAGTAATATTATTGCATAGGGAAAGAGTCCAGCTTGAAATGAACTCAACTTCAGTTTGTACAGAGGTGACTGGGTGTCTTAAAGGGAGAATGAGGGAGTAGGGAGGAGTGGTGGGCGTGGGCAGGTTCAAGGAAGTGGGAACAGAAAAATTGAGAAAGGGGATTGGGTAGTGTGAGACCCTTCTGGGTTTATTAACTGGCAACTGTTGCTAATACCCTCCCAGAGGGACTGAGAAGGACAGTGAGAGTTATCTCCATGAATGTTTGCATTTCAGTGTTGCATTTCACGCAGCTCTAGGTGGTAGAAGATTTACCTCTTAGAGGGGCAGAGAAAGGATTTATAATTGCAAGCTTTCTGAAGTAACTGCTCTAAGAGAAGGTTCGGGGTCTATCTGCCTATCACCACATTTTGGCTGGAACAAGTATACATTCTCTCTTGGCAGTGTTGTGCTTTTGTAGGCAGGCACTTTAAGGGGGACTGGGGTCATCCCAAGAATGCAGCCTTGAGCAGTTAGAAGCTCTGCTGGCTTTTGTTCTGGTCTCTTAGTGGGGAGGGTAAATGAAGTCATTTGTGCTGAGAGGGTTGCAGTTGTTATAGGCCAAGGTTGGGGCCTAGTCAAGAAGAGGGCTCAGAGGAGCCTGACTAGAATTTAGTCAAGGAGGGAGTCTTTGTCAACACAGAGGAAAATTATCTGGTGATGAGATGAAAGAGTTACTATGTAGGGAATAGTTAAGTGAGAGAGATTGTATCAGAGAATGAGATGCCTGACTTCAAGATTTCAGAGGTAGTGTTCTGGGTGAGGGCAAGATCCTAGGTATGGCCATGGAAGGTGAGTAGCAGAAGTGGAGACGGTCTTCGGGGATGAGGAGATCAGGGAACAGAATTTGAGAAAAAGGCAACCATATGCACATTGAAATCATCTAAAACAACAGGATTTGTAGTGGAAGGTGAAGGTGGTCCAGGTGTCAGAGATTCCGAGGGATGGAGACTGGTGACCTGGAGGTAGATGTAGATGCCTGTGGTGAAGACAAGTAGAGATGGTAAAGCCCTGAGGAAGCAGATATTGGAGAATGTTTGAACCCTAAGATACATGTGACAGGATGTGGCAAAAAGCTCATCCTTGAAATGAGAGGACTGCAGGGGAATAACAGCCAGCTTTCGGTCTAAGTCAACGTATGAAGGAAATGTTAATCAAGGAAGTTAGAAACATAGAAGTATTCGGGAATTTTTCAGAGGATAGTGAGAAAATTGAAATGTAGGGGAGCAGTTGGAAATTAGGTCAGAGAAAGGAAGCCCAGGAGAGCAAGGGAGCTGGGAATATCACAGAGTATTCCATCTTGGGCTGTGAGCAAGGGTGACAGAGATGTGAGCCTGGTGAATTTGGTTGACCACAAGGGTGGTGAGTGAAAGGAAATGCTTTGAATTACATCAAGTTTAACGATACATTCTGATATTGCCGACTAAAAAAACGCACAACGTGAGAGTTGTGAGTTAAGTTTTATGTGGGACAAAATGAGGACTATAGCTCGGGAGCATTTCAAATAGCTCTGAGAAACTGCTCCAGAGAGGTAGGGGTCAGTGTTACATATGATGTTAGTGAACGGGGTGCGTGCAGTCAAGCACACGTTTTGGCGGAGGCTTGCTGCTAGTCACGAGGAGCAGATGTCACCGTTAATGATTTTAGTGCTTTTCTAGATATGAGGAGGTGCAAGAATTGGTCTCAAAATGTTCTCCTGAAAATATCTAGCTATCTGAAGGCCTGTTCTGCCAGTTTTTCCCAGAGCACAGAGTGCCTTATTCCTGATCTCCACCCTGAAATCCTTCCAGGGTGTGTTGAAGGTCAGCGGTTGCAGTGGTTTGTGACTTAGTCCTGGTAGAGGAAGATGGCAAGTGGCAATTTTTAGTTGGCAATATCATACAAAGACTTGTAGGAGTACATAACCAGATCCCCAGTGTCTGTAAACATATTTATTCTCATTAGGGAATTTGTAAGTTACTTAATTTATCAAACCAAGTTAATAAGTACTTGGAAGTACTTATTACAGGAAGTCTCTGTGAACATAAGAATTTCTTGTTCAGTTTCCATAATACCAGTAGGGTGTAACTTTTCTAGAGAAAGTAATAGAGTTGTACCATATAGTACCTTGGTTTCCTTATAAATCACTGGAAACATCATTTCCTGTTGTTATTTCCCTCCCCCAAAACGCCAATCAAGTATGTTATTCTTGACATTGAATTTGTTTTTTCCTTTTTTATTCTTTTTTCCCCCTCTTTTAAGTAATGTATTACACTATTTAAAAAAGCAAGATATGAGAAACTAAATTAGCCTAATTACAGGAATGTTTCAAAGAAACATTGAACTCTTACTTTTAAATTTTTACAAAATAAGTGGAGTGATTTATTCCAGCAAGCACCTCAGAATATTCCAGAATATTCATTTCTTTTACATATGCTTTTTCTAACTTGAGTAGGAGTTGATATAGAACTGTTGCTATGGTGAAGTGCATTCTTTTTTGCAGGGTATAAATTTCTATATAGGGATACTGTTGAAAAAGAACTTACTATGTAAAACTCAATTTTAAATATTTTATAGGTGTTAATTATAAAATACACTCTGAAAATAATTTCCTGAAAGTCAAGTGGCATCGTTGCTTTTGATAGTTATGTAATTTTAAGAAATGGTCTTTTGCACATGTAATTATACTTTTCTGGATTCTGTATTATATGAACTCATTGTAATGCTTCTAAACAAGCCAACTTACTGCCCGCTTTTCCTCAGCTGGTTTTAAGAATACTCATTTTTTTCACATCTCACAATCTTGCATTGATTTATGAATTTTTTACTAGCATTGTTTTATGAATATTTTATTCTTACAGATTTTGACACAGTTACTTTGTGTCAATATTGTGCTTGATTTCAGGCTTACAAAGAAGAGACACAATACCTCTCTAACTTGGTGGGAGATAGATCCAATTAAATTAACACTGATGGAGTACTTATAAAAGCTATAAGGGAACTAACGGATTATCCAGTAGAAAAATTGGCAACAGACTTCAACAGGCATTTCAAAGTAGAGGATATCAGAATGGTCAATAAACAAACTAACTTTTTTTTTAACCTGCTACATTGGGTTTTCTGGCAGGAATATAACAAAGAATCAAACAGAAAGGAACTGTGACTTTGAGGTGCTTGTGGACATTTGGTGGAGATCCCAATGTGAAGGTGGATATAAAAGCCAGGAGAGAGGGCTGAGCTGGAGTTAGGGATTTAAGAATCATCACGATGCATGTACAGGGAGTTTAGATTCTGGGTCTGTCACTCAGGGAGATTGTATAAAAATGTAAAGAAGGCTGAAGGAAAAGCCCTCTCGGGCATGACATAGAAGAGTCATTTCACTGAAAGTGGGTTTAGCTGAAGAGAATTTTTCAAGGATCTTTTAAATATATCCCTACCTAATTTTTAGCATTCAGTTATTGTTTCATCTGAACATCAAAAAAAAAATAGAAATACAAACAATTAAAAAAAAACAAGGTGCTATTGTATATTCCTTTTTATCCTTTAAGACCTGGCTCTGCTTCCTCTTCTAGGAAACCTTGTTTGACTTCTGCAAGCATAATTGAAAGGAATACACTTTTAAACCCTCCCTTTTTGGTTCCCTTCCCTGACTCATTACATAATCTGAGTATTTGTAGACTTAGCAGCCACTGGATCTGCCCACCTCCAGTTTATTCTCCACTCTGCAGCTACAGGGCTTTTCCTAACCTGTCATATCACTCCCTTATTTGAATTAATGCTTAAAATTCCAGTCGTATAGTTCCCAACATGCTGCGCCACTACGGGACTTGGCAGATGGTCTTCCCTCTGCCTAGAATGTCATCTTCCCCCACACCGTCCGCACCCACCTCCCACACACCCACCTCCCACCCCACACGCCCTCCAGCTCCTGCTTTTCTTTAAGTCTGGTCCTGGTGTCACATCCCGCACTAAGGCTTCCCTACCAAAGCTGGGATGGGTACCCCTGTCACATACCCACAACACTCTGTATTTCTCCCCAGTTTAGTCTTTATGCCACTAAATTGTAATTGCCTTTTTTTGGTTTGTGGTTCCCAGTGGATTATAAGCTTGAAGAGAACAGGGACTTTGCTTCTCTGCTTTAGTTATAATCCTACTGTCAATCAGGGCTCTCTGGCACGTAGCAGGCATCTAATCAGATTTGTTAAATAAGGATTAACTTGAAGTCTTGAGCAGTCTCCAAGTCTTACTCCAAATCTGTGCTTTTTTCTTCTTCACAAAATGTTATTTTTCAGGGTGTTATATGGGAAGTTCACAACTTACACAGTAATTATACTGTAGAACTAGAAAGGGACATTAGGGATCATTTAGTGTAACCACCTCTTCATACTTGTGAGTAAACCAAGGCCCAGAAAGGGGAGTTGACTGCCAGGGGTTACCCAAGTTGAATAGTCTTGAACTATTTCCCAAAACATGAAAGTATGCTAAGGCAAGCTAGTGCTTTCCAACCTTTTTCACTTCGCAGCACACCAACAAAATGATGTTAGTGCTGGTACACTGGAATAAAAGGAGAAGGAAAAGGTTGCTCAGAGCAAAAGGAGGTTGTCCTGGGAGCTCTGACTGCCCCAGCTCCACCTGCCACTTTGAGGGTCAGCATCTTGGAACACCTGTAACCTGTGAAGCAGACCAAGACAGTTTGCCAAGACATACTGTTACCAACCAGGGTTCTTAGCCTCCTTAATCAATAGAATTGATAAGAGGCCAAACAAGAAATTCAGTCAAGGCTTTACTGGGGCCCCTGCCTCAGCAAGGAGGAGCGAGAACATGCAACAGTTTCTCTGGCTCACTCAGGAAGGCCAAGCTAGTTCCTTATATGGGGTGAGGGTAGGGGTGTGTCCAAGGGATGGGCTGGAGAGTGGCTTAGGGGGTTTGCCCACCCCTTTGGTGGTGCTGTATGCAGGGGGCATGCTCAGTACCCTGCTTTTGCTCCCGGCTCTTCAGAAGTGGCAGTTCGGTTTTTGGTCTCTTTGTATGTTGTTGTCCAAAATTTGCCCGAACTGCGTGTGCATGCAGTTGTTTTAGTCTCATATAGTTTCTTTGTATTTTGTTTCTCAAGGAGACGTTTGTCCAGGTGCAAGCACTGCAGCAAAGGGTCCCAGGTCCCAGCCTGTCTCAGTACTGCTTGGGAAACGCCACCATAACCCACAGCAGTCTTAGGATTATTTGCTTTTTAAACCAAATGACTTCAAAATGGATGGATTTTTTTATAGCAATCCAAGGTGGAGTTTTTAGTTCGTTCGTGGTTTGGGGTTTTTTGTTTTTTTAATATAAATAATATAAATTTACCTTTTTGGGAGGGAGAAAGGGAAAAGTGTGGTTGGTGGCTTCTAAATTTGTAAGAGGGAGGAAAATTAATCAAATACGCACAGCAGGAAGATTCCCAGGAAGTGCTCGAACCCTGTGGATCTCTGTAACCCAAGGGAGATCCACAGCCCAAGTATTCTAGAGTGGGGCGGGATGGACATTAGAATCCTGGTCACAGTCTCTTACCCTGAGATCAAGAAGGTGCCTTAGAACCTACTACCATGTGGGCACATAGTAGGAGCTCACATGTTTGTTACAAGAATAATACTTGAAACAGGTCAAGTTGAGGTAGTGTGGGAGGAGAGCAAAGATTTCCTCTCTTCTCCCAGAACAAATACTCCCAGAAATGCTTGTTTTGTCTATATAAATGTTAAAAGAAAGAGTGATTACAATAATGTGCATACCCTGTTGACTTTGTACCTAATGACAAAGCAGAACAACAATAATGCATACCATAAAATATGTTTGAGTTGTAAGCTTAATTTAATTCTATGGCCAGATTATTCTCATGATTCTGCTATAAATGTGTTTTCTTTTTAATTGAAGTATAGTTGACTTACAGTATTATATTAATTTCAGGTGTATAATATATTGATTCAGTATTTTTATAGATTATTCTCCATTTAAAGTTGTTTCAAAATAATAGCTGTATTTCCCTGTGCTATACAATATAGCCTTGTAGCTTATTTATTTTACACATTGTAATTTGTATCTCTTAATTCCCTACACCTATCTTGCCATTCCCCTGTTCCTTCTCCCCACTGGTAACCACTAGTTTGTTCTCTATATCTGTGAGTCAATTTCTATTCTATTATATTCCTTCATTTGCTTTACTTTTTAGATTCCACATGTAAGTGGTAACATAAAATATGTGTCTTTCTCTGACTTATTTCACTAAGTGTAATACTCTCTAGGTCCATCCACATTGTTACAAATGGCAGAATTTCATTCTTTTTTTTTTTTTTTTTTTTTTGCGGTATGCGGGCCTCTCACTGTTGTGGCCTCTCCCGTTGCGGAGCACAGGCTCCGGACGCACAGGCTCAGCGGCCATGGCTCACGGGCCCAGCCGCTCTGCGGCATGTGCGATCTTCCCGGACTGGGGCACGAACCCGTGTCCCCTGCATCGGCAGGCGGACTCTCAACCACTGCGCCACCAGGGAAGCCCTTCATTCTTTTTTATGGCTTAGTGTTATTCCATTTTATATATATATACCACATCTTCTTTATCCATTCATCTGTTGATGGACACTTAGGTCGCTTCCATATCTTGGCTATTGTAAATAATGCTGCTGTGAACATTGTGGTACATGTATCTTTTCAAATTAGTGTTTTTTGTTTTCTTCAGATGCACACCCAGCAGTGGAATTGCTGGATCATATGGTAGTTTTATTTTTAGTTTTTTGAGTAACCTCCATACTATTTTCCATAGTGACTACACCAATTTACACTCCCACCAACAGTATAAATGGGTTGCCTTTTTCAACATCCTCACCAATATTTTTTATTTGTAGACTTTTTGATGATAGCCATTCTGACAGCTGTGAGGTGATATCTCATTGTGGTTTTGATTTGCATTTCTCTAATGATTAGTGATGTTGAGCATCTTTTCATGTGCCTGTTGGCCATCTGTATATCTTCTTTGGAAAACTGTCTATTCAGGTCTTCTGCCCAATTTTTAATCCGGTTGTTTGTGTTTTTGATACTGAATTGTTTATATATTTTGTATATTAATTCCTTATTGGTTATATCATTTGTAAATATTTTCTCCCATTCAGTAGGTTGTCTTTTTGTTTTGTTGATGGTTTTCTGTGCTGTGCAAAAGCTTTTAGGTTTAATTAGGTCCCATTTGTTTCTTTTGCCTTAGGAAACTGATCCCCAAAAATACTGCTATGATTTATGGAGTTTTATGGTTTCAGGTCTTTAATCCATTTTGAGTTTATTTTTATATATGTTGTCATAAAATGTTACAATTTCATTCTTTTAAATGTAGTTACTGTTCAGTTTTCCCAGCACCACCTATTGAAGAGATTGTCTTTTCTCCATTGTATATTCTTGTCTCCTTTGTTGTAAATTAATTGATCATTAGTGTGTGGGTTTATTTCAGTGCTCTCCAGTCTGTTCCATTGATCTTTGTGTCTGTTTTTGTGCCAGTACCATGCTGTGTTGATTACTGTAGCTTTGTAGTATTGTCTGAAGTCTGGGAGGGTGATACCTCCAGCTTTGTTCTCTTTTGTCAAGATTGCTTTGGCAACTAGGGGTCTTTTATGGTTCCATATAAATTTTAACATTATTTGTTCTAGTTCTGTGAAAAATGTCATGGGCATTTTGATAGGAATTGCATTAAATCTGCAGATTGCTTTGGGTATTGTAGACATTTTAACAATATTTTTTCCAGTCCATGAACACGGGATATCTTTCCATTTCTTTGTATCACCTTCATTTTCCTTTATTAATGTTTTATAGATTTCAGAGTATAGGTCTTTCGCTTCCTTGGTTAGGTTTATTCCTAGGTATTTTTTTCTTTTTGATGTGATGTTAAATGGATTGTTTTCTTGATTTTCTCTTTCTGATAGTTCACTATTAGTGTATAGAAAAGCAACTGATTTTTGTATATTAGTCTTGTATCTTGCAACTTTACTGAATTCATTTATTAGTTTTAATAGTTTTTTGGTGGAGACTTTAGGGTTTTCTATAATAGTATTATGTCATCTGCAAATAGTGACAGTTTTACTTATTTTCTTCCAATTTGGATGCCTTTTATTTGTTTTTCTTGTGTGATTGCTGTGGCTTGGTCTTCCAATATTATGTTAAATAGAAGTGGTGAGAGTCGGCATCCTTGTCTTTTTCCTGATTTTAGAGGGGAAGCTTTTAGCTTTTCACTGTTGAGTATAATGTTAGCTGTGGGTTTATCATATATGGCCTTTATTATGTTGAGATATGTTCCCTATATACCTACTTTGAGAGTTTTTAATCATGAATGGATTTTGTCAAGTGCTTTTTCTGTGTCTATTGAGATGATCATGTGATTTTTATCTTTCCTTTTGTTAATGTGGTATATCACATTGATTTTGTGAATATTGAGTCATCCTTATGCCCCTGAAATAAATCCAACTTGATCATGGTATATGACCCTTTTTATATATTGTTGGATTTGGTTTGCTGATATCTTATTGAGGATTTTTGCATCATATTCATCTTAGATATTGGCCTATAATTTTCTTTCCTTTTTTTGTAGTGTCTTTGATTTTCGTATCAGGGTAATGGTGGCCTCATAGAATGAATTTGGGAGTGTTCTGTCATCTTCAGTTTTTTTTGGAATAGTTTGAGAAAGATAGGTATTTGCTCTTCTGTGTATGTTTGGTAGAATTCCCCTTTGAAGCCATCTGGTCTGGACTTTTGTTCACTGAGAGGTTTTTTTAATTACAAATTCAATTTCACTACCAGTAATTATATGTTCAGTTTCACTCCTAGTGATCATTTGTTCAGATTTCTTCTTGATTCAGTTTTGGAAGGTTGTCTCTTTCTAGAAATTTGTCCATTTCTTCTAGGTTGTCCATTTTGTTGACATGTAACTGTTCATAGTATTCTCCTATGATTTTTTGTATCTCTGTGATATCAATTATTATTTCTCTTCTTATTTATTTGGGCCTTCTCTCTTTTTTTTCCTTAATGAGGTTTATCAATTTTGTTTATCTTTTCAAAATATCAGCTCTTGGTTTCATTGATCTTTTCTATTTGGGGGAGGGTGGTTGTCTCTATTTTATTCATTTCTTCTCTGATCTGTATTATTTCCTTCCTTCTTCTGACTTTGACCTTTGTTCTTTTTCTAATTCCTTTAGATGGTAGGTTAGCTTGTTTATGTAACATTTTTCTTGTTTCTTGAGGTAGGTGTGTATTGCCATAAACATACCTCTTGTAGCTGCTCTTGCTACATCCTATAGATTTTGGAGTGTTGCATTTCCATTTTCATTTGTCTCAAGGTATTTTCTGATTACCTCTTTGATTCCTTCATTGATCCATTGGTGTCTTAGTAGCATGTTGTTTAGTCTCTGTGTGTTTGTGTTTCTCCCATTTTTCTTCCTATAATTGATTTTTAGTTTCATATGGTTGTGATTGAGAAATGCTTGATATAATTTCTACCCTCTTAAGTTTGTTGAGGCTTATTTTATGGCCTAGCATGAGAACATTCCATGTACCGTTGAAAAGAATGTGTAATTCTACTGTTTTTGCATAGAATGTCCTGTAGATATTAAGCCCAGCTGGTCTAATGTGTCATTGGAGACCACTGTTTCCTAATTGATTTTCTGTCTGAATGATCTGTGCATTGATGTAAGTGGGTGTTAAAGTTCCCTACTATTATTATATTATTGTCAATTTTTCCTTTTATGTCTGTTAGTATTTGCTTTATATACTTAGGTGCTCCTCTATTAGGTTCATATATGTTAGTAAGTGTTATAGCCTCTTCTTGTATTGATTCCTTTATCACTATATAATGCCCTTTTTTGTGTGTTTTGTTATAGACATTGCTTTAGAGTCTATTTTGTCTGATATAAATATTGCTACCTCCACTTTCTTGTTGTTTCATTTGCATGAAATACCTTCTTCCCACCCTGACTTTCAGTCTGTGTGTTTCTTTAGCTCTGAAGTAAGTCTCCTGTAGGCAGCATATAGATGGGTCCTTTTTAAAAAAATCTCAGTAGCCACACTATGTCTTTTGACTGGAGCATTTAGTTCATTGACATTTAAAGTGATTATTGATAGGTATGTACTTATTGGCATTGCCATTTTGTTACTTGTTTTCTGGTTGTTTTTGTAGTTCTTCTCTGTTCTTTTATTATTATTTTAGTTGCTTCCCTTTTGGCTTGATGATTTTTCTTTAGTGGTATGCTTGTGTTCTTTTCTCTCTAGTTTTTGTTTATTTTTTGCAGGTTTTTGATTTGTGGTTACCTTGGGATTTATTTATGTTGACCTATATCTACTTGTTTTAAGTTGGTAGTCATTTAAGTTCAAACACATTCTAAAAGATGTGTTTGAACAATTTTTTACTCCCCCATTAGAGGACAGTGGGAATGAAAAGTCCCACCAAACTGAGAAGGCATCTTGAGACCAAACGATGAGGGAGGCAGCCCTATATAATCAATGGGTCAGTTTATTATAGGGTAACTTACTCACAGGGTGCAATTGGGATTGAGGAGACAGTGATACGGAAGCATTCATAGGTGCAGTCTGCACTGCTGAGGGGCCATTGGGACAATTTTATAATTGACCTAGGGTGTGGGGGATAGGTGCTTGGAAACAGAATGTGCATTCCTAAATTAAATTTATGAATGGATAACTAGTCTTGTGGGCACTAGGAATACATCCGTGAAGGTTTTCATCATTGTTTGGGGACTAACAGAGCATAGAGGCCACCTGATCCTAATTATTATTAAACAATATCTGTTAACTCAAAGCCCTGAATGACAGAGAAGTGATTTACTGCATAGTACAGTCCTGGGTAGTATCAGTGGAAGGACAGGAGAGACTCTAAGGGCCCAAGATGGCATCAGTTAGGCTAACAGCTATATATCCCCTCTCCCACATTTTGTGTTTTTGATGTCATATTTTACATTTTCATGTTTATCCCTTTACGGTTGTTCATTGTAGTTGTAGTTCCTTTTACAATTTTTTGTCTTTTAATCTCATACTAACTTACTTAAGTGGTTGATCCTCAGCTTTTACCATATATTTGCCTTTACTAGTGGGATTTTCCTTTTCTATAGATACTTACTTCATGTTATAGTCTCTTCCACTTAGAGAAGACCTTTTAACAGTTCTTTTAGGGTAGGTTTAGTATTGATAAACTCTTAGTTTTTGCTTGTCTGAGAAGTTCTTTATCTCTCCTTCGGTTCTAAATGATAATCTTGCTAGGTAGGTTATCCTAGTTTGCAGGATTTTCTTTTTCAGCACTTTAAAAATATCATTCCACTCCCTTCTAGCCTGCAAACTTTCTGCAGAAAAATCAGCTGATAACCTTATGGGGGTTCCCTTATATATGACTTTTTCTCTCGATGACTTTAGAATTCTCTCTTTAACTTTTGCCATTTTAATTATGGTATATCTTAGTGTGGGTCTATTTGAGTTCATCTTGTTTGGGACTCTCTGTGCTTCCTATACCTGATTATCTGTTTCATTCTTCAGGTTCAGGAAGTTTTCAGCCATAATTTGATCAAATATATTTTTGACCCCTTTTTCTCTCTCTTCTCCTTCTGGGACCCCTATAATGCAAATGTTGGTTCGCTTGATGTTGTCTTAGAAGTCCCTTAATCTGTTCTCATTTTTTAAATTTGTTTTTCTTTTTGCTCTTCTGATTGGGTGATTTCCATTATTCTGTCTTCCAAATCACTTGTGCATTCTTCTGTATCACCTAGTCTGCTATTAATTCCTTCTAGTATGTTTTTCATTTCACTTATTCTTAAGTTCTGACTGGTTGTTTTTTATACTTTCTTGGTCCTTGTTACAATTCACACTGTGTTCCTCTATTCTTTTCCCTAATTTAGTTAACATGCTTATTACTAATGCTTTAAACTCTTTATCTGGCAAATTACTTATTTCTGTTTCCTTAGTTGTTTTTTCAGAGGTTTTCTCTTGTTCTTTTGATTGAAACAAATTCCTTTGTCTTATTATTTTACTTAACTTTCTCTGTCTGTGTGAAATTAGGTGAAACAGTTACCTGTTGTGGTCTTGAAGGGGTATCCTTGTGTGGGAGCAACCTTATATAGTCTGAATGTGTCCAGTGCCTTTGGTGGGAGAGCTAGATCTCACGTGAGCGTGAGTCACATCTTTCCCCAGGGTGTGCTAGAAGCCATCACCTTGGTAGGCGATGGGGTTGGAAGTGGAAGGGCCAGGGCCAGAGCCAGGTGAGAGCTGGAGCTTCTCCTCTGCTCCGTGGCCAACACCACCCTGTTGGGGGCAGAGGCAGATCCCAAGGTGCTGGAGCAGAAGCCCTGCGAGTTGGGTCCAAGCTTGCTCCATTCCCTCAAAGTGTGTGCTCTTGCTCTCCCCACTCCCGGCACCAGTCCCCTCGCCCCAGAAGGGAGCAGTGCTGGAGCAAGAGAGTCTGGGTGCGGGCTGTTGGCCTCAGCCACCGTCAGATCCTGAGACTGCTTCTGATGTGCTGCCTCTGTAAGTGCCAGTAATGGCTGCCCCTTCCCTGTTCAGATGCTGTTCCCTGTCTGAGCCGCCTTTTTGCTTCAACAACTGAGCACTCCCCTTGACTGTTGCAGCTCTCACCCTAGTGTGGAACTGCACCATAGAGCAGGCGGGGCCATTGTGGGCACTTGGCCTAGATCTGGGCACGGGCTCTAGTGGTCCTGGCCACAGTCAAAGCCCAGGACCACTTCTGATGCTCTGTTTCTGTCAGCACCAGTAATGGCTGCTCTTACCCCATTCAGATGCCATTCTGGGTCTGGGCTGGCAGTCCCTTGCAACTGAGCATTCTCCTCAGCTGCAGCAGCACTCACCCTAGCGTGGAGCTGTGTCACAAAGCAGGTGGGGCCTGAGCGGGTGCTTGGTTCAGACTAGGGCATGTGCTGGAGTGGTCGCAGGAAAACTTCCAGAGTCCAGTGTAGTTTCAATTTGTTTTCTGCACCTTGTTTCAAGAGTAAGGAAGTTTGTGTGCATTCTTCGTGAACATTGTCTAGGTTTCTTTCAGCTTTCCTGTTAGTCCCACTGGCTTTCTAACCAGCTAAGGGGACTCTTCTTCCCCGTATTGGACCCCAGGGCTGGGGCACCCAATATGTGGCCTGAACCACTCACTCCCCAGGGAGGATCCCCCTTCTCTTCTATGTCCTTTCCCAGGGGCATAGGTCCTGACCTGATCGCTTCTCTTCCCTTCCTACCTGATTCTTTGTGGATCTTTCTTTTTATCGATTTATTTTTGTTTAAAAAATATTTTTTATTGAAATGTAGTTGATTTACAGTATTTCAGGTATACAGCAAAGTGATTCAGTTATATATATATGTATATATATATATACATATATATATATATACATATATATGTATATATGTATATGTATATACATATATGTATATGTATATGTATATATACGTATATGTATATATATTCTTTTTTGGATTATTTTTTGTAATAGGTTATTAGAAGATACTGAAAATAGTTCCCTGTGCTATACAGTAGGTCCTTGTTTTTTATGTATTTTATATATAGTAATGTGTATCTGTTAATCCCAAATTCCCAATTTATCCCCACCACACCTTCCCCTTTGGAACCATAAGTTTGCTTTCTGCGTCTATGAGTCTATTTCTGTTTTGTAAATAAGTTCATTTGTATCCTTTTTTTTGATTCTCTCTGTGGATCTTTCTTACAGCTTTGGTTGTACAAGAGTCTTTTTGCCAGTCTCCAGTTTATCCTCAGTGTGAATCACTATAAATGTGTTTTTCACATAACATGATCATCATATATTGTTAATGATTGGAGGAAATATTAATAGCATTTGAATGTTATTTTCTATCACTTCTGTCTTCTTGTGCTCCTTTCTTCCTGGATAAACTGCTGCTTTTTTTTTTTTTTTCTAAATCAACAGTTGTTTTTAAACTCTTTTTTTTTTTTTTTTTTTTTTTTGCGGTACGCGGGCCTCACTGCTGTGGCCTCTCCCGTTGCGGAGCACAGGCTACAGATGCGCAGGCTCAGCGGCCATGGCTCACAGGCGCAGCCGCTCTGCAGCATGTGGAATCTTCCTGGACCGGGGCACGAACCCATGTCCCCTGCATCAGCAGGCAGACTCTCAACCACTGTGCCACCAGGGAAACCCTAAACTCTTTTTTTAATTAATTTTTTTTATTGGTGTATAGTGGATTAACTAATGTTGTGTTAGTTTCTGCTGTACAGCAAAGTGAGTCAGTTATACATACACATATATCCACTCTTTTAGATTCTATTTCCATACAGGTCCTTTCAGAGAATTGAATAGAGTTCCCTGTGCTAGGTTCTTCTTCTTCTTATTATTATTATTATTTATCTATTCTATATATAGTAGTGTGTATATGTAGGTTTTTTTTAACATCTTTATTGGAGTACAATTGCTTTACAATGGTGTGTTAGTTTCTGCTTTATAACAAAGTGAATCAGTTATACATATGTTCCCATATCTCTTCCCTCTTGCGTGTAGGTTCTTATTATTTATCTATTCTATATATAGTAGCGTGTATATGTCAATCCCAATCTCCCAATTTATCGCCCCCCCTTCCCGCCCTGGGAACCACAAGTTTATTTTCTACATCTGTGACTCAACTTCTGTTTTGAAAATAGGTTCATTTGTACCATTTCTTTAGATTCCACATATAAGTGATATCATATGATATTTGTTTTTCTCTTTCTGACTTACTTCACTCTGACAGTCTCTAGGCCCACCCACATCTCTACAAATGACCCAATTTCTTTCCTTTTTATGGCTGAGTAATATTCCATTGTATGTATGTACCACATCTTCTTTATCCATTCCTCCGTCGATGGACATTTAGGTTGCTTCCATGTCCTGGCTATTGTAAATGTTGCTGCAATGAACATTGGGGTGCATGCATCCTTTTCAGTTATGGTTTCCTCTGGATGTATGCCCAGGAATGGGATTGCTGGATCATATGGTAGCTCTATTTTTAGTTTTTTAAGGAACCTCCATACTGTTCTCCATAGTGGCTGTATCAACTTACATTCCCACCAACAGTGCAAGAGGGTTCCCTTTTCTCTACACCCTCTCCAGCATTTATTGTTTGTAGATTTTTTGATGATGGTCATTCTGACCAGTGTGAGGTGATACCTCATTGTAGTTTTGATTTGCATTTCTCTAATAATTAGTGATGTTGAGCATCTTTTCATGTGCCTCTTGGCCATCTGTATGTCTTCTTTGGAGAAATGTCTGTTTAGATCTTCCACCCACTTTTTGATTGGGTTGGAGTTTTTTTGGTATTGAGCTGCATGAGCTCTTTGTATATTTTGGAGATAAATCCCTTGTCAGTCGCTTCATTTGCAAATATTTTCTCCCATTCTCTGCGTTTTCTTTTCGTTTTGTTGATGATTTCCTTTGCTGTGCAAAAGCTTTTATTAGGTCCCATTCATTTATTTTTGTTTTTAATTTCATTCACTCAGAGGTGGATCAAAAAAGATCCTGCTGCAATTTATGTCAGAGAGTGTTCTGCCTATGTTTTCCTCTAAGAGTTTTATAGTATCCGGTCTTACATTTAGGTCTTTAATCCATTTTGAGTTTATTTTGTGTATGGTGTTAGAGAATGTTCTAATTTCATTTTTTCTTAGCACCATTTATTGAAGGGACTGTCTTTTCTCCATTGTATATTCTTGCCTCCTTCATCATAGATTAAAAAGATGGAACACTTCATGAATTTTCATGTCAAGGATAACTGCTTTTTAAAGTGTTCTGACCTGTGCAGAATGTTCCTCTTCTCTTTTCCTATCTCTTACTCATCTCCAGTGATTGAACTTCTCAGCCTTCCAGACCCAGAATATGCTACTGCCTCCTTAGAGCCTTCCCCATCACTATGGCCAGAAATAATTTCTTTCTATTCTAACACTTTCTCTGTTCCTTTTTAAAAAAAAATCTTATCATGTACTACTTTTTGGTACATGAGTGTAGTGGGAAAGTGCCTGACTGTGATGGGAAGTGTAAATTCAAATCCTGCTCTGCTGTTAGTTTACTGTCATCTCAGATAGGCCACCATACTCGCTGGGTCTTGATTTCTTCATCTATAAAATGAAGGGGTTGGGCAGAGTAACAGCTAGCTCTCAGTGGAACGTAAATTGGAAAGCATGTAGATGTTGGAAGGATTGGGACTTTTATCTTGGTATCTCAACATATAGCCTGTATTTCTCTCCAGCCTCATTCTCCACCTTTCTGTTTGGAGTTTGCCTTGGGTTAAAAGTGCAGGGATTTGGCTGAGAGCTTGTCTGGACAAAGCTTTCACTGAGGAGTCTCTTACTGTGACGTGCCACTGATTGACGTTTTCAGGGAATAAAACACTTTGAAACTGTTGAACTTTTTCAGCAGTCTGCAGCTATTATAAAAATAGTTCTACCATGATTCCTTTTAAAGGATAGATGTCAACATCTGTACTTGTCAAGGAAGAAAGCAGTTTTTGCAGAAAATTAGGTGATACTCAAGTCTTGGAAATTAACATTGAACAATTTAGCTTTTTTTTTTTTTTCTGCTATGCATCTCCTGACTTCAGGGATATTCTGACTGATCATCACTGTAGTTTACCCAGTGAGAAATCCAAGGATGCTGGCTCTGAGCTAGAGCAGCACTCCTATTTAGTGGTGACTGTGATTTCTTGTCACTGAGTAGGGGTTCCCTTTGAGACATCTGTCAGGGTGGTCTTCACTTAGCATCCCAGTTCTACTACTTAGTAGCTCCGCATTACTGGGCAAGGTAATAGTTAGCTTCGCCAAGCCTTTCTTTCCTCACCTGTAACATGAAAATACAGCGATACTAGTATTACCCCATGAGACTGTTGTGAGAACTGGATGAGATGACGAATATAAAATCCTGAGCACAGTGCCTGGCACTTGTCTATGATCTTCTTATGATACCTTAAAGTTTACCTTTTATTTTTTTGTTATCTTTACCTCTTTTTTTCTCCCAAAGAATATGGCATTAAATGTGGAACTTAATTAGCTATCTTAAAACTTACTGATTTAAATTCAGTGTTTTGATTCTTAGTACACAATACTAAGATCTTATGACATGTTTAAAGAATGAAATTCTAGCCTCTCCAAAGGTTCATCAGAGTAATAGATGCTCTCCAGAAACAGTCCCCTTGGTGCAGTACTTCAGCTTTTGTTCCCTGTCATTCATCCATCCATCCACCCATCCGTGTGTGGTTTCTTGAGAACTTGCTCTGTGCATGGCATCTTGCTTGATGCTACCACAGGTTTGGGCACTGTCTAGGCCAGTCCTGTTGGGTGCGTTACTAGGAACTTCAGTAAGCTCCAGAGTGGGTAGTGGTTCTTTGCCAACTTTTGGCTTCTGGCTATTTTGTTAGAATGCTTACTCATCCAAACTGGTCTTCCAGATAGATTTAATGTATCTTTCATATCTGGGACCCTTTGATGTGTGGTGCCTCAAATACATATGGTCCTCACTAAAAGATAGATAAACACATTAGATAGGTGAAATTCCTTGATCATGTATGTACTTGCTATGTCATCTTGGGAACTAGAGAGGAAAGGCAGTCACATATCCCTGACTAGTTTTACAGAGAATGCAAATGACTTTTTGAAATGTGAGTTCTATATACTTTATAAACTTGGGTTATATATTAATCTTTTTGACCAATCTTTATAAAGTTTATAAAGTATTCACCTATAATTTCTTAAGTTTTACTTTTCAAGTTTAGGTCCTTAATGAATCAACCTAAAATCTATTTTTATATCTTGTGTGAGGTGGGATTCCAATCTCATATCTTTCTATATAATCAGTTGTCCTACATCAATTTTCAAATAACCCATTCTTTCCCATCAATCTGCAGAATTATTTCTGTCATATATTAACTTTTCATATTTTCATGGAACTGTTTTGGACTCTATTATTTTTCAGTGGTCAGTTTTTTTTTCTTGGTTGTTTTGTTTTTGGTTCCTAAGCCAAGATCACACAGTTTTATTTACTATAGCATTTAAATAATGTTTTACATCTCCCCACCTATTCTTCTAATAGAACATCTTGAGTTTTCCTTAGCATTTGCTTCTCCATTTCATTTTAGAGTCAACTTAACTAGTTCTTTGGTGGGGGGAAAAATTGAGATTTTTATTGGAATTACATTGACCCTAGGGATCACTTTGGGAGAAAGTTGGCATCTTTGTGATATAGATGTGGCATATAAATTTGTCCCTCTATGCATGTAGTATATACTTATTTTGGTTTTCTTTAAGTCCTCTCAAGAAAAGTAAAAAATTATTTTCATAAAGGTTTTTTTACATCTTTATCATATTTATTACTAAGTATTCCTTTGTTGCTATGTAGGTCATAACTTTTCTTTTTGAATTTTATTTTATTTATTTTTTTATACAGCAGGTTCTTATTAGTTATCCATTTTATACATATTAGTGTATATACATCAGTCCCAATCTCCCAATTCATCACACCACTTTTTTACAATTATTTCCTAATTATTTGTTGCTCTTATAGAAAAATGAAGTTTATTTTGCATTTTGATCTTAAATCTAGCCACCTTGTTAGACTCTCTCATTAGTTATAATAATTCGTCTAGCCATTCTTCTTGGTTATCTTTGTAAACCATCATGTGTCTGTGAATGACAATTTTGTTTTGTTCTTTTTAGTCCATAATTATACCTTTTATTTTTTTCAGTGTCATGTTATGCTGCCTGGTTCCTCCAGCATAAGGTTGAATAAAAGCAGTAATAGTGGACATCTTGTCTTGATTGATCTAAAGGAAATGCTTTTAATATTTGACCGTTAAGTCTGATGTTTGTGATAAGGCTTTGGTGGATACCCTCTTCCTGGTTAAAGAAGATCTCTAAGGGTCATTTTGTTTTATCAGTCATTCATCACTTACTGGTGTATAGTGTCAGGGAAAGAGACTTGTTTTCCAGCTAAATAAACATTATTTAAATATTAGAACTCTGAAGTCTAGGTTTTTATGTGATATTTTTCTCTATATATACAAAGAATTGATTTTTGTGTATCAATTGGCTCTGGAATCAAATAAATTAAAAACTTTGTTATCCTGTATTGAATGCTGGAGAGATGAAGTATTCAAAGAACATGTACATGATCATGTGGTTCTAAACACCAGCAGTTTCTGTGTAGTTCAGTGTAAAAGGAAAATGTCATTCCTTTTGAAAATAATGGGAAGTACCAGATCTGCTTATTCATTTTTCGCTACCTTATATGCAATTTAAATCCAAAAGAGAGTAACATTTTTATTTGTGTCAGTGCCATACACATACTTATTTTACTTATCAAGCTCTTCCAATAAGTTTCACATTTGACTTTTACATTAAGCCTAAGGCAAACTTACTTTCATTTCCTTTTATCCATTTCCTTTAATTCATTTTTTCTGTTTCAGTTAGTTTAGAGTGTGTTGTGACTTTTTCTTCATGTGGCTTAGTTTTAAGAAACATGATTTACAAAAACTGTTACAGCATTTATAATTTTGAAGGAATTTCATATTTTGTTTTCTTATTTACTTTAAATTTCACAAAATTCGTGTAAGGCCAAGATTTCTGTTACTCATTCTTACATTAACCTACCTAGTTAATGGCAAAGCCAGAAACTGATATCATCTTCTAACTACACATACTATTATATTTTGCTTTATCACTGTAGATCTTATTTACTAAAATATTTAGTTATTAAATTAAGATTTTTTTAAGATACCCTGTCAAATTTATTGATTTTCACTGGGTGAAAAAATGGAATCGAACAATAATTACTTTTATTTTTCAAGGCATTGGGGGGAGAAAGGTTGTCTACAAGATAAAGGGTGTATGTTTTTCTTATAGCTTTCCTTAATTACTGATTAAAAAAAAATTTCTGGGCTTCTCTGGTGGCGCAGTGGTTGGGAGTCCACCTGCTGATGCGGGGGACACGGATTCGTGCCCCGGTCTGGGAGGATCCCACATGCCGCGGAGTGGCTGGGCCCGTGGGCCATGGCCGCTGGGCCTGTGCGTCCGGAACCTGTGCTCCGCGACGGGAGAGGCCACAGCGGTGAGGGGCCCGCGTACCGCAAAAAAAAAAAAAAAAAAAAAAATTCTGCTCCTGCATTCCCATTGGCCACCCTCACGTGCCAATGGGAATGAATGGGAAATGAATATATTCATTTCCTTTTTAAAATTTGGTAGTTCCGCTTCAGGCAGCTCCATAAACAATGCCTTCTCAGTTCAAGGGCCCTTAGCACGGCATGTGTAACCCTTCTGTGGGTTATCTCCTTTGTGTTATATTCTTTCACTTTCCATTATGTGCTTTTCTATAGTACTTTGTTTTTGTATAATATGCTGGAAATCCAAATAACAAAATGTCGTTTGGAACTTATGTGAATTTTTCTGAAAAATATATGTGTTTTTGCAAAGAGTTACTTGATTGTGATTATCCATGAAATAATTAAATCTTAAAGTAATTCACTTAAATAACTTTCAACTACCTGATATTTCAAACAAGTGGAAAGGTATAGAAACAGTATAACATTCATTTACCCCTCACTCAGATATCATAGAGACTGACATTTTGTAATAATTAAGGGTTTTTAAAGTGAATAAAATAGTATACATATAGCTAAGGTCATATGTAATTAACTACCATCTCTTTTCCTCCCTCTTTACCTCCTACCATCATTGGCAACCATTATCCTGATGTTATTTATTATCCTTATGCATGGCTTTTATTCTTTGATATAGATGTATCTTAATACTATAGAAATATTTTTGTATATACTTAAAATTTACATAAATATGTGCCACTGAACCTATCTTATTGTATTCTACCTTGTAAATAATCGTTTTAATAATTGTACAAAGTAGATCTTTTCATTTTCCTAGTGATAGACAATTTCTATTTTTTGTCTATTACGAATACAAACAGTATTAGAGTGAACAGCTTTGTAAATGTCTTTTTGAGCACTTGTGCATTTTCCTAGATTTCTAAAAGAGGAATTGCTGTGTCATATGTACCAGTATATGGACTCTTTAACGTCAGTAAACATTTCCAAATTGCTGTCCACATTCTTGCCAACATGCTATGTAAACAGACTTTTAAACTTTTTGATGGTATGATGAATGTAAAAGGTTATTTCTTAAAATTATTCCTTCAAAAGTTTTCACTATGGATATTCTTTATTTTTTCATATGAATATAAGGAATAGGTCCCTTGAAAAATACTGCAGATTTCCTTTTCCTTTCCCTGATTAACATGTTTTTGGCCTTTCATGTTTCTTTTTTCTATAAATATCATATTCATGTCCTTTGCCCATTTTTCCTTTGTTTTGGTATTATTAATAAGTAGGAGTACTACTTTGTTATATGCCTTTTCATTTTGTGTTTGATGACTGCTTTTAACAGCGGTATTAAAAATTTAATCAAATGTATTAGTCTTTTCCTGTATGATTTATATTTTTGTGTTGCTTTTCCCATCTTGTTCAGTAAATCATTCTCTACCTTCATGTCATTAAGTCGTTCTCCCATGTTTTCTTCTAAAAGTTTAAGATTTGCTTTTCACATTTCTTTCTTTCATCCATCTAGATTCAATTTAGGGACTCTGTGAGATTCAAGCCTAACTCTGTTATCATATGGATACCCAATTGTCCCACCATTGTTTATTGAACCATGGTATCTTTTTTGCTTATTTATAAAATAAACAAAATACCAAGTGCCATGTATAGATTTGTGTCCGGGCTTTCTGTTACTGCTATGTTTACCTGTGCCTAAAGCAATATTGCACTTTTAATTACTATAGCTTTATTACAAAGTCTCCTCTCACAATTGTGGTTCTTCAAAATTGTATTGACTTTTCTTTGTTTTTTTTTGTTTGTTTGTTTGTTTTTAATCTATCAAAGAAATTTCAAAATTAACTTCTGGAATTATATTGCTTGGTAGATTAATTTGTGAGAATATATTCATTTCCTTTTTAAAATAACCTTTATTGAAATATACAGAATTATGCACAAATCATAAGTGTACAGCTTAGTGAATTTTCACAAAGTGTACCCATTTAAGTATCCCAAAACCAGGTCGAGAAGTAGAACAATAGAATGGAAATGAACACATTCTAAAAGCTCCACTTGTAGAGTATGAGAAGGCCTCCCAGTAGCTACTTCCCCCCTGAAAGGTAATCACTGTCCTAATTTCTTTTACCAAAGAATAATAATTTTGGTTATTTTTGCTTGTTTTTGAGCCTTATATTAATAGAGACATACAATGTATACTCTTTGTGTCTGGCTTCTTTGATTCAACATTGGTTTTATGCAGTTCATCCATATTTTTTGCATATTGTTTATTTCCATTGTCATAGAGAATTTCATTGTATAAATACATGATAACTTTTCTGTTCTATTGATAAACATTTGAGTTACTTCCAATTTAGTACTATTATGAAAAGTATTACTGTGAACATTCTTTTACATTTTTTTAAATATACATCATATACATTTCTGTTAGACATGTACCTAAGAGCAGAATTGTTCAGATATGTTTACTTTCAGCTTTAATAAATTCTGCCAAACAGTTTTCCAAAATAGTGTACAATTTACTTCCCCAGTAGTAGTATATGAAAATTCTAGTTGTTTTGCATCTTTGCCAAAGCTTAATACTGGCAGTTTTTGGTTTTAACTTTAGCCATTTAGTGAAGTGATGTGGTCTCTCTGATTTGGTTTATATTTTCTTAATGATTTGAAGTAGAATGTCATCTTACTGGCCATTTGTGTTTTTTTCTCTTGTCATTCATTCATTCATTATTCATTTATTTATTCATTCATTCATTTAGGCTGCATCGGGTCTTTAGTTGTGGCACTGCAAGGTCTTTGTTGTGGCCTGAGGGATCTTGCACTGCAGCACATGGGCTTAAGTCTAGCTGTGGCTTGCAGGTTTTCTCTCTGTAGTTGTGGCACACGGGCTCCAGAGCATGTTGGCTCTGTAGTTTGTGGCATGCAGGGCTCTCTAGTTGAGGCGCTCAACAAGCTCAGCAGTTGTGGCACGTGAGCTTAGTTGCCCCATGGCATGTGGGATCTTAGTTCCCCAATCATGGATTGAACCCGTGTCCTCTGCATTGCAGGATGGATTCTTTACCATTGGGCCACCAGGGAAGTCCCTCTCTTGTCATTAAAAAAATTTTTTTCAGCCATATTTCTTGAGGTTGTCTTTCTTTTGATTTGTGGGAGTTCATTATTTACACTGTATTCAAGTCTTTGGGAAATACTTAGTACATATATCTTCTATTCCATAATTTTTCATTCTCTTAATGACATCTTTTTTTTTTTTTTTTTTCCATTTTTTTTTAAGTTTATTTATTTATTTTTTTAATTAGTTTCTGCTTTATAACAAAGTGAATCAGTCATACATATACATCTGTTCCCACATCCCTTCCCTCATGCATCTCCCTCCCTCCCACCCTCCCCATCCCACCCCTCCAGGCGGTCACAAAGCACCGAGCTGATCTCCCTGTGCTCTGCGGCTGCTTCCCACTATCTATCTACCTTACGTTTGGTAGTGTATACACGTCCATGCCTCTCTTTCGCCTTGTCACAGCCCACCCTTCCCCCTCCCCATATCCTCAAGTCCATTCTCAAGTAGGTCTGCGTCTTCATTCCCGTTTTGCCCCTAGGTTCTTCATGACATTTTTTTTTTAAATTCCGTATATATGTGTTAGCATACGGTATTTGTCTTTCTCTTTCTGACTAACTTCACTCTGTATGACAGACTCTAGGTCTATCCACCTCATTACAAATAGCTCAGTTTAATGACATCTTTTAATGAATAAAAGTTCTTAATTTTAATGCACTCTAATTTTCAACATTTTTCTTTACAGTTAATTGTGATTCATGATCAGCTTACAAAATCTACGTCTACCCCAAGGTCATATGTTATTGTCTAATAACCTTATAGTTTTTCCCTGTCTTTCAAATCTATAATCCACCTGGAATTGATTTTTATGATGTAACTTAAGAAATCAAGATTTAAAATTTTTCTATATGGATATCTTTTTGACTCAGCACCAGTTATTAAAAGGAACATCCTTTGTCCACTGTGCTACAGTGTCACTTTTGTTGTAAGTCAGGAAACTGTATACATGTCAGTCTGTTCTGGACTGTATTCTGTTCCACTGGTCTATTTGTGTCTGTGCCGGAATCACACTAGTTTAATTATTGTAGCATTACAATATTGAGCCTTCTATTCTGTGAGCATGGCGCTTTCTTTAATTTACTTAGGCCTTCTTTAATTTCTTTCAGTAATGTTTTGTAGTTTTCTCTTTAGAAGTCTTGGTCATTTTGTTAGGTTTATTCCTATGTATTTGATTTCTTTTGATACTATTATAAATTATATCATTAAATTTTTTTAATTTGTAATTACTTGTTGCTAAAATGTAGAAATAAAGTTGGCATTTGAATACTGAATTTATGCCCAGAGCTCTTGCTCAATTCATTTGTCAATTCTAATAATTTTCATAGATTACTTTAGATTTTTCTGGAAACAGTTTTTCCTGTATGTCATTATTCCTTTATGTAGGAATAATGACAGTTTCATCATTTCATCATTTTCTTTCCAATTCTTATAGCTTTTATTTCCTTTTCCTGCAATTTTTTAAATGAATAGATATTGAATTTTATCAAATGCTTTCTGTGTGTCATTGGAGAGCATCATATGATTTCTTTATTCTGTTAATGTGGTGAATTACATTGATTGGCTTTTGAATATTAAACCAACCTTATATTCCTCAAAAATTCTAAATGGTTTGTATATCCTTGGATTGTCTTATTAATATTTTATTAAGGAGTCTTGCATATATTATATATTTATGGATGAAACTGACCTGTATTTTTTTTTTCTTGTAATGCTCTTGTCAGGTTTTGATGTCAAGATTATGTTGGCTTTCTGAAATGATTTGGGAAGAGTTCCCTCTTGTTCTCTTCTCTAGAAGAGTTTTTGTAAGATTGGTGCTATTTCTTTCTTATATGTTTGCAAGAATTCAGTGGGGAAGTTATCTGGGTTTGGTGTTTTTCTTTTGGAAGGGCTTTTAATTACAGATTTAATTCTTTAATAGGTATAGGCTTATTCAGATTTTCTATTTCTTGTGTAATTTCTGTCAGTTTTAAAAAAGAAATCTGTTCATTTAATTTGAATTTTCAAAACATTTCATATGCCAAATGTTCATTTGTTTATAATAGCTTATTATTTTTTAACATCTGTAGGAGAATTTTAAAATTTTTCATCATAAGTTTTATCATTCTACTTGTACCAGGTTTGTTTCCTTTGCTCTTACTGTGCTAGGCTCTTTCTGTTCCAAGAAACACAGATTAACTCAAGTTCCTTCAAGTAATGGAGATTCATGAGGCTCATTATAAAGCCATATGTAATCCTAAGAGAAAGGAATCACACAGGAAGAGCAAGATCTCTAGTATACCTTGGCTTTAGGGAGACTGGAAATGTATGGTTAATAAGGATATGGAACATCTTTAGAGACAGGAACAGGTTTAGTTTTTAATACCTTTAATAGTAAGACTTTCTAATGCTTTACTCTAATGCCCCATTATTTGCATGAAGTTTCTTAATTCCTCTTGGCTCTTCTGTATTTTTTCTTTCCCTGCCCTACCTTTTGGTTACTCATAACTTCTTACTCATGGTCCCCAGTGTCTTGTAGCCTCATTTTGTGTTTCTTTTCAACCTCTCCTCCAGTTTACTGAACCTCTCCATGGTTCTTGATTTCAGCTCCCAAGAGATTAGTTGATTAGTTTCAGAAGACCTGTATGTGAAGCCACCTCTTAGGCTGTTGGTCAGTTACCGATTGGTTACTCTTGACCAGGCAGGTATTGCCAAGAGTGGTGGGTCCACATAGCATAGCAAATGGATGCCTTAGGCTAACTCCTCTGCAGAGGGCTGCAGCTGGACAGTTTCTCTTAGGATGAGTCTATACATGGCAAGTACTAGAATTAGTTAATACAGGTAAGTTCTAGAAATTAAATCATTGCAAGTGTTGCAGCTTTTCTCCCATTTTCACTTATTCTGGTGAAATACCAGTGAGTAATTAAATCCTGATAAAACCAATATCTAGAATTTGGTATTCATCCCTTTAGCAGTTATCCCTCTTTAACTGAAAATATTCATTTGCTACCAACCCAGATTAGGGCTTTCTGCAATTAGATGTGTAATACCTATAATTTTAGTATGGACAAATGGAAATTGATAAATTTTAAATGTAAGTAATATAAAAAACAGACATAGGCAGATTAATGATTATTTAAAGAGAAAGCCATAGTATTTATCTCATTTAGGTTGCTTCTTGTTATTTCCTTTTTTAAGTCCAGAAACAACCATGTGTGCTGCTAAGACTTCACTGTTCTGTAATAGCACAGTTCAAGTTGAAGACAAAGCGGTCCTCTTTCCCTTTGTGATACTTAATGGGTGACATATTTAAACATCACACCTTAATCTTTTGCCTAATGCATTCTCATTTATGGAATAAATTGTAGCTATTACATAGAAGCCCCTCTAGTACAATAAGTGAAATTGCTTTTTAATTTTGTAGGGGGACTCAGAGAGAGTAATGATAATTACTGGACCAAACATGGGTGGAAAGAGCTCCTACATAAAGCAAGTTGCACTGATTACTATCATGGCTCAGATTGGCTCCTATGTTCCGGCAAAGGAAGCAACAATTGGAATTGTGGATGGCATTTTCACAAGGTAAAAACATTAGTTCTATTTGAATATATTTCTGACAATAAATCAAGCCCACATCGTCACATGAATTTTCTTCTTACGCACATAGTTAGGTGAACAGATTTGCTATATAGGATCTTGCTATTTAGAATTTAGGAACTTAAAGAAATCATTTCTTCATGAAATTAATATCAGAAGAGACCAAGGAGATCATTTTGTCTGGTCATTTTCAACTTGTTTTTAGTTACCGAGTTCTTTCTTAAAGGAAATTATTTGTAGAAGTTGAAAATTAAACAGATAAAAGCAGATCTGCTCTGCCTTAATCAGAGGTAGAAGACTTGAACCTAAATGTCCATCGACAGATGAATGGATAAAGAAGGTGTGGTACATATATACAATGGAATATTACTCAGCCATAAAACAGAATGAAATAATGCCATTTGCAGCAACATGGATGGACCTAGAAATTATCATATTAAGTGAAGTAAGTCAGACAAAGACAAATATATCACTTATATGTGGAATCTAAACAATGATACAAATGAACTTATTTACAAAACAGAAACAGACTAACAGACTTAGAAAACAAACTTATGATTACCAAAGGGGGAAGGTGGAGGGAGGGATAAATTAAGAGGTTGGGAATAACATATACACATTACTATATATAAAATAGATAAACAATAAGGACCTACTGTACAGCACAGGGAACTCTACTCAATACTCTGTAATAACCTATATGGGAAAAGAATCTGAAAAAGAATAGATATGTATATGTATAATAACTAAATCACTTTGCTATACACCTAAAACTAACACAACATTGTAAATCAACTATACTGCAATATAAAATAAAATTTTTCTTAATTTCAAAAAAAAAGAGGTAGAAGGCTTGGAGACTTGGCTTCTAGGCTCTATAAAGCAGTCTGCAACCTAGTCTACCCTCCTTATTTTATAGGCCGGGAACTGACAACAGACTGGAAAAGGCACTGGCCCAAGATAATTTAATTCATTTTCTTTTTTGCTCTAAGGACATAACATGCAACTGGCTAAGACTTACCCTCAACCTATAAACCTAAATTGCATGCCATATTAGGAATATAGGTGAAATATCATGGTCTCACCAATTAGGATTCATAGTTTAATCTATTTACTCAGATTTATCAGTTCTTAAAATATTATTTATACTTCTTACACTTACATTTTTAGAAAAAAGTAAATATAGTCTATAGTATATAGTCAAAGTATATGTGTAGAGTGTCTGATTTATTTTCCTGCTTATTTAATATTTGACCCTTGAACACATCAGAATATATCACATGCTAAGGTTCATGTAGTTGAGTAGACATTAAAACACTTTAAGTCTTGGGTTTTAATCAGAGAATGAACAAAGCAAAGCAACCTAAATTCTGTTGTGTTGGTTAAAAGGTTTGTTCCTTTTTTACCATAAGATGGCTCTAGTAGTTCTTAGCTGTCTTTAACTTCATTTGAAACAATTTTGTTAGACTGTATTGTGACAGCTGTCATATCAGCGTGCATTTTTAAAAAAACATCAAAACTGGTGAATTTTTGTGTAGCCATTTTAATATTGAAGATGGAAGAAGAAAGCAACATTTTCAGCGTATTATGCTTTATTATTTCAAAGAAGGTAAAAAGGCAACTGAAACGCAAAAAAAAAGATTTTTGCATGTATGGAGAAGATGCTGTGACTGATCAAATGTGTCAGAAGTGGTTTGTGAAGTTTTGTGCTGGGGATTTCTTGCTGGACAATGCTCCACGGTCAGGTAGACCAGTAGAAGTTGATAGTGATCAAATCGAGACATTCAATGAGAGCAATCAACATTATACCGCGCAGGAGATATCCGACATACTCAAAATATCCAAGTCAAGCATTGAAAATCATTTACACCAGCTTGGTTATGTTAATCGCTTTGATGTTTGGGTTCCACGTAAGTTAAGTGAAAAAAACCTTCTTGACTGTATTTCCACGTCCGATTCTCTACTGAAACGTAATGAAAATGTTCTGTTTTTAAAACAAGTTGTGACAGGCGATGAAAAGTGGATATTGTATAATCATGTGGAATGCAAGAGGTTGTGGGGCAAGTGAAATGAACCACCACCGACCACACCAAAGGCTGGTCTTCATCCAAAGAAGGTGATGTATTGTGTGCATCGTGGGATTGGAAGGGAGTCCTCTATTATGAGCTCCTTCTGGAAAACCAAACGATTAACTCCAACAAGTACTGCTCCCATTTAGACCAACTGAAAGCAGCACTCTATGAAAAGTGTCCATAATTAGTCAACACAAAATGCATTGTCTTCAATCAGGATAACGCAAGACCACATGTTTCTTTGATGACCAGGCAAAAACTGTTACAGCTTGGCCGGGAAGTTCTAATTCATCCACCGTATTCATGAGACATTGCACCTTCAGATTTACATTTATTTCGGTCTTTACAAAATTCTCTTAAAGGAAAAAATTTCAATTCCCTGGAAGACTGTAAACAGTTCTTTGCTCAAAAAGATAAAAAGTTTTGGGAAGATGGAATTATGAAGTTGCCTGAAAAATGGCAGAAGGTAGTGGAACAAAACAGTAAATATGTTGTTCAATAAAGTTCTTGGTGAAAATGAAAAATGTCTTTTCTTTTGACTTAAAAACCGAAGACACTTTTTGGCCAACCCAATATTTTTTTAAAATTTTTTTTATTAGTTTCTGCTTTATAACAAAGTGAATCAGTCATACATATACATCTGTTCCCACATCCCTTCCCTCTTGCGTCTCCCTCCCTCCCACCCTCCCTATCCCACCCCTCCAGGCGGTCACCAAGCACCGAGCTGATCTCCCTGTGCTATGCGGCCGCTTCCCACTATCTATCTACCTTACGTTTGGTACTGTATATATGTCCATGCCTCTCTCTCGCTTTGTCACAGCTTACCCTTCCCCCTCCCCATATTCTCAAGTAGGTCTGTGTCTTTATTCTTGTTTTACCCCTAGGTTCTTCATGACATTTTTTTTCTTAAATTCCATATATATGTGTTAGCATACGGTATTTGTCTTTCTCTTTCTGACTTACTTCACTCTGTATGACAGACTCTAGGTCTATGCACCTCATTACAAATAGCTCAGTTTCATTTCTTTTTATGGCTGAGTAATATTCCATTGTATATATGTGCCACATCTTCTTTATCCATTCATCCGATGATGGACACTTAGGTGGTTTCCATCTCCGGGTTATTGTGAATAGAGCTGCAATGAACATTTTGGTACATGTCTCTTTTTGAATTATGGTTTTCTCAGGGTATATGCCTAGTAGTGGGATTGCTGGGTCATATGGTAGTTCTATTTTTAGTTATTTAAGGAACCTCCATACTGTTCTCCATAGTGGCTGTATCAATTTACATTCCCACCAGCAGTGCAATAGTGTTCCCTTTTCTCCACACCCTCTCCAGCATTTATTGTTTCTAGATTTTTTGATGATGGCCATTCTGACTGGTGTGAGATGATATCTCATTGTAGTTTTGATTTGCATTTCTCTAATGATTAATGATGTTGAGCATTCTTTCATGTGTTTGTTGGCAGTCTGTGTATCTTCTTTGGAGGAATGCCTATTTAAGTCTTCTGCCCATTTTTGGATTGAAGCCAACCCAATATTTGATGCCATATCACCAAACAGATGTTATTTTGATCTCCATATATTTGTAAATGAACTCAATATAATAAATTTAAAAAATATTTCTTTAGTTTTTAACATTATAATTAATTTTCTATTTCCTAAAAAAAAATACTATGTATTTTATTTTGGTTACGTTATTAGGAGGAGTGACAGAGAAATTTCATCAATAGAAAAAAGATAAAAAGAAGAGAAAAATAAAAAGAAAGAGAAAAAATATCTTGGGCAATGTAAGGTAATTTGTCTGGAAGAGAATCTTGTTAGCAGAATATCAGGAATGTTTTTAGATACAAGTAATAGAAAAGAAAATAAGGGTTTCCTTTTCTCATTTAACAAGGAAGCTTGAAGTAGGTGACCACTTCTGATGTTTCAGTGGCTCTGCAGTTTTGTTGTCTTCTCCTCATAGTTGCAAGATAGTTGCTGTGACTCCAGACATCACATTGATATTCATATGAGGAAAAAGGGAAAAGGAATGCAAAAGCTTCTCTTTTTTTTCAGGAAATCAGTACCTTTTCAGAAGCCTCCCAGAAAACTTTCACTTACATTTCGCTAACCAGCGCTGTGTCTCATGGCCATAATTACAAGCAAAACAAAGTATGAATTTGATTTTATCCGGCTTTTATAACGGAGTTAGGCAAGGGACAGGTGTTCAGGAATGGATTTAGAGGTAATCAGAAAATAGTTTCTGCCACAAGGAATGAATTCAATGGTAATAACTAACCTTTGTGATGATAACATATTTATAATATTAGTATAATAAAATTCTTACCAATGTATAGAACCTGTTCTATGTATATAAAATATTTATATAAAGTATATTCGGTGAGAGCAAATATAAGCCTTCTGGAAAAGGACAAAGTGCATTAATTCAACAAATTTGGATCTTTATCCATTCATTTTCATTTGTTCATTCATCCAACATATACTAACTTGGCACCTAACATATGACAAGCACTCAGAATACAAAGCAATCATAGTTTCTGTTCCCATGAAGTTTACCTGATGGAGAAGATCAGCATAAACCAAAAAATTGTATAAAGAAATGTAAAATTGCAGCTGTGACAAGTCTACAAAGGCTAGGTATGTGAGGCTGTGGCAGCCTGTGGTGCTGGGACCTGATCTGGTCAGGAACGTCAGGAGAAGGCTTCCTTTAGCAAGTGATGTGTAATCTGAAGGAGGCATTAACTAATCAAAGGAAAGAAGAGCATTTCAGAGCAAGAAAACAGCATGTGCACATGTTCTTTCACATTAAAAAAAAAAAACATAGACACCAGCTGAAGGGTGGCCCTCTAGGGGAGCAAGATTCTCCATGAAGCTGAAGACAATAGGTAAGGGCAAGTTACACAAAGTGTAGACCGTGTTAGGTGTTTGTGTAAGAGCCATGGGAAACCATTGAAGGGTCTTAAACAGGGCTTGGTATGATCACATCTACATTGACTGAAATGCAGAGAATGTTTGGAGGAAGGACACAGTTGATCAATGCAGTCTTATCAGTAGGCCCTTGCAGTGGCCTTGGTGAGAGGTATCAGTAGTTTGGACTGGGTTGTAGTGTTAGTTTAAATGGAAAGGAGTCATATTTGAAAGGTAATAAATAACAGGAAATAAATCAACAGGATTTGGTGATAGATGGGATATGAGGCTGAGATAAATGGAGTTTTCAGCAATGACAGTGGTTTGTGCATCTGGGTGGAGAATGCCGGCATTTACTGGAAGAGAGTGATTTTTTTTTTCCATGGATCCTGACTTTATTTTTGGTTTTTTAATTTACAATGTTGTGTCAGTTTCAGGTGTACAGCAAAGTGATTCAGTTATACATATATTCACTCTTTTTCAGATTCTTTACCCATGTAGGTTATTACAGAATATTCAATAGGACCTATACAGTAGGTCCTTGTTTATATATTTTATATGTAGTAGTGTGTATATGTTAATCACAAGCTCCTAATTTATCCCTCCCCCACTCATTTCCCCTTTGTTAACCATAAATTTGTTTTTGAAATCTGTGAGTCTGTTTCTGTTTTGTAAATAAGTTATTTGTATCATTCTTTAAAATTAGATTCCACATATGAGTGATATCATATACTTGTCTTTGTCTGACTTATTTCACTTAGTATGCTAATCTCTAGGTCCATCTATGTTGCTGCAAATGGCATTATTTTGTTCTTTTTTCTGGCTGAATATTGACTTGGTGTTTATATGTAGTAGGTAGCAATACTCTGAGACCATAGGGAAGCTGTCATGTAGTCAGTTGGATATAAAGTTTGAGTTCAGAGGGAGAGATGAAAGGTAACAATATAGATTTGTTGTGAGACATCTTTGTATAAGTGGGAAGTGAGATCCTGGGTGTGGATGAGATCATGTTGGCAGAGAGTAAGTATAGTGAAGAAGATAATGTTCCAAGGCTGAGCCTTAGAACTGCCAACATGTCATAGCTGAGTAAGAAGATAAGCTTAAGCTTAAAAAACCAACAGAGAAGGAGTACCCAGAGAGGTAGGGGAAAACCAGGACATCCCAGTGTCATGGGAGCACGGGGAAACATGCTTCAAGGAGGAAGGAAATGGTCCACAGCACTGAAAGGCTGAATGAGACGAAGCCTGAAAAGTCCACCTTGGTTTTAGCAAAATGGATATGACTAGTGACCTTTGCAAGAGCTGTTATGGTGGAGTGGTGGGGCCTCACTCCAGTTAAAGAGGGTTAGAGAGTAAGTGAGAAGTTAGGATATAGAGTTAGTAGGTGACCCTGGAGCAGATTGGCTGGGAAGAGGGGGTGAGAGATCCAGTAAAGGATTTGTTTTATTTTTGAGTGGTAGACTTGAACATGTTTAAGAGGGATATCCAGTGGAATATGTTATGTCCATGAATTTATGATTCTAAAAAAATGCATCAATCACCTTAGAGGATATTAGAATGAATTCATGATACTTAAAACAAAAAATCAGTAGTCACTTTGGAGAATGAAAATTGAAAAATAAAGGGGAAGAACCATGCAGCTACCATGCCTTTCCAAAAATATGATGAGAAGAATTTTCTCTTTATGGAAGTGTTCCAGCTAACAGAGAAGGAATAATAGTATTAGAATATCACCCCCTCTCTCTTTTTGCAATCCCTAATGTAGTTATAGATCTAGGCAATAATTAGAAATGGCTGCTAATGTCATGAAAAGAGAGACGACCAGACATTTGGCCAAAGTTTGTAACACAAGCTATGAAGTCTGGGCAAACAAATCAAACCTTAATCTATTTGGATATCTAGATCTCTCTGAAACACAGAGAGATATTGATCTTTTATACTTCAGGATTTTTTAGGGGGGGTAGGGCTGCACTGGGTCTTAGCTGCAGCACACGGGATCTTTGTTGCGGCATGCAGGATCTTTTTAGTTGAGGCATGTGGACTTCTTAGTTGCGGCATGCATGCGGGATCTAGTTCCCCGACCGGGGATCGAACCTGGGCCCCCTGCATTGGGAGCGCAGTCTTACCCACTGGACCACCAGGGAAGTCCCTATACTGCAAGATTGATCACAACTTTAAAACATTAATTAGCAAAGAATCATTTCAGTCAGTTAAAGAAATAAATAGATTATAAAGATATAAACACTGAAATATGGGACATTCTCTTATGCTTTACCATTTAAGTAGCTGTTGTTTCATGGACCTTAAGGTCATGTTTATAAAAGCAGTCTGCCATGGGCCCTGAGTGTCCCTGCATGTCCCTACTGAGTACACCAAGAAAGCCCCTGATTGCTCCCTACCTGGGCATTTGTCAGGGTTGGGCTTGCAGCAAGCAATCTTGAGGGAAGAGGTAATAACATCTCCCCACAAAGAGGAAGCTTGCTTCTTTTTGTTGTACAAGTAGTGAATCCTCAAGTTCAGTTTTCTGCCTTGTAATACAACCCACTGCATGCACAGCATCCATGGTGAGCCCTTTGCCTTGCCCTTACGGGACTTGACAGCTGATGCAAACCAATATGGGTAAAAGTCCTTTGTTTCTGATTCAGGGTTTTCATGTCTTTTGCTAGCATCTGTGAAACCATATTGGCTTAACTTGATATAAATAGTGTAAAATCCCAGACTTCGCCCAGTTCTGGATGGGTCAGTAGGATTCTCTTTTATCTCTTGCTAATAATAAGTGCCCCTAAAATGTGAGTAGATAGGTTATATGTGGGAAAGGATGGAAGCTTTAGAGCCAGAAAGCTCGGGTCTCAATACAAGTTCACCAATTTCCTGACTGTGTACTAGTTACTTCATTCACCTAGAGCCTTGAAAGAAGTATGGTGTCATGGAATTAAAAAAAAAGCGTTATAGTTGGGTACAAATCCCACTTTTGCTACTTAACAGCTATCTGACCTTTGGCAAATTACTTGACTTCTCAGTGTCTCGGTGTTTTCATCTATAAAATGGAGATAATACTGCTTAATCACAGATTATTGTGGGAATTAAGTACATGATGTGTCTGGTATGTAATAGGTACTCAGTAAATTTGAGTTTTGTTCCTTCTTCTAGAGTCTGTGTCATTAGTATTTTGGATTTAAAAGTCTGTCTTCATATATATTTTAGTATAGTACTCCTTTTCTAAACTTAGCCTCAGGTCTCACATCTATAAAACAAAAAGTTTGATAATACCAGGTTTTGAGAATAATTTTTAAAGGGTGTGAAATCACTACGAATTGCTGGTCTTAGCTGTCATCCTTGAAAGAAGTTAACCAAATATTCCGCACTCTAAACCTTGCCAACACCGAATTCATTGTTTCAGTATAATAGTATTCGTTCTGAGTTAACTCCTGCAAACACATTAGTTTATTCATCTACCTGGGGATACATTTTATAGTTACCTGGTCCTGATGGGCCAAATCAGAGGTAGTATTACATGAAAGAATATTCTTATTACAAGAAAAAGAGCTGGTTATGAAGCTTGGCATTCAGTGTGATTCCACTTTTGTATGATAAATTATATATGTAAATATATGCAGAGAAAACCATCTAGATAGAAGGCTGCATTCCAAAATATCGTAAGAGATATGGGATTATGGTGACTTTTCTTTAGTTTGGCTTATGAATATTTTCAAAATTCTGAAATAAACAGGTAACAAGAGTACTCCCCTGCCCCAAAAATGTTAAGGGTTATATCAGTCAAAATGAGATGTTTCATAGGCGTCTAATGAAATGCATATATGGTCATTGTCTGGGAATACTTTTTTCCAGGACAGACTTCTCTTCCCTACTCAGTAGCATGGAATCTGGGGTTCTAAGCTTTAAACCTTCCCAACAGCATATCAGACCCTATTTTTCCGAAGTTTTAACCCAGCCTCTAAGTAGCCCTAGTTCTTCCTCCTTTAGGAATTGATGGCTTTCTGTCAGATCAGTATGCAAGACTGGTGTCTTTAATTTTCATAACAGAAACATTGCCCTTTGCACATTTAACATCTTTGATTTTTTTTAACCCTTAATGTACATGGAGCTTTTAAAGAATGTTGAAACCTGGACCCTGCCCTCAGAGGTTCTAAGTTGGCCTGGGGCAGGGTCTGGGAATTTGAATTTTACATGTGTCCAGGTGGTTTTGAAATGTGGGCAAGGCTGAGAAGCATTTCCCCAAGCCCTTGCTGGAGAGCTCAGTTATTTAATTCTAAAAGTAAGAGAAGCTTATTATGAAAAACTATTTACAGTGTAGTAGGGTATTAAGTGAAATGTTTACTTCTCTACAGATCAGCGTCTATTTATGGTTTTTCATGTAACTTTCCACAAGTTTAGAGGTATACATAAGTCCTCTCTCTTAAATGGTCTTATACTAAGCATTATTATTATATAGCTTGCTTTTATTTCCTAACCTGGGGGAAACTGAATTTCCCTGTCAGTTCTTACAGATTAGTCTCACACTTTTATTGGCTGTGGTGTGTCTTCTATGCAGAGATTCCCTGAAGTCTTTAACCTCTGAGACCTCCATCTGGGATGCACTGCTCTAGTAGAAGGACCCTGTTCCCTGTACATTCCCCCTGTCCTTGCCTTCTCTTCCTATTACCATTGGAAAGGAGTCTATGTGGACCACATTTAGTTATATCCCTAGGATTTTAAATTTTTACTAGGATACGGTTTAATATTATAACCTCATATTTTTCATTTGTTTATTATGAAATTATTCAGACATATTACAATCCCCCATGTAGCTTCCTACCTACTAAAGAAATAAAGCATTGCCAATCCAACTGAACCCATAACCCTCCCTGGTCCTGTTCCCCTCCACCCCATCCAAAGTAACCCTTTTTGACTCTGGTTTTTATCTCATGAGTTTCTCTATATTTTCACTACATAGGTATGTTTTGAAATAATATATGGAATTATTTGGTATGCCTTTAAACTTTATGTTTGGTATGCTTTTAAACGTCATTCTTCTGCAAGTGGCTTTTTCCCCGTCAACATCATATTTATGAACTTCATCCATATGGATGCATATAATTCTAGTTGACTCATTTTTCTCTAATTAAGATAGTCCATTGTATGCATGTACCATAGTTTACCCATTTTTCTTGATTAATATCTAATATGATTCAAATTTGTTGCAAATATCAGCAGTTCTGATACCTGTCTTACATCTAGTACACGTGTGAGTTTTCTGATTCTGGGCTTTACCTAGGAGTGGGACTGTAGAGTGTAAGGGATGTGCATCTTTCTTGTTCTTCAAGGAACATGGACCAGTTTAGAATCCCACCAGCAGTGTGTAAAAATTTGTCCCTACGATTTAAATTAATTAGAACAAGAAATACCCATTTGGTGATGTTTCTATATAGTCTCAAAAATTGGTCATAAGGGCATTTTCATTTCTATTAATATCTTTTACATGAAGTACCATCTGATAAATCACATTTTATTAATGCTAAGGAATTTTTTTTCTCTCCATGTGCGTGCTGTGTCTGTTTATAAAGAGATTTGAAGCAATTTATTGGCCTTCCCTGACAAACTGCCAGGCCTCATGTTTTCAGCCAATGGCTGCTTCCCCTTTAATTCCTTTTTGTCTTGACTGCCAAGAGGTTAAGAGCTGAATTTAAGGCACAAGTGTAGAAACAAATTTGGTTTAGTTTTCCCCATCTCTTCTTATATGGGAGTATTTCTCCATGAGTATTTCTCTAGCATGATTCTTAGAACAGCTGCATCAGAATCAGAGATGCTTGTTAAAAATGCTGCTTTCTAAGGCCTGTCACAGACCTATTATATTGGAATCTTCAGCGTGAGACCCTAAAATTAGCATTTTAAAAGCTCATGCTAAACTTGCTGTCTCAAATTTGAGCATATACTCTATGGCTTGTAATCTTACTTTCATATTCCTTGTAACTCTTCTGTTATAAATATTTTGTTATTCTAAATCACTTCAGATCCTTTTTTGCGCTCAATGGAAAAAATATTAAAGTCTAGCAGATGTGTGCGTAAAATTTGGCTCCAAACTTTGTCTTTTTTTTTTTGTTCATGCCGCGTGGCATGCGGGATCTTAGTTCCCCCACCAGGGATCAAATCCGTGCCCCGTGCAGTGGAAGCATGGAGTCCTAACCACTGGACTGCCAGGGAATTCCCAAACTTTATCTTTAAATTGGTTGTTTTTGCATTATTAATTGGACATTTACAACACTAGGTTTAAATTTATGTTTTCCATAAATATTCATTGGGTGCCTACTATGTGGTGTGTGCTGTGCCATAAGAAGAATAAATAAATGCATGAAAAGATATAAATAGGAGGCTTTGGGAGTCTTCTCCTGGATGTTGTAATCTCATGAACCTTTCTCTGAATAAGAAGGATTTTTTAAAAGTAGAATTTTGGCAAACATATACATTTGGCCCTAATTGGTGATATATGTACTCATTGGTGAAATATTATATTTCTAGACACATATTTCCAAGGACTATTAACATCTTTGAGTGCATCACTGAATTAAGATCTGTTTCTTATTATCCTGATAAGTGCAAACTTAAACCTCATTCAACTTTTTGGGCTCAGTAATGCTTTGTACCCAGAATCGCACCATTGTGTTTATTTTGAGAGAGAATTGGAAGGTAATAGGTCTTCAAATGCTTAAATTTACTTATCTTAAATGTTTGCTTTTGGCTGTGTGGCTGATAACTGGTTTGTTTGCCGAATTTAGTTTAATTCAGCACATACTGATTGAGTACCTACTGTGGAGTATTTGTACTCTATTAAAATATATGTATACTTCTTGGACAGAAGGAAAATATCTTGACTGAGTACATGTCTTCTAGTTGGTAGTAAATACCAGCACTAAAAACCACATTATATTTTATGAAATGAGTGGGCTGCTGAGAATTTTATTGGCAACAGAAATGTTGCCTTATGAGTGCCTCTCTGGTTTATTTAGCTCCTGTAGCTGTGTCTGCCAAACAGGAGATATCTCACTTCATCTTTTTGATGGGAAGTGGTCGTATGAATTTAATGCTTCAAAGTCACCTGAGGGTTTGGTTTCATTTAGTTTTAAGTGCAGATTCCAGGCATGTCCCTGGAATGTAGATTCCCTGGAGATACAGTTGTTATCGGTATGATGAAGGAGACTCCTGGACTTTGTAATTAAGAACTCGTGCTTAGGTCTTCCCATTTTTGATTGGGCTGTTTGCTGTTTTTATATTTTGGAAATTAATCCCTTGTCAGTTGCATCATTTGCAAATATTTTCTCCCATTCTGTAGGTTGTCTTTTCATTTTGTTTACAGTTTCCTTTGGTGTGCAAAATCTTTTAAGTTTAATTAGGTCTCATTTGTTTATTTTTGTTTTTATTACTCTAGGAGACAGATATAAAAAAATTACTCTAGGAGACAGATACAAAAAATATTGCTATAATATACATCAAAGAGCTTTTTGTCTGTATTTTCCTCTAGGAGTTTTATAGTATCTGGTCCTACATTTATGTCTTTAATCCATTTTGAGTTTGTTTTTGTGTATGGTGTTAGAGAATGTTCTAATTTCATTCTTTTAAATGTAACTGTCCAGTTTTTGGAGCACCACTTATTGAAGAGACTGTCTTTTCTCCATTGTATATTCTTACCTCCTTTGTTGTAGATTAATTGACCATAGGTACATGGGTTTACTTCTGGGCTTTCTATCCTGTTCCACTGATTTGTGTGTGTGTTTTTGTGCCAGTACCACACTGTTTTGATCTCTATAGCTTTGCAGTATAGTCTGAGGTCAGGGAGCCTGATTCTTTCAGCTGCATTTTTCTTTCTCAAGATTGTTTTGGCTATTCAGGGTCTTTTGTGTTTCCATACAAATTTTTAAATTTTTGTTCTAGTTTTGTGAAAAATGCCCTTGGTAATTTGATAGGGATTGCATTGAATCTGTAGAAATTTCTCCAAGGAAGACATCCATATGGCCAACAGGCACATGAAAAAATGCTCAACATTGCTAATTATTAGAGAAATGGATATCAAAACTACAGTGAGGTGTCATCTCACTCCAGTCAGAAGGGCCATCTTGAAAAAGTCTACAAATAATAAATGCTAGAAAGGGTGTGGAGAAAAAGGAACCCTCCTACACTGTTGGTGGGAATGTAAGTTGGTACAGCTACTATGGAGAACAGTTTGGATGTTCTTTAAAAAACTAAAAATAGGGTTGCCATATGATCCAGCAGTCCCACTCCTGGGCATATATCTGGAGAAAACTATAATTCAAAAAGATACATGCACCCTAATGTTCATTGCAGCACTGTTTACAGTAGCCAAGACTGGAAGCAACCTAAATGTCCTTTGACAGATGACTGAATAAAGAGGATGTGGGGTGTGTGTGTGTGTGTGTGTGTGTGTGTGTGTGTATACACACACAATGGAATATTACTCAGCCATAGAAAAGAATGAAATAATGCCATTTGCAGCAACATGGATGGACCTAGAGATTATCATGCTAAGTGAAGTAAGTCAGACAGAGAAAGAAAAATATCATATGATATCCCTTATATGTAGAATCTTAAAAAAAAAAAAAGGTTCAATTGAACTTACTTACCAAGCAGAAATAGCCCCACAGACATAGAAAGCAAACTTATGGCTACGAAAGGGGAAAGGGGGGAGGTAAATGAGGAGGTTGGGATTAAGATATACACACTACTGTTTATAAAATAGATAACCAATAGGTACCTACCGTATAGTACAGGGAACTCTATGCAATATTTTGTAATAACCTGTAAGTGAAAAGAATCTGAAAAAGAATACACACACACACACACACACACATACATGTATAACTGAATCACTGTGCTGTACTCCTGAAACTAATATGACATTGTAAATCAACTATACTTCAACTGAAAAAAATATTAAAAAAAAAAAAAAGAACCTCTGCAAGTGACTCAGAAACATATCCAGGTTTAGGAGCTATTATTTAGTTTCAACACGTGACATTTTACAGAAGGAAAAACAGAAGCAGAGATTGTGATTTGCTCAAGCTCATAGTGTGAGTTCAGTTATAAGAATGCCTCCTCTGGTTGTGTCACGTTTCCCTGTATTGATCTTATTAATTAATCTGGTTAGTCTTTTCCCTCATGACTGATTTATCCTTGCTTTGATGGCCTTAATTGTGTTGTTTCACAGAAAATAGTTAAGAAATAGTTAAATATTTTCCTTTGAATTTCTTGGGACTATCCCACTGAATAGACAAGTAGATGTGTTGGGGAATGTTTTGCCCAGTCAGCACACTGTGGGTTTCCTTTGATAGGAAAACACCTGTGTCCTTATGTGGCCTGCATGTGCTTTGTAGGTGGTTCTAGTGAACATGGTTTCATGTGAGCCAGTACAAGTTTGGCATTTTCCTGGATTGCTGCCTTGATTTTCAGCTATGTTTCCATTGACACTGAAAGAGTTGTAGTGTTCTTTTGCTTGGTTATATTTGCAGTTCACTGTAATAGCTGTTATAAATTGACTTTAAATACCATAGTGTGATCTGATTGCAGCTGTTAGTAGAAACAATTACCCTAGATAAAGAAACCTTTTTCATTATCTATTATAATAATTTCATTGCTGCTAATGAGGTGTTTTGATATTGGTAGAAGAAAGCTGGTTATTTATCTTGGTAATTGCAATAATTTTACCTTGTCTTAACACAATGATACAGTAGAGTATAAAGTGTTTTAAATGTATCAGTGGAGTATAAAGTGTTTTAAATGTACTGTGATTTTTAAAATAACATTTGTTTTTCTAATGATACTGTAAAGCTTGTTCACTGTGCAAAATTTAAAACTATAGAAAAGCTCAAAAAGAAAAAAAAATTTAAATCACCTGTAATTCCACAACCTGGAAATCGTCCTTTAGGTGTATGGCCTTCCAGGCTTTTAAAAAATGCACACGTAGGGCCTCCCTGGTGGCGCAGTGGTTGAGAGTCCGCCTGCCGATGCAGGGGATACGGGTTCGTGCCCCGGTCTGGGAGGATCCCATATGCCGCGGAGCGGCTGGGCCCGTGAGCCATGGCCGCTGGGCCTGCGCATCCGGAGCCTGTGCTCCGCAACGGGAGAGGCCACAACAGTGAGAGGCCCGCATACCGCAAAAAGAAAAAAAAAAAAAAAAAAAAAAAAAAAAAAAAAATGCACACGTGTAGTGGTAAATTATTTGTGATTTCATTCCATTGCTGGGTTAATGTTTATGTGAAAATGTGATACAGATCTACTACTTCACATTTTTTTATACCTTTTAAATACCATGCTGTATCTACACATCTTTCAATATTTGGTATTCTTTTGAAGCCTTTTTTCTCTTCCTAGACTTTAACTTTGTTTTTCTTCCTTAAACCATCCTTCTTAAGTTAGAGTACTTTGCTATTCAGGAGATTATTTCCTTCTGTAAAAATTACATAATATGCAAAAAAAACCCAATCTAAAACACCCATACTGTACAGAATTCTGCAAAGCTTTTAGCGAAATGAAGTAAGTAGAACATCTTCAATTCCAAAAAGAAGGCAAAATTAGCTAATATAAAAGCCGTCCTATACAAAACACTTAGAGGACAAATAGAGTATGATTTCACTTATCTGAGGAACTAGAAGAGGCAGATTCATAGAGGCAGAGGCTGAGGGGAGAGAAGAACAGGGAATTATTTTTTTGATGGGTTATTTTGAGATGATGAAAAAGTTCTGCTAATGGATAGTAGTGATGACTGCACAACATTGTGAATGTGCTTACTACCACTGAATTATACACCTAAAAAGTGTTAAAATGGTAAATTTTACGTATGCCACAACTACTGAGCCTGCGCTCTAGAGCCCGAGAGCCACAACTACTGAGCCTGCATGCCACAACTACTGAAGCCCACGTGCCTAGAGCCCGTGGTCCACAACAAGAGAAGCCACCACAAGGAGAAGCCCACACCCCACAACGAAGAGTAGCCCCAGCTCGCCACAGCTAGAGAAAGCACAGCAACGAAGACCCAACACAGCCAAAAATAAATAAATAAATAGAATTTTTTTAATGGTAAATTTTAGTTATATATATGTAAAATATATATACTTATATATTATTTTAAAAGCACTTAAAGTGTGTCCCAAAAAATCCTGATGCAGTACAATAATCATTTCCTCTAGTTAACGGTTTTCATATTTAAGCTCCAATTACTTATCATTCAATATAAAGCATCCTTTTTTCCACCTGTTAATTTCAGAATTTCTCCCTCATGCTAGCATCTTCCTTTCATAAGGCCCAGAGATCGTGGTTTGAAGGGACAGAGCCCCACCCTATTTGCTATAATTTAGAAACATCTAGAATGTTATCTCAGAATATCAAGACCTCATAAAAACAAACCCTTGTTCAAATTTTCATGAGTGTTCTTGATTTTAGAAACTGATTCAAAAAAGTAGTAATTTCTTTTCTCCATTAATGCTTTATTAAGCTTTGTTGACCTATATAAGGGTTAGACGAGGAGGGAGTAGGGGATTAGAAAGATTAGTCAGCCGCCACTCCTAAAAATATCAGAGTGATTTTTTTTTTCTTAATCATATATCTGTAACCTGTCAGAGCAAACTTACTCTGAGATGAAACCTAAAGAATGCATTTTCCATTTTTCCCTGCATTTGAATACAAATACAGGCAGAATGATAATAATGACATATGTTCTGAATTCCTTAAATCTCTAACATAGTTTAACATTTGAAAAATTTCAGAATCATTGTCCAGTAGGATGTGTTGTAAATGCTTGTTGGATTAATAGAAAATTACAGACCTTTTGGTAATGGTGTTATACCCTGCCTTATTTCCAAACCTTATTTTAGACAGTTTACTGGGATATATACAATAGAGCAGGACAATAAGAAAGTAAAATGGTATTCAAAGATCAAGGACAAGGATAGAAACCTAAGATAAAGTCCCTGTTGCTATTTGTCATTATAAGGAGCTGTCCAGTTGTTTCCTAGTAAACAAGACCAAAAGGAAAATGGATTTATTGATAAAATTCTGTGTCCATCAGAATCATATAAAATCTTTATATTGCTGAGATTTATTGGAAAAATAAATTTAAGAAGAGGAATTCCTTAAAGGAAATTTCTTAAGAGAAGTTAATAGAAAATATTTTTATCAATAAACAGTTCCCACAGTTACAAACACATACTTCCCCAGTGGCCTCAGTGACTGGTTAAGGCGCCACCATTTCTTCAGTGTCTGCTGGGCAGCATTGCTACCTTATCATCAGGTGCTATGGAAAAATAGAATTGTGAAAAAATGTTTTGGCTCCTATAATGGAGTGACTTTCAGACTGTTCTACAGGGTGTTAGGAGTCCCACAGAGCCCCCTCTAGAAGGGGAAGTGAGGCCTCATAGTGCTGGGTTCTTGACCAAATCAGTGTTCCTTTGATCTCATTGGCAGAGTGATTTTCTTTGTAAAATTTCATGTGAACAAAGGATTTAAAAGGTAAAAGGTATTTGAGAGCTACTGGTCTAATAGTAGAGTTGGGACCATTGTTTAATAAAAATACACCCAAGATCCCCTGAAATCTGGCCTGACCTCCTTAAGGACAGAAACCCTGTAATACCGTAAGACACGTTGGTACCATGGCATTTTGCTACACACATGTTTTGATGCCATGTATATAAAGCCATCCACCCACCTGTCTAGAGATTAAATTTCATCTAGACTGCTTGGTATGTGTATGGTTTCTATTTTTACATTCAACTTTTAAATTCATATACATTGATTTTGGAATATGGTGTGAGTAGGGACACATCTTTGTTTGTTGTCTGTTTTTTTGTTTTTGTTTTTTTCTGAAAGAGCCAATTAGCTACCATCTTTTTTTATTGATTGATCATTCAGCCTTCCCTCCTGATTTGCAATCTCATCTTAGAATATCTTTCCCCAAAGCATTCTACAATTCCTGCAGTTCCCAGTGAGACCACTCTGTTACCGTAGTGTTTCTAGAAAGCACTTAAGTATACGTAAACTGTTGCATTAAAATTTTAGCCAGTGCTTGCTTGTTTTTCTAACTCTTGAATCAAAGATACCCCCCCCCAGATATTTGCCTTATCAGAGCTATTTTATTATCAGCGAAAGATATGTTCTTTTTGTCAGTTCACAACCTGTCAGGAATAAAATCAAACATTGTTAAGTGAGACTCAAACATTATGGTTCCGAAGAATTCAGAGCGGTTGCAGGGATAGGAAAGTTTAATATTCTTGCTTTGTGGCAGGGAACATATTAGTAAAGTAAACATTGAAAATTGAGGTAAATAACAGGATTTAAACTTTGAAAAAGTAACCAGAATGCTCCTGAGTTAGCACCATTTCAGAAAATATGTTTCGTAGTTATCGATTTTAAAGGAGACAGAATCGACAGCACTGTCACCTGCATCGTAGATGTCGTTAATTACAGGTTCTAAATGCCACTGATTACTGGAGCAGGTCTCCTAAGGTGCCACCAGTCTTTGGAAGTGAGGGGGTGGGCATTATACTCCATTGCTCCTGCCCAGTACGTGGCTCCAGCCACAGGATAGTTAAGGCTCGGTTTTACCATGAGTTTTTCCAGAAATAAGAGACATATTATGCTGCTGTAGGTCACATGTGAACTGTTGTAGAAAAACTAAATTGATGAAGGTATTTTGCTGAGAAAATAGTCACCAGCGTCCACAAAGCTGGCTAGTGGGTCAGAGTCTGAATTCTAGGTTTTGCTGCAAACTGCATGACCTGGAGTGCAAATACCTAATTTTTCCCCCCAGATTTCTTTTTACATTCTCCCAAATGTGTTCTGTAAACCATTATTGTCAGAAGGTGCTCCAGGAGAAGTTTCAAGCGTTCATGGTTAAATGAGTTAGAAATGCTGTGTACTAGATCAGGTGTAAGAAATGCACAAGATGTAGTAGAATATTAAAGGCTCTAAGAAGTCTTACAGGAAAGAACCCTTACATCTTTTGAACCTGTTTCTTGACATCTCTAAGAACACTGTTCCATGAAGTCCACTTTAGGAACCTGTATTAGGTGTCTGAGGTTATTTAAACCTCCATAATTCTAGTTCTAGTAAAAAAAAAAAAAAAAATTATTTCAACATGGTACTTTAATTTGTAATATCGGTGTGGAATCTTCTTCAGGAAACACTGGAAAAAGCCTTTGATTGTACGGCATCCTAGTACTCATGGATTTTACACACAGTGATACAGAGAAGCGTTGTTTTCCCCTGTGAGTACCAAAACCTTGATTTGAAATGATTGGTCAGAAAGAGGCCAAGTCAGAGGTTTCCCTGCTTTTCAAGAGCTCTGTCCAGTACCTCAGGTTCTACCCAGAATGTTTCTATAAGGTGCCGTTTGATGTTAGACACTCTTTATATCCAACATATTTTCTTTTGTTTAATACAATTTCAGCTGTTATTGGCTCAAAGTACATAGACCCCTGTAGGGATCTTTTACAGTTATTGTTCAGAAAATAATGTCTGGCTTCCTAATAATGAAGTTCAGAGGAAAATCAGGATTTTGTCATCTTGTTTGTAGGATGGGGGCTGCAGATAACATATATAAAGGACGGAGTACATTTATGGAAGAACTGGCTGACACAGCAGAAATAATAAGAAAAGCAACATCACAGTCTTTGGTTATCTTGGATGAATTGGGAAGAGGGACAAGCACCCATGATGGAATCGCCATTGCTTATGCTACACTTGAGCATTTTATTAGAGATGTAAGTATCTTGCATACCTTTTTGTACAGGAATGGTGCATACTATACAAATTGTTTTCCTGACCTCGGTTTCAAAATATTCAATATTATCCTGCAGTTCATCCTTTTCCTGCAATTGATCTTTCAAATGCTATACATGGAACTCAGGTAGATTGGCCCTAAGTAAAGTTTGTAGTTCTTTGATGTGTCTTGCTTTCTTTTGCTGAGGCAGAATAAACCTGGTCAGTAGGAGAAAGGCCTCCTTGGCAATATTTCCACCTAGAACTGTATCTTACTCTCCTTGGCAAACTAAATCAAGAGCAGGGCCCATCCACCTGCAATCCAATCCTTGAGAAAAGAACCAAATAAGAGATAGTGCCATTTTTGCCCTGTGAAATACTTTTTTCAACAATATCCTAGAAGATCTCCTTATAAGACCTTTGATCTGATCTTTCGGTGTCTCTATCTTAGTAACACTTTCAGTGCATGTGTGTTTCTTTTTTTTTAGAGTTCATTTCTTTTTTTTTTTGGCTGCATTGGGTCTTTGTTGCTGTGCGTGGGCTTTCTCTAGTTGTGGCGAGTGGGTGCTACTCTGTTGCAGTGCGTGGGCTTCTCGTTGCAGTGGCTTCTCTTGTTGCAGAGCACAGGCTTTAGGCACGCGGGCTTCAGTAGTTGTGGCTCGTGGACTCTGGAGCACAGGCTCAGTAGTTGAGGTACACGGGCTTGGTTGCTCCGCGGCACGTGGGATCTTCCTGACCAGGGATCGAACCCACGTCCCCTGCATTGGCAGGTGGATTCTTAACCACTGCGCCACCAGGGAAGTCCCAGAGTTCGTTTCTAAGCACCTGAATGTGAACTTTTGTTTGTGTCAAACTTTGTACCCCCGTCATCTCCATCAAACTGTCCCCTTTATTAACTGTCTCTGTTTTTGTTCATTTTGATCTCTCCTTTTTTCTCTCACCTTAGCACCTGCCCCTGAACCTTGTCTCTTCTTTGGTTTTTCTTTTTCTATTTTGTTCTCTACTTTTTACACTTTTCTTTGTCTCTGTGTCTTCCTTCCATTTTCATTTCTTCCTTTCTTCCTTAAATAGCCAATAAAAGCACATTTTTGCTCGTATTTCTTTGCAAAAATAAAATCCCCTTTTCTTTAAAGTTTTGTGGCCCTCAGTTTTTTGTTTAAACTTTTAGTTAGATTACATAGTTAATGACACATTTTCTGTTTTAAAATAAATACTTTTTACTTTTAAAGAAATTCTGTATTTTCAAAAAGATATAGCTCAGGAACTTTTCTTTAATCATTGTAGAAACTACAGGTTCAGTATAGTTCTATGTCTGCCTCCAAAACATACTTTTTAAACATTCATTTAAGGATACTACTCATGCAAGAGGGAGGAGATATGGGGATATATGTATATGTATAGCCGATTCACTTTGTTATAAAGCAGAAACTAACACACCATTGTAAAGCAATTATACTCCAATAAAGATGTTAAAAAAAAAAAAAAAGGGGGGCTTCCCTGGTGGCGCAGTGGTTGAGAGTCCGCCTGCCGATGCAGGGGACATGGGTTCGTGCCCCGGTCTGGGAAGATCCCACATGCTGCAGAGCGGCTGGGCCCGTGAGCCATGGCCACTGAGCCTGCGCGTCCGGAGCCTGTGCTCCGCAACGGGAAAGGCCACAACAGTGAGAGGCCCGCGTACCTAAAAAAAAAAAAAAAAAAAGGATACTACCTAGCTGTAAAAAAAATGGAATTTTGCCATTTGCAGCAACATGGATGGGCAATATGCTAAGTGAAATAGGTCAGACAGAGAAAGACAAATACTGTATGATGTCACTTATGTGGAATCAAAAAATACAACAAACTAGTGAATATAACAAAAAAGAAGCAGACTCACAGATACAGAGAGCAAACTAGTGGGGAGAAGGAAGCAGGGAGGGGCTTTTTAGGGGTAAGGGGAAAAAGGGTTATTATGGGGTTATATGAAATCATGTGCATGAAACTTCGGAAAGTTGTAAAGCACTACAGAATTTAAAGAATCTTTCATTTAATAAAAAATAGATTAATTAAGACATTCCTTTATTTTGAGCCTTCAGGAACAAATTATCACAGAGCTGAATTTGTCAACTTCGAGTTTCCTTTAATTGTATCTACTCTATAGCAGTGTATCAGTTACTATGACTGCATAACAAAATACCCTGAAACTTGGTGGCTTAAAACAACAGTAATCATTTATTGTCTCTCAGAGTATCTGGAGGTGAGAAATTTGGGAGCAGCCTGGCTGGGTGGTTTTGGCCCAGGGCCTCTTCTGAGGTTGCAGTCAAGTTGTCACCCAGGGCTACAGGATCCTCTTCGAACGTGGCGCACGCACATGGCTGGCAAGTTGGTGCTGGCGATTGGCCAGGGCCCTCAATTTCTTTCGCTATGGGCCTCTCCACGGGCTGCTTGAGTATCCTTACAGAGTGGCATCTGGCTTCCCCCAGAGGATGCATTCCAAGAGGCCAAGGTAGAAGCAGCAGTGCATTTTATTTTGCCATCATGTTGTTGACTACACAGGGTCAGCCCTGATCAGTGTGGAAGAGGCTACTCAAGAGCATGAGCATTGGGAAGCGAAGATATCTGGGGCCATGTTGGAGGCTGGCTGCCAAAAGCAGTTTGTCACAATTTCAGAGTCATTTAAGAACCTTCAGGAACAAATTAAGACAGAATTGAGTTTGTCATGTTTTCATTGCTTCTGTAGCAGTTTTTGGATATTTTAAATGTTGATGAAGAAAGTGTTAGTTTTAGATAAAGTTTACCTTGGAGTTAAGTCATTGAAGAGGATTTTTCAGGAACAAGAGTCCCTAACTTTTTTATGGATGAAAATCTTGATTTTTCATGATGTCTTTTGATTGCTGGGATGGGGAAGGGAGGAAAAGGAGGAGTCAGGGAGGCTACATGTTGCTGCTGCAGGGTGAAAATGGCCTTGAGGGGGGCAGTGGTGTAACCCAAACCCTTAGGTCTTCCAGCTAGAAATGCCCGTCAGCTCAGGGAAGGGACACTGGGGAGACAGCTGGTCCTAAGATATTTCAGGGCAGATTTTAAGAGCAACTTGTCAAAGAAATTCTGCCTTAATAGGTTTATTTGTTGTTTTTAGACAAAAGGCATATGTTCTGACTTTTAATAAGGCGAATGGCAGATGAATCAAAACTGGAGTTCTTCAATTTGATTACCCTCTTCTGCTAATTTTTAGGCCAAGATTTGGTGTTAACTTCCCTTAAGATAGGGATTTCTAGAACACATATAACTGTGCTTTAAAACATTCCTAGTTAAGTAATCCACAAGTCTGTACTGATACTAACAACACAAAAATAAATTTTAAAATGGTGAGGGTAGGGAGGAAGAAGGGAAAGCTCTACTTTACAAAATTCCAGCTAATAGAGAACGCTTTGTTTGTTTTTTTTAATCGACACTTATTAACTACCAGAATAATAACTGATTCAGGCAATGATGATCAACAGATAGTAAAACCTTTGGATGAAAGATTGTTGGAGAAAATGATATTCACACAGTTTCAAAGTATCACCCCCAAGTTATTTATTAATTACAAAGGAGAGGGGTGTCAGTACAGTGAAGGAATCTTCTGGGCACACACTTAAACCAAATAATCAGCTTTAGCATCCCCAATAATAGATCAGATTGACATCATGTACCTCCTGATGTGATATACTGAAAAGGGTATGTCACCTACGTATATATATAATATTGCTGGTAATAAGTTTTAATCTGAATTGAATGAGGCAAATCCAAATTGAGGGAGATTATGCAAAACAGCCCTCCTGGATAATTCAAAAATTTTAAAGACATAGAAGTGAAAAAAGAGAAGTCTGGGGAACTGTTCTAGATTAATGGGGACTAAAGAGGCATGACTAAGTGTACCACATGAGTCTTGATTTTTTTTTTTTAATATAAAGAAATTTCTGAAGAACATTATTGGGATAGTAAGGGAAATTCATGGACTATGTGTTAGTAAATAGTGATATATCATTGTTAAACTTCTTGAGTGTAATAATTTTATTCTGGTTATATAGGAGAGTGTTTTTGTTCTCAGAAGATAGAATCTTAAGTATTTAGGGACCAAGTGTCATGATGTCTACAATTCTCAAATGGTTCAGGAAAAAAGTGTGTGTGTGTGTGTGTGTGTAGAGGGGGAGGGAGGAGGAAAGGGGAAATATGGCAAAATATTAACCAATGGTTGTCCAGATAAAGAATACATGAGTGTTCATTGTACTTGTCTTGAGGCTTTTATGAAGGTTTGAAATTTTTCAAAATAAAGTTGGAGAAAAGTTTAAATTAAAATTTAAAAATAAAATAACTTTCATTATGTCTCACTGCTTTAGGTGAAATCCTTAACCCTCTTTGTTACCCATTATCCACCAGTCTGTGAATTAGAAAAAAGTTACTCACAACAGGTGGGGAATTATCACATGGGATTCTTGGTCAACGAGGATGAAAGCAAACAGGACCCAGGTATGAATTGTTCTTGCAGTAAGTACAACTAGAATTCTGTTGGTTTTCATAATTTATAACTTGAAGTTCATAGGAGGATGAACTTATTGCTTATTAATCATAAAAGCTGTGAATGTTGATTGTAATTGACATTTGTCCAAATTCATTTTCTCTAAGCTTAGGGTCAGATAGAATTTGCATTTATCCTCACCATGTCTGAATCCTTCTCTGGCCCTCCTTATCTCATTTTTCTACAAGAAGAAGGTGGGGTGAGGGTGTCATTTAGGTTTTATTCTTAGATCCATCTCAGAAAAGATGCCCTAACAGTCATGTGTATTAGTTATCTTTAAAAATACTCAATAGGGCTTCCCTGGTGGCGCAGTGGTTGGGAGTCCACCTGCCGATGCAGGGGACACGGGTTCATGCCCGGTCTGGGAAGATCCCACATGCTGTGGAGCGGCTGGGCCCGTGAGCCATGGCCGCTGAGCCTGCGCATCCAGAGCCTGTGCTCCGCAACGGGAGAGGCCACAACAGTGAGAGGCCGCGTACCGCATAAAAAAAAAAAAAAAAAAAAAAAAACTCAATACATTTCCCAAAATATCATTTAGCATTAATTACTTACTAAGAGTAATACTCTATACTGGCCATACATGTTGTCTTAATTTGACAAGGAAAGTGAATCTCAGGTAAAGTGGGTTCCCCATGTCAGCCACCTGGGTGGGGGCTGAACTGAGCCTAGAATCTACATCCTCTGCCTGCAAGTTCTCTTCTGCTCTGCTAGAAATGGTATATGGGAGCCACAGTATTTTTCCTAGCCTTCCGCTTACTACTCAAGTCACAGAAATGAAACATTTCGTGAAAAAGAACATCATTAGCCAATAGAAAAAATTCAAGCGCTGTAAGTAATATAGTAGATTTTAGCTTTTTTTTTTCCCCCCTGTTCAGTAATAATTTTTTTTTTTTTTTTTTTTGCGATACACAGGCCTCTCACTGTTGTGGCCTCTCCCATCGCGGAGCACAGGCTCCGGACGCGCAGGCTCAGTGGCCATGGCTCACGGGCCCAGCCGCTCCGCGGCATGTGGGACCTTCCTGGACCAGGCCACGAACCCACATCCCCTGCATCGGCAGGCGGACTCTCAACCACTGTGCCACCAGGGAAGCCCAATAATAATTTCTTTTAAGCTGTGGGCCAGTGATGGTTTATGCAGTTGGTGTGCTACAATGGAAAATCCATTATCAAAGATACTCCAGAGTCCAAATTTTATTTTGGAAAAGTAATAAGTAAGGATGGACCTGAAAAAGATATCAGGCAACTGGCCCAAATAGAACAAAGCACTGGACCTAAGATAAATGTAATGTTAGGCAGTCCTGGCCTTTCACCACCATGCGGTCTTGAAAAACACAGCATAAATTCTCTCATGGAAGCAGTTTTGTATCTATTCATCTGCATCCAAAGTGACAGGAGGAGCTTATAAGCTAAAATCCAATGGGATAAACAAAACAGAGTTCACTAGCAGGGAAGGGTCAGTGGTAAGTGTTTGATGTGAACTGACTACTAACTCAGACCCTTACATCTTAAGTGTTTTGGCATCTTATTTTATTGACTTAGATTTTTATTCATGAACATAATATTTAAAAACTAAATAATGCTAAAGACTCACAGTAACAGGCAGTGGTCCCCTGCTTCCATCCTTTTATTACTCCACGGCCCCTCCCAATCCCAGTCCCAAGGCAACTGCTTTTGACTCTTTCATCCATTTCTTCCATAGTTCTAAATACTGTGCTTATTTTCCTATCTCTTGGTTCATCAACCTGACACAGTATTTACTGACTTCTGTTAAATGAGGGTCTTCCACCCTCCCTCCCCCTTCCTCCTGGTATAGTAGTTTCACGTTTTTTCCGTTTCATTCACATTCATTGTTTTCACTATTACTGCCAGTAGGTATTGCTTACTCATGAGCCAAGTATGTTTTCTTTCTTTTACAATGTTTTTCTTGAAGGTGATAATTGTTTTTATTCTTTCATTGTTTTATTTGAGTCTATTGTTGAAAGTTCCTGTATCCTCCAGTAGCTTTGCAAAACACCTCTCTAGACAGTTTTCCACATGACTGAACCTGTTGGTTCCAGTTTTCCCCACTGGTTTCATTCTTCCTGGAGCCCTTTGTCTTCCTGCTCATCTGAACTGGTTGTTTCCTAGGCCTGCTGCCCAGCTGTTGCTGTCATCCTAGGAAGTCTCTTAACCTCTCCTCTGTGCATTTGACTGCAAGTAACAGAACACTTGGGCTCACACCAGCTCAGACGATGAGGATACGTATAATTTCGTATTACAGGCACCTCAGGAAGAGTGGGCTTCAGCTCCTCTTCTATGCAGTTCTCCAGGCTTTGCCTTCCTGCCTTGCTGGTTTCATCATCAGACTAGCAGCAAGATGGCTGCAGCTCTTTTGGGCATTGCATCCAGAATTGACAATGTCGGAAGGAATAAAAGGGACCAGCTTTTCCTGTGACTCTTTCTTAGGAGCAAGGGAACTTTTCTTAGATACCCACTAGCATCTCATCAGTGTCCTATCTTATTTTCAGGATTGAATCACATGATCATTCTTAAACCAATTCCTAGAAGTAAGAATGGAAGGGATAACTTTGGTCAGCCTAGACTAATTGGGATCAACATTTGGAGCTGGATATGAGGACACTGCTCCCTGAGATAAATGGTCAGGGAGTTAATTCATTTATAAATCAGGGTTTTCTTAGAGGTGGAATAGATTTTGGATAGGCTACTAATAATATCAACTAAAGAAGGTAAAGTTTTTAAGATTTTGCATGAATGAAAATGTCTTGTGAGCATTGAAGGGTAACAAACTATCCAGGTTAGCAGGTACTGGTTTCTACATGCTTCTTTCCTAGTCTTTTCCTACCCACTTTGTCACCTGTTCTTTGTGTTCCTTAAGTTTTATTTGGAGGCAAAAGGTATTCTTAGTGCTTTGTAATGTGAGTTTTAGTCTATGTATTCCTGATAGTGTCAGCATACTTTTCACCTCCCACCTCTAGCACCCACCCTTAGAAAGGTATTATTTGTCTGTTGCTGAATTCTTAGAGGAGATTAAAGAAAATTCCATTATCCTTTTTCTCCATTGTGTTCAGTCTTTTGGCTTTTTAGCTTTTAGCTGATAAAAGAATAAAGCATACACGTTTATCAAATGAAATAATATATGAGAAAAGCTCCTGATAAACTTATAATAAGTATACTAGGGTCTCAGAAATCATTGTGAATCTGGTTCATCTTGGACATTTTTGCAATACCGTTCAATTATATTGAATTTTGTAATAAAAGCTGCATAATCCCAAGCTGCTTTAGGTTTATCAGAGATTAAACTGTATGCAGCTGTTGGGGAAGAATTTGTTCTCTACCCTTCTTGGTTCTTTGGCTGGTCTAATAATCAAATTAACATAAGACAGATTAACAGGAGAAAACCAAATTTACTTATGTATCTATGGGGGCCTCATAAGAATATGAGGGCAAGTCAGGCAGTTGAGGCTTCTATGCCATCCTGAGCTAAGGAATGGGATATGAGACTGGGGCATCAAAGGGGAGGAGGGTAATTCACAGGGAAATAAGAAAAACAGATATTTGGTAATTAGATGTTTGTCTTGCCCTATACATAGGTCATTCAGATAAATGTTCTCTGTGGTAACAGTCTGTCTCTGAGCCAGGGCCCCCGGCTACCTCCATCTAAATTCTTTTAGGCCGTTGAAGGGGGAGCTAAAAAGCCCTTCCTGAACCTGTTGGACCTCCCCTGTCTTCAGCCCCAGACACTCTGCACGCCAGAGTGGCACATCTTGGGGAGCCTTGTTCTGAATCCCTTCACAGTCTTGTCTTTGTATTATTGTACTTCATTGTATCCCAATTCTTTAAAAGTTTTAACTTCATGTATATGTACTATGTGGTAGACTGGTTCCTGAGGAAGCAGATTCTGAGGTTTACATGCCAGAGTTTATTGGGGAGCGCTCTCACCATCAACACCCGAGCAGGACTGGGCAGTCCTGGGCTGTGTTACAGTTATAAGGCTTCAGCCCACCCTGCAGAGAGCTCTGACGAGGGTTGGTCCTTCAGAGTTACCTCAACTTCGGGTGAGAGAGCCAGGCCTTATACCTTTTATTAGTTATCTACTGTTGCATAATAAATTACCCCCCAAAACATAGCAGCTTAGCACAACAAATATTTATTATCTCATAATTTCTGTGGAGCAGGAATCCAGGGGCAGCTCAGCTGAACACCTCTGCCTCACAGTCTCTCACAGGCTACCTCATGGTATCGGCCAGGGCAGCAGTCGCTTCAGGGTTTGACTGGGGCAATCCACTTCGCAGCCCACTCACATGCTGTTGGCAGACCTCAGAATAGCCACTTCCAAGTTCACTCACGTGGCTGTTGGTAGGCTTCCAGGCCCTCACTGACTTGTTGGCCAGAGACATCAGTTTCTTTCCATGGGACCTCCATGGGGCAGCCCACAATATGACCACAGGCTTCCCTTAGAGCAAACAAGCCAGAAAGAAAGTGAGAGTGCCCAAAACAGGCCACAGTCTTTCATGATGTAATCTCAAAAGTGACAGGCCATAATTTTTGTCATATTCTATTCATTAGAAGCAAGTCCTTTGAACCAGCCCACACTCAAGGAGAGGGAATGACACAAGGGCTTGAACACAGGGAGGCAGAGAACTTTGGTGGCCATCCTAGAGGCTGCCTACAAACCCCCATAGCAACCAGTCACTGGACGCAGGTTGCCCAAGATGGGACGTGACCTTGGGTGAAGCAGTTCTCTTCAGCTGAGGAAGTTCCCAAAGGGAGCACACAGCTGAGAGTTGCAAGCTTAACAGCCTTCCTGACAGTTGGGGCAGTAAACCCTTCAGTCCTGAGTGGGATTTGGGTGGTACCAAAGCATCCACTTCAATATGTATAGCTCTTAGTTAACTAGGATGTTTAATAAGCCAGAATTTCTCAGTCTTGTTATTTAAACTGTGCAACATGTAATATTTCCTTATCTGTTTTTGTGGTTTTGTTTCTAGCACTCTTAGAAACATCTTTTACATATGTTACTTTACAGAGTGTATTACAAGACTGATGAATATATTCTTCCACTGGAAAACACTTTTTTTTAAATCTATTTTTAAAGGAGAAATTGTATTGTACCACGTATCAGAATCACTTTTTTGATATAGAAGGTCAGTGGAAATTTTTCAGCAAACAGCATAAAACTAAATACTTCTTAGCTTACAATGAGTAATTGTTAAACACCATTTTAACTGAGCTAAAAGATAGATTCTAAATTCAAAAGCATTTTCAAAGCAGTATTTACCCTTTTCTAGATATGTAGTGTTGATAAAAGGAGCTAACAAGGGATTAGGAACAATGGATTTCTTTTTCAGGTTATAAATTTTAATTGAATAAAGTTATAAGAATTTGTATGTTGTCTTTAATCCTCTAATTTCTTTCAACTTTCAAGAATGGTTTTCTTTCTCTCTCTCTCTCTCTCTCTCTCTCTCTCTCTCTCTCTCTCTCTCTTTTTTAACTATTTTTTAGGTGAAGAAGACCAGGTTCCTGATTTTGTCACTTTTCTTTATCAAATAACCAGAGGAGTTGCAGCAAGGAGTTATGGACTCAATGTGGCTAAACTAGCAGATGTTCCTGGAGAAATTTTAAAGAAAGCAGCTAGCAAATCAAAAGAGCTGGAAGGATTAGTAAATATGAAAAGGTCAGAATGATTGTGCTGCATTTTTTGATTTATAATGAAATCTTCCAAGTTGTCCCAGGAAGAGGATTGTCCTGTAAATGAACATCAGAACTTCCTTCAAGTGTCTCTTCAAGTATTGTGAAACATTTAATTACAATAAAATGAAAACAGCTCTTACCAAAGCTCACGTGAATTCACTCATGCCTCTCTAGTCAGATCTTTTATTAAGTTGATAAATTGGTTCTTTTAATCATTTTTCTAAAGAATTAACTTCTTAATATGTACAACACATTTGTTGCCTAAAATATTTATGCAAAAAATTACTAATGTTAACCTCAATATATAAAATGTTTAGAGTACTTCTTTTATTCATATATTGCATTCAGATATGCAGTGGTTGCATTCAGAAATGAAGAATTCTGTCAGGACAGGAATGAAAATAATAGTATCACATAACTAGCTGATTAGAGTCAGTATCCACACGTCACTTACTTTGTGGATTAGTTTGTGACAGAGTTTTCATTCTAACCGACTTCTCCATCATCTAGGAACGCTTTTGTGAATGCACTCACTTTTTACCCTGGATAGCCAGCAAGTATATAGTCAGTATATATACTAATCTTCATATAAACCTGAGACGTACTTTGGAAGGAAGATATTCCTAGGAAAACACCATACTAATAAATAATAAATTATAGCCTTTTTTCCCCAAATATAAGATTATATTATAAAACAACATAAGCTCCTCCCCTACCTCCTACCCCATTCTTTCTCTGCTTGGAGAGTCTGATCGGCCTGGGGCAGGACATGATTGCCCTGGTCCATAACCATATGACCAAGAGTGAACAGGCTGTTAGTCCAATAGAACATCTTGGCTGACCACTATACTGTAAGAATATGTTTTAGTTCTGGAAATCATCCCCTATTTAAATACTGAAATATTAACACCTAATATTAGTTAAACAATTGCCAACTTGTATACTGACGTACAGTTGTGCAACCAACTTCTCTTTCTCCTCTTCCTTCCTCTGTGGTTCTGCCTTGCACTCCACACTTTGCAGTGGTAAATGGTGGTGAATCAGGTCCAAAGTGCTGGAATACTATAAAAGACATATCGTTTCCTCTGTTGACATTCTCTTCTGGATCCTTTCCTCAATGCCAAGTTAGAAACAAATGTAATCAGTGACCGCTTATTTCTAGTTATTTGTAACAAAATAGATTAACATAAAATTTTTCTAGAGAGAAATGTAATCATCTATGAGAGTTTAAAAATAAGCTTAGCCCTTAGTTCTTTGGGCTGATTTAAATCCTCTCTTGTTGTCTTCTTATTTTTCTTTTTCCCTACAGAAACTAGAATAAAACTTTACTACTAAAGATACATAAGCAAGATGGTGATAAAATATGAGAGTTTATACATGTTGCTGCTATATAGCCTATAAAGCAAGAGCAGTGAAATTCACAGGTTATTTATAAATATTTTAACTCTTCCAACTAGTATATGACATTTTGAAATCTAGAAAGTTATCTTAAAAAGACAGACTTATAGAAAGAGGTTGCACTGGGATGGAATCTGATGATTTATCAGGATACACTGCATTTATTGTTTTTCCTTTTCACTAAAAGTGCCTGTCACATCGATTCCATTGGCGAGGTCAAAGAAAGCAAACTGAATCCCGTGCGTTCATGTGGGTTTGGTAATAGCTAATATTTATTGAATGCTTGCTGTGTGCACCAGCAAGTCTGGGCAGTCAGTCCTTTGCAGCAGCCTAGACACTGTGCCAGTTACTGTTCTTATTGCTTTATATACATTAACTCACTTAATCCTTACGACAGCCTTGTGAGATAGGTACTGCTGTCGTCCCCATGTTATAGTTGGGGACAATGAGGCTAAGTGGGGGTAGGAAGCTGACCAGGAAACCAGGGTCACGCAGCTAGTTGGTGCTGGAGCAGTGATTGGAACTCAAATACTCCCTCTTCAGACCCTAAGTAGGTCTCTGTTATGTTGGCATTTTACTCTTTCCATAGCCTGCATTATTTTATTTTATTTATTTATTTTTTTAGCCTGCATTATTTTATTAAATCAATTTTACTTTTCATCCTGTGAGCACACATAGCCTCTGGCTGAGTTAGAAGAGGGAGGAAGCTGGGCTCTCCCCTCCCCAGAGGCAAGAGAGCTGATCAACAACTTTGGTCTCTTGATTATAGTAGCAGCACTGAAAAATTTGTTTCTCAGGAAGGCTGATGCATCCTGACATAGTTTCCCAACCACAGGACCTTACCTGTGAGTCTAATGTTACAGACTTTTCATAGCTTTCCATGAGATGTACTGGCCTCTAACAATTTCATTTATAAAAGAAATAGTATTTTATTTTCTCTCCAGGAAAAGACTAAAGTGTTTTGCGAAGTTATGGACGATAAATGATGCAAATGATTTGCAAAAGTGGATGGATGAGTTCAAACTGGAAGAAATTACAGACTTCTCTTCCTGATGAAAATGAAGACTACGTTTTGGAACCAAAAAATAGAGAATTAAAAATACCAACTGTATAAAACAACTCTCTAGTAACAGCCCATCTTTGACCTGAGCATAAAACTTGACCGTGGTATATTCCTGTTAGAAACAGGGAGGACTTTTGTGTAGAAAGTCTGTTTCAGGTTCCTGCCATCCTTTTAAAAGTATAAACACTTTTGAATATTAAGATTTCTATCATGTCATTAGAAAATCTCATGGACGGTAAGATTCAAATAAAATCAAAAACTTCTAAGTAAAACCTGGAGTGCTAGAATATACAGTTCATGAACTTTTAGAGTGATATAAAAATTTAATGCATAATCTTATTTGTTTCAGTTCAGATAATTTGCAACTGGTTGAAATGCCTTGCAGGAATATACCTTTTCATTGGAACTAAAAGAATTTTATAATGCCACCAGTTTATTCACTGTAAGCATAAGAATTTTTGAAGAGAAATAGAATTATCAGGCTTTTAGAAACTAGAGCACAGAAAGAGTAAGGTCATATGAAATTTGAAAAGCTAAATATTGTCATAGTTTTAAGCAATTTGAGGATTGTTGGATTAAATTATTTGTCATTCAAGTAATAAACATCTGATAAATACTTGCTATATATGATTTTTTTTCATGTTGAATTTGGGGGTTCTCAACTATTTGGGACATTTGTTACTTTTTAGGTTTAATTGTGGAACCAAGGTTGCTGCTCCTCCCAAGTACACAAAACTGAGCTTTCTCATTTTGGACCTTTCTACGAACTGATATAGCAAATGTATGATCTTCCCAGTATTGAACCTTATAGCTATGTTGATTCATAACAATGCTCCCTCCCTGCACGTTTAGGGTGACAGTGCTCAGCTTTGTCCCTGAGCTTTTTATAGCACTTACAACCTGGCTTCTCATATCCATATTCTTTTTGTTTCTAAATATATGATCTTGCACAAAGGCTTCCCATCCTGTTTCCCACTCGGTTTTCATTCCTACTCAGTGAAATGCCTTCACTTGATGGCCACATTTCTAATTTCTTCTTTAGATTCTTTTTTTTTTTTTAGCTGCACCGCGCAGCTTGCGGGATCTTAGTTCCCCGACCAGGGATGGAACCTGCACCCCTTGCAGTGGAAGCGTGGAGTCTTAACCACTGGACCGCCAGGGAAGGTCCCTTTAGATCATTTCTTACAGTGAGCCCTGGACACAGTCAATTAAGTCTCCCCAAGGTGATGAAGAGCAGTTGGTTGCTACACTTTTGAGTCACTCATGCTTTAGCCCTGTGATTCCCCACCTTTATGGAGTTAGTATATGATGTAGTTTGATTCCTCCATCCTTCCAGAAATATTAACATACAGTGAAATTCTCAAATGTATCTCCAAATAGAATTAGTTGGGATTTACTCTTTAAATTTTAAAAATAACACTTTTAAAGCAATGTTTCAATACTCCATAAGACCATAAATGTTTTATATTAACAGAGGTAGTGCCGTAACCTTACTGGCACGCCAGCAGAAAAAGGAGATGAATCCAGGAATGTCACGCTCATGCCTGAGGGAGCTGCAGGGACCAGCAATCACAGGTCATATCCAAGTGGATAGTTGGGGCTATCTCTGGCTTGCCCAGGCCAGTGTCAACATTCAAGCAGGTAAGAGTTTCAGGAGCAGTGTGTCCAGGCAGTGACGGTCCACAGTGTCTGGCAAGTGACAATGTGGAATATTACAAGGTAGATTCTCTAACATAAAGCAGGATATCAGCCAGCCAGCCAATTTGCAGGAGGTCAGTCCTGCTCCAAGTTTGGAAGAAGATCAGCACTGCCAAACTGCAATTCTAAGTGAGGCTCCTTCCCAGCCAGGGTGCTGAGGTGTTGAAGGGAAAGTTGTGTCAGAGTCTTAGACATGAAGATTGTACACATGCCATGGAGATTGGCAGGAAAGATGCCATTGATTGGGTATGTACTCCAGGTATCAAACTTAAGGAGTGCTGCAATTCTAATATTAGATATAATGTCTTTGAGATCCTGATTTGATTTCCTTTAGTTACATACCTGGAAGTGGGATTGCTGGATGGTATGGTAGTTCTATTTTTTATTTCTTGAGCAACCTCCATACTGTTTTCCATAATGGCGGTACCAATTTACAGTCTCACCAACAGGGTACAAAGGTTCCCTTTTCTCCACACGTTCACCAACACTTGTTACTGCTTGTCTTTTTGATAATAGCCATCCAAAGGGGTGTGAGCTGATACCTCATTGTGGTTTTATTTGCATTTCTCTGATGATTGTAGTCAGTTTTATAACATTTTTATCACCCTAAAATCTGTTGTCATTAGCAGTTACTCTCTATTCCTCTCCCAAATCCCCAGCCCTAGACAGTCACTAACCTGCTTTCTGTCTCTATAGATTTGCTATTTTGGACATTTCATATGAATGGAATTATACAATATGTGGTCTTTGGTGTCTGGCTTCTTTCATTTAACTTACTGTTTTCAAGGTTCATCCATGTTGTAGCAGGTAGCAGTACTTCATTCTTTTTTATTACTGAAAACTATTCCATTATATGTATATACCACATTTTGTTTATCCGTTCATCAACTGATACACATTTGGTCTCTTTCCATTTTTTGGCTATTATGAATAGTTCTACTGTGAACATTTATGTACAGATTTTTATGTGGCAAGCCACAAGATTTTTTTAAAATTTTATTTATTTATTTATTTATGGCTGTGTTGGGTCTTCATTTCTGTGTGAGGGCTTTCTTTAGCTGTGGCAAGTGGGGGCCACTCTTCATTGCAGTGCGTGGGCCTCTCACTATTGTGGCCTCTCTTGTTGCGGAGCCCAGGCTCCAGACGCGTAGGCTCAGTAGTTGTGGCGCACGGGCCTAGTTGCTCCGCAGCATGTGGGATCTTCCCAGATCAAGGCTCGAACCCATGTCCCCTGCATTGGCAGGCAGATTCTCAACCACTGTGCCACCAGGGAAGCCCCCACAAGATTTTTTTTAGAGCTACCCCCCAATAATTCTAAAGTGCAGTCTGGTTTGTGAACCACTAGTCTCATAGATTACAAGTGACTAAGCAATATTTTTCATTGGATTGACCGTCATTTGGTCTCTCTCCTCTGCTTAATCTATCATTTAGACAAAGCATGGCATACTGTAGAACCCCAATAAATGTTGAAATAGAAAAAGAAAAACCAAACCCTTTCATGTTAGAAATCCAACGAAATGACTCTTCGTTTCATAATCAAGATACTATTTCACTAGGGATTCAAGATCCATATAGAAGTATACTATATCTTAAAACAAAAAAATTAAAATTTCTTCTGCCAGTTTGTCCAAGTTAGAGCCTGTTGTCTTGGTGGTAGTGGTAAGGTAGCTGGTGAAGTAGTGCTCACTGCATGAATTCCAGAGTAAAGACTAGATTGATTCCAATGTGGTCTACAAATTATTGTAGAGCTTTACTAAGTTCCAAGATCAGTATTAATTACTGCTGTGCCAAGTAATTATAAAAGTGTCATTTGATGTTTCACACTAAGAACATGGGTGGAGAGAAAAAGGAACCTGGATTAATACCATCTGCGGTTTCTAACTTTGTAATTACCTTCAATTCCTCTTTGGAACATTGTGGTTAGTATAGATGATTATCGTTAGGTTTATTAATGTTCAAAGAGGTATTACCATTAGGGAGATATCCATTCTGGTTTGCCTAGGATGAATCTGGGACATTCTGGTCTACACCTGTTTTCCTGGTGTACTTGTTAAGAGCCTCTTTCACTCAAAAGTGTCCTGTTCTGAATAATAAATTACGTGGTTACCCTAGTTTTAGGTGCTAATTCATGGACACACTTACCGACTTGATGGATTTTGAATGTCTTTAAAAATTGATTTTTTTCAACTAGCCCCGTGAGCCACAATTACTGAGCCTGCGCGTCTGGAGCCTGGGCTCCGCAACAAGAGAGGCCGCAATAGTGAGAGGCCCGCGCACCACGATGAGGAGTGGCCCCCACTTGCCGCAACTAGAGAAAGCCCTTGCACAGAAACGAAGACCCAACACAGCCATAAATAAATAAATTTTTTAAAAAAATTTAAAAATTGATTTTTTTAACCCACTGTATGAACTGATTTTTATCTGAACTATCTGCCAGTTGTTTTTTGCTTGTTTATAATAAATGCTTTACATTGTGGCATTTAGAAACTACCACTCTGGTTATTGGCATGTTAGAGCTTTACAACCTAATCTGTTTTTGAGACTAAATCCCCAGAGATAACTTTGTCATTGGCCTTGTCTCGATGAAGATGGTGAAGAGTATGCACCTATATGATCATGAGACACACAGCAGGGCTGTCGTCTGGCAGAAATAATTATTGATCTCGGGACAAAGAACCCTTTTCTCTAGTTGTTTTGTCCTTTGTTCAAATCATCCTTTCATTGCCTTTGACTGTATCCTTTTTCTTTTTAACATTCAGAAGTCATTTTATTTTCTACATCAGAAATATTATGTGCCATTTTAACCTCCTTTTCAGCCTCATGCTCCTTTTTTTAAAACCTTACTTCCATGAATCTCCTTCATTGGATGTAGGGATGTCCCGCCCTCTATCAGAATCACCTAAGGAGGTTTTATTCTATTTTATTTTTTTAAATTTTATTGAAGTATAGTTGATTTACAATGTTATGTTAATTTCTGCTGTACAGCAAAATGATTTAGTTATACATATTTATATTCTTTTTCATATTCTTTTCCATTATGGTTTATCACAGGATACTGCTATACAGTAGGACCTGTTGTTTATCCATACTATATATAATAGTTTGCATCTGCTAATCCCAAACTCCCATCCTTCCCTCCCCTATCCCTCCCTCCCCCTTGGCAACCTCAGGTCTGTTCTCTTTATCTGTGAGTCTATTTCTGTTTGATAGATATGTTCATTTGTGTCGTATTTTAGATTCCACATATAAGTGATATCGTATGGTATTTGTCTGTCTCTTTCTAACTTAACTTCACTTGGTATGATAATCTCTAGGTCCATCCATGTTGCTGCAAATGGCATTGTTTCATTCTTTTTTAAGGCTGAGTAATATTCCGTTGTGTATATATACATATACATATATATATATGTATATATATATATATACAGACACATATATATATACACAATTTTACACACACACACACACACACCACATCTTTGTCCATTCGTCGATGGACATTCAGGTTGTTTGCATGTCTTGGCTACTGTAAATAGTACTGTTGTGAACATTGGGGTGTATGTATCTTTTTAAATTATAGTTTTGTCTGGATATATGCCCAGGAGTGGGATTGCTGGATCATATGGTAACTCTATTTTTAGTTTTTTGAGGAACCTCTATACTGTTTTCCAATAGTGACTGTACCAGTTTACATTCCCACCAACAGTATAGGAGGGTTCCCATTTCTCCACACTTCCTCCAGCATTTATTATTTGTAGACATGTTGATGATGGCCATTCTGACCGATGTGAGGTGGTGGTACCTCATTGTAGTTTCAGGATCACCTAAGGAGGTTTTAAATACAGATTTCTAGGCCTCACTTTAGCTCTGCTGAATCTGAATCTTTGAGGTTGGTACACAAGAATATCAGTCAGTGTTCATTTGTGTCCTCATCTCTTCTTTCCCATTTTCTCTCTCCTTTCCTTTTCTCACTTCTCCCTACATGATTAGTGGTCTTGTCTCCAAAGAGATTTGCTACAACTCATATTCCTCGGATCATAACACTTCTCCAGGATTCTGTCTAATTCAGTAACTCTGGTATGGAACCCAGGGAACTTTTTTTTTTTTTGGATAGACTTTATTTTTTAGAGCAGTTTTAGGTTCACAGCAGAATTGAGGAGAAACTACAGAGACTTCCCACGTACCCTCTGCCCACACAAGCACAGCCTCCACCACTGTCAGCATCCCCCACTGGAGCAGTACATTTGTCACAATCGATGACCCTTCATTGTCACATCATTATCACTCAAAGCCCATGGTATATATACTACGGTTCATTCTTGGCATTGTACATTATATGGATTTGGACAAGTGTTTAGTGGCATGTATCCACCATTATAGTATCATATAAAATAGTTTCACCGCCCTAAAAATCCTCTATACTCTGCTTATTCATCCCTTTTTCTTCTCTAACCCCTGGTAACCACTGCTCTTTTTACAACCTTTGTCTTACAGTTTTGTCTTTTCCATTGCCTCTGTCATTTAGTTGGGATCATGCAGTATGTAGCCTTTTCAGATTGGCTCCTTTCACTTAGTAATATGTGTTTGTTTCCTCCATGTCTTTTCATGGCTTGATAGCTCATATTTTTAGCACTGAATAATATTTCCTTGTCTGTTTTTATTACAGTTTATCCATTCAACTTACAAAGGACCTTGTAATTGCTTCCACGTTTTGGTAATTACGAATAAAGCTGCTATAAATATCTGTGTACAAGTTTTTGTGTGGACACAGTTTTGGGTAAATACCAAGGAGTGTGATTGCTGGGTTGTATGGTAAGAGTATGTTTAGTTTTGTAAAAAGTTGCCAAACTCTCTTCCGAAATGACTGTGCCATTTTGCATTCCCACCAGCAATGAATGAGAGTTCCTGGTGCTCCACATCCTTGCCAGCATTTGGTGTTCTCAGTATTTTGGACTAGGGACATTCTAATAGGTGTGTAGGTTTATTGTGGTTTTAATTTGCAATTCCCTAGTGACATACGATGCTAAGCATCTTTTCATATGCTTATTTGCCATATGTATCAATATATCTTTGGTAAGCTGTCTGTATAGGCCTTCTGCCTGTTTTTTTAATTGCAAGGTTCATTTTCTTATTGTTGCATTTTAAGAATTCTTTGTATTTTTTAAATAACAGTCCTTTATCAGATGTGTCTTTTGCAGGTATTTTCTCCCAGTCTGTGGCTTGTTTTCTCATTCTCTTGACAGTGCCTTTTGCAGAGAGCAGTTTTTTTAATTTTGATGAAATCCAGCTTATCAACTATTTATTTCATGGATCGTGCCTTTGGTGTTATATCTAAACAGTCATTGCCATACCCAAGGTCATCTAGATCTTCTCTGTTATCCTTTAAGAGATTTATAGTGTTGCATTTTACATGTAGGTCTGTGATCCATTCTGAGTTAATTTTTGTGACAAGTGTAAGGTCTGTATCCAGATTCATTTTTTAAAATAGACTTTATTTTTAGAGGAGTTTTTGGTTCACAGCAAAATTGAGTGGAAAGTACCAAGAGGAAAGCTTATTTTTGAAATGAGTCTCATAAGTGATCTTGATGCAGATAGTTAAAGAATTGAGTTATGAGAAGCATGGTCATAATGCCTTCAAATTCTTATTCATAAGAAGTCAGTTCTGCAAATAACGGTGGGCCTTTAATTTCTCCAAACTCCTTGCATTTCTTTGTAACAGAATATTAGGCAAAAGAAACACAGAAAGTTGCATTTTTGTTTTATGAAACTTAAAGGAGTGTCCATAAAGAGCATGCATGATGCCTCAAACTGTTCGTAAGCTCTCTGATATAATGGTATTTTATATCCTAAGTAACATTCCAGCCAATGTAGAGCATAATCAGGAAAGGAGATAATGAAAATCTTTCCAAGCATCAGCTCTGCTTCATGACCTTGAGCACTATAATTTTCTAGTGAACAGTAGCTTTCATATTATTAGTACACAAGCTAAGTTCTAAAATATTCTTTCACTGTAGGCACAAAAACAAGATGACCTTAGTCAGAAAAGAGTTGTTGATGGAACCAAAAATTAACTCTCACTTTGTAAGCAGCAGGCTTACAGGTCCCTGTGTAAATTAATGCTGGTCAGCAGTGGTTTAACAAACCTGCAGTATTAGAAGCTCCCAGAACAATCACTCCTATGTCAGATAGAAACCTTGAGTGAGGTTTGAATAAAAAAGTTATTGAGTTAGTGTTCTCTTGCAGTGAGAAAATGCAATTCCTCATTTATAGGAGGGAGCAAGTTGAACATATAACTTTTCTACAGAGGAAAGTACCAGAGACTTCAAGGCATCTTATTTAAATGTAAAAACTACGTTTATTGGTAGCAGATGAGTGTAGGTAGCCAATTGCAAGACATCTTACTATATTCAATTTAGCTACTAACCTCAAAACCGAAGAAATAAAATGTTATGTAAATGTCTAACCACAGTTAAGGTGTTTTTTCGACTAAAATGATTCCTTCAGAATAGCAATTTATCATAAATTCATTGATCTGTGTTTAAGTGAATAACTGCAAACTTAGTTAATAGTGATAGATTCTATTTTAAGTTGCAAGAGCAGAAAGACACTAGAGGATACACTGAGAGTAAGGAAAAGAGAAACAGCAGCCTAACTTGGGCTTATGGAAGAGGAGAAATTTGAATGATTTTCAGAATATAGCATACACAGTTCTATTTCTGTTGTTTAGTTATTTCATCAGCAACAGGGTTCGTTTTCTCCCTATGTGGAAGCTGTTCCACCATTGTAGTGAATCAGTTTTTCTCTGTTTTTGCTGCCTCTGCCATTACTGACTTTGTACTCTGTTTCTGTTTTCTGGCCTCTGCATTTCCGTCACTTATGCTTACTGCCTTCTCTCCAACGGTCTCTGTTTCTGCCCCCACTACCATTTTCTTACTTCCTTTTTTCTTCAGATGCCCTAAGAAGGCAGACTTGATTGGTTCAGTTTACCATGGTTTTTCCTGTTGGGTAGCTTGTCTTGGGCCACCACATGAGCAGCTGGTTGGCCTGGAGAGTAGCAACCCCAAGATCAAGCATCTACTCTGCTTAGTCAGTTCTGTCCAGAATGGCAGCTTCACTTTACCCAGCTTCACTTTACTATGAGCTTGGCAGCAACTTTGGGCACCAGTACAAGTGATTGACCTAATTTCATGAAAGTGCTGGAGGTTTGTGCAATATGTGAATACACTGGAAATCAGCGTTCTAGAAACAAAAAACCTCACTGGTTCAGCCTGGTTGGAGGAGTATTCTGACATACTCATCTGAATTAGTGAAATACCTGAAGTACAGAACATTTTGTACTATGTATTTATAGATTCAGTAACATCTTAAAATTGAAAGGGAGACTATAACTAAAGGAAAGATAAAAATATCTGATCAGAAATACCATATGGTATCACTTATATGTGGAATCTAAAATATGATACTAATGAACTTATTTAAGAAACAGGAACAGACTCACAGACATAGAAAACAAACTTATGGTTACCAAAGGGGAAAGGGGGTGGGGGAGGGATAAATTAGGAGTTTGGGATTAGCAGATATAAGCTACTATATATAAAATAAACAACAAGGTCCTACTGTATAGCACAGGGAACTATATTCAGTATCCTATAATAAACCATAATGGAAAAGAATATATATGTGCATATGTATATGTGTGTTTTATATATATATATATAGAACTGAATCACTTTGCTGTACATCAGAAACTAATACCACATTGCAAATCAACTATACTTCAATAAAAATAAATAAATACATATGTATAAAATAGATAACTAATAAGAACCTGCTGTATAAAAAATAAATAAAATTTAAAATAAATAAATATATAACTAAAAATATCTGGTAGCTATGGAGAAATATAAGTGTTTTCATTACTACACAATAAACTTGATGAAATGTTAGTGTGTTCATGAAGAGTTAAGATCTTTAAATGATGAATCCAGAGTTAATGTTGAAATGTATATAGCGTGACATGGAAAAGCTTTTTACAATTCTTGGGGAATGGAATAAAGCTAGATACTGGTGGGAATAAATGTACTAATGATAATGGCAGATCCTTATACTCTTAGGATTAAATCTCTCTTGAATGGGTTATAGAAAGAAATCCTGATGAAATACAAATAGGAGTGTGTTCTCTTCTTAGTAAATAAAAACCCTCTCAAATCCCATGACTTTAGCAGGCAGCCTAAAGATACTTCTAGATAAAAATATAAGGGAAATATTACAGTGAGTCTAGTACTTTTTGGTTCCTAGCTGAGTTCTAAATTTCTGTGCCCTGCCATTTAGTATCTTCAAAGAAGTCATATAAAATATCTCTGGAACTTGATTTTCTCCTCTGTAAAATTTTAATTAGTATAGTAACATGTGACTTACTTAGCTTATTCATAGGATTGTTCTAAGGGTCAAGTAGAAAGGCATAAGGAAGAGCTTTATAAGCTATAACATGCCTGATAAATATCAAATATTGTTACAAATGACATGCTTGTTGTTTGAGGATGACTAAATGGCCCAAGTCAGAAATCACACAATACTGGCATTGAATGTATTATGAACATACTTGGGGAGACTTAATTCAATCTAATTTTGGATAGTCTCTAAAATAGTTTTAAAACTTCTCTCACCCAGAATCAGGAGATTCTAACACAAATTGTTTCTATGAGAAATGCTCAAGGATTTTTTCCTGGGGCAAGGTTCCAAATTCTTTCATTGCTTTGAATAGGGTGGTGACAGTCCTAGAGCCTACTGAAAGCAAATGAAGCATAGATATGGAATTTCCTTCATTGAGAAAATTCTTAAATTTTCTAACTCCCCTTTTACTCTCCCCTTTGTTTTCCTCTAACGAGAGACTGGTTTATCCATTTTCTAACTCCTTATGATAATATTTAATATTGTTTGAGTGATTATGCTAAGCACTGAGCTGAGTGCTTTAGATATTTCCCATTTAACCTTTGTAACAACCCTCTGAGGTAATATCTCCATTTTTCAAATAAGGAAATACAGACTTGGAGGGGAACTAAGTAACTTGCCCATAATCATACATAACTGAGTTCTGAGCACTGAGTTAAAGAGTCAATATTCAAACAAAGGCAGTTGACCCCAAAGTCTTCATATTTAATAATGATACTTGTATATTAACATTTTAAAGCTATGAATTTTCCTCTAAATACAGCTTTAGGTATAATCCCATAAATTTTGATATTTTCATTGTAGTTAATTTCCAAACATGATATAAGTGCAGTTTTTATTTCTTCTTTGGTCTAAGGTTGAGACAGTTTTAAAATCACCTAGTAGTTGGGGTTGTTTTGGCCAAGTTCTTAGTTGCAGGCAATACCTTTCCTTTGCAGTTCACAAAAGATAATTACTAGACACCAGATGTTCTACTATAACTGCTGCAGAGAAACCACATTCCAAGACAAAACCTGCCTGAGGAGGCATGTGATCTTCACTTTACAAAGTCAATTCTGCTAAGTCTCACACGACTATGTCTTGTTGGCGAAAGATAGTCCATACATAACTTTAGCTTCAAGGGAACGGGAGAAATCGCTTTGGTCTTTGGCCTTCCAGCTCTTTTCTAGAGGAGGAAATACTACAGATGAGTTGAAGTTATATTGATTGAGCCAACCTGCAGCATCTGCTTTTGTTATTAATTCTGAAGGGTTTTTTTCATCGTGGTCTGAAAATATCAGTTTGAACTGAGTGGGTCTATTTATATGAGGATGTTTTTCAATAAAAATATTGGAAAATTTTTTGGAGATTTGTGGCAATTTGAAAAAACTTACAAATCAAGTAGCCTAGAGATATCGAAAAAGTAAGAAAAAGGGATGTCATCCATGTATAAAATATATGCAGATACTAGTCCATTTTATCATTTATTACCATAAAATATACACAAATCTACTATAAAAAGTTAAAATTTACCAAAATTTACACATGCAAACACAGGCCATATGGCACCATCTGCAGATGAGAGAAATGTAAACAAACAAAGATGCAGTATTAAGTCATAATTGCATAAAATTAACTGTAGTACATACTACTATAATAATTTTGTAGCCACCTCCTGTAGCTGTTGCAGTGAGCTCAAGAGTTGTGAGTATCCAAAAATGCTGTGTGACGCTAGTCGTCTCTGTGTGAGCAGTTTGTTTCTCCAGTAAATTGTGTGTCACAGTAAAAAGTGATCTCTTGTGGTTCTTACATGATTTTTACCTTGTTTAGTGCAATACCACAAACTTTGAAAAACACCATGGGACCCATACAAAGTGCTGCTAGTGATGCTGGAAGTGCTCACAAGAAGCAGAGAAAAGTTGTGACATTATAAGAGAAAGTTGAATTGCTTGGTATGTATTATAGATTGAGGTCTGCAGCTGTGCTTGCCCGCCATTTCAAGGTAAATGAGTTCAGGGTAAGACACACTGTTAAAAAAAGAAAAGCAAATTCATGAAGCCGTTAGTGCAGCTACACCAGCAGACACAAAAAACTTGCACTTTTTGCAAAATACATTTTTAGCTCGTATTGAAAATGCAGCTTTTATGTGGGTGCAGGATTGCTATAAAAAAGGCATATCTATAGACTCTAATATGATTTGAGAAAAAGTGGAGTCATTATATGCCAACTTAAAGCAAAAGGAATGTAAAGGATCTAAAACTGGAGAATTTAATACCAGCAAGGGCTGATTTGATAGTTACAGAGGTTTGGCTTAAAAAATGTCAAGTAACAGGAGAAGCAGCTTCTGTTGACCAAGAGGCAGCAGACAAGTTCCCAGATGCCATTATGAAAATCATTAAGAAGAAATGATATCTGCCTGAACAGGTTTTTAATGCAGATGAAAGTTCCTTATTCTGGGGGAAAAAAATTCCACCAAGAGCACTTATTAGTAAGGAAGAGGAGCGTGCTCCAGGATTTAAGGCAGGAAGAGATAGGCTAACTACTGTTTTGTGAAAATACAGTCAGGTTTATGACCAAGACTGCCCTTACCTATAAAGCTGCTGACCCCTGGACCTTAATGGGAAAAGATAAACAAAAGCTGTCAGTCTTTTGGTTGTGCAACAAAAAGGCCTGGACAACCAGAACACTTTTTCTGGATTGATTCCAACAATGCTCTGTCCCTGAAGTCAGGAAATACCTTGCCAATAAAGGACTGCCTTTTAAAGTTCTTTTGATATGGGAAAATGTCCTTGGCCACCCAGAACCCCATGAGTTCAATACTGAAGACATCAAAGTGATCTACTTGCCCCCAAACACATCTCTAACTCAACCTCTAGATTAGGGGGTCACAAGGACCTCTAAGGCTCATTATGCATGGTCCTCTATGGAAAGAATTGTCAATGCTATGGAAGAGAACCCAGATACAGAGAACATCATGAAAGTCTGAAGTGATTACACCATTGAAGATGCCATCATAGTTATAGAAAAAGCTGTGAAAGCCATCAAGCCCAAAGCAATAAATTCCTGCTGGAGAAAACTGTCCAGATGTTCGCATGACCTCACAGGCTTTACAACAAAGACAGTCAAGGAAGTCATGAAAGAGATTGTGGATATGGCAAAAAATAAAATAAAATAAAATTGGGAGGTGAAGTGTTTCAAGATATGAACCTTGGAAAAATTCAAGAGCTGGTAGACAGCAAACTAGAGAAATGAACAGAAGACAACCTGATGGAGATGGGTGCTTCCAAACCAGTGCCAGATGATGAGGAAGAAGATGTAGAAGAAGCAGCACCACAAAACATATTGACATTAGACAATCTGGCAGAAGAGTTTTGATTATACAAGACTGCTTTTGACTTCTTTCACGACACAGACCCTTGTATGATATGGACACTGAAACAAAAGCGAATGGTGGAAAAAGGATTGGTGTCGTATAGAAATATTCTTTAGATGCATGAGAAAGCAAAAAAGTCAGATTACTGTGTGTTTCCATGAAGTTACACTGAATGCGTTTACCTCTCCTGCCTCCTTTTCCACCTCTGCCACCCCTCAGACAGCAAGACAAAGCCCTCCTCTTCTTCCCCTCCTCAGCCTACTCAATGTGAAGATGACAAGGATGAAGACCTTTATGATGACTCACCTCCACTTAATGAATAGTAAAGAATCATTGTGCCATGCAGTTAATAAACTTATCTGTTGTGTATGTTTGTGTGGAAATCTAGTAACTACGGCAAGAATTATATGAGATGTTTTTGTGTCATCATGATCATCTTCACTGCCTAAATATTCATGTTGTAGAACACTGTGTGCAAGACTTGCATTGAAGCAGATAGCCTATCTTTCCATAGGCATAAGGTGAGTGATATTTAATATAAAATTAATAATGGGTTAGCTTTCTGTTTTATAACTTTGCTGTCAAAAAAATTACAGTACCATACAATATTCCTCTCTTTTGTAACTGAAGAAACCGCATATCAGACTATCATCACAAGTAAGTGGTTTTTTAAAAAAATTGAAGTATAGTTGATTTACAGTATTAGTTTCAGGCATATAACATAGTGGTTTGTTGTTTTTGTAGATTATACTCCATTTAAAGTTATTACAGGGACTTCCCAGGTGGTCCAGTTGTTAAGCTTCTGTGCTTCCAATGTAGGGGACATTGGTTGGATCTGTGGTTGGGGAACTAGGATCCCACATGCTGCGTGGTGTGGCCAAAAAATAAAGTTATTGCAGAATAATGGCTTTATTTCCCTATACTGTACAATATAACCCTGTTGCTTATTTATTTTTTACATAGTAGTTTGTATCACTTAATCCCCTACCCGTATCTTGTTCCTCCCCACTTCCCTGTCCCCACTGGTAGCCACAAGTTTGTTCCTGTATCTGTTATCTGTGAGTCTGTTTTGTTATATTCATTCGTTTTATTTTTTAGATTCCACATATAAGTGATAACATACAGTATTTGTCTTCCTGTGACTTATTTTACTAAGCATAATACCCTCTAGGTCCATGCATGTTGTTGCAAATGGCAGAATATCATTCTTTTTCTAATAGCTTCCTTTTTTTTTTTTTTTTTTTTTTTTTTTTGCAGTACGTAGGCCTCTCACTGTTGTGGCCTCTCCCGTTGCGGAGCACAGGCTCTGGACATGCAAGCTCAGCAGCCATGGCTCACAGGCCTAGCCACTCCGCGGCATGTGGGATCTTCCTGGACCGGGACACGAACCCGTGTCCCCTGCATCGGCAGGCAGACTCTCAACCACTGCGCCACCAGGGAAGCCCAGTATTCCATTTTTTATATATACCACATCTTTATCCATTCATCTGTTGGTGGACACTTAGTTTGCTTCCATATCTTGGCTATTATAAATAATGCTGTTATAAACACTGGAATGCATGTATCTTTTTGAATTAGTGTTTTCATTTTCTTTGGATATATTCCCAGGAGTGGAATTACTGGGTCATATGGTAGTTCTATTTTTAGTTTCTTGAGGAAACGCCTTACTGTTTTCCACAGTGGCTGTACCAATTTACATTCCCACCAAAAGTATACTAGGGCTCCCTTTTTTCCACTTCCTTTCCAACACTTGTTATTTGCAGACTTTGATAATAGCAATTCTGACTAAGTTTGAGGTGATATTCATTGGGTTTTGATTTGCATTTCTCTGATGGTTAGCGATGTTGAGCATCTTTTCATGTCCCTGTTGGCCATATGTATATCTTCTTTGGAAAAATGTCTATTCAGATCCTCTTCCCATTTTTTAATCTTTTTTTTTTATATTGAGTTGTCTGAGCTGTTTATGTATTTTGGATATTAACCCCTTTTTGGTTGCATCATTTGCAAATATTTTCTTCCAATCAGTAGGTTGTCTTTTCGTTTTGTCGATGGTGTCCTTTGCTGTGCAGAAGTTTTTAAGTTTAATTAGGTCCCGTTTGTTTATTTTTGCTTTTGTTTCTTTTGCCTTAGGAGACAGATCTAAAAAAAAATATTGCTACGATTTATGTCAAAGAGTGTTCTGCCTGTGTTCTCTTTTAGGACTTCTGTGGTTTCGGGTCTTACGTTTAGGTCTTTAAAAAAGTAAGTGTGTAGGGACTTCCCTGGTGGCGCAGTGGTTGGGAGTCCGCCTGCTGATGCAGGGGACATGGGTTCGTGCCCCGGTCCGGGAAGATCCCACCTGCCGCGGAACAGCTGGGCCCGTGAGCCATGGCCGCTGAGCCTGTATGTCTGGAGCCTGTGCTCCGCAACGGGAGAGGCCACAACAGTGAGGGGCCCGTGTACAGCAAAAAAAAAAAAAAAAAAAAAAAAAGTAAGTGTGGGGCTTCCCTGGTGGCGCAGTGGTTGAGAGTCCTCCTGCCGATGCAGGGGACACGGGTTCATGCCCCCGTCTGGGAAGATCACACATACCGCGGAGCAGCTAGGCCCGTGAGCCATGGCCGCTGAGCCTGCACGTCCAGAGCCTGTGCTCCGCAACGGGAGAGGCCACAACAGTAAGAGGCCTGCATACCGCAAAAAAAAAAAAAAAAAAAAAAAGTTTTGCATAGCAAAGGAAACCATAAACAAGAAAAGACAACCCTCAGAATGGGAGAAAATATTTGCAAAGGAAGCAACTGACAAAGGATTAATTGCTAAAATATACAAGCAGCTCGTGTAGCTCAATATCAAAAAAACAAACAACCAAATCCAAAAATGGGCAGAAGACTTGAATAGACATTTCTCCAAAGAAGATATACAGATTGCTAACAAACACATGAAAGAATGCTCAACATCATTAATCATTAGAGAAATGCAAATCAAAACTACAATGAGATATCATCTCACACCGGTCAGAATGGCCATCATCAAAAAATCTAGAAACAATAAATGCTGGAGAGGGTGTGGAGAAAAGGGAACCCTCTTGCACTGTTGGTGGGAATGTAAATTGATACAGCCACTATGGAGAACATTATGGAGGTTCCTTAAAAAACTAAAAATAGAACTACCATACGACCCACCAATCCCACTACTAGGCATATACCCTGAGAAAACCATAACTCAAAAAAAGTCATGTACCAAAATGTTCACTGCAGCGCTACTTACAATAACCAAGACATGGAAGCAACCTAAGTGTCCATCAACAGATGAATGGATAAAGAAGATATGGCACATATATACAATGGAATATTACTCAGCCAAAAAAAGGAATGAAATTGAGTTATTTATAGTGAGGTGGATGGACTTAGAGTCTGTCATACAGAGTGAAGTCAGAAAGAGAAAAACAAATACTATATGCTAACACATATATATGGAATTTTTTTTTAAAAAAGGTTCTGATGAACCTTGGGGCAAGACAGGAATAAACATGCAGACATAGAGAATGGACTTGAGGACACTGGGGGTGGGAAGAGGAAGCTGGGACGAAGTGAGAGAGTAGCATTGACATATATACACTACTAAATGTAAAACAGATAGCTAGTGGGAAGCAGCCACATAGCACAGGAAGATCAGCTTGGTGCTTTGTGACCACCTAGATGGGTGGGATAGGGAGAGTGGGAGGGAGATGCAAGAGGGAGGGGATATGAGGATATATGTATATATATAGCTGATTCACTTTGTTATACAGCAGAAACTAACACACCATTGTAAAGCAAGTTTACTCCAATAAAGATGTAAAAAAAATGAGATCCAGGGCTTCCCTGGTGGCGCAGTGGTTGAGAGTCTGCCTGCCGATGCAGGGGACACGGGTTCATGCCCCGGTCCGGGAGGATCCCACATACCGCACAGCAGCTGGGCCCATGAGCCATGGCCACTGAGCCTGCGTGTCCGGAGACTGTGCTCCACAATGGGAGAGGCCACAACAGTGAGAGACCTGCGTACGGGGAAAAAAAAAAAAATGAGATCCAATAAAATATGTATACACATTAAATGAATAAATATTTTAATTAAAAAGTTATTATAAAATCAATCGATGTAATCCACCATATTAACAGACTAAAGCATAAAAACCATATGATCATATCAATAGATGTAGAAAATGCACTTGACAATATTCAACATCCATTCTTTATTTCAAAAAACAAAAGAAAATTCAACAAACCGGGAATACAAGATCCTTAAGTTGATGAAGGGCAAAGAAAAAAAAAAAAAAACTTAATGCTAACATCATTTCTAATGGTGAAGGACCAAATACTTTTCCCTAAGATTGGGAGAAAGGCAAGAATGTCTGTTCTCAGCATTTCTATTTAACATTATAAGTTCTGGCCAGTTTAATAAGACAAGAGAAAGAAATAAGCATGCAAGTTGGAAAGGAGAAAACAAAACTTTCTCTATTCAGAAACAATATGATTGTGTATGTAGAAAATCCACAGGAGTGTATAAAAAAGCTGCTAGAACTAATTAGTCAGTTTAGCTACAGGATACACAGTTGACATATAAAAATCAAGCACATTGCTGTACACTAGCCATTAGCAATTTAAAGATGAAATTTTAAAAGAAGTACCATTTACATAGTTCCCCCCCAAGTAAAATACTTTCGTTTAAATCTAACAAGATATCTGCAGAATCTATATGTCAAAAATTAGAAACTGATTAAATAAAGAAGACCTAAATAAATGAAGAGATACTATTCATGGATTTGGACACTCAGTATAATTAAGATGTCAATTCTCCCAAATTGATCTATAGTTTTAATGAATTCTAACCCAAATCTCAGCAGATTTTTTGTAGATATAGACAAGCTTGTTTTAACATTTATATGAAAAGGCAAGACAACTTTGAAAAAGAAAAAACAAGTTGAAAGACTCATCTTACTTGATTTTAAGACTCAAAAAGTACAGTAATCAAAACAGTGACATTTGCAAAAGGATAACTGCATAGATCAGTGGAATAGAATAGACTAAGTCCAGAAATAAACCCACACAAAATGGTCAATTGATTTTTGACAAAGAAGAAAGGCAGTTCTCTGGAGAAAATATAATCTTAGATGTTAGAACTACCGGACATCCATGTGCAAAAAAAAAAAAAAATGACCCTAACCTCTACTATACTCCTTGTACAAAAATTAACTCAAAATTTACTGTAGACCTAAATGTAAAATGTAAAACTATACAATTACTAGAAGAAAACATAGGAGAAAAATCTTCATGACCTCGGATTAGGCAAAGAGTTTTTAGATATGACATCAAATACAATACAATTTAAAAATGGACCTTCGTCAAAATTTTTTAAACACTTTTTTTAACATCCATATTGAAGTATAATTGCTTTATACTGTTGTGTTAGTTTCTGCTGTATAACACAGTGAATCAGCTATATGTATATATATATCCCCATATCCCCTCCCTCTTGCATCTCCCTCCCACCCTCCCTATCCCACCCCTCTAGGTGGCCATAAAGCACCGAGCTCATCTCCCTGTGCTTTGTGGCTTCTCCCCAGTAGCTATCTGTTTGACATTTGGTATTGTATATATGTCAATGCCACTCTCTCACTTCATCCCAGCTTACCCTCCCCCCTCCCAGGTCCTCAAGACCACTCTCTACATCTGCGTGTTTATTCCTGTCCTGCCCCTAAATTCTTCATATCCTTTTTTTTTTTAGATTCCATATATATGTGTTAGCATACCGTATTTGTTTTTCTCTTTCTGACTTACTTCAGTCTGTGTGACAGACTCTAGTTCCATCCACCTCACTACAAATAACTCAATTTCATTCCTTTTTATGGCTGAGTAATATTCCATTGTATATATGTGCCATGTCTTCTTTATCCATTCATCTGTCGATGGACACTTAGGTTGCTTCCATGTCCTGGCTATTGCAAATAGTGCTGCAATGAACATTGTGGTACATGACTCTTTTTTTTTTTTTTTTTTGGTACACGGACCTCTCACTGCTGTGGCCTCACCCGTTGTGGAGCACAGGCTCCGGACGCGCAGGCTCAGCGGCCATGGCTCACCGGCCCAGCCGCTCCGCGGCACGTGGGATCCTCCCGGACCGGGGCACGAACCCGTGTCCCCTGCATCAGCAGGCAGACTCTCAACCACTGCGCCACCAGGGAAGCCCCAACATGACTCTTTTTGAGTTATGGTTTTCTCAGGGTATATGCCCAGTAGTGGGATTGCTGGATCATATGGTAGTTCTATTTCTAGTTTTTTAAGGAACCTCCATACTGTTCTCCATAGTGGCTGTATCAATTTACATTCCCACCAACAGTGCAAGAGGGTTCCCTTTTCTCCACACCCTCTACAGCATTTATTGTTTCTAGATTTTTTGGTGATGGCCATTCTGACTGGTGTGAGGTAATACCTCATTGTAGTTTTGAGTTGCATTTCTCTAATGATTAGTGATGTTGATCATCCTTTCATGTATTTGTTGGCAATCTGTATATCTCCTTTGGAGAAATGTATCTTTAGGTCTTCTGCCCATTTTTGGATTGGGTTGGATTTTTTTATTTGATATTGAACTGCATGAGCTGCTTGTATATTTTGGCGATTAATCCTTTGTCAGTTGCTTCCTTTGCAAATATTTTCTCCCATTCTGAGGGTTGTCTTTTCATCTTGTTTATGGTTTCATTTGCTGTGCAAAGTTTTAAGTTTCATCAGGTCCCATTTTTTTATTTTTGTTTTTATTTCCATTTCTCTAGGAGGTGTGTCAAAAAGGATCTTGCTGGGCTTCCCTGGTGGCGCAGTGGTTGAGAGTCTGCCTGCCGATGCAGGGGACACGGGTTTGTGCCCCAGTCCGGGAAGATCCCACATGCCACAGAGCGTCTGGGCCTGTGAGCCATGGCCACTGAGCCTGAGCGTCCAGAGCCTGTGCTCCGCAATGGGAGAGGCCACAACAGTGAGAGGCCCGCGTACCACAAAAAAAAAAAAAAAAAGGATCTTGCTGTGATTTATGTCATAGAATGTTCTGCCTATGTTTTCCTCTAAGAGTTTTATAGTGTCTGGCTTTACATTTAGGTCTTTAATCCATTTTGAGTTTATTTTTGTGTATGGTGTTAAGGAGTGTTCTAATTTCATTCTTTTATATGTAGCTGTCCAGTTTTCCCAGCACCACTTATTGCAGGGGCTGTCTTTTCTCCATTGTATATTCTTGCCTCCTTTGTCAAAGATAAGGTGGCCATACGTGTGTGGGTTTGTCTCTGGGCTTTCTATCCTGTTCCATTGATCTATATTTCTGTTTTTGTGCCAGTACCATACTGTCTCGATTACTGTAGCTTTGTAGTATTCTGTGAAGTCAGGAAACCTGATTCCTCCAGTTCTGTTTTTCTTTCTCAAGATTGCTTTAGCTATTAGTGGTCTTTTGTGTTTCCATACAAATCATGAAATTTCTTGTTCTAGTTCTGAGAAAAATGCCATTGGTAGTTTGATAGGGATTGCAATGAATCTGTAGATTGCTTTGGGTAGTATAGTCATTTTCACAGTGTTGATTCTTCCAATCCAAGAACATGGTATATCTCTCCATCTGTTGGTATCATCTTTAATTTCTTTCATCAGTGTCTTATAGTTTTCTGCATACAGGTCTTTGGTCTCCTTAGGTAGCTTTATTCCTGGGTACTTTTTATTTTAACGGTCAATGAGATTGTTGTCTTAATTTTTCATGCAGATTTTTCGCTGTTAGTGTATAGGAATGACAGAGATTTCTGTGCATTAATTTTGTATCCTGATACTTTACTGAATTCACTGATTACCTCTAGTAGTTTTCTGGTAGCATCTTTAGGATTCTCTATATATAGTATCATGTCATTTGCAAACAGTGACAATTTTACTTCTTTTCTGATTTTGATTCCTTTAATTTTTTTCTTCTCTGATTGCTGTGGCTAGAACTTCCAAAACTATGTTGAATAATAGTGGTGAGAGTGGGCATCCTTGTCTTGGTCCTGATCTTAGAGGAAATGGTTTCCGTTTTTCACCATTGAGAATGATGTTGGCTGTGAGTTTGTCATATATGGCCTTTATTATTTTGAGATAGTTTCGCTCTATGCCCACTTTCTGGAGAGTTTTTATCATAAATGGGTGTTGAATTTTGTCAAAAGCTTTTTCTACATCTATTGAGATTATCATATGTTTTTTTCCTTCAGTTTGTTAAGATGGTGTATCACATTGATTGATTTGTGTATATTGAAGAATCCTTGCATTCCTGGGATAAACCCCACTTGATCAGTGTGTATGGTCCTTTTAATGTACTGTTGGGTTCTGTTTGCTAGTATTTTGTTGAGGATTTTTGCATCTATGTTCATCAGTGATATTGGCCTGTAGTTTTCTTTTTTTGTGACATCTTTGTCTGGTTTTGGTATCAGGGTGATGGTGGCCTCTAGAATGTGTTTGGGAGTGTTCCTCCCTCTGCTGTATTTTGGAAGAGTTTGAGTAAGGTAGGTGTTAGCTCTTCTCTAAATGTTTGATAGAATTCGCCTGTGAAGCCCTCTGGTCCTGGGCTTTTGTTTGTTGCAAGATTTTTAATCAGTTTCAATTTCATTACTTATGATTGGTCTGTTTATATTTTCTATTTCTTCCTGGTTCAGTCTCGGAAGTTTGTGCTTTCCTAAGAATTTGTCCGTTTCTTCCAGGTTGTCCATTTTATTGGCATAGAGTTGCTTGTAGTAATCTCTCAGGATCCTTTGTATTTCTGTAGTGTCAGTTGTTTCTTTTCCTTTTCATTTCTAATTCTGTTGATTTGAGTCTTCTCCCTTTTTTTCTTGATGAGTCTGCTAATGGTTTATCAATTTTGTTTATCTTCTCAAAGAACCAGCTTTTAGTTTTATTGATGTTTGCTATTGTTTCCTTCATTTCTTTTTCATTTATATCTGATCTGATCTTTTTGTTTGTTTGTTTGTTTGGTTTTTGGTTTTTTTTGTTTTGTTTTGTTTTGTTTTAATAGGCTTTTTTTTTTTTTTTTTAAAGAAGATGTTGGGGGTAGGAGTTTATTAATTTATTTATTTTTGCTGTGTTGGGTCTTCGTTTCTGTGCGAGGCAAGCGGGGGCCACTCTTCATTGCGGTGCGCGGGCTTCTCACTATCACGGCCTCTCTTGTTGAGGAGCACAGGCTCCAGACGCACAGGCTCAGTAATTGTGGCTCACGGGCCTTGTTGCTCCGTGGCATGTGGGATCTTCCCAGACCAGGGCTCGAACCCATGTCCCCTGCATTAGCAGGCAGATTCTCAAGCACTGCGCCATCAGGGAAGCCCCTGATCTGATCTTTATGATTTCTTTCCTTTTGCTAATTTGGGGGGGTGGTTTGTGCTTTCTCTATTGACTTAGGTGTAAGGTTAGGTTGTTTATTTGAGATTTTTTTCTTTTTTCTTGTTTCTTGGGGTAGGATTGTATCACTATAAACTTCCCTCTTAGAACTGCTTTTGCTGCATCTCATAGGTTTTGGGTCACCTTGTTTTCATTTTCATTTGTTTCTAGGTATTTTTTTATTTCCTCTTTGATTTCTTCTAGTGATCTCTTGGTTATTTAGTAGCGTATAAAACACAACTTTTGACCTGCAAAATACGCTGTTAAGGGAATGAAATGTCAGCCATATACTGGCAAAAATATTTGCAAATTCCATATCAAACAAAGGACTCATAGCCATAATATATAAAGGACTCTTAAAACACCGCAATAAGGAAACAACTCAATACATGAATTGCCAACAGATTTGAACAGACTGGTCATCAAAGAAGAGAACTGAATGGGAAATAAGCACATAAAATGATGTGCAACACCATTAGTTATTATAGAAATGTAAATTAAAGCCACAGTAAGATAGCACTGCACACCTATTAGAATGTCTTAAAACACACACACAAAACACAAAACCAAATGCTGGTGAGAATATGGAGCAACTGGATTTCTTATACTTCGCTAGTAGGAATGCAAAATAGTACAGCCACTTTAGAAAACAGTTTGGCAGTTTCTACTAAAGTTAAATATGCATTTGCCATGTGATTTAACATTCCTACTCTTAGTTATTTACCCTAGAGAAACAAAAACTTGTATCCACACAAAAACTTAGACATGAATGTTTATAACAGCATTATTCATTTTGGCCCATTACTGGGAACAATCCAAATGTCTTACAGCTGGCAGTTGGATAAACAAAATATGACAGTTCCATACAATGGAATACTTTTCAGGAAGGAAAAGGAACAAATGATTGGTACAAACAACATGGGTAAATCTCTCATGTATTATTCTGACTGAAAGAAGCCAGTTCCAAAAGGTTACATACTCATGATTTTACTTATGTGACATTCTGGAAAAGGCAAACTATAGGGAGGGAGAACAGATTAATGATTGCTTGGGATTAGCATTGGAGGAGGGTAGAATGTAACGAGAAATTTGGTAGAGTTCTGTATCCTTATTGTGTTTGTGATTACACAAACCTGTGCATATACTGAAGCACATAGAACTGTACCTCAAGAGTACATCTAACTGTGTATAAATCAAAAATAAGACAAAACAATATTTAAAAACCATGCAGATCATATTAAAATACATTATCATCTATGTCAGTTTAAAAATTAATAGTCTTAAAAATGAAGGAAATTCTGACACATGCTGCAGCATGGTTGAACCTTAAGGACACTATGCTAAATGAAATAAGCTAGTTATAAGATGACAAATACTGTATGATTCTACTTATATGAGGCACCTGGAGTAGTCAAATTCATAGAAACAGAAAATAGAGTGGTGGTTTGGAGGATGGAATAATGGGGAGTTACTATTAAATGGGTACAGAGCTTCTGTTTGGGGTGATGAAAAGTTCTGGAGAAGGATGGTGGTGATATTTGCACAAAAATATGAGTGTACTTAATGTCACTAAATTATTCACTTAAAATTGTTAAAATGGTAAATTTTATGTATATTTTAGACACACACACAAACTTAATAGATCACATAATATCGCTTTTCTGTAGGTCTTGACTGAGAAATACTAGGGGAAAATGCCTTATATATGCCCAATTCACGTTAATTTTGAGTTCTTTAAAGAACAAAGAAGTTAATCTATTAACTGTTTCCAAAAAGTCATATATGATTTCTGTATAATATGTTGCCGTAGAACTTTGTTAATCGCAAAATAAGTTAAAATAAGCTCTCAGTGCAAAAACTTGCTTTAAATGCTTCTGCAAAACCCTAGGCAACAAGAAAAGCAATGTTTCTTCCCATAATTAAGTGCAGAGAAATCACAGATAGTTACATTATTACCCTGATTCTCATTCTGAGGATACAGGAGCAGAATGAGAAGGAAACTCTCTCTGGAAGAGAGCTGCTTTGCAAGAACTTTATCAGGCTATGTCCTGGGAGGATTAGAATAGAACTTTAGAAAGTGTGGGATTTGTCCCCATTATAAACAAACTTCTCAACAATAAAATATGCTTTTTCCAACTAGGCCATATCTGAACTGTGAAAGATGAGGCTATTATGGTTGTGTCAGAACTATTCCTTGAGCCAACCTAATTCTAGATTTAAAAGAGAGAGAGAGGGAGAACATGAGGTGTTAGGAGGACAGTTAAAAATCTTTTCTGCACTCAGAATCAATTAAAGCTAAGGGGAAAAGGGGAGATGGAGCTCAGGAAACGGAACTGTTTATGGGTGTTCTAAATTATTTTTTATATGGTTGCATTATTCTATTGAAAAAATTAAACAACAAATGCTGTTGTACATTTACTTGGTTCTTCAGGTGGCTTATCATAGGATAAATGGCAAGTACTGTCTTTAATGGTAACAGAAAAATTCAAACTAGATTCTCGTTTTAAAAAAGCTTTATGCTGAGTCACAAATGAGCATGACCACATTGAAGTGAATAACGGGTAAATGACACATCCACCCTTTTGGTAGATTGCATTATCATTCAAAATATTTGTTGCCCTCCCCTGGGATCACCTTCCTGCAGGAGGATAATACTCCCTGGCTGTTGAACTCAGGCATGACCAAATGATTTCCCTTAGGTAATAAATTATGAGCAGAAATGACGTGTCACTTTGGAGCAGAAACATTAAGAACGAGCATCTTGTTTGCCATGTCTTTTATTCCTCTGCTGTAAAGCTAGCAGCATTCCAGATAAGAGCTGCTCTGTGAGCCTTGGTCTATGAGTGGAGCAGACCTGTGATAGACATGTAATGTGAGTGAGAAATCAACCTCTGTTTACTTGGGGTTGTCTATTCCTGCAGCATTACTTAGCCTATCCTGATCTTTGCATGTTTCCATCCACACCACAGCAGCAGCATAATCGTTTATGTAGTCTGTATAACATTTTGCTTAGGCTTTTTATTTACCTATTTATCCTTTCCTAAAGGACAAGTTTGTATAATTTCTTCTTCCTTCTTTGATAGCAGAATTCCAACTTCATTCTAGCTGCAATGTACCCAACTAATAGGTTGATTAGTCTAAGCCAATCATAGCAACTCCATTCCTCCTTGAGAGTAAGTGTTCTAGGGATGAGCATCTGATCTAGTTCTGAACAATGAGATTTAAGGGGAATCTGTCAGAGAATTCAGGAGATTCTTTTCCTTTCTGATAAAAAGAACATGCCAAGAGAAAGTTGTTTTTGTCCACTTTTCTCCACTTCTAGCTATGCAAGCTGTAATGTAAGAATGTGATGCCTGGAACTATGACCATGAGAGCAGTGAAATCAAGGATAGAAAGAGCTGGAGTCTTCGATGACACAATTGAACCATCAAATCAACCTTAGGACTGCCTCCCTAGACTTCTTAGTGAACTATTCATCCTTATAGTTTAAGCTATAAGTCTGATTTTTCTGTTCCTTGCTGCCAAAAGCATCCTAACTGATGCAACACATGTGGACAAAGCGTTGTTCACTTGGTCTGTTTCACAATTCATCTTCTTTATGACTACCCTAGATAGGCCTTAGGTTTACCAGTTCTTTTTAAAAAAGTACAATGGAAGTTAAAGGTATTTGGGGGTTTTACTTAATTTGGCCATCCTAGTGCAGCTCTAACCTTCATGAAGTCCTCTTTGGTATAGGCACTGAACGAAGCTCTCAGCTCCCTGTGGACTTTTGGTGTGGAGTCCTGTATCTCTAGGTAGTCCCAGAAGCTACCTGGGCCTTGGTTATTTCCCCAATGGGGACAACAAGTTTTTCGACCACCAAACCCCAATATGAGGTTTCTCCAATGAAAGATAGTCAAGCCAGAAAAGCTGCCAATGCCATTGTCTTGATCTCTCTCTGTTATATTGTATCCTAAAGCTGCAAGAAAATGTGTGCAGAGGGACCCATGGCTTCAGCCTCAAAGAGTACTCTGTGGGTCATTCCTCTGAAGCAAGAATATTCCCCCACTGCCAGCCTCTGTCTCAAGCGACTGCAACTACCACAGGGTAGATCATGGGTTTAGGCAAGCAGGCCTGCCTTTTGATGCTCAACGTAAGCTTTGTCTTTTTATAGTTTCTTGGAACAACCTCCATTTTGGCATTCTGTTATCATGCAGTATTTCCAGATGTTTCTTGTTTTTATTCTAGTTTTCTATTTCGCAAACCATGTTTTATTATTTTTAATCCTTGTCTTATGTCTGTGTTTGTGGATCCTCGAAAAGGTCTCAGAAATCTGATCATTCATTAATTTTTCTAGGTATCATTTTCTTTGTGGTCATAGCTGAGTGTGGCTTCTGGACATGATGTAGGAGCGTTACTTTAATTTCAGGTTTCTGGAAACACATAACAAATATCTCAGTTGTTCTCGTGCTACTTTCCTTTTATCTCTGTTTTATACATATTTCATCTTTGCCAAAAATGTTGTTTTAATATTTGGTGTCTCTCTTTATTGCCTATGCTACCATGTACTTCTTTTTCTCCTTGTAAATAAGAGAGAAATATACAACATTTGTCTTGTACAGTTATTTAAATCAATCCTGGTAGCTATTTTGAAAAATTCCACTAAGAGAGTTAAGTTGCTATTAAACTAATAGTTTTTTTTTTCCCTCTGTACAGTTATTTAAATCAATTCTGGTAGCTATTTTGAAAAATTCCACTAAGAGCAGTTAAATTGCTATTAAACCAATAGTTTTTTTTTTTTCCTGAATGGTCCAAGTTCATAATCATCACAATAACTATCTCTTTTAGTTTGTATTTTCCTATTTTAATTTGCTTAGTATAGATAGTAGTTGACTATATTTGCAACTTTTCTCCACTTTTTATGCCCTCCAGTTTATAAATAGGTTGATTGCCCTTAGGTCAATTTTTGTTGCTACTTGGTACCTGTGAATTCTTAGCATTCTTTCTTAGATTTATGCCCTGAATCAGAAAAGCTTTATTAAAAAATCTGTTTCTATACATTGTCCCATAAAATTTTCTTTGGATAGACTAACGCACCCAGTTCTCAAGGAGTTTAATGACTATTTCACCTTGTTGATTTATTGTGGGGGTTTTTTTGTTGTTGTTTTTGGAGCATTTCCATTCTTCCATCAGCTCACAGAAACCTTGAAACATCTGTGCTTGGGAGAACACTGGTCACATAGAAATGAAAAACACATTTAGCTGCTTTGTTGCTGCATATCGTGTGGCAAATAACAGTCATAGGCCCTTGACATTCCAGACAGCCAATGGTGTACAAATGGCTTGTGTTCTAATCGTCTGTATATCAGCTTGTTATTTGAAATGCATTTCCCCATGGAAACAAGGTTAAGAGGGGCACTTAAGTTTCTAGGTTAGTTCATAAAAGCCTATTTCACCCAAAATATAACTAAAATTCTGTAGATTACAATAAGTAAGAGCAGAATATTGTTGTAATATTGGTAAGTCTTAAATAGCCAGAAAAGCAATACAGTTGAATAAGAAAGAAGCTTTAAAAACATATGTTGAATGCTGATTGTCAAGGTAAAACATTTAACTAGATGGGAATATAATTGGCAGGGGTGTCAGGAGGGCAGTGGGGATATGAAATTGGTGGGGAGCCCATTTCAGCACAGCCTGGAGGGAAGGAGCTGTTTTGCAAGGTGGATGTTAGAAACTATAGGAAGTGAAGCAAAGGGAAAGGGTAGATGATTTGGCAGCAATTTCGCTCAGATAAATTCCATGATTTCAAAGAGTAAATCATAAGGGATAATTTGAGAAATGTCCAGAAGTTTTAATTCAGATCTATTTTTTCACAATAAAAAAAGCTATTTTATATTTGTTATAATGTGATAGTATATGATTACGAATTGTCTAGTATATTTGGAGGGGCAGAGTTGGAGAGAGCTAGCTAAGTAACTGGATCCCCAGGAATGAAGAATAAAGTTGCTCCCCATGCAGGGCGGGTAGGGAAACTGACACAAACTGACAACTTGCTCACCCCTTTCTCAGCTTCCTTGAATTGCATTTATTTTTATTGAGATAGCCTTATTTTCACTTATTATCCTTATTTCAAGGTGTTCTTGACATTAGTTGTAAAAGTGTTTAAAGTAATGCACATCCACCCAGTCCCTATACCCTGGAAAGATAGCCCCACCATACATAGTTCCCTTAAAGGGCCAGAGGAGCACAGGGGTTAACAGCATAGACTCTGGAGTCAGAACATCTGGATTTGAATCCTGATTCAAAGGACACAGTCATTTCCTAGCTGTGTCGTGTGGCTTTGGGCAAGTTACTTAACTTCTCTGGGCCCTAATTCTTTATATGACAAATGGCATAATAATAGCACATAGGTCATTGGGTTACTTTAAAAATTGAATGGGTAATGTATGTGAAGCTCTTCGAAAAATGCCTGGCTCTAAGCAGTGTTCGCTTTAAAAAGCAAAACAAAACAAAATACAACTTTAAAAAATTCCTGCCCCAGTTACTTATAGTTACCGAAAACAATAGCAAATGTTTCTGAGGACGTATTCATTTGCCTTCAGAAACATTCTAGTAAATGCCTGGGATCATGGAAATAGTTAGAAGCTGGCTTAGCTTCTTGGGCTCAGACCACCCCCGGCACCCACCCATCTGAGGAGCTCTAAGTCTGTACATCTGAATCTGGTTCACTTGAGGTACTTAACCAGGCTAAACTTATTGGTTACACTTTGATATAGCAATGTTAGGAACTGCATACATATATGCTCTAAGTCTTCCTACTCGAAGATGGTGATGATTTTTATCTGTTTATGGATGTAGCTAATTTTCTTTTAAGTGGGTCATGGAGAGAAAAAACTAGAATTTTCCCTTTCTTCTTTGGATGCCTTCCCTCTAGCAGAGTTTATCTGGACCAAAAAAATGTCTCTCTAGCCAGATAAGGCCCCACACAAGCCAGTGATGTAACCAAAGTTCATCCGTGGGGCATTTCCCACCTGTTTTAACCCCCAGTTAGAGCCCTCTTGCCACACATGCTCCATAACCACCGTCATCCTAAACTCTGTCTTAAGAAAAATCTATATTTGAACTTACTTTAAACAGGTGAATGTTAGAGGCCAAACACACAGCTCCCTACCTCTGGAAAGCCTGCCTGTTTCTTGCTTGTCTCCCATGGAAAGCCTGCCCTACTTCCTCTCTTTCTGCACTGACATAAAATATGCCAGTGATTCCAGAGGGATTTTTTGAGGGAGAGTCACCATTAATGAAGCGGATAGCAAATAAAAATTTTTTTTCATCATAGTTGGGGAAAGAGGAAAAGGTAGGAAAAAAAACAAGCACAACAAAATAGTGGGGAACCAAAGCAGAAAAGGCATGAGAGAGAGAAAGGGACTGATTGGGAATAAAGAAGAGAGTTAGCTACATTAGTGACTGGAGTCATGAGAAGCACGTTGAATAGGATTTAGGAAAGAAGCACCTACGGGCCGATTTAGGAAGTCAGGGAGGGTTACTGAAAAGCCTTAGTCATCAGCACACTGAGGTGACAGCATGCTCAGTCAGACTGGGGGTGCAGCAGAGGTAGTAAGTCAACAGAGAATACAACCCAAATTGTTGGGGCAGGCTCTGGCCACTTAAGCCAACTGGGCAAAGGTCAGCACCATGGATAGTCCCAAAGGGTGATTACTGCATGGACTCTGGAAAGAAGCAAAATGAACCCTAGGTATTTGGAGATAGACTGAAGTTTATTTTTTTAGCTTTGCCCCTAAGACCAAAGCCTTCCTGTCTCTCTATGTTAAAAAAACAACAGAACATTTGTTGAGTACCTACTCTTTGCCAGGCATACTTGCTAGTGCTGGAGAATGACAAAGGAATAAGAGAAAGCTCTCTGCCCTCAAGAAGCTTACTATCCCCTGGATAAATTAGAAATTTTAAAAAACAACAATAATGACAGGTAATTTTTATGGATCAATTACTATGTGCCAAACAATACTAATTTCTATAGATACATTATTTATCTAAACAATGAAAGCTAAAAAAATAAACTTCAGTCTATCTACAAATATCTAGGGTTCATTTTGCTTCTCAGCAACCTTATGAAAGAGGCATTATTATCATTATGTTATAGATGAGGAATCTGAGGCACAAAGAATTTAAGAAGCTTTACGTCACATTGTCTATACTAAATAAAGCCAGAATTTAAACCCAGACATTCTGACTTCAGTGTCCCTACTTTTAATTACCACACTACGCTGTCTACATGTCACAGTAATACCATGTAATAATGCCACCTATGGCAGAGATATACATAAAGTACAGGAGGAACATATGGGAGATGCACTTGAACCAAAACTGGGGTTGGGGGACTTCCCTGGTGGTCCAGTGGTTAAGACTCCACGATCCCAATGCAGGGGGCCTGGGTTCAATCCCTGGTCAGGGAACTAGATCCCGCGTACTGCAACTAAGATGCCACATACCACAACTAAAGATCCCACGTGCCACAACAAAGATCCTGTGTGCCACAACTAAGACCTGGCACAGCCAAATAAATATTTTATTTTATTTTAAATTTTATTTATTTTACCTATTTATTTTTGGCTGTGTTGGGTCTTTGTTACTGAGTACGGGCTTTCTCTAGTTGCAGCAAGGGGAGCTACTCTTCACTGCGGTGCAATTCCTTCCAAAGTACAGGACTCCCTGGTGGAGGTCTGGAAAATACAGACAGAACAGAGAGAATGAGAGATAAGCCGTACTGCTTTTGTTTTCCTGTCCCTCAGTCAAAAAAGAGTTGAGATTTCAGGTTAGTTTCTGGATACAAGATATCAATATTCAATAAGAAATACTTTGCTACTAAAAAATCCTCAACAAAATATTGGAAAAATAAATTCAATAATATATAAGAAGGAAAATATTTCATGACCAAGATGGGTAATGAAGTAATGATGCCGAGTATATTTTCATGTGCTTATTAGCCATTTGTATAACTTCTTTGGAAAAAAAGTCTGTTCGAATCCTTTGCTCACTTTTTAATTGAGTTGTCCTTTTATTGTTCAGTTGTAAGTGTTCTTTATATATGCTGGACACTAGCTCCTTATCAGATATACAATTTTATATAATAAAGAATTGGGCTAGCCTTTGTCCCTGGTTCCTGGGAGGTAACCTCTAAACTCTTAGAGTTTCCCAGTGATAGCAGTGTCTTTATTATTCATGGTGGGCCCCTCAGACCATACCAGTTACCCATTCAAGTTTAGAGATATTATAAATCATTTAAATGACAATGGTTCACGATCAGTAAATACTGTAGGTTCAACACAGTCCCGCAAAGTAATGTTAAATAAACAAGGAGACCATTAGACTGAGTTGGTTCTAAAACCATAGTAGCCCACATAAGCAAACCAAAACATAAGCATGTAGATTCTTCAGGATTAAGAAATTGAGACCTAAGGAAAACCAATCACACATCCCCAACTAGGCTTTCCTAAATACAAATGCTTAAGTCATCGCCAATCAAATAATCCCCTTGCTTTGCTTCCCCTTCTTCTGTAGAAAAGTCTTTCCCCGGGCTTCCCTGGTGGCGCAGTGGTTGAGAACCTGCCTGCTAATGCAGGGGACACGGGTTCGAGCCCTGGTCTGGGAAGATCCCACATGCCACGGATCGGCTGGGCCCGTGAGCCACAACTACTGAGCCTGCGCATCTGGAGCCTGTGCTCCGCAACAAGAGAGGCCGCGATAGTGAGAGGCCCGCGCACCGTGATGAGGAGTGGCCCCCGCTTGCCACAACTGGAGAAAGCCCTCGCACAGAAACGAGGACCCAACACAACCATAAATAAATAAATAAATAAATAATCACATTACAGAAGAGTATTTAATGATGGGAAAATGATCTTAGTATAAGCATTAAGTGCAAAAGGCAGGTTAGAAAAACAGTAAGTGCAGTTTGATCCCAATTATGATATAAATATGTATTTAAAAAAAAAAAATCTTTCCCCTGGCTCCTGTTGATGGAGCACTGCCAACCACTTCCAGTTGGCCCTACCAATTAAAATAATTTTTTGCTCAAACTTTAAAATTTTTGATATGCCTCAGTTTATTTATTTTATTTTAAAATTTATTTATTTATTTATATTTGGCTGCGTTGCGTCTTCGTTGCTGCGTGTGTGGGCTTTCTCTAATTGCCGCAAGCGGGGGCTACTCTTCACTGTGGTGTGCAGGCTTCTCATTGTTGTGGCTTCTCTTGTTGTGGAGCACGGGCTCTAGGCACATGGGCTTCAGTAGTTTTGGCACGTGGGCTTCAGTAGTTGTGGCTCACGGGCTCTAGAGCACAGGCTCAGTAGTTGTGGCGCACAGGCTTAGTTGCTCCGCGGCATGAGGGATCTTCCCAGACCAGGGATCAAACCTGTGTCCCTTGCATTGGCAGGTGGATTCTTAACCACTGCACCACCAGGGAAGTCCCTGCCTCAGTTTAATTTTAACAGTTTCCCTTTATATCTCAAAGGCAGTTTTGGTCACCTCTTAACCTTCTCAATCCAGGCAAAATAACTCAAATTCTAAAGGCTTTCAATTTCTTTAATAATTCTGTTGTATTTTTTTCCCAGTGCTCAGATGATCACATCCTGTTAAATTATAAAAATGGGCTCTAAATTCATGTTAGGTAGTAATTCCTTAGTATAGTATGTTATGAGAGGTAAAATATGCCCCTATTTCACATAAGTAATACATTGGTTGGGTTATAGGTGCAGTTAGCCAGTAGCATAAGTAGAAAGCATGTATACTTGACCTTTTGTTAGCTTCTTAGATACTTAATATTTCAACAGCAATCAGTTGTCTCTATAAAAAATAAAACCTGTTTGTATGGAGAACAGGATGACTTTACTGGGTTTAGAAGGACAGCACTTTCCACCTGTACTGATATGTAAAATTGTCCTCTTTGCTTTGAAGTGTCTCGTTTCTTTCAGTCTCTTGATCAACACAATATTGTTTTGAACAGTGAGTCTTCTGGGTACAAAAGGAGAAACTGAGTTTAGGTGCAGCCAGACTGAAGATTACAATGGATTTGTGTGACTTTGCCAGTACTTTGACTTTAATTCTTCTCTCCTCTCAAATATTAATGAAACTAAAATAAAAATATAGCAACAAACTGGCTAAAAGAAAAGCCAGCCATTCATGCTTAACATTTCTAAGGGATCACTGTAGAACTATAACAATGCAGAGGAATTTAAATTTGTTCAGGAGCTCTTTATTATTAATTAGTTATTCCTAGATAAGAGAAGATTACTAGTGATTTCTATTCTGTGCATTATATTTGTGGTAATATCTATTTTTGTTTGTTTTTATAATGAATCTACCTTTTTGGTGATTTTTTATTGTGGTAAAATATACTTGAACTTGTACATTTATAATTATAAAAATTGAACTGTTTCCATTTTAGAATAATTGAAACCAAAATCGATGGAAGAATCTTTGCTGTGATTTGCATGAAGACAAGTTCATGTGAGTTATAATGGAGTAAACATACACATTCTACTGAAGAAATGATTTAGTTGCTATGCTTTTAAAAATATGAGTATGAAATAGTGTTTTGAGCCCTTGCTAAATGGCCATATGCTCTCTCACTCCCCATTTATGTCATCCTGGGCTAGTCACTCAACCTTGAAGGGTGTCAGCATCCTAGTCTACAAAATGGAACAATCCTTACTTTGTCATGAGGTTTACAGCTCTTGGTAGTAGTGACATATAGAAGATACTAAAACAAAAATGGAGCTACTTTATTCTGACTGGGCAAAACCAAATGTTTTGTTTATTTACTTATATGATCTAATGTAGATTTCATATACTTATATGATCCCATGTAGAATTTCTTCCAACACTTTGAATTCTGGACAGTATTTCTTCCTATATTTAATGTTTCCACATGGTCACAGCCTTCAGGTTTCCTAGACATTTTTTTTCTTCAGAGGTTCTTGACCACTGTGTTGTAAAGAAAAGAAGTTAAGCTGTAACTTTAATGCCATTGAGGTGTTCATTCAGCAAAGATTTACAGCGACATATCTAAGTTGTACATTGGTCCAGTTTGCATGGAGGGAATATCCAGCTCCCAAATGGTGGCTTGTCTGTTGTGGGGCTGCCCAGTGCCTGGTTCTTCTGACTCCTGCCTGAGGCTGGAAGGTTTGAGCATCACCAGACCCAGAACTAGAGCAGGCATGGGCAGAGTGCTTGGGCCATTCTGCCAGAAGGTGAGGAGCCTGTTGACTTTCTCGGAAAGAGGTGATAGGCAGCAACATGTGAGAGGAAGATGAATAACAAAAAGTAAAGGGTCAACCCACACATATTAATTGTATGTAAGGTCCTGGTACTAGCTGCTTAGGGAACCACAAAAGACAATGTCCCACCCTTCAAGGAACTTAGTCAAGATGGACATTAGGGGTCAGGTACATGAATTAAATAGAGGCCAGAGTTAATATTAACATTAAAGATCCCGAGGGGCTTCCCTGGTGGCGCAGTGGTTGAGAGTCCGCCTGCCGATGCAGGGGACACGGGTTCATGCCCCGGTCTGGGAAGATCCCACATGCCGCGGAGCGGCTGGGCCCGTGAGCCATGGCTGATGAGCCTGCGCGTCCGGAGCCTGTGCTCCGCAACGGGAGAGGCCACAACAGTGAGAGGCCCTTGTACCGCAAAAAACAAACAAACAAACAAAGATCCCGGAAGGCAGCCTGTGAATACAGTTACACTGCTAGGGTGATCCAGAGGGAAGAGTACTGTGGGCTGGAGGGATGTACAAAGGCTGCACAGAAGGGTTGGAACTGGACGGATAGTAGAAATTAAACAGCCAGAGGAGAGCGATGGCACGAGAGCCGGAGGGTCAGAGACTGTTTGCGTAGGGATGTCAGATATTTTGTGAGAGGAAGCAGTGGGGTATGAGTCAACAGGGATGTTTGGAGTGCATGGCTTTGTTTGTGTAAATCATGGGACCTCAGTTTGCTCATCTTCCTGAGAAGATGGAGCGTTTGCTTCTTACACTCCTTACAGTTCCTCCCCTCTACGATCCTGAGCGCTGAGCTGAGGATAACAACTTGCTTGAAAAAAGGGGATCTATTGGCTCGAGTAACTGAGGAGGATGAGAGTGGACCTAGGGAGGCTCTGTTAGGACTTACTCTGCCTCCTGTCCCTCCACCTTGGAAGGCAGGTATGATGCAGCGGCTGAGATTCTGGGCGCCTGTCAAACAGCCTGGGTTCACTCAGCTCTTCCTGTTACTAGCTGTGCCTCGGCTTTATCCTCTGACAAATGAGGATGAAAATAACAGCACCTACCTCCCAGGCTTCTTGTGTGACAGTGCTTAGGTTGGTGCTGGTGCATAATGAGGACTTAAGAAATGTGACCCATTAGCTTTATCTCTTTGGCTGACTCCCTCAGGTTCCAACTACATAGAGGCATCTTCTCTACAGAGGGGAGAGCGGCTGCTGGTCCCGTACCCCATCTTTTTGACCCAGACTTACAGCTGAGAGGTAGGGACGCTGTGATTGGCTGCCCTAGAATCATATGAGGGGACCCGGAGAGAAGCCTGGGGTGCGTCAGAATAGAGTTCTAGGTAGACAAATTGTGGTCTGGTACCCATGCATCTGATCTCCGGACCAACTTCACAGAGGAGCAAAGCACACATTCTACAGTTTTGGGTGAGGACACCAAGGTACCAAAAACTTAAGAGGTTCATGGGAAAGTGATGGAGCCAAGAATCCACCCAAGCCTGTCACTCCATATCTCTTTTTACTCTATTTCACCGTTATAACCAAATCTCAAAATACTCTATTACCATAAAATAAAGGCTGCCTTCCATTTCCCCTGGAGGTGTTTTCACTATGAATGGAGGTTGCTTCATAGTCAACACAACATATATTTATGGAGCGCCTACTGCATGCAGAGTGCCAAGAACTGTCAGGGAAGTCAAAGCACACAGATGAGTGAAACATGGCTGCTATGCACGCAGGATTTTTAAATACAGTGGAGAAGACAGCACTCCTGAAACTTGAATACAGTGTAGCTTTTGAAAAGAACAGATCAGTGGATCCAAAGTTTGTTGTTGTTGGTTTTTTTTAAACTGGAGGTTGGAGGGTAGAGGACAGCTTTTGTTGTCAGTTTCTTATTTTGCTAAGAATATACATTTTTTAAACATACTGTCAACAATAACTATCATTCATATAAAAGTGATATTTTAATTCCTAAAATAGGAAGGGCAAAATTTTCAGAATAAAAGACAGGCCTTTAAATTTTAATAAATGTAGTTGTACTACAAACTTACTACATTGTTCTTACTTTTCTCATTTCACAGAGAACAGTGAGACTTTGTAAACCAATGTTTAGAGAAACATGGCCTAGATGACTTCCTAAATGTCTTTTCTGCAAGGTGACATATTGGCACACTTTGATATTTTTTGAAATGAAAGCCTGCAAAAAATATGAGGAAGTACTGTTGTTTTATTTTGTTGCCCAAGCAGTGCCCTGCCAGTTGCCCTAATGGGAATATTCCAGTGATACTTGCCTCAGTGGGCAATGGCTCTTTAGGATGAACTTAGAATGGTGCCACTGCTGGAACTAGATGTGGCCCAGGAGAGGTTTAGCAGCTTCCTGTGGCCTCAGTCCAAAGTTAACCAGAGAAGTGCCTTTGATAAAGGACTTTGAAAAATAATATTTTTTCTTTTTCTTGACCATTTTGACAATTTAGAGTCGAAAATGCTCAAGGGATAATGTTACCATGGTCATATAGCAAAGTTAGCAATAAAGTTCCCAAGGGGGTCTCAGTGACTGGAAACCAAAGAATTTCCCAACGTCTCAGCAACTGTTCATCTGTGCTAGTCCTAATTAGCAAAACTCTTTCCAAATGCACCAAAGTCCACCCATCTGACCCTGTTCAAGTCTAGTTGTTTTCACATCTTCATTTCAATATTAATTTTTGTTCTTAAAAATATAGCAGGGACTTCCCTGGTGGTCCAGTGGTTAAGACCCCATGCTCCCAATATAGGGGGCCTGGGTTTGATCCCTGGTCAGGGAACTAGATCCCACATGCCTCAACTAAAGAGCGCCCCCCCCCACACACACACAAAAAGAGCCCACACAAGGCAACAAAGATCCTGTGTGCCACAACTAAGACCCAGTGCAGCCAAATAAATAAATAAATATTTAAATATATATATAGGGCTTCCCTGGTGGCGCAGTGGTTAAGAATCTGCCTGCCGATGCAGGGGATACGGGTTCGAGCCCTGGTCCGGGAAGGTCCCACATGCCGCAGAGCAACTAGGCCCGTGAGCCACAACTACTGAGCCTGCGCGTCTGGAGCCTGTGCTCCACAAGAGAAGCCACCGCAATGAGAAGCCCGCACACCACAACGAAGAGTGGCCCCCGCTCACCGTAACTAGAGAAAGCCCACATGCAGCAACAAAGGCCCAGTGCGGCCAGAAATAAATAAGTAAATAAATTAAAAAAAAAAAATAAAAAAAATAAAAAATAAATAAATAAATATATATATATATATATATATATATATATATATGTATAGCAATATTCCTTGCCATTAAGACAATTGAATATATTTTTAAAGTTGCCATGATCTTTCAAGTTTATTCCTGCAGTGATCTGACAAGCTACAGTAATGGCATAGGAAATAAAACCAGGAGATCATGAGCTAAAATTCAGCCTCTTAACCAAAAAGTCATCGTCAAAGTCATCAGAGTTGAAGCAATTTCTCATTTTTCCTCAGATGCTATTTATTTATTTAATATTTATTGGAGTATGGTTGCTTTACAATGTTGTGTTAGCCTCCACTGCACAACAAAATGAATCAGCCATACACATACAGATATCCCCTCCCTTTCAGACTGCCCTCCCATTTAGGTCACCACAGTGCATTAGGTAGAGTTCCCTGTGCTATACAGTATGTTCCCATCAGTTGTCTATTTTATACATAATATCAATAATGTATATATGTCAATCCCAGTCTCCCAATTCCTCCCACCCCACCCCTTTCCCCCTTGGTATCCATATATTTGTTCTCTATATCTGTGTCTCTATTTATGCTTTGCAACTAAGATCATTGATACCATTTTTCTAGATTCCACATATATGCATTATTATATGATATTTGCTTTTCTCTTTCTGACTTACTTCACTCTGTATGACAGTCTCTAGATCCATCCACCTCACTACAAATAACTCAATTTTGTTTCTTTTTATGGCTGAGTAATATTCCATTGTATATATGTACCGTATCTTCTTTATCTATTCCTCTGTCGATGGACACTTACGTTGCTTCCATGTCCTGGCTATTGTAAATAGTGCTTCAGTGAACACTGGGGTGTATGTGTCTTTTTTTTTTTTTTTTTGCTGTACACGGGCCTCTCACTGTTGTGGCCTCTCCCGTTGCGGAGCACAGGCTCCGGATGCGCAGGCTCAGCGGCCATGGCTCACAGGCCCAGCTGCTCTGCGGCATGTGGGATCTTCCCGGACCGGGGCATGAACCCGTGTCCCCTGCATTGGCAGGTGGACTCTCAACCACTGCGCCACCAGGGAAGCCCGTATGTGTCTTTTTGAATTATGGTTTTCTCAGAGTATATGCCCAGTAGTGGGATTGCTGGGTGATATGGCAGTTCTGTTTTTAGGGTTTTGTTTGTTTATTTTCTTTTCTTTATTTGCAGTATGTGGGCCTCTCACTGTTGTGGCCTCTCCCGTTGCGGAGCACAGGCTCCGGATGCGCAGGCTCAGCGGCCACGGCTCATGGGCCCAGCCGCTCCGCAGCATGTGGGATCTTCCCGGACCAGGGCACAAACCCGTGTCCCCTGCATCGGCAGGCGGACTCTCAACCACTGCGCCACCAGGGAAGCCCTGTTTTTAGTTTTTTTAAGGAACCTCCATACTGTTTTCCATAGTGGCTGTATCAATTTACATTCCTACCAACAGTGTATGAGGGTTCCCTTTTCTCCACACCCTCTCCAGCATTTATTGTTTGTAGATTTTTTGATGATGGCCATTCTGACCAGTGTGAGGTGATACCTCACTGCATTTTTGATTTGCATTTCTCTGAGAATTAGTGATGTTGAGCATCTTTACATGTGTTTGTTGGCCATCTGTATGTCTTCTTTGGAGAAATGTCTATTTAGTTCTTCCACCCATTTTTTTGACTGGGTTTTTTGTTTTTTTGATATTGAGCTGTATGAGCTGCTTGTATATTTTGGAGATTAATCTTTTGTCAGTTGCTTCATTTGCAAATATTTTCTCCCATTCTGAGGGTTGTCTTTTCATCTTGTTTATGGTTTCCTTTGCTGTGCAAAAGCTTTTAAGTTTAATTAGGTCTCATTTGTTTATTTTTGTTTTAATTTTCATTACTTTAGAAGGCAGGTCAAAAAAGATGTTGCTGTGATTTATGTCAAAGAGTGTTCTGCCTGTTTTCCTCTAAGAGTTTTATAGTGTCTGGTCTTACATTTACGTCTTTAATCCATTTTGAGATTATTTTTGTGTATGGTGTTAGGGAGTGTTCTAATTTCATTCTTTTGCATGTAGCTGTCCAGTTTTCCCAGCACCACTTACTGAAGAGGCTGTCTTTTCTCCATTGTATATTTTTGCCTCCTTTGTCATAGATTAGGTGACCATAGGTTTATCTCTTTCTCAGATGCTATTTATTTTTTAAAATTTATTTTATTGAAGTATAGTTGATTTACAATGTTATATTACTTCCTACTCTACAGCAAAGTGATTCAGATATATATATATATATGTATATATATATATATATATATATATATATACATATATATATATATATATACACACACATATACACACACACACATACTTTTTCATAATCTTTTCCATTATGGTTTATCAGAGGATATTGAATATAGTTCCCTATGCTATACAGTAGGACTTTGTTGTCTACCCATTCTATGTATAATAGTTTGCATCAGATGCTATTTAAAAATAAGGTTTTAAGTATCCCAAGGATATTTTGTCCTCATAAAGGCAATTTATAATCCCACTTCCTTGTTCTCTTCCACAATTACAGTAGTTGCCAATTTGTATTTGAGATTAAAATAACACAAACATAGACGTACTCTGTGAGTGAAAATTTACTACGCTTACCAACAGGAGCTAATTTTGTCATAAATAATAATCATAGCAGTAGATATCAGCAACTGTAATACCATAAGAGTCATAAAAATAAATAAAGCCATTGACAGTTAACTTCACACAACTCATGCAAACAAAGGCAAATAAAAGCAAATGAAAATGCGCATATAACACAGTGTAAAAACTCTCAGGCTTGAATCTTGTGAAGTTTCCTCTTGCCAGCCTAGTGCATATGGATTTCTGAGCTTTCCTTTCTAATCTCTATGGTTCACGTTGCCTTCTTAATAGAAATACTGCAGAATTTGTAGACTTAGTCAAGACCTAGAAGCTGATGCTACATAGAGCAGTACATTTTAGAAGATGAATGTGCATTTCATGCCTAATTTTCACATTTGATTCTAGCAGTAAAGGAGAACAGAGCTATAATTTGTACGAAATTTGAATCCTACAAGAGAAAGTGAAATGTTCTCCTGTGTTCACTGCCAGGCAATATTCCTGGCTCCAAGGGCTAGCTGGGGGCAATGCCAGATGGTCCTTCCCAGGAAATTGAGCTTGTCCCCAGCATAGGAAATCCAAATGACTCTATCCCACAGGAAATGCTTTATTGTCCATTACCATAAACTTTGTGAGAAATAAAAGAATGAGGGTGGCAATGGCTGAAGATTGATCAAAGGAAGGAAGCTGTTAAATAATTCAGGCTTCTGCTGATTTCTTGGCATTTTGGCAAAGACCGGGGATTGTGGTCTTAAAACAATAGGGTAGAATTATTACGTGGGTAAGAATAATAATAGCTAACTAATGAATACATACTATGTCCCTAGCACTGTATTAAAAATACGCATACATTAATCTTTACAACAACCCTATGAGGTTAGTTCATTATCATCATCATCCCTACTTACAGATGTGGAAATCAGTATACACATTTCCACTGGATTCTGAAGTACCAGCCCATAGAGTTCCCCAAAGTCTTACTTTTGATGAATAGCAGAGTCAGGATTTGAACTCTGATCTGTTCAACTTGGAGTCTGAGGTTGATATTTTGCATTACAGTATCATGACCTCCCCCAGCATTTATATAAAACAATACTGCCTCAGACGTGCTATCTTTTGAGTGTTAGGAGGCTCCATCGTGCTTTGCCTTTCTCAGATAACATTGTCAGGGAGCTTCTCTATCTTGCTTCTTGCCCCCCAGATCCTCACTGTTGTGTCTCATCCAGCTCTGTCTTCCTTAGTTCAAATTACATATGCTCTGGTTTCTGCTAAAAATTGGATTATGTCCATTGATCATTTAAAAAAATGGCTTCAGTGGTGACATTTATCTTCTGTTAAAAGAGCCTTTTAAGTTTCATGCTGCTGTGGATCGGCCACAGCTAAGCCTGGAAAAAAGTAAAACCTAAGGTAAACCACACCCTATAAATTCTGTTGTTATTTGGACAACTTGGGACTTCCCTGGCAGTCCAGTGGTTAAGACTCCATGCTTCCAATGTAGGGGGCGCGGCTTCAATCCCTGGTCGGTCCACATGCTGTGACATGCGGCCAAAAAAAATAAACAATAAAGCAGCCTTTACAGGCTAGGACTATTTGGACAATTGAGTTCCTATATAAATTCTGAAAGGTGAAAGGCAGGGTCATATTTATACTATTGTTCAATATACAGCCTGGAACCCACAAGAGAGATGTGAACATGGGCTCTTTCAAGCCACCTTTCTTCTCATTTGAACCTTTCCCTAGCAAAACTCCTCTCCGATGGCCAGGTGCCTCACCTTCTTTATGTTCTGAGACCTATGGCTTCAGGCGAACTTTTAAAGGTGCCCTAGAGTTAAAAACAAGAATGAAAAGATTAACTATAGCTAATATGCATAATGTACTTAGTATGCCAGGCTAAGCGATGTAAATGATCATTAACTACCCTTTAAAGGACGTCCTGGGGTCCTGAGCAGTTAATTCCCTTGGCTTATTCACTTAGCCAGCAAGTGGCAGATTTGGGATTTGAACATTGAACCTTGAACAAGAGGGTTTTTTTTCCATCAGAATCCGTGTGTCTACAAGTTACCAAACACTGTCTGCCTGGGCGGGTCCCTGTGCAATACCTTGCAGGGAAATTAGATCTATTATCAGCTATGATCGCTCTTCAAAAAGCCCACAATCTGACTAGTAAGATAAATTATAAAATGGGAGTTATTGACCCCCAAAAAAGTAATATTTCAAGAGGTGTTGCCTGCAATACATATTGGTCGTCAACTACATCTTACCAATTCTAATTGCCATGGGAGTTCAGAGGAGGCTAAGGGAGTATAGGGTTAGAGTAGGGGCCTCAGGGCAGAGGTGGGGCTTAGTTGGCCTGCAGAAGAGATCAGATTTCCCAGTTTTCCCAGATGGTGGACTTTTCCAGGTGAGAGCAGGGCCAACCCTAGGGGTGAGGGCAGGTGAGTACAGTGTGCTGGACACAGATTGGACTAGAAAGACCCTCGCAGGGCAGTTTAAGGAACTTAGATATTATTCTCCAGTCTACAAGGAACTACTGAAGTTTCTGGACAGGAGATGGATGCAAACAAAATGATTCATTTGCTCAAACACTTAACAGAGGGTGGAACAGGACAATTGCTGATATTTATCATGTGTGTAGCTGCCCAACATTTTTTTTTTTTTTAATTTTTGGCTGTGTGGGTCTTCGTTTCTGTGCAAGGGCTTTCACTAGTTGCAGTGAGTGGGGGCCACTCTTCTTCGCATTGCACAGGCCTCTCACTGTCGCGGCCTCTCTTGTTGCGGAGCACAGGCTCCAGACGCGCAGGCTCAGTAGTTGTGGCTCACAGGCCTAGTTGCTCCGGGTCATGTGAGATCTTTCCAGACCAGGGCTCGAACCCATGTCCCCTGCATTGGCAGGCAGATTCTCAACCACTGCGCCACCAGGGAAGCCCCCAACCATGTATTTTTTTTTTTTTTCTTTTTTTTTTTTTTTGCAGTACGCGGGCCTCTCACTGTTGTGGTCTCTCCCGTTGCGGAGCACAGGCTCCGGACGCGCAGGCTCAGCAGCCATGGCTCACGGGCCCAGCCGCTCCATGGCATGTGGGATCTTCCCGGACCGGGGCACGAACCCGTGTCCCCTGCATCGGCAGGCAGACTCTCAACCACTGCGCCACCAGGGAAGCCCGAACCATGTATTTTTAAGTAAACATTTTTGTTGAAATATAATGCACATATAGAAAAGTGCACACATCAAAGCATACAGCTCTTTAAATTTTTATAACATGAAAAAACTGTGTAATCGGCAACTACATCACAATTTAGAAAACTGCCATCACCCTAGAAGGCTCTCTCATATACCCACCCAGTTAATAATTTCCCAAAGGTCACCACTATTCTGATTTCTATCACCATACATTAGTTTTGCCTGCTCTTTAACTAACACATAAATGGGATAATATACTACATACTCTTTAGTGTTAGGCTTTTTTCTCAACATAATGAGAAATTTTGTGAGAATTATCCATGCTGTTTCTTGTAGCCATACTTCATTCATTTCACTGCTGTATATTATTCCACTGTATGAATATACCTCAGTTTGTATATCTGTTCTGATAACGAAGGGCAGTTGGGTTGTTCCCAGTATCGGGCTATCACGAATGATGCTGGCACGAACATTCGTATACCCAGCATCTTTTTCAAACTCAGGTTATGAGTTTCGTCTCCCCAAAGTAGAAATCAGAACTCAATTTTCCACTTCCCTGGCAGCACTGGCATGTGACCTCGGCTCCGCCAGTTAGACATACCTACCCATGACTTCAGGTAAGGAGAAAATCATGAGGAAGCAGCTGCTAAGAGTGGCGGAGAGTGACCAAGAGACTCTGCCCTTCCAGGAACAGAGTGGCAGTGGTGGTGCCCTGTGGACGACACCTGCGGTACCAGCACCAGATGTGGCATGTCTCACCTTGAGGCAGTCCTGGGAGGTCCCCAGCTATTGTTTCTGGCTCCATGCCCCAAACTTTGAAGCCTCGTTCTCTTACCAGGATTCTTTAAACCTCTTTATTAAAATCCTATTTTGATTAAAGAACCTAGAGTGGGTTCTGTTACTCATGAAGAGAAATACTATTAGAACAAGACTAGATAAGCCTCATTTGACTAGTATGGGAACAGGAGATGTAATGTCCCTTTTACAAATATGGACAAGTCCATAGAGTCAGACTGCCTGAGTTCAAATTCTGTATGATTCATGAGCTCTGTGTCCTTGGGTAAGTTACTCAACCTCTCTGTGCCTAAATTTCTTCATTGTAAAATAGTAGTGATAATAAAATGCAGGTCAAAATGTTGTGGTGAGGGGCTTCCCTGGTGGCGCAGTGGTTGAGAGTCCTCCTGCCGATGCAGGGGACATGGGTTCTTGCCCCGGTCCGGGAAGATCCCACATGCCGTGGAGCAGCTGGGCCCGTGAGCCATGGTCGCTGAGCCTGCGCGTCCGGAGCCTGTGCTCTGCAACGGGAGAGGCCACAACAGTGAAAGGCCCGCGTACCACAAAAAAAAAAAAAAAAAAAAAAAAAATGTTGTGGTGAGGATTAAGTGAGTTAATTTATGAAAAAGACATGGACTGACACCGAGCACATAGTAAGTGTGTTTGCTGCTATTACTATTACCTGTGACACTACCATGCCCCTGGGCTTTTTCAGATGAAAACTTACTTTGCAGGAAAATGCCAGTTAGGACTAAATGACTCACCTGAGCAGGGTTATCTGCACAGCAGGAATCTCCAGTATGCTAATTTTTTATTTTATTTTTTTAAAACATCTTTATTGGAGTATATTTGCTTTACAATGGCGTGTTAGTTTCTGCTGTATAACAAAGTGAATCAGCTATACATATACATATATCCCCATATCCCCTCCCTCTTGCATCTCCCTCCCACCCTCCCTATCCCACCCCTCTAGGTGGTCACAAAGCACCGAGCTGATCTCCCTGTGCTATGCGGCTGCTTCCCACTAGCTAGCTATTTTACATTTGGTAGTGTATATATGTCCACGCCACTCTCTCACTTCGTCCCAGTTTACCCTTCCCCCTTCCCATGTCTTCAAGTCCATTCTCTACATCTGCATCTTTATTCCTGTCCTGCCCCTAGGTTCTTCAGAACCTTTTTTTTTTTTTTTTAGATTCAACATGTATGTGTTACCATACGGTATTTGTTTTTCTCTTTCTGACTTACTTCACTCTGTATGACAGTCTCTAGGTCCATCCACCTCACTACAAATAACTCAAATTTGTTTCTTTTTATGGCTGAGTAATATTCCATTGTATATATGTGCCACATCTTCTTTATCCATTCATCTGTCAATGGACACTTAAGTTGCTTCCATGTCCTGGCTATTGTAAATAGTGCTTCAATGAACATTTTGCTACATGGCTCTTTTTGAATTATGGTTTTCTCAGGGTATATGCCCAGTAGTGGGATTGCTGGGTCATATAGTAGTTCTATTTTTAGTTTTTTAAGGAACCTCCATACTGTTCTCCATAGTGGCTATATCAATTTACATTCCCACCAACAGTGCAAGAGGGTTCCCTTTTCTCCACACCCTCTACAGCATTTACTGTTTCTAGATTTTTTGATGATGACCATTCTGACCAGTGTGAGGTGATACCTCATTGTGGTTTTGATTTGCATTTCTCTAATGATTAGTGATGTTGAGCATCCTTTCATGTGTTTGTTGGCAATCTGTATATCTTCTTTGGAGAAATGTCTCTTTAGGTCTTCTGCCCATTTTTGGATTGGGTTGTTTGTTTTTTTGATATTGAGCTGCATGAGCTGCTTGTATGTTTTGGAGATTAATCCTTTGTCAGTTGATAATCTCAATAGATGCAGAAAAAGCTTTTGACAAAATTCAACACCCATTTATGATAAAAACCCTGCAGAAAGTAGGCATAGAGGGAACTTACCTCAACATAATAAAGGCCATATATGACAAACCCACAGCCAGCATCATTCTCAATGGTGAAAAACGGAAACCATTTCCCCTAAGATCAGGAACAAGACAAGGGTGCCCACTCTCACCACTATTATTCAACATAGTTTTGGAAGTTTTAGCCACAGCAATCAGAGAAGAAAGAGAAAAGGAATCCAAATCAGAAAAGAAGTAAAACTGTCACTGTTTGCAGATGATATGATACTATACCTAGAGAATCCTAAAGATGCTACCAGAAAACTACTAGAGCTAATCAATGAATTTGGTAAAGTAGCAGGATACAAAATTAATGCACAGAAATCTCTTGCATTCCTATACACTAATGATGAAAAATCAGAAAGAGAAATTAAGGAAACACTCCCATTTACCATTGCAACAAAAAGAATAAAATACCCAGGAATAAGCCTACCTAGGGAGACAAAAGACCTGTATGCAGAAAACTATAAGACACTGATGAAAGAAATTAAAGATGATACCAACAGATGGAGAGATGTACCATGTTCTTGGATTGGAAGAATCAACATTGTGAAAATGACTCTACTACCCAAAGGAATCCAGTATGTTTAGTTCAAAAGAATGGAGAGAGGTAGCCACAGTGGTCAAAGCAGCTGGGTAGAGATGCCCTTGACTGAGGCTTGCAAGTCTCACTTCCAGAGTGCTAAAGGCTCACCCTGCTCCTCATCACTCTCTTCTCTTTATTTCCGCCCTCCTCAAACTCCAGTACCTGTTTTCTCTACATGAAATCAAGTGTGTGTGCTCGTGTGCATGTGTGTGTCTCCACCAGGCTCTGGGTCTTACATTACCATCTAGAGTCCCTACTTTTCCATTGAAGCCTCATTGTTTTTCAGTAATTTCTAAATCTAGAGAGGAGACCTCCTTTGTGGGACGCAGAGGCTTGCTCAGTAGATTTTCACCTCTTGGGCAGGGATGCCCTCATTTTGTGGGGTAGGTGGGGTTGCAGTATGAAAAGCCAGAGAAAGCATCAGAGACTCCTTCCTAAGAGCCAGGGCGCCCCACAGCCGGGATTGCCACTGTCAGGGCAAGTCCTACCATGTGACAAATCTGAACAAGGGTCTGGGCCTGGGATGTGGGGCAGAAGTGTACACTCCCTTCTCTGAGTTCTTCTCTTGGAAGTAGTCCAACTGCCCTGACTCAGATGGGGTAGCAATTGAGCAGTGAGTATAACCCTCCTGGGGGACCAGGACTGTCCCTCCTTCACACATTCCCCCCTGTTTTCCCTACTAGGAAACTCCAGTTTCTCAGTTTGAGTGGCCTGATTTCCACTTCAAAAAATGTCTTCAGCACAGATGGGAGTTATCAGTCTGAGAGGGCAGAAAAGAGGGAAGGTGGTCCTCCCCCGAGCCTAATCTGGGGTGTGAGCTGCACTGAATTCTGTAGAATAGAAGGGGTAGGGCACATGGTTGGAGAAAGCACAGGGGTGGTTCCCACTGCCAGTGTACCAGCAGGTCTTATCCATATAAGCCCAGATGCCACTTCAGCTGTATTGAGCCACTCAGCCTGAGCCCATGGGACCAGCTGTACTGGTTCCAGGGGTGTCAAAGATGAGAACAGCTGAGGCCCTGTCCTGGGGAAATTTGCACTATGAGGAAGGAACTGGACAAGAACACAAACAACTGCAGTATGAAGAAGAAAATAGAATGAAGTACCCATAAAGGGCTGGACTAGTGATTGGAGAGTCAAGTAGTTTCTTCGACGCTGCCCTTTACTGTTTCCTGATTGTGTGCTTAACTCTAGAGATACTAATCTTTTCCTAGTGTATCACACCAACCTCGTTATACGGCACATGACAGAGAACCCAACTGAGAATGCAGACTTCAGTGCTGGTTGGATCCAGAGGTTCAACAATGTCATCGATCCTCCCACTCCCTGAACCCTTTTCAAACATGTCTTTCCATTTTGTCTTCCGCAGCACTGATCCCACCCTAAGGCTGGCTCTCCTCATGGTTGCAAGATGATGGCCGATGTTCCAGAGGCTCCTTGGCTCTCATCCACATCTAAGCAAAGAGAAAGCCTTAGTCTTTGCCCTAGAATTTCAATTCACTCTGATTGGACTGGCTTAGATCGATCACTCTGAGTGGGAGAGGTGGAACATGCTGGTGGCTTGAGCAGATTAGAGCCCCACTCCTGGAAATACTCTTACTTTTAGGGTACTGTTAGGGAAGAGAAGTGGAGAAGGATTTGGGTAGCAATTACTAATGTTGGTCATAGCTAGGTTCAGTGCAGATGAGCCTTTACAATGCCCAGGATTGGGACCTCTGTTGAGGCCCAGAAATGAGTAAGACAGGGTCCCTGGCCTCAAGGATCTAACCATCCAGTATCAGAGACAGACATGTAAACAGATAATTCCCAAACTGTGGTAAATGCTAAAAGAGAGATAATGCAACTAGAGCACATGGAAAGAAGACTAAATCCAGCTGGAGGTTCAGTGAAGCCTCCACTGGGGAAAAATAAACAAGCCATGTCTTGCAGGATAAGCAGACACTTGTCAGGTGAAGAAAGAAGGCTGCTCTTACAGAAGCAAATAAAAAGCTAGAGGCATGAAACAGTCACTTATTCGACAAGCACTGTTGAACTTCATAAAAGCTGAGATCTACCAGAAATATGGAGTTACTGGAGATTAATATTTGAAGTGCCTGAAGATTAAAATTTGAATTTTAAAGTTCCTGGAGATTAATATTTGAAGTGGTAGGAGATGAGACAAACCAGGAATCAAGACCAGGTCACAGAGGACCCTCTGTGCCAAGGGGAGAAACTTGGGCTTTATCTAGTGAGAGATGGCATTTGAGTCAGGGAATCTGATGTGGACTTGTGCTAAAGAATTTCACCTAATCAGTTTCAGCAAGTCTCTCCTGTACTCAGTCTTACCGTAACTCACCAGCCTGGAAAATACAAACTATGAACTATGATTTGGCTCTCTTTTTATTAATCATCTAGCTCAGTCACCTTGTTTTTCTGATGGCCACAGGGAAAACTCATTTTGGCCTTTTGTCTTGTCTTGCATTATAAATAGTTGTGTATTTGCTTGCCCTCTCGTTTAAAATGGGAAACTATTGGAGGTTCTAGAGTCTTATTCCTATTTGTTTCCACCATCACCACCAAAACATGTAAGAAGCTGCTAAATGTTTATTGAGTTGACCTCTTTTTTTTTTTTTTTTTTTTTTTTTGCAGTACGCAGGCCTCTCACTGTTGTGGCCTCTCCCGTTGCAGAGCTCAGGCTCCGGACGCGCAGGCTCAGCAGCCATGGCTCACAGGCCCAGCCGCTCCACGGCATGTGGGATCTTCCCGGACCGGGGCACGAACCCGTGTCCCCTGCATCGGCAGGCGGACTCTCAACCACTGTGCCACCAGGGAAGCCCTGAGTTGACCTCTTGATGATCTGGGTCACAGAGGCCATTCAGCTGGTTACAGAATAAACTTATTTCTAGTTTGGGAGAATAGGGTTGGGAGTTTTGGAGAGCTGCCTTCAAGGTTGTATGTTTTGAAATCTAGGGCTGGAGTACCCAGTGCTAAGAGCATGCCACTGGTGTGCTCATGAAGCAGAGAGGTAGATATTTTTCGGGCGTTTGCCAGTCTTGGGCCTGCTTGCTCTCACATTCACTTCTTGCCCTCACCCTGCTCTGCATCTCTCTGCCAGGCTCAGGGTGAGTTCAGCCAACAAGGGACACTGGTGAGTTTGAAGGCAGGAGAGAGTAAACAAGTTCTTTCTCTCTCTCCTCCATCTCTGCCTTGGCTAGTGTCTGCAGCAATAGCTGAGTCTGTTCCATGGCTTCAGCTCCTGCCAGACAAGCCCACAAGATTCCAGCTTCTGCCAGGTACTCCAGGTGCCCAGGAGTTCATCTTCTCCCTTTGTCTCTACAGCCCAGAAGTTGTACTGACTTCCTGCAGTTCTTAGTCTCGGAGTTTCCACCCTGAACCCCATTTGACTCCTTTGGTCTTCTATCCCTGAATTAAATTCTATTTAAAATATTCAAATTTTCCTTACTGGATCCTGGATGATATAAGATCTCCCCATATCCCTCCCCCCAATTCTTTTAACTATATATTTTGCCTAGAATTCAATGTCACACTCCACCTCTCTTCCCCTCCCTCCCTCCAATTTTTCCTCCTTTTGATCCAGGGCTTTCGGGCTGCTCTATTTATCCTGTTAGGAAGGCATATGAGTTGATAAATGCATTCACATAAAGGTGTGTGCCCCTACTGAGAGTATATGCATTTTTAATAAATGCACAGGGATATAGTAATAATAAACTCAAAGTGATGACTCACAGATGGTGGAATTTCTCTTTCTTAAGTGGCCTTCAGAGGCCCATGCTGTCTCTGCATACTGCCACTTCTAGGTTTTGTGTGAGCATCACTCTGCCCCTCACAGCATTCCTCGGTCCAGATGTCTATTCTTGGCCCCTAGGAATGTGGATGGAGCACCAAAGTCCACCTCTGGCACTGGAAAATCAATTCAGAGCACATGCTTTGCTAGTGGTTGGTAAGTAAATGCTTTTTCCAAATATAAAGTACGCACCTGTTGTTATTCTTAGTATACATTTTTTTTTTTTTTTTGTGCGCGGTACATGGGCCTCTCACTGCTGTGGCTTCTCCTGTTGCGGAGCACAGGCTCCGGATGCGCAGGCTCAGTGGCCATGGCTCATGGGCCCAGCCGCTCCACGGCATGTGAGATCTTCCCAGACTGGGGCACGAACCCGCATCCCCTGCATCAGCAGGCGGACTCTTAACCACTGCACCACCAGGGAAGCCCCCTTGTATACATTTAAAAATAATTTTTACCCAAGTCCGCACAAATAATAATAATCCACATTATAAAATTATCTTCCCATACTACTTGAGAACTAAGATTAGCAGTTCAGAATCTCATTTTCTTTGCCTCAGGCAAACATATGCTACTCTATGTGTGTTTTTGACTCTGACACATTTACTGAACATGATAATTTTACCATTTGAAATAAACTATGGAAATTTAACTGCATAAAGATTTGATAATAAGCTCCAGGATAGTAAGTCTTAGGTCATTGGTAACTTGCCACTTCCACCCTCAAGTACTCAGATGGACTTGAACCTTCAATGGCCTTAAAAAACAAACAGCTCAAAAAAAAAAAAACAAACAAAAAAAAACCAAACAGCTCTTGGGAACAAGGAAGTCATGCAGTGGCTCCAGGATTAGGGAGGTCAGTCATCTCATTTGTTGGGGACTGGGGGGTTTCCAAGGATGGAGAACTTTCAATGCGAAAACCAGGAAGTCCTGGGCAACCTGCGACAAGGTGGTAACCCTGTGAAGACCAGATTTCAGGGGAGAAGCAAGGCTCTGAAACTCACAGCCAATGTGTGCTATGATTGACCAGGCTGCTATGTAGAAGCAAAGTAGCTCCCTGACTGGCTATGGAGGCTGACACCCAGAGGGAAAGCAGCTCTCTGATTGGCTGTTCATGGCTGGGTGAGGTTAGTCTTTTAAGGGCACAGTGCTGTGGATATAGGTGAAATAACCCAATATAAGACAGATTGAGGAAAAATAGACAAAAAAGAGTAGTGAGAGGGTGTGAGAGGAGCAGTAGTCACCAGGCAGCCTGCAGTGGATCCTGGCAGAGTAAGAAAGAAAATGAAGAGGAAGAAGACAAGCGGTTTTACTGTGCAGGCCCAGGTGAGATGAATGGTTTTGTACAGGCATATATGCCTCAAAGGCCTAGGGCAGTGCTTCTTAACCCTAGCTAACCATTCAGATTACTTGGAAACTTTTGAAAATGCAGATGCCTGAGTTATACCCCAGAGTAATCTGAATTAGAATTTCTGGGGGTGGGCAGAGTCACTGGTCTTTTTTAAAAGCTCCCATGACCTTAATGTGCAGCTAAGGTTGAAAACCACCAACCCTACACATCTCTTTGTGTATATCTAGACACCAACAGTTAGGGGGGGTAAATAGGAAACATGTCTGTTAATATCTAGACTGATTATCATGCTTTCATACCCCCATCGGTTGACTGTAGAAACGTTGCCATCTCAAAATGTTTTCTTTGCAATATGTACATATATCAAATCATGACGTTGTACACCTGCAACTAATATAATGTTATATGTCAATTATATCTCAATAATTGCTAAGAGGCCACTGGGGTGCTTCCTTATGAGGGTTCACCAAAAGATCTGCGTATGGTCTCCTGCACCAGCCTCCTCATTCAGTTGCCAGCCCCAGGGACCTTTGTCTAGTGTCTCCTTGAAGCTGGAATCACCTCCATGCAACTATGGGCCGCTGCCCACCCCCAGGCCAGTGGGAAATGAGATTGGTAAGGGGAAGCACCACTCACCTTTACCACCCCATCTCAATGATGGAATCGTTCCTTTCTTTCATTTCCCTCAGAACAGAGAATACAGGGTTCCGACAAAACAGAGAACGTAGATATTAACATGGAGACTAACTTAGGAATTCCCTGCTGGAGAAAAAGTTTCTCTCTCCCTTTGACACAAACCTTTCCTCTTCAGTTCTCACTTGTCCTAGAATCAACCTCTTCTCAGGATGATTTTATGAAAGGAAGAATCACTCTCATTTGGAGAAAACACATGCCCTACCATGAGGGCTTATTTTAAGGCTCTAATGGGACTTAATAGTCCAATACGAGCCATCTGTGGTCTTTGGTGTTAAATAACACACCTCGGATAGGGAGGACATCAATGGTCCAAACGACAGTGAGGCTCTGCCAAGCTTGGTGCAGCTCCTCTTCAGTCTCTCCTACATGTGGGTTGAAGCTCCTACCTGTCTTTTACTTTGTAGATATCCTAGCAACATGAATTCTTCATCACCTATGAGCAACTGCCAAATAACTTCTCAAGAATGAAGACAGAACTTCTACCTCCTGCCTTAAACAACCACAGTCTAGGACAAAATAGATGAAGGAGTGGTTTCCAGACACAGGACAATATGCAGGAAGGGACTGTGATCCTTGAGTAAGGGAGGCAAGCGAGATGAGCCCGACAAGTGCCACCTCCTCTCCACTCCCCCGCCATCCTGGAGAGAGTTGCCAGGCTGTGGCCCTGAAAGGCAGAACCCAGAGAAGGCCTGGTGGCCTCACTAAGCTGAAGAGACAAGATTTAGAGTTCAGGGAAGCCAGTGGCTAGAATACACAGGACAGGTTGCTGGAGAGGAGAGAGCTGCATAAAGAGAGAGCTCCAAATCCACAGAAGGTTCTCCTCCAGTCTTTAGCTGAGTTCAGATCAGCTCATGTGTGTGAGAAAATGACTAAGGCCAGAAAAAAAAGTCCAGAGAGAAGCAAGAGGAAAAGTCTCCAGAGTTCACACTACTTCCTAGTAGTCAGAATAGAAATATCACCTAAGACAAGGAATATGAAGTAGAGTCCTCAACTGGGTGGGCCAAACTAACTTAGATGAAAGGCTGTTCTGAACCTCCTTAAAAAAGCTTAAATATAAGTCTTCTATGGATCAAACTATTTTCAAGTTACTTAACTGAGTTCCAGAACAAAGTCAAAAATATTTAAAAGAGGGGCTTCCCTGGTGGCGCAGTGGTTGAGAGTCCGCTTGCCGATGCAGGGGACACGGGTTCGTGCCCCTGTCCGGGAAGATCCCACATGCCGCGGAGCGGCTGGGCCCGAGAGCCATGGCCGCTGAGCCTGCGCTTCCGGAGCCTGTGCTCCGCAACGGGAGAGGCCACAACAGTGAGAGGCCCACGTACCGCAAAAAAAAAAAAAAAAAAAAAAAAAAAAAAAAATATATATATATATATATATATATATTTAAAAGAGTATATTACAACAAACAAACAAACACAGTGAGAACAACAGAACTGAAAATGTAAAGTTCACAGTGTCTGGCATCTAACCAAAAATGGCAGACTCAGGAAAATGTGGCTCATAGGAAAGAGAAAATGTAATTAATAAGAGCAGACCCAGAAATGACATAAATGACAGAATTGATGGAACAGCTATTATAAATATACCCCATATGTTTGATAAGGTAAAAGAAAGCATGAGTGTGATGAAAAGGAAAATGGAAGACAAAAAGACCCAATCAAACTTTTAGAGAAGAAAAATCTAATGTTTGAGATGAAAGATGCACTGTACGGGATTAACAGTAGACGATACATCATGATGAAGTAGAGCTTATCCTAGGAATGCAAGGCCTATTTAACACTATTACTTAAAACTATTGCTTCACCATATTGAATGATTTAAAAAGTAAAACCATATGAACATAAGAAAAAGCATCTGCCAAAATTCAATATCCAATCATGATTGAAAAAAAACAACAACTCTGCAAACCAGGAATAGCTGGGAACTTCTTCAACCTGATTAAGGGCATCTATGAAAAACCTACAGATAACATCATACCTGGTGAATCCTTTCCTCCTGAGATAAGGAAAAAGCAAGGATGTACATTCTCACCTCTTCTATTTAACATTTTTTCTAGAGGTCTTAGCCATAGCAAAAGGCAAGAAGTAGAAATAAAAGACATACTGATATGAAAGGAAGAAATAAAAGCATTTTTATTAACAGATGACATGATTGTCTATGTAGCAAATCTTAAAGAAGTCTATGAAAAGGTTATAAGGGGCTTCCCTGGTGGCGCAGTGGTTGAGAATCTGCCTGCCAATGCAGGGGACACGTGTTCGAGTCCTGGTCTGGGAAGATCCCACATGCCACGGAGCAACTGGGCCCGTGAGCCAAAACTACCGAGCCTGCGCGTCTGGAGCCTGTGCTCCGCAACAACAGAGGCTGCGATAGTGAGAGGCCTGCGCACCGCGATGAAGAATGGCTCCCGCTTGCCACAACTAGAGAAAGCCCTCGCACAGAAACGAAGACCCAACACAGCCATAAATAAATAAATAAATATTTAAAAAAAAAGAAAGAAAAGGAAAAGGTTATAAGAACTTATGAGTGAATATAGTAAGGTTTCAGGGTACAAGATCAACGTCAAACTAAATTTTATACCTATATACTGTCAGTGAGCAACCAGAAAATAAATTAAAACATATCATTTACTATTTGTTGTTGACTGTTTGTGTCCACCCTCATCCCCCATTCATATATTGAAATCTAATCTCCAATGTGATGATAATAGCAGTTGGGGCCTTTGGGAGGTAATTAGACCATGAGGGTAGAGCCCTCATGAATGAAATTGGTGCCCTTATAAGACAATGAAGGGACCAAAGCTCTCTCTCTTTACCCTATGAGGATACGAGAAGTCCACTGTCTGCAACCAGGAAGAGGACTCTCACTGGACCCAACCATGTTAGCACCATGACCTTGGACTTTTAGCTTCTGGGACGTGAGAAATTTCTGTTGCTGGCAAGCCACCCAGTTTATGGTATTTTGTTAGAGCAGCCTGAGCTAAGACACTATTGCATCAAAAAATATGATACACTTAGAATAAATTAGACAACAGTTGTGCAAGACCTGTACACTGAAAACTATAAAACACTGCTGAGAGAAATTAAAGAAGACCTAAAATGGGGAGATACACCATACTTATGGATTGGAGGGCTCAATATTGTTAAGATGTCAATTCTCTCCAAACTGACTTATAGATTCAGTCCAATCCCAATCTAAACCCCAGCAATTTTTTTTCAGAAATTTGTGATCTGAATCTAAACTTTGTATGGAATTGCAACACTTAAAATAGTCAAAACAATTTTAAAGAAGGAGATGCAGTTTAATGTCTTAAACTATTGATTTTTTAAGACTTTTTATAAAGTTCATCAAGACAGTGTGAAGTTGGTGTTAAGTTATATATCAATGTAAATTTGTATATATATATATATATATATATATATATATATAAAGACACACATCAAAGGAACAGAATACAGTCCAGGAATAGACCCACACATGTGTAGCCAACTGATTTTTGACAAGGGTGCCAAGGTAATTCCATAGGAGAAGAATAATCTTTTCAACAAATGGTGCTGGAACAGTTGGATAGCCATATGCAAAAATACGAACCTCAATTTATACCTCATACCTTTGGATCATGGATCTAAATACAAGAGCTAACAACAGAAAACTTCTGAAAGAAAATACAGGAGAAAATCTTGGTGTTCTTAGGTTAATCCAAAGGACAGCTCAAATGTCCATCAACAGGCAAATGGATGAACTCATACAACAGAATACTACTCAGAAATGAAAAGGAATAAACTATTGATAAGCTCATCAAAATGGATGAATCTCAATACCACTATGCTGAGTGAAAGACGCCAGACAAAAGACTACATACTGTATGAGTCCATTTTATAAAATTCTAAAAAATGCAAACTAACAGTGACAAAGTAGACCAGTGTTTGCATGGGGGTGAAGGGGAAGGAGGGGTGGGAAGGAAAGAATTTCAAAGGGGAATGAGGAGACTATTGGGAGTGATAGAAATGTTTGTTAGTTTGATTGTGGCTATGGGTTCATGGATATACAAGTATGTCAACATTTATCAAATAGTATTCTCTAAATATGCGCAGTTATTGTAGGTGATTTATACCACAATAAGCCTGTTTTTAAAAAGTACAAAGAACAGTTTATAGTATAATGAACTTTAAATCCACAGAGAAATGTATCAGTCAGGGCAATTAACACTAGTTGTAACAACAAACCTAGTATCTCTGTGGTTTGATAAAACAAAAGTTTATGTTTTGCTTATGTCACAATGTCACATGGGTTGGGCTGTTCCTGGCAGCTCGAAGCCATGCAGTGACTCAGGGACTGTGGCTTCTTGTGGCCCTGTTGACTTCAATATGTGTCTTTACTCTTACCAAGGAGAAGAGAGAGCAGAGATGATCCTGACCAGATCTAGAAGGAGGTGCCCACCACGTCTGCCCACATCCCTTAGGCCAAAACCCATTTATATGGTAAGAAGGGCTGGGAAATAGAGTCCTCTCCATGCCAGGAGAGGAGAGCAGTGCTTTTATTTCTGTATCAAGCCAGTCTTTGCCAGAAGAAAAAGAAACATCTCTTCCTAGAATACCTATGCACACAATAACATGTATCACAAAAGAATGCTGAGCTTTTGAGCCAAAACACTCGCATTGAGATCCCTTCACAGTTTTCTCCCAGAATGATGAGAGGGCATTTGCTTCGTATTTCTGAACTGAAGAGCCTATTAAAGGGCTTCTTATGAAGGAATAATTTCTACACCAAAGGGGAATCCAAGGCTCCAGATCCTAAGAGACAGAAAATTGTTTATGGTTTTCAAATCACTCCCACAGCCTCACCCACTCCTTTTCTACTTCTTATCCCCAAGGTTTCGAAACTTTCAGAGTTCAGTCTAAGCAAAAGCGTACAGCCTGTGCCCTACCCCATTTGCACCTGCACCTACAGCATGAGGAGAAACTGAATCCAGCAAGATGACACAGAGCCACCAGGAATATCTGCTCAGTCTTTAGTGGGACAGAGAAGAATAAAGAGACTCCTTGCTGAAGCAGCCAGATAGCCCCACTTTGTGACCATTTGGACAAGCAGTTGACCGTGATAAGGCTGGATTCAATCTTATCATTATCAGCTGTGTGACCGTGACAGGGTTTCACCAGGTGTCTTTCCCTGTAGCACATTCTTCCGTGGCAGTGAATCTTCTCCAAACTCAGCAGTGCTTCTCACTCAGGTGTATGTGGTCCTGGGGCACGTGATGACCTGACCTGTCAGAATGTTCCTGGCACTTACCTATAGGGGCCTACAGCTGGCTCTGCTGAGAATGAGATGATCTGAGTGTTGAGCTTCCAAGTCCATACTGGTAAGTTGACTGACAGAGTTTTTCCTAAAACAGTTTTGGATTTGCATCCTGGATTTTGAGTGTAATATATGTAACGTGTGTGAACCATTCCATTTAGTCTTTTTAGCCCTACCACTCCACTGAAACCATGGTTGTCACCATCACCAACAATCCCCTCCTCGTCCAAACTCAATGGTTAGCATCTAACTTAACATTAAAGAAGCATGTGATACAGCTGATCACTCCCTCTTTCTCTAAACACTTTCTTTACTCAGCTTCTGGGATACCACGCTCTCCAGGCCCTGCCTGCCTGCTGCTTCTTCACTTTCTTGCCTGCTGTCCTCCTAACCTTTGAATAGTATTTGACCACAGAGCTCTCCTGGGATGTCTTCTCATGCGTGAATTATGGATCTGGAAAAGCTATGGATTAGGTTCTATTCATGTAGAAGGAGCTCCCCTACTCCAGCTCTCCAACCTTAATAGCTTTGGACAACTCAGACGAAAGTTTCTCTTTTCCTTCCTTCTTTCCTTCCTCCCTCCCTTCCTTCCTCCTTCCCTCTCTCCCTCCCTTCCTTTCTTGTCAGATTATCTGGAAATCGTCTCTCTCTACAAGTAGTAATTAGGGTTTCCAGATATGATAATTCATCGCTAACTTTTTTTCTCTTAACTTGCCTAGACAAAGTCAAAGAGGACACTCTCATCATTATCAGTGAGAAATGCACTGTTGTTCTCGACAATCAACTTAAACGGACCCTTTTGGGAAAGAGTCCATGAAATGCAAGAAGGAAAAATAATGAATTCATAGAAGAGCTTGTTTCCACCCACTTGGAACACAGTCCTTTTTGCCAGCCTGTTTGATCAGCTGGGAGGAAAAGCATCCTCATTTACATAACCTCCTGGCCCTTTGTTTTTCAAGATGGCACCATTCCAGGGGTGCAGTTTCCATATGAATGAAGGAAGTTAAAAGCTCGCAAATGCCCATCAGGCAGTCACTGGATATAGCTTCTCTAGAATGTCCAGGAATTTTTGGTTGTTTCCATCTCTTACAGTCTTACAGAATGATCTAATGTTTGCTAATGTGTGTGCCCTCTTTAATAATTCAGTGACCAAATATTAAATTAATTTGGGAAATATTTACGAATCGCATGGATACCTACTGCACATAAGCTCTCCTACTGGGTGGTGCAGCTGTGCCTTGGAGGAACAGTTAGGTGAGAAGTGCCTAAACATTAAATCCTATTCCCAGTAGACTAGGCACCTAGAGGCAGTGGCAAAGTCTTTTCCTTATATCCTCTACATCACTTAAATATAGTGTTGAGGATATAAACAGGTGATCAATAAGTAGTTCTCCCAGTGAATTTCCATAATTAAAACCCATAATGGTCACCAGCCAAATTTTGGAAGAAATCAGAGTTCCTTTCTCTTGCTATCGGGGGTGGGAGGGGCATATGATGGCCACAACACCGTCCATGGTAGGAAGTGATGCCAGACCAGAGGCTGAGAAGAATACTTCTTGTGGTTCAAATCAAAGGATATTTGAGTAGACAGAAAGGATAAATAAGCACTGAAATTAGCCTCAACACCAGAGACTTTGCTTATTGGGGAAAAAAAAGTTTCACATCTGAAAAAACACAAGTGGTTCGGAGTTCTAAATACTCATTGCAAAATTGTTTTTGTACTGACTTCACACCCTTAATGGTTTCCACTCAAAAATGGAGCTCGTCAACTATACTGCTGCCAACTCGCTCATGGGGTTTAGATCACAGCCTCCTGAGGCAATTGCCATCTTTTCTGCATCTAGAATCTGGCTCAAAACCTTGTCCACATTTACTTAGTGTCTCTATACTTGTATCTCCTCTAAAGAACAATGCAAGCTCCCAGCTGAGTTAAACCCAAATCTGCAAAGCACTGTCCTTTAGATATTTAAAAATATGTAAAGGAAAATGACCACAGTGCTCATACTGTAATTTCAAATGGCAATTTCCCTATAGTTTTTAATAGTGATTTTTTTGAGGTAAAATGGAAACACTCAGCTGCTCAGTGAGGCAGGGTTAAAATATTCTGCAAAAACACAACTTACAGCAGAAGCCCTGGACTACCAGTTAATGAACTCACAACTAGTGGTACAAGACAGGTGTATTGTGGCAGATTCATGGCCCAGAAAAGGATTTTATTATTATCATTATTATTTTGTCTTTAACAATAAACACGTTGACAAACCATTTTTATGATAAGTGACTAAGGGGACTAAAAAATGTATATAGCAGAATCAAACACTGGTACTCCCTGGAGTGTTCACTAGATTTCTCTCACAGCTGCTGTGCACATCATTTCTTTTCCACTTATATTGTATACTAGGGGTCTTGGTTTTCTGGCTGAACCTGTGAGATTTATTTATCAAACGAATCCCAGTCCCAGCAAGGGTATCTAATGAACCTATGACAACGTGGCCTCTGAGGAATCGATTCTGTAAGGGGCCACAAGTCTCCCTGTTTGGGTATTTTTTCCTGGTTGAAAACTCTGCTTAAAATTTAGTCTCTTTCATCTTAATCCTGAGAAATCACGGTCATTGACAGGGAACCAACAGCATCCGATACCTTTCTGCGAACAGGAGAGTCACACTCGTTAACCTTCACCTCGAGTTTTAAATACAGCTGTGCAAGTACAGGTGGAAAAGTCAAGGTTGCCCGTTATGCAAAGCCATCCTGTGACTCCACCCACTGCCATGGAAACCCAGTCGTGGATGAGTGTGAGGATGTGGATGTGGCAGGTGAGTGTGTTGTGTCAGTGGGTTTGTGGAAGTGTATGAATTTGCATGAATGTGTATTTGTATGTTTGTGATTGCTTGTGTATGAATGTTATTTGTGTGTACTTTTGAGTGAATGTGTTCGTGCATTTGTGTGTTCATGTGTGTGTTCATGTATGTGTTTGTATATGGTCATTTGTTTGTGAGAGTGTATGACCATGAATGTGTGAATATAAACGTGTTGTGTATGGGTGTGTATTTGTGTGCAGTTTGTATGGGTGTGTGTATGAGTGTAAAAGTGTGCGTGTGTCTATATTGTGTGCGTGTGGTTGAACGTGTGGATGAGTGTATGATTTGTGTGTCTAAATGTGTGTTTGGGTGAACGTGTCAGTGTGTGCATGTGTGTGGTTGCCTACGTGTGTATTCGTAAATGGGTTTGTATTTTTGTGTGTAGGAATGCACGTTGTGGGTGTTATTTGTATATATGTGAGTGCATAATTTTCTGTGTTAAGTATTGCATTGTGTGTATTTGTGCGAATATATTTGTGGGTTTTGGAGTGTGTGGTGTCTGTGACTGTGTATTTGTGTGTTCCTGTTTGTATGCGTGTGAGTGTGTAATTGTGCAAACGCCAAGTGTTTGGACTGTGCGCACCCTGTGAGTGTGCATTTGCCTGTGTTTGTGAGTCTATATACTTGTGTGTATGTGTGTGTGTGTGTGTGCGCGTGCGATCGAGCGCGCGTGTGAGCGGGTGTGTGCGGTCGCCGCACGCCTCCACCTCTGCGCGAACCGCCCCTTCGCGGCCGGAGCAGAGGCAGCGGCCTGGCCGGCGGGCGAGGGAGGGACGCGCGCTGCGGTTAAGCGGGCTGCGCCGCCGTCACCGCCGCCGCGCTGACTTTGCCCTTTAAATCGGTCTCCAAGCCGATTACAGCTGATCTACCACGTGACGTTTTACCTTCTGTCTCCCGGAGCGAGTTGCCCGAGGACAGTCCTCCACAGGCTGCGGCGCGTTGCGCCGCCCCAGCCCGCCGCGGGGGCTCGGGCTCCCGCAACTTTGGGCAAAGAAACGGCCGGCCGGCCGCCCTCGCGGGGCCACTCTCCCTCCACGCGGGCGTCGGGGGCTCCGGGGGCTTCGCTCGGCCAGGAGGGCGGCGGTGGCGGAAGACAACGTGCCCCGACCACAGACCGGCGCCCCTCGGACCCGCGCCGCGCCGCGCCGCGCCGCGCCCGGAAGGCCGACGGCGTGCCCTGTGCGCGGCGCCCGGAAAAGGGGAGTCGTCCGCCGTCGGGAGCCGAGCGGGCGCGCCTTCGGACGAGCCGGCGGGAGATGGCCGCGAGGCAGGGGTGAGACCCCAGCGCCCTCACCATGCAGAAGAGCGTGCGCTACAACGAGGGGCACGCCCTGTACCTGGCCTTCCTAGCCCGCAAAGAGGGCACCAAGCGCGGCTTCCTGAGCAAGAAGGCAACCGAGGCGAGCCGCTGGCACGAAAAGTGGTTCGCCCTCTACCAGAATGTGCTCTTCTACTTTGAGGGCGAGCAGAGCTGCCGCCCGGCGGGCATGTACCTCCTGGAGGGCTGCAGCTGCGAGCGGGCACTCGCGCCGCCCAGGGCCGGGGCCGGGCCGGGCGGCGCCCGGGACGCTCTGGATAAGCAGGTACCACGCGCCATCCCCTCCCCGTCTCCCTGCCTGCGGCCGCGGCAATACCCAGTTCTTCTAAGCCCAGAGGTCCAGGGCCCGATGCGACAGTGGGACCACCCTCCGAGATTTCGAGATTCCCCTGCGGCGTCTGTGGCGGGACAGCTCCCCTCCTCCGCCTCCCCATCTCCATCCCCGCCTTGTCGTCCGTCTCCTTGTGATCCGTTGGAATAGGGGCTCGGCTTTATATTTTCCGAGACCCCGAAAGCTGTCGGGTCATTGCAGCTTCCTTGCTAACCTTACATTGCTTCTTTACACCTTGTTCGGAAGGACTTTGTGTGGCGATGTGTGTTGACACCTGTTGGGTGTAGATTGGCAAGACGGAACTAACTTATTTGTAAAAGTTTGGTTTCTCCGTCACCCGGCTAGTGAGTGTAGGTTTTTTTGCCTGCAGATGTTGGATCAATGGCTGTGCGGGGCACAAGCGGGGCTCCCAGGACGGATGGGCACTTTCTGTTGGTCACTTTCAATCTGTCTTTGTGGTTTATGTCAGTTTACTTTAACATTTGGCCTGCTGTGTCTAATTATGAAGGTAAATGTGTATCCGTTTCCCTCAGGATTAATATTTGGTAGCCACATTCCTGCTATGTGTAAATATGCGGGCATTTTTAAAGAACGCTTCTGTATACTTTTAAATGAATGCTTTGAGAATGAATGTGACCTTTTTATTCTGGGTCATAATTTTATTAGTTTTGCTATGTTTTGCACTTAGGGAGGAAAAAACACTCCAGATTTAGTAACTCCCGCCCCCCCTCCCATTCCTGCAAGTGCGAAATTTGTACTTTTTTCAATCACCATTTCTTATTAAAGTTAAAGCAGACTAATTTTATGCTCCCAAATGTTCTCACTTTGCTTCTAGATCTCCACCTTGAAAAAAAGAGGCTGATGGTCTTTGTTGTTGCATAAAAATTTTTAGAGCTTAATTTTCCATGTAAGTCAGGCCAAACAGCTTCTACTGCAAATCCCCGAGGGCGGCTGTGAGAGGCGCTAGCGATGGAAAGATGAGTAAAATGCCTACATAACCCCTGGGGGCTCATAAAACAATGTGTAAAATTAAGAGGAGCTAAAACTAGATCAACCAGAAGTTTGATTTTTTTCGCTTTGGTTTCACAATAAATCATTCAGACTTAACTGATTAAACTTGGTATAACACTTATACATCCGAAAATTTAAAAATATTCCCTTTGGTTTTTGAGGGCATGTTGAGAGTTCTTTGAAAAACTGATTTCCAATTTTGTAGATATAGATACTGGAAATATAAGTTTAAATTTCAAGTCAGGCATTTTAAAAATTAAACTGAGAGCAGGAGGAGGGGTTTTGAGGAAATAGGTAGAGACTTTTTTCAGGATCTTTTTTTTTTTTTCTTTTTCATTGGTGAGGTTTTTTTTTAAGGCATGTGTTCCAAGGCCCATGGGAGCAAAAACCAGTAGGTTTTTAAAGTGTTATTATGTCTATACTAAAATAGGGTACTTGAAATTATTCTGAAGATACATCATTGACTCAGTTACAGATAATTTTTTCTCTTTGTGTTTATAATAATATCAGGAGATAGCCACTTTTGTTATGAGCTGAGAGTGGGGAGTTGTTACCTGTTGCACCTTAACATGGTTGTCTGACCTGTTAACATATGAAAACCAAGATTTTTCTACTTGAAGAATATCCAGACTCTCATCTTCAGGACAATTTTCTTTAAACTATACTTTATAAAGAAATGTAACCTCCAACTAATTTGACTTTCATGCCACTTTCTAATGGAAGTCCTAAAAAGGTCCCCTTATTGAGAATTTTTTTCTCTGTTTATCATCATACAAGTTATGAGTATTTCTCAATCATTTATACATCTCTTCGAGGTTAGAAATTAGAACCTTTGGTGTTTGTAGTAAAACTGAGATGTAGAGAAGCAAGCACTCCAAAATGGATTAGGAGTTGGATTGGGAAATCTGTCAGTTTGTCTTGTGTTAGACATGCTTTTGTGACTTGGGTTGGCTTAGCAGACTGATATTTTTGTGTAACACTGTCTGTCTGGGTGTGTTTGAAGAATGAAGAAGAAACTGCAAAGATAAGAAACAAAAAAAAGTTTACCTTAAATCTACAGTTTATGCAGTTGGTTCTCTTTCAGTTAATTTGTATTGCTAATGTGCTCACTTCATCTCAGGCACCTAGACATGGTGGACCTGTGAAACTGGTGAGGTAGAGGGTGGATGTGAGGCGCTGAGCAGGGATCCTGTCAAGGTCTGCTTCTCCAAATATGCTTCTGGAACTTTCCACATATATGTCTCCATCAACCCCATAAACATACTTGAAGGTTAGGGCTTGAAACAGGACTTAGGGAGGCAGAATGGGCTTCCTCCACCATTTCTGTGTGACTTCTTAAAGGCAAATCTCTTAACATTTCCTCTGTTTTTTCTATTAATGAAATCTGTTTTCAGATGTGTTAATAAAAATTAAGAGTTTGGCTAGGATGATTCCTGAGTTATCTTCCAATAATGACATCTCCTATTTCTAAGATTATAACAGAGAGTGTGAGCGTTTTGCTGTGCACAGGATGTGAAAGACAATTTCACAAGATTTAAAGATTATCAGTCTCTGTAATAAACACTGCATCTGAGTAGTTAAGGCCAAGCAGGTGATTGAAGTGGATATTCTGATAATCTAGTCAGCAGATGTGCAAAACTATAGAAACATGACTGCTTGAGACAAAGACGTTCTTATCATTCATATTGGAGGGCGACACATTGTAATGACAGTGACAGTTGATGTAATTCTTGCTATAAAATGCCTCTAATCATTCTTGCCCGTTTAAATTCTATTTCTCCTTCAAATAATTTAAAAATTCTAATTAACTGTGGTAAATTATAAGAAGAAAACATTCATTGGTTTGCTTCTTCTAAATAATAATTCAAAGTAAGTTGGTTGACAAAAGAAAATTAAGGTTTTTTCCTTTTTTTCTTCTTTCCTTCCATCTTTCCTCCCTCCCTCCCTCTCCTCCTTCCCTTCCTCCCTCCCGTCTTCCTTCCTTCCTTCCTTCCTTTCTTTGACTATTTTATCTTAAACTGTTTCCAGTTAAGAAGAAAAAAGAAAGGTATTTTTCACTTTCCAAATGTGCATAGGTTGAAGGAATATTTGCATTGCTCCATTTTCTCAATAGTGTCCCAAGATTTCACTTTGGAAGCTCCTTGGGAGATTGCAAGGCTCTCTTATCATCCTTCTGTAGCAGCTATTTCTTAGGGATAGTTATGGTGATATAATCAAAATGTGTTCAGTTATGGAAATTTTTAAGTGATGTTCATTTTCTCGAAAATGTGTGTTGGTGGTACTTCTTTCTAAAAGAGCTCCATTTATGGAAAATGAAAAGCTTACCTTTTGTTCCAGGTGAAGGTGTTTAAGGAGGAAGGGAATTTGTATGTAATAAGTACCTTCTATGTGCCAAGCTCAGTGTTATCTTCCATTACTGAATCTAACTTGAACCTCACTTCAGCTCTTGGAGACTGGTAATGTTCTTTCATTTTTACCTATGATAAGACTGAGGCTTAAAGAGTTTTAGGAGATGACCAAAGTCCAACTCTAGGTATGAAGATTGAATAATCTTGAAGAGTGCCTTATTAAGGAGACTATTTAAATCCACTGAGGTTCAAGAAATTTCAAATTTGGGTGGAATAGGGGCTGGGGTTGTAGTATGTGGATCACTGTTTTGTTTATTCTTATTTCCCCTTAAAAACCGTTTACAGGACAGGTTCGATTCTTGAGAAATATAATTGCAGACCATTACATTTTCAAAGAAAAATGAGATTTATGTTTAAACAGTTTTACATGGCATTCGTTTACTTCAGTAAGGAATCTTTAAAACTATTTGCTCTGAGGGTGAAAATACACATCCCAATTAGCCTGATCTGTTTAAGTGGTTGTATCTGTCTTGCCTGCTAGCAGGAGAGACGTACAGGAACAAAGCCATCTGTACTCTTATTTTCCTGGGAATGTTAAGTGGTCTATTCAGCCTGATTTCAGTTGTCTCGGTGGGGGTGGGGGGTGGGTGGGTAGGTGGGTGGAATATCTCCTTAGTTCTGGAGGTTTCAAGTAGTAGATACTTGTCATATTAGTGCTGAATTAAACGTGTTGATTTAATTTTAAAGGGATTAAGGGTTATGTGATTTCCCCTGTCACCTCATTTCTAGCTAGTCATTTTAGCCTTCCAAACTTGTCCACCAGCAGAAGATTTTAATCATTTTATCAAATTAGGCAGAGCTGCATGCAAGCCCTGAAATAGTTGTAGAGGGTGGGGAGTGTAGGTCATGGGTTTTTGTTCCAGTTCATGTTGTTTAATTGAAGTATAATAACAAACTCAGTGTTTCCCTTTCGGTGTTTGCTTATTGAACACAAATAAAGGGCAAATGGAATAAAAGTATTTGTTAAATCTTGTAAAACATTTAAAAATGTAATTTAGGAAAGAAATGATTTATCACTTGAACTTTGTAATCATTCTTCCAATTTAGATTTAAGTGAAGAAAAATAACCTATGGATTAGCAAAATATAGTTCTTTTAATTTTGACTACACTAAACCTTACTATTTATATTATTGTGCTTATCGTTAAGAATTCTACATAGAAAAATCCATCTTTGATGTGACGGATGTACATAAAAATGAATTTTTATTGGGACAAGTATTTTTCTGTGGGTTTTAATAAGTGAGCGCTAAATGCACTACTAAATGGTGGAAAATATTTGTAGTGTGATAACAAATTTTTTACTTTCTTTCAGGAATTAAAAAATAGAGATATTTTTCTTTCATTGGATGATAAGTCCTAAAGCATGTATGATAAGTAAATGTTTCTGGTTTTTGCAAGCAAATATTGGTAGTTTGTTAAAACAGTTGTTGGTATTGCTGTTTGTTTAATGCAGATTATACTTTTTAGTTGACCTTGTCCATATTTTTCAATAAATATGCATGCTACATCAGTATAATTTTAATTTTGTAGAATAGAAAAAGCTAGTATTTAAGATTATTTTGTAATGAAATAAACCATATTGACAAATAATATGGATTCACTCAGGTCTGAAATCCCAATTTCACAATTTTAAAGTAGCTTTATGTTTTTATGCCTGTTTATTTGTCCTATAAGAAAGGGATATGTGTTTGTATGTGTATATGTTTATTGAGTTTATCTTCCATCATTAAATATTAAACATTTGTTATGCAGTTATATATGTTGGAGTTTATAGGTTTTTATTTGTATCATTAAGACATGTATTTCAAGACATGAGTTGTAAATCCAATCGGTGTACAATTTGGGGTGCTTTATTTTACAGGACTAATGATTTTAAGTTAATCACGGTATAAATTCCTCTCTGAAATTAGTTTATCTTAATTCAAGACTATGTATAGTAAAATCTTAGTTAATATTGAAACAAAACTAGAAACGGTATTTGTTAGGTATCAATATAGCACTATGGTAAATGTTTGGTTACTGTATAATATTTGGCCATTATTCTAAAAATTAACCATTATTCCAAAATTATTCATTACATTTCAGTTGGTGTAATTTTCAAATATTAGCTGATTGTGAAGTTAGAAATACATTATTTTGGCTCCACCAAAGGGTATATTTTACCATTTTTGCCCAAGGAATTCAAATATGATTGTGTGTATACTTTGGGGGGAAAAAACCCCAAACAGCAGCAAGTTTTCCTTTTTCTTTTACTTGAGAAAACATTGGTATCATAAAGTGGAACAAGGATGCAGAAAGCACATGTTCTCACACTTTTCCTTTTTACTAGCACTGGAAAAACGCTTCACGAAAAATGAAGATTCAAATCATTTTTCTTAAAACTCCTCATAGGGAATACAAAATGCTTCAAATATACTTTTAGGGAGAGGGCAGAAAAAAAAACCAAGTTTGAGTTGATCTGTGTTTATTTAAATAATATTTCTTTTCTTTTTGAACTGTAAAGGAAGAAATGAGAAAGTTGGGGAGGGCTGTGTAAGTTACAGCATCAGAGTATAGTAAGTTAATGAAAAATAGAATTCTCATAAGATCTGAGAAGATACAAATAAAACAACCTTAAGAAAAGCTATGCTTAAAAATAAAATTTATTGACCCTTTAGTGCTTCATTTTTTTTTTTTTTGCGTTACGCGGGCCTCTCACTGTTGTGGCCTCTCCCGTTGTGGAGCACAGGCTTCGGACGCGCAGGCTCAGCGGCCATGGCTCACGGGCCCAGCCGCTCCGCAGCATGTGGGATCTTCCCAGACCAGGGCACGAACCCGCGTCCCCTGCATCCGCAGGCGGACTCCCAACCACTGCGCCACCAGGGAGGCCCTAGTGCTTCATTTTTTTAAATGTAGGCCATAATTTCTTTTATTAGCTCTTCCCATACTTACCATTGTGACATTGCTGAGACCAATGATGATGATGGAAACAGCCAGGGATCTGAGGGACCCTGGTTACTGGTATTCGCATTCTTTTCAGGTTCCTAAAATGTTTTGTTTTGTCATTTTATGATTTAATGTAGACAATGCCTGATTCATTTCCCGAACTGTATTTATGAACTCATGCCATTTGTGTGACTAATGTAAACAGGAGGGTTAGTGCTGTCAAATAGAGGGACAAATGGAAAGCTAGGAGGTTTCCTGGGTTAGAAATGTGGGAATGGGGAGGTAGTAGCCTGGCCTAAGGCTCACTGTGGAGCATCATAACTCTTTACAGAAGGAGTCATAACAAGATAATGTCAGTGATGCATAGGTATAGGAGGCCACTCATATCCAGTATGAATTTGCTTTCTTTTAACTTTAAGAATATCACTTTCCAGGTCAGATGGTAGTATTGTGTATGGTTCCGTTCAGGAGTTAAACCGCGGGGGTTTCAGTCTCCGCTCAGCTGCTTACCAGATACATGATGAGCGATTTCTCTTTCTAAGCCTGGACCCCTGCCTGTGATGGGGATCACGATAGTACCTACATCATCCAGTTGTTGGGAGACTCATAGGCAACAGTCCATGCCAAGCTCTCCACACAGGGCGCAGCACATACATAGCACATATGTCAGCTGGTGTTTCTATTACTCCCTTTCTAATATAATTCTTTTTTGATTTTCTTCTTGTTGCTTTCATTACTAGGGTCACTTAGGTGTTTTTTTCCTTCCTTCCTCTTTAAAAAATACTTTTAATTTAACACAGACAAAATAGAACAGTTTAGGGAACACCAATATACTCATCGTCCAGCTTCAACAATCTTCAGCTTTCTGCTTTCTTGTTATCTCTGTTTTTCTCCACACATGCCTTTTTTTATTGTTGTTGTTCAACTATCTTAAAGCAAATCCCAGACATCATTATTTCACTTGTAAATAAGGAAGTTTTTGGGTTTTGGCATAGCTCTTGTTTGGCGCTGAAGATTGTACTAGGTGTAGCTCTGAAAAGAACGATCGGGGAAATAGTTTGTAATGTGTTTCTCTTTTAATGTGTGTTACTGTAATTGTCATCATCTTTTTGTTTCTTTGATATCATTTTAAAGGAGAAAGCTTGAGACGGTAGTTGTGAAGACATAAAGGTAGTAGAATTAGCTTTTAAATAAGTTCTGGCATGTTAAATCCTAAAGAAAAATTTGAAATCAGTTTTAACCATGATCGTGGTGTAGAGGTATTTTCATGATTTGACCACACTCTAGAAGAAATTAAATTATTGGTGGCTCTGTTACTGAGGGATCTTCTTTTCTTTATTGAAGTGCATTTACCAAACTCTTCCAGCAGCTGGAAGAGTCTTGTTTAGAGTTGAGTGAGTGCTTTCTCCTCTGATTCTTTCAGAATCAATTCTGAGACCCAACAGTAGGCAATGCTATTTTAAGGCAATTACTAAGGTTTCATTAATCAAGTGTGCAGTTTGCTTTCTCTAGTGTTGCTAAGCTTTTCTAGGGTGAGTTGGTCTCTGTCACATGATTGTTTGCCTTAGGCTCTTTTTTTTTTTTTTGCGGTAAGTGGGCCTCTCACTGTTGTGGCCTCTCCCTTTGTGGAGCACAGGCTCCGGACGCGCAGGCTCAGTGGCCATGGCTCACGGGCCCAGCCGCTCCGCAGCATGTGGGATCTTCCCGGACCGGGGCACGAACCTGTGTCCCCTGCATCGGCAGGCAGACTCTCAACCACTGCGCCACCAGGGAAGCCCTTGCCTTAGGCTCTTTTGATTACAAGGGAGAGATACGAACTCAAGTTGTCTTGAATAATGGGCACCTCTGTGTGTGGTGGGGGACAGTGGGAATATTGTAGGGCAATATAAGGGCAAGTACCGCTCTACATTTATTGTGACCTAGCTGTGCTTTGGACATTGGTACTGGCTAACATGTTTTTCAGTGTGTTTATGCGTCTTTGGTTCCTTACTGCTTCTGTTTTCTCATAATTTCTGCTTCCCCTCCTTCAGGCTGCTGTGCCCCTCGTGATACTGACTCAACATATTGTGGCCCCTTTCTCTCTGCTTTTACTGCTTCAGTTCTCACTGCAGCATCTCTTATTCACTCAGTATATTCAAGCTTGTCTTTCTGTGAGAGAGAATCTGATTGACTCAGTTCACATTTTGGGGGCTAGACAAGACCATTGGTCTCTGACCGGTCCATAAATTGGCTGTCAAACAGCAGGGACTGTGGGTGAGGGATTTTCATGGAAAGTTTGGTGGGTGTGAGAGACATTATTATTGACATGTCCAGTGTATTCATCAAGCTAGTAAATATTATTTTCACCAACTAATATTTATGCATTTAAGCCACCTTCTTTTCCCTCAGTAGTAGCTGTACATCCTTACCTTATCAATAAGATCTTTCCAGTAAGACAGTTTCTGTCCTCTGGTCCTGATAGGCCTCCTGTGTTGCTAAGGGTTCATGTTCATAATTTCTCTTTCCTTTCTTAATACTTTAATATTAAAAATTATTGAATGTTGTTCTTTTAACAATAACTTAAGCATATTTTTCAAAGTATAGCATACATATAGAAAAGTGCACAAATCATAAGTGTGCTGCTTCCTGAATTTTCACAAAGTGAATATATTTTTGTAAGCAGCATCCAGATCAAGCCATTGACATGATCAGCCCTCCAGAAACTAACCTCATGTCTATTCCTCTTCAATGCTCCTACCCATGGGTAGCCACTATCCTTACTTCTAACATCATGGATTGCTTTTGCCTGTTTTTGAACTTTGTCATTGACTCATGCAATAAGTACTCTTCTGTGTCAGACTTCTTTCCCTCAACATCATATCTGTGAGATTCATCGATGTCTTTGGGTATTGTGATTCATTCCTTTTCAGTTTCTTTGTAGTATTCCACTGGATGAGTATACAACAGTTTCTTTATCCATTCTTTATCTACTGTTGATGGAACACTTGGATTGTTTCCAGATTGAAGCTATTACAGATAATATGTCTATGGAAATTCTTGTACAGATATTTTGTGCGCATAAATGTATACATTTCTGTTCAGTATTATACCCAGGAATGAACTTGTTGGTTCATAGGACTTACTTACATTCAACTTCAGTAATTATTGCTAAACAGTTTTCCGAAATAGGTAAATCAATTTATGTTCCCGCTAGCAGTGTATAAGAATTCCAATTGCTCTACATTCTTGCTAATACTTGGTATTATCAGTCTTTTTAGTTTTAAGCATTCTAGTGGGTGTGTAGCAGTATCTCATTTTGGTTTTCATTTTCATTTCTCTGATAATTAGGTTGAACACTTTTTCAGGTGTTTCTTGACCATTTGATTGTTCTCTGTTTTGAAGTGCTTGTTCAACCTTTTGCCCATTTAAAAAAAAATTGAGCTGTCTTATTGATCTGTAGGAGTTTTAAAATATTAAGTTAAACTCTATGAATGGCCATTTTTGAATATCAAAAATAATTGAACATCAGCTTGTTCATCTTAGTATATATGAAGACACGAGTCCTTTGTCAGTTATATGTATTGGAAATATTTTCTCCTACTCTGGTTTGCCTTTCTACTTTCTGACAGGTGTCATTTGATGAAGAGAAGTTTAAAACTTTAATGTCGTATAAGCTATCTGTCTTTTTCTTTGTGGCATTTTTCTGCCCATGAAATGAATGGGGATGGGGACAGCATCCGGAGGTGCTTTGTGTAGAAGGTGCAGGAGCTGGAGCCTTCCCTTGCTGCTCTGTGGTCAAAGCAATCAAGTGCATCACAAAAGATGCAGCAGTAAGTAAAACAGAATGCACTTGCAGCAGCTTTGGACTGCCACACTAGGATGTTTTGCCTTTGGAGGAAGGCTCCAGGGGCAATTCAAAAAGACAAAAAATCATAATGTTCTTTTCTCCCTCATACCTTCTAGGGTCTGAGGTGTTCCCTCCCCAGGTGTTGGGTTGTTGCTCTTCCTCTAGAGATGCATAGATGTATATGCACCAAAGACTTGTACAAGAATTTTCATAGCAGTGTTATTCACAAAACTGGGTGTCCCATTTCAGAAGCTCTAACTTCACTTTGTTTCCAGTCGTCCCCAACTCGCACCTACACCTCTCATCTGGAAGGGTCAGGTGCAAGAGGGACAAGGTACTTTTATAAAACTTAACCAGAGTTAAGCTTGAATCCCTGACACCCCCTTTCAGCTCTGCTGCCACCTGTAGGTTGTGTCATCTAGGCTGGCCTGGGGGTGCTGTTAGGGAAAGAGAAATGCATCATGACCAGCGCTGGTTAAGACAGAATCCTCAGTTTTCAAAATATATCTGTATAATGCCCTGTAATTCTTCCCCTTTTGTCCTGATCATTACCCAGGAAGTGGCCAAGAAGGGATGACCCCTTTCTTGGAATACCTGCACTCACTGATCAAACTGCCTTATTAAAGTATATGGACCAGGAGGGAATGAGGGAGAAAGGGTTGGACAGTCAGTCCATTGTTGAGTATACAGATTAGTTTCAAGGGCCACAATGGTGTGACTGGAAACAGCTAACCAGTAACCTAAAAAAGTATCGACAGTGGTGAGGTAGCATTGCTAGTCCTGAGAGGGCTTTGAATGTCTGGTGTAGCCAATCTACCAGGAGTGGGAGGGGTTGCACCCCTTGTGACATGGCCTCTCCCATTGTGAGACAAATGGGTCAACTTTTGGCAGGCATCACAAGTCTGCCCTGCAGTGGTAGCCTTCCGCATTAGAAACAGAGTCAGGCTCCAGCAGAGCTTGATTCCAGTTGATTCCACAGCCCTTGATTCCACAGTCCTTCCTGTGGACATCTACATGACTGATCCATACAGTTCAGTCAGCAGACATGGTTTGTTCCCAGGTTCATGTTTCCAAAGAAGGGTCTCTTTAATCTTACAGTCTATAGTTTTGCAAGTGGCAGACCAAACAGCTCTGCCACTGGCACCAGCCCAAAAGTCTGAGCCCTACCCTCTGACTGGAGCAACTACATCTGCTTTTTCTTCTGCATAGCTGACACTGAGGCTGACTAGCCACAGCACCCCAATGGATACCACTGGGTTTCAGCTTAGCCAAACCATCAGTGAACCGGGCCCAGATATTTAGGGAATTTCTGTGAATCAAGGACCCTATTGAGTCAGTGGCTTTGCCTCAGGTAGCAGAGCAGATAAGGTTCCCCACAGAGAGATACTTGCTACTTTTTAAAATGTAAAGCTGAGATGCTTCTGGGGCCAGACCAGCTACATTCTTGAATATACCTTTTCCATTGAACAAACAAGGTTTTAGCCATTCGCACCTTGTTAGTTCTTGAGTCTGAACTGATTCATCCAAAATGGGAATTTCAAGCTGGAGAGTTACAAGACCTCTATGGGTCAGTTTTGACAGGCACTCAGCTGTAAGCTAATGGTCACCTGCATGCCTTGTAATTTTGTTTGGATGGTGGACATTGTGTTTGAAAAATCAGAGGTAATTTTAGGCTCTGCGTGATGTGTTTTCCTTCAGAGAGGATTTACTTTTGCTTTCTTGCAGGCATTAATGTGGAGTAATTTACACTAATCCATTCTGAGAATGAGCTGATGAAAGTTAGGTTTCAGGTTTGTGAGAACACTATTCCAGTTTGTCCTAATTTCTGTCGTATAGCCTTTCCAAGGTCTTATCAGGAATTCTGGGTGTTTACATAACCCCTTCCTCCTTGGTCTCTTACATGCCCCATGGGACTGCCAAAAACTCAGTGCTGATTTCCAGCCTCTTAATTGTCGCTTTCTGCCTGGTCTCTTAGCCTCTTGGCTCTGTACTACTTAGAAATTGGCAAATTCCTTCAGTGGAACAACTTCAAAGGCTGTCAGGCCCACTAGTTGACTTCCCTTCTCTAAGGTGTCTTTACTCCTTAGATATCTTAGACCTTAACAAGGTCCTGGCTGCCTTGTTAACTCACTGATGCTTTCAAATGGATTATTTTGTGTGTGTGTGTGTGTGTATGTGTATGTGCGTGTGTGTGTTGTGTGCAGCTTTTCTAGTTGTTCTTAGTGTGTGTGTGTTGGAGTGGTAGGTGAGGGTCTGTAACAAGCTACCTGGTCATTACCACTTAGAAATGAGTTTTAATAGTGAGTCTAAAAATGAGTGAAACTCCTTTCAAAGCAGTGGAAAAGTTATCTTGTTTCTTTTTTCTGGAAATTTATCTGTTAATTACTTCTAATTCAGTAATGATAAAATACTAAGAAGTCAAATCACAACTAACCCTTATTTTATCAATTTAATTCAGCACATCTTTGAATATGGTGTTTTTGAAGAAAATAAAACAAAAACTTCATTTTGTAGTTGTAAGATTTTTTTTTACAGATGTTTATCTTTATACCACTACAGAGTGGTGAGGTGTATATTTTGAGGGTACCGCGGTGTAAGTCCCATTTTATTCCTAACATAGTAGATTTAGTTTAAACTTTTAGATTGTCTTCTCATATCTGATGTCTGTCTACCATCTATCTAACTATGTGTGTATGTATACCTGTCTGTCTGTCTGTCTATCTATCTATCTATCTTAGTTGATGAGCGTTTAATTTAAAGCAGTCATCTTTCTCCAGGCATAAGTTAGCCCTTTTTTCTTGGAAAGTAAAACAAAGTAAAATTAGACTATTTCATTTAGGATACTAATTTGTTAGTATTTTATGAACATTGTTTTGTATTATACAATTGTAAGAGTTACCATTAAATGCTGATTTGGGGTTAAAGAGCCAAGCACTTTACATATATTATCTCATTTAATCTTCACAACCATCCCGAGATAACGGTATCCTCTTTATTTTACAGAGAAGAATACTGAGGCTTTAGTGGTTTAGTAATTCTCCCAGGGAAAAATTTAACTAAGTGGCAAACTTGGTTAATAGAGCCTAGTTTAGTGACTTAGCATTTGTTGATCTTGGCCCTCAACTAGGAGCTAGAAATATATAACCAGGAGGGAAAAGTTTTTGTCTTCGATCTCATTCTTCTCCGCCTTGGTACATTTGCAGTTTAGGTGGAAAACTTCTCAGTCTGATCTGGCCACGTTCATAAAGCCCATACAGTAAGTTGTAGCTTCCACCCAAGGAAACTATATGTTATATATGTTATATGTCAACAAGCAAAGCTATGGGCCCATACTTATCCAAGGGAAGCATTTGAACCAGTTTATGTAACCTCTATAATCTCTGTATGCTTGGCCCTGTGCTGATGTGGTGGAGAGTGGGGTGTTGGGGAACAGGTCAGTCTGTTTCCAAAGCATCCCTGTCTTTCTCCCGTGCTGCTGATTTCTAGCACGGGCTTCCTTCTTGGTGTCTGCTTAGCACCTTGAGGGGCCCAGTGTTGAAGATGTAGAAGACATAGCCCTCCCTGCCATTTCTGACCTTGCCTATGCTCTGTCTCTTGACTCTGGTAAGATCGCTTATGTTTTGAAGTGAGTCCACATCCTCAGTGCTTTGATTTATGCTACTGCTTTTTGGCCACCAGGTCTAACTGGATTGTAGTCTCTCCTGACCCAGAGCAGCAAATACTGTTGTCTGAAACATTAGGCAACTGAGAATGGTACTTGCAGCTTGTGCCATCAATGTCAATGTGAGCAAAGGAGAAGGCATTTATATGTACTCAGTCTTTGTGTTCCAGGCCAAAGTATCTTCTTGTATTTGTTTTGCTGGCAAGTTTCACCTGTTGTCTCTGAAATTGTGCAGTCAAATGGTTGAACCGTAGCATCTTGTGATTCTAGTGCCTTAGCTGTAATTTCCTCTGTGAATGTTATTATCCAAGTTCATTTTCCGCATGCCAGTTTAAGCTGAGACCATCCTTCTTCCTGTTCTCCTGCCATGTCCTTGTCTTACAGCGCTGAAGATGCAATGGCATGCCATCTGGTTAAATGGTACAGAATGCCCAGTACATTGAGGTGAAGTTCCCGAGTTCAAGTTCTAGATTCACCTTTAACAATGTATGGATTCTGAGGCTTAACCGTTTCCTCATCTGGAAAATGGGCATGATAATTCCTACCTTGTAAAGAAAGTGGGAATATTAAATTAATTGAGGTAATCTATATGAAAAGTGTTTTGTAAACTAAAATGCTACAAGAATATTACTTTTAAATTCTTTACAATTATATTTTTTCATTTAAGTGAGGGCTGTTTAAACAGCAAATTAATTGAAAGTTTGCTTACTGCAGGTGTGTGTTCTGTTCATTTTATCCATTTTGAGAACCAGATGGCTTCTCTGCCCAATTTGTTGGCATCTTTGTGAGCCCAAGGTTCTTAAGTTCTATGGAGAATATTTAGTGGATGACAAATTCCTCAAGAAATAGTTGGAAGATTACTTTTACTAAGTGCAGGAGAATATTACCTAAATAGATCAGTGAAGAAAATTTTCTTTGTCATTTAGATACTTTCTGTTGTATGGATCCTTCTGACTGTAATACATATTAAATATAGTAAAATGAAATTAATAGGTAATTTTTTCTGAAGAAAAATGTAGCTAAATTGGTATTTGTGCTTTAAAAGTTCAATTTTTCACAGAGAGTGTTTAAAATGTATCCTGAAAGATAAATAAATCCACAGCTTACATATTTTTCTCCCTTTTGGTATAAATTGCCATGTAAACAGAGCATTTTTATTTTTATTATTTTTTGTTGGTTGTCCTCCTAACTTTTGAAAAAAAATTTATTGGTGTATAGTTGATTTACAATGTTGTGTTAATTTTAGGTGTACAGCAAAGTGAATCAGATATATATATATATATATATATATATATATATAACTGAATATATATATATTCTTTTCAGATCCTTTTTCCATATATGTTATTACAGAATATTGAGTAGAGTTCCCTGTCCTATACAGTAGGTCCTTGTTAGTTATCTGTTTTATATATAGTAGCGTGTATAAGTTAATCCTAACCTCCTAATTTAACAGAACATTTTTTTTTTTTTTTTTTTTTTTTGCGGTATGCGGGCCTCTCACTGTTGTGGCCTCTCCCGTTGCGGAGCACAGGCTCCGGACGCGCAGGCTCAACAGCCATGGCTCACGGGCCCAGCCGCTCCGCGGCACGTGGGATCCTCCCAGACCGGGGCACGAACCCGTGTCCCCTGCATCGGCAGGCGGACTCCCAACCACTGCGCCACCAGGGAAGCCCCTAACAGAACATTTTTAAAGCAATTTTTAATTCATAAAAATAATGTTTCTGGGGATCTAAAGTACACCATGGGGACTTCCCTGGTGATGCAGTGGTTAAGAATCTGCCTGCCAATGCAGGGGACATGGGTTCGAGCCCTGGTCCAGGAATATCCCACAGGCTGCAGAGCAACTAAGCCCGTGCGCCACAACTACTGAGCCTGTGCTCTAGAGCCCGTGAGCCACAACTACTGAGCCCATGCGCCTAGGGTCTGTGCTCTGAAGCAAGAGAAGCCACCGCAATTAGGAGCCTGCGCACCGCAATGAAGAGTAGTCCCCGCTCGCGGCAACTAGAGAAAGCCTGCCTGCAGCAATGAAGACCCAACACAGCCATAAACAAACAAACTAACTAACAAATAAATAAAGTACACCATGGTGACTATACAATACAGTATTGTATACTTGAAATTAACTATGAGAGTAGATCTAAAATGTTCTCACCATGTGCGTGCGTGCACACACACACTCCACAAACACAGTGGTTACTATGTGAAGTGATGGATTTGTTAGCTAGCCTTATCATGGTAATCATTTCACAACACATAATATATCAAATCATCATGTACACTTTAAACTTACACAATGTTATTTGTCAGTTATATCTCAATAAAACTGGGGAAAGAAAGGAAATCAGTGAATGGATATAGATAGTATATATTTTCTGATTCCATGAATTATGTATAGAAGTGATTTGTTATTCTTGCAACATTGTAGCCTAAGTGGATACCAGTCAAAATACCTGCATTCTTATTCCAGTTCTTTGAGAGAATAATTAAGGCACTATATAATTTCTTGAACATTTGGTCAGGGATAAAAAACGGCTTGTTTGTTTATAAATAATTGAGTGTAAAGGTCTGAGGTTTATGATCTTGAAACTGTCTTGCTAGTGTCTCAGACACTAGCTCATGAACCCAAATAGACCTCTACATTAACTAATATCTAATCTTCTATTTTTATGCAGTTGCAATAGAAATTTAAATTATTATTATTAATTAAAAATTAAATAATGATATAGGTGTGTAACTCTAGCTTTCAAAATGCATTCACATATTTTATCCATTCGATTTCTTAATAACTCTATATTACTTGTGTTTCCTTTACAATTTCTAACTTTTTAGGCACATTATTAAACTTATTAATGAATTATAAAATTCATTCGCTCAAAAAAGGAGTAATGTTTTTGTGTAAAATTTGAAACTCAGAGAACTAAAAAATAAGAAAATTAAAATTTCCTGAAATCCCATTCCTCAGAAAAAATTATGTATTGAATTGTTGGAGGGTTTCCTTCAAGAGTTTTTTTTCAGTGTATGAATATAATAAATAGACATTTTAAAAGTGGAGCATAATCAAGATCATACTTTATTTATGTAGAGTTTTGGATCTTGATATTTCTTAATTGAACATTATATTGTGAACATTTTGTTTGCCAGTAAATATCTTTGAAAACATTATTTTAAATTACTGTACAGCATTCTTTGTCACACAGATGTAAACATTCTCCTGCTATTGGATCTTTAGGTTGTTTTAATATTATAAAGTTTTGCTTTGGTATAGTAAGTAATGCTGCAGTGAACATCAGGATGACATTTGTGAAAAAATTGTCAGGGCAGGTGGAGGCATATGCAAACAAATTAACAAACAAAAAAGCAGGAAGTGATAGGCAGCCTTTTAACTCTGACCATAAGGGTATTTTCCCCAACTTCTCCACCTTAATTAAAAGCTGTTTTCTCTAATAAATGCCCCACTTGCATTTCAAGGTCATTTTGTAACTGGTTAAAAACCCAACATAAAATGTAAATTTCTGGAATGGAAGTACAATCTCATCTGTGAGTAAAATACAGAAACAAATATGGCCAAATATGGTAGTCTAATTTTGGGAAATAAAGCTGTAGACCTATGAATGCTTTTTGGTGGGATTTACTTTTCCTAGGGGGTGTTTGTTATGATTAGTTAGAGTGCCTAGGATCATGATAAGTGAGCTCCATTTGAATGCATAAAGTAGAAATGCCGAAAATTACCGTATTCCATTGATTTTAAGCATACTTGGATTATAATGTTTTACATTTTCTGAAATTAGAATGTGTTTCCTATCAATGTGCATATTTGGTTGATGTGGTAATCCTTTTTCTATAAACTTTTACTAATTTATGTTGATTTTATAATACCATTATAGACACAAAGAAAAGTGGGAGGTTTCAGACTGATACTTGACATTTGTTTGTGTTTTCAGTGCTCTTTGCTCTATGTGTTTTTTTTATTTGTTTTTTTTGTTTGTTTTTTTGCGGTACGTGAGCCTCTCACTGCTGTGGCCTCTCCCGTTGCGGAGCACAGGCTCCGGAAGCGCAGGCTCAGCGGCCATGGCTCACGGGCCTAGCCGCTCCGTGGCATGTGGGATCTTCGCGGATCGGGGCACGAACCCATGTCCCCTGCCTCGGCAGGCGGACTCTCGACCACTGCGCCACCAGGGAAGCCCTGTGTGGTTTTTTTAAAAGAATTTTAAAAAAATTAATAAATTTATTTTTGGCTGTGTCTGGTCTTAATGGTGGCACGCAGGATCTTTTTTTGCGGTGCACGGGCTCCAGAGTGCGCAGGCTCAGTAGCTGTGGTGTGGGATCTTAGTTCCCTGAGCAAGGATTGAACCGGCGTCCCCTGCATTGCAAGATGGATTCTTAACCACTGGGCCACCAGGGAAGTCCCTGCTCTATGTGTATTTGCAAGAGCATAGAGGTATATAGATGTCTATATTGTATCATATGCTGGGGGCCTTTGACCTTTTGATAATAATTAAATATAAGGATAGGGAATATCATGACCATGTGAGAAAGAGGAAAATTCAGTGCTTGGTTTTTGAAGTGCTTAACTCTAATCTTATCTTGGTTGTTATCTCTTCCTGCAGCCCCTCTAAGCCACAGGATCTTTGATTACTAAAATTCAAGATGTTGCTTCTCCATACAACTGCACAATTATCAACTTTTTTGGCAGTGAGTCTTCATTTTTCATATTCTTCCATTGTGGTTAGAGAATGGCAAATTTGACTGATAATTCTAGCCCATCCTTAAATTGGATTGTGTTAATCACCTTTTGTGATTTAAAAAGACCAAAACAAAACAATGAAACCCTCCCTGGTTAGGATACTCATTCTTTCATACCTTTAATGTTGTTGACAGCTGCCTTCCCTCGTTGGGCTTATTCTTATCCTTTCCACTGAGAATTTCTCTCATATTCCTGGTGTCCCACCAGCCCACCCCCATCATGCCTCTCCCTGTGGCTTTTGATAATGAGAATAATTTTGGCCCCAAACAGAACTTCTGAAAGAATGCCATTGATCTTCTTATGTCCCTTATTTTAAAACTTGTACACTGCTGTGAATTTAAATTAATGGGCTTTCTGGTTTTGTTGTTTAGACAAAACATTAATATATTTATTCTTATTGAGGTATAGTTAATTTACAAGTTGTGTTAGTTTCAAGTGTATAGCAAAGTGATTCAGTTATATATATGTGTGTGTATATATATATATATATATATATATTCTTTTTCAGACTCTTTTCCACTGTAGGTTATTACAAGATATTGAGTATAGTTCCCAGTGCTATACAGTAGGTCATTGTTATTTACCTATTTTGTATACAGTAGTGTGTATATGTTAATCCTAACCTCCTAATTTATCTGCCCCCTTTCCACCCACTATCCCATTTGGTAACCATAAATTTGTCTTCTATGCATGTGAGTCTATTTCTGTTTTGTAAATAAGTTCATTTGTATCATTTTTTTAGATTTCACAAATAAGTGATATCATATGATATTTGTCTTTCTCTCTTTGACTTACTTCATTTAATATGATAATCTCTAGGTCCATCCATGTTGCTGCAAATGGCATGATTTCATTCTTTTTTTATGGCTGAGTAATATTCCATTGTATACATGTACCACATCTTCTTTATCCATTCATCTGTTGATGGACATTTAGGTTGCTAGATGAAACATTTTATTTGAAGATTATTTTAGGGTCCTGGAAGGCAAGTTTGTTTGGAGACTCTCTGTCACATTGAATAAAGGAGGAAACTCCATTGCCTTTTCACCTGGCAGTCTTGTTGGCTAGCAAAGTAGGATGCTTCCAGAGAGTCCACTCACCACACCCGCTGTGCGCACAGTTCCCAAATTTCTCAGGATTGCTGTTCATGACATCAGAGTTAAACCCAGCCAAGTGTTTCCTAGATACTTTCTAATCTCTTTTGCACATTTGTCTAAAAGTTACTTAAAGTTTTGGAGCTGTGTTTTTATATATCAGTAGTGTTACTGTAGTCCCAATACACCAACACTATTTACTTACACTAGTTACAAAGTGAAAACCTTCCATTTTTTTTTAAAGATTTTTTTGATGTGGACCATTTTTAAAGTCTTTATTGAATTTGTTACAATATTGCTTCTGTTTTATGATTTGGTTTTTTGGCGGCAAGGCATGTGGGATCTTAGCTTCCTGACCAGAGATTGAACCCACACCCCCTGCACTGGAAGACGTAGTCTTAACCACTGGACCGCCAGGGAAGTCCCTGCTATTTTAGATTTTATTAAGACTTGTTTTTGTTATTGTTCATACTGTTTGGCTTAATTGATATCGCAGCATGGGTTCCAAGTTTTCTAGGACAATCTTGATCTAAAATATTCTATCTCTATGGTCCCATGAAAGCATTTGGGTTTTCAGGTCATGAGGTCATGATTTACTTTGGAAATTACGGTACCTGTACTTCCTGATAGCTTTGAAAAAATTTACGAAAGACTGGTTAGACTCTTAAATGGCATTCTCAGCAGTACATGTGGTACAACTGAGATGGAAAAGAGACTCTTACAAGAGTTGTATTTGTTGTTACTGAAGCTTGTGAGTGCACGTGTGTGTGTGTGTGTGTGTGTGTGTAAGAGGTATCCCAGACAGTTCCTTTCTCATTCTAAAAAGTGCTTTTTTTAAAACAAAGCTTCTAGTTTCAATGGGAAAATTACAATATTAAATTTGTCTTCAGAGAACAATTACTTAAGGGATAAAGTGTGTCATAAAGGGAAATAGAAGTTTGACCATGAATTAATTCACTAGCACTGGGGCATTACAGTGATGTGACTCATGCTGTAAAATGATAAATCAGGACAAGGGTTAGATTGGCTTTTCTGCCCATGAAGGCTTGAATGTATATTCTCACCTCAGGTGTCTTTAGGAGGCCTGAATGTGCTCACAAGCCAGATCCCCCTGCATCAGAGCCCAGGCACTTCATTCCTTCCTTTTTTCACCAAGCAGGTTTTGAACATTTGCTGCAAAGTACTGTACTGAGGCCTATGAATGAAGTTTCAGGTCTTGTCCCTGATCCTGAAAGTGCCTGTCTAGAGGGGAGGGTAGGTGGTGTATTTGAAGGAGTTCTCTGAGGATGTGTGAGGCTTACTAAAGGCCATATGTGATCAGGGGGCGAGGAAGACCTTTCTGGCTTTGTGGCCAGAGGGGGTTGCAGGCACATCTGAAGTCCTTGGTCCTTGACAGAGGAACCAAGTTTAACTGGTAGGAAGAAGGAAAAGCTAAGTTCACTTTGGCTTAAGCTGGGACATTTAGGTTCAAGCTGGGAATAACATTTGGGCAAGACCAGAAAAGCAGATGGGACAGACCACACTCATTTGCTTGTAAGTTGTGGAGAGACTTGGAGGGACACCAGTGTGGGGAGGGGAGAGGTAGGGGAGAGTTGAAAAGGCAATCTGGCATGGTGTTCATGGGAAATGGAACGAGGAAAGATGGGAGCCTGAGAAAGAACCTAGGAATTTGGTTCTATTATTAATAAGGTTTACTGTGAGGAATTTTTCCTGATATCAAACAGGGCTTTACAAAATTAGATCAGAGCAGTATCTCTCAAAGAGAGCCATGTGTTATGAGAAATATCCACTTGTGTGCCTTGGTGTTTATCACTTGTTAAAATGGATTCACACCAGAAAAGTGTGGGAGAAAGCTGAGTTATCCGAAGTGAAGCACGTTTCTTCATGACAGGATTTCTCAGAATCTTTACTATGCAAACGGCCTTGTTAATTCTTCCTTACTTGATAGTCTATTCTAGAACCAAGGTAGGCTGGCACAGTGAGCTGCAGAGACCAAGCTGTGGCATGCCCCTGGGCCTCTGTTCCCCCTCTGGCCTACTTTGGTTGCCAGCATGTTGGGGTCTTCGCTGTGGCAAATGCAGGGCACTGGATGGTGGAATCTCTTTCTAGGAATCTCAGCTGCTGAGTCTCTTCTGTTCTAGCCACCTGTCCAAGTGGCAATGACCTGAGTACTCAGAAGGAGACAGGGGCTCACTGGAATCCAGGTTACAGTGTCAGCAGTGTCCCTGTCCACCTTTGGGCCAGTTGTTTTCAGCTTGAAAATGTTTCCAGTTGAGGGCACTTGGGTGCAAAGCTGCTCACCACCCTGGATGGGCCACCCAGGCAAAAGGTGCTATTTAAGTACTTACACAATATCCTCGATTTTGCCTCTTGGCCTGCAAAGCCTAAAATAATTACTATCTGGCCCTTTACAGAAAAAACTTGCCTATCCATTGTAGTAGCCACCAGTCCTATGTGGCTTTTAAGCACTTAGAATGTAGCTAGACTGAATTGAGATGTGCTATAAATATTTACACTTACACATTCTGGAATTTGAAGACTTGGTACCAAAAAAAAGAACATAAACTATCTCAATAATTCTTTTTTTATTTGATCAGATGGTGAAAGGATATTTTAGATACACTGGGTCAGATAAAATGTATTATTAAAATTAGTTTCACCTGTTTCTCTTTCCTTTTTTTCCATGTGGCCACTAGCAAATTTAAAATTACATGTGTGGCTTGCATTTAAGATGCACATTATATTTCTATTGTATAGTGCTGACTATAGCATAGCACCCAAGTTTATTGCCCACAGAGCTCTTTCTTTAAGGAGTCTCTTAAATAAACCTAGTTGTTTTCTCTTGGGGCACAAGTTTAGCAAACAGAGCCCTAAGCATATTCTAGTTTGAGGGTTTGTGTTTTGTTGACAACTAAGCTATAGTTTAATAGATGTAAACTCTTACTGTTAAATAAAGATACATACTTTCCTTTGTGTTTTTCCAATACAGATATATTTATTATTTTATATTTTACTTTAAATCAGGTATTCACTTATTATTCTCATTATGTATGTTTAAACAATCTATGAGCTATATATTTCCTGTGATATAAAAATCATGACCTTATCATGTCTGCTCTGATTCAGCAACTCCACTTCTAGCCTTCTGTCCTAAGGAAACAATTGGATGAGTGTGCAAAGATGTGTATTTAAGTACTATGCTCATTATTGCCTTTAATGAAGAAAAATTGGAAACAATTTTTGATGCTCCACTATAAAGATTGATTACTTAAATTATGGAATATCTACATAATTATATTACCAATATAAATGATGGCAATGAATTATTTAAAAGTATTTATAGACAATGAGTATTTTAGAGAGAAATACATGAATGTGTACTTTAAAAATTCTGAAAGAAAGAAAATAGGTTCTAATTGTTCATACTGATTCTCTTTGGGGAATTTTGGGTTATCTTAATTTTCCTCATGCCTATCTATATGGTCTAATTTTCTATAATAGACTTGTATATCTTATGTAATTAATTAAAATAATTGCTTAATCACTTTGTAACTAATGCATGAAATAGCTCCTTGAAAAAGTTCAGAATTCTTAGTGAGCATATTAATGTGGACAGGAATTCATAAAAATAGATTTTGTTGTCACATAATGAGGAATATGAGATAAAAAGCATTTCCCCCCAGATTCCTCACATATTGCAAACAAATTGTCTTGGTATTAAGGTAAGTAGTCATTGGTAGGGAGTAAAGAAGTTACTTTACCTAAAAAATAAAGTTCTTACTTGAAAACCTTCTGAGATCTACCCTGGGGTCTTCACTTCACCACAATTGTGATGGCCAGTGATTTTGCCTCTAAAATAATTTCCTGAAATTTAAAAATGCTTCGTGGCTCATTATTTTTAAGTGACCCAGCATAGGAAGGATGTGGAGGGGTGGAGTACCATGGGAACTGCTGCCAGTTAATGGAAAAATTGTTTGAAAGTGGACTAAGGTCACCAAAAATAGCCTAAAGTGATTGCAATTACAAAGCAAAGTTGTTTTGTTTTGTTTTTTTTAATTGTGGCAGGCAAATTCAGAGTGTGTGACTGACCCCAATAGGTCTGGATAGTTTTTGGCATTTTGTTTATTTCCATGATGAAATTCAATCCTGAGAATCAGTTGAAAATGTAAGAAAATTACTTTCACCATAGTAGTTAATAGGTGAACCCCAGCTAGCAAGCAGAGCTCTACAAATGGGATTTACCTTTAACATTCACAATGTTAAACAAAGTTTCATAGAATCTGTTACATGTGCTATTCTGGTATTATATATTTTAAACAATTTATCCATCGCTTCAGCTAAGTTAATGGGAAATAAGTCAACGGCAGTATGTATATCATTACAAAATTGGTGATAGGTTCTTTTTTTTTTTTTTTTTTTTTTTTTTTGCGGTATGCGGGCCTCTCACTGTTGTGGCCTCTCCCGTTGCGGAGCACAGGCTCCGGATGTGCAGGCTCAGTGGCCATGGCTCACAGGCCTAGCCACTCCGCAGCATGTGGGATCCTCTTGGACTGGGGCACGAACCTGCGTCCCCTGCATCGGCAGGCGGACTCTCAACCACTGCGCCACGAGGGAAGCCCGGTGATAGGTTCTTTAGATTATTAAGACATTAATGGAGTCAATGTTACCCGCTCCACCCAGTCAGGTAGTTTGCAATTCTCTGTGCACTTAGCACCTCATACACACTTCTTACAGCTTTGGGATCATTGTGGTTATTATCTATGCATCTGTCTGTGTTCTACTAAACTCTGAGCTCCTTGACCACCAGAACTGTGTCTTACTTGCTTTTGTATCCCTAGCTACCATTACAAGACATGTAGTTAGTGCCTTTTAGATGTTTATTGAAAGAAGACAAGTAGGAGAGGAACGTTGTGGATGGTAGAATTATTAATTAATCCCTGTATTCAAAAGGCAGTAGTCTGAATTGCCTCATGCCCCATGCTTTGTGAACACAAGAAAATCCAACAGTCTCTAACTTGGGAGCTTAAGCTACATATTTTTCAGGGAGAAATCTCTCAGTATTTGTTGAAGTCCATCCTTTCATCTCGCTCATCACTACTTGATTTCAGACCCTTATCTCAGCTCAGTTGCACTTCATGACCTGCATGCCTCCTTTCCAGTCCATCCTCCACATTACCATCACACCTCTCTCTTTAAATTAGCATGATCAGATTATTCTCCTCCTTAATGTCTGTCCTGGCTCCTTGTAACTGCTAGATAATCCTGCCTTTTTTGCAGGACCCTGGAGCCCTCAGTGGCCTGGCCCAGTTACTCCCACTCTCCTCATGTCTGGACCCCAGTCATGCCACACAGAGATGGTCATCATTCTTTAACAGGCCGTGTGCTTTACTGTGTTCACTGCTTGAAATGCTCTCCAGCTTCCTATTTCTGCCAGATGCCCTCCTCTTCCATGGAAGACCAGCTCTCTGACCCCGCCAGGGAGTTTGCCACACCCTTCCAGTGGTCCCTGTCCAGTGCTTCTCAGCTCTCTGACTTGCCTTATGTATTTGTCTTTTGCTTCTTGACTTCTACTTCAATTCCCATGGCTCAGCTACATTGCTGAAGAAATGGGCGCTCCCATTTACTGAGTGCTGACTGTATGCCAGGCATTTTGTTGACTTGGTTCCCACTGGACCAACAAATCCTTGGGGGCTAACCATTTACCCTGGGCTGAGCATCTAGTCGGGCAGGAGCTCTCCAAATAAAACATATTGGTTGACTGTAGACCTTTCCATCATCTTTTAAAATAAACAGACAAGTATCCTAAGTCATTTGAATTCAACACTCATTTTATTTTGGCTTTAGGCAAAGACAATTTTTGCAGATACATTAAGTGGTGGGTCATTGTGTACTGACATTGCTCGTTTACTCTGCTAGTTTGTTTTTGAGCAAATCATTGTACACTAGTGGGAAGCAGACCATGGAGGGAACACAGGGATATGGTTTCACTTAAAACTAAGTGTTGCCCCGGAACACTGAGACGAAAGGAGAATAAAGCCAGAATAATGATGGTGGTAAGTGTAAAATGTAGATTCTTTGTTAAAGGAAAACCACTGTGAAATAGCTCGTCACCGTTTCATATGACTTGAAATACTTCGTGACATACATTCTGTTCTCCAACTGCCACCTCCATCGCTCCTGTTACTTTTTGCCTCTGTTTCTGATCATGGTGTGAAGTTCCCTTCTTCCATCACTGCCAATCCAGCAGTGGTTCCTTAGAAAGCTATGTTAGGGATCACCTCCACAGCGCTTCCTGTTATATCTGTCATCTTTCTCTTTATTTCATTTATACCACATTATCATCTCCACTCCTATGTAGTTTTGAAATAAATGCACTTTATGTATATATTTTTATTTTTTATTATTCTGCGAAGTACTTGTAGCCAAGGCCAGTATCTTATTTTTCTTTTAAGTTATCTGGAGTTCTTAGTACCATTCTGTGAAGGTTGTTATTAAATGTTAGAGTCTTGCTGAATTAAATCATTGTTAAGTGTTTGAAATCTTAGTTGATGTATACATAGTCCAGGCCCTGATGGATACTGTTTGCATTTATTTGATAGCAATTGAGAGAGACACATACTGCCTGGCTTCAGATACTGACTTTGCTACATATTAGCAGTCTATCCTTTCTGTGCTTCAGTTTTTCATCTCTTAATGAGGCTGAAAGTCACATCCAGTTCATAGGGTTGATGCAGGGATATAACAGTGTTGAGAGCAGACATGTGCAAAATGCTTAACAATATTAACGACTATGTATAGCTTGTACATACAAACACAGAAAAATGAAATCTAACACAATATGTGTAGTTTGTATATACATGATTTACATTCATGATTATAAAATTGACTTGTTGCAGGCATGAAAAAAATTAAGGTGACATTAATTGTGACTCAGAAAGTTGAACATTATTACTATTATTTTTTAAAAGAAAGAACTCCCTTAGTGTGTGTCGATACTTAAAATCAGGTTATGTCTACTGTATAAAGTCTGGCCTAAAGAAACTGGATGTTAAAAGAATTGAGTAAAAACATACTTATGGAAATGTTTTTCATGATTTTGCTCACTTCTGGGCAGCCATTTTTAGTTTAGACATTCTACTGTAGTGAGGGTTCCTTAAAGACTCCTCTGTGTGAAATTTTGTACTGGAGCAAACTTTATCATTGGCACAACTAATAATGCTGTTGCAGTTTGGAGCCTTTACTGTAGAGTGGTAGGAAAATGTTTTCATAAAATGCCCCGTCGTGTTAGCAAATGAGAACGGGAGGGTGGCAGCGGAACATAAGCAGAGCAGTTACCCTACTCCCTGCCCAGCTCCATTTTTGCAGCCTGGGCTTTATTATATTCTTGCATTCTGAAATGTATTCCATGACTGCCAACACGACACAGTGTAGTTATGCTGTAGTTAATCATGCCGTCAGTTTATAAAACTCAATATAATCATATTGTGTAAAATGCAATTATAATACAAGTCATAATAGATGTGAGAGATGGATGAGTCCTCTGGGAACTATTCGCTCACTTCTAGAATACTGTTCTTTGTGTGGATTGTTTATTGGATTCTGGGATGCCTGTGCTTATGTAGTCTTTCCCTTCCAGCCTAACTTTAGAGGCTGCCAAGGTGGGGAGGGCAGATGGCTCTGTCTGTGAACCTTGCACACTTGTTTGTGCTGGGGGATGAGCTAGAGCGGTGTTTCCTGGAGAAAGGAGGGCCATTTTCTTTCTTTTTTTTTTTTTTTTTTTTTTTTTGCGGTACGCGGGCCTCACACTGTTGTGGTCTCTCCCGTTGCGGAGCACAGGCTCCGGACGCGCAGGCTCAGCGGCCATGGCTCACGGGCCCAGCCGCTCCGTGGCACGTGGGATCTTCCCGGACCGGGGCACAAACCCGTGTCCCCTGCATCGACAGGCGGACTCTCAACCACTGCGCCACCAGGGAAGCCCAGGAGGGCCATTTTCTTAGCACGTAGGTGCCTTCCATTTGCTAAGCTCAGTGCTCCCATTGCCCAAAGAAAAGGCCCTACCGATCTCTGACTGCCGGAGGGCTTTTTCTTCTTTTTCTGTCCAGCTGGAGGGCCACTTTCTAAATTGCACAAAGGCACACTGTATCGTCTAATAGTGGCTTGATTTCCACGGTCTATAGGAAGGAGGTGAGCTCCTTCATGCCCACAGTTTCATGGCCAACTCAGAGTCTGTTCTTGGAGTCCTGAGGATCCTCCTGACTGTTCCTGTACACTTGTTGCTTCTGGAAGGAGTGGGAGGGGAATTCTAGCCACAAGCAGTTAGGACCCCCATTGCTGGGCCAAGGAGTTATGAGGCTGGGGCTCCAGTCTGCTGGGGGCGTTGCCGTTCCCCGGCTGGTTGCACCAGCAGCTCTTCATGGTAGTGGCCCTGTTTTAATGAGCAGGGCTGTGGGTCCAGGTGCAAGCCTGATGGGGGCTGGGATAGGGGCTTGGCAGGGTGCTGCTCTGTTCCCCAGGCCAGCCCTGTGCGGGTCGTGTAGCCAGTCACGGCCCGCACCTGTCGCCCCAGCCTGAGCTCCGAGCTCCCCGGCACTCTGGGCCTCTCTTCGTTGTTGGCTCTTCCTACTTCCCAGCTAGATTTTCCCTTCCCGTGGGCTGGCTGGCTGGCATGCCCCTCATCCTGGTGACTTCTAACCTCTATTCTGTGGGCATTCCTTGGTGTGACTCTGGGAAAGAGGGGAGTTCAAATTGCCAGCATACGTTAGAAGTGCTGACTTCTTACTACATGAAGATTCACACGGGGTGAGCTGCATAAGCTCGGGTAGGTGATGGTGCTTTGGTAGGTTGGAGAAGTTTATAAATCAGACTAGAGCATGTCAAGGCCTAAATTGTGCATTTCTGACAAGCTTAGGAAGACCTCATCAGGGTTCTCACACTCAATAGGACCTTTTCTACCTTTTTCCAGTTTTACCTCAAAGTCCCACCTTACACACCCCTTTACATTTTATTTTATTTTATTAATAGAGCTATTTCTGGTCTGTTTGCTTTGCTATCACTGAGATGTGTATTAATACACATTTGAAGAACCTTTTCAACTATCGAATGTGTTCCCAGGATACTATCTATGGAAGCAAAATAGTTGCTTTTATTTTGAAAATGTTTTTCTTCTTAAATTATGCAAGCATGTTTAAATTTTACAGCAATCTTTTGAGCACCTGTAGTTTACACAGAAGCTTTACCAGGGAAGGTGTCTGTTAACCCGTCTAACAACTTCGATGTGAATTCTGGAGGCAGAAGGCCCTTAGACAAGTTAAGTGCTGCCATGGGTACATTTAAAGGCTGGCGGACCTTGTAGACAAGGGGGTGACTCTCAGGATGGGAGTCTGGGGAGGATATCCCTATTAGGATGTTCATAACGCAGACAGTCTTCCCCACGAGTACCTGCCACATTGCTTCCCACACTCTCCATCACACCCCCTCCCCTAAGCTGCATCCTGGACCAGAGAAGTTCCATTGCCTTTAACAGAGAGAATAGAACTCTTTGCACACGTGCATGTGTGTGTGTGCATGCACGTGCGCGTGCACACACACACAGACAGAGGCTGAGTGCACGTGTGCGCGCACACACACACACACAGAGGCTGAGAGAGAGACACAGAGAGAGACTGATTGAAACTGAGAGACCAAGACCCTCAGTAAAGGCAATACTGTCCCTGGAAGGACCCTGCTTCTTAGATCTGAATGTTCCCTTTGGTGTTGAGGCTGCAGGAGGGATGGTCTCCCCAGCCCCACCCTGGAGCACCCGTGGCCTTCATGCCTGTGAGACACATGTCGCAGGGAGTTGACTTTCTTGAGGGTTTCTGCAAGTTCATCCAATGTAATCTAGTATCTGCTCCACTTTGTTTCTGGTTAATAAAGCGAAGACTAGCCTTCTAATTTGCAGAGGAGAATAAGAGAGAGGTACAGCCAGGGGCTTACTTTGAAAGAGAGAAGAAACTTCAACCAAATAGGAAGGAATTGGTTCTAGGATAAGCTTCAGAGTAAGTTATAAAGATGATCATCCCATTTCAGGCTTCTTGGTGGTTTTAAGGGAGACTTAAAATATAGACTAAGCTTCATGAGGAAAAATACATGTCACTATTTTCAGCCTTTTTTGAAAGTTCGTTCTGAATTATCTTCATCTCTGCCTCATTTCAAAAAGAATTTGATACAGCTTGTCTTAGTCTGTTTGGGCTTAAGTATCAAAAATACCACAGACTGGGTGGCTTATGAATGACAGAAATTCACTCCTCACAGTTCTGGAGGCTGGGAAGTCCAAGGTCAACACACTGACAGATTTGGTGTCTGGTGAGACCCACTTCCTGGTTCACAGACGGCCAACTTCTTGCTGTGTCCTCACATGGCAAAGGGGTGAGGGAGCAATTTGGGGTCTCTTTTATAAGACACCAATCCCATTCATGAGGCTCCATTCTCATGACCTAATCACTTCTTTTTTTTTTTTTTTTGCGGTACGTGGGCCTCTCACTGTTGTGGCCTCTCCCACTGCGGAGCACAGGCTCTGGACGCACAGGCCCAGCGGCCATGGCTCACGGGCCCAGCCGCTCTGCGGCATGTGGGATCCTCCCGGACCAGGGCACGAACCCTGCATCGGCAGGCGGACTCTCAACCACTGCGCCACCAGGGAAGCCCCCCTAATCACTTCTTAAAGACCCCATCTCCAAGTACCATAACACTGGGGATTAGGTTTTGACATGGATTTTGGGGTGGGGGGACATAAGCATTCAGTTTATTGCACAGCCCACAAAGATACACCTACAGAGATTAAAAATAAAATAAATTATATAAGGAGATGGAAAGAAGAGAAGCTAGGAATAGGGTCAGCACACAAAACATTTCCTCAAAGATGCCATTCACTAATTAGAAGTGAGCTACAGATTTGGCTGAGAGCGTCCAGACTCCGTGATAAGGTGCACTGTGGCCCTAAGATTAAGGCTCAGCAGTTTTCCCTGTGCTTAGACTCGAAAGAAACACCTCATAAAGGGAACGTTGTATGTGTAGTAAACTACACTTTTACCCGCATTCCTCAAATAAATGGTAGAGTGTTTTGTGGGGCTATTTTGCAAAAGGTCCTTCAATACAGGCTGATGGCATATATATGCATAATTTAGTGAAGACCTTTTTACAAGGGCCCCAAATGATGAAGTCTAAATATACAGCTCTCTGACTGCTTCCAGGGATAAAATGATCAAGTCTGGAGAAATGGACGGACGCATATCCACAATGCAGTCTTCCACGAACATTATTTGGCTCAACGGAGCTATATTTTGAAAAATGTTAAGTTAAATTGCTTAAAAAGGGAAGAAACTGCTACTAAAGCTTTCTCTAGCAGAAAGTCATCAACTTTAATTTCAGGGAAAGTTTATACAAAATAGATTAAATCCAGTGGCTGCTACTGATCACCCAGTTGCCTAATTTGTATAGTGAGAGGTTTAAATATATCATCAAGGTTCCTTTTGTCTTGAAAGTCCTCTGTATTAGCCTAGGTCTTGGCACGTAAGAGCTGATATTCTCACACTGGGTAATTGAGGGGCAATCAGTAAAGAGGCCACTTACAAGGGTGAAGGCAGGGTTTTGGGAACCAGCAGGGCATAGTGCAGTGCCCAGGGCTAGCTGGAGCAGGGAGCCCTTGGCACTTCTAGGCCTGAAAGCATGAGGGGAGGAAGTGGTTATAGAAACTGGAGAGATTAGCTTTGGGGAACTACTTGACAAAAGCTGTAGAGGGTTGCAACCAGTTGTGGTAGAGAGTTGAGCTCAGCTTCACTCTTTCCCCCTCCCATCTCTGGATGGTGGCCACCATGGGCCGAACCCAGTAAAAGGCTGGAGGGTTTCTTATACCTCAGCTTCCAGGGGCACAGAGCGGGGTGAAGAAGAGTGGAGTCGGGGAGGGGAAAATAGAAGACATGCAGCACTTGCCGTAATTTCGCGTTCCCAAACAAATGCTTTGATTTTCCTCAAGGTAAAGAAATTCTGTCTTTGTGTTGTCTCCACTCAGGACCTTACCTCTGGTTTACTGCTGTAGCTCCAGGGCTTAACCCAGGACCTGGTCTCTGGTAGAGTTCAGTGAATAAAGGGCCCCTGGGCAGTGACGGGCACGGTAAGAAAGTGGCAACAATCAAATTGCAGAGCCGAAGAGATAAAACAGACGTGAGCTGACGGCTTTGTCAGATTTCTGAGAGTCTGTGTTGTCCTCGTCCTAAAGAATCCTATGAGAATAGTTTTCGGACTGCAGGACAAAAATAAAACCTTCATAAAATTTCATTTGCTGCTTTCATCTTTATAGTGTTGGAGAAAATTCAGTTTCTGATCCATAAATCTCACGGATGAATGACAAGATGGCACTGTGGCCTTGCCTCTGTGACAGGCTCTATTGTGAAAAACCCCCCTCTTAGCTAGTATTCACTGACATGATAGCTTGAAGCAAAATCAGCTGTGCCACAAAAATGTCGTGATTTGAAGTCAAGTATGGGAATATACTCTCCGGAGGGAATTATAATGGACTTTCCTCCAGCTTCTCAAACAATAGTACATTTTTCAAAAAGTTCAATTGGAGTATAGTTTATATACAATAAAATTCATCCATTTAAAGTATACATTTCCATGAGTTTGGGCACATGTATACAGTTGTGTAGTCACAACCACAATCAAAATATAGAATATTTTATCACCCCAGAAAGTTTACTTGGGCCCCTTTGTGGTAGGTCCCTGTCCGAAGTCCTGGCTCTGGGCAATTTCTAATGATTTTTGTCACTGTAGCTTTGCCTATTGTAGACTTTTATATAAATGGAATCATATATAGAGTATAGCATTTAAATTTTAGAATCAGCATTTCAATTTTTTACAAAAAAGTCTCCTGGGGTTTTTATTATATATTTGTGTTTACATGTTTATACAAGTTAATATTTACCCAAGTAAACACACGGTTAAAATGATCTGAGTGGTGTAAAAAGATTTAAAATGAAAAGACAAGTCTACCGCCCACTCTTTCTCATTTCTAATCCCGCTTCAAGAGCCCACAGCATCTAATTGTGTCTGTCTTTTCTGCTTCTGGAGGTTTTAATTAATATACAAACCACTGTTTCTTGACAGTATTGTTGGGGAGGAAGGAATTTCCTTCTACCCTTCTAGGTTCTTCTGTCTGGCCTAAGAATTAAATAGACATGAGACAGATTAACAGGAGAAAATCAGACAAAAATTTAATAACATGTATACATGGGAGAGACCCAGGAGAACTGAGTAACTTGCCAAACTGGCCGAAATCCTCACCTTAAATCCCATCTTCAGCTAAAGACAAAAGAGGATGTTGTGGGTGGTGCTTTGGGACTTCAGAGGGGAAGAAGGCAGTTCACATGGAGATAGAAAAGCAACTGTTCGGTAAATAAATGTTTGCTGGACTATACGGAGACAATGGGATGCAGAGTGGACTCTGGTCTCTAGGCCCTGCTGAGTTTCCCTAGCGCATATTCTTTGCAGGTATCTCTGGTAAGCTCTATTCTGGGAACAGGTCCTCTATCTAAATGCTTTTAGGCAGTGAGGGGGAAGGTCAAAGTTTTTTCCTGAGTCTTTTGGGCCTTGATTGTTTTCACCTCAAAATAACCTGCATTGCCAAATGTCTTCAAAGACATTCTGGGGGGACACGTTTTGCTCCCCTACGTTTTCTGTTGACATCGTGCAGTGAGAGATGATGATTTCGCTCATTACTTTACCTCCTCTACTCTTCCCGTCTCTCCCCTCCTCCCGATAGATATTAGTCAAATCACTGTTTTTATTGCCTCTGTTGCTTACCTTTGAACCTTAAGTGCTTATTTTTGGTTTTGTACCTTAAATTAAACTAACACTTTAAAGAAGAAAGTAATTCTTGGACTCAGTAGACTGTCCTTTATGTAAAATAACTGCATAAATGATAAATTTCAGGGTTGGGGGTCAGGCATGACCAGTTAAGTTACTTTGCCATAGTGAGTGTGTGTGTGTGTGTGTGTGTGTGCACACACACATACATGTGTGAATTGATATGATTCACTTTCATTTCAGTCATATATTACGGGGTCTCCAACCCCTGGGGCTTCAGTCTGTTAGGAACTGGGCTGCACAGCAGGAGGTGAGCGGTGGGTAAGCAAGGGAAGCTTCATCTGCCGCTCCCCATCGCTCCCCACCGCTCCCCACCGCTCCCCATCGCTCCCCACCGCTCCCCACCGCTCCCCACCGCTCCCCATTGCTCCCCACCGCTCCCCACCGCTCCCCATCTCTCCCCATCGCTCGCATTACCGCCTGAACTATCCCCCGCACCCCGTCCGTGGAAAAATTGTCTTCCACAAAACCGGTCCCTGGTGCCAAAAAGGTTGGGGACCACTGATCATTACAAAACAGCTAAATTAGACCTTTGATGTTAAAAACGTAATTTGTGTTAAAGAAAATTCAGAAGGAAATTGTAGGAGACTTGGGAAAAGCTGTGTTTGTTTCACTTCTTTGGTGCACACGGGTTCAGTAAAGTGAACTAAGAAGGAAGTTTCCTCTTTCTAGCAAGAACATGAAATTTAAAATGAGGCACATGATAAAAATTAGCCAACAAAGATTTTACAGCTAAAGACTCCCCTTATATTGGCAATTAATCGAGTTGAAACATTCTTAGTCAATGTTACAAGAAACCTTTCAGAGTAATATTTATGAACACAAGAATACTTACTTTGTAATTCTATAAACAATCATCTTTGAGATGTTAAAAGGAGATTCTGACTGTTTTCCTCGGTTATGAGGAGCTGCAGGCGCAGATAGGGTAATTTACTAATTTACCTTCTTGAAGTCTTCTTTGGAAGCTATCAGGTTTGGCTTCTTCATCTGACATCTGGCATCCAGTTTGTGGGTCAGACTTCTCCACGGACTCTGCAAACTACAATGTCTTCACCAAGCGGAGGGTCTTTTCTGCGCTTAAGGATACTATTGACTCTCACTAAAGGCAAGAATGAAGAGACTTCGGAATACAAGAGCAAACCCCTCTTATAGCATCATCAATCTGAAGAAATTTGTTAAGTCTAACAACAACAAAGTATGATCTCAGTGAGGCCCAGACAACCATTTTTCTTTCGTGGTGTATTTATCGAGGGGAGATGGCTAAAGTGGGAATTCTGAAATGCTGAAACAGCAATAGCTTCACATATCATGGAACTCATTTCTTTTGTCACAAAATGCAAAAATTTCAGTAGTTCATACAGAAGTGAAACTCAAAGCACAGGAGAAAATTGGCTAGTATTTCCCTTTAAAGTTGTCAAAGCTTTGATCTCTCCATTGAGAACAGCTGCATCTTTAAAATAGGAAGATGACCGTGGGAACATAGCATAAGAACTGGTGCTGGAGGAGAGTTTTGAATGACTGGAACAAGAAGACATTATGTTTGCTGAGCTATTTCTTCCAGAAGCTGAAATTCCCAGGGGAAGGTGCTCACGTGTTGGGCAAATAAGGCCTGAGGTAACCTTTCCACAGTGGTTACCATATTCCAATTTTATAACTTTTAATGATATTTGTAAATTTCTATTATTTATTTCATCAACTTTTAACAGTACCTCTTTTTTTTTTTTTTTTTTTTTTTTTTTTGCAGTACCCGGGCCTCTCACTGCTGTGGCCTCTCCTGTTGCGGAGCACAGGCTCCGGACACACAGGCTCAACGGCCATGGCTCATGGGCCCAGCCGCTCCGCGGCATGTGGGATCTTCCCGGACTGGGGCACGAACCCATGTCCCCTGCATCGGCAGGCAGACTCTCAACCACTGTGCCACCAGGGAAGCCCTTAACAGTACCTCTTGATTCTCTGTTTTCTGCCCTTCCTTCTGCTCTCCTCCCCCAGTTTTTACTGTGAAAATTATTAAGATTGAAATTATGCATTTGGAATTTAAATAGTCATCTGCTTTATATATAGGTTGATTTTTGAGAGACAAAAGCTGAAAGTAGGTTTTATTGCAGTATACAGAGTTATACTGTGATTAGATTTCTTTCTCTCTAGTACCAGGGCCACAACTCCTTTGTCTTCAACAAATAAGTTTAAGGTCTTCCCTGGTGGCGCAGTGGTTAAGAATCTGCCTGCCAATGCAGGAGACATAGGTTCGAGCCCTGGTCTGGGAAGATCCCACATGCTGTGGAGCAACTAAGCCTGTGCGCCACAACTACTGACCCTGTGCTCTAGAGCCCGTGAGCCACAACTACAGAGCCCGCATGCCACAACTACTGAAGCCCATGCGCCTAGAGCCCATTCTCCACAGCAACAAAGAGAAGCCACCACAATGAGAAGCCCGCGCACCGCAGCGAAGAGTAGTCCCCACTCGCTGCAACTAGAGAAAGCCTGCGTGCAGCAACGAAGACCCAACGCAGCCAAAAACAAACAAATAAATTTATAAAAGACAAAGAAATAAGTTTAAATAAATTCTCTTTCCAGTATACCTAGCACATCTGGCCACATTTTAATGGGTTTCATATTTGCACCATGAATTTCTTTTGCATTTTCCCTTCCCTGGATTTCTGTATTGCTTTTTGTTTTTTCCATTGAGAGCTGCATAGAATACCTTCTACACCCACCCTTGTACACCCACTTTCCACTCTTCTTTAACCTATACTCTCTGCTTGTATGCATTGAATCAACAGACTACCATGCCTGGTGACTTCTAGTTGGGTTCAGCCAGTAAGGAGCCCAACAGGAGATAGGCATGTGGATAAAGAACACTGCCTGCCATTTCAGTAAACAGTGACTGTTGACCACCGTCAAACTATCAGCCCCAGCAGCTGGTCCCTGACAGTGCACCCTGAGGGGTATTCAGGATGGAGAAAAACAGGATACTGACCCTAGATAGTTAAGATGTATATAAAAGGAATAATTTTTATAAGACCAGACTCTTGCATCTTCTCATACATAGAAAAGCACTAAAGTCATCAATTGAGATATCTGTTTTTTGTGATTAGCAGTAATCTTTTGATGTTTGACTACATTTTTTTTTTCAACAAGAACTCCTATATATCCTGGCCTCTCCCTTACCTCTTTGGAACAGTTCCTCAGAGCTATCTGAGAGGTTGTCTCCCAGGCTGTTGTCCTCAGTAAGATTCCTGAATAAAATATAACTCTCAACTTTTAGGTTGTGCATTGTTTTTTTTGTGTGGTTTTTTTTTTTTTTTTCAGTCGACCGGCAGGAGTGGGGAGAATTAAGTCAGCATATGCATTCCGCTGGATCCCTCTTGTGAGATTGCCTCAGTCTGGCTACATACTTCTACTAAAGGTCAATTTTCCTTTTAAGGTAGCATCCTTGCAGACTCCCTACCTTTTTGATTTGGGTAAATACTAACTCCCCTTGTCCCTTAAGGCTTGGAGAGGGATGATAGTCTCACTGTTTTTGGCACCCCAGTTACTGCACTCTTTTCCTCAGTTTTGTAAATGTACCCTAAATTATCCTAATCTGAGGGTGCCACTGGTTTCCTGTTGGTATCTTACCTGATGCAGTGAACTCTTCCTAGTAAAAGTTTAAGTGTCAAGGGCATATCTGACTTTACCCAGTGCTGGATTGTCAAAACCACACAGACACTTCTGATGGCATGGGCCTGGTGTTTGTATGCAGCATATTTCATAGGGTACATTGTCTTGGTGGTGTTCTGTGCAATCTGCATGTTATGACTGAACAAAGAAAGGCTTTGTTCAATTTGGGTTTCTTCAACGTGGTATAAAAAGCACAGATAACTACAACCAGGGATGTTGTTGGCTACCTGAATTCAAACAGAGTAGCAGCCCTGACACTCTGTCATCTTGGCCAAGACCAAGAAGACCACAGACAAAGCCAGGACAACATGCCTAACTGGACATCAGCTGCTTGCTGCTGTACCTCAAAGCCTCTGTAACTATGGAGCTAGGTGCTTCAAAAATGAGATTAACATATACACACAACTATATATAAAATAGATAACCAACAAGGACCTACTATGTAGTACAGGGAACTATACTCAAAATTTTGTACTAACCTATAAGGGAAAAGAATCTGAAAAAGAATATATATATAGTGTTTATATATTTATTTATTTATATGTATAACTGAATCATTGTGCTGTATACCTGAAACTAACATGACATTGTAAATCAACTATACTTCAATTAAAAAAAAAAAAGAGAACCCGTGAGTGGTGAGGGAGGTGACTTGTTTGCATGGCTGAGTTATGCACCAGTGAGTGCTGTCACAGTTATTTTATATTTTTCTCATTTCCTGTTTAAATAGATTGGGCATATCTACCAGACTTAAGGATGCATGCAGCCTTAGTTAAGAAGCAGGGTTCTAAAGAGATTGAGATGATATTTGTGATCCAACAGGCTGTTTTTCTTTCTCTGTTGTTATGTCTTCACCCCTGGGAAATACAACTGTTAACCCAGTCAATAGCCTTCCAGCAGCAGTCTTTTTTATTAGATTTGTAAATGAAGCTGGTCTTTGTTACACAGGTCTTCTCTAGTATAATTTTAATCAAGGATAAGACACTCTGAGCTAATGATGGGCTCGAGTGGGGAGTTATCTGCCTTTGTTGGGCTTCTCTGCTGTGTAAATTTGGATTCACTGCAGGAGCCCACAGCTTTCAGGTGTACTACTTGATATCCCTGAAAAATGTATCCCTGCAGTCTTGGTATGTTTTATTCTTTTTACACTTGAGCATCTCAGTTTTCACTGCCATTTTACGGCCCTCTGACTTAGTCTGTGTGGTTGCTATAACAAAATACCACAGACTGGGTGGCTTATAAACAACAGAAATTTTTTTTTTTTTTACATCTTTATTGGAGTATAATTGCTTTACAATGGTGTGTTCGTTTCTGCTTTATAACAAAGTGAATCAGTTATACATATACATATGTCCCCATATCTCCTCCCTCTTGCGTCTCCCTGCCTCCCACCCTCCCTATCCCACCCATCCAGGTGGTCACAAAGCACCGAGCTGATCTCCCTGTGCTATGTGGCTGCTTCCCATTAGCTAGCTATTTTACGTTTCGTAGTGTATATATGTCCATGCCACTCTCTCACTTTGTCACAGCTTACCCTTTCCCCTCCCCATATCCTCAAGTCCATTCTCTAGTAGGTCTGTGTCTTTATTCCCGTCTTGCCCCTAGGTTCTTCATGACATTTCTTTTTCTTAGATTCCATATATATGTGTTAGCATACGGTATTTGTCTTTCTCTTTCTGACTTACTTCACTCTGTATGACAGACTATAGGTCCATCCAACTCACTACAAATAACTCAATTTCGTTTTTTTTAATGGCTGAGTAATATTCCATTGTATATATGTGCCACATCTTCTTTATCCATTCATCTGATGATGGACACTTAGGTTATTTCAATCTCCTGGCTATTGTAAATAGAGCTGCAGTGAACATTTTGGTACATGACTCTTTTTGAATTATGGTTTTCTCAGGGCATATGCCCAGTAGTGGGATTGCTGGGTCATATGGGAGTTCTAATTCTAGTTTTTTATTTTTTTATTTTTTTTTATTTAGGAAATTGAGCTTTATTTTTTTGAAGGTTGATACATCCTCCCCCCCCCCCCCCCGCAATCTTAGCATTTGTTTCAGTTCCAAAAATAAACTTAAACACACTTTTTTGGAATACATTCTCTCCTCCATGGTGTTGATGGAAGTCTGAACCAATGAGCCAAATCCGGAGACATCTCTGTCGCTAGAGGCAATCTCTGGAGGTGGTGGGTGAGCTTTCTCAGAGGGAGCTCTGTATCTAAATGTTACCCAACCACTCATTGCTGGAATGCTATTCTTTATTTATTTTATTTATTTATTTTATTTTTTTATTATTATTTTATATATATATATATATTTTTATTAGTTTCTGCTTTATAACAAAGTGAATCAGTCATACATATACATCTGTTCCCACATCCCTTCCCTCATGCATCTCCCTCCCTCCCACCCTCCCCATCCCACCCCTCCAGGCGGTCACAAAGCACCGAGCTGATCTCCCTGGGCTCTGTGGCTGCTTCCCGCTATCTATCTACCTTACGTTTGGTAGTGTATATATGTCCATGCCTCTCTTTCGCTTTGTCACAGCTTAATTCTAGTTTTTTAAGGAACCTCCATACTGTTCTCCATAGTGGCTGTACCAATTCACATTCCCACCAGTAGTGCAAGAGTGTTCCCTTTTCTCCACACCCTCTCCAGCATTTATTGTTTCTAGACCTTTTGATGATGGCCATTCTGACCGGTGTGAGATGATATCTCATTGTAGTTTTGATTTGCATTTCTCTAATGATTAATGATGTTGAGCATTCTTTCATGTGTTTGTTAGCAATCTGTATATCTTCTTTGGAGAAATGTCTATCTAGGTCTTCTGCCCATTTTTGGATTGGGTTGTTTGCTTTTTTGTTATTGAGCTGCATGAGCTGCTTATAAATTTTGGAGATTAATCCTTTGTCAGTTGCTTCATTTGCAAATATTTTCTCCCATTCGGAGGGTTGTCTTTTGGTCTTGTTTACAGTTTCCTTTGCTGTGCAAAAGCTTTGAAGTTTCATTAGGTCCCATTTGTTTATTTTTGTTATTTCCATTTCTCTAGGAGGTGGGTCCAAAAGGATCTTGCTGTGATTGATGTCATAGAATGTTCTGCCTATGTTTTCCTCTAAGAGTTTGATAGTTTCTGGCCTTACATTTAGGTCTTTAATCCATTTTGAGCTTATTTTTGTGTATGGTGTTAGGGAGTGTTCTAATCTCATACTTTTACATGTCCCTGTCCAGTTTTCCCAGCACCACTTACTGAAGAGGCTGTCCTTTCTCCACTATACATTCCTGCCTCCTTTATCAAAGATAACGTGACCATATGTGCGTGGGTTTATCTCTGGGCTTTCTATCGTGTTCCATTGATCTATATTTCTGTTTTTGTGCCAGAATCATACTGTCTTGATTACTGTAGCTTTGTAGTATAGTCTGAAGTCCAGGAGCCTGATTCCTCCAGGTCCATTTTTCGTTCTCAAGATTGCTTTGGCTATTCGGGGTCTTTTGTGTTTCCATACAAATTGTGAAATTTCTTGTTCTAGTTCTGTAAAAAATGCCAGTGGTAGTTTGATAGGGATTGCATTGAATCTGTAGATTGCTTTGGGTAGTAGAGTCATTTTCACAATGTTGATTCTTCCAATCCAAGAACATGGTATATCTCTCCACCTATTTGTATCATCTTTAATTTCTTTCATCAGTGTCTTATAATTTTCTGCATACAGGTTTTTTGTCTCCTTAGGTAGGTTTATTCCTAGATATTTTATTCTTTTTGTTGCAGTGGTAAATGGGAGTGTTTTCTTGATTTCACTTTCAGATTTTTCATCATTAGTATATAGGAATGCCAGAGATTTCTGTGCATTAATTTTGTATCCTGCTACTTTACCAAATTCATTGATTAGCTCTAGTAGTTTTCTGGTAGCATCTTTAGGATTCTCTATGTATAGTATCATGTCATCTGCAAACAGTGACAGCTTTACTTCTTCTTTTCCGATTTGGATTCCTTTTCTTCTCTGATTGCTGTGGCTAAAACTTCCTAAACTATGTTGAGTAAGAGTGGTGAGAGTGGGCAACGTTGTCTTGTTCCTGATCTTAGTGGAAATGCTTTCAGTTTTTCACCATTGAGGACGATGTTGGCTGTGGGTTTGTCATATATGGCCTTTATTATCTTGAGGAAAGTTCCCTCTATGCCTACTTTCTGCAGGGTTTTTTATCATAAATGGGTGTTGAATTTTGTCAAAAGCTTTCTCTGCATCTATTGAGATTATCATATGGTTTTTCTCCTTCGATTTGTTAATATGGTGTATCACATTGATTGATTTGCATATATTGAAGAATCCTTGCATTCCTGGAATAAACCCCACTTGATCATGGTGTACGATCCTTTTCATGTGCTGTTGGATTCTGTTTGCTAGTATTTTGTTGAGGATTTTTGCATCTATGTTCATCAGTGATATTGGCCTGTAGTTTTCTTTCTTTGTGACATTCTTGCCTGGTTTTGGTATCAAGGTGATGGTGGCCTCGTAGAATGAGTTTGGGAGTGTTCCTCCCTCTGCTATATTTTGGAAGAGTTTGAGAAGGATAGGTGTTAGCTCTTCTCTAAATGTTTGATAGAATTCGCCTGTGAAGCCATCTGGTCCTGGGCTTTTGTTTGTTGGAAGATTTTTAATCACAGTTTCAATTTCAGTGCTTGTGATTGGTCTGTTCATATTTTCTATTTCTTCCTGGTTCAGTCTTTGCAGGTTGTGCATTTCTAAGAACTTGTCCATTTCTTCCAGGTTGTCCATTTTATTGGCATAGAGTTGCTTGTACTAGTCTTTCATGATCTTTTGTATTTCTGCAGTGTCAGTTGTTACTTCTCCTTTTACATTTCTAATTCTGTTGATTTGAGTCTTCTGCCTTTTTTTCTTGAGAGTCTGGCTAATGGTTTATCAATTTTGTCTATCTTCTCAAAGAACCAGCTTTTAGTTTTATTGATCTTTGCTATCATTTCCTTTATTTCTTTTTCATTTATTTCTGATCTGATCTTTATGATTTCTTTCCTTCTGCTAACTTTGGGGTTTTTTTGTTCTTCTTTCTCTAATTGCTTTAGGTGCAAGGTTAGGTTGTTTATTCGAGATGTTTCCTGTTTCTTAAGGTAGAATTGTATTGCTATAAACTTTTGTCTTAGAACTGCTTTGGCTGCATCCCACAGGTTTGGGGTTGTCGTGTCTCCATTGTCATTTGTTTCTAGGTGTTTTTTGATTTCCTCTTTGATTTCTTCAGTGATCACTTCGTTATTAAGTAGTGTATTGTTTAGCCTCCATGTGTTTGTATTTTTTACAAATCTTTTCCTCTAATTGATATCTAGTCTCATAGTGTTTTGGTCGGAAAAGATACTTGATACAATTTCAATTTTCTTAAATTTTCCAAGGCTTGATTTGTAACTCAAGATATGATCTATCCTCGAGAATGATCCATGAGCACTTGAGAAAAATGTGTATTCTGTTGTTTTTGGATGGAATGTCCTATAAATATCAATGAAGTCCATCTTGTTTAATGTATCATTTAAAGCTTGTGTTTGCTTATTTTTCATTTCAGATGATCTGTCCATTGGTGAAAGTGGGGTGTTAAAGTCTCCTACTATGAATGTGTTACTGTCAATTTCCCCTTATATGGCTGTTAGTATTTGCCTTATGTATTGAGGTGCTCCTATGTTGAGTGCATAAATATTTACAATTGTTATATCTTCTTCTTGGATCGATCCCTTGATCATTATGTAGTATCCTTCTTTGTCTCTTCTAATAGTCTTTATTTTAAAGTCGATTTTGTCTGATATGAGAATTGCTACTCCAGCTTTCTTTTGGTTTCCATTTGCATGGAATATCTTTTTCCATCCCCTTACTTTCAGTCTGTATGTGTCTCTAGGTCTGAAGTGGGTCTCTTGTAGACAGCATATATATGGGTCTTGTTTTTGTATCCATTCAGCCAGTCTCTGTCTTTTGGTGGGAGCATTTAATTCATTTACATTTAAGGTAAGTATCGATATGTATGTTCCTATTCCCATTTTCTTAATTGTTTTGGGTTTGTTATTGTAGGTCTTTTCCTTCTGTTGTGTTTCTTGCCTAGAGAAGTTCCTTTAGCATTTGTTGTAAAGCTGGTTTGGTGGTGCTGAACTCTCTCAGCTTTTGCTTGTCTGTAAAGGTCTTAATTTCTCCTTCAAATCTGAATGAGATCCTTGCTGGGTAATCTTGGTTTTAGATTTTTCTCCTTCATCACTTTAAGTATGTCCTGCCAGTCCCTTCTGGCTTGCAGAGTTTCTGCTGAAAGATCAGCTGTTAACCTTATGGGGATTCCCTTGTGTGTTATTTGTTGTTTTTCCCTTGCTGCTTTTAATATGTTTTCTTTGTATTAAATTTTTGACAGTTTGATTAATATGTGTGTTCGTGGGGCTTCCCTGGTGGCACAGTGGTTGAGAGTCCGCCTGCCAATGCAGGGGACACAGGTTCGTGCTCTGGTCCAGGAAGATTCTGTATGCCATGGAACGGCTGGGCCCGTGAGCTGTGGCCGCTGAGCCTGCGCGTCCAGAGCCTGTGCTCCGCAATGAGAGACACTGTAACAGTGAGAGGCCCGCGTACCGCAAAAAAAAAAAAAAATGTGTCTTGGCGTGTTTCTTGTTGGATTTATCCTGTATGGGACTCTCTGTGCTTCCTGGACTTGATTAACTATTTCTTTTCCCATATTAGGGAAGTTTTCAACTATAATCTCTTCAAATATTTTCTTTGTCCCTTTCTTTTTCTCTTCTTCTTCTGGAACCCCTATAATTCGAATGTTGGTGCGTTTAATGTTGTCCCAGAGGTCTCTGAGACTGTCCTCAGTTCTTTTCATTCTTTTTTCTTTCTTCTGCTCTGCAGCAGTTATTTCCACTATTTTATCTTCCAGGTCACTTATCCGTTCTTTTGCCTCAGTTATTCTGCTATTGATCCCATCTAGAGTATTTTTAATTTCATTTATTGTGTTGTTCATCGTTGCTTGTTTCATCTTTAGTTCTTCTAGGTCCTTGTTAAATGTTTCTTGCATTTTTCTCTATTCTATTTCCAAGATTTTGGATCATCTTTAATATCATTATTCTGAATTCTTTTTCAGGTAGACTGCCTATTTCCTCTTCATTTGTTAGGTCAGGTGGGTTTTTATCTTGCTCCTTCATCTGCTTTGTTTTTCTGTCTTCTCATTTTGCTTATCTTACTGTGTTTGGGGTCTCCTTTTTGCAGGCTGCAGGTTCGTAGTTCCTGTTGTTTTTGGTGCCTGTCCCCAGTGGCTGAAGTTGGTTCAGTGGGTTGTGTAGGCTTCCTGGTAGAGGGGACTAGTGCCTGTGTTCTGGTGGATGAGGCTGGATCTTGTCTTTCTGGTGGGCAGGTCCACATCTGGTGGTGTGTTTTGGGGTGCCTGTGTACTTATTATGATTTTAGGCAGCCTGTCTGCTAAGGGTGGGGTTGTGTTCCTGTCTTGCTAGTTGTTTGGCATAGGGTGTCCAGCACTGTAGCTTGCTGGTCGTTGTGTGAAGCTGGGTGCTGGTGTTGAGATGGAGATCTCTGGGAGATTTTCGCCGTTTGATATTATGTGGAGCTGGGAGGTCTCTTGTGGACCAGTATCCTGAAGTTGGCTTTCCCAGCTCAGATGCACAGCACTGACTCCTGGCTGCAGCACCAAGAGCCTTTCATCCACACGGCTCAGAATGAAAGGGAGAAAAAATAGAAAGAAAGAGAGAGAGAGAGAGAGAGGAAGGAAGAAAGAAAGAAGGAAAGAAAGAAGATAAAATAAAATAAAATAAGGTAAGATAAAGTAAAGTTATTAAAATAAAAAACAATTAAGAAAAAAAGTTTTTTTAAAGAAAAAAAAAAAACGGACAGATGGAGCCCTAGGACAAATAGTGAAAGCAAAGCTATACAGACAAAATCTCACGCAGAAGCATACACATACACACTCACAAAAAGAGGAAAAGGGGAAAAAATAATAAATCTTGCTCTCAAAGTCCACCTCCTCAATTTGGGATGATTCGTTGTCTATTCGTGTATTCCACAGATGCAGGGTACATCAAGTTGATTGTGGAGCTTTAATCAGCTGTTTCTGAGGCTGCTGGGAGAGATTTCCCTTCCTCTTCTTTGTTCACATAGCTGCCGGAGCTCAGCTTTGGATTTGGCCCCGCCTCTGCGAGTAGGTCGCCGGAGGGCGGGGTTAAAGGAGCTGCTGATTCGGGGGTTCTGGCTCACGCAGGCCGGGGGGAGGGAGGGGCACGATGCAGGGCGAGCCTGCGGCGGCAGAAACCGGCGTGACGTTGCATCAGCCTGAGGCGCGCTGTGCGTTCTCCTGGGGAAGTTGTCCCTGGATCCCGGGACCCTGGCAGTGGTGGGGTGCACAGGCTCCCGGGAGGGGAGGTGTGGATAGTGACCTGTGCTCGCACACAGGCTTCTTGGTGGCGGCAGCAGCAGCCTTCGCGTCTCATGCCCGTCTCTGGGGTCCGCACTGTTAGCCGCGGCTTGCACCCGTCTCTGGAGCCCCTTTAAGCAGCGCTCTTAATCCCCTCTCCTCGCGCACCAGGAAACGAAGAGGGAAGAAAAAGTCTCTTGCCTTTTCGGCAGGTCCAGACTTTTCCCCGGACTCCCTCCCGGCCAGCTGTGGCGTACTAACCCCTTCAGGCTGTTTTCACGCCGCCAGTCGTCTCCTTGCTAGCTGACGGAAGCCCGAGCCTCAGCTTCCGGCCTCGCCCGCCCTGGCCGGTGAGCAGACAAGCCTCTCGGGCTGGTGAGTGCCGGTGCCTCGGCACCGATCCTCTGTGCAGGAATCTCTCCGCTTTGCCCTCTGCACCCCTGTTGCTGCGCTCTCCTCCGCGGCTCCGAAGCTCCCCCCCTCCGCCACCCGCAGTCTCCACCCGCGAAGGGGCTTCCTAGTGTGTGGAAACCTTTCCTCCTTCACGGCTCCCTCCCAGAGGTGCAGGACACGTCCCTATTCTTTTGTCTCTGTTCATTCTTTTTCCCTACCCAGGTACTTGGGGAGTTTCTTGCCTTTTGGGAGGTCTGAGGTCTTCTGCCAGCGTTCAGTAGGTGTTCTTTAGGAGTTGTTCCACGTGTAGATGTATTTCTGGTGTATCTGTGAGGAGGAAGGTGATCTCCGCGTCTTTCTCTTCCGCCATCTTCCCCCTCTCTCCTAACAACAGAAATTTATTTCTCACAGTTCTGGAGGCTGGAAAATCCAAGATCAAGACCCCAGCAATTGGGTGTCTGGTGAGAGCCTGCTTCCTGGTTTATAGAAGGCCATCTTCTCACTGTCCTCACATGGTGGAAAGAGTGAAGGATCTCTCTGGGGTCTCTTTTTATAAAAGCACTAATCCCATTCATGAGGACTCCACCCTCATACCCTAATTACCTTCCAAAGGCCCCGCCTCCTAATTTGTTCTCATTGGGCGTTAGGACTTAACATATGAATTTGGGGGGAACACAAACATCTAGTCTATTTGTACCCTCAGACCTCATTCCTTTGGGACCACAAAGATGCTCCTTGGTACTCTGAGTGAGGGTCAAGGATACCCTCCTTCTTGAGCACGGGTGCTACCCCTGGGCAATTAAAAGGTATGATGTGGATGTTTGTTGTTTGTTGTACTGTTCTTTTTTGAAAAGCCAGAGCAAATACCTCATGACACCTAATTTTACCCTGATTTGTATTTATTTACTTGTTTTCTTGCCTCTCTTTTGCTGTAGGATTGTCACCTCCTTGAGGGCTGAGAAAAAGAGTTTCTCATCTTGATAGACAAACAGTTCCCAGCATGGTTTTGGCTGTATGGTAGACACTTAGAAACCTGTGTTAGGTCAAAGGGAAATCTGGGCTTCTCCTCACCTCCTGGTTTGAACAGGGTCTTGTCTTCCATGTCCTCTTGAACTGTGACAGAATTGGTGGCCTCTTAAGAATGGGAGAAAAGTGTCCATTCATTTTGGTTGGAAATGGGTTCATCTGTTCAATTTATCTATGAAGACACATCTATATGTGGAATTAGATAATTTGGTTACCACTGTAGGTTTTAGCAAATGGCTTTGCATCAGTAGTCCAGTTGGCAAACTACTATATATGTTCAGTGGAAAGTATGTTTTCATAAAGAATATCAACCAACTTTTCCTTGTAGTTTTGCTTTGTTGGAGGAAGTAAAAGTGGCATATTTAGCATTTAACAACTCTTCCTATTTATAGAGTGGGAGTAGTTATCAAATTTGTCAACTTCATTTTCAGGGCTTTATTTTTTCTCTGCAGTACATCTAATTATTTATTTGCTTTTCTTTCCCACATTTATATTCTGGATACTGGATTTAGTACTATGTTTTGATCCAGGTATTTACTAAAATAGCTAGGTGGCTATTGAAATGCCATTCATTTGCTACCTGTTTTAAATGATCGATCATGGGAAAAAAAACTATAACTGAGGAAGAGTTAAGGAACATATGGACAATATCTTGTGGTGACCTATCCATTCTTAATATTTTCTGTGACTCAGAAGATGCAGTTTTGTCATTGTAAACAAGTGATTATGTGATATTAAAATGAAGGGACTATAATTACTGCTGGATAAATTTCCATCTTCGGAAGAAGTAAAAAAAAAAATCTTAGTGTACCTTTACTTAGTAACAGTCTAGATTTTAAAATATATTAGTTCCTGTGGAGTATCCAGATCATGTAAATAAGAGTATTCATTGTGTAGACCTGGAAATTTTGTTATTAAGCCATTTTTTTCCAGGATTTTGCAAGATGTTATCTCACTAGATAGAGTGAAATGGAATATTTGATAATAGAATTATCATTTTCCCCAACAATAAGTTATCAGCATTATGGTACATTTATTATGACAGGTTTGTCAAGCATCGTGGCAGACCTGACTCTGACCATTGGTCCACTTATGGACAAGAGCCGCTTTTTTGATGTCTTCAAACCAGATGGAAACTGTTAATGAGAGTCCCTTGAACTCTGTCCAGTGGGTGTGAATTGGTCAAAGTAATTGATTACCTGCCAGAGGAAGGTAGCTATCTCAGTTTTTTAAATATCACAAAGGGTTAGTTTTTTTCTTAAATAAAGGAAAAGTAAATTGGTTTGTATCTTAAGGTTTATTCATGAAAACAAACAATTTTTCAGCTTTATTGAGGTATAATTGACAAATAAAATTATATAAAACCAGTATGTTTTGATTTCAGGCATCAAAATAGAAATCATCAAAACAGAAATACAGGGTCAGTGACGAGGCTGAACTATATAGACTTAGGTCTATAGTTAGAAACAGAATATCTACTTTTTCTCAATTATTTTAGGAAAAAGAGGCCTATATTTTCTTCCCCAAACGGTGGGGAGCTGAGCCTTCTACATGTTTACCATTGTCCTAGGTCTTTGAAGAGAGTCCTGGAGGTAACAGTTGGGGCTTCGCCTAGAGAGGGGCTCATGTAACTTTAGAGCAGTGGTGCTAACAGGGTGCCAGGTGTATGCATCCCCACCCTCCGGTTTAAAAATTCCTGCCTGAAAGTAGAGTGCCTACTGCAGAGCTGCTGGTGAAATGACAGCTGGGAGCTGATATGTGTGCTTGTGTTTGTGTTAATGTTGGCAGGCAGGCTGGTCAGAGCCTCAGAGCATTTAAGGTTCTCTGGGATGATTTGAGGCCTGTAGCCAAAATAAAGTTCTCATTTGCTGCTGAGCTCTAAACACAATGAGCAGCTTCCTGTCATTGAACAGGGGAGAGAAAATAATGCTCAGCTACTGAGCTTTAGATGTTCTTAGATTTCAGGTCTCCTCCTTGATTTGAAACCAGATAGGGTTTGGCAGTTACTTCTTGCACGCCCTTTTGTTTCCGGGCAGTGATTGACCTACTGATCATTTCCCAGTAAGTTCATGGACCTTCTGTGAGTAAGAAGTGGGGCAAACAGCTAAGAGGCTGTTTTTTTTTGTTTTTTTTTTGTGGTACGCGGGCCTCTCACTGTTGTGGCCTCTCCCGTTGCGGAGCACAGGCTCCGGATGCGCAGGCTCAGCGGCCATGGCTCATGTACCCAGCCGCTCCGCGGCATGTGGGATCTTCCCGGACTGGGGCACGAACCCGTGTCCCCTGCATCGGCAGGCAGACTCTCAACCACTGCGCCACCAGGGAAGCCCCTAAGAGGCTGTTTTGGGTGTGGTGTGAGGCCATGAGGCTGCACGTCCAGTCCAATAGTAACATTCCACCAGCTGGCTTGTGAGTGAGAACCACTGGACACCTAACTACTTGGTTAAACCATTTGAAGCAGATTCATTTCTAACATCTTAATAATGTATTGTTTTTTAAAGCAGGTGGCTCTCTTGGCTGGCTTTTTCCACAGGATGGTATATGCAGCTGTTTAATTTGGGTCATTTCATCAGTTGAAATGGCTCTGGAGAATTTACCATCTTAACAGATAGAGGCAGGAGTTCCAGAGCTTGAGTAGCATAACCAATAGCAGGGCAGCAAATATGGAAGAAGTATAAATGCCCTGATTGAAATCATAATCTACATAGATGATTGTTTCCTCCTCAATATGTCATCATTAGTATTCTTTACTTGGAACAGAAGTGCAGTGCATGCTGATAAATTTTTAGTATTTGTTTTCAGCTGCACTCATCCCTACAGTGAATTTTAAAACAATTCTGTTTCCCCCAATTTCCCATCCCCCCAGCCCTAGGCAACCGCTAATTTACTTTCTGTCTCTATGGATTTGCCTATTCTGGACATTCTATATAAATGGAATTATGTATATATAGTCAGTCCTTTGTGACTGGCTTCTTTCACTTATCACAATGGTTTCAAGCCTCATCCATGTGTGTATATAGCATATATCAGTACTTCATTCCATTTTATGACTGAATAATATTCCATTTCATGGATATACCACATTGTTTATCCATTCATAAGTTGATAGATATTTGAGTTGTTTCCACTTTTTGGCTGTTATGAATAGTGCTGCTGTGAACATTCATATATAACTTTTTGTGTAGACATATATTTTCCTTTCTCTTGGGTATATACCCAGGTATGAAGAGACATGATTTTCTGCACTGCTTTTTTCTTCCTATCTGGGAAGGGGAAGGGGCACTTTCCTTGGTGAAGTAGGCTCAGTGTTGGAGAGAACATTGATTAGGAGGCAGGAACTGTGGGTCAGAGTTCTAGGTCTGCCCTGACTGGCTATTTGTTAGGAAATTCACTGTTTCCTCAACTGTACAATGAGGTTTTTTATCAGACAATCTTTAAGGTCCCTTCCAAGTTAAAAAAAAATTTCCTGAGTGATAATAAAAGGTTTTCAAGATATGAAGGAAACTATTTCCAGTGAGGTCTAAATGACAAACCACACCCCCGCTGAAGTCCCTAGATGCTATATTTTGTTTCCTAGTTTGAAAAAAAAACGTGGACTTTAATATGTAATTAGTTAGTTAAATGTTTGTATGTTTTTCCAATAAAAACAAATAAATGCTCCTTAAAAAACTATGGATGACTATGGAACCCAAATTACTTAAATTTGTATTACCCAATGACATCTACTTTAACGTCTTGGGGTATTTCCTGTCATTTTTTTTCCACTTGAGGTTATTTTGTTGTTTACTGAGCTGTAATCACACTCGGTTCACAGTTTTCTGTTGGGATCCTATTTTGATGGCCCTTTAGGCTTTTCTTGATTTCACTTCGATGCTTCTTACTCCGACTGAAGGGCCCTTGAAAGTGGCAGTCTCTCGATTTAAATGGTTTTCTGGAACCGTCAACAGTTTTGAGAGTGGAAAGGTGTTCCCAAAAGTGTGTTCCAGTCAGAGTAGTCAGTAGAAAGATATGTCCACAGTAGATGGGGATGAGGCTGCAAATGAGTTAAAATCAATAGTTTCATACACCGGAGCAGCTAATCCATTTCCTCTTCTTGTATTTTGACTGATTAGATGCCATCAAAATCATATGCTTATTTTTTTCACAAATTACGTTATTTGTTCAAAACGTTTCTGGGGCTTCCCTGGTGGCGCAGTGGTTGAGAGTCCGCCTGCCAATGCAGGGGACACGGGTTCGTGCCCCGGTCCGGGAAGATACCACATGCCGCGGAGCGGCTGGGCCCGTGAGCCATGGCCGCTGAGCCTGCGCATCTGGAGCTTGTGCTCCGCAACGGGAGAGGCCACAACAGTGAGAGGCCCGTGTACCGCAAAAAAACAAAACAAAACAAAAAAACATTTCTGATTGTGGTTTCAAGTACACCAGTTCTTCCCAGAAAACATGCTCCCAACATTCTTTCCCTTGTCGGAAGGAAAGGTGAACTTGAGTTTCCTTTTGCCTACTTGCTGGTTTTCAAGCTCAACAACTTGAAAATTTACACTGACCTTTTCTGGTTCCTGAGAGATGGTTCTGTACAGTGAAGCAGGCCCTTCTTCCCTGGGGTGCAGAGGTCCATTCCTTCCCCTGGACCTTTCTCAAGCTGGGCCCTGAGGCTGGAGCAGCCCCTCCCCTCTGGCACCACACACCTCCTGAGAGGGTCGGTTCCTGGGATGCCCCTGCTGCATACTGCGGTGGAAGTTAGCTGGACAGACACTCCCTCACTTTTTCTTTTTCCCTTTTATTTTTAACTTGTGCCATCAAACTGAACTTTCTCACGGTATTCTTTTGGTTATAGTAAATACTGTTTTGTACTTATTCAATCAGCATTATGGAGCCCTTACTATATGTCAGGCACTAAGATTAAGAGATCAGAGTCACAGTTCTTGTTTTGTTGAAATTGAGTACTGTAATACAGACTTCTTAAAAATCTGGCTAAAAAAAATCTGGCTAGAAAATGTGAAAAAAATCATAAGTGCTGGATTTTTTAAAAATTTTAAGAACCTGGTTTGAATGGATACAGAGACTTTCTGCAGAAGGTTGTGTATGACTGCCGGGTTAATTCTTATGAAGTACAGCTTTTATTATCTCATGGTTCCAGCCCAAGAAAATATAATAAATCACTATTACCTATGGAATAAAACTTATTTTCTATAGTTTCTCTGGCCCTTTAAAATCTGATAAATTGTTGCAACCTTACAACCCTTCTGTTAGGGGGTTGTGTTCCTCTCCTCCTCTGAGGTTATCACCAATGGACCACGTGTAGAAGAATATCCAGTCAAATGAGAGACAAAGGCCGACTTATTAATCTGGGTGCACCTCACCCCCTAACTATGTAGGACAGTGTGGCCTGAGCTTGACATTGAAAGAGGAGCTTCCTATTTCCCTTGTGTACTCAGGCCCTGCAAATAAAGAGCAGGGCAAACCCAAATTTGTTAGTGAAAATAGCTTCATGAAAATAAATTCTTTACGTGGAAGAATTCAGGTAATTTTCACAATAACTCTGTGAGGTAGGTGTAACAATCAGCCACATTTTTAGATGCAAAAATGGAAAGACAGAGATATTGAGCAACTTGCCTAAGGATATGTAAGTTCATAAGGGACATCAAGGGGACTTGAACCCAAGGAGTCTGGCATCGGGACCGGAAAAGTCAACCATCAGGATCACCCGCCTCTCCATGATGACTGCTAACCTTACTCCTCTAACTGCAAGTACAACTGAGAGTGAAGGGTGACTGCATGTTGTTCTTCAAAGCAGTGACCCCAGCAGAGAGGAGACCAACCCACTGAAATGCTGAGCAAGCAGATCAGATGGGGCATCCTTGTTTGTGGGGGGGGTGAGTAGGACATGGAGACATGACTGGAAAGAGCAACAGAAGTGTCCCCATCCCTTGGCAGTGGCAGTAATGGAGAGGTTCTAAAGGCCCTGAACTTCCCAGGAACATCTAATAAGAGACCTCTGCCTCATTTCTGCCAGTTTCTTCACACTTACTCTTCCCATATTCTGTACTGTCCTTGTTTCTGGATGCTCTAGTCCCCTGGGACTTGGCCTTGGGGAGCGACTTATTTGTATTTTGATGTTTGTGCACTGATCTCCTATAGCATTTATTGTCTTCGTCTGTGGTAAATATTTTCTAATAGGCCAAAATCAGGATGCATGGTCTGATATACAGGAACAACTGTCTCAAACCTGAAAAAATGAATGGTGATGGTTGCCATTTTCGTACAGCTTACTTTAGCGCTTTGACACACCTTACTCTGTTATTTAGTCTTACATTTTTATTCAGTTGTTTTATGAGTGCCTAATTTGGCTCTTTAGCTAAATAGTAATGTCCTTAAGACCAGAGAGTGATATGTATGTGTGTGTGTGTGCATGTGTGTGTATAACATACCAGCATGATACTTTCTAAAATAAGGTGTTTGATAAATATTTAGTGGATAACTTCCTCCCTCCTTCTTTCTCTTTTTCCCTCCCTCCCTCCTTTCCTTTTTTATGGCACCTGCTGTCTCTTGGGCTGTTGATATAAAGATCAGAAATGAGGATAGAAATGGTTAGGGCAGCAGATAGGAACATTATAAAATTCAGGGGTAAAACTGTAGAGACTTGATGATTTTTGGAAATTTATTTTCTGGACATACCTACTGTCTATCCAGGTTCCAGCCCATCTATTTCTCCTTCCCATGTGGTCCATCCCTTGTGGTGAGTTGGCTCAGCAGAGCAAACCTCTGTGTCAGAGTCCAGGGTTTTAGACTCATATGACCTGGCTAGCTTTGCCATGTGTTAAGCTTTCACAACAGAGAATAGGAAGCAGTGTGTTTGGTTGAATGTGAGTCCATTACTGTTCTGGGCCTACAGCTTAGAGCACATGCCCTGGTGGATTGGGGATGACTGTCATGCTTCTTTAAGCCTATTTCCCTGTCTGTAAAATGGGAATAAGTCATGGAGTCATGGTGAGAATTAAATGAGAAAGTACAGAAGGAATCTTAGTACAATGCCTGACATATGTTAAAGCACTGAATAGATGTTAGCTATTCTTATGCCCAGACATGAACATGCAGACATGAACATCATATGCTGCCCAGGTTAAAGAAGCTCCCCTAAGAGTGTCAGCTCCCAGAGGGTAGGAATACTCGACTGCTTATAATTTCCAGTTATAGTTTCACGAATGGGGCCACTCAGTTGCTGGAATTGTGGTGTGAGTGTTGTTTGTCGTTTGAGTAGCTGATTATCATGCCCGTCAGATGCAGCCCTGTGTCAACCTTGGCAAACATGGAGTAAAGATCCCTAAAGAAAATCTAAAAACAAGTTAAAAAAAAAACAAACCCAAACTATTCATATTTTTGTCCACTCTTGAGAATCTCAATCAATGGACTAACTCAATATTCAAATTAAAAATTTTATGTACTAAAATGTTATGAGGAATAATTGAAAACCTTCTAAATGTTTCAAAAATAAGCAAATTAAGTAAATTGTAGTATATCCTCTCTGTGCAATGCTATACAGGCTTTTATAAATGTTTACCACATTTTAAGTAACATGGAAACATATTTAGGTTATCATGTAACTTGAAAAAAACTGGAGTAACATTGCATATGCAGCATGAGCTCAACTATATTAAACTGGCTTTTAGAAAATAGAATGTATTGAAATACATCAAAGTTTAACAATGATTGTCTTTGGATGATGTTGGGATTATGGATAAATTTCCCCCTCTAATTTTGCTTCTCTATATTTTCTGTATTTATATGATTAATGTGATTATTTTCATCTGCAAAAAATAAACTTTTTCAAAAGGGGTAAATAATTTACATAGGTGGTAGACAAAAGCCGTGGCATTTGGGTTGTATTTTCACAATGAAAAAAAGAATCAAATGCATAAGGCATAGGCTGAATTACTTGTTATGTCTTCCTCAAAGAGAAATTAGAGTGTGGCATAAACTAAATTAAAGACACCCTGCTTTGGAGAATTTGGGAGAGGTTTAGCTTTTTGAGGATTTTTGGAGAAGCAGCAAAAATATAAAGCCGTAGCTAATGAACATGTGCATGTGTGAATTTTCTTTTCCCGGACTGAAGTTTGATATTCTTAGCCATTCTGATTGTGGAGTTTTGAGATTGTCGTTTTCTTTTAAATGTCTGACAGCCATAAGCTTTCAGCTATCAACAAATGAGGTGACAATGTATTTTTAATATTAGAAGTCTTTTTGGGGGGAAGAGGCCCAGCAAAACCATCATTAATAGTTCACATTCAGAAAACATTTTGAGCTCCCTTCCTAATCCTGCTCCTTTGGTATTTAATAGCCAGGCATGTCCACCAGATGTGCTCTAAGTCCTTTTATTTACATAAATGTTTCCAGCAATTCATTGTACATTTTTCTACTTATAAGTAAATGCATACCATATAGCCCTCTTTTTTACGTTGCGATGCTTTAGCATTATTTATTTTGTTTTAAAGCAGGAAAATGTCTAATTGACCCTGAGTATTTTTCAAATCTTTACCATTCATAGGACTATTTATATTTATGTCTTTAAAATGTATATGCTCATTATGGCTAATTTGAAAAATGCATAAAATGTATAAATAAGAAGATAATAATTACTAAGGGGTAACTACTGTTAACATTTTCATTTTTTTCTTCCATTTTTTTCATTAATACTTTTTCATAAATGTTAATTCTGTATTCTCTAGCTTGCTTTTATTGCCTTTCCTATAAATGTTGGTACATGTAGAACTCATTCTTTTAAACTACTTATTCATGGTTTACTATAATGTATTTAGCTATCCTTTTATTGATAGATATTTAGATTGTTGTCTTTTTCTGGCTCTTAAAACAGTATTGCAATGAACATCTTTGTATGTGCTCTTTGAGTGTTTCTCTAGGAAGTAGAATTACTGGATGATGGAATTTGCTTTTATGTTTTCTTCATTTAGTACGTGTTTTCAATATATTTCTTTATCCATTTACAAACATACATATTATAAATAAATAGATGTTATATATATTTATTTTTCTTTTAGAGTAGATGGTTAGTTGCATTCCATTTATCGCTCTAAATCCTGCTTTTTTGACTTACTGACCTTTTCCCCTGTCAATGGAAATGTTATAGTGTAACCGAGCTTTTACAGCAGATCCTTGGATATGTGGAGATATGACTGTGAATTTGCCTTCTAGCAACCTAACTTTTAAAAAACTTCAAATTTTGTTATTATCTCAAACTTTAGTAAAATTGCAAGAGTAGTACAAAGAACTCCTGTATGTCCTTTACCCAGATTCACTAGGTATGAATACTTTGCCCCATTTACTTTCTCTCTCTCTCTCCCTTTCCATAGGTATAAATTCATAATTTTTCTTTAGCTTATTCATTTGGTTATGGTGGTGTCTGCCAGAGTTCTTCACCAAAAAGTTGCTTTTTCCTGTATAATTATTAATAGTTCATGGGGAGATTCATACACGTTTATTTGAGTATCAGCAGTTATTTATTTCTTGCTGAATAGTTTTCCATTGTACTAATGTACCACATTATTATTCACCTGTTGAAGGACATTTGAGATTTTGCTAGGCATGGAGGTGCATCAGCCAGATCCCCCTTCAAAGAAAGAGTTGCTACCCAGCTGCAGGGAGTTGGTCAGCAGACAATCTCTGGCTGTCAGCTCCTTCAGAGTCTACTACAGCTGCAGAGAGCTGCCTTGTCCAAGATTACACTCTTCCTGAAGCAGCCCACATTCAGTGACTGAGTGAGGCAGGTGGTATAAAGATCCAACCATTTCAGCCTGTGGTGGGACAACTCTGACACACAGTTTTTACATTTTCCCTCCACGGCATCCACCACTGTTAACACCAGCACCCCTTTCTCAGCTAATGCCTATGGCTGTATAGGGGATCCTGTACAACTTAATGAAGGAAAAGGGAAAAGCCCAAGCTTGGGTTGCGGATGGGTCAGCTCCAAATGGCCTTGAAAGACTGTGATGAGAAATTCTCGCAATGAGTAGACTATCAGACTGTGCCCCTGATCATCCACTTCATGTGGGAAGAGAAGTGGTCTGAGACTCAAACATATACAAACTTATGGGAAGTGGTGAATGTTCTGGCTGGCATCAAAGACCTGGAAGGAAAAGGATTAGAAGTTTGGGGATAGCAAGACCTGAGTAGAAGCTTGTGGATGGACAAATAGGAGTGAGCCCCAAGTGTGACAATCTCTGCAGCAGCCACTAGAGAGATTTAAAGACTCTGGATTCTATACCACTCTGTTTTCCTCTGAAGAGTGTTCATTTCTTATTCTAGCAGGCAGTTTACTTGGCACTAAACGACCAAATCGACAAACTGACCAGGCCACTTTATTTCAGATAATGTGTGTCACTGGTCACCCCAGTGCTGATACGATGAGCATATGACCATTGTGGCAGAGAAGGAGGCTACTCATGAGCCCAACAGCATAAGTTTATTCTTACTAAGACTGATCTAGCTCTTGTTGTGCTAAATGTCCAAACTGACAGCAATAGAGATCAACACTGAGCCTTCACATGGTACCATTTTTAAGGAGATCAACTGTCTTCTTTGTGGCAGGTTTACTACGTTTACCCTTTCATTGGAAACAGCAGTCTCTAATCTGCAATTATGTTTATCCATTTAATTTTTTCATTTCAGTTGTTATGCTTTTCATTTATAAAATTTCCATTTGCTCCTTTTTTAGAATTCCATTTCTCTGCTGAGATTCCCCATCTGTGTTCTCATTATAACTCTCTTTTCCTTTGTCTTTGTATACATTTTAAATAACTGCTTTGAAGTTCTGTCTGCTAATTTCAACATCTGTGTCATATTTTCTCAGGATTATGGCCCTAGTTTTCCTGTTGTTTTTTTCCTACTAATCTTTTAGCATATACTGGACATATTGGATAATACATTTTAAAGACTCTGGATTATGTTGTTTTCCTTTGAAGAATGTTCATTTTTATTCTAGCACGCAGCTTACTTGGCAGACTCAATTTCTAAACTCTGTCTTCCTGTGGTGGGTAGTAGCTGAAATCTTTGACCAGTCTTTTCAGTCTTGTAGCTGTTACTTTTCACAGTGTTCCTTGGAATTTTTCCTGTTATGCATAGTTGAGGGGCTAGCCTGAAAATATTCTTACAGAGTGTGATTATTAATTTAATTGCTCAGAGTGTTCCAGTTTAAATATCCCATAATTTAATTTGTCCCCTATTTTTGGACACTTTTATTATTGTTAATGATGCTATAAACATTCTTAGACATAAGTCTTTGAATGTATTTTTAATGATTTCATTAGTATCAGAGAATAGCTTGAAGTCTGTGATACAAATTGCCAACCATCTCCACAAAGTTTGTAACCGTTTTTATTTCATTCAGCACATTACACTTCCTAACTCTGGATTTTATTATTTAAAAAATTGCAATTTGAAAAGATAGTCTTAATGTACTAATATGCATTTCTTTTTCATATTTTCACCTATTTTTGTCAATTTTTGTTTTGTTTGTGGGCAAATGAATATTCTGTTTCTTTTCCCACATTTCTATTAGGATATTTGGGTTTTCCTTATTGATTTAGAAAACGTCTTTATTTATTAAATAAATAAATTAATTAAATTAATCTTTTTATATTATCTAGTTTTTGATTCATGAGCTATGCATTTGATCATTATTATTTGATTATCATTATTATTAGGGCTTCCATCTTTGAGGTTTGCTCAATGAATTAAAGTGCTAATAATTATTGCTGAGTAGTTAGCACTCAAAATGTAAAAAATGAAATAAGATTTCAAAGGACCCTTTCTGTCAGTTTTGTATTGTTATGAACCCAATGCTTCTGATTAAAAATCATCAGTGCAACAGTGGTTCTTAGTTGATCTGATATGTGTAACTGATGATTATTAATATAAACCAGGCACAATGTCATAAAAGACTTTACCTCTTAAAAGGCACTAATTGTTTCTTTATTCAGACCTGTATTTCCTTTTACTCCCACTTTGGTAAATTGCCATGCAATAAAAACTGAGATATTGAACAGCAAAAGCAGAACGGTGGTCTAACCGTTGTTTATATGCCTCCTCTATTGCATACCTTAATGGTAAAATTCTAGAGTATGTTACAGCTACTGAAGGATTTTGATACTGTGGGATATTAGAGGCCATCTGGTTCTATTTTCCAATGGCAGGAATCCCTTTCTAAACACCATTGAGATATGGTCAGCTGGCAGCAGCATCCCATCCCATTTTTAGAAAGGTCTTCCAAATCTCTCACTTTAACCTTTTATTCCTGTTTGTGCCTTCTGGAGCTACACAGGATAAATCTAAAGTTGGTCTCATTAGACATATTTTCCCCTGCCCACTTTTCGGCATAACCATTGTCCCTCTTTGACAGAGCACCTCAAAAAATGTCTTTGCAGCAGCAGGGGAACTCCAGCACTTACTCAAGTCTATTTGTTGAAGCATTCTCTTCTCTGCTAAGTGGGACTAACTAACCTAGGTGTTAACAGCATACATTTTCACTGTACGTACTTTTACACAAATGAGAATATGGTTGGCAAATGGGAAATAAGTAAAACCAATGGTTGAGATGAGAAAGTGATGAAGATAGCATGAAGTAAAAAGGTTTTGGAGGTTTCATGTGAAGTTAGAAGTTCCAGACTAGTTCAGGAGAGGCCAGGATAGAATGGACACTGGAATGGTGCTAAAGTTTAGTTGCCTTGCTGTAAGAGAAGGCTGTGACATTGGTGACTGAATTCACAAGTGTGCTCAGTCGGTGGCTCTAGGTGGACATGAGTTAGATGTCTCTCTTTAAAGGTAGTAAGTAAACAGGAGGACTGGGGATGGGGTGAAGCCAGTCACAAAGATCAGATGTTATCGTCAATAACATCTGTCCCTGTGTGGAGTGGTAATACAAGAGAAAGGCACTTAAGTGAGAATGTAACAAAACATGAAGAGGAATCACTGCCTTTTCCTGTGAGTCAGGGATGATGACTTAAGCCACCAATTATCATGCTTCCCTTTTCATAAATTTCAATATAACTGGTGATTTATGGGAGCTCACATCCCTTGGTTGCTGAAAGTTTCTCTGTTGCAATTTTTATATGATGATCTTTCAGAGATTTGAAATGCATCCGAATATATCAAGTTCTTTTAGCCATTCTTAAAATGATAGGCTTTCTGACCCCTTGGCACAGTTTAATTTGACTCACTTCTCTCTGAAATTTGGAAGCCAGACACAATGTATTTTTCCTGTTGTGGTAGAAAACCACAGTAGGAGGCAGTCAAACTCTTACTCCTTAAGCTGGATTCTAAGTTCAGTTCCTGTCCATTTAAATATGTTTAATAGAAGAATACATTCTGAGGCAGTTCTTAAATGCTGATATTGTAGCATAGTGTGGATTTTATGCATGTTAATACTCTGCTTTATTCATAGTTTCAAGTTTACAGTCCGTGTGTTGGCTTCTGTTGGGACAAATCATTTAGCAAATTCTTGCATGTCATTGAAAATTCAAAATACAGCTCTTCTCTAAGCCTTTGGGAAAATTAGAAATCTTTTCATCATGACTGTCAAACCACAAAAAAAAATCCACAAGAACAAAACAACCAACAACCACCATAATAAAAACAGTATGATCTCTTCTTAATTACCAGGTACCCAGGGTGCTGGTTTATAATTTTAATACATCCTTTTTTTTACCCCATGCACTATTATCTGAGGAAAGCAGTGGGGAGAAGGCAGGAGGAACACTCGAATTACCTGGTTTTGCACAGCTGGAACAAGTGTGGTGTCCGAGGCAGACTTGAGGTGACCGCTTTCCCGGTGAGATCTGGCAGTTCTACCACCACAGGAATGACAAGACACACTTCATGCTTTTCAAGACACTTTGATGTGTGTTATTGCATTTTATCTTCACCTTGGGGTTAGTAGGAGAGGTGACCTTGTCTTCACTTCGCCCAAGAACAAACAGCACGGGAGGAATTTGCCAGAGTTCACACTCGGAATCCTGATGTCCCTCCTACTAGCCTCGGGCACCTTCTGTGGAACCACACTGCTTGCTCAGGTGCGACATGGATCTGTGAAGTCGGCTTGTACTGAAGTGAATATGCCCATGGCAAGACCTCTGAATCTCATAGTTGAAAAGATAGTGAACCAGTGGGGAGGGGGAAAGCCTTCAGCACCTTAGGTCTTTGTTCTTAAGAAGGAACAAAGGAAGGAAGTAGGAGGAGATTTGAAGTAGTAGGAGGAAGTAGTTGGGAGATTTGACATATGTTTTAACAATAAAGAATGAGCTTCAGGGACTTCCTTGGTAGCGCAGTGGTTGGGAATCTGCCTGCCAGTGCAGGGGACACGGGTTCGATCCCTGGTCCGGGAGGATCCCACATGCCGCGGAGCAACTAAACCCGCGCACCACAACTACTGAGCCTGAGCTCTAGAGCCCGTGAGCCACAACTACTGAAGCCCGCGTGCCTAGAGCCTGTGCTCCACAATGGGAGAGGCCACCGCAATGAGAAGCCCGTGCACCAACACAACTAGAGAAAGCCGGCACACAGCAACGAGGACCAAATAAATAAATAGATACACCAATGAATTAAAAAAAAGAATGAGCTTCAGCGTGTAACCATGATATGAAAAGATGGAATCTATGAAGTAGTTGGAAAATACAGTCTCCTTTAATTTACACAGTCTTCTTTGGAGCTAAAAGTACCCATGAGATAGAGTTGTGGTCAAGAAATGATCCCACTATATAGAAACAGTCCCTGAGGCAGGAGAGTGAAATGATTTCTCTCACCAATGGTGCGGGGTCCAGTATATAATGCTTTATTTAGGCTTTTCTTCTTCAGTGTGTGCCCCATCAGCTGGCACAATGGTGATCAGGTGCAGTGGGCAGAGAAGTCCCTTGCAAGTAACATTTCAATGGCAGGAAATACAAAAGGGTAGGAATGCCAGGAGGAGGAGGGGAGGGGATGGTGTCAAAAAACATGACATATTTCCCCTTTTTTTTATGCCCACCTGAATGTTATTTTCAGTCTGCTCTTATCTCTCTCTCACACACTGCCAGGTCAGTGGCAGCAAATCAGATTTAGAGCGATCTGTCTTTGCCTCTAGGGCTCAGGGGTGGGATACTTTTCTCTTACAGAGGGCCAGTCACATACTAGGAACATTAATTGAAGTTCCTGTGAATGGTAAAGATAATTATCAGTTTGGGTGAAGTTAAACCCCTAGGAGTGAAAATTAGTATAAGGGCACATAAAGCTCAGTTTCATCAAATGTATCAAATATTTAAAATGCATTTCATTTCCACTCTACAAGCAGTTACAGAAAGAAGAAGAAAGGGGAGAAGGGAGAAAGAGCAGGAGGTAATGAATCATAGCAAGATTAACATGAGCACAGAGTTTGTTATTGCTTGGGAGATGCACCTAGACTGGAGAATTGTTGTCCATGGTTTTCATCCATCTCCACATCCAGAGACACTTGGAGTCTCCCTTCTGACTGACGTGGATGGTCATAGCAACGCATGGGGCTGCTGCAGGAGGAATATGCTCCGGGCTGCAGAGGGCCACTCAATAGCGTTATTCACATTCCTGGGGCCTAGGAAGGCCAGACCCCAAGGCCCGGGTGGGGTTTGAGAGCTCCTCCTGGCTTTAGAGCCATGCTGTGGTCCCAGAGGCACTGCCACTCCAGGCTGCTCTGTTCTCATGATCATTAGCCCCAGGTGTAAGTCACCAGGCTGGGAACATTTGGAAGGCATCCATCTTTTTTTTTAAAATCCCATCCAGTATCTGACTCGCAGGGTCAGAAATGTGGCCTCTGGAGAGGAGACCATAGCAAGTTCCTGTAGGGCCTCCCATCCCTCCCAGACAGGAGCCAAGTGTGGGAAGAGGATTCGAGGAGGATTTTCTGCCTCAAAGGCTGCAGAGAGCGTTGGTTTTAGTTCTCTTAATCTGAAACTGAAAAATGTCAACAACATATGTAATAATTTAAAACCCTGAAGTACCATCAAAATAATAATACATATGGCACAGCAGTTTTTTTTAAGAGATTATTTTTCTGCCAAATACTTTAAGAAAACCCACAGTGATTTTTAATCTTCTTTTGAACATCATTGATTTGACCAACATCATTTACTTTTTCTGGGTATATAAGTAGTATTATAAAGACCTAGACATAGTTTTGAAAATGGATACTATCTTTATCGCTGATTATATAGCTATATGTGTTTATTATAAATGACTCAAACAATTTGAAAATGGAATGAGCATATTTTTGTTGGCTACATAGCTTTATGTCTTTATTGTAAATGATTCAAACAATACAGAAAGGTAGAATGTGGAAGTGGTCCTATAATACCATCCTCCAGCAATTGCCACTGTTTTAGCTATAAACTTGTTAACTTGCAGAAGCCTAAGGACCATAGTTTTCAGTGAGCTTGTGTTCTCATATTGGGTTACATTTGTTCTTTCTGCAAAAACACATAGCATAAACAGCAGCAAACCCATTATAATAAAAACCAGACAATTGAAAAATGAAAATTCATATGAAGCTTCAATAGATACCAATAAGACCCTGAACATTTAAATTTCATAGATCTGTTCATTATGTTGTCTTTCTGGCATTTTATGGTTATTGTAGGTAAGAGGTAAGACCCTCTGGTGAATCTGCCAACCTACAGTATCTGTTCTTATTGCTTGTCTAGAGGGTTGTAAAGAACATCATAATGTTCTGTTTTCTGTCTTATAAAAATATGTATTTGGTAGCTTTAGGGGTCTTTCTGAATCTTTTCTCTGGATGTCTACCTGGATGTGATTATATAGTCATGAAATTGTCATGTGTGTCTGTTTGAGGCAAATTTATTAGGTTATCTATACCTCATGTTTCTTTACTGATGATCATTTATTCACCAAAAAATATTGAGGGATTTGTGTGTACCCAGCACAGTTCTAGGATCAAGGGTACAAAGGGACAAGTCCTGCAAGGAAGAGAGACACATGCATGGGCAACTCTAAGGTGATGAGAGAACAATGTGCATGGGGTTATTGCCAGAGGAGAGAGGGACTCCTTTTTGCCAGAAGGTGCCTGGGAAAGATTCTTAGCAGAATTGATGGTTCGTGACATGAGTCATGAAAGTTCAGTAAGAGTGTGTAGGTGGAGAAGGGACTGGAGATGAAGAAAGTCAAGACAGAGGTGCACTGAGAGGGAAAGGAATTAACATTTGTTAAGTGCCTCCGGGGTGCAGGCACTGTATGTCAGCTAATCAATCCTGTAAGGTCTCTTTCCTCTCTATCCTCTCATTAACCAGGGGAAACTCAGTCTCAGAAAGGTTGCATGACCTGCCCAAGGTCTCAGTTACCACTTGGAGGAATCAGGGTTCGCACCCAGGTTTGGTGACTCTGGAGACCATACTCTGTCAGTAGCATGAGGTTGAGGAAACAGCTTGTCTGTCTTCTTGGGGGAGTGATGGGTTGATTGGCTGGACTGTGGTGTACTTTATAGGAAAGAGGCAGAAATGAGGTTAAAAATGGAGAATGGGGCCAGTTGGTGTGGGTGTTTGAGAATACCAGCGAGGGTTTGTAAGCGGGTATGAAAGCTCAGATTTATCTTTTAGGAAGAGAACTCTGGCCACCTTGTTTGGGCTGCAGGGAGCTGGGTAAGACTGCGGACAGGGTTGTAGATTTACCCTCACTGCACTTAGATGTTCAAAAACATTTTTTTCCTTAAAGTTGAGCAGACTTTCTCCTTAAGACCCCTCCCCCACTTAGTAAGTGGAGAAAAAAGAACCTGCATTTAGCTGAGAGTAGTAAATTCAGTCTGCTCCAATCATGTAAAAAGTAATGCATTCTCTCTTCTGTGCCTCACGAAGATGGTGTCTCAGTAAGTGGGGGGTCCCATGCCCTTGAGGTTGTATGTGTGTGTTTATCAGAGGTTGGCGGGCGGTCCTTGCTGGTGCTGACTGGGGTCTGGTGTTGTTCTGGCTCTGCCTTGGTCATCTGTTGCTAAAGTGTATGGCTGCTGTAACTTGTGGTCCATGCTCTCTCAGGTCAGTCGGGGTCCAGGTGTCCGTTTTGCTTACACGGCCACACCTTGGCTCTTGCTAGGGCTGCATAGCACCCCCACCCCCACCCCCGCGCCGTGAGGTCTGATAGCCCCTTCCCTCTACAGTCCTCCATGGTACCCTCAGGGACATCACACCACTTGAATACTAGGGGGGCTCTGGATAGCTAAACTCAAAACTTAGGCCCTGTCTTTACGTAACCGCTGTGACACAATTTTACTGATTTACATGATACAGTCATTACCCATGGGGTCACCACCCCACGTTGTCATGAGGGTGGGAGTGGGGCAAGAGAACATTGCATGAGATGACATCCTCTGTTGCTCCAAAAGGAAAGTGGTACGGAAGTTCCTCGGCTTTTGGCTTTGTCATCAACCCTTCTAGGTCCTCAACCTTCTCTGAGATTTTAGACTCAAGTGGGGTGAAGCTGTACCATATGTGTCTCTGCTGCTTTCTGCCTTCTTACCCACATCCACCACTACTTCTCTTCCACCTTTCTTCTTGTGTTCACAACTCACTGGGACTTCCCCTAGGTCATCCAGTCCTACTTCCAGAGAGGCCATTAACCTCCCACTTTGGGCTGTAATAGCAGCTGAGATGTCACGAAGGAGAGAGACCAGCTATAAGATAAAGCAGTCTCAGTTGGAAAGTATTTCAAAGTTGTCATATCTGTCATTTTCATCTGTGATGAAGCTGTTACAGTAATCTAGGTGAGGGATAATAAAAGCCAGAAGAGCGTCTTAGGAAGGAACATTGGTGACACCCAATGCGGGGCTGATAAGAGGGAGAAGTTGAGGGTGGCTTTGGGGTTCCTAGCTGGGACAACTGTTGGATAAAGATGTACTTGACAGAGAAAACACAAGTGGAGAAGGAATAGCTGCGAGGGCAGCAGGTACAAGTAGGAGCATTAGGAGGTGGGAGTGGGGGAGGGAAGGTAATGAGTGAGTTCAGGTTTAGACCTGATTGAAATGCTGGCTAATGGCAGAAATATGGGGCGGGCACTGGGAGAGCATCTGCCTGCCCGGAGAAATATATTTGGGAATAGGTGAACCTACCCAAGGAGAAAAAGAAGGGAAGCTCACTGCCATTGTAGATGTTGAATTTAAAGACGTAAACAAGGTCATCACTGTTTTAATTCTTCCTTGCACTTCACGATGACCCAGTACTTTGGAACTTCCCCTCCTAGTTTCCTGCAGTGGGACAGGTCAGAGGTCACAGAGTACCATCAAGGGTGTCTGCTGATGCTTTTGATCCCCAAGGGGACCTCTAAAACCCCAGGTCTGACACATGGTATACTGAGTTCATATCAGAATGAGGCCAGAATACACAAAGAAAACTTCTTGATGAATGGCTGAAGTTGAATAATTTGCAGGTACACGTAGAGGCAGTGTTAAAACTTTTTCCATCATTGTCATGCCTGAGACATAGTCTAACCTTTGGATGTACTCTGCTAATATAATTACCTTGCTGTCTTTTAAAGGTGGCTTTTAATTGGGTTCCCGAGCAGCAGCTGCTGGTGAGGTGCTGGTTGTAGCCTTTCGATATCAGGTTCATTAAATGTTTCCTCTTCCTGGACAGGGCATCTGGCCTTGGCTGGTAAACCAGCTGTTGCTGAAATGCCATCACTTATAGGATTGCCCTTTAAGCCACTGATTTGTTATTTTGTTGAGTTTCGACTCCTTTCCTCTCAAATTTAAATGAAGCTTTATTGAATACAGTGCTAAACTCAATTTTTCCCATTCTTAGTGGCCTTTTCATCAGATTATTTCCCCCTAGTTCATAGCATTTAGTCCTCTGGCTGGGCAAGAGGTTTAAGAATTAAAGACAGCTTGTCATTTACGGGGCTAAGGACTGTCCTTGGGGAAGTGCGGTGGATTATCTCACAGACATGTCCTCAGTTGGCTGATGATTTATGCACAAGTAACACGAGGTCTCTTAGCTAGTTGTTTTCCTTTTTTGTAAAAATGTGCCAAAAATTCTAGGATCTTTAAGAATTTATCTCTAGGATTATTGTCCTGAAGGTTTTTTAAATTGAAGTTGATTTATAATATTATGTTAGTTTTGGTATATATCATAGTGATTCAATGTATTTTATAGACTAAAAGCTTTTGTCCTGAAGGTTTTTAATTTATTTGAAGAAAATGAGTATGTAACAGTCACATTGAATCAAGAGAAATTTGGGGGTAGGGTGGGAAGGTGGGACAACAGAAAAAACTCAGGTTTTGTCTTTGGTTTTCTGTCTCAGAGCAGCTGTGTGGGGCTGGTCCTTTTTGTGCCCCAGGATGAAGTCTTGAGCAGGCCCAGTGTATTTGCTGATAATTCTCATAAAATCAAAAGTTCTCCAGTCATATTTCCTTCCCAGACAGTCTCAATTTGGTATTATATGTCTAGCCTCAAATAGACTGGTTTAAAGTGACAGCTTCTCCTGTCCCTAGCTCAGATTCTCGATTCACTATTGTCAAATTCCACCCAAAGAAAACCTACTGGTAATTTTATTAGAATACATTGAAATTATAGATTAATTTACTCTTTAGAGGTGATAAACTTATTTTCTTAGGTTCGTCATTTATATTTCTTTGCTATTGCAAATGCTGTGTTTTCAAAATTGTTTCCTATTTGTTGATATTGTATCAAAGTGCAATAAATTTTCGTGTATTGATTTTATATTCAACAATTTTGAGGGATGTTCTTATTTAATAGTTTTTCAATGAATTTTTAATGTAGACACATCATCTGTGCAAAATGATTTTTCCCCCTCGTTTTCCATTTCTTTTTTCCTTTATTTTTCTATGTTGCCCTCCAGACAGAATTGGTAAATACAAGTGGTGATAATTGCCATTTTTTCTTATTTTTGATTTTAGAAGGGTTGCTTGTAATAGTTCACCATTAGCTAAAATGTTTGTAGTAAGTTTTTGCTTGATATCCTTTATCAGGTTTAGAAATTTCACTTTGGAGTTTGCAAAGAATTCTAATCGTGTGTTTGTGTAGAATTTTATCAAATACCTTTTCTGTATCTGAGATATTGTGAGTTGAATCTTACTGAGGGGTGTTAAGATGCATCCTATGGTATCTTCTAGGTAGAAAGTCATTGCCAAGTGTACTGGGAGTGTCATTACATTTTGAAATATGATTTACGTAATGCTGATGCATTTTGTAAACATATAGCCTTTGTAGGGAAATATCGTGTTGTTATGCTGTTATGCCTGAAAAATAAAACATAACTTTGTTTGTTTTTCTTTCCAGTATTACTTTACTGTTCTTTTTGGCCACGAAGGTCAGAAACCACTAGAGCTGCGCTGTGAGGAGGAGCAGGACGGTAAAGAGTGGATGGAGGCCATTCACCAAGCCAGGTATGGGCGCAAATCCTCTATGTGACACTGGATTGTCTGAGTCTTGCATGGGGGTTTCACCATCAGCGGTAGTTTCGGATGAACTTGCAATTCCAAGATGGGTTTCCCCTTGGTTCCTCCTCCTTAGTCATGTGTGAGATGATTCTTTGCACTTCCTGTGGATATATTCTGGCTAAAGATTAAGGTAAAAAATAAAACAATAATAATGATAATTACTGAACATAGGATTTGTGCCTCTGTGCTGGGCACTGTTCTAAGTTTTTCTGAATTAAGGAATTTGTTAAATGTTTTGATTCCCTTATACTCTCAATAGTCTGTGAGAGATGTTATCAGAATTAGCCTCTCTCTCACAGATAAGGAAACTGAGGCCTGGGAGCTTAGCTTGTTTGCCTGAGACCACACAGCTAGCGAGTGGCAGAGCTGGGATACGGACCCAGCCGAGCCTGCATTTGTAAACCTTGCCCTGTGCAGCCTGGTTATCGAGAAAGGGGACGCCAACCGCTATCTAGGCAAAGAGAAGAGTGTGCTCTGTCTTCCTCCTAAGAAATACCAGGAAGGTAGAAATAAGCACTCTCGGCCTCAAATGAGAATGAAGAATCCAAAAGAGATGCAGGCAGACCCCTCTTTTTTATTTTTCATATTCAATTCCAAAGTCCTATCCATTTTTGCTTTGAACGGCTCCCAAACTTGCTGCTTTTTGCCTGTCCCTGCCCCAACCCAGGCTCTCCTCACTCCATGACTCCCTGCTCGCATCCTCAGTGTTTCAGTGGCAAAACTCAGTCTTTTTCTTTGCCAGGTATGCCTCCCCCACCTTCTCCTATAAGTCTATTCACGTCTGTCTCTAACACCCACTCCCGGACACTTTCTCCCTGCAAGCCAGTGCTCACTGGCCCCCCGCTCCAAGTGGCCACAGCACTTGCTTTACTACATGTGGAATATTTAACAACTTAGTACAATGTAGGTTATTTTTTACATATTTCACGTGTGTGATTTCTGTTTCCTGGGCTGGATTGTATGCACCATGAGAGGAGGAGGATGAGGACACATTCATTTCTGAATGAAGCACAATGCTAATTATGTAGTCATTAGGAAATGTTTTCAGATTGATTATAAAGCATATAAGGTGTCCTGAGTTTAGGCTGTTCTTTGAGCCCTGGTGACTTTTTTCCTCTTCCCTCCTGTCCTCTCCCCTCTTCTTTCTTCAGCTACTGTATATTGACCACCTTGCTCTGTGGCAAGCAGCATGCTAAATGCTTTACATACTTATCTTTCTGTTTTTATTCCTCACAATTACCCAGTAGGGTATCATTAATTCCATTTTACAGATGAGAAGACGAAGATTCATGATGATTAATCAGAGTGGCAAAGTCTAACACAAAGTTGTTAAATGGCAGGACTGGGATCAAACTGAGGTCTCTCTGACCCCAGAACCTTTAACCAATGTTCTATATTGTAACGTTCTTCATTATTATCTCTTTTTCTCTTCCATCTTTCCCTCTTCTATTTCTTTTTCTCTTCCTCTAATTCAAAGACGAAAATGGATTAATGTCAGGTCAGGGTTGAGAGTAGGTGTTATTTGCAAAAGATTTCAATTCCTTTTCTTTCCTCCTCTGCAAAATATTTCTCTGAGATGCACAGGGTTGGCGCCCAAATGCTGCTCTCCAAGGTGGGCCCCAGTGCAGCTTGCCGACATCATGATCCAGGCACACCGTTCAGGTGTCTTCACTCTCAGTGTCTCTGTCTGAGAGTTTTGCTCAGACTTAGGACTAATGCAGACTGACTCACTGTAGAAAGAAAAGTCAGGTCTTCAAAGGTGAAAGAAGTATCAAATTGGCCACGTAGAGCCCTTGGGTCATTTCCAGACCCAATCGTTGTGACCACTTCTATTTCTTTTTACCTGGGAGTTAAAATGAAGTAAATAATTTAAAACATGTGTATTTGCCCATTTTTTTTCTTTCCAGAAGAGCCAAGTACCATTAGTAGCCTAAATGCCTTTGTAGTTGCCAAGCAAATATTGTGGTGAACCAAATAGAGTATGAATTACTTTAAAATGGTAAAATTTCAAGTAAGGATTTTTTTTTTGGTATACCAAGAAAACTTTGTCATGTATGTGGAAGTAGTTCAGTAGCAATTTGGTGTTGACTGACATATGATCAATCCAGGGCTCACATGATCTTGTCAGGAAACAAAGGTTTTAGAAACCACTTTAGTGGTTTAGGTAATTGAATGGTAAAAATTCTCTTCTCTTTTAGATTTGAAGATTTGGTTAATAATTGATCTTTTTTATTGATGTCCTGACTTTTGGTACATTAGAATTGCTCTTCCTTTGACTTGAGGTGCAGGACTGGGTTCTTTGATGACTTCCTTTTAATTTGACTGCTTTATACCTGAGTTCTTATATTTGACTTATTACATTGAGATGCTTCTTACATTTTTGTTTTCTAAATCACAAAAGACAATAACTTTTTCATTTATGTTTCATTGAGTCAAGTTTTTGGTATAAACTTGTTGGTCTGTGAAATTCATCCTGACTTTGTTCATATATTAGCAGAGCCAGAAAGTTAATGAAGCTCATTCAGAGAAAGGATTTGTCAACCGTTTTTGCTTGGCATTGTGCTAATTAAACAACTGGTTGGTTGACTAAACATTTTACCTTTAGAGGACAGTCTGATGGCATTACTTTGGTATTACTGCCTTTTGAGTAGAAAATGCTCAATAATTATGGGTTTATTGATCCCTCTTTTTAAGGCTGAGCTTTTGATGAACTGATGACTGTTTTAGCCTGAGACTAGTTCTTTTCTGAGTTGCAGATCCTACGTAGAAACAGGGACTGCTCAGAATCCTTTTCTTGGTCACTGCTCTTTTCCTGAGGTGTTTCTCAGTACTGGACTGGATGTTCTATGTTTGGTGCCATGAAAATCACATTCCTGAGGCTGGCTTTTGTACCTCAGAGCCGAATTAACTTGCCCCCCTTTGCCTTCAGAGGACCTTTAAGTCATTTCCTGGCATGTCAAATTGCATGTTTTCTTCCTTAGCTCTGGCCCAGGAAAACATCTTTTGGAAATTAACATTCTTATTTTGAAGATTTGACTTGGTCTAGGAAGCTTTTTCTCCAGTTTTGCTCAAAGTTGGTTGATATATTTCTAGAAACTGGCACATTTAAAATATCATTTCATCATGTATTACTGGCACCGACCGGTTCATGGGAAGCTGCTAGCAAGGCTCAGTCTTGTTTTTGTTGGGATGAGGTGAGGCCAGAGTATTTTAATAGTAATGAAGTCTGTGTTTGTTCTATAAGTGGTTTGCTAGTTGGGTATGGGACTTTGGACATTTCCAGTAGCCTGATATTTCTTTGTTCTCTTGCCATATCTGTCCATCATGGTTGATTTAGTTGTAGACATTAGGACAATCAAAAACACTGACACAGTTGATCGTCGGTCTTTAGGGCTCATTGGCTGACAAGACAATGTCCATAGCTCTTTTACCCACGTTTTGTCTTCTGGAGCCCTGATCAAATGAAGCCTCGGAAGTTAGAAGGTAGACATGGCCTGGAAGAGGATCCAGATGTACAAGAGGTACCAAGGATCTTCCCATTCTGGCCTAAGCATAAGACCTGAAGGACTTGGTCTGTGACAGTTGGGAAGAGAGGTAGGTGGAAAGTATTCCAGAGTTGTAGGGGGTAGACTTCAAAGGACCTTGTGACCACCTGGATGTGGGCCATATTAGACCAGGGTGGTGTCTAACATGTCTCTCAGGTCCCTAGCTTGGATGGTGTCACTCCCTGGGAGGACATATGATGAATGAGAGCAGGTCTGTGGGGCAGGGTGACGAGCACTGGCCAGGAAGGGCTTCTGCAGGGAATTGGAGGATATGACTGCCTGGAAGGGGCAGTGGGGAACTGTGCAATACTGATGAGTCTCCTTGCCCCTTGGTATGTCAGGTATGGGAGAATGAGTAACAGGGGCTGCTAGAGAAGTCAGGTGTGTCCGGAGGGGAGAGCTGGCTCGGGGTTTCTACCAAGACTGAGGTCAGGGGAGGGCTTGTGAAACACTGGAGTCATGGGGAATGTGGTGCCTGGTGTTGCACACCATGGGGTGTATGTGGCTTTGCTCACCTGCAGAGCTACGGCTCATGCTCTCAGTGTTTGAGATGGTCCTACTATCTTTTGCCTGCTCTCCAACTGAAACTCAGCGCCCTCCCTCAATGCTCTCTCCTCCCTTTGGTGTGTGCCTGTGACATGTGGCTCTTAGGGTTTCCTTCATGGGGAGCGTATTTGCAAGAGAAAAAGGAATCAGGCATATGCCTCCATTCCATAAAGGTCATGTTGCATTTAGTTTGGCTAGGGCTTGACATAGCCCTTTCCTTCACCCTGTCAGTTCTGAACTTGATGAGCAGAGAGACTTAATCCTCCAGTTAAGATTTTCAATTAAGTCTTGTCCTCCTGTCCACTAAAGAAAGCTCTAATCCAGCCTCTTGGGTCTGTTTTTATCTATAGTCCTTTTGATTACATGTGCCTCAGGTGGCCTGTTGTCCATATTCCCCCTTCTTTCTCTCTCAATCTCTTCACCCCTCCCTCCAACACACACACACACACACACACACACACATACAGATACACACACACACACACACACACCATGGTAATTGTCCCAAACACCTAATGCTTGTAACCTCATTCTTTTTACTTGGATGGAGGCTTAATTTAGAGCAAAGTGTATAATACAAAATCTGTCCAACACTGAAGGATACACTGTGTGTATCCTATCATCCGCATAAAGTCAGCACTTTGTAGAATGTGCATGGAAAAATCCCTCACAAATCAGGAGAGTGATTACATAGAAAAGCTGAAAACGCTTTATGTTTCATAGCAAAACCACAGGACTAGAACATCAGCAATGGGTGGTGATGTTATAGCCCAAAGCAATCCCAAGGCCATATTTTGTATTCTTCTGGTAACAGTAAAACTATCACTATTAAAAAAGCTGAGGGCTTCCCTGGTGGCGCAGTGGTTGAGGGTCCGCCTGCCGATGCAGGGGACACGGGTTCGTGCCCCTGTCCCGGAGGATCCCGCGTGCCGCGCAGCGGCTGGGCCCGCGAGCCATGGCCGCGGAGCCTGTGTGTCCGGAGCCTGTGCTCCGCAGCGGGGGAGGCCACAGCAGTGGGAGGCCCGCGTACAGCAAAAAAAAAAAAAAAAAAAAAAAAAAAAAAAAAGCTGAAAATGTGGACTTTGTTTTTTTGAGATATTGGATTTCTTTACTGTGAACTTCTGTCAGATCTTTGCCTCCAGATTTGCCCTATGAAAGAGACTTTGGCATTTTTTCCCTTAGAGTTTGAACAGTACAACACAAAAGAAAAGCGGTAGTGTTTGTGGACTGTGAAAGATTTACTTGGTTGGGTGGTAGAACTTGTTTTCTATAGAGAAAAGTTGGGCTTGGATTGTCTTATTTGCAGCCCTTTGTTAATACTTCTACCTGTCAGTTATCTTTCCTGTTCCTTACGGTAGTTTTGGTTCAGATGCTCATCTTGTCTCCTTCCTTAACCATCAGCTTACACTGCAGTGTGACCTTGTGTCTCCACTCACAAAGCAGGCATTCCGTCCCCATGTGCACCTGGGGTCACCCACTGCAGGGGTCCACCCCAGGGGAACATCTCTGGTTCCATGGAGAGCTCGTCCGTTAGCCTCTCCCTCTGATTTTCTTGCTCCGTTAATTATTCCATTTCTCTCGTATAGTTCCAGTCTATTTACCTGAGCCTCCTCTCTCCCCCTATCCCACTCAATTTGACATTTTTCTTGTGTTCTTTGATTTTCCTTAAATCTCTCCCACCTTAAAACAAACCAAAAAACCCCTCCCTTGGCCCTGAATCCTCTTGTAGCTGCTGACCTCTCTCGAAAGCACAGCCAGGCTTCTTGGAGAAATGGTTTTGTTCTTCTTCCTCTGCTTGCAGCTCCTGCTCTTTTCAGCCCTTGCCAGTGGGTTTCTGTCCCTACCCCATTGAAGCTGTGTCACCTGGGTCAACAACGACTTTCCAAAGCTTTTCTTTCCTTATATAACTTTGTAGAAAGAGAAGAGATTCATGGGAGTGAATTAGTCTTAGAACCTCTATCACTGAAGTGAAACATGAAAAATATTGATTAGCCAGTGGAGTGGACCTATTGAAGTAAGAGAATTTGAGAGCCAGAAAAATGGAGGGTAGCGATGTTAAAGCGGACGTGAATGATGCCTGGAGGCCTGGTCTTGCTTAGATAAGTGTGCTGCTGTTCATGCTCAAAGGTTGCTTAAATAGGAACTGCACTGTTGTCATCCTGGACTGTATTTCCCCAATTCCCAAAGACACCACGATGCCCCTGATATGAGGAATGCCGATTCCAAAGTTTTCTCAATAACATTGAGCATAATCCTGGAGCTGGTGGGAGTGTTTCTTCAGTTACCCGTTGTATGACTTTTCAGCTTGGGTTTTAACTATAGTTCTCTCTCTCTGATATTCTGGATATATATGCTAATTATAATTATCTAGCATATTAGACATGTATCTCTCATTAGCAAATATGTCTTCAATCAAAATAACTAGGATAAGGTTCTGGCCCAAGTAACAATTCCTTGCTAAGCTGATACAGTTTTTTCCCTTCTATAAAAATAATTAAGGGCTATGATTTTATACTGTGCCTCTTCTCTGGACGTTTCAGGATTCTACTGGAATATTTCCTTCTCTCCTGTGTGTAGTAGTGGTGGTTTGGTTTTGGCTATAAATATTATACAAGAATATTTCACTCCCATATATGTGCCATCTGTTGATACTCAACAGATTAGTTTGGCTTCCATCATGTTGATTTATATGGCTTAATTTTATTATTCCCCTTTGCAGTGAGAAACCATTTTTTCTCGAGGGAAGTTAAACTGAATAACAAAAATTAAATAAATAAATAAATAAATAAATAAATAAAACGAAACAGAAGTAATGAATAGATTAGGCAAACACTCTTAAACTTGATAAATGTTTACCTTATGTCTTTTAAATTAAAAAAAACTCTTAAACTTGAGCATTGTCTAGTAACTGGAAAACTTAATCAGACAAAACATATATTGGAAATATAGTAGAATAGAAATAGCAATGCTTTGAAAATTCTTACACTGAAGGGAAGCCATGCATGCATTTTCAGTTGATTTGACACAGTCTGGAGTAGACTTTTATTTACTAGTGGGATACATAAAGAAAGCTTTAACAACCCAATCAAAAAATGGGCAGAAGACCTAAATAGACATTCCTCCAAAGAAAACATACAGATGGCCAAGAGGCATGTGAAAAGATGTTCAACATCACTAGGTATTAGAGAAATGCGACTCAAAACTACAATGAGATATCACCTCACACCAGTTAAAATGGCTATCATCAAAAAATCCACAAACAGCAAATGCTGGAGAGGGTGTGGAGAGAAGGGAACCCTCCTACTCTGTTGGTGGGGATGTAAATTGGTACAGCCACTATGGAGAACAGTATGGAGGTTCCTTAAAAAACTAAAAATAGAACTACCATATGATCCTTCAGTCCCACTCCTGGGCATATATCCGAAGAAAAACATGGTCCAAAAGGATACATGCACCCCAGTGTTCATTGCAGCACTGTTTACAATAGCCAAGACATGGAAGCAACCTAAATGTCCATCGACAGAGGGATGGATAAAGAAGATGTGGTACATACATACAGTGGAATATTACTCAGCCATTAAAAAGAATGAAATAGGGCTTCCCTGGTGGCACAGTGGTTAAGAATCCGCCTGCCAATGCAGGGGACACGGGTTCAAGCACTGGTCCAGGAAGATCCCACATGCTGCGGGGGAACCAGTCCATGTGCCACAACTACTCAGCCTGCGCTCTAGAGCCCGCCAGCCACAACTACTGAGCCCGTGTGCCGCAAGTACTGAAACCCGTGTGCCTAGAGCCTGTGCTCCACAAGAGAAGCCACCACAATGAGAAGCCTGCGCACCGCAATGAAGAACAGCCTCCACTCAACCACAACTAGAGAAAGCTCACGCGCAGCAGTGAAGACCCAACACAGCCAAAAATTTTAAAAAATTTTTTAATTAAAAAAATTTTTTAAATTAAAAAAAAAAGAATGAAATAATGCCATTTGCAGCAACATGGTTGGACCTAGAGATTGTCATACCGAGTGAAGTCAGACAAAGCAAAATATCGTATATTGCTTATATGGGGAATCTAAAAAGAAATGATTCAAATGAACTTTTTTTTTTTTTTTTTTTTTGCGATATGCGGGCCTCTCACTGTTGTGGCCTCTCCCGTTGTGGAGCACAGGCTCCAGACGCGCAGGCTCAGCGGCCATGGCTCACGGGCCCAGCCGCTCCACGGCATGTGGGATCTTCCTGGACCGGGGCACGAACCTGTGTCCCCTTCATCGGCAGGCGGACTCTCAACCACTGCGCCACCAGGGAAGCCCTCAAATGAACTTATTTACAAAACAGAAGCAGACTCACAGACTTAGAGAACTTAATTCCCCAGGGGGGAAGGGTGGAGGGAAGGGATAGTTGAGGAGTTTGGGACTGACATGTACACACTGCTATATTCAAAATGCATAACCAACAAGGACCTACTGTATAACACAGGGAACTCTGCTCAATATTATGTAACAACCTAAATGGGAAAAGAATTTGAAAAAAGAAATAGGTACATGTATATGTATAACTGAATCACTTTGCTGTACACCTGAAATTATCAGCACATTGTTAATCAACTATACTCCAATATAAAATAAAAAGCTAAAAAAAAAAGAGAAAGCTTTATTATTTTAAGGTGGGAGGATATCCCAGTAAGAGCAGTAAGCTATGGAGACCAAATGAAATACTTTGAATGACTTGAAAATTTTGAGAAATGAAAAGTATTTTGTGAAGAAGAATAAACCATGCAAAATAAATCACATTAGATGACCTTTTTTTTTTCATTTGACAGTGACTTCATTTGAATGACTGTTTTGTGGCAGGCCCCATGCTAGATGCTGGATTAATCTCTAACATTTTTTCCTGGATTATTGTGGAACTTCCACCTGGTCTCCCTTTCTCCCCTTGTACTCCACCCCTCACCTCTGTCCTTTCCTACCACAGCAGCCAGTGTGATCCTGTTAAAAGTCGAATTTGCCACACCTCTGATTAAAGCTCGGCATCTCATGCAGGGTAAAAACCTGAGACTCTATTATTGGTCTACATGCATTAGAATCCTGTTCCCTCTTCTGCCTCTCACATACTCCCCCCAGTAAACTGGCCACTTTGCCATTCTCCACACAGGCCAGACCCACTCCCACCACAGGGCTTTTGCACTTGCTCGTTCCTCTACTTGGAAGTCTCTTCCCCCAGCTGGCCACAAGGCTTACTCCTCAGGTCATTACTCCAGTGCTGGCTTCTCAATGAGACCCTGGTTGAAGGTCTCTTGGTTAAAGAGACCCTCTCTTACACCCTGGTTAAAATTGTAACCCCATCTCCCCCACTTTCTTTCCTACTCCTCCATTTTTTCCTTTAAGGTAACCATCACCAGGTAACATACTATACATTTTTCTTATTTATTTTATTGTCTTTTGCTCCGCAGTACAGTATACACTCCACCAGGGCACAGATTTTTTTCCCTACTTTGTTTATTCCTGTAGCCAGTGCTTTGAACAGTTTCTGGGTACATAACAGTCAATAAATATTGAATGAAAGAATGAATTTCGAGTCACAGAAACTTATAAAGAAGGAAATAAACATCACATAATCCCACCTCACAGAGTAAATAACTGCCATTAGGACTTGTGCGTGTGTGTGTGGGGTTCCACTTAGTATTATAGAGATGTTGGAAAAATACAGAAAAGCACAAAAGATGTGATTAAAAATGACCCATAATTGCTCCAACCAGAGAAAACTCCTTTTTTGTGTTTGGAGTATCTATCTTTCTGTCTTTCTCTCCCCTACTTCCCAACCCCTTGTAGCTGTGATATACATAATTTTCTCTCTGCAAGTGAACATGTATTCATATGCATGCACAAATCATATTTATTTTAATCTGGGGTTTTTGTTATTATTGTTGTTCATTTATTAGTAAGTCTTGGGTATGTTCCATTATGTTCACTATTCTTTAAAATATGATTTTAAATGGTTTGTATCATTCCATTGTGTAGATGTACTATTGCTTTTTTAATCACTTCCACATTATATACACATATATTTAGATTGTTTCCATTTTTGTATATTTATTTTAATGAATGAACATCTTGTTTGTACATTTTTTGCAAGTCTTTATTTTTCTTGGGTTAGATTATTAGAAGTGAAATTACTGTGACCAAGGATATGTATGACCTTTTTAACCTGTCCTGATACATATTATGACATTGTCTTCTGGAATGGCTCACTCCAGTAGAGGGTACCCATTTTACCGTATCTTTACTGGCACCGAGTAGCACTGTTTTCTAAAACTCTTGATAAATTTGATAAACAATTTTGACTACTTTGATTAAGTAGGATCTTTTTCCTGTATTTATTAGTCATTCATATATTATATTCTATAAAGTCCTTATGTCTATTTCTTGACTCAGTAATTTTAGGCAGTATTATTGGCACCCTGCTATAAAGATGAAGAATTTAACACTCTTTCAATATCTCTTACCTCTCCTCCCTCTGTCCCCTCTGTTTTTGTTACTTACTTACTTTTGGCTTTACAATGGTTGACTTTTTATCTTAAAATAATATCATTAAACCTCGATTAATTTATCAACTTTGGGCAGTATGTATTGACTCTCTGCTATGAGGTACATAAATTAAGACATTTAATGTGTTTTTATTGTTCTTTTCTCTTTTCTAACCCTTAGGTTTTATTACTTTCACTATTATTTGTTCTCTATTTATAAACTTTTAAACATTTACCTTCTGTTCTCTAAATTTAATTAAGCCTCTGTTGATTCTGAAAATTAAAAAACAGTGAGGGATATTTACATCATGGTTTTACAAATATTACGTACCAACTATCACGGCTGATGTTTGATTCCACAGAGAATGAAATATAATCATATGCAATTGTATATTTGCTCCTTGAAGGAGAATCTTGCATGCATTTTCTTCTGATTTCTTTCTAGTGTCCTTTACTTCATCAAAGGTTTGTATTCTTGCATTCCGTGTCATCTTTGTCTTTGTTTTCTGTTTTGTTTGGTTGGAAAACCTCCTCATAATTTTTCTCCTGTAGTAAGCGTGGTCATTACTAAACTCTTTCTATCTTGAACTGGCACTTGATTGATTGACTGGTTGCCTGGCTGTAGGAATTTAGGTTCAAAATAATTTTCCTTCAATTGTCTATTGTGATCTAGCATCTGAGGTTACTGATGAGAAGTGTATCATCTTGATACTTGCTGCTTTCTTTAGCTAACCTGTGGTTTCTCTTTGGAAGCTTTTATACATTTTCTCTATCCTTAGAGATCTGATATTTTACTAGGGTGTGTCAGGGTGTTAAATTTTTTTCATTTATTCTCTCTGGCATTTGGATTAGCCTTTCTTTTTTTTTAACATCTTTATTGGATTATAATTGCTTTACAATGGTGTGTTAGTTTCTGCTTTATAACAAAGTGAATCAGTTATACATATACATATATCCCCATATCTCTTCCCTCTTGCGTCTCCCTCCCTCCCACCCTCTCTATCCCAACCCTCTAGGTGGTCACAAAGCACCGAGCTGATCTAGGATTAGCCTTTCTATTTAAACTGTACCATATACAGTTTGAGGAAGTCTTCTTTGATTTCTTGATTATTTCTTCCCCATCACAGTCTCTGTTTTCGTTTTTGTTTTTTTCTTTCTGAAACTTCCATAAGATAGCTTTTAGACCTCTTGGATCTGTACTCCATGCTGCTCAGTTTTCTTTCTTATTTCTTATCTCTTTGTATTTTTGTTCAGTGTTTTTTTTCTCTGCAACCACCCAGCTTAGTTTTCAGCCATTGGTTAACACATTCATTGACCTGTAAAATTTTAATAATTGTTTTTGTTTCCAAGAACTCTTCCTGTTATCTGATTACTTCTTTTCCATGGCAGCCCCTTTTTGCCTTGTGGCTCTACTATCCTTCTGTATCTCTCTGAAGATAATAAACCTGTTACCTGAATTAGCCTTGTTTCTCTAGTATCTTTTCTGTTTGTTCATTTGAAGCTATATTTATTAACTCTTGCTGCTTGACAATTTACTCCACAATTCCTAAAAGAATAAACAATTTATTGTCCCCCACAGTGTCTGTGGGTTGGGAATCCAGGCACGAGTTAGCTGGGTGCCTCTGCCCTAAGGTCGCAAGCCAACAGTCAGGGTGTCATCCAGGTCTGCAGTCTCATCTGAAGGCTCAGAAGGGGAAGGATCTGCTTCCAAGTTCACTCACGTGATTGTTGGCTAGATTCACTTCCTTACCAGTTGTTGCACTGAAACCTCAGTTTCTCATCACCTGTTAGCTGGGGGCCTCTCTCAGTTTCCATCTATGTGGGCCTCTCCGTGCAGCAGCTCACAACATGGCACTGGCTTCCAGCACAAACCGGCAAGACAGCAAGAGAAGGCTAGTAAGATGGAATCCAGAGTCTCCTTGTAAACTGATCTTGAAGTGCCATCCCATCACTTTTGCCATATTCTGTTCCTTAGAAGTAAGTCATTTAGGTCCAGCTCACACTCAAGAGGAAGAGGTTCCATAAGAACATGAATACCAGAAGGCAGGGACCACTAGGGGTCATCTTACATGCTGCCTACTACTTTCTCTTTGGTATTGGTTTTCAAGTGTCTAGTGATCTTTGTTTGTAAATGAAGGATCTTGAGGGTTATTACAGGTAGCTGGCCTGGGTTTACATTGTGACTGTGAATGTAGGGTCTCTGCCACTTGTGTAGGCTTCCTTTTCAGGTATGTGGGCAGACAGCAGGAAGGTTGGCTGGGACTCCCCTTTGTATGATTCTATTCCCTGTAGTGTGTATGGGGGGAACCTGTGACTTGCTATCAGCTACTAGAATATAGCAAACACGATGGGATAGTCACTCCCTTGATTAGGTTACATTCTATGGCAAAGGAAAAGGGGTTTTGCAGATGTAATTATGGTCCTGAATCAGTCGATTTTTTTAGTTAATTAAAAAGGAGATTTTCCTGGGTGGGCCTGACTTAATCAAATGTAAGAGGGATGGAGGCCTTCCCTGAGGTCAGAGATACTCTCCTGCTCGCCTTGAAGAAGCAAACTGCATGAGTTCTATAGCTGCAAGAAAATTACTTTTTCCAAAAGCCTGAATGAACATGGGTGTGGGTTCTTTCCCATTCAGGCCTCCAGAACAGAATGCACCTGGGCTGACACCTTGATTGCAGCCTTATGAGACTCTGAGCTGAGGATTCAGCTAAACTGACCCATGGAAACTGTGAGATAATACATATGTGTTGTTACCACTAAGTTTGTGGTAATTTGTTACACAATAGAAAATTCATACAGTGTATTTCACTCCTAGACCTTTTCAGTGCCTTTCCTTTTTTGGTTCTCTCTTCTGTCTACAGTGGATGTGTGGTGTAAAGCCAAGCTGTGTTCTCTCTGAATCTAGCCTCCCCATGAGGAGCCTTCTTCAGGAAGGTGGCCCCCTTTCTACAGAGAGCAGGTCTTGGGCTGTGACTTTGAGGGCATGTCATTCCTGCCAGTTGTGCTTTTTATTTCTTTATCTTGGAGAATGGGAAGAGGAGGAGCCTAACTTCCAGATGTTCTGAAGTCAATTTTTGTTGTTGTTGTTGTTGTTGTAGTACGCGGGCCTCTCACTGTTGTGGCCTCTCCCGTTGCGGAGCACAGGCTCTGGACGCGCAGGATCAGCGGCCATGGCTCACGGGCCCAGCCGCTCCGCGGCATGTGGGATCTTCCCAGACTGGGGCACGAACCTGTGTCCCCTGCATCAGCAGGCAGACTCTCAACCACTGCGCCACCAGGGAAGCCCTTGTAGTCACTTTTTTTTTTTTTTTACTGTATAAATGACAACTTTATTTTAACTGAAAACAGAATTCCATAGTTTCATCACTCATCTCCCTTTTGAGTCTTAGCTCTTTTTTTTTTTTCTGGTTTCCATATCTTGCAAAGCTTTCTTCCTCTCCCCTTTTCCCCACTCCAGCATACCCATATTATTATTATTATTTTTTATTTATTTATTTATTTTAAATTTTTTTGCTTTATAACAAATTTAGTCAGTTATACATATACATATGTTTCCATATCCCCTCCCTTTTGCGTCTCCCTCCCACCCTCCCTATCCCACCCCTCCAGGCGGTCACAAAGCACCGAGCTGATCTCCCTGTGCTATGCGGCTGCTTCCCACTAGCTATCTACCTTACGTTTGGTAGTGTATATATGTCCATGCCGCTCTTTCACTTTGTCACAGCTTACCCTTCCCCCTCCCCATATCCTCAAGTCCATTCTCTAGTAGGTCTGTGTCTTTATTCCTGTCTTACCCCTATATTCTTCATGACATTTTTTTTTCTTAAATTCCATATATATGTGTTAGCATACAGTATTTGTCTTTCTCTTTCTGACTTACTTCACTCTGTATGACAGACTCTAGGTCTATCCACCTCATTACAAATAACTCAATTTCATTTCTTTTTATGGCTGAGTAATATTCCATTGTAGTCACTTTTTAATGAAAGACCCTGATGATCGTTCCCTTGCCCACTCCCGTGCTTTGTATTTGTTGATTCTGGCTTGGAGCATCTCTGGCCATTCTTGGTGGGAACCATGCTTTTGCAAGGGGTCTGCATGTGTGGTTTCCTTGCTCTACTTTTCCTACCACTCTGATTCTACTTGGTTTTTCTCTTTATGGAATTTCATAAAACTTCTGGTCTGTTGAAAGCATATTTTCCTGTTTTATAATGCTGTTATGCTGTTTTGGTTTCATTCTTTAAACAGAAAACAATTTTTCTAGCATTTCAGTGGGATCTTGGAAGTGAAGGGAGGCAGATATCAGTGATGAGTCTGCATGAATTCAGCTGCATATCCTGGTCTGGACTTTTTCTTTTTATAGGAGAAAATAAAATACTCGTTTGCTACCTAACACTGATCTAACATATTTGTAAGAAATTTGGCATGTTTCTAATAAAATTGATGAGAAAGGGCAGAATTTTCATTATATTAACTAATTTTCTCATGCTCTGTTATTACTTTCTCCTTTTAAAGTACCCCAAAGCATATTTCTATGAAGACTGTGCTCTTTTTTTCTTCTTTCCCCCTCTTCTCACTTACACTTACACAGCCTTTCTTTCTACTCTCTTAGGGTAATTTCTTAGAACAAGTGACTTAAAAATATTGCTGACACTATGTATTTTTTTTTTCTAACACTAATGGCACACATGATGTAAGTGCTGAGAATGTGAGATAATTGAACTAAAATTGTGATTTTAGAACTGTCTTAAGACTCTTTTAGTTCCAAGTAACACAAAGATATTTCAAACTAGTTTAGGTTAAAAAGAGAAATTATTAGGTGGAAACTGCAATAGTATCTCACCAAACCCAAGGGGAAAATTATATTCAGATATCATGAGGGTCTGGAACCAGAAACTAGAAGCCAACAGGAACCCAGGAAGTTATTACCTTTCTGTCTCTCTTGTCTCTGTTTTTCTGAACATCTGCTTATTCATTTCTCTCTCAGCAGACTTACTTTGCTTTGGCATGGGTGTGGCCAAATATAGCTAACCAACAGTAGTAACCTCAGCTTCCAAGTTCATATCATCTCAGTTCAAGCAAATAAGTCAGAGGCACAATCCAAGATTCCAAGGAGAAAGAATCCAGTTTGTTTAGCTTGGGCCAGTTATCTTTTTTTAGACCAGTGAAGTTGTCATGAGGGCAGATTTTGTGTTATAAACATGGCTGCCACAGCCCAAGTTCTCAAAGAAGAGGTAAGTGGATAGAAGATATCTCAAGTGGGCAGATATCTCAAAACATGTCTGTTGTAATATTCTTCTTTATATCCAGTGTGCTGTTTCTCATTAGAGAGACAGTTTAGCTTGTGGTTAAGAACATGGGCTTAGGGTCAGACAGACCTCGATTTGAATCCCAGCCCTGCCACCTACTAGCTGTGTGACCTCTGTGAGGGTCAGATTCTTTCTCTGTACAGTTGGGGTGATAAAGCCGATCTCTTGGAGTTGCTGGGAGAATGAGAATATATGTGGTACATCCTACACAATAAATAGTTATTATTATTTATTACTATTATCATAGCATTTGGGAAAGATTATGTGAATGGAGGAACATACATTTTGCTACCCTGAATAGTGCAAGAAGATCTGGAAGCAAAAATCTAGGTGCCACAGAGATCAATAAAAAACTCTAAGAGAGAACTTTGACTTTTTCACACTTGACCAAAGCAGTGTACACAAGTTAGGCTGATGATTTTAGGGCCCAATAATCTACACTTATCTTTAGAATGAAATTTTTGCCTCTGTTGGTTTTGGAAAGAGAGAAGTCAATGGTCTCATAATTCTAAAGAGAGCCAGGCTGGGCTGGTGGTCACTGGTACAGTCATCATCGTTCTTCCCAGCCAGTGCCTCTTCTGATGGTCCCTGCATTCATTCTGTTCGGTAGCAGGTCTGTTCTGATTGGCTAGTGCCTTACCCAGTGAAAGAGTTTGAATATGTGCCATCAATTCAACGACTTCAGTTTTTGCTAAAGGAGATCCACTATTTTCTTTATAAAATAATAGATTTTCTTTGCATCTTTCTCATTTATATGACAAAGTTGTGGGTCGCAGCCATCGTTAAATGAGCTCTTCTAAAGGTTATATAAGATGATGATGATTCAAATTCTGTATAGCTAAAGGGTACCAAATGTAAGCCAAACATTAATGTTTACATAAAGTAGAGTTAGCTAACAAACTATGTTTATGGCTTCTTTGTAAATAAATGTAGTATATGCTGTTCTGTATGGAACTGTAGTAGAACAATATCTCAGTGACTAACTGTAATTTTCTCTTAAGTTATGCAGACATTTTGATTGAGAGGGAAGTGTTAATGCAGAAGTACATTCATCTAGTTCAGATCGTAGAGACAGAAAAAATTGCAGCTAACCAACTCCGACATCAACTTGAAGATCAAGATACAGAAATCGAAAGGCTTAAATCAGAGGTATTTCCCAGTTGATAGATTCCTTCTCATTGTTTCATGTTTATTGCCATCTCCTCATGATTACTTAAGGCCTATCAGGGCAAAAATTTGATCTCAAATTTAGTTCCTCTGCCATCAACACATGCATGAGAAGTGAATGTATTGTCTATGTTAGGATTAAGTAAGTACGCTACAGTAAAATGTCAGGATAATATGCTATTTTTAAATTATTTGTGCTCCTGATGTCCTTCATTTGCTTGACTATTCAAGAATTGACCGTAATATTTAACTGTTTTTCAGATTGACTCATGGTAATGATAATTGTGAGTCTGTCATGGATTCAATTAAAGCCCAGATGACAACTAAGGCAGGTCCAAACATGAATTCAGAAAGTCTTGACTTTTTCTCAAGCTCAGGAGTCCAACCTTCTCCCCTCTAGAATTTTGAAAAACTCATTAAAGTATAAGACATAATGCTAGGGTGCATTTTTTCCTGAAATTGGAATTCACTCCCAGCCCCGCTCCAAGTTTAAAAACTCCTCAGGCTCTGCACCCCAAGGTAGTGAGACTGACTCCAATGAGAGCAGAAGGTGGTCGTGGAGCCAGTAGCCATGGTGGTGTGTCTGGGTCCTCCATTGTCTCCGAGGTGCCTCCATCTGTATACAGAAACCTGAGTATACCTTCCCTTGCTGTCCTGTCATTCCTTGTGGGAAGTGATCAATATCTGAAGAATTGAAGAGGAATGTAGCAAGTGAGGTTTTTCTACTCTTTTTGACCAGTGGTGCAGTAGTGTCTTCTTAGCTCCAAAGAAAAGAATAGGACAGAATGAAACCTACTACTACGAACTGTATCACTGTTGACAGAAACAGTGCAGCTCCTCAGCCCTGGTAACTTGTCGTTTTTCTGTCATTCAACATTTTCTTCTCCATTTCCTCACGTCTTCTTCTAAGACATACTGTGCAAGTCCTGGGAGGGTTTTCACCTCCTGCCGCCTGTGTACATCACCTCCAGCAGATAGCGCATGGGTATAAGCTGATTCCTATTGGGATATGATTGCCTCTCTGATGATGATAAGTTGCAGACTGTTCACCGTTATCATTAGTGCTGTGAACTTCCCAATCCAACCCTGAAATCTCAGATAGTGAAAACAGCAACAGAAAACTTAACAAACCTGCATCTTAAAAGACTATACCAGGCACTGTAATTTAAAACAAAATTATTGTGTTCTGTCTTCGCCACAGTTAGCTGGAGCAGATGCTTGTCTGCTAAGTGAAAGAGGTTGGCATTTACTCCATGAGAGGAACTCAGCACCAAGCGATGTTCCCCAATATTTATTTGTGTGTGCTTCTCTGTCTTCACTCTGTTCTGTTTTAGTCTGAATATATATTGCAGCTAGAAACTGTCAGTAGCAGGTATGTCTTGTGTGGTCGCTTGACAGGAACCACAACTTATTTCCTACTCCTTTTATTTTCCCACTTCCCTGCCAGAAAAATGGCAGAAGAAAGTATTTGGTAATGGGGCAAAATGTAAAGATAGGGCAGAGGGGGCAGTTATAACCCCAGTGTTTTAAGTGTTTGCTTGTTAGTAAATCTGAGTAGGTCCTTAAGTTTGCAAGAGCCTGCAATTGAGTGATAGTCCAGGGAGTTTCATTACTAAGTGTAGTTCAGAGGCTACCTGGTTTTGAGTCCCCCTTCGTAGGTCACAGAACTGAGCTGGGTCTTTAAAGAGATCCCAAGTTGTTTCAGTTCTTTTTGTCTTTTTGTCTTTTCTTGGCTGGCTTGGACCAACCCCTGGGCTCTGAAGTTCCTTTTGCAGTTACCATTTTCCCAAGGAGATCTGTGAGTGCTATACTGTGTGTACTCGGAAGGCCACAGGCTGATGATAGGAAGCAAGAGCTTTGAGCTGAGTGTCACTGCATTTGGAGATCACAGGGCTTTACAGGAAGCTGCCTTTGGTGAGATGATTGACATGTCACTGAGATGCTGAGAAGACCTTGGTCTGGTCATCACTGGCAGTCAGGGCCCAGTTTTGGACTAACATTTCTCTAAACCAGATCCCAGTTCACACTTTCCACAGTCACTTTTTTTTTTTTTTTTTTTTTGCGGTATGCGGGCCTCTCACTGTCGTGGCCTCTCTCATTGCGGAGCACAGGCTCCGGACGCGCAGGCTCAGCGGCCATGGCTCACGGGCCCAGCCGCTCTACGGCATGTGGGATCTTCCCGGACCGGGGCCCGAACCCGTGTCCCCTGCATCGGCAGGCGGACTCTCAACCACTGTGCCACCAGGGAAGCCCCACAGTCACTTCTTGTAAGCACTTTTGTTAGTAGCATAGCAAAACAAGCCTGAGGTGAAGTTCAGGCTTCCCCTGCCTCAGCACCGAAGGAAGATAAGGTGCATAAAAAGTGAACATTTCCTGAGGATAAGCTCCCTTGTAGGCATAACTTCCTATGATTTATGGCTATAGTCTAGTATTTCCTAAATCATGAAATGGACCAATTTTGTGTTATAGATTATCGCTCTTAATAAAACCAAGGAACGAATGCGACCTTACCAAAGCAATCAAGAAGATGAGGATCCAGACATCAAGAAGATTAAAAAGGTAGGATGCTGGGGGTTTCCAGCTTTGGGAGAGCGTGGTGACCAGTGGTCTTTCTGTAGTGATGTCTTTGCCACCCTGACTCTGAGCTGGGAACAGTCTTGGTATTTCTCTTCCGATGGCTCCCAGACTTGCCCTTCAGAGTGATCACACGTGGTTACTTCTCTCGAAAAGTTTCAGCTTGAGATTTCTTTCCGGTTCTGGGAATCCACTTGTAGATTCTGTGAGAAGGATGCCAAAGCCAGTCATGAAGCCAGACAGTAGTGTTCTCCAGTTGGGTTATTTAAGTGCTGCTGAATCTTCTGATTTTGTGCTGCTTTTATATTTGGGGAGAGTAGTTTTTAAAATGCATTTCAAAAACATTTCTTTTAGCTTTAGTCTTCAGTGCTTATTTAGAGAATTTTTTGTTTTGTTTTGTTTTGAACATGTGAGAAGATCGAGTGAATCAATACATCTGCTCAGGTTTCTGGTTTATTGTTGTTTCTTTCTTGTTTAACAACCACATAATCAGCAGCTCTTTTCACCTTATTGTCATTTACAACTGTACAACTTTTGCATTTAACCAGACCCTGGCACTCACTCTACTCTACTTTGTTTGATTTATGCCATCTTGATTTTGAGTTCCATAATCTTAATTGTCCTGCATAAAAGCACTTACTCAGCTTTATGTGAAAAGTTTCACAGTTAAAGAACTTTATTTCTTCTAAATTTTTTCTTATTCCTATTTTCTCATGCTAAGTAATTATTCCCCTTCAGTTGCAGTAAAACTTTAAATATTGCTCAGAATTTGAAATAGAAATGCTCCTTAGGGCTAAGTTGCACTGTTTTCAGTTTTCAAGAAATAACAAAGTAAAATAACAACATTCCTCTCTTAGAATTAAAAAATTTTTTAATTGGATTTGCTTTATTTTATTGTTACAAGATGAATGCTTATGCAGCTGCATATAAACAAAGGTATCAGTAAAATAACAATTGTAGTAAAGTCCTGTTGTAGAAACTGATAGTAAGTAAGTAAGCCAGCTTTTGCTCAGCAGGTAATACCTGCCCAAGCAAATAGAAATATTTTATTTAACACAAAACTCGGTTAAGTTGATTTTTGAAAATACTTCTGTTAAATGGAGGAATAATGATAAAATACACAATTTTTACAGTTTCTATCTTCCTATTTCTTAATAGAAATAATTTTTTTAAAACCTCATTTTTGAACTTGTTAAATAGGTTTTGAATTTAACTCTATGGTCCATTGTGTCCCCAGTCAAGCTAATGTCTGTGTGGAAAGGAATGTTTACAAATGAATTAGTTTCTCTATTCTGATCTTGATAAATATCAACATAATTTTTTAACTACAAGAGACCAAAAATTGAAATTGGTTCACAGATATTTCCCATTAGATTTCTCCAAATAATATGCATATAATTTCCGCCACATAATTCTACTAAGATGTGTTTAATTTTTATTGTTTGAGGTATGGCAACTGTATGAATGCCTGTTATAAAAATTGATAGTATGCTGACATCAGTTGGTAAATGAGAGAATTTTAAATATTGCAAAAGAAAAGTGGTTGTTTAAGTGCATGATAATTTAGACCATATGGGTGAAATAGTGTAAAAAAATAAAAAGTATAAGAATGTGTTGAAAAGAAAACAATGATACTAAAAAAAATATTTGGTAGTAATTTAATGCTTTTAATTGTATATGAATTTGCAACCTGCTTTATTGCTGAATCTGCCACTTAGATATAACAAATCCTACTAAATTATCATAATTTTTTTAATATTTAGAAAGGACTTCAGATATTTTGGTCAGTTATTTTATAGATAAGGAAATGGAGCCCAGAGTTCAAGTTCACCCAGCAGGTTAGTAGCAGAGCCTTTGGGTTAAGGATTATGACATATACCTATCTGCTTAGCACCCAGCATTTACTTGGGCATTTAAAAGACACTCAGTAAATGTTTGTTGGCTGAAACACAAAGGCCAGTGCACTTTGTCCAGTTTGCCTCTTATTTTTCAAATCATATCTAGGGAATTCAGATCAATTTTAGAGCCTTTCATGTTCCTACAAAATTGATCTTAAGCTTTATTTCTTGTTTTTGTTGTTGTTTTGTTTTTGTTTTTCCACAAAATAACACCACTGTAAATTGTTAACATGTGTTTTGCCCAGGTGGCTGGAAAAGAGAGTCCTTATAGTTAACAAAAAGCAGGTGTAAGAAGGCCAAGTCATTCCTGTGTGACTAACCACACAGGAAAGCTGCAACTAGACTTTATTCATCTGTAAAAAGAAGGGGTCTTATGAATTGATCTCTAACACTTATTTTTTAAGCTTAATTAAAAAAAAAACTCAGCCATAACAAAAAAATCAAACCCAATTTTAGAATAAGCAAAGGATTTGAATAGACATTTCTCTAAAGATGATAGACATTTCTCTCAAAGGTGATTCTTTAGAGAAATCACTAACACATGAAAAGATGACCAGCATCACTAGGCATCAGAGAAATACAAATCAAAACTACAGTGCAGTATCACCTCACACCCACTTGGATGGCTACTATCAAAAAAATCTCCCAAAATAACAAGTACTGATGAAGATACAGAGAAATTGGAATCCTTTTGCACTGTCGGTGAGATTGTAAAATGGTTCAGCTGCTATGGAAAACAGTATGGTGGTTTCTCAAAAAATTAAAAATAAAACTGCTATATGATCCAGCAATCCCATTTCTGGGTATATATCCAAAAGAACCAAAAGCAGGATCTTGAAGAGATATTTGCACTCCTGTGTTTATTGCAGCGCTATTCACAATAGCCAAGAAGTGGAAGCAACCCAAATGTTCATCAACAGATAAATGGATAAACAAAATGTTGTACATATATACTACGGAATATTATTCAGCCTTAAAAAGGAAGGAAATCCTGACGTATGCTACAACATGGATGAACCTTAAGGACATTATGCTAAGTGAAATAAGCCAGTCACAAAAAGACAGATACTGTATGATTCCACTTATATGAGTACCTAAAGTAATTAAATTCATAAAAACAGAAAGTAGAATGGTGGTTGCCAGGGGCTGAAGGAAGGGGGAAATGGAGAGTTGTTCTTTAATTAGTTGTAGAGCTTGAGTTTTGCAAGATGAAAATGTTCCAGAGATCTGTTTCTACAACAATGTGAATATACGTACCACTACTGATCTATACATTTAAAAATTATTAAGATAGTAAACTTTATGTGTGTTTTTTTACCACAATTAAAAACATTTTTAATATCTGGTTTTATGTTGTTAAAGAATAAACCTTTAGTTTATTCCTTTCTTGAAATGTTAACAACTAAATATGTGATATTACTAATTTCTGATGTCCTTATAGGCAGGCTTAAACAGCTTAAACAGTGGAAGAAACTTGTGAAGCTGAGAAAAATATTATTTTAAAATCATCTTTTTTCTGCTATCTGGTCCAAAGCCTGACATTATTTATTCTGGTGGTGGGCTCACCAGTGCACCAATGAAAGAGCAGGGTGTGTATGGCACAGGATGGACACCCCACTGACTGGCTTAAGAAAGCCATCTCACACTGCCCTGAGATTCTTGTTTTGTTTTTTGTTTTGTTGTTGTTCTGTAGGTTCAGAGCTTCATGCGAGGATGGTTATGTAGAAGGAAATGGAAGACCATTGTGCAGGATTACATTTGTTCCCCTCATGCTGAAAGTATGAGGAAGAGAAACCAGATTGTGTTCACCATGGTTGAGGCTGAGTCGGAGTACGTTCACCAGCTCTACATCCTGGTCAATGGCTTCCTGCGGCCCCTGCGCATGGCGGCCAGCTCCAAGAAGCCCCCCATCAGCCACGATGATGTCAGCAGTATTTTTCTCAACAGGTTTGTCTTGGCATAAATTAAAGAGCTGTGTGAAAAACCTACTTGTGTTTCTTAAAAGAATTTTTACATTACTTACTTAAAAGAAGAGTTATAAATTCACCTTTATGAGCTTATGATATTGAAAATAAGAAAGCTATCATTGGCGTTTCATTATTACCCCCAATTTTCATATCTTATTATTATTATTTTTTTGCGGTACGTGGGCCTCTCACTGTTGTGGCCTCTCCCATTGCGGAGCACAGGCTCCGGACGTGCAGGCTCAGCGGCCATGGCTCACGGGCCCAGCCGCTCCGCGGCATGTGGGATCTTCCTGGACCGGGGCACGAACCCGTGTCCCCTGCATCGGCAGGTTGGCCCTCAACCACTGCGCCACCAGGGAAGCCGCCCAATTTTCATATCTTTATCTTGAATCTTGGCATCTAGTTTTCTCTTTTTCTTCTCTATTTGACGTATGTTTTCTTGTTATTGAGTGTGTGCTGGGGAAGATTCTCTCCTTCATAAACGGAGGGAAATGGAGTGATTAACGGGCCTTTACATGTAATCTATACAGAAGTACTTTAGGAAGAACAAAAACTGACAGAGGGCCTGAGAATCTCTAGTAAACTTATTTGGTCAGTAAATATTTATAGTGCCTTTACTGCTGAGGATTCATCAGTGAACAAAGCAGAAAGTCCCTGCCTTCATGGAACTTAAATTTTGATGTGGAAATATAGACAATGATTAGTGAATAAGTGAAAGATGCAGTATTTTATATGGCGATGAGTGCTGTGGAAGAAATAAAGAAGGAAAGGGGAGAAGGGAGGAAAGGGACTGCTTGGATATTTTACTTAAAATTTTAGTTATTTATTTGTTTTTGAGTAGAGAATACATTTACATGGTTCAAAAAATTATTTAACAACGTGAAAACATTAAACAGCAGTTAGAAGTCTCACTCTTAACTCTGTCTCTGCCCACCCCATTTTCCTCACTTGCTATCTGTAACTGTTTTCATTAGTTTTGTTTATATCCTTTCAGTGTTTCTTGATGTAGATCAATCAAACATGAATACACAGTCTTATTTCCCCCCTTCTTACACAAAAGGCAAGTACTTTAATATATACCTGCTTTTTTCACTTAATATATCCTGGACGTCTTTCCATACTGCTATCTAAAGAGCATTCTATTTTTTAAAAAATTGCTACATGCTATTACATTATGTGAATGTCCCATAGTTTCTCTAGTCAATCTTTAGGAAGGCCTCAAAGATAAGTTGATATTTGAGCAGAGATTGCAGTTGGTGCTAGCCATGTGGCTACCTGGGGGAAGAGTGATGCAAACAGAGGAGACCACCTGTGCAGAGGGCCTGAGGCTGGAGCACGCCAGCCTTGCTTGTTTGAGGAACTGCCAAGATCAGTGTGGGTGAAGGGGCATGTCAGAGAGTTAACAGTAGGACATTGTAAAGATGTTTGCTTTTACTCTAAATGAGATGGGGAGAGATTGGTGGGGTTTTGAGGAGAAAAGTAGCATGATATGACTTATGTTTTAAAAGTTCACTCTGGGTTCTCTGTTGAAAATAGACTGTAGGGAGATCACTTTCATGGCTATTTCAATAAACCAGGTGAGAGATGACTGTAGCAGGGAGACCTGTTAAGTGGCTATTGCAATAGTCTAAGCAAAAGATGATTGTAATGGAAGTAGTGATAAATGATTGAATTCTGGGTATATTTTTAATGTAGAGGCAATAAGATTTGTTGGTGAGTTTGATGTGGATTTTGCAGAAAAGTCCAAGGATTTTGACCTGAACAACTAGAAGGATGGAGTTGCTATTTATTAAGTGGGGAAGATTGACATAAGAACAGGTTTAGCGGAAAAGATGGAGAGTTTTTATCTTGACCTGTCAAGTCTGAGATGCTGTTAGCCATTCCAAATGTAGAAATCAAGTGAGCAGGATTGGCTGTTAGTCTGGATTTCAGGGCTGGAGGTATAAATTTGGGAGTCTGCTAGCATATGGAAAGTATTGAAAGCTGTTAGTCTGAATGAGATTACCAAGGAAGTAAGCACAAATGAACGAGAGAAGAGGACCAAGGACTGAGCCGTGGGACATGCCAACATTTAGAGGTTAGGAATATGAAGAGCCATCAAACAGGAATGAAGAGGATCAGCTAGGGTTGTAGGATGCAAACCAGGAGATGGGCTGTCCTGGAAGCCAAGGCAAGAGGGAATAAGCAACTGTGTTAAAAAGGTCAAATAAAATAAGAACTGAGAACTGACTGTGGGGTTAACAACTTGGAGCATATTGGTAACTTTAATGGGGGGCCAAAGGCTGATTAGGTGATAATAGGGGAATTGGAATTGGAGAGAATTGGTAGAGAAAACTCTTTCAAGGAGGGTTGCTGTAAAGAGGATCAGAGACGCAGGGTGGTACCTGGAAGTAAATGTAAAAATATAAAGAAGTGTGTGTGTGTGTGTGTGTGTGTGTGTGTGTGTGTGTGTGTGTGTTTAGATGGGATAAAAATGACACCAATAATGAGGGGGGGAATGATGTAGGAAAGAGAGGGCAGAATTGCTGGAGCAGTAAACTTGCGTAGGCAGAAGTGGATAGAATGTGGTGAATAAGTCAAGAGATTGGAATTAGGTGGACAGGGAAGGGATAGTACTGGACACATATGCAGGTAGGAAGCAAGGACATCGGATAACAGTGCTGATGGAAGGGAAGTATTAGGGTCAGGGAAGAGAGGAAAAAGTGTAAAATAGTGATCAAGGAGCAAAAAACTGAATGGATGGGATGAGGGAAGTGTAATATAACTGCTAGGTAGCGCTAAAAGCCCATATTAGGCTCGTGGTTATGACTTTACGGTGAGTAGCTGTATATTCTTTAGCCACTTTCAGTTGCATGGGTGCAGGTGCAGAGTGGGTGAAGGGTTGGGTTTAACTGGTACTGGTATTGTGCGAGATTACTATGATGAAGTGAGAAAAGAAGAAGGGAGTTGAAGGTGTATGCAAGGAAGGGATTATAACACTGAGCCATGGAATCTAAACTGTTCCAAGAAGGAAATGATGTTGTGAAGGGGTTTTGGTCAGCAATAAGGTGACAGGATCAATGGATTCAGGTCCTGGTGGTGGGAAGGGATTTGGGAGTCAGGTTTCCAAAGGCAATGAACTCAAAGATAAGGAGATGGTCGTAGAATAGTGTGCCTGAAACTGAGATAGGGAAGGGGATGCAGTTATTGACAATGACAAGGTCTAGAGTATGATTAAGGTAGTGTTGACTGAGGTCAATGGAAGACAAGACCCTTAGAGGAAGAAGTTCAAAGACCCGAGAGAGGCTACGTCATTGGAATGTTGTTTGTGTGCGTATTGCAGTCACCAAAAATTATGACAAGAGTAGTGTTGGGGAAAGGACTGACAGTGATCTGGGAGCTAAGAGCTCAAGGTGTTAAAAGAGTGGCTGGGGGTCTGTAGAAGACTGGAAAATGGAAGGATGATGGGCGGTAGTCCGATAGCATAAGATTAAAAGCTAAGCTTTTCTGTTGCGAGGTTTCCCCACGTTGGGTGGCAGTGGCTCCACTCAAGTGTGTGAGATGTCCTAAGGGAATGAGGGGTAGGTCTTGATCCTCAGGCTATACAGGTAACATTTTGATGATACTTCAGTCTCCTAAGTATGCAGTTTCAACAGTTCTAATGGCAATGGACAGAATTGTGAATGTACTCTGATAGCGATGCCATCAAAGCCTGTACCACATTGGTCTTAGGCTGCCTCTAGGGATGTTTCCACTGGATTTCCTATCTGCAATGTGGAAGGCCAGGTCTGTCATATTTAAATTCTGAATCAAGATACTGTGCCTCTTTTTGGAAAGCTGTAAGCTCTTCATACAGATTAGCAATTATTTACTATACTTGGTCCCAGATGGAGATTTGAAGAGTTACGGTTTTAGAGGTGAGGCTTATCGGATGTTTGTTGTCATTTCTGTTGTTTAACTACATTCTCTTTCCTTGCCTCTGAAATCGAAGTCCTAGGCAGATCAATTATTTTGAATTTCAACACAGAGTTTATACTTAAAAAATGTAATGCCTTCCATGTCTTACCAAGTGCATCTGTGGGTGGAACTGAATTTACATCTAGAACCCTATCTGCAAGGGAGCCTGGGAAATGTAGTTTCACCTCTGTATCCTCTCCACCTAGAAGGGGGATGGAATGGAGATTGAAAGACTAATCTACAGTATCTACCAAACTAGATTTGGTTGAAATCATTAAACAACAAACACTGCTTAGTTAAAATTTCTATCCAAGAAAAACAAACCACTGTCTTCAAGCAGCGTCTATTGTCTTTCATGGGCCATTTGGAAATAGTAGGGACTTCCCATTGATGTTTCTTGTAGTGGAATTGGACTTACAACAAGCCAAAGTATTTCACTGACATGAATAATCCTGTATTTGATTGTGCTGATGTGGTAGTTCAGAAAAGCCTTCAAAGGCTCATTCCAGTAGGAATGAGGAGAAAGCAAATGTTCTCCTTTCTTCTAGTGAAGAGAAAGCAAATGTTGCTTTGGTAACTACCCTTCTTGAACCTTTTAGAAATTTGGATCTCTAATTTATGTGTATGTATCTCTTCAGTTTAGTATATCTGTATAGGCTCCATCCTTTTTAGAAGATTCCTCTACATTTCTGTCATGGGTGTCTTAGGAGTGGTAATGGTAGAGGTCTGTCAAGTCTTTCCCCCTCTCTCCTGTCAAAACTCATTTTAGTGAAAGAGAGCTTTCCCCGAGTTAGCATCTAGAATTAAATCTGAAGAGAGAAGGATCATAACTAATTTTCTGATTATCTGTTGAAGAAGGGCTACATCCTAACAGTGGAAAGCTGTTTTTATTATAAATCGATAAAGAGGGTTATATGACAGTGATTTGGTGCTTACCATCTTCCAAAATTTGAGGCTTAGCTCAGCATTTTCTTTGAGGTTTTCAGGTTGTCTGAAAGGTAAATTGCTTTGTGGGAGCTGGTATAATCCATGTCATTATTGGGTGTCTAGTTTGGAGGCCCTCAGAGACATGAATATCATGTATTTATTAAGGATTTAAGGACTCAATGGACTTCTTTAATGAAATGGACTCTTTGCAGTGACTAAATTATATTTTCATTTTTTATAGTGAAACAATCATGTTTCTTCATGAAATATTTCATCAAGGACTGAAGGCAAGGATAGCCAATTGGCCTACTTTAATTTTAGGTAAGTCCATGCTTTAGAGAGAGAAGACTTTCTCTTAATATGGCTACAGTTAGAGTAAAATAGCTTCAATGTTTTTCTACCTAAGCTGTCTGAATTTCCGTAATGATCTGTGAGCTTCCTTAGGCACTGGGGCTCTGTCTCATTGCCCTTTTGATCCTTTCCCCTGGCCTGTCATGGTTCTTTGGGGGCTAGAGTTGGGCTCTACTGTGGGGTGTGTTCTACCAGGTCAGTCATTCAGGCAGCTGGACTGGGGCCATGTAGTGTGACACCTGGTGCCAGGAGCTGCTCTCTGCCATTCCTGCAGAGTGAACAGTTTCTCCCTGTACCTTGGATAATTTACAGAGCATCAAGAGAAACTGCCATGTTTACTTCTTCTTTCCAGCTGATCTGTTTGATATTTTGCTCCCCATGCTGAACATTTATCAAGAATTTGTGCGTAATCACCAGTACAGCCTCCAAGTGCTCGCCAATTGTAAGCAAAACAGAGATTTTGACAAACTCTTAAAACAGTATGAAGCTAACCCTGCCTGTGAGGGGAGGATGCTGGAGACATTCTTGACCTATCCAATGTTTCAGGTAAGTCACCTGGGATGCACTTTGTAAGTCATTGGTTCCAGCTCGATATGACTGATACCCAGTGTGACCAGCATGATATGTGCAAGTATTCCCTGTGGGGGGTTACAGCACATATCCATCATCTGTCATCTTTAGCTTGACCCTGAGATAAACAAATTTATGCCACACATCCTCTCTCTAGTCTGTCTAGTGTAGGTAAGAAAATCAGGAATTTTTGAGACAAATAAGGAATGATTTTTTTGAAAAGCGGCACAAATTTCTCTTTATAGAAAGATTCCTCACAGACCTCTTCCATGGAGTCTCCTCCTCCAGCGTGTTTAAAAATATTATTAAGTTTACAGAAATAGGATGCTGTGCAAATGTTCCAGTGCATGCTGGTTGCATAAAAGGTTCCGGGAGAGTGGAAGGACTGCTGGGAAGGTGCTTGTTTTCCTGCCCTGTTGTGATTGCTGCTGAGTCTTCCTTGGCTGGAGCTCTGCAGAACAAAAGGAGGACCTTCCCTGTCACAGAGGCTGTGGAGACAAAGGAGCCAGAGGCACTGGCCAGGCCTGGGGACTCTTGGCCCCTAGTCAGGTTGCTGCAGTGAGGCTGGGGCTTGTCCTGACCTTTACTTTTTGGGATTAGAGCAACCCAAAGGATCAAGTACACTTGCATTCTTTCCTATATCTAAGACTTTACCGCTCTTTAGTGAGAACTGCAGAGGCCAAGATGTGAATTGAATCTCCTGTCCTTTTAAAAAGTGTTGATTCTGTTCTTTCGGAAAAGCATTGAGCGTTCCCATTGTGGAATTTGTGGGGCTTCTGGCCAGGCTTCTGAACTGTCATGTGGCAAAATGATTCTCCTAATCATGTGTGTTACGGTTTCTGCGGAGAGCTTTGTCCCCTGGAACCAGCCTCTCTGACTCCAGCTGATCATTTTGTAGCTTCAGAGAGAAATGATATTCTGGTTCATAATTGTTTGTCTTAAAGTTTGTCACTCCTGACTGAAATCCTGGAAGTCACCATAGAAGTTTAGTGACATTTTTTTCAAAACCAAAAGGTTGCATTTGTAACAACCTAAGTAGAGTGAAACTTTATACAGTTATTGTGTTTTTTTTTTTCTCCTGTGGAACTGAATTGTTTAACTCTTTGCCTCTCTGAACAAATATTTCATCAGAAAAACTATAAAGAAAAAAATTGCTTTTTAAAAACCTTATACAAACCTTATATATATAACTTATACAAAGTTATAATTTAAGATTTTACTTACAGTGAAACAAATTTTATATAGTTCAGTATTCTAAGATTCTATTTGAATCTTTGACAGTTACCTCTAGATTATGATTAAATACCCTAACTTGTATCTGCCTAGCAATCCCCAGCTTAGATGAACATACAAAGGTAGGATTGTGGAAGAGGTTCACATTTAGAGAGGTTCCCCCCTCCCTTTCTGAAGGCCCAGTAATGTCTTTTCAAGTACTGTTTATTCCCCTTGGTGAGTCTCTCAATGGTTTAAAATGGCAGAACTGTACTTGCATTTTAGGTGAGGTATGCAAACACAGTTGAATGTAGGGCCTTGCAAAGGCCTTTGGATTTCTGAAAAATGCTGAGATATTCTTCTACCAACCTTCCTTCCTCCCCCTGGAGTTTAAGCCCAATAAAAACAACTTGGCACTTTGATTGATGCCAGGGAATTCCCATAATGTCAGAAAAGGACCATTGGACCGAGAATGTTTAGGAGACCTGCATGTCTTGCTCACCCTTCATTTGTAGCACTGGGAAACATAATTGAACCAATCTGAATCTGTGTCTTAATTTTGAACTCGGGGCAGCTGAGCTCTAATTCTCTCCCAGAGCTCTAGCTTTCTGGGGGACTAGACAGGTTCTGGAAGTTTGGGCTGGGCAACTTGTGGTGTTGCCAGGAGCTTTCTAATAGTCTAGGATCCCTCCCTCCAAGACTGTGGTGGCCCCAAATCCTAGAATTTAGCTGAAGGGTCAGATGTTGAGGTTCTCTGGTTTCTTTAAGACCAAGGTAACCAAAAGATGCTGGGCAAAGCCTCAGACTTAAAGAATTTAGCCAGGGCTTCCCTGGTGGCACAGTGGTTGAGAGTCTGCCTGCTCATGCAGGGGACGCGGGTTTGTGCCCCGGTCCAGGGAGATCCCACATGCCGTGGAGCGGCTGGGCCCGTGAGCCATGGCCACTGAGCCTGCGCATCCAGAGCCTGTTCTCCGCAACGGGAGAGGCCACAACAGTGAGAGACCCGCGTACCGCAAAAAAAAAAAAAAAAAAAAAAAAAAAAGAATTTAGCCAGAATTGGTCCAACTCCAAGAAATGTGCAAATTGAAAGAGTGCTGAGTTGTGCTCTTATTTATTTACTTCCCCATAACTATTTCACTTCTCTGTAGCTATTTTGAACAGACCAAGAGGGGAAAACTTTGGAGTTGCTGCCTGAGGGCCTTATCCTCCTTGGTGTCTCTCCCTCCTGCCTTCTCCCTAGGAGTGACCACATGGAACACTTGGGGGAAAACTGCCCTTTCTAGAAACTTGAAGGTTGTTTTTACTAGGTTCATTCTGTCCTTTTTGTTCTCTTTTGGTCCTTTCACTAAGGAGTCCTGAAGGTCAGTGTAGGCCAGATACCTTGGGATGAGGCTGGGATGTGATGCTTTTTTCCTGTAGAACAAGAATGGAAGAGGTGGCCTTAGCTCATACTGCCAAGGGGCCACTGCCCAGAATTTTTCTTAAGTCTGCATATGGAGGCAAAGTTTGGTATGGGGGCAGAGGGAGAAAGAGAGGTACTGTAACTGGAAACTTTTAGCCTGTGTATATTTATTTATTTACTTTAACATCTTTATTGGAGTATAATTGCTTTACAATGGTGTGTTAGTTTCTGCTTTATAAAAAAGTGGTTCAGCTATAGGTATACATGTATCCCCATATCTCTTCCCTCTCGCGTCTCCCTCCCTCCCACCCTCCCTATCCCACCCCTCTAGGCAGTCACAAAGCACTGAGCTGATCTCCCTGTGCTATGCAGCTGCTTCTCTCTAGCTATCGGTTTTACATTTGGTAGTGTATATATGTCCATGCCACTCTCTCACTTTGTCCCAGCTTACCCTTCCCCTTCCCCGTGTGCTCAAGTCCATTGTCTAGTAGGTCTGCGTCTTTATTCCCGTCCTGCCCTAGATTCTTCATGACTTTTTTTTTTTTAGATTCCATATATATGTGTTAGCATATGGTATTTGTTTCTCTTTCTGACTTACTTCACTCTGTATGACAGACTCTAGGTCCATCCACCTCACTACAAATAACTCAATTTTGTTTCTGTTTATGGCTGAGTAATATTCCATTGTATATATGCGCCACATCTTCTTTATCCATTCATCTGTCAGTGGACACTTAGGTTGCTTCCATGTCCTGGCTATTGTAAATAGAGCTGCAGTGAACATTGTGGTACATGAGTCTTTTTGAATTATGGTTTTCTCAGGGTATATGCCCAGTAGTGGGATTGTTGGGTCGTATGGTAGCCTGTGTCTATTTAGAAAAGTGTTATAGTCTACCTCTTCCTGGGCCCTTTGTTGAGTAAGTCAGTTGTTGCTGTCAGTGAATTATGCTGAACTATGGAAACATGGAGGAATTATAGTGAATTTATCCTTAATTGATGATGCAGTGAATGTATCCTCATTTGAACTATCAGACAAGTAAGTTCATGTTACCAATAAATTTGTTGTAGACAATAATGTAGTCATTAACATAATTTTTATTTAGCAATAACAGTGGCTTGGCTGGTACTGTTTAAATTGGCTTCAGCTGCTCATACCTCCATAGGTCAGCAGATGATGAAATCTGCTTTTGACAAAGATAGCACTGTTAGAGGTCTTCCAGAAAGTAACCACTTCCTGCTCTAGTCACCTGTTTACTGTAACTGGACAGCAAGCTAATTAGTGTCTATAAAGTGACAAGTATTATTTCATAATTGAAAGAAGAATTATGATTCACCTAGACAATGCTATGATCCTTGGTTTCAGGGGGACAGATTTATAATCAGTGCTTGAATATACAGATGAGCTCTTTGGTGAGCTGTCCATTTCTCTCTGCAGAAGTCCTTTGCCTACTCTTTGGTAATTTCAGGTTTGTTTTCTTTCTCCACCAGAAAATGAGGTGGGCCAGTTACTTTCAAATCCATCCACTTGAAGCTTAGCCAAGGAGCTCTCTAAAATAGATTTAATTAATGGGGGAGGATCATGAAGCTATTGACTAAACTTAGTTTTGTGGGTTTTCAGTGCATTATAAGTAGTCAGGTTCTCCCACTCCTGCCTTCTTTTTTATGAAAAATTGAGTACATTAGCTATTGATTGCCTTGATTTTCTTGTAGAACTAACTTAGAGGCAAACTTTTATCAATCATGGCATTGTGCAAAAGGAATATTTGAAAGCATACTTATCCCAGGAGCCTTCACCAAATGGAATGTCCCAACCAGCTGTTTTAGTGAGAAGTTTATGGGATAGAGAGCCAGAAAGCCTCCTCCCATGTGCTTCCGAGGGAGGGGTCTCTTGTGCCCCATCCTCCTATAACTGAGGAGTCTGCACTTCCAAAACCTGGATGACATTTCCTAGGACATGATCCCAGGGTATGAGCTGCAGATCAAGGTCTGTGCTTATGGCGCTGCCCGCTGTGCCAGTGCATAAATCTGGGCACTCAGTAAATATTAGCAAATAACCTAACGAAGGCCACCACCTGCAAGAGAGCAGGGCCTTGGGAAGCTGTTTTACTTTCTTCATTCTTAGAGGTCCTGTTAAGTGCTGAGTAAGAACCCAGTCCCTGCAGAAGAGACCCACTGGGCTAGTGCACTGGTCAGAGCCAGGCTCATGGCTGGCCCTGCCATTTACTATGAGGCTACATTGGGCAAGTTATGGAACCTCTTCATGCCTTGTTTCCTTATCCGTAAAATGCGGAAATAATCCTTATGTTTTGCTGGATGATTGAGTGCACATGCAACCTCAAGCTCCCAATCTGACCCCCTGTGGGCAGCATTATGGTAGCTGCTGTTCATGCAGGTTTTTATTAAAATTAACACACTGCCCCTGTTTTCTAAAAATTTTTAACTTATAAGCCAGTAAAAAATATGTTGAGTTAAATCAACATATATAACTCGAATTTAATCTCCACTGTGGTCTGTTAAACCCTTCACAGGGTTGGTGGTGTTTCTGCCTTTAAGAGAATTCAGATAGCCTGTTCATAAACAAAAGTACAAACAAATAATCTAATTAAACAATGCTTTTTACTGCTACAGGGATGAGTTAAAGTGAAACAGGATCAGAATAAAATAAGGGCGAACATATCTTTTCCCAAGTGTTAATTCTTAAAGAGAACATTGCAGTAGAATTGTCAATTTGAAAAAAACCGTAAACAGCCAAATAAATCTAAAGTACAGACTCAAGTGACTTGCTGATAACTATATCTGTTTCTTTATGAACCAGTTTTCAAAAATTATGATTAAGAAATGTATGATTAGTTAGATAGCCTCATCCACCAGGGGGCAGACAGTAGAAGCAAGAAGAACTATAATTCTGCAGCCTGTGGAATGGAAACCACATTCACAGAAAGATAGACAAAATTAAAAGGCAGAGGACTATGTACCAGATGAAGAAACAAGATAAAACCCCAGAAAAACAACTAAATGAAGTGGAGATAGGCAACCATCCAGAAAAAGAATTCAGAATAATGATAGTGAAGATGATCCAGGTTGTTGAAAAAAGAATGGAGGCAAAGATTGAGAAGATGCAAGAAATGTTTAACAAAGACCTAGAAGAATTAACGAACAAACAAACAGAGATGAACAACACAATAACTGAAATAAAAAATACACTAGAAAGAATCAATAGCAGAATAACTGAGGCAGAAGAATGGATAAGTGACCTGGAAGACAGAAAGTTGGAATTCACTGCCACGGAACAACATAAAGAATAAAAAAATGAAAAGAAACGAAGACAGCCTAAGAGATCTCTGGGACAACATTAAATGCACCAACATTCACATTATAGGGGTCCCAGAAGGAGAAGAGAGAGAGAAAGTATCCAAGAAAATATTTGAAGATATTATAGTCAAAAACTTCCCTAACATGGGAGAGGAAACAGCCACCCAAGTCCAGGAAGCACAGAAAGTCCCACGGGAAGATCCCACATGCCGTGGAACAATTAAGCCTGTGCACCACAACTACCGAGCCTGCACTCTAGAGCCTGCATGCCACAACTACTGAAGCCTGCATGCCTAGAGCCCATACTCTGCAACAAGCGAAGCCACCACAGTGAGAAGCCCACACACCCGCAATGAAGAGTAGCCCCCGCTTGCCACAACTAGAGAAAGACTGCGCACAGCAATGAAGACCCAACACAGCCAAAAATAAATAAATAAAATAATAAATAAATTTATAATTAAAAAAAAGACACATGTACCCCAGTGTTCATTATAGCACTACTTACAATAGCCAGGTCATGGAAGCAACCTAAATGCCCATCGACAGACAAATGGATAAAGAAGTTGTGGTACATATATACGATGGAATATTACTCAGCCATAAAAAGAACAAAATTGGGTCATTTGTAGAGACATGGATGGACCTAGAGACTGTCATACAGAGTGAAGTAAGTCAGAAAGAGCAAAACAAATATCGTATATTAACGCCTATATGTGGAATCTAGAAACAGCACATGAACCAGTTTGCAAGGCAGAAATAGAGACGCAGATGTAGAGAACAAACGTATGGACACCAAGGGGGGAAGTGGGGTGGTGGGATGAACTGGGAGATTGGGATTGACATGTATACACTAATATGTATAAAATAGATAACTAGTGAGAACCTGCTGTATAAAAAATAAAATTAAATTAAAAAAAGAAATGTATGATTATATTAAAAATCTGAGGAAATAATCATTTCTTTATCATATAAAACTTTATTATCTTCATGTGTTCTTGGTGAAGTTTTTGTGTGTGTTTGATATATGAAGCATAGTTCATTTAAAATGTATTTCTTAAAAATATATATTTGTGAAACAGTCAAAACTGTAAGAGTAGAGATGAGCTCTTCAGAAGTGATGATGGCACATAGAGAAGATCTAGTGTTACTCATCCTGACCTTTGCTCATGCTGGCCTTTGTTTGCTTTTAGATCCCCAGGTATATCATCACACTTCATGAACTCCTAGCCCATACTCCCCATGAGCATGTGGAGAGGAAAAGTCTGGAGTTTGCTAAATCCAAACTAGAAGAACTGTCCAGGTATGTGGAGAATTTATAATAAAGGTTTGATATGGCAAAGTAGCACATTAGTCTTTTGTGGAAACTGAATATATATGTCCAGGGAACAAGAAGCAAGACACAATCCAGCTTCTCAGATTCTGCTGAACATTAAATGCTAGCTAAATGCTAGCTCCTGAGATGGTGCTGAATCAGCATGCACATTAATTTTAACCAAGAAAAAAAATATCTTTGAAAATGGTTTTATGGCATGTAAATTTATATAATTGAGATTAGGCATATTTTGGTTTAAGTTTGAAAATGTTCACATTTCTTTCATCATAATAGAAGAATGGTTGTTAGTTGCATTTTTGCACCCATATTTGGTAGGAAGTTGGAGAATGTATATTTTGGATTTATCGGTGACTTTTCAGTGTTTTGGCATCTGTGTTCCTTTAGCTTATATGGGATAAATGGTATAAAGTTCTCTAATTTATTCCACCTCTAAGAAATGGCATCCTAATTTCAATGAATGGAGCTGTTCGTAAAATAATATATTGCTTTCCTGTTGCCTTTACAAGCAGCATTCTCAGGATACTCACTTATCCTTAAGAATCATGATGTACATTTGCTTTGCTTTGAGTCATGACTTGATGAAGGCTAGAAGTCCAGCATGACTTACCCTACAGCCCCAGTTAAACTGATACAAGTTCAAACCCTAGCTTCCCAGATGGAGCTCCTTTGCTTATCTGCTGGGACAATAGAAAATCTCTTACCGTGATCCTGTATTGTGTCTGACAGGGTTATGCATGATGAAGTGAGTGACACTGAAAACATCAGGAAGAACCTCGCCATAGAAAGAATGATCGTAGAGGGCTGTGATATTTTGCTGGACACTAGCCAAACTTTCATCCGCCAAGGTAAGTCCTTGTTCGGCAGACCCACCATCTAAGTGGTCTCTGCACCTGTCACATTATCACCGGCAGATCCAGGAAAGCATTTTGGAGCAGGCTTGATTTAGCTGTTTGATTGATGCTGTTCATGCAGGATGTCCCCATGGCCTTGACCGAGGCTGTGGTTGAGGCCCACCTTTGTGCTGTTTCTTTTCAGGGGCCATGAAAAACAGCAACACAATAATAGTAAAGCACGAGTGGGACAGTAAATTACATTCTGACTGGACTCTCCTCCTCAGTGGACCGGACATTCTCTGCAGCTCCAGGGAGGACAGATTGCTCTGGCCGATTGGAGTGGCAGTGCCAGGTGGTGACGACATCCAGGCAAAGGCCCAGGAGAAACTTGCATTACTCAGAGCCCTTTCACATAGCAGTGGGGACAATGTCCGAAGTGAAAACAGCTGTCTCTTGTTCCCATTTTTCATCAGCACTTCCGGATCGGCCCCACATGATATGATTTGATTCAGTTGGTAACTCCAGTTGCCAGATGAAATGTCTCACTATCAACTTGCCCTGCCATATTTCGGTGATGGCGAAGGTATCATGTTTGAGGGGTGTGCTTTGGGGGCATCACCCAGTAAATTGAGCTTTTGAAGAGTTGTAGATATTTGTACTGGAAACTGTAGAGAAGCAACAACCTAACAGTCCATATTCCTCCATGGCTTTCATTACAGAGTGCAGGATGTAAACCACACTCCAAGTTCTTTTTAAGTGCTCAGGTGTTCTGGGGGCAGGGTATCATGCCCCACAAAATCGATTTGTGGCAATATATTGCACACAATCATAATTTTGAACTTGGTGAGGAGTGGCATATAAATTTGGGATTAGAATTAACCTTTAATGTGGTTTCTGTTTATAACATGCCAATATTATTTGAAGATATTTGCATTTCTAGTGCCTACCAAAATGTGCTGCTTAAAATCTTTTTTTACCTCATCAAACAAGACATTATTTGTGCTACACACGTTAATTTTTGCACAGAACACTTAAAAAATTTACCACATGCTTTTCTATTTTCCATATTTATTTACAAGGAGAGAAATCACACGTACGTTAAAGTTTGGAAGTATATTTCGGGATATGATACCTTTCTCATTTTTTGGCTTTAGTATTAATTTTTCTTTAAGTAATAGTGGACTCTAATGCTGACAACATCAGGCCTTCGTAACTCCCCCTCTATTCCTCCATACAGACCGTGTCCCCATATTGGCTTCCTGCCTTCCTGGCACTTGTCTGCTTCTGTGCCTTTACATGTGCTGGCCCTAGCCTGGACACCAGGAATGCCCTTATCCACCTTTCTTGTGCCTATGGAAGGTCTGCTTGTCCTACTAGGCTCAGGTCAGACACCTCCAAAGAGCCTTTTAAATTTCCTTCTCATCTTCCCCTCCTCTTCCCTCCAGTTAGAATGAATTTACCGTCCTCATCATTTCCGAGCCCCTTTGCTCCTGGTGCATGTATTTCATCCACTTGCTTGCATGCCTGTCTCTCCCAGTAATTGTAACTCTGAAGGGCAGTTTTTATGAATTCTCTCTTGCCTAGAACAATGCTTTCCATTATAGATAACCTGGAAAATGAACAATGGATTAAATTGAATTGCTTGTTGAAAACTGCAGTTTTGAATGTCAGCTGTCTTGTTTTGTATTCTTCTTGTAATTGGAGTTCACTGAAAAATACTTACTAATTGACTTGAGCTGTATACTATGTGAAAATGGTAACAAAAGTTTTTATAACTAGTATTCAATTTCTGAAAGGACTTTGGACTGAAAAGTATTATTACACATAAACTTTAACATATATCTACAAACTTAGTTGAAAAATGCTAGAAGGTCGAATCCAATGAAAAAATCATATTTTTTTTCATTGCACCTGGAGGAAAAGTAGTCATGAGCCACCTCTCCCTTTGATTCATGTCCAGATGTTATTTATTGCTTGTTCTGTACTACATGTTTGAGGTGCTTCTGTCAGCTATTAATATATCTGATGTTATTGCTGTATTGATGTTGATATAATGATTTGCCTTTCAGCAGTATTTTTCTGTGTTGTTTGGTTTGGTTAGTCTGTTTGGGAATTATTCAATAAAGGTGGTTTTAAAAAATCAAACCTTAATCTGAAAGTAATCCAATTACGGACAATTTGGAAAGTTTGCATTGTTTTGCTTTGGTTGCTCCTATTATTACTTTTACTAAATACCTTTAATAGGTTTTAAAACTCGTTGAGGTGGGTTCTTAAATTTTTTTTAACTTTGAGATATTCTATTTTCTATGAAATGGACTATAGTTTATCTCTAATTGTATACTAATATTTGCATTGTTTACTTTTAGGGGTGATATATGGTCTGTTTTTCAATGCGTGAGTGCGTGTGCAAAAGCTTATGTACAAATATGTGTGTGGTTTCAATCTTGAATGTATTTTTATTCTGAGGATTAGAAAAAATAAGGTCATCTGAAAGGCCTCCTCCGAATAGGTGTGATAGTCAATCTTGAATGTCAATCTGTAGGAATTTAGTGATTGACAAAGCAGGTTTTATTGTAAATTGATTCCAATTACTAGATGGTTGATGAGTACGATGCAAAGGACTATATCATAGCAGTGGTCTGACACTGTCATTTATTTTCCAAAATCTTTTCAAAGTTTCTTGAGCAAAATTGTCTGCGGCAATAATGGGTAGACATATAGCCACGTCATGGAGGTCAAATCTTGTCTCCTCCACTTCCTTGCTGGGTGATATTGGGCAATTTACTTAACCTCTCTTTGCCTCAGTTTCCTCCCTTTAAGTTGGGGTTAATAGTAGTAGCTGTCTTTTAGGGTTGTTGTGAAGATTAAATGTTCAGAAATGCGTCTAGACTAGTGTCTGTGAGATTATGACATAAACCTTAAAAACCAAGATCTAAATTTTGGAATGGGTGTCTATTTTCAGTAACATGAAATATATATGAATATTTATTAGAAGATAAAGACACTTTAAGTTGACATTTTGTGCAAAATCCATTAGTCATTGTTGTCTGGTGGAAATGTGAATCAGGAAAATTAAATAAAGGTGACCGAATTTAGAGCTAGATGCATTGAGAATGAGACATGAACCTCTGTGGTACTTTAATCATTCCCAGACTCAAAATCATGTACTTTCAGTGTACCAGTGTCCTTTGAAATTGTAACGTGGGGTCTAGAAATAGTTATACCTTCTCAAACGCCTAATCCAATAACCTGGAAATTGCTCTTCATTCTTTTACACTACTGAGTGGAATTAAGAATCAGGGCATTAGCCAGTCTTGAATGCCACGCTATGGGAATTTAGTGATTGAAACACAGAAGTGTTTTGGTAAGTTGACCCCAATTATTAGATAGACTGATGATGATGGTGATGCAAAATATCATATCACAGCAATGGTCTGATACTGAGGAATTACTGATTCAAGACTATGAGTTCTCTAATTTGTATCAACTAGAAAGGAATCCTCAGGTCTCATAGTTGTGTTGAAACATCATGTCAAACATAAGATGAAATGTGAAAAAAAAATCTACTTAACTTATTTTTCAACAAGCTTATTTTATAGACCAGTGTTGAAGTTGCTCACTTTTAATTCAGATGTATAGACTTCTGTACATACCTAATGCACACAGTCTCCTATTTGGATATGAGATGAACAGTTATAGATTAAGCATATTAGTGTATAGTTGCCAAGGAAACATTGGGTGTTTTTTACCTCAAAGTTAAAATTCACGGTAATGATTAATACATGAGTTAACTGTACTCTATAATTTCTGATTTACAAAATCATTAAATGCTAGAAGCATTTACCGGTGAACACATTATTATCCAGTTTTCATAGCCTTGGTTATATCCCTTCTGAAAATGACTCTCAAACCCGCTTGTCCACCTGTCTATGCTGCAGTCTTCCGCTCTGCCCTAACCTATCTGCCTGGATGACTCAGGACCGCCCATGGCAAAGCTAGAACTTACTGTCTTTTCCCATCCATTCCCTTTCTGACTTTCAGTTGTTATGCTGCTGAATCCACTGCCATCTCCTGGCGGGGATGACCCAGGTCCTCTGAAAGATCTCCTGTGGCTTCGGCTTCACCCATGGGTCTAATGAATACAACCTGCTGCTGCTGTTACTTGCCCATCTACTCCTCTAAGCATTCTGCCTTCTGCTTTTTTCATTGCTCCGTTATTCTTCATATTTAATTACATGCTGCCTGTGCTCTCTGCCAGTTTGCTCCCACCTACCTCTCCTCCTTCTTGCCCATTCCTTTCACTGGAACCAAGCCTTCTCCCTGCCCTCATTCCCCAGTCCCACACCCTCCCCCAGGACTGCCTCAGCAATTCTGCCTTTGTCAAGCAGCCCCACCTAAACACTCACCTGAATAGATGGAATTCAGGGAATCCATAGAAACTTGGGTTCTTTACCCCCAGCACATCTTTAGATCTCTGTAAAAGTAGATGCTGTTTGGAATATTCATATGTTAGTGTAAACATTTTGTGACCCACAATCATAGTTTTACTATTCTAAAACAAACAACAACAACAACAAAATCGGGAAACCCAGGAAATGTATGAAGAGGAAAATAAAGTAGCCTGCAATCTCATCTCTTAGTGATGACCACTGTTAATATTTGTGATAGTCATTTAATAGTTCTTATGAGGCTGAAAGGAGCCTTTGTAAGGCTGCATTTGGGGTAGGTGGTGGATTAAACAAATAGTAGAAATATTGCTGGCTCAGGGCATTTCAGAAGTCAGAGGCAAGGTATTTGCTAGCATCTTTTGTGGTACTTTTTGGTTTGATATTTAACTTAGATTAAAATTTTCTCTTGTGGGGAGCAGGCAGTCATTATTAGGGTGAAACTATATAAAGTCTATGCATAACTTCTCACATTGAATGGAAGACAGTTTTGCTCACAGGAATGTTCTGGGTATAGAATTTATGTGGTTTCTTTTCCATTTAGATTCCACAAAAAAATTTTATCACATATAATTTAAATGTAACCTGAAATGACTGCCCTTTAAAAATAGTCCTGGGCTTCCCTGGTGGCGCAGTGGTTGAGAGTCCGCCTGCCGATGCAGGGGACATGGGTTCGTGCCCCGGTCCTGGAGGACCCCACATGCCGCGGAGCGGCTGGGCCCGTGAGCCATGGCCGCTGGGCCTGCGCGTCTGGAGCCTGTGCTCTGCAGCGGGAGGGGCCACAACAGTGAGAAGCCCGCGTACCGCAAAAAAAAAAAAAATAGTCCTTAACTAAATTGCATTGAATTGTATAATTTGTGTATTTTTATAATGTACATGTATTGTACATTCTATTTTTAAAATACAAAGTAAACTGTATTAATGCTATTTATCTACCTTCAGTGCTCCAGGAAAATTAAATTTGATTTGCTTTTTATTATGTTATTTTATTACTCTATCTAATATATACCTTATTCTTATGTAAATAAATTGATTGAGATCAGATTATGAAGGACAGAGGGCAGAAGTGCCTCATTCTTTGAATTCAGTTTGGCTTTCTTTTAAACTTATTTTCCACCTTATAGATAATCAAGTCTAAAGTGTTTTACAAAGATAGTAGGAATTAGTGCAACCCTCAGAATGTAATGCATTGTTCCTTCTGCTCAGAGTGCAGGGGATTTACTTGTTCCAATGGTGCATCAAATAAATCCTTGGTATCTTGGGAAACAGGCCCTAGTGTTTTTACATCAGGAACAGCTCTCACTTGACAGAATTTTAATTACTGTGTGTTCTTCACTTTTGTGATCACCAGGTTCTCTTATTCAAGTACCTTCCGTTGAGAGGGGGAAACTTAGTAAAGTTCGCCTGGGTTCATTGTCTTTGAAAAAGGAAGGAGAAAGACAATGCTTCTTGTTTACAAAACACTTTTTAATTTGTACAAGAAGTTCAGGAGGAAAGCTGCATCTGCTCAAGGTACTGGTTTTATATGACTATTCCATTTATGTTCCATGCACTTAAGAGGCATCGAGGTTAACTTAATTATGACTTTCCTATGCCTGCTATCATAAAATAGATTGTCAGATTTCATGGTGAGGTAATATACAGTTACCAATCCTGACATTTACTTTGTTGTCAATTGGATCCAAAGTAATAGAAATTTAAGTGTGCATTGCCATAAAGAAGAGCAATTAAAATCATAACCTGGACAAAATTGCTAGTTGGTGACTACTGAGCTACAAAAATCTTGTCAAATTACTGCAGTGTACTGATTATATAATATTTACTAAATGCTCTTTTATCTTGCTCAGTACCAGGAGTAAGCAAACTATGGCCTGCAGCTTGTTGCCTGTTTTTGATAATAAAGTTTTATTGGAACACAGCCATACTCATTTCCTTACATATTGTCCCTGGCTGTTTTCATGCTTTTTTAGAACAGCAGATTTGAGCAGTTGTGATAGAGATCACATGGCTTGCAAAGCCTAAAAGGTTTACTAGCTGGCTCTTAACAGAAGGAGTCTGCCTTATCTGTACCTTCTGTTATTAGTGCCTGAAAATATTATCCAACATTACAACAAAGGCTTCCTACTGCTTAAATCACTTCCTGGTTGGATAGTTCTGCCCTTTGCTGAGCTGCATTCACTCTACAGGGCCCCTAAGGTGCTATATAGTCTCCCATAGACTGACTTGCTAAATTTTATAAACATCGGGAGTGAGAGTCGGATGTGGGGAAGAACCATGAAGTTCAATGAATTCAGTTACTTTTACACATCTAAGTTTAATTTTGAACTCTGAAAAATTATTTATGAAGCAGAATTGCTGTTTTCTTCTGTGGCAGGTTGAATGTAAGGTTTGCAAATCACAGGTTCCCAACCTGTGAAAGACTCTTAGCCTCTTAATGAAAAATTGGTCTGTTTCCAGACAGGTGGAGTTCTCTCTCTAATAGAATGTACATTGGTTGAGGAGCCCGATACAAGCGATGAAGACTGTAAGTCACATACTATCACTTAGAATTATATTAGAATTAAATAGTCCTATGGTTTTTATTCATTCATAGCTAAGAAGAGCTGCTTAAGGAAGCAGGAAAGATGTTAAGAATAAACTCCCTGAATTCATTTATATATGAAAATTTCTGTTGAGCCATTTAAACTGTGACCTGGTTAAACCGCCTTTGGGAATTCATATTTTACTGAATTTGTCTCTTGATAGTGACTTTGCAGTGGCAGAAAAGAAAGAGATTGAATTAGTGTGTTGGAATTCCGTAAATTATGGAAATTAAAAAAAAACCCCATGAAATGAAAAGGAAAGCAGGATCCTGGTCCTGAGTAACCTACTGATCTCAGTTTCTTCATCTGCTTATGAGCTTAACAAAGTCTTCCCCATGCCCAAGAAGCACTATATTGCTGAAATGAGATTCTGGACTTAAATGCACATTGATTGTATTACTAGAACCATGTGAAAGCAATTATCACTCATACTTTTGCGTTCACATCTAATTGTTTGGTTTACATGTGTTGAAGCCAAAGGTTCTGGGCAAGTGTTTGGACACCTGGATTTTAAAATAGTGGTGGAGCCTCCTGACGCTGCCCCTTTCACTGTGGTCTTGTTAGCACCTTCACGCCAGGAGAAAGCTGCCTGGACAAGTGACATCAGTCAGGTAAGCAAGTGGCTTTGGCCCTAAGTTGGGTTTTGTTTTTGTTTTAAATTTTACAACATAAACTTTTGGGAAAGAGTTTTAGAGTCAATTTATTTTTATTAGAAAATTATATCTGGTTGCTGTGGTCACTACCAGTACCACTATATGTCTTCATGTATTAAATCATTTGTGGTTGTTGTTTGTTTAAAATTTACTTGAAATGTAGTTATTGCATTTTGTGTCCTGGGCACTTTTTACAAGCTGATAATGTAGTCACTTGTGTTGGACAGTGTTAAAATTGCCCTGTGAGTAATAAATTCTCCAGTGACCTCACTAGATTTTTTTTTTTTTTTTTTTGCTTATTTGTTAATGAGGTAGGAAAATGGTGAGAGATTCAAAAACAGCTAACAAGGACTATGGAATCAAATCAAAGAAGAGATACTGTCTGTAGGATGAAGCCTGAAAATGAGCTCCTATATTTTATATAGAAAAAATTAGGGAACAGATTTGCTTACCTTTCCTTGATCAGCAATGCCCAGTTAGGGAATTGCTTCATTTATTCAACATTTGAAAGAATGTCAAAACTTTGTGATGATTGGACTTGGGCATTCTTCAATCCAAGCTCCACATTAATTTTGGTTCCATTAACCAATCTAGGTGAAAAGGGAAGCTGTGTAAGGAAAATATTAAAAGAAAGCTTGATTATTATCTTCAAAGTCGTTAACTCAAGGAAGATTGGGGCAAACAGGAAAGGCATATGCTATAGATCCCATTGTCTTCCTTTTCCGAAGAGCTCATAGTACTTATATACAGTAAGTCCCCTACATACAAACTAGTTCTGTTCCGAGAGCGCATTCATAAGTCCAATTTGTTCATAAGTCCAACAAAGTTAGCCTAGGTACCCAACTGACACAATTGACTATATAGTAATGTACTGTAATAGGTTTATAATACTTTTACACACAAATAATACATTAAAAAACAAACAAAAATTAAAGAAAACATTTTTAATCTTACAATACATTACCTTGAAAAGTAGTGTAGTACAGTACAATGGCTGGCTCTTCTTAGCATACCAGCTACATCACTGCTACTTTTGCACTTGCTTCCGGACATCCTGGGCTTGAAATAAGATACTGTACTACTGTACTCTATATAGTACTGTACAGTAAAGTACACAAAAGCACAATCACTTGTACAGGATTCACGCATGTGACAACGTACGCCAGACACGTGAACTAACTTACGTGATTGGACATGCAAACGCACGTTAGCATCTTTGGAAGTTCGAAACTTGAAGGCTCATATGTAGGGAACTTACTGTATAAGACTTAGGTATAAATAGAAACTATATCATAGTTCTTCAGACACTTAATTTTTTTCGGAGTGACTAAAAACTGAGGGGAAATAGAAAGAAAATGAATGGGCAAAATAATTATTTTTGTATGTCAATGAAATTTTACAGTCTCATTTGACCCTTACAGTAGTATTCTGAAGGCTAACAGAAATAGTAGTCCCATTTCACAGGTGAGAAACCTGAGGTTTGGAAGGTTAATAAGCATTTGTCCAAATACACAACTGTGTTGAGTCAGGACTCAAACCTAATCTAAGCCTTTTATTAGCACTCTAAATATACTCTACTGGAATTCTGGATTTTTACTTCTTTTCTCCCGGGACTGTTTCGATGATGAATAAATAGCTGAAGTGAAGGTGCTGCTTTTCTGGTTAACAAAGGAATGAAAATATGGGATCTTGTGTATTTGCATAATTACATCCTTGTGGTGATTTATTAATACTTTCATTAGCTCTATGCTGTATGAATTAATACTTTAATTAAGTCTCTGTAGTACATCTTTTACCTGATGAGACTCTGAATCAGTCATTGATTCTATGCACGTTAATTGAGCAATCACCATGTGCTGCCAGGTACTGTGTAGGTACCAGGCATATGGCAACGGTCCCTGCTCTCAAGGAGATAGGCAGGCTAGTAGGGAAGAAAGGGAAGTAGACAACTTAATGCAACAAAATTTTGTATGTGTTGTGAAGCCAAGATAAGTAGGAAAAATAGGGAGAATTGGAGTGTAGGCAAAGATGTTTTTCCAGCTGCTTATAGCTTCTACCTTATGATGTAACTGGGGCTCCTAAGATACAGAGTTGATAAAAGCACTAAGTGATCTTCCTTAGGGGGCCTGGTGAGGCATTGCTAAAAGAGAAAGACCCATGGGGTGCATGAATGATTCTATGCCTGGTCCTTTAAAGAAAGGATCCAATACTTTGCTTCCCAGAAGCATCCAAGTGATTCTCTCTACTTAGTCTACATCTTGAGTTGAGTATACAACTTCTTCCTGTGTCTCCAAGTTTCTATGACTAATATATTAAGTTGATTATATGTACAATTGAATTGGAGAAGGAAACAACAGAAAATTGTATCTTTCTGAGGGACAATGATATCATTACATGAAATTACTGTGTTCCATAGAGCCTTGATATCGTGTGTCTTTGACACTTATGATTTCAGCCACTCAGATATTTATGCAGTGATACTGTATGCCAGGCACTATTTAGGCACTTGTGATATATCATGGACAGGAGGCAACAGCAGCAAAAAATTCCCCGACCTTGTGTAGCTTACATTCTAGTGTGGGGAAAACTGAAAATAGCAGTATACATAATAAGTAAGTATATAATATTTTATGTCAGAGGGTGATAGGCCAGGGTAAGAAGGATTGGGCTACTGGAGGTAGATGGGGGTTGGTACAATTTTTAAAAGATGATCATCTTATTTTGAAGAAGACATCTAAACAAAGACTGCAGCAGGTGATGGAAATACCATGTTGATATGTAATGAAGGGAAAGTCGTTCCCTTGGCAGTGCAGAGGGAACAGCCACTGCAAAGACTCTAGAGTAGGAGGACACTGCATATTTTGAGTAATAGCATGAAGGCTAGTGTGGCTGAAGGGGAATGTGCAAGAGGGAAAATAGAAAAAGAGGAAGTAATTTAAGTGGAGTTGTTAAGTAAGCAGTGGGATATAGATGTTAAGCGCTTGGAGGGAGGTCCAGGTGGGAGACTCTACGCCATTTAGATGGTATTTAAGCCCTGTTGAGATCACCCAGGGAGCAAATGTAGATAAACTGAGAAGAGGGCCATGGACTGGGTGAGGAGTCTTGGAGAACAACAAAGAAGAGAAGGAATCAGCAGAGCAATTGGAGGATAGCCAAGAGGACATGGTGTCCTGTAAGTCAAGTGAAGAAAATGTATCAGGGAGTGGGGAGTGATTATGTCAGCTGCTACTGAAAGCTGAGTATGGTAGTGAGTGTTCTGAGATGCTTAGTGATTTTCCTGACTCAGGGTTTGAATGGTGAGTGGTAGAGACAAGAGTGCTCCACTGTTGATTGAGCCTAGCCTACTGCCCAGCAGCCTGGCATCTCAACCGGGCTTTGTTCTCTGCTTAAAGCATTTTCATCTTATGGGGAAAATTATGTGCTATACACATGTTGATGGAATTTGTCAGTATTCCAAGTATGCCTCTGGACATATTCATTATTAAGATGAGTCTACAGAATGCTTGAAAATGTACTTTTTAATATTTTATCATGTATATGTAAAAATATGGACACAAAAAGGAAACCAGAAAGACTCCCAGCACCCAGATCACTAAATAAATGTTTATCAAAGTGTCTTCCACAGATAATTACCCGAAGGTTTTTTTTTTTTTTGAATTTTACTTATATTTTTATACAGCAGGTTTGAAGGGTTTTTTTTAATACAGATTCCTGAACCCACATTCCAGACACCCCCCCAGGTTTAACAAGCTCCACAGATCATTTTTGCGCAATTAAATTCGAGAAACCCTGTTCTGAAAATCAAATGTTTCCACCTCTAAACCCCTCACAACCCTGCTATACAGAAATAATTGAACAGTTTGACTCTAAGTGTATATATGCATCATTTTTTGCTTTTTACATCTTTTTATATTCCTGTGAATTCTTCATATTGGTGTCTTCTAATAGCAATATATGTATATTCTATCATGTTAACTTACCACTTTTCTAGCTCTTTCTGAATAATTAGGCACTCAGGCAGTTTCCAAGTTTCAGCATTAATATATGATGTGGTGCTAGCCATCTTTGCACAGGGAGTTTCTCCCCTTTTAAAGGTCCCTTGGTGGTGTATCTTACCCACAGCCGGTAAGGCTGGTACAGGGGGCCTGATCACTTTCATGATTTCATGATACATGACTCGACAGACTGCCCAAACGCTACAAGGAATATGTAACTCATCATTTCACAGCATCATCAGCAAGGTATCTGTGCAACTTTCTTCTAAGTCCTGCCAATGTTGAGTTTTGTCACATTTGTCACATTTTCCTATTTAATGGAAAAGTGATATTGCTTTCTAGTGGGTTTAATTTACATTTCTGCAATTATCAGTGAGGCTAACATTTTCCACTGTTTCTGTTTCTTGTCTGTTTATACCAGATGGACATTTATCCATTGGAGCTATCCTTACAGACTAGGGAAATGAGCATTTTCTTTCAATCCAGATTATGAATATGTTCTCCATTATTATTTTTTTAAATTTTATTTTTATTTTATGTGGATCTTTTTAAAAAGTCTTTATTGAATTTGTTACAATATTGCCTCTGTTCTATGCCTTGGTTTTTTGGCCGTGAGGCCCATGGGATCCTAGCTCCCTGACCAGGGATCAAACCCACACCCTTGTATTAGAAGGCAAAGTCCTATGTTCTCCATTATTTTGTCTATCTATTTTTGTCACTCTTTGTTTTGCAAAATTTTAATTTTTTAATTTTTCCTGGCTTGATTTGATACCACCTTGCTAAGCTATTGTACCATGTTGTACTAATCATGTGTAGTTCTTATTTGAGATAATAAAGTGGTGCCTGACTATTGATACAATCCCAGTTTCACATAGAGAACTCTATACGAAAAGTAAGATGTTTAGCTTTGTCAGGCCTCTCTCTCTGAAGCTGTAATCTTTAGAAGTAACAATGGCTTGAACGACTAATTATACTTTTAGTTCCACCAGCAAGGTCATAATTAACCGTTGGTGCCGCCAACAAAATGTGCAAGTGGTTAATGGTCTTGACCAATAATTCTTCCCTTTTTCATCTATTTATAGGGAAAAATTTGAGGCTGAAGATTTGACCATTCATTTCAATATAGTGCATTCATTTGTGCATGTCTTACTGTCATACATAATTGTGTATTAAACAGATTTTTCTATAATTATGGGTATCAACTAAAACGCAGAATTAAAATTCACCTCTGAGCTTCTTGGTTTGGGCAGATGTGTCAAAATACAGGCAAATTTGTAGCACACTGACATGCTTCCTCCCTTAAAATAACTTCTCTGGAATCAATAGGGAATTTTTTACTTTAATATAAAAAGGTGAAATTAAAAGAGAGAAACTGAATTTACTGTTCTTCCTACTACTTAGAAGTATTAGGAAGGTAAAAAAAAAAAAAATGGTGGCACAGTACACCACTGACTTTGCAGATATTTCCTTAAGCAAGACCCTCCAAAAACCTTGCTGGAGGGAATTCCCTGGTGGTCCAGTGGTTAGGACTCTGCACTTCCACTGCAAGGGACACAGGTTGAATCCCTGGTCGGGGAACTAAGATCCCACAAGCTGTGCAGTGCGGCCAAAAAAAAAAAACCCCAAGAAACAAAAAATAAATCAAAAAAATTACCTGGGGCTTTTGTGAGTATACATATTCCCAGGCTCCACCCTGGTCATAGTCATCACAAACTGAACTAGAATAGCCATGACCTAGGAATCTGCTTTTGTTAATATCCTGTTAATTTCAAGGTTTATAGTGATTCACATAAATTCAATATATCCTTAAAGATATGTGACATCCTGATTATTTTCATGTCTTTCTTCTTAACTGAGTGAACTGCGTTCATTTTCCCAGGACTCAGTCTCTTCTCCCCAACACAACCAAGATATGTGCTTATATGATCATGAATATATACCATGGCTTCCAATATAAATATATTCATACACATATTCGTAAGCATAAATTCTGTTGTAGTTTAACTTTTTTCTGGAAGAGAACTCTTTCTTCAATGTAGCAGTACTGAAAATGCCAAATGGAAGTGAGATAAAGGCAAAATACTCTGGTTGAAGTAGAATTGGTGGACCGAGAGCCTTCAGGAGTCCTGTTTGTTCACACCCTTGCTGTCACTGAAGCCTGTCTGTGGAACCTCCAAGAAATGAGTCCATTTCAAAACCACTCCTCTAGTTATAAAGCAGAAAATAACACACCATTGTAAAGCAATTATACTCCATTAAAGATGTTAAAAAAAAACACTCCTCTATTATAAATATACCATAATATGTTTTATATATACATGTATGTATATGTGTGTAGATATATATATATATATATTCATCCGTTGCACAGATAGGTGTGGCAGTTATCAAAGACGTTTTTGTACATTTAAATATGACTTCTTATTACATGGTCTTTTGAGCTATAGTTCAGATTGCATGTACATTTTCTTCTCCTGAAACTTGAGTGTAAGTGAAAATTTCTTTTTCTTCCTGTTGAGAGTAATTTTAATGCTTAACACAATGAATCAGAAAGATTTATGAATGAGATCTGACATTGGATAATAAGATGTTCAAAAGTAGTCACATAAATCTTCTCTTTTGGATCTAAAACACTTATCCCAAATTTCAATTCTGGCAGTGTGGAGGACTGCACTGATTTAGATCCCTTCTAGCTACAAACAAGAAATGTTTAATAATAAAATCAGTATAATAAAAAATTTAATACGTTGGTGATATTTACAGATATAAAGGGAAATCTCTAGTTGCCAGAAATAACAAGGGAGCTTAAAGTCAGGGTAGACAGCATGTAAACTGAAGACATAGAGACTTGGGAATGATTTTAGTTTGGATATTGGTCCCACGGCCGAGGGGTATTAACAAAAGGAGTGAGGGTTAGCCTTGGGCCCCTTAAAGGAATTGAGATCCTTGTTTGAGGCCCTTGTTTGAAGCCTGGGCATTGGAAGGCTGCCCCCTCCATGAAATAAGAACTCAAAAAACCCATTAGGCCAGGAGAGACATTAGGAAGTTTGTCTTTGTCTTGGGTTCTGAATTTTCTTTTAATTAATTAATTAATTAATTAATTTTTGGCTGCCTTGGGTCTTTGTTGCTGCACACGGGCTTTCTCTAGTTATGGCGAGCAGGGGCTACTCCTCTTCGTTGTGGTGTGCGGGCTTCTCATTGCGGTGGCTTGTTTTGTTGCAGAGCACAGGCTCTAGACGTGGGCTTCAGTAGTTGTGGCACACAGGCTCAGTAGTTGTGGCGCACAGGCTTTGTTGCTCCTCAGCGTGTGGGATCTTCCTGGACCAGGGCTCTATCCTGTGTCCCCTGCATTGGCAGGTGGATTCTTAACCACTGAGCCACCAGGGAAGCCCCTTGGGTTCTGAATTTTTAAAAAGCTCCTTTGAGAAAAACAAATGTGTTTCTGGCCTATGGATTTGAAATGCAGAGTTACAGTATTCAAATGGTGTGAAAATTCCAAACTGAGAAATTAATGCAAAAACAATATTTGGACTGTTGGTAACCCAGAATGCTTGGTAGAAGCAAACACAAAGTCACTGCATTAGCAACACCTCAACAGTTCAGGGCTCATGACAAGGTGCTCAAAATCAAAAATTACAAATCTTGTGAGTAAAAGATCTATCAAGAGTGAGAGTCAGAAGACATAGTGAGCAGTATAATTAGCACTGCTGGAACTTCAGATAATAGAGTGATAACTTAGAAAAGACTGTGAAAAAGAATGTTTAAAATATAATAAAGCTATGAAAGGAAGGAAGGGAGGAAGGGAGGAAAGGAAGAAGGAAGGAAAGAAAAGAATAGATCACTGTGTAAAAAGGACCAGGCTGATCAAAGAACCAAATAGAAAATCGAAACATGAAAACTATAGCCCTAAGTCATCCTAAGTCTGTCGTCTGTGTAACTATATTATTGCTTAGACAGTTAAAGGAAACTGAAGGAACACTATATACTTGCCACAATTCTTACCAAACACCATCTCTGCCCTCCCACTTCCTCTGTTGGTTACCCAAGTGGCATCCTCATTCTGCTCAGAAACAGTGAGAGTGAAAAGTCTAAGGAATAGCTAGAAACGTCACTGGGGTGAAGGATCTCTTAACCCCTCCTTTCTTTCCCTGTCTGTGTGCAGTATCTGTCCCCATACAATCTTTTCCCCCATTCCTCCAAACCCCCCACTCATAGTTTCATAAGAACAGGGATAATGTTAATCCATTTTCCCACTGGAATTAGGAAAGTGAATTTAAAGTAGTTTACCTTATTCATCTTTTTAAAAAATATTTATTTATTTTGTTGTGCCGGGTCTTAGGTGCAGCAGGTGGGCTCCTTAGTTGTGGCATGAGAACTCCTAGTTGCAGCATGCATGTGCGATTTAGTTCCCTGACCAGGGGTCAAACCCGGGCCCCCTCTCTCTTACTGTCTTCTCCATTATAAACGCACACACCAGCCAGCCTCATCTCTTCGTTTTCCCCTGTTTGTTCATGCTTAGAAATGGAGTCATTGGCGTCTCTTTTCATCTAGCCCTGACTGAGAGCTCTCCCTTTGAGGCCCTGTGGCTGTTTTGAGACCTAAGAGGATACCCCACCTACTGGTAGCTTGGTTCACTGGTGGAAACATTGACTCCATACAACTGGATACTAACTTAGGATATTGCAGTTTCAGGACTTATGGAAGAATACCATGTCCAACTTCCTGCTGCTCAAAACTGATAGGAGGAGCAGCATTTATTTAGCCTAAAGAAGAGCAGCCTATACGTACCCTTTTCTGCAGAGTGTGAAATCTGTGCTTGGAACCAGATGAGCAAAGGCAGGCCCCCATTCTTTGGGGCCCACCACAGAGTGGTTAGTCTGGAACTGTACTCTTCATCCAGTGTTGAGGGAGTTTGTAAGAAATGGTTTGGTAAAAACTGTGATTACTTTAAGGATGTTGTTGAGATAATGTTCACGACATGATTCAGTGTTTTCTTTATGAGAACCCGTGAGATAATTTTCCTCTGGACTCAGACTAGGATGAATTGAGCTTCTGTTAAACCATGAATTTTGTAGCTCATCATGTGGCCCCCTTTGAGTTGGCTGCTCCATAGCTCAGCTAATTTTGAGGACCATGTATAGCAAATGTTTGGGACTTCTCAACATAAAGTACGTGTGGTGGATTGATCCCAGGCTTCATTTTATTATTTTCCACCCTTTATCCAAATCCTCTCTAATTTTCTTACTAATTTTGACTTTGTCTTACTATATGTATTTTTGTAATCCACCTATGGGAATAAGATATAGTATAAACTCAGCACATGTAACCTAATTTGTAGTTAGATAACCATAATTATTCATATAAAAAGATAACTCCAAATTCCAGGTGCTTCAAGAAATGAATTGAGGGGAACTTTAAAATATTCTACTTTATTCCCAGAAGTTGAGATCCTCTATACCTGGTCATTGAAATAATGGCATAAGACATGAGGAAACAAATTTTTAAGGAAAAACAAGCATGAAAATGGCTGATATGCTAAGTAGGGGATCAATAGTTAGGGGATGCCAGTGACCCAAAGTTTCTTATATGCATATTCATTCTTTTATTAGACATTGGGGTTTAGGATAAACCCTGAGTTCAAGAGCTCTGTGAAATCACGTGGCAATCAGCTTCTTCACACCATTTAATTACAGTCATAAAGTACTACATGGTATCCTAGTAACTAAAAGTAATTTCTGATTTTAAAGATTGTTCAAATCTTTTTTTTCATTTTCTGTTTTGTTTAAAGAGAATACGTATAATTCAAAATAAATCCTTCTGTAACCCAAAGTAATTGCAAAGGGAAATTTTGAATTGATAAGGCATAGATATAAGTAAAAAAGGTAGAGAAAATTAGCAAAATTTCCTGAAAGAAAAGAGAAGGGAGATGAACAGGGCTTTATGTGTGCCAGAAACAGGAGAAATTATACAATACATCCTCACCGAACTAACACGGTGCCAGTAGAAACTGCTAGAGAAGCTAGTAAAATGTGGGAATTTACTGGCAAAAAGCACCGAGAAGCAGGCACAGAGCTTACTAGTGAGAGAGAAGATGAATTCCATCCAAGCAAGCCACCATTTCTACTCTGCCTGCTCCATACCACCCCCTAGGGCAGAGAATGAATATAGCAGAGGCAGTTTATACCTCACTAGAGGTGTAAACTTCTCAAGTAGTGCTGGGACTTCCAGAGAATTGTGCCAATGTGACATTATGCTCAGAATCCTTGGGAAACACATTCTAGGAAAATGTAGCCCTTATATCCATCCTCAAGCATTTGCCAGGTGCACAGTTTTGGTATTTGGATATTGAATCTGTTCATCGGTGTGTAATGTTTCCCTGCCTCTGTGTGTGTGTGTGTGCACGTGTGTGCATATGTGCACAAATGAGAAACTAAATTGTTTTGTGATATAAATAATTCTGGGAATATATGCTCCGCCTAGGTTTTCAGGTGGGTTTAACTGTCTATTTTTTAATTTCACAGTGTGTGGACAACATACGGTGTAATGGTTTAATGACTATAGTGTTTGAAGAAAATTCCAAAGTTTCTGTGCCACATATGATTAAGTAAGTGTGATAGTCCTTTCTCTTACATTTTAATCAGGATCAAATTGGTAGAGAATGTAAAACCCTGAATAAAATATTGTTTCAGTAGGCTTCTGCTTCCTACTCTGCATATGTTTGACAGTAATGTGATTGATAATTCATGATATGCCATTATAAATAATAAGACTATCACAATGGTTTTTCAGATTCATAGTTTATTGACTCACAGCATAGAAAAATAGTTTTTCATACTGTTCAGATGCCTTCCTCAGTACAAAAAGCCTTTCAAAATTTTCAGGTTCAATGGATGGACCTAGAGATTGTCATACTGAGTGAAGTAAGTTAGACAGAGAAAGAGAAATATCTTATGGTACGGTATCGCTTACATGCGGAACCTAAAAGAAATGATACAAATGAACTTATTTACAAAACAGAAACAGACTCACAGACTTAGAGAACTAACTTATGGTTACCAGAGGGGAAGGGTGGGGGGAAGGGAGAGATTGGGAGTTTGGGATAGACATGTACACAATGCTGTGTTTAGAGTGGATGGCCGACAAGGACCATATATAGCATAGGGTACGCTGCTTTATATTATGTAACAACCTAGGTAGGAGGGGAGTTTGAAGGAGAATGGACACATGTATATGTGTAGCTGGGTCCCTTTGCTGTGCACCTGGAACTGTCACAGCATTGTTGATCAACTATACTCCAATATAAACTTAAAAGTTTTTTTAAAAATTTCAAGTTCATAGGTAAAATCGTGATAGCCAGATGTGTCAGAGGGTGGACAAAAGTTTGGCAGATCCTTTTGCTGTCTTCTCCGTGGGTGTGAATCATATTAGTCAGATTTGGTTGTAGAGATACATTTAGATTTTGAAGACACTCAACATGAATTAACTGGCTTTTCCATGGTACCATTTACCCATAGCCTATATATGGATTTGTCCCAGAGGCTATTGCCCAGGCCTGCCATCCTGCTCTCTATATGTTTTGTTAACAAAGCAAATCCTAGAGAATGGACTTGAGGACATGGTGAGGGGGAAGGGTAAGCTGGGACAAAGTGAGAGAGTAGCATGGACATATATACACTACCAAATGTAAAATAGATAGCTAGTGGGAAGCAGCCGCATAGCACAGGGAGATCAGCTCGGTGCTTTGTGACCACCTAGAGGGGCGGGATAGGGAGGGTGGGAGGGAGACGCAAGACGGAGGGGATATGGGGATATATGTATATGTATAGCTGATTCACTTTGTTATACAGCAGAAACTAACACAACACTGTAAAGCAATTATACCCCAATGAAGATGTTAAAAAAAAAAAGTGATCAACACTGGAAAAAAGAAAACAAAAACATACAAACAAAAAAAAGCAAATCCTATAATTTAATATGATCACTAAGAAAACTAGTTTTAAAATGAGAAGTTATATCAATAACTGCGTGCCATAGCTCTCTATATTAATGCTTTTGTCTCTACATACTTTTTTGTTTCCAAATTCAAAAATTGTTTTGGGAGGATTTTCAAGCTAACCAAATTGTTCCCTACTCTCCTTTTTTGGTTATTTGCAGTCCAAATTCTAAGAATAAAATGTATTTTTAAAAGCAGTCCTGTTATATCTTTCCAAAAAAGTTACATGAAACTAAGAAAATGTTTGTCTTCCATGCCTTTTTATGTGGACTTTTTTTAGGTCTGAGCTGTTTAAGACAAAGAAACAACATCAACTTTTCTCTTCTGATAGGTATTAATTATAATTAGCATCATTCCAATGGTATAAACTTTAAAACTTATTAATTATTGTATCAGATGAAGGCAGAGTACATTATACTCTGCCATAATTACTACAGAAAAAATATAAAAGGATGATACTGTTTTAAATTGCTAGTCAAATTTTAAAATATTTTGAGTAGGGTCATTTTAAAACTCTCGGGCAAAGATTCCTTTAGCATTCAGTTTTCTAGGTTTTTAATTTAGTATAGTTTTAAAAAAACAGGTCAGTTAAAAATGTACGATACTAAAATTAAAACCAAGTATGGAATATTAAGTCAAAAGTTTCAAATTATGACTTAATTTTTAAGTTCACATCACCAGGTTAGTTTTCTTATTAGTTTTCTACCATAGTATTCTTATCTTAATATTTCACAAAATAATATATATTATCTTAATTCCTTATTAAGAGTACTTTCGTGAAGCTTAGACATCCATGAAAGTCCAATCTGCTTTAGAATGAGAATAAGTTGGACTTGGTGGCCAAGTTATAAGCTCCTAAACCTTCGGGCAGCTGCACACCCACTATGTATACATTTTGTTCACTTTAAAAATTAGTACAGAGAAAAACTTTAGTTTTGTGCCTGACCAAGTTACGGCTGGCGCCTGAATGCATCTTATTTCCTCTGTGATGGCAGTTTGACTAATGCCCATGTCCAATCTCATTTGTATTGATATAATTGCTTCCTGTACAGACCAAGACTTTCCTGCGTTTGGGTGCACAGGGAGGGTCACTGCAATGAGTTGGAACCACTCTCCTGGGAGAACAGAAACCTGTCTCGCGGGCTGTAGGGATTTCCTATTGGAGCCACACATGTTTGGATGCCCATCTGTACTCTACTAGATATATTCCCAAGGCAGAGTTTCATGTATTTCATATCTTTCTTCCTTCTGTTTTTCCCTGCTTCATTGAGCCTGGTTCTCCTCAGTCAGAGAAAGAGGATGATTTTTCTCTGTTCCTTCTGATAGTCTCCTCCATGGCACTATTCTACCCTAAATTCTGTATTCTTTCTACCTTGCACATCTCTCTGGCTACATGCAACGAGAAAAAAAAAAAAAAAGATGTTTTACAGAGTTAAAAGAAAAAATTATCCTACCCTAATGGCATTACTTTGCAGGCACTCACTTCCTTTTAAAACTTACTAATTACAATAGGTGATTTGGGTTTCATGTCTCAAAATTACTTTTTTAAGTGTTTACCAAAAAGGAGTTGTTATTATCATAGGAGGCTTAAGTAACACATTGTATCTTCTCGAGGGTCCCTTAGGAAATTAAGATTTTGTTCAATGTAATAAAAGAAAATTAAATAATTTCCTAATATTTAATTTCCTTTCTTAAAATGAAACTGTAGTCATAATTTTGAAGGACAGTGGTGCAATTAGTCAGTTTCAATTTCATGTTGGCTACACTATATTTTTTCCTCCTAGTGTTTGGTTAAAGTAATTATAGTCAAAAGATGCAAAGCTCAAAACTATGAATAGAATGCAAAATCATGACATTTATTAGGTGATTATATCCCTTTAAGTGATGTTTTATGCTTTATGTATATAGGCTAACGCTTGCTTTCTTTTAATAATAGTTGCCCTCAGTTTTCTTGGAAAATAGAGATTTTAGGTGGGAAAATGGTGGGAGAAAAAGTGATTACCTCGATTAGCCATCCTCTAGACAGACTGGTTGATTCATAAAAGTTTCTAAGGTCTTTTAACAAATGAGAAGGATTAAGAACCAGGAAAGTAAACTTGGTTGAGGGTCACATACTAAGTGCAAAAAAGAGCCATGCTATTTTCAAGAATCTCAAAAGATGCACTTACGTATTTTCGAGATCAGTGATGTGACTAAAACTAACAGGCCACCCTTAGTTCCTCACCAGAAGTAAGCTACTCATTTAAAATGCTCTTTCAAGCCTGCAGGTGAAGTCCTTCCATCTGCACTGAGCTTACTTCGGGGTGGAATGTTTCCAAGAGCAAGCTAAGGAAGCTATTGATTTCTTTTTATCCCAAAGAAAATAAATATATAACTTAAAATCCCTTGAAGTGCTGAAAGGGCTAATTAAGGGCACTCACTCAAAACAAGCCAGCTGATTCTTAGCAAGCAGCTGCCTCACTGAACATTGCTGACCCTGTAGTGTATCCTTTAATCAAGTGGTGAAATCCAGGACTTCACTGACTGTTCTGACATGCTGTCATGAAGGGGGACTTGGGGTCTCAGATGGGAACGTGAAGGCTACGGGCAGTCCTAGCCAAGGTATGCGTTTCTTTGAGCCCCACTTGGATTCAGCCTCAGCTTCCAAGCTTTTCATCTTATGAACTTGGCCTCTATGCCGGCTTCTTTTGCCCTTTCTAACCAAGGTGCACCATGGGCTGAGGGCTCTGAGCACAGCCAAGGATCTTGAGGGCTGCCGTGTGAATCTTCCCTCCAGTTTGCTGTCTATCTGGAGAGGCTGCCGCAGGCTTCCAGTGCGAGGGCCTCAGGGTGATGGGTTGAGGAGGAGCCAGGTGGGAGGTTTTAGAGAATGAGAAAAGCCCAGCACTGCAGGAGGGCACTGTTCAGGGGGAATCTTTAGAAGAGTTGACTGCCTATATTACAGCCATTACTTTTTTTTTTTCCTGTACGCAGGCCTCTCACTGTTGTGGCCTCTCACTGTTGTGGCCTCTCCCGTTGCGGAGCACAGGCTCCAGACGTGCAGGCTCAGCGGCCATGGCTCACAGGCCCAGCCACTCCGCGGCATGTGGGATCTTCCCAGACTGGGGCACGAACCCGCGTCCCCTGCATTGGCAGGCGGACTCCCAACCACTGCGCCACCAGGGAAGCCCAGCCATTACTTTTTTTATGAAGACATTTTTAACACTGCAGAATATTGAAAATGTAAGGAAAACACAACATTTCACACAATTTATGGTTTAAATTGTAATCGGAAAATGGTTGGCCTTAAATGCATTTATCAGCCAGAAAGAATGAAATGGATTAAGCATTCTTTTCTGACATTCAAGAAGTTAGAAAAATAATGACAAAAATCAACTGTAGGAAAGTGTAGGAAGGAAATAACTAAGATAAGAATGGAGATTAATAAATTAAAATACAGAAAAACAGTAGAATTGATCAATCAAAAAGCTGGTTCCAGAGGGAAAATACCTAATAATATAATCTATTAGTTTAATCAAGAAAAAAGGAGGAAAGCACAGATGTACAAAATTAGAAGTGAGAAAAAGAAATAACCACAGATAACAGCAGTGATATTTGGGTCTCCTCTTCCTCCCCACCCCTCTGTGGGGAGACCGTCACCCGCTACTTTTTTTTTTTTTTGCGGTACGCGGGCCTCTCACTGTTGTGGCCTCTCCCGTTGCGGAGCACAGGCTCCGGACGCGCAGGCCCAGCGGCCATGGCTCACGGGCCCAGCCACTCCGCGGCACGTGGGATCTTCCTGGACCGGGGCACAAACCCGTGTCCCCTGCATAGGCAGGTGGACTCTCAACCACTGCGCCACCAGGGAAAGCCCCAGCCTGCTACTTTTTAATCACACTTCTGATATTCTGATTTGAGGGCATAAGCAGTGCCCCTCCTAAATAGGGCTTTGGCTTTAATTTCCTAATAAAACATGATTGAACCAGAGAAAGAAGTGAAGGGTAGCGGAATATGCCACCCTATAATATGCCACTGTGGCATATTGATTATGTTGAGCTATAGGCACTTGAAAAACAGCAAATGCAGAGAGAGGATTTTTCTGAATTCTTCTTTTCTGCCTAAAGACAGATTCTCCAAAAGGAACTCAGTTGTCATAAATCCCCTTACCAGGAGTTTCACCAACCATGGAAGATTGACAGTTGTCACAGGAGAGACTAGATGTTGACATCACACCCAGGCAAACTGTCACAAACTATCAATACTAAGGGTTCATTCATCTTTCCTAAAAATCGTTTACTCTCCCCTGAGAGGCCTACATACCCCCCACCTCCCTTTCCCTATAAGATGGTATTTAAGTCTGAGTTCTAAGCCACCTCTATGAGTTTCTCATTTTCCCCTGGTTATCTCCCATGTATACGGGAGGTATACATGTTAATAAACTTGTTTATTTTTCTCTTGTTAATCTGTCTTTTATCACAGGGTCTCAGCCAACAACTCAGGAGGGTAGAGAGAAAATTATTTTTCCTCCCCTGCAGAAAGAATTCACAGAGTGAAATGAATTATTGACGTCTCCACAATTAATTCTGAACTTCCTAAATTATAATGGCACGTTTGATGTTTTTACAGCCCTGCTTTGTTGTATGTAATATGTCCTATCACATCTTTCATCAGATGTAAGGGGAAGCCCAGACACGAGTATATATTTACAAATATTGAGATACTCAGGGGCTGAGAGGCAGCCACGCCCTGGTTTTGTCCTCATGTTCCTGCCTTGTGCGTAGGTCTGATGCCCGTCTTCACAAGGATGACACTGACATTTGCTTCAGTAAAACACTCAACTCCTGCAAAGTGCCCCAGATCCGTTATGCCAGCGTGGAGCGCCTCTTGGAGCGACTGACAGACCTGCGGTTTCTTAGTATCGATTTCCTCAATACCTTTCTGCACACCTATCGGATTTTCACCACGGCAGCTGTGGTGCTGGGGAAGCTTTCTGACATATACAAGAGGCCTTTCACCTCTATCCCCGTCAGGTAGGCCCGGCACTACCCTGTGATGAAAGTGTGGCCCACCTGGTCCCTGGGTCTCCGTGCAGATGGGCAGCCCTGCTCTGCAGGGCACTGGCTTGCCTTTGACCTTGCCAGGCCCCCACCAGTAGAAGGGGGGGAGTCGAGGTCACAGACAGTTCCCGAGGGAAGCAGTTAAAGTTTCCAAGTGGCCTTTGCTTGCTCTGTGAATATTTGGAAGATAACTCTATTGTTCGGGGCTTTCCTTTCTCCTTTTTTGTTAAATTGCAGGCCCTGATTCAGTAGGTCTGGAGTGGAGCCCGTTACCAGTGTTACTGTCTTTGGACCACAGTTTAGTAGCAGGGGATTAGACTAAGCCTAAATAGTGTCTGTGTTCCTTTGGCAAGTGTGTGGTATACATGCAGCATTTAAATGAAGGTGAATCCATCAACAGAAGTGTGATGATATTGTGGCCTTTTAATGTAGGGAGCATGTTCTTGAATGACATCAGGGGACTCATTTTCACTTGGCTACAACTTGTTAATAGCTTTTGCTCTTATTTTTAGGTCCTTGGAATTGTTTTTCGCTACCAGCCAGAATAGCAGAGGTGAACACTTGGTGGATGGCAAATCCCCGCACCTGTGTCGCAAATTCTCTTCCCCACCACCACTGGCTGTGTCCAGAACGTCCTCCCCAGTGAGGGCCAGAAAGTTGTCCTTGACTTCTCCCTTGAACTCAAGGATAGGAGCATTGGACCTGACCACCTCCTCGGCGTCCAGCAGTCCCACCACCACTCACAGCCCTGCTGCATCCCCACCACCACACACTGGTAAAGTACCGCTGGATCTTAGCCGAGGCCTTTCTTCTCCAGAACAAAGCCCAGGATCTGTAGAAGAGCATGTAGATAACCCCCGCGTGGATCTGTGTAACAAGCTAAAACGAAGTATTCAAAGAGGTATTATCCAGCTGCCATACCCCGCATTTGCTGGCCCCCTGTTTCCCCACCATACCCTCTGGAGCCCTAGTTTCCTTTCTTTACAAGTTTCCTACTTCTGCATAGAAAGTAGAATGAATACAATGGCTAGTTAGAAGAGAAAATGCCTGTAGTTCCCTCTAGCCTTTGTGGAAGGAGAGCAAGGTTAGCCGCCTTCTATGATAAAAGGCTAATTGCAGTCAGTTGTCTATGGAAGAATGGTGTCATCTAAAGGGTTATCACTGGAAAGTTCTTGGTGGAATTAAGGCTGGTTGGCTAAAGAACGTAGCATGATACTTGGCATAGAGATAGTTTGCCATGGTCCTCGTCCATGACCTTGAGCCTCAGAGCCTTCTCCTCCTCCAGTGTCTACCTTAAGCACCTGTACTGCTTCCAGCCTTTCCCTGCTAATATGACGACCTAGCCTGGAAGCTAGGTCATTAAGATGACTTCTTCAGTTTAGTTTCCAAGGCAACACTCCCTATTACAACAGAGATATAGGGAGAAAAGTTAAGTATGAGGCAGTGTTCATTGTCCATGACACAACCAAAGTGGTTTTTAAAAATGTGAATTAGATCAGCTGGTTTCCTGATTAGATTCTCTAATGACTTCCTATCACACTTAGAATAAAGCACATTTGTCTTCCCAAGGCCTTCAGGTCCTATGAGACTTGGATGCTGTCTCTCTCTTTAACCCCTGCTCCTGCCACGCTCCCTCATCTGCTAGGCTACAGTCACATTGATTTCCTTTTTGTGTCTCAGAAACACCTGGGTCATTTCTGCCTCAGGGCCTTTGCACTTGTTTATCCCTCTGGCTGGACAGTCTTCCCATATAAGCTCATGAGATCAGCAACCTTGTCAGTCTTGTTCACCTCTGTACTGTCAGTGCCTTGGCCAGTGCCTGGCAGGTAGTAAATTTTTGTTAAATGAATAAATCAAGCAAAACACTCAGGGGACTAATCAAGGATTCCTGTGGCACATCTCCCTACCCTCCTCAGCTTGGTACAACATAGGGGTTGGAGGAGGTGATCCTTGTTCTTTTATAATCCAGTGTTTCTGTGACGAAAATAAGATTTCACGGCCAAGTTAGCAAACAGCTTTTTTTGTTTGTTTTACTATATAGTAACATTTCTTTACTGGTAACATAATAAAAAATCGGGCAATAATAAGTCAGACAAACTGTCCAGATTTTAAAGAGGATCACCCAGATGGAAGCATAGACCCCTGCTTTTCTACCTGCTTCAAGATTCTATGTAGTTTCTAGCTCAGATCACTTAAATAAGCTTTCTGAGTGAAGCACTTAATGGAATTTTAACTGGGGCAGTTGTCATCATCAAAAGGAGCACCCATTTAAATAAGAAATTCTTGAAATTGACACATTAGCAACTAAGGAGGATGAAAGGGGGAAGATCATTAAAGAGTCATTAGAACAACAAGCTTTAGTAGAATCAGGATGGATTTTTCTTGGGAATAATGAGGTGATGCGCAAGGTGACAGGTGCATCTGGGGTTTGATCCAGGCCAGTGCTTGGGAATCTCCATGGTGGGAATGAGCTTGGGAGGCTTATCTCAAACCTCCCCTCTGGGCCAGAGCGCCCTGGGGAGCACAGGAACTTCTCAGAATATGGAAAGTTCTTTCCCCCTCCTTTACTTGATTGTATTAAATAGGAGAGGGGAAATCTGGAGGTACGTCTGGTTTCTCATGTTATTTGAGTTAGGAGAGCTTTAGGAATAAGCATTTTAGTGCCAGACCATTTGTGACACTGAGGCTTTGGTTTGATTGCCCCTGAGGCTGTGTTGAGAACATGGTAAGGTCTGTTCAGGAGTCATTGTGTGACCACCTTCTCAATGCAGGTTGCTGTGCTACAGGGTCCATAATGGTAAATAAGATGGTTCCCAGGCCCCTTATATATAGTTCCCTGGAGAAGGTGGACAAAACATAAGTATAAGGGCAGATGGTAACAAGAGGTATAGATGGAGTGCTCCAGAAGGTGAAAAGCGGGGAAGATAATGTTTGAGCAGAATCAGGAAGTGTCATTGACGTGAGCCGAGAAGAGTGGATAAATGGGTTGTGTTGTGGGGAAAAAATGGGGCAC